>NC_092719.1:147970166-149240039 GCF_047496885.1 Scyliorhinus torazame
TCAATGCACGCTACGAGATAGGCGCTCCAAGCTACCAGTCCATTCCAGCTTTTGAATCCTGCAGGCTCAGAATCGAACGAAAGGCCATTTGTTCTCCTGACCTGGTGGGCCAGTTCCAAGCTAAGTATAGGCCTTTTAGTGATAGAGATAGTCTAGTAAGTAGAGTTTTATGCATGAGTAGTGATTTACTGTGTATAATAAATGTGTTTTGATTTGAATCTTACTAATTGGTGTGTCGAGTTATTGATCAGTACTTGAACTTGAACCTCGTGGTGGTATCATAAAGATATCTGGCGACTCTAGAGCAAAGGTTATAGAAACAGAGCAAATTCAGTAAAGACCCAACGGGCAACGAATTAAGAGCCAACCAAAGTTAGCAACAATACTGTGCCATAAGATCTCCCTGTAAACTTCAGCAAATTTAACAGCTTTAGAGATCATCTAAGTCTTTCACAATAAAGCAACAATCAGTAAAAATAAATCAGCAACAAAGTTGATGATTCTTTTAAATTGTGCCGGTAGCTCATTTTAGCTGCTGAATGCGTGTTCAGCCGCATGTGATCAAGGGTTGGCATTAGTTGAATGTTGAGCTCCGAACTGGAAATGCTGATGCCAAATTAGCATCACACATTGATTGATGTCATGGAAAGATCGTAAGATGTCGGAGCAGAAGAAGGCCATTCGGTCCAACAAGTCTGCTCTGCCATTCAATGAGATCAAGGCTGATCTGATATGATAGTCCTTAACTCCATTTTCCCATCTTATCTCCATCACCCTTGATTCCTTCATTAATTAAAAATCTGTCTATCTCAGCCTTGAACATACTTAAACATTCAGCCGCTACAACCCTCTGCAGTAAAGATTCACTACCCTCCGAGAGAAGAACTTCCTCCACATGTCTTGCTCTGATATTATGTCCTCTGGCTCTAGACTCTCCCACAAGGGGAAGCAACCTCTCAGCATATAGCCTGTCAAGCCCTCTAAGAATCCCATATGTCTCAATAAGGTCACCTCTCATTCTTCTAACCTCTAATTAATACAGGCCTAACCTATTCAACCTCTCCTCATCTGAAAATCCCTCCATTCCCAGGATCAACCCAATTAACCTTCTCTGAACTGCCTTCAATGCCAGCCTATCTTTCCTTAGATAAAGGGACCAAAACGGTTCACAGTATTCCAGGTGTGGTCTAACTAGTGCCTTGTATAGTTTTAGCAGGACTTCCCTATTATTATATTCCATTCACTTTGAAATAAAGGGCAACATTCCATTTGCCATCTCAATTACCTGCTGAACTTGCATGCTAGCTTGTGTGATTTATGCACGAAGACCCCCAAATCCCTCTGTGCTGCAGTTTTCTGCAGTCTTTCTCCATCTAAATAATATTCAGCTCCTTTTTTCTTCCTACCAAAGTGCATTTCCTACATTATATTCCATCTGTCAAGTTTTTGCCCATGCACTTAGCCTGCCTGTATTCCTCTGTAAACTCTTTTTGTCATCCTCACCACTTGCCTTCCCATCTATTTTTGTGTCATCTATAAACTTGGCAATAGTGCATTAACTTCCCTCATCCAAATCATTAATATATTTTGTAAATAATTGTGGCCCCAGCACACATCCCTGTGACTCTCCACTAATTACAGATTGCCATCTTGAAAATGTCCCTTTTATCCCAACTCTCTGTCTTCCATTACTTAACCAATCTTCCATCCATGCTAATGTACTATTCCCAACACTATAGGTTTTTATGTTATTAAGTAGCATTGTGTGCGATACCTTGTCAAAAGCTTTTGGGAAATCCAAGTACATTACATCTACTGATTCCCCCTTATCTATCTTTCTCATTGCCAACTCAAAGACTTTGAATGAATTTGTCAGGCTTGATTTCCACTTCATGAAGCCATGCTGAGTCTGCTTGGTTATATTATGTATTTCTAAATGCTCTGCTATTACATTCTTCATAATGGACTCTAACATTTTCCCATTGCAGATTTTAAACTAATTGGCCTATGGTTACCTGTTTTTTGTCTCCCTTCTTTTTTGAATAAGAGTGCTACTTTGGCAGTTCCCCAATCATCTGGGACTTTTCCAGAATTGAAGGATTCTTGGAAGTTTACGACCAGTGCATCCACTATCGAGGTAGCCACTTCCTTAATGTTCTAGCATGCAATCAATCAGGTCCAGGAGTCTTAGCGGCCTTTAGCCCCATTAGTTTTCCCAGTACTTTTTCTCTAGTGGTTGTTATTGTATTTATTTCCTCCCCGCTTTTTGCCCCTTGATTATTTAGTATTTTTGGAATGCTGTTAGTGTCTTCTACCATGAAGACCGACACAAAGTACTCATTTAACTCTTCCACCATTTCCTGGTTCCCCATTATTATTTCCCCAGTCACATTCTCTAAGGGGCCTATGTTCACTTTGGCCTATCTCTTCCTTTTTATATATTTAAAGAAGCTCCTACTGTCTATTTCTATATCACTTTCTCGTTTACCCTCACAGTTCATCTTCTCCCTCTTTTTTTTGTTTTGGCCATCTTTTGTTGGTCTACTTGCATATTTCAGAAGTGTGTGCCTATTCAGCACAGATGCCATTTTGGACCATAAGGCCACAAATAACATGCAAAAAACAAATTTTGTGGCACCAGGTGTTATATTTTTAATAATTACTTGGGTGATCTTGGCTTTTTAGCCATTACATATTCTATTGCCAGGCTCTCATTGTACATTGAGCATATGGAGTATTCCAAAATATGGAAAGACATAATACAACACAGAAAGATCTAAATCACTCAATAACGTAATTACTCTGTCCAATTTTCCTGGTGATATCCTTGCTGGGTGGAGGGCACCATCCATGCAGGTGATTCCGCCCTCGGGATTCCTGACAGGTTCTGAACCGAAGATTCAACTCACCACTCTTTTACTGGCTGGGCAGTGATACCGGAAATTTAGGGTCAAGCATCTTAATAGCTTGTCATTGTAACCGTACCTTTGTATTTTTCCTGGGCTTTACCTTCGATATCTGTTTGCTTGATTTGTTTCAATTTGATGAATGCAAAATTTGATCTCCAACTTCGAGAAATGTGTTTATTGTGTGTGTGTATATATATATCTATGAGAAATATATAAGTGTGACATGAGAAACGCAACGACACACACGAGAAGCAATTTTCTTTATCTACTGCGAGCAAGCTATAGAGATGGGGAAAGAACGAGAGAGAGGAAGAGGCATAAGATCGGTTAAGACATTGCTTATGCTAAGGGCGGCACGGCGGCACAGTGCTGCCTCACAGCTGCAGGGTCCCAGATTCAATTCCAGCCTTGGGTCACTGTATGTGCGGAGTCTGCACATTCTCCCCATGTCTGCGTGGGTTTCCTCCGAATGCTCCGGTTTCCTCCCACAGTCCAAAGATGTGCAGGTTAGGTGGATTGGCCATGCTAAATTGCCCCTTAGTGTCCAAAAGGTTGGGTTGGGTTACGGGGATAGGGTGCAGGCGTGGGCTTAGGTCGGGTGCTCTTTCCAAGGACTGGTGTAGACTCGATGGGCCTAATTGCCTCCTTCTGCACTGTAAATCCTATGATTCTAAGTAAAATTTTGTACTATTTCACAAGAGCAGAAGGGTCACATCCTGTAATGCATACGGCACTATTCTTCTGCTAGGGTGGAGTTGCAGTCTTTAAGGTTACAAAATGTAATTGTTGTTCAGTAAACACAGGGTCAGGTCAGTCAGAGCTTAATTATTGTTCGGTATGGGAACTGTGCAAATAGTTATTATATGTTTTTACAAATTACAAACCAGAAATAACTAGCATTAAATAACTGCCTTTTCCCCCCACTTTTTTAAAGTGTGACTGCTGAGGTCAATCAGAGGGCATAGACATTCTGACTGTTCTCCCAGTGAAATATTTCTGTTTATATTGAAAATGATTAGTTTTTTTTCTTTTAATAGCTCTTTGAAGTATGACACAAAAAAGAGAATGCATACTGCCAAACGTGACAGTAAAAACTAAATGTGCTATATATATATTGACTCATAGGAATTATTTGGGTCAGTGAAATGCTTTGTTAAATGTATTACAACATTACTCCTCTGAATATTAACTGGTCTCTTGAATTTTTCAAGTACGGTTTGACAGGTCTAGCATAATCTAAACAAAATAATACAAAATATGGAACTTACTCAACACACATTTTCATCAATGAAAACAGCTCACCAGTTTTCATGAATTTAATATAACATGAAATGAAATGAAATGAAAATCGTTTATTGTCACAAGTAGGCTTCAATGAAGTTACTGTGAAAAGCCCCTAGTCGCCACATTCCGGCGCATGTTCAGGGAGGCTGGTACGGGAATTAAACCGTGCTGCTGGCCTGCTTGGTCTGCTTTAAAAGCCAGCAATTTAGCCCAGTGTGCTAAACCAGCCCCTATTATATTAAATGTTATATTAAATACTTGTTATGGTTTACTTTTCTTACTGTTATATTTAATCAAGGCTGCGAGGGCAAAGGGTAAGCAAAATAGCGCCTGTACAGTGCTAATATCTTCAAAGGAATTGGCAGTACGATACAATGTCTTAATCGCAGCAAGTTTGTTCTGTTTTAAAACAACAGACAATTTAAAATATTACACATATCTGTAATAAAAGCTTTTTATGCTGGAGAAAGGTGCAGAAATTGAACAGAATTATGGGTCCTGGAAACAGCAAATTAAATTTGAGCAAAGTTTGAATGTGAATAGATTTTTAAAAAATACAACACAGCTCAACTCATGAATGCTACAGCCTATAAAAGCTATGTACTTTGCCTTGAAGTCCAACGCTTCCTGGGCTACAGGAACACATTACCTGTTCTTTAGTGAGTAATAATTGTGCATCTTGTGAAATATTTTAACTTTCAGAATATTAAACTGTAAGACTATATTCGCATTTGTGCTGCTCTGCTCAAAGTATCAAATTAATTTGTTGTTGATTAGTGGAAGCCTTTTTTTCTGAGAAAACAAGTACTGTGAAATATTTATCTGTTTTTCATTTGAACACAATGAATGCTTAGACAGGAAAGAAAATGTTCAAAGCTGCAGAAATCCTACATGGTAAAGCTGAATAAACAAACTCTATTTAGACTGGTCATCAATCATGTCATTTGATTCACTGTATATTGTGTGCGGGACAGTTGTTATATCTAAAACCTCTTTCCGTAAAAATCCATAACAATAAAGTTGTTTACTTGACACATGTTTTGAACCCTGAATTTTAACTTTTAATGTATGCTGATATATGTTTTCTTTGAGGTTACTGGGAAAACATTTCTACAAAGTTAAAGATTCAACAGAACAAGTTCAATAGACGCAACCCTTAAATGAGAAAAAAAGGTTGAAATTCTAATGTTGCTTAGGTAATGTAGCAAAAGAGAACCAATTGTTAATAGGAGGCAAGCTGCCAAAAAAGTGTCCAATTTGCAAAGTGTGTGACATGTGAAAAGGTTTCATTACAAACACAACGGCTACATAAAATATATCCTTGGCATCTTGCTTTTGGCCATGCACACTGAGTGAGTTATCGGTTCCATACTGAAAAATGAGCCAAAACCAATTTTGAAGCCCAGAATATGTGGCATAGAAAAGCAAAATTTTGCTTCTGGAAATCTAAATAGAAAATGCTAAAAACACTCAGCTGGTCAGGCAGCCTACAGAGAGAGAAACATAGTTAACAAAAATGTTCACTGATGCTTTCACCACAGATGTTGCCTAACCAGCTGAGTATTTCCAATATGTAAAATAGACTGATTTAGCAATGATCACTCTTTGCCGGGTTTCAAATTCTTCTACTGCTTCTTGAACTACCTTGATGGAGGAGAACTCGGTATTGAAATGATTCCTCTGTGCTCCCTAGAAAAAAATGAAAGTTTCATTTTTGTTCTGAATGATGGCACCATTTTTAAGTCAGACTGTTAAAATAACTCAATATCATCAGGTCATCTAAGCTCATATGCCCACTGAAAATTAGATTCCAACTGGCTAAGTTTAGAATCTTTATTATCATTCAAAAGGAAAATTGTATCAGATCAGTTTGAATAGATTTTAACAAACCCAGAATTGGAAAGGATAGTTCAATCTGTTGTGTCAGCCATTTGTCACTAACACACATGACAAGTAAGAGGAGACAACTCCCAGGTTTCAACATATTCTGATGGTCACAGGAAACTCAGGTAACTCCAGAACAATCTCAAACACTTCCAGAACAAAAGCACTCTTGTACCTGTACCTAACTCCAGTACCAAACTCAGTGTGACATGGGATTCCTTCTAATCATGAGATTCAGCAGAATAACTCTCAAACTCCTCTTCTTGGAAGGGCAACTATATTCTGTAATTACCAACAATATACAAGACTGTGTGAAAATTTGCTTCAATTTATATATGGAGTTTCAGCAGGAGAGTTTATGAAACTCATTTTGAATGTGAAGTTCAGGTGAATTCTCTCCTTGTTCTGTTTTTGTGGGTTAATATTTATCGTAATAAGTTAGTGAAGTAGAGCAAGATGCAACGGTGGCATCAGCAGTCATGTGCTAGACACTTAGTAGAAAAGATGGAATAGTCTGTGATGTGTTAGGCAGGTTGGTTCGATATGGACTGCACTCAATGCAGGGAAGTTAGAAACAGACGTCTAACACAGGAGAAGATCCAACACTGTTTTATTAAACTAGATGAACTGCTGTACATATTCAGCTGTGGGTCGACACTATACTGATCTGGCTAGTGACCTTGTAGTAGCCTGACCAGACTAACTAGCTACCGCATGGTGTTTGTACTTGCTAGCTCGTGGACTCTGACTGTCTCAGTACCTGGGTCCTGAGAGAGCGGGAAACCTAGTGCCCTCTGGCTTTATAGTGGTAGTGTCCTGTCTGGTGATTGGCTGTGCTGTGTTGTATGCTTACTGGTCATCCTATGTGTCAATCACTGCCTGTCTGCATCTCATTATATACATGAGAGGATATTATGACATCTCCCCTTTTTTTTTAGTTAAATAAATACTGAGGTATGTATATATATATATATGCCTAACTATATACAAACGGTGATTGAACATGTATATACATGGGAGGTGTCGATAGTGCAGATACATGGCAAACAAAGCAATATTTACAAGAGTTAAGTCGATGGATTCAGTCACAAAATTTTACACAAGTTATGTCTACAGATTCAGTCTTTGTGGCGGGCGACAAATTCTTGTCGATCGCCGCAGAGGTAGATCAGGAGCCGCCTGAACGTGGAGAGGTGGGATCGCTGCCATTGCGGTGGTCACGTGGGCCGGCAGGATCGCTGGCAGATTGGTGGAGCGGATCTGCAGAGGGCTGCGTAGTGGCCAAGCTTGCCACATTAGAGACATCGGTGTTCTCTTGCCGGACATTGCCGCTTTAAGTGGGCGGGGCCACAATTCGGACACGTCATGACGCTGACGTCAGTGTCATCCGTGCGTCATCATGCATGCGCAGTGCGGTCGGCCGATGTACGCACCTGCGCAGTCGGGTTTTCAGTCTCGTCGTCCACTCGGTCGTGGCGCGCATGCGCAGGGATCCGAGAAAAGCGCGCAAAACGGCCACTCTCCTCGATGCTCAGGCCTGCATCTGTGCAATGGCCTGCACCCTTTCTGCCTCGTGGGAGGCCAGCTTTGCAGTTTCTACCGCCCTGATGTGGGAGTAACGATTCTTGGCATGCTCATGGACAACGCACATCTCGATAATGACATAGAGGGTCAACTGTTTGATTTTAAGGAGCTGCTACCGCAGGGAGTCGGAGTGGACCCCAAAAATGATCTGATTCCGGACCATGGAATCAGCCGTCGAGTCATAGTTACCTGACTGCGCTAGGATGCGGAGATGGGTCAAGAAGGACTGAAAAGGGTCATCCTTACCCTGAAGCCACTGCTGGGAAATGCACCGTTCAAAGCTCTCATTCACCTCAATGTCGCAGTGGCTGTCGAACTTCAGCAGGACTGTTTTGAATTTTGTTTTGTCTTTGCCGTCAGCGAACATAAGCGAATTGTAGATATGGATGGCGTGGTCCCCCGCAGTGGAGAGAAATAGCGCAATCTTCCTGGCATCCGATGCTGCATCGAGGTCGGAGGCCTCGATGTACAAGAGGAACTTTAGCTTGAAGATTTTCCAGTTGGCGCCGAGGTTGCCGGAGATGCGGAGTTGTGGAGGAGGCTGGATGTTTTCCATTTCGCTGGATGGCTGTTTGCTGGTCAATGCTGATTCACTCGAGGTAGGTCCGTCAAGATCAATATCACTCTGGTACCATGATGTGTTAGGCAGGTTGGTTCGATGTAGACTGCACTCGATGCAGGGAAGTTAGAGACAGACGTCTAACGCAGGAGAAGATCCAACCATGTTTTATTCAACTAGATGAACTGCTGTACCTATTCAGCTGTGGGTCGACACTCTACTGATCTGACTATTGACCTTGTAGTAGCCTGACCAGACTTACTAGCTACCGCTTGGTGTTTGTGCTTGCTAGAGTCTGACTGTCTCAGTAGCTGGGTCCCGAGAGAGCGGGAAACCCAGTGCCCTCTGGCTTTATAGTGGTAGTGTCCTGTCTGCTGATTGGCTGTGCTGTGTTGTATGCTTACTGGTCATCCTATGTGTCTGCCTGTCACTGCCTGTCTGCATCTCATTATATACATGAGTGGATATTATGACAGTCTGTACTCAAGAAAGCTCTGCCTAACTAGTAGTTCATCATGTCTGTAGTGTAAATAAAGCAGTTTGAAGTGATCCTTTTGAGTCAGACCACAGTTGCTCAAAATAAGATAGACCACGCAACCAGCAAACAAAACATGGTAGCAGCAGTCATGACAGCAATCTAATGAAGGGTTGGTGCCATTGACGAAACACCCACAGCGTGAAACTGGAAGGAAACCTGACCGAAACTAGAACCTGCAGAAGTACCTCAGAGGGGGCAAACAGGAAAGTGCTAGTGATGTCAGCACCAGGCGAGCAGTTATTGTTCCAACCCTGCCTGTTCGAGAGTCTCACAGGCTTGCACAAAGGCCAATGTTGGAAGTCGTGGAAGGAATACTTCAGAAGTTATTGAGCAGCATTGGGTCTACTTACAAAAGAACAGAAACACCAGGTTACTTAATTCCTCTACACTGTACAGCCTATCACCAATGATGTCATTCTGAGACAAGAGATAGAAGATACCTCTGCAGGCCTCAAAACAATTCAAAGGCCTTTGATGTGTATTTTACACAAAAAAGGAACCTTATCATCAAGCAAGCGTGATTTAATGAGAGATCCCTAAGACCAGAGGAATACATCAAATCATTTCTTATTGACCTGTGCAGGTTGGCTAGCAGTTGTGAGTATGGGGCACATCATTCAAAGACAGGGGGCATGATTTAACAGAAAAGTTTTAATGTGACATTTTGGGTGCAATTGACGGGATGTTTCTTGATGGCCATGTTGGCGAGATCACGGCCCGTATGAAAATGAGCCCCCACGGACATCTCGCCATTATTGGCTGTCTTGCCATCTGATTGACACTTCCTCCCCCATTTTCGCCAACTCCAGCGTGGTGCCACCGCCAAACACATCTTCCCTTCATACCCTCTGTCAGCATTCCACAGAGACCGTTCCCTCCGAGATAATCTAGTCCACTCCTCCACCATACCCAACACCTCTCCCATCAGCCATGGCACCTTCCTATACAATTTCAGAAAGTGTAACACCTGCCCTTTTACTTCTTCCATGCTTAACATCCCAGGCCCAAAACACTCATTCCAGGTTAAGCAACGTTTCACTTGCACCTCTTTCAATTTGGTCTTTTGCATTCGCTGCTCTCAATGTGGTCTCCTCTATATCGGAGAGACCAAATGAAGACTGGGTGATCGCTTCACTGAGCATCTTCGGGCTGTGCATATTCAGGACCCTGACATTCCCGTTGCTTGCCATTTCAACACAAGACCCTGCTTCCATGACCTCATGTCTGTCCTTGACCTGCTGCAATGTTCCAGTGAAGGTCAACACAAACTGGAGGAACAACATCTCACCTTCCGGTTAGGCACGCTACAGCCTTCCAGTCTCAACATCAAATTCAACAACTTCAGATGATTAGCTCTACCCCACTTCGACCCCTTTGTTTTCATCCCATTTCATTTTAACTGCCTTTTACCATTTCCTTCTGTCTTGTCTTTCTTGAGATACATTTAAACCCCTCCTATCTTATCCCCCTTTCCTTACCTTTTCTCCCCTTTGCTTCCCCCTTGCCCTCCCCCACATCTACATCTGTCACAGTTTCGCCTCTGATGTTAGTTTCTCTGCTGTTTGGCCTTTCACATCTTTTGTTCTCTCTGGGGACTGCCATTAGCACTCTTTCCCTTGGTTTCTGTGGCTATTAGCACCCTGTTCCCTTGGTTTCTGTGGCCATGTCTCGCCTGTCATTCTCTCACTCCAAAGTATAAATATTTCCGATAAATATTTTCCACTTTCTCTGTCTTTTAGCTTTGACAAAGGATCATTTGGACTCGAAACTGTCATAATATACACCAGTATATCATGGTGCAGTCACACACTGATGGACACACAGTGGGACCAATCAACATACACAACACCGCAGCCAATCACCACTGAGAGCACACGCACTATAAAGACAGGGAGCATCAGAGTTCCCGCTCATTCGAGTTGCAGCTAGCTAGGAGGACAGAGCTCACAGCCTGCAACACAGACATTCACCATGTGCTGAGTGCATCGACTGGTTAAGACAAGGCAGAGGTCTTTAGTTAAAGCTAGTATTGTATTAACCCACAGTCTAAGTATGTTTAAACAGTTAATTATTCAATAAAATAGTGTTGCACTATTTCAAGTGTTGGTGACCTGTATGTGATCCAGAACACCCAACACATCATGATACCAGGGGTGGTTGCATACTAGCACTTCTTAGACCTACCTGCAAGTGATCTGCCTTCCGCCAGGATTCCGTCATCCTGCAACATGGACAACATCAGCCCGCCGCCGCCGCTCCGCATCGCCGGCAGCCTCGGGGCCAACTGGAAGACTTTCAAACAGCGCTTCCAGCTCTTCCTCGAAGCCATGGACAGGGAGGGCGTCTCGGACACCAGAAAGACTGCTCTTCTCCTCTCCACGGCCGGGGACCATGCCATCTACATTTTCAACTCTCTCCCCTTTGCAGATGACGAAGATAAGATGAAGTCCAAGACGGTCCTCCACAAGTTTGACACTCACTGCAGCGTAGAGGTGAATGAAAGTTTCGAACGCTACGTGTTTCAGCAGCGTTTGCAGGGTAAGGATGAACCTTTCCAATCCTTTCTCACGCACCTCTGCATCCTTGCGCAATCTTGCAGCTACGGGCCCACCTCCGACTCCATGATACGCGACCAGATCATTTTTGGTGTTCAGTCAGGACCCCCTACGTCAGCAGCTCCTCAAAGTAAAGCAACTCACCCTAGCGACCGCCATCGAGACCTGTGTCTAACATGAAAACGCCACGAGTCGGTATTCCCATATACAAGCGGCTGAAACGGCGCGGCAATGTCCCCTCGAGGCGGAACGGGTCCAAGTGATTGAGCACCTCCAGGGCCTCAGCCTGGATGAGGGCGACCATTTCGCACGCTTTTCGCGGACTCTCGCGCTTGTACGCACCAAACGAGGGGACGGCGACATTGAGGAACATAATGCGCAGGCGCGCACCACGCATGACCACACCGCGAACGTGCTGACATCACGACGTGCGGCAACTGTGGCTCCGCCCATTTAAAGCGACAATGATCCGCAAAATCTCGACAATGTCTACGATGTGGAAGACTTGGACACTATGCTGCCTTCTGCCGAGCAGCTCAGCAAGTCCCATCGGTTCAGCCAGCCTCGCAGGAATGTTCGGGCAATTCCACCCACGGTCACCGAGTCCAATGCAAACCTCCAGGCGCCTTTTCGAGTCGGTGTCGGAACGAAAGACAGGCTGTCCCCGAAGCAAAGACACCAGCCGCTGTCGTTATACATCATCGATCCAGACGATGAGTGGTGTGCCACCCTGACGGTCAACCGGTCCCAAATACGATTCCGCCTGGACAATGGTGCCTCCGTCAATCTCATGGCGTGGTCTGCTTTCCAAAGACTTTGTGTCAAACCAGCCATCCTTCCATCGGCCTGCCAGCTATTGGACTACAATGGCAACATCATTCCTGCTACCGGCTCGTGCCAACTTGAAGTGACGCACAAGTCACGGAAAGCCATCCTTCCTTTCGAGATTGTGGGCTCCTCAAAAGACTCCCTGCTTGGCGCACAGGCATGCAAGATGTTGAACCTCATTCAAAGAGTTCACTCTCTCTCTCCTGATGACACGCCTGCCTTCCAGGACGCTGACTTCAGGGCGCACCTCGACGCCATCATCGACCAGCACCGCGACGTCTTCGAAGGCATGGGCACGCTCCCATATACTTAAAAGATCCTACTCAAACAGAATCTGTAGTGCATGCACCTCGCAGAGTACCAGCGACCCTCAAGGACCGCCTCAAGCAGCAGCTGCAGGACCTCCAAGACCAAGGAGTGATCTTAAGAGTTACGGAACCAACCGACTTGGTCAGTTCCATGGTGTGCGTAAAAACGCCTTCCGGCGAGCTGAGAATTTGCATTGATCCCAAGGATCTGAATCGCAATATCATGAGGGAGCATTATCCAATTCCCAAGCGCGAAGAGATCACATGCGAGATGACTCGCGCCAAGCTCTTCACCAAACTCGACGCCTCAAAAGGTTTCTGGCAAATCTAGCTCGACAAATCCATCAGGAAACTATGTACCTTTAACACTCCCTTTGGCAGATATTGTTACAACAGGATGCGTTTGGGATCATATCGGCTTCAGAAGTGTTCCACAGGATCATGGAACAAATGATGGAAGTCATTGAAGGTGTTCGCGTCTATGTCGACGACATAATCATTTGGTCCACCACCCCGCAGGAGCATGTCAGTCGCCTCCAGCGCGTGTTCAAACGCATACGTGAGCAGGGCCTACGCCTCAACAGAGCCAAATTCTCCTTTGGTCAGACGGAACTCAAGTTCCTAGGTGTGCGATCGGATGCGGAGAAGGTGGCTGCTATCACAGCCATGAAAACGCCAGAGGACAAGAAGGCGGTCCTCCGATTTCTGGGCATGGTCAACTTCCTAGGGAAGTTCATCCCTAACCTCGCCTCTCATACCACGGCTCTCAGGAACCTGATCAGGAAGACGACAGACTTCCAAAGGCTTTCTGCCCACGAGCACAAATGGAGAGAACTCAAAACCAAACTCACCACGGCCCCGGTCTTAGCCTTTTTTGATCCAGCGAAAGAGACAAAAAGTTCGACCAATGCCAGCCAATCCGGCATTGGGGCAGTGCTCCTGCAATGCGATGAGGACTCATCATGGGCCCCGTTGCATATGCGTAACGTCACGCGCCATGACACCCACGGAACAGCACCACGCGCAGATAGAAAAGGAGTGCCTGGGCCTGTTGACCGGTGTCGTCAAGTTTCATTATTGTGTGTACTGCCTTCCCCAATGCACCATCGAGGCCGACCATTGCCCGCTGGTCAATATAATACAGAAAGACTTGAACGACATGACGCCTCGCCTCCAGCGTATTCTTCTCAAGCTCCGGCGATATGACTTCCAGCTGGTATACACCACAGGCAAGAACCTCATCATTGCTGACGCTCTCTCCAGGTCAGTCAACACTCCGTGTGACCCAGCGGGATTCGTCTGCCAGGTTGACGCCCATGTGGCCTTCATGGCCTCCAATCTACCTGCCACGGATGAACGCCTCGTCCAAATTCGCCGCGAGACGGCGGCTGACCCTTTGCTACAGTGTGTCATGCGCCACCTAACAGACGGGTGGCTCAAGGGTCAATTCCCACAGTTCTACAACATCAGAGACGATCTGGCGGTAGTCGATGGTGTTCTCCTGAAGCTGGACCGCATTGTCATCCCGCACAGCATGCGCCAGCTCGTCTTGGAACAGCTACACGAGGGCCATCTTGGCGTGGAGAAGTGCCGCCGACGGGCCCGAGAGGCTGTGTACTGGCCCGGCATCAATGACGACATCGCCAACACAGTGCTCAACTGCGCAACTTGTCAGCGCTTCCAGCCGGTCCAACCACGTGAAACCCTACAGCCCCATGAGTTGGTTACGTTCCCTTGGTCCAGGTTCGGCATTGATCTGTTCCACGTGCTGGGCAGGGACTATGTCCTGATTGTAGACTACTTTTCAAACTACCAAGAGATGGTACGTTTACACGACATCACATCGTCTGCAGTCATCCGTGCCTGGAAGGCCACCTTTGCTCGACACGGCATCCCACTCACTGTGATGTCGGACAATGGCCCACGCTTCGCAAGCCAGGAATGGTCCAACTTTGCCAGGAGGTACAACTTTGTGCATGTAACATCCAGTCCCCTGTACCCCCAATCCAATGGCAAAGCGGAGAAGGGCGTCCACATAGTCAAACGGCTCCCCTGCAAGGCTGCCGATGCTGGGTCTGATTTCTACCTCACCCTGCTGGCCTATCGCTCGGCCCCACTGTCCACTGGCCTGTCGCCAGCCCAGATGCTCATGGGTCGCACCCTGAGGACGACGGTGTGTTCCATTCATGTCCCAGACCTCGACCACTTTCTGGTCCTTCAATGAATGCAACTGTCTCGTGCACAGCACAAGGCGACTCATGACTCCCGTACAGCTGATCTCCCTGCTCTGGCTCCAGATGACAACGTCCGCATCCATCTTCCGGATGGTGGCTGGTCTGCAACTGCTGTTGTTCTTCGGCAGGTGGCCCCCCCTTCGGTCCTGGTTCGTCGACCGGATGGCTCCATTCTGCGCCGCAATCGACGTGCCCTTCGTCTCGTTCCACGCTCGCTACGTGATCCTCCACCATTGCCACGCCCTCCGGTTGACCCTGACCTGGACGATGCAGAGATCCCGGTCACTCTGCATCCTCCTCACTCTGACGCAGTCCAGCCCACTCCTCAGCCGGCGGCTGCCGACCTACCCTTGAGGCGGTCAACCAGAATTCGTCGCCCACCTCAGAGACTTAATTTGTGAACTTTGTGGACTTATGGGGCGCGATTCTCCACTCCCGCGCCGGTTGGGAGAATCGCCTGGGCCGCCAAAATTTCCCGTGACGCCGGTCCGACGCCCTCCCGCGATTCTCCTAAGCGCCGGGAACGGCACGGTCGAGTTTCGTGGGCCGAAGGCCGGAGAATCGCCCGAGACACCCAAAACGGCGATTCTCCGGCACCCCTTCTATTCTCAGGCCCGGAGGGGCTGAAGTCCCGACGGTGTGACCCCAGTTCACGCCGTCGCCATTCACACCTATTTAAAGTCGTCAGCCAGTCGTGCTGGCTGACGCTGAGCAGGGAGGAGCTGAGCGAACTGTAGCGCAGCGCCCGGAGACCGGGTCGGCTTCCCTGAGAAGGCTGCGGCCAAAGGGGGGGGTGCGGGAGAGTGTGCAGGTGGGGGGTGGGGCGGGAGAGTGTGCAGGTGGGGGGTGGGGCGGGAGAGTGTGCAGGTGGGGGGGGGGGATGAGGGAGAGTGTGCAGGTGGGGGGAGGGATGAGGGAGAGTGTGCAGGTGGGGGGGGGGATGAGGGAGAATGTGCAGGTGGGGGGGGCGGGAGAGTGTGCAGGTGGGGGGGGGTGCGGGAGAGTGTGCAGGTGGGGGGGGGAGGGAGAGTGTGCAGGTGGGGGGGGGGATGAGGGAGAGTGTGCAGGTGGGGGGAGGGATGAGGGAGAGTGTGCAGGTGGGGGGGGCGGGAGAGTGTGCAGGTGGGGGGGGGGGATGAGGGAGAGTGTGCAGGTGGGGGGGGGATGAGGGAGAGTGTGCAGGTGGGGGGAGGGAGAGTGTGCAGGTGGGGGGGGAGGGAGAGTGTGCAGGTGGGGGGGGGCGGGAGAGTGTGCAGGTGGGGGGGGGGATGAGGGAGAGTGTGCAGGTGGGAGGGGGGTGAGGGAGAGTGTGCAGGTGGGGGGGGAGGGAGAGTGTGCAGGTTGGGGGGGGATGCGGGAGAGTGTGCAGGTGGGTGGGGGATGAGGGAGAGTGTGCAGGTGGGGGGGGGGGTGAGGGAGAGTGTGCAGGTGGGGGGAGGGATGAGGGAGAGTGTGCAGGTGGGGGGGAATGAGGGAGAGTGTGCAGGTGGGGGGGGAGGGAGAGTGTGCAGGTGGGGGGGGGGAGGGAGAGTGTGCAGGTTGGGGGGGGATGCGGGAGAGTGTGCAGATGGGTGGGGGATGAGGGAGAGTGTGCAGGTGGGGGGGGGAGGGAGAGTGTGCAGGTTGGGGGGGGGAGGGAGAGTGTGCAGGTTGGGGGGGATGGGGGAGAGTGTGCAGGTGGGGGGGATGAGGGAGAGTGTGCAGGTGGGGGGGAGGGAGAGTGTGCAGGTGGGGGGGGGCGGGAGAGTGTGCAGGTGGGAGGGGGTGAGGGAGAGTGTGCAGGTGGGGGGGGGAGGGAGAGTGTGCAGGTTGGGGGGGGGATGCGGGAGAGTGTGCAGGTGGGTGGGGGATGAGGGAGAGTGTGCAGGTGGGGGGGGGGTGAGGGAGAGTGTGCAGGTGGGGGAGGGATGAGGGAGAGTGTGCCGGTGGGGGGGGATGAGGGAGAGTGTGCAGGTGGGGGGGAGGGAGAGTGTGCAGGTGTGGGGGGAGGGAGAGTGTGCAGGTTGGGGGGGGGATGCGGGAGAGTGTGCAGATGGGTGGGGGATGAGGGAGAGTGTGCAGGTGGGGGGGGAGGGAGAGTGTGCAGGTTGGGGGGGGGAGGGAGAGTGTGCAGGTTGGGGGGGGATGGGGGAGAGTGTGCAGGTGGGGGGGATGAGGGAGAGTGTGCAGGTGGGGGGGGAGGGAGAGTGTGCAGGTGGGGGGGGGGGGCGTGAGAGTCTGGATGGTATCGTCCATCCGCGGATGCCACATGTCAGCCGCCCTGATATGGCAGGACGGTGACGAGGACACGGCCGCAGGGTGCGAGTGGCTGATGGGCACAGGCGAGTGGCACACTGGTGAGCAGTACGGTGTGAAGTGACCGTTGGGCGCAGACAGTGACCAGGTGTTAGGCTGGCTGCGTGTCTGCAGTCCGCCCAGGCCACCGGGGCACACAGGTATCCCATGCAGCCCAGCTGACGAGGTGTGGAAGAACCTCCGTGTAACATGTCGTTTCTCTGCCCCCCACCACCCTCCTGCAGGTCACCATGTTTGCCAACCAGACAGCGATGTTCACTGCCGTGGTTGGAGCAGCAGCTCTGGAATTTGCCATCCGGCAGCATAGAGTCGGACGGCCCACAGTGGCTGCAGATGCAGCAGTCGCCGGTGCAGCAGAGGGGATGGCCGCAGAGTGGCCCGTCGTCGACACGCAGGCCGAAGGCGCTCAGGACCCGAATGTACAGGGGGATGCCGAGGGGAACATTGACCGCCAGACGGCGAGGAATGCAGAGGAAGTGCTTGGGGGGGGAGCAGGAGGAGGAGGAGCAGGTGGAGCAAGGCCGAGGGTGTACCGTGGCAGGATGTCGTTCGAGGCCCTACCGGACATCACATGCAGGAGGAGACTACGGTTCAGCAGGGAGACGGTCGCACATATATGGCGCACCTCGCACCACTTGAAATGGGTGGAAGACACGCGATACCAGTCTCCGTCAAGGTGACGGTTGCCCTAAACTTTTACGCTACCGGTTCCTTCCAGGCGCCGAGCGGGGACCTATCCGGGATCTCACAGGTGCAACAGGGCCGTCACCGACGCCCTGTGTGCCATCGCGCATCAGGGTGGGGGGAGAGGCGCAGGACGCAGACACTGCCCGGCAGCTCGTTACGCCCAGGAGGCTGCGCGACGGCACCGCCGGGGACAGCGGGCACGCGACGTGTTGGTGGCCGCACGGTTCACGCTCTGTGGGGGTGGGATTCGCTGAACACTGCCACTTGCACCGTCAGTCCTGCACACGGGCACCACACACCAACAACCCCCCCCCCCCCCCCGCCCCCCCGCACCCCCGCACCGCGTTCACGGCAACAATTCCACATCACCTTACCACTGCGGCACTACGGGATTGCACAACAGTGATGATTGGGTAAGCGGGTGTGATCAGTGCCATGTTGAATGATGACAGCCCACTCAGCGATGAGCTGTGTGCTCAGATTCACCAGCCGAGGTCTGACTCATGGCTTTAGCTGAACCGTGCACTCCGGTGGTCACGGCCTTCCTGACGGATATTTCACCACATGCCCGTGTGGGGTGGCTGGCGTCGGTGTACCGAGGACAACGGCGTCCGATTATGGGGGGGGGGGGAGTCACCACATCCGGAACAGACCTTGAACGGCTCGTATACCACGACGCCAATCGGGCACCCTCCCGAGCCCCCTAGCACCGGACATAGCACACAGTCTCACAAGTCAAATTTAACAGTGCGTTTATTCGTGTGGTGAACATAGGCGCCCTACCCACTACAACTAGACTGTGCCCTGCACCCGTGCCAACTTCTTATGTGCCTAACGACTTTGCCTTACGGGCCCTACCGCTACGTCTAGGTGAGTTCCCAGATGGTACAGCAGGAGTGGAGGTTGACTGCTGTGAATCACGCCATTCGACATAGCTCCCCTTCGGCACACGTTTCCTGGGGCGGCCCGGCTTCGATGGGCCAGGCTGCTCTGCGGGCGTGCTGGATGGCGTGGTGCTGCCCTGACCTGCCCGCTCCCCACCAGATGCGCCAGGGACGGAACGGGGCAACGTCCCTTGGTGGAGCTACCGGGACGGGCCCCAGAACCTCCTCCTCCCTCGGGGAGCCCGGTGGCCCCTGGGCCTCACTGTGGGACGGAGATGCGCTCGGAGACATGCCCCATCGCACCCCCGACACCTGGCGCTGCCAGTCCTGGAGGCCTGCAGCGGTATCGACCACGGTCCGAATGTTCGCCGAGACGGGGCCCAGGGAGTGCCACATTCCTGCCAAGGTCTGTGCGATCTCGACCTGTGAGTGCGCTACGCCATCCATCACGTGTGCCAGGCGGTCTATGCTCTCCGCGACTGACTGCTGGGACTGAGCCATCGCTTGCTGGGACCGGGCCATGGCATGGTGAGACTCAGCCAGGGCCCGGAGAGCGGCGGCAATGTCGTGTTGGCTCTGGCGCATGGCTACCTGTGAGAGGGCAGCCCGCTCCTGGGCCATGGATGATGCGGGCATGTGAAGCCCAACGCCTTGCAGAACCTGACCCATGGCCAAACCACTTCACCCATTGCCTCCACCGCGGACGCCACCCGTGCGGTGTCGGTCTGGGTGGCTGCGATGAGCAGCACCACTCCCTGCTCCTGGACGCGGATAGACTCCTCCAGCTGCGTGTGCAGGTCCTGGAAGATGGCCCTCATCCCGTTACTCAGTCCCTGGGTGTCCATACGTATCGGTTGTCCGGGTGGGTCAATTACATCCAGAAACCCGGGAACCGTCTGGGTGGCAGCTGGTTGCTGGGCCTGGTCTGCCCTCCGACCGTCCAGCCCCTCGGCTGCTCCAAACTCCACCTGCTGTACCGGCTCGGCTGTGGGGTGCGCGCCGGACCGTGACCCGGGAGCCTCATCACTTATATGCCCAACCGAGGTGAGTGTCTCTGTGATGGTGAACGGTGTGGGAGACAGCAGTGCCGCAAGCTCGAGGTCATCATCCGTCAAGAAGTCTGGTGTGTATTGGTCCCCCTCATGGCCAGGCGCAAGCTCCATGCGGGCCATGTCGTCTTGACCTCCAGTTCGATCCAGCGG
The DNA here is from genome assembly GCF_047496885.1 of Scyliorhinus torazame. Classification (NCBI taxonomy): domain Eukaryota; kingdom Metazoa; phylum Chordata; class Chondrichthyes; order Carcharhiniformes; family Scyliorhinidae; genus Scyliorhinus; species Scyliorhinus torazame. Next base: position 147,989,918 of record NC_092719.1, read on the forward strand.
GTGTGTGGCCGTGATGTGGGCTTCGGCATTACTGTCCACCCTGTGCCCCTGACTAATGTCTGTCCCGGAGGTCTCAGTGTCCCGGTCCTGTGTCCCAGACTGAGGTCTGCCCTCCTGTCCGACCAACTGCCAACCTCTGGCGTGCGTCCCTGGGTGCCGTTGCGGTGGGTGGCGTTGCGCTGCTTCCTGGGCGAGACGTCCCTGAAGGTTTGGCGGATGGCCCTGGGGAACATAAAAGATTTGGGGTTCGTTAGACACGGTGGCCCGGGTGTATGGTGGTGGTGGGTGCACAGTGTGAGGGGGGATGGGATCTGGGGTGCAGTGGCCAGAGTGTGAGGGGGGGTGGGATCTGGGGTGCAGTGGCCAGAGTGTGAGGGGGGATGGGATCTGGGGTGCAGTGGCCAGAGTGTGAGGGGGGATGGGATCTGGGGTGCAGTGGCCAGAGTGTATGGGGGGATGGGATCTGGGGTGCAGTGGCCAGAGTGTATGGGAGGATGGGATCTGGGGTGCAGTGGCCAGAGTGTGAGGGGGGATGGGATCTGGGGTGCAGTGGCCAGAGTGTGAGGGGGGATGGGATCTGGGGTGCAGTGGCCAGAGTGTGAGGGGGGATGGGATCTGGGGTGCAGTGGCCAGAGTGTGAGGGGGGGCGATGACGGGTTGGCGGTGGAGAGGACATGCAGGGTTCTCTCACTTGCTTCTGCGCCTCCGACCTGGCATGGCGCGATCTCCCGGGTGGCAGATCCCCCAGCGAGGTCCAGGGCCCTCTGCTCGTGAACGGTTAGGGGGTGCAGGACCGGAGAACCCCCTCCGGTTCTCATGCGCTCCCGCTGGTTATGCGCTGTCTTGTCCTGGGGGGGGGGGTTGGATAAAGCATCACCATTAGGCGGGTATCATCAGTGCATGCAGATATTGACAACATTGTTGCTGGTTCAGGAGACAGCACGCCATGGGTTTGCTCCAGGGGGGTCCTGGGGCTCATGTGGGTCGAGTAGATAGTTGGGCAGCGTGACACCCCCCAAACCCCCCCAACATCGCCCCTGATGTCCCAGTCCCCCCCAACACTCCCAACGCCCCCCCCCCCCCGCAACCCCAACCACACTCCGCCCCCCCCCCCCCGTGCCGAGGGGGGGGGGGGGGGGGAGCCTGGGGGCACCCTCATGGCACTTACCCTGGCAGCCCGGGTGAGGTCGTGCAGCTTCTTGTGGCACTGCTCCCCCCCCGTCCAGGGGGTCTGCCCCACAGCACTGACTGCAGTGCCCACCTCCCGCCAGCCGCGCCTCACCGCGCTGGATGGCTGGCGATGCCCACGTCTTGGGCAGAGGGTGTCCCTTCTCCACTCCACCTCATCCACCAGGGTGTCCAGGTCCTATATCCCGGAACCTCGGTGCGGCTCTTCGGGGCTCAGCCATCTCCTCAATTCTCCTCCGAGTCCTCTGTGCGCGGTTCGCGCAATTTATGACGCAGCGGTGCGTCATTTGGGCGTCGCACGGTGATGACGCGGCCTTCGCGGAAGGCCCGCCCGAGGTTCTCGCGGCCCCGATCCTAGCGCTTTTTCGGGCCCAGAATCGGTCGGGATCGGGGCCGGTCCGCGCCGTTGTGAACCTCGACGGCGTTCCCGACGGCGCGGACACTTCAGCGTGGGAGTGGAGAATCGCGCCCATGGACTTTCTGATTTGTTCTGTTCTTCCGTTTAATCGTTCAAGTGGTTTGTATATAGTGGTCATCTCGTTATTCTTGTGACACACTGTTTTTTTCTGCACCAGGCACCTTCCCTTGTAAATAGCTTAGTTTTTATGTGCATAGTCCTGTAAATATTTTGCACGCACATAGTCAGGAACATTCACTATACACTATTTATTGCCATTCAGATACGTTTTTTATAAAAGGGGGGATGTCATAATATACACCAGTATATCATGGTGCAGACACACACTGATGAACACACAGTGGGACCAATCAACATACACAACACTGCAGCCAATCACCAGTGAGAGCACACGCACTATAAAGACAGGGAGCATCAGAGTTCCCGTTCATTCGAGTTGCAACACCTGCAACACAGGTGAAATCCTTAATGAGTACTTTGTATCGATATTCACCAGGGAGAAGGACATGATGGATGTTGAGGTCAAGGATAGGTGTGTGAATGCAGTTGAGAATGTCAATATATCAAAGGAGGAAGTGTTGAGTAGATTAAATTGCATTAAGATAGACAAGTCCCCGGTTCCATATGGGATCTAACCCAGGTTACTGCGGGAGACAGGGGGAGAAATAGCTGGACCTTAACAGATATCTTCACATCCTCTTTGACCACAGGTGAGGCTCCAGAGGACTGGGAATAACCAATGTTATTCTCTTGTTTAAGAAAGGAAGCAGGGATAATCCAGCAAATTATAGGCCAGTGAGACTGGCATCAGTGGTAGGGCTGCTTATAGAAAAGATACTGAGGGACAGGATATATGCACATTTGGTGGAAAATGGACTAGTTAGTGACAGGCAGCATGGATTTGTACAGGGAAGGTCATGTCTCACCAACTTGATTGAGTTTTTTGAAGAGGTGACAAAGAAAATTGATGAGGAAACGGCTGTGGATGTAGTTTATATGGACTTTAGTAAGGCGTTTGACAAGGTCCCACATGGCAGACTGGTACAAAAACTAAAATCACATGGGATTCAGGGTGGGCTGGCTAGATGGTTACAGAATTGGCTTGGTTATAGAAGACAGAGAGTAGCGGTGGAAGGTTATTTTTCAGAATGGAGATTTGTAGCTAATAGTGTTCCACAGGGATCAGTGCTAGGACCTCTGTTGTTTGTAGTATATATAAATGATCTGGAGGAAAATGTGGGTGGGCTGATTAGTAAGTTTGCAGATGACATGAAGATTGGCGGAGTTGCTGACAGTGCTGAGGATTGTCAGGGGATACAACAGGATATTGATAGGTTGGAGACTTGGGCACAGAATTGGCAGATGGAGTTTAACCCAGACAAATGTGAAGTGATGCATTATGGAGGATTACACTGTAAATGGCAGAACATTAACACACAGAGGGATCTGGGCATGCAGGTCCACAGTTCCCTATTAATGGCAACACAGGTGGCCAAGGTGATTAAGAAGGAATGTGGCATGCTTTCATTCATCAGCCAGGGCACTGAGTACAGGAATTGGGAAAGCAGCTGTATAAAACCTTGGTTCGGCCGCATTTAGAGAATTGCCTGCAGTTTTGGTCACCACATGGAAGCTTTGGAGAGAGTACAAAGAAGGTTCACTAGGATGCTGCCTGGTCTCGAGGGTGTTGGCTATGAGGAGAGATTAAATAAACAAGGATTGTTTTCACTGGAAAGTCAGAGGCTGAGGGGAGACATGATAGAGGTCTACAAAATTATGAGAGGCATAGACAGGGTGGATAGTCAGAGGCTATTTCAAAAGGTGCAAGTGTCAATTACAAGGAGGCACAGGTTCAAGGTGAGTGGGGGAAATTTTAAGGGAGATGTGCGGGGGAATTTTTTCACACAGAAACTGGCCTGCATTGCGCTGCCAGAGGATATGGTGGAAGCAGACACATTAGCAACATTTAGGAGGCATCTGGATTGTCACATGAATAGGGAGGAAATGGAGGGATATGAACCGAGTAAGGGCAGAAGGTTTTTTTTTAGTTAGGGCATCGTGATCGGCACAGGCTTGGAGAGCCAAAGGGCCTGTTCCTTCGCTCTACTTTTCTTTGTTCTTTGTTCTAAGGGGAACCATCTGCTCTACGTTTCCCCTGTCAACCCCCTTTTTCATCTTATATACCAGAAGGCATGCCTCGACTGAGGTGTGATGATCCACAGGTTAAACCACCGCCAGTCGGCTCTTCCACTTGTCATGTGTGTGTGTACCTTTAAGAAATTGATGTTTATCACATAGCTGCAGTGATGTCAGTGTGTGGGTGGAGCTGAGCTCTGGTCTGTCTTTTATTTTTGGTTTGAGCCAGTTTGAACCGGTTTGGGCTGCAGAGGCGAAATACATTTTTTCGCACTGGCTCCGCTGCTTCAAGGCCTATCTCGCAGCCTCCTCCACACCTTCCATCACCGACGAACAGAAGCTGAGCCTCCTCCACGCACGGGTGAGCCATCGAATCTCTGTTCAACTCGACGAGGTCTCCTCCTACGGAGACACCCTCACATTGCTCGAACGCCTCTAAGTACGGCCCGTGAACGAGATCTACACGTGACACACCCTCACCACTCACCGCCAGCGCCCTGTGCGAATCGCTAGAAGACTAGCTACTCGACCTCAAAGCCCTCACACACAGCTGCAACTGCCAGTCCGTTACGGCCACTCAACATATGGAACTCGCCGTCCGAGACGTCTACGTGGCGGGAGTCCGGTCCAACTATGTTAGACAGCGCCTACTCGAAAAGGGGGCCCTGGACCTGGATCAGACGGTAAAGTTAGCCTCCACTCTGGAAGTAGCGTTCCAGAGCCTTAAGCCTTAATGCGTTCCCGGCTGACCACGCGACCCCCTCGTGGACCCCCGACCAAAGACTACCCCAGGCCTATGCCACACGGCTGTCCACCTACCAGGGGGGCTACCCTGCTATTTCTGTGGCTAGTCCCAACACCCCCGACAGCACTGCCCGGCCCATAACGCGTACTGCAGCAGCTGAGGGAGAAAAGGACATTTCACCAAAGTTGCCTGGCCAGGTCCAAGACCTCGAACTCACAGGCCTGATCCTCAGATTCACAGGCCCGCAGACCCCGCAGTGTGGCAGCGTGTCTGCCGACTCCGCCCCTTGTAGACGCGTCATCAGCCTTGTGCTATCCGTGGGGGCAGCCATCTTCCAGCCCTCACAGCACATACGACTCACGGGGGCCGCCATCTTGGCCATCCTCCCCCACGCGGCCGGCCACGTGCGATCCATGGGGGCCGCCATCTTGGACGCCATCTTCCTCACCGCCCACCATGCTCGACCAACAGTGGCCACCATCTTGGCCGCCATCTGCTACGCCGCTCGACGCATACGATCAACAAGGGCAGCCATTGCGGAACCGCCCCAGCACCTCCGACCATGCCGGCTACCCGCAACTCAGCACGGTCACCCTGGACCAGTCGTGACCCAAGCACCTCTGGAGCTGCATGATGACCGTCCGGGTAAACGGGCACGAGACGCCTTGCCTTTTCAATTCCGGGAGCACAGAGAGCTTCATTCACCCGGACATGGTAAGACGCTGCTCGTTCCCAATTTTCCCGGCGCACCAAACCATCTCCCTCGCCTCTGGGTCGCACTCGGTACAAATCCAAGGGTGCACTGCCACAACCCTAGCAATACAGGGTGCTGAGTACGCCAATTTTAAATTATATGTGCTCCCAGACCTCTGCGCTCCTCTCCTATTGGGACTAGATTTCCAATGTAATCTCAGGAGCCTAACGCTGAAGTTCGGGGGGGCCCCAACCCCGACTCACCATATGCAGCCTCGTGACCCTAAAAGTCGACCTTCCCCCACTCTTCGCAAACCTCACCACCGACTGCAAACCAGTCACCACCAGAAGCAGGCGGTATAGCATACAGGACAGGACTTTTATCAGGTCCGAAGTCCAGCGACTCTTGTAGGAGGGAGTCATCAAGGCCAGCAATAGCCCCTGGAGAGCTCAGGTGGTGGTCGTCAAGACCGGGGAAAAGAATCGGATTGTTGTAGATTACAGCCAAACCATAAACCGGTACACGCAACTCGATGCGTATCCCCTTCCCCGGATTGCAGACATGGTAAACCAGATCGCACACTACCGGGTGTTCTCCACGGTGGATCTGAAGTCTGCATACCACCAGCTCCCAATCCGCCCGAAGGACCGCCACTACATGGCTTTTGAGGCAGACGGCCACCTTTTCCACTTCCTCCGGGTCCCCTTTAGCGTCACAAACGGGGTTTCGGTGTTCCAAAGAACAATGGACCGATTGTTGGACCGGTACGGGATAAATTGTTGAGTTACCTTCCAGAAAAAAACTGACCTGAAAGAGTTATTGATATCACATGGGCAAGTTTGTGGGGATAAATTGGGAAGTACTAAAATGGCTATACATAACGCAGATGTGGGAAATTTTGTGCCTATTAAAAAACATCCATATAGACTTAACCCTTTAAAATTGGCACAGGTTAACAACAACATTTTAAGTATGCATTAAAATGGCATAATTGAAGTTGGTTGCAGCCAATGGAGCTCACCCATAGTGATGGTACCAAAACCAGACGGTACCCAACGGTTGTGTGTGGACTCTCGAAAGGTTAATGCAGTTACGAGAGTGGACTCCTATCCTATCCCACGCTTGGAGGATTGCATTGAGAAGGTGGGACAGTACACTTCTATTTCCAAATTGGATTTACTTAAAGGTTACTGGCAGGTACCTTTATCCAAAAGGGTGAAGGAGATTTCAGCTTTTGTGACTCCAGATGGTATATACCAATTCGAAGTTATGCCATTTGGCATGAAAAATGCCCCAGCCACATTGCAACGGTGAACGAACAAAGTCGTTTCAGGATTACCCAATTGTGCGGTATACATTGACGGTCTGAAAGAACATTTAAAGCAACTGATGAACTTGCTGAATAAACGTCGAACATTTCAGTGGACAGCGGAGTTTCAACAGGCATTTGAAGGCCTTCAGGCTGTGATAACCAATGCTCCTGTGTTGGAGAATTACAAGGGGCTCTGTGATCAGATTGAACTAAAGTATCTGACTTGAAAGAGAAATGCTGAGACATAGGGAAATGGATGGATCGTGCAGAGACCTTCTTGACCAAAGAGACTGTCAATCAAGAATGAGTCCAGTTGGAGGAAGAACTAAAAAGGAATATGTTATTCTAAATGTTTGCTGTTTTGTTTTGTTTAAAAAAAAGTACTGTATATATCTATTGTCGTGTGAGAGTACCTTTAAGACATGGATGTTTAAGCAATGTACCTTTAAGAAAATAGTGATGTCAGAGAGTGGGTAGAGCTGGGCTTTAGGTCAGCCATTTTGCAGGTTTTTAGTTTCAGTTTAAAAAGAGCTGGTGTGTGTCTGTGTGTTTCCAGAGAGCTGCAGTTAGTTTGAAAAGAGCTTGTGAATGTCTGTGTTTTGCAGTGAGCTGGATTTGCTGTGATGTCTGCCATAAAAGACCGTCTCTGGATCATTTGGGTGATTTAAACTCATAAAATTAAAACCTTTAACCGGATGTGATTTTGTATAAAGGTGTGAAGTCTCTTGGAAGTTTGAAGGAACATTTTAGGGAATTATTTACTGTTGCAATATTTTCTGTGTTACCTTTGATGTAAAGGGGTGTTAAGAGATCCAATGTTTATTTAAGATGTTAAGTTGAGTTCATGGAATAAACAGTGTTTTGTGTTTAAAAACCCACGTGTCCATAATTGTAATCCCACACCTAGGGAAAAAGCCGTGTGCTAGCAAAAGCAACAAATCCATTAAAGGGAGAGGTTAGTTGAACTCCATGATACAATTTGGGGTTCTGAAAACGCCTCGCCCATAACACTACTTACTGTCAGTATTTCTTAAAGGAAAGTGAAAAGGTGAAAAATGAAACCATCTTGAAGTTGATGGTTTATTTCTCTTTCTTGGGGTAAGGTGTCATGTGTGTGTGTACCTATAAGAATTTGGTGTTTATCAAATAGCTACGGTGATGTCAGTGTGTGTGGAGCTGAGCTCTGCTCTGTCTTTTATTTTCGGTTTGAACTGGTTTGAGCCGGTTTGAGCCGGTTTGAGCCAGAAGCCATTTTTGTAGCTCGGTGTGTTTTAGTTTTGGCTGTGAGTTGGAGTGGTGCAGTGATTGCAAACACATGTGTATCAATCTCTCCCTGCAATCTAAGGAATGTTTTCAGCTCATTTGATGATTTCAACATAGTACCTGTTTCTGTAAGGAATGCAAACTTGTTTAAAAAAGGGTTTGTGGCTTAATGGATGTTGTGAAAAAAAATGAAATGAAAAATGAACTGAAAATGAAATGAAAATCGCTTATTATCACAAGTAGGCTTCAAATGAGTTACTGTGAAAAGCCCCTAGTCGCCACATTCCGGCGCCTGTTCGGGGAGGCTGGTACGGGAATTGAACCATGCTGCTGGGCTGCCTTGGTCTGCTTTAAAAGCCAGCTATTTAGCCCTGTGCTAAACCAGCCCCTTGTTGGGAAAGTTGTTGAGCGTTACCTATAGAATATTATCTTTGGGGAAAGTAGCAGGGTTAGTATTTGATAAGATGTTAATATGGGTGTTTATAAAGTATTAACTGGATTCATAAAAATAAACATTGTTTTTGTTTTAAGAATCTTAAAGTCTCTGTTGCATCACACTTGGAAAGTAGGCCTTTGTGCTCCCCACAACCAAAATCTATTAAAAATTGTGGGTCAGGTTAACTCCATGATATACTTTGGAGTATTCTAAACCCTGATCCATAATACACTCAAAGGGAAAAGCAGCCGATTGTCATCTGGGACTATGGCGGCTTTAAAATTAATAGTGTACCTCAACCAGATCTCCTCTCAGTCTTCTAAATTCCAGCGAGTATAGGCCTAAACTGCTCAATCTCTCTTCATAAAACAAGTAGAATCATAGAAATTACAGTGCAGAAGGAGGCCATTTGGCCCATCGAGTCTGCACCGGCCCTTGGAAATAGCACCCCACTTAAGACCACACCCGGAACCCAGTAACCCCACCTAATCCTTTTTGGGCACTAAGGGCAATTTAGCATGGCCAGTCCACCTAACCTACACATCTTTGGACTGTGGGAGGAAACCGGAGCACCCGGAGGAAACCCACACAGACACAGGTACATGGCACGAAAAGCATAGACCACATCTGGTACCCTATCCAGAGCCACAGTGGATCAAGCCGTTACTTAAGACTTCCATACTTGTTTCTGAGGTGGAAGTATTCTCATCAATTTTAACGAATTCCAGTCTTCACACAAAAGCTGTATGAGGTCAGAAAAGGGCGGAAGGATGAGATGAAGTGTGCCCAAGTCCAAGAATTCTGCCTATAAGGTTGGTTCAAATACAGCCCCACTGACCAGCTCCTGTGCAAATACCATGAACATCGCAAGCATCTGACGATAGTGGATGACCTTCTGGCCATCAACCATCACCTGGATATTCCCAAAGCGATGAGGGGAGAGATTCTCCACAGATGCCATTGTGGTCATTTGGGATAACCAAAGTGCAGACCATGTACACAGCGAACTGTGTGGTGACCTGGTGTTTGAAAAGCTATCTGAGATTTGTCCTGCCCCACTTGCAAAATTAACAGCCAGCTGCCCTCAGAGCCTCAATTACCTTCCCACTTGCTAGATAATCCTTCGCAGAAACTGGGACTCGGCCTCTTTGACTTTCGAGGAAAAAGACATATTGCTGTTGACTTTTACTGCAGATGGTCAGAAGCTGCCAGACCCTACACTGCGGGCGGGGTTTCCTGACCCCCCCACCCACCACCCCCGTAGCATGTTTTTTGGCAGTGGACGCAGTCCGCCATTGGGGCCAGAGGTAGGATCTTCCAATCCTGCTGCTGTCAACAGGGTTTCCCGTTGCTAGCACCCTTCACTGCCGGTTATTCCACTGGCGGGAACCAGAAAATCCTGCCCAACAATGGCTGAGCCTATAAGAAGGCCACTATGGAACATATTCTCCATGCACAGGTTTCCAGATGAAATTGTCTCAAAGAATGAGCCACAATTCATCAATGAATACTTCAAGGAATTTGTGGACAACTGTGGGATCACTGATATAACCAGTTCTCCTCTTCACTCGCAAACCAATGGAGAGGCTTGAAAACTGTTAAGAGGTTAATGGCCAAGAGCTGTGAATATAGAGTTAGACCGTTAACGTTTTTTCATCAGCAGAACTGCTCCTGGCCTGATGGCTGAAGATACAAGTCCATCTGCCTTTACAGAAACTGCTAACCAACATTACAAGCAGATGACCATGAAGATTGACCTACGCGAGAAGCAGAACAACTAGTATAATTCCAGACAGAGAGTCAACACTGTTTAACTCTGAGGCCAGAAGGTAGATTTCATGATTGTGAATCTGAGGCATTGTACTTCAAGAACAAAACATCCATGTCCCTACCATGTCCAAAAACCATCAGGCTCTCTCAGACGAAACAGTCAAACCCTAATCTCATTGCTACCTATGAGAACACATGTGCTTCATTACTACAAGATTTGGGATGAAGGTCCCAATAATACACTGATCAGCTTACGGAATGTTGACCCATCCAATGACAGGGTTTGAGACCACCATCCCTGTTCAGCGATCACAATACGATATATACATGCTCCACCATTTAATAGATCATGGATGATCTGACTGTAACTTCAACCCCACATTCCTGCCTACCTCTGATAACCTTCAGCCCTCGTTGATCAAACTTTTATTTAGCTCTGCCTTAAAAATATTCAAAGACTCAGAGCTGGATTCTTCATTTTAGCGGCTAAGTGCCGGCTGAAATGGAGAACTCGCAAACGTTTTACGATTCCAAAATCGGCGCCAAACCCTCACTGGACTGGTGAAGGGCAAGCAGCGGCACCGGTGAAACTCCCGGCATTTCTCCTGGAAACTCCTGGAAGCGCATGCACACGCCGACGACCTGCAGCAATTGCGCCGTACAACAATGTGCCGGCCATGCGCGGACCCGACCCGCCAAATGCGGCCCCGTAGGCCAGCTCCTGGTCACCCCCTGGCCACCCCCCACCAGTCCCCCCAGCCCGCCACACCGGGTTCCCGACTGCTCACACCACACGTCGACCATACGGTCGGGAACTTTCCCATTGGGGGCGGAGCAGCGCGAGAAGGCCTTCCGATGATGCGCCAACACCACATCAACGGCGTGCGCTGCATGATGCGATGATGCCATTTTGGGGGGGCAGAGACTCGAAAAGCGGTGTCAAACTGGTGCTGCTCCCGATTTGGCAGTCGGAAGGGATTCTCCGCCCGATCGCCGATTATTATACCGCCGTTGGACAATGGAGAATCCTTGCCTCTGCTTCCATCGCCATTTCTGGAAGAGAGTTCCAGAGACTGAGAGAAAGAAAATGTCCTCATCTCTATCCTATATAAGACCATAAGTCATAGGAGCAGAATTAGGCCACTCAGCCCATCGAGTGCTCCACTGTTCACTCATGGCTGCTATTTTCTCATTCTCATTCTCCTACCTTCTCCCCAACTGTAACTCCTTATTTTTAAACAGTGTCCCTAATTTCTAGATTCTCCCACAATCGGGAACATCCTCTCACGGCCACACTGTCAATAATCCTCAGGATATTAAAGGATTCAATCATGTCACTTTTATTCTTATAAACTCCAGTGGATGTCCAACTTTTCCTCAGAAGACAACCTGCCAAGTCCAGGTATTAGTTTGGTCAACATCTTCCAATGCATTTACATCTTTCCTTAAGTAAGGAGACCAATACTGTACACAATACTCCAGATATGGCCTCATCAGTGCCCTGTGCATCTGAAGCAAAACTACCCTATGTTTGTACGCAATTCCCCTCACAATAAACAACATGCTATTAACTTGCCTAATTACTGGCTTTACCTGCACACTGGAATCGTAGTATTTCTACTGCGCAGAAGGGGGCCATTCGGCCCATCACGTCTGCATCAATCCTCTGAAAGAGCACCCTACCTAGGCACACTCCCCAGCCCTACCCGTAACACCATAATTCCATCTAACCTGCAGATCTTTGGACTAAGGGACAATTTTAGCGTGGCCAATCCACCTAACCTGCACATCTTTGGACTGTGGGAGGAAACCCACGCAGATATGGGGAGAAAATGCAAACACCGCACAGACAGACATCCAATGCCAGAATCCATCCTGGGTCCCTAGCGCTGTGAGGCAACAGTTAGAACCACTGTGCAACCCTAGCCTTTTTGATTCACTTAAGACACCCAGATCCCTCTGAATCTCAGAGCTGCACTCGTTCACTATTTAGATAATACCGTTATTTTTTATTCTTCCTGCCAAAATGGACAATTTCACATTTTCCCACATTATACTTCATTATACTCTTTTCCCACTCACTTAACCTATCCATGTCCTATATGTTGGGGAGAGTTTAAGCTAATGTGGCAGGGGAATGGGAACCGATGCAGGAAGTTGGAAGGTAGTAAAACAGGGACAGAAACAAAAGGCAGTAAGGGGGAAAGTGTAAGGCAGAGAAGCCACAGTCAAAAATCAAAAAGGGCAACAGTACAAGGTACAGTGACTGAGGGGAGCTCAGTGAATAGGACCAGGACTACTAAAAGGAATAAAACGGGACGTGAAAACATTAATGGTAAGCGACGTGGCAGGTTGTTACATGAAGATATGGGCTCAACGACAAGGAAAATTAGGAGAAAGGTTAAGAGGAAATATAACTTAGGGGAGGTTACTGATCGAGGTGTTAAGATTCAGAACAGAGGTAAATAAGCCAACATAAGTGTACTTTACCTGAATGCTCATAGTATTCGCAATAAGGTAAATGAGTTGATGGCACAAATCATCGTGAATGACTATGATTTAGTGGCCATTACTGAAACATGGTTAAAGGATGGTCACGACTGGGAGTTAAATAACCGAGGGTATCAAACTATTCGGAAGGACAGAGTGGATGGTAAGGGAGGTGGTGTAGCTCTGTTATTTAAGGATGACATCCGGGCAACAGTAAGGGATGACATCGGTGCTATGGAGGATAAGGTTGAATCCATTTGGGTAGAAATCAGGAATAGTAAGGCGAAAAAGTCACTGATAGGAATAGTCTATAGGCCACCAAAAAGTAACATTATGGTGGGGCAGGCAATAAACAAAGAAATAACTGATGCACATAGAAATGGTACAGCAATTATCATGGGGGATTTTAATCTACATGTCGATTGGTTTAACCAGGTCGGTCAAGGCAGCCTTGAGGAGGAGTTTATAGAATGTATCCACGATAGTTTCCTAGAATAGTATGTAATGGAACCTACGAGGGAACAAGCGGTCCTAGATCTGGTCCTGTGTAATGAGAGAGGAATGATTAATGATCTCATAGTTAGGGATCCTCTCGGAAGGAGCGATCACAATATGGTGGAATTTAAAACACAGATGGAGGGTGAGAAGGTAAAATCAAACACTAGTGTTTTGTGCATAAACAAAGGAGATTACAATGGGATGAGAGAAGAACTAGCTAAGGTAGACTGGGAGCAAAGACTTTATGGTGAAACAGTTGAGGACCAGTGGAGAACCTTCCAAGTGATTTTTCACAGTGCTCAGCAAAGGTTTATACCAACAAAAAGGAAGGACGGTAGAAAGAGGGAAAATCGACTGGATATCTAAGGAAATAAGGGAGAGTATCAAATTGAAGGAAAAAGCATACAAAGTAGCAAAGATTAGTGGGAGACTGGAGGACTGGGAAATCTTTAGGGGGCAACAGAAAGCTACTAAAAAAGCTATAAAGAAGAGTAAGATAGATTATGAGAGTAAACTTGCTCAGAATATAAAAACAGATAGTAAAAGTTTCTACAAATATATAAAACAAAAAAGAGTGGCTAAGGTAAATATTGGTCCTTTTGAGGATGAGAAGGGAGATTTAATAATGGGAGATGAGGAAATGGCTGAGGAACTGAACAGGTTTTTTGGGTCTGTCTTCACAGTGGAAGACACAAATAACATGCCAGTGACTGGTGGAAATGTGGCTATGACAGGTGAGGACCTTGAGAGGATTGTTATCACCAAGGAGGTAGTGATGGGCAAGCTAATGGGGATAAATGTAGACAAGTCTCCTGGCCCTGATGGAATGCATCCCAGAGTGCTAAAAGAGATGGCTAGGGAAATTGCAAATGCACTAGTGAAAATTTACCAAAATTCACTAGACTCTGGGGTGGTCCCGGCGGATTGGAAATTAGCAAACATGACACCACTGTTTAAAAAAGGAGGTCGGCAGAAAGTGGGTAATTATAGGCCAGTGAGCTTAACTTCGGTAGTAGGGAAGATGCTGGAATCTATCATTAAGGAAGAAATAGCGAGGCATCTGGATGGAAATTATCCCATTGGGCAGACGCAGCATGGGTTCATAAAGGGCAGGTTATGCCAAACTAATTTAGTGGAATTTTTTGAGGATATTACCAGTGCGGTAGATAACGGGGAGCCAATGGATGTGGTATATCTGGATTTCCAGAAAGCCTTTGACAAGGTGCCACACAAAAGGTTGCTGCATAAGATAAAGATGCATGGCATTAAGGGGAAAGTAGTAGCATGGATAGAGGATTGGTTAATTAATAGAAAGCAAAGAGTGGGGAATAATGGGTGTTTCTCTGGTTGGCAATCAGTAGCTAGTGGTGTCCCTCAGGGATCAGTGTTGGGCCCACAACTGTTCACAATTTACATAGATGATTTGGAGTTGGGGACAAGGGCAATGTGTCCAGGTTTGCAGACGGCACTAAGATAAGTGGTAAAGCAAAAAGTGCAGAGGATACTAGAAGTCTGCAGAGGGATTTGGATAGGCTAAGTGAATGGGCTAGGGTCTGGCAGATGGAATACAATGTTGACAAATGTGAGGTTATCCATTTTGGTAGGAATAACAGCAAAAGGGATTATAATTTAAATGATAAAATATTAAAACATGCTGCTGTGCAGAGAGACCTGGGTGTGCTAGTGCACGAGTCACAAAAAGTTGGTTTACAGGTGCAACAGGTGATTAAGAAGGCAAATGGAATTTTGTCCTTCATTGCTAGAGCGATGGAGTTTAAGACTAGGGAGGTCATGCTGCAATTGTATAAGGTGTTAGTGAGGCCACACCTGAAGTATTGTGTTCAGTTTTGGTCTCCTTACTTGAGAAAGGATGTACTGGCACTGGAGGGTGTGCAGAGGAGATTCACTAGGCTAATCCCAGAGCTGAAGGGTTGGATTATGAGGAGAGGTTGAGTAGACTGGGACTGTACTCATTGGAATTTAGAAGGATGAGGGGGGATCTTATAGAAACATATAAAATTATGATGGGAATAGATAGGATAGATGCGGGCAGGTTGTTTCCACTGGTGGGTGGAAGCAGAACTAGGGGGCATAGCCTCAAAATAAGGGGAAGTAGATTTAGGACTGAGTTTAGGAGGAACTTCTTCACCCAAAGGGTTGTGAATCTATAAATTCCTTGCCCAGTGAAGCAGTAGAGGCTCCTTCATTAAATGTTTTTAAGATAAAGATAGATAGTTTTTTGAAGAATAAAGGGAGTAAAGGTTATGGTGTTCGGGCCGGAAAGTGGAGCTGAGTCCACAAAAGATCAGCCATGATCTCATTGAACGGTGGAGCTGGCTTGAGGGGCCAGATGGCCTACTCCTGCTTCTAGTTCTTATGTTCTTATGTTCTTATATCCTCTTCAAAGGTTAGGGAGAGCCATGAAGGCACGATAAAGACTTAAACTGTTACCTGTGGACTTTGGGGGCAGGAGGAGGTAGGGCAAATGCAATGTAAATAGTCTAAGAAATTGTTTAACATCATTATTAAAGAAGTTGATGGTAGACATGGGGCTGAGTATAGTGTAATGGGTTAATAATTATGGTAATGACTTAGTGATGTGGATCAAGGTGTAACAGTTACACCATCAAGCATGTGCCAGACACTCAGTAGAGCAGATGGACCCGTCTGTACTCAAGAGAGATGTGCCTACCTAGTATGGTGTATATAGTGTAACTAAAGTAGTTTGAAGGAACTATCCTGAGTCAGATCACAGTTATTCAAGGTAACATAGACAAGAGGCAGCATGTGGCACAGTAATTAGCACCACTGCCGGCGGCGCTGAGGAGCCGGGTTCGACCCCAACCCTCGGTCACTGTCCGTGTGGAGTTTGCACATTTTCCCCGTGTCTGCGTGGGTTTCACCCCCGCAACCCAAAAATGTGCAGGTTAGGTGGATTGGCCTCACTAAATTGCCCGTTAATTGGGGGAAAAGATAATTGGGTACTCTAAATTTATTTTTAAAACATACTACGTTCATTGTTGTGCCAAATAGCCTCACTGGCCCTGAAATAAATTTGTGGAAGGATAGCTATCTTCTTTTTGATTTAAAAACATCCACATAACTTTTAAATAATATCTGTATTTTTTTAAAAACAACAGTTGGTTTATGATATTTCTGTTTCATGTGCCTGGTGTATGTCCCAAACATTACTTTGCAACTTGTAAAATTTAGGTAAGAATGAAGTGTTTCAGTACTTTTCATTTCCTGGTTTGTTGCCTGTGAGGATGCTTCAGTGCAATTGGTTGCTTTATTTCTTGCTGACATCATTGTTGCTGGATGCCTGGTGATCCCCTTTACTTGGCACCATGTTCAATAAGACATAAAAGGGATAATTCATAATACAGAGATTGCTAGAGGTTTTCAGGCAACTTTCTTCATTGTTAGGAGCGAGCATTGTTGCTTAAAATCCAGGTTCTTATTTCCTATCCTGATATCACAGGTGTTTTTTTCCTGTTGCATACTACAATATCACCTTTTCCCATAATATAGACTGCTATGCGGAGAAGGAGGCTATAAAATTCACAATATATTACTTGCACGATCATTATAAATGTTGCTGTGTTGCTTTATCAACACAGTTTTGAAGTATTAGTATTTTGAAACACAGTGGCACAGAGGTTAGCACTGCTGCCTCACAGCACCAGGGACCCAGGTTTGATTCCGATCATGGGTGACTGTCTGCGTGGGTTTCCTCCAGGTGTTCTGGTTTCCTCCCACAGTCCAAAGATGTACAGGTTAGGTGGATTGGCCATGAGGGATAGGGTGGGGCAGGGCAGGGGTGGTGTGCTCCTTGGGAGCGTCAGTGCAGACGTGATGGGCAAACTGGCCGCCTTTTGCATTGTAGGGATTCTATGATTCTAAAGTTATACTTGGGTCACTGTCTGTACGGAGTCTGCATGTTCTCCCCGTGTCTGCGTGGGTTTCCTCTAGGTGCTCCGGTTTCATCCCACAAGTCCTGAAAGACGTGCTTGTTTGGTGAATTTGACACTGTGTATTCTCCCTCTATGTACCCGAACAGTCGCCAGAGTGTGGCTGATGTGTTATGTACTCTGGGATAACACAGGCTGCAAATCGATGCAGCTTTGACCAAAAGATACTCCAGACTTTGAAGTAAGTTCAATGTGATTTATTGAACCATTAGCACAGTTCTCTATGAGTTCAACTCGCCTGCTAATCTTGCTATAGTAACTCAGTCTAACTAACCAGTCTGCTCTAAGCCACGTGGTGGGTGTGATGCTTCTGACCTGCCCCTGTCCTACTCTCTGACTGTCAGCTGTGGAAAGAACCGGAGTGTGAGTGCCTCGTGCCTTTTATAATGAGATACCACCCCTGAATGTCCTGCCTGCTCATTGGTCATGTCCTGTTCTCTGTGTTGATTAGCTGCCTGTCTATGCCTGTCTGTATATCATTATCTGCATGTCTGCATATCATGACATCTGCCCTTTTAAAAAATATTTTGTTGGCATATGGGAACGTACTTACAAGTGGTGGCATATATTAATATATTTACAAGCAGTGGCATATGTGAACATTATTACATGTGAAGGCAGCTATCTAATGTGAGAAAATAGAACATAGCAAACAAAACAAATGTTCATAAGTCCAGTCTCTGGGGCTTGCGTCTGATCCTTGTCGTCCGCCGGAGAGGTGGTGGAGGGGACGACGGCGCCTTGACAGGCAGGATGGAAGCCTGACTGATGGCCTCATAGTTCGAGGTATCAGGAGGTGGCAAACAACGGACGGAAAAGGATAAGAAAGTGATTGCTGGCAGGCAACCTTGCACAGTGCTTGTCTGTTCCGTTGCACAACAGAACCATCAGCCATACGTACAACATACGGGCAGGGCGCAGCCTGTCGAACAACGACAACGGGAGCAGACCAGCCACCATCCGGTATCTTGATTCTGACAGTGTCTTCCGGGGATAACATGGGCAAATCGGTGGCATGAGCATCATAGCCTTGCTTTTGCTCGTTTCGGAGCTGCTGCACCTTCTGCAGCACCAGGAGATGATCCAGGTTGGGCAAGTGTATGGCTGGAAGTGTCGTCCACAGGTCCCTCTTCATCAGGAGTTGAGCTGCGACATGCCAGTGGACAGTGGGGTCGCCCTGTACGCAAGCAGTGTGAGGTAGATGTCAGAAGCAGAATCCGCGGCCTTGCCGATGAGCTGTTTCACAATGTGCACCCCTTTTTCAACCTTCCCATTGGACTGCGGATAGTGTGGGCTGGAAGTGACATGTTTGAAATGGTATGACTTGGCAAACATAGACCACTCATGGCTGTTGAAGCATGGGCCATTGTCACTCATGACAATGAGTGAGACACCATGCCTGGAGAACATTCCTTACAGGCCTTGATGACGGTCCGAGATGTGAGGTCTGAGAGCTTCACGACTTCAGGGTAATTGGAGAAATAGTCAATAATCAACACGTAATCACGACCATTCGCACAAAAGAGGTCGATGCCAACCTTGGACCATGGGGAGGTCTCGATTTCATGCTGCTGGAGCGTGTCCTTGCTCTGCGCTGGCTGGAAGCGTTGACAGGTTGCACAGTTGAGGACCATGTTTGAGATGTCCTGGCTAATACCGGGCCAGTAGACAGTCTGCCTGGCTCTGCGCCTGCACTTCTCGACGCCCAGGTGTCCCTCATGGATTTGGCAGAACACCAAGCTCTGGAGACTGAGTGGAATGACAATCCAGTCCAGCTTGAGGAGGATACCATCAATCACCGTCAGTTCGTCCTTTACATTGTAAAATTGAGGGCACTGCCCTTTCTGCCAGCCATTGGCGAGGTGGTGCACGACACGCTGCAAGAGGGGGTCTTTGGCTATCTCCTCACGGATATGAACCACCTTCTCATCAGACGCCGGGAGGGTGCTAGCACACAGCTGCACCTGTGATTTAATCTGCCGGATGATTTCCAGCAGTTCACTGGGCAATGTGATGGAGCGGGACAATGCATCAGCGATGATGAGCTCCTTGCCAGGCGTGTACACTAAGTCAAAGTCGTACCTTCTGAGTTTGAGGAGGATGCGCTGCAACCGAGGCGTCATGTCGTTCAGGTCCTTGTGGATAATGTGGACCAGAGGCCTATGATCCGTCTCGACAGTGAATGTCGGCAGGCCGTAGACATAGTCGTGAAACTTGAGAATGCCAGTGAGAAGACCCAGGCATTTCCTCTCTATTTGTGCATACCTTGTTTCGGTGGGCGCCATGGCCCTCGATGCGTAGGCTACCAGTGCCCAGGATGAAGTGTCATTGCAGCACCACAACGATGCCATCCTGGCTCGCATCTGGCGAGATCTTCGTCTCCCTGACTGGGTCGAAAAATGCCAAGACGGGTGCAGTGGTGAGCTCGGCTTTCAGCTCCAACCACTCTGCCTAATGTGCTGCCGTCCACTCGAAGGCAGTGCACTTTTTCACCAGGTTTCGTAGGGCCGTGGTGTGTGAGGCCAGGTTTGGGATGAACTTGCCCAGAAAATTGATCATGCCCAGGAAGCGCAACACCGCCTTCTTGTCTTCAGGGACCTTCATGGCTTCGATGGCCTTGACCTTGTCTGTGATCGGGCACACGCCCTGCTGAGAAATCTGGTCACCTAGGAACTTGAGTGTCGACATGCCAAAGCAACATTTGGACCTGTTCAGCTTCAGGCCATTGGCATGGACACGGCAGAATACCTGCTGGAGACAGGAAACATGCTCTTCAGGGGTCGTGGACCAAATGATGATGTCGTCCACGTACACACGAACCCCTTCAATGCCCTCCATCATCTGCTCCATGATGCGATGGAAGATCTCTGATGCCGTTACAATGCCAAACGGCATGCGATTAAAGCAGTATCTGCCAAACAGTGTGTTGAAGGTGCAGAGCCTTCTGCTGGACTCATCCAGCTGGATTTGCCAAAATCCATGTGACGCATCTAACTTGGTGAAAAACGTGAGTGTGCCATCTCACTGGTGAGTTCCTCCTGCTACGGGGTGGGGTAGTGTTCACGCATTATATTCTTATTGAGATCCTTAGGATCAAGGCAGATATGTAGGTCTCCCGAAGGCTTTCTAACACATACCATTGAGCTGACCCAGTCGGTTGGTTCGGTTACCTTGGAAATGATGCCCTGTTGCTGAAGGTCCTTGAGATGTGCCTTCAGGTGCTCCCTCAGCGGAGCCGGGACCCGGTGTGGTACGTGGACCACTGGCTTGGCATCAGGTTGTAGCAGAATCTTCTGTCGATATGGTAGCATGCCCATCCCGTCGAACACATCCAGATATTGAGTGAGGATGTCGTCAATGCCGGCCTGAAGATCCATATTGGAGGATTTGTTGTGTAAACCCGCTGCACGAGGTTCAGCTGCTTGCAGGCAATTTCAAAATGTAACCATGCATGGGTGCCCCGGTTGGAGACGAGTAGGTGGCAGGATCCCAGTGCCGTGATGGCATTTCATTTGTAGTCCAGGAGCCTGGAGGCTGCTGGAAAGACCTTGGGGGGGCTTCTTGATGCGTTTGAAATCTGCCCGTGAGAGGTTGGCAGAAGCACCTGTGTCCAGCTTAAACTGGATGGAGCAGTGGTTGACCTGCATCACCGCACGCCATTCATCCGCAGAATCCACAGCGAGGATGGATTGAATTTTTGATGAGTTGGATGTGGCATATTCACATTTGGTAATGATGCCGACACAGTAGGCGGAGTCCAGGCATTCTTCCTCTGGATCCGTTGTGCTGCCAGGATCAGAGTCCTGTAATCGTTGTTGCACACTCTGAACGTGCCATCGTCGGAATTGGGAGCGCTGGCCCCTGACTGGTGGTGCAGACCTGCTCAAGGCTGCATAGTGTTCAGGCTTCCCGCAGTTTAAACGTCGCCTGCCTCTTGTAGGGCAGTGTTTCTTTAAGTGGGCATTGCTGCAGTTCGAGCACGTCATGACGTTGGCGTCCTGACTCTCCGCACGTCGTTGGACATGCGCAAATGGACTTTCCTTTACTGTGCGCGTTTTTCGGAACTGCGCATGCGTGAGACACTGGTTTGCCGGATCGCGTCTTCTCGGGAACTGCGCATTTGCGGCTCCTTGCGCAGGATGGCTGTCAATCAAAATTGCCGTTTGCTTCTGTTGCATCCCTATCTCTGCCTCGTGGTGCATATAGGCGCCAGTTTTACCGATTTCTGTTGTGTTTACCTCGAAGTAGTTTTCAAACTTGTCCAAGACTGTCAGGAAGCCTTTTTTGTCCTGCCTTTTGGAGTATTCGAAGGTGTTGTAGATCTCTGTTGCATGCTCACCCACAGTGGTGAGTAGAAGAGCTATCTTTTTAGCATCAGCCACGCCATTTAGGTCGGCTGCTTCCAGGTAATGCTGAAATCTCTGCTTGAATGCATGCCAGTTGGCACTAAGATTGCCGTGGTACCTGGGTTGCTGAGGAACCGGAATCTCGATAATCTTGCCTGGGTGCTGGAGCTGGTTGTCACGGATCTTGCTGAGTTGAACTATAGAGATTCAACAGGCACTACTGGTACCATGATGTGTTATGTACTTCTGGGATAACACAGGCTGCAACCCGATGCAGCTTTGACCAAAAGATATTCCATACTTTGAAGTAAGTTCAATGTGATTTATTGAACCATTAGCACAGTTCTCTATGAGTTTGACTCTCCTGCTAATCTTGCTATAGTAACTCAGTCTAACTAACCAGTCTACTCTAAGCCACGTGGTTGGTGTAATGCTTCTGATCTGTCCCTGTCCTACTCTTTAAGCGTCGCCTCTGGAAAGAGCTGGTGTGTGAGTGCCTCGTGCCTTTTATAGTGAGATATCACCCCTGAGTGTCCTGCCTGTTCATTGGTCATGTCCTGTTCTCTGTGTTGATTAGCTGCCTGTCTATGCCTGTCTGTATATCATTATCTGCATGTCTGCATATCATGACAGTGGCGACTAGGGGCTTTTCACAGTAACTTCATTGCAGTGTTAATGTAAGCCTACTTGTGACAATAATAAAGATTAAGTGTGTTGCGGTCTTGCAGGGTGTCCAGTTGGCAGATAACACTGAGGGGAGGCGAGGGAGGTGGAGTTTGAGATGTCAATTAGGGTAGAGAATCCTGGCGGACCAAACCTCCAATGGCTCGATGGGGGGTGGGGTTGTATTGTCCACCTCCCACCCCCAGCGGCTTGCCCATCACCATCCACAAAATAAAACCTGCCAGGCTGGCTGCTTGGCATGGCCTCTCCCGCTGCCAATTAAATTCCGGCAGTAACAGGATGAGGCTCTTAAGTGGCCCACTGGCGGATGCAATTGTGGTGCGGAGGTGGGGGTGGGTAGCTAGGTGGCAGGCAGGCAGCCATCTTCAAACCCATTGGGTGGGGGTCGATGTAGGGAGAACTTAAAATCAAGTCCATAAATATTTTTCACAAAAAACATCCAATAAATGCACGTCACAATTAGTACAGTTCATCAGTCAGAATAAAGTTTGAGCATTAGATATGATGTCACTATCTAGCACATTCACAGAATCACAAAATGGCCAAAAAATACTTTGAGGTAGCATTCATAATCCAATGAGCCCACCAGGTGCATCCGGCATTTTGTTTCTTCAAAATCCTCGTTTTACCTCATTTAGAATGGACAATAATCAACGATTGAAAGAATCCCACATTATTGTTGGATTTCTAGCTTGGACGCTCCCAATCTTACACAGATTAAGGAGTAGAGAGTACTAGCAGAACCAAATGGGTCTTTGCAGCTTAAATGAACATTTTCAGCCAAACGTAAATATTCCGAAACACCACAAAGTCGCATTTTGGTAGGAAAGAACCTCAGTTAGATGCTGTAAAAAATCCATCAGTTCATTTTTTTCAACATGATGGATGGCCTGCTGAAAGCCTAGCCCATCTGGGAAACACTGCCAGATCCCATGTGAGGGAGATAACTCTGTGGGGACACAGGAACAGCATTATCAAGAAAATAATGTTTCCCCTTCCAATGTCTGCCAAGTAACATGGGTTCCTTTTTTTCTCAATTATTGGATTGGATTGGATTGGATTTGTTTATTGTCACGTGTACCGAGGTACAGTGAAAAGTATTTTTCTGCGAGCAACTCAACAGATCATTAAATACATGGGAAGAAAAGGGAATAAAAGAAAATACATAATAGGGCAACACAACGTATACAATGTAACTACATAAGCACTGGCATCGGATGAAGCATACAGGGTGTAGTGTCAATGAGGTCAGTCCATAAGAGGGTCATTTAGGAGTCTGGTGACAGTGGGGAAGAAGCTGTTTTTGAGTCTGTTCGTGCGTGTTCTCGGACTTCTGTATCTCCTGCCCGATGGAACAAGTTGGAAGAGTGAGTAAGCCGGGTGGGAGGGATCTTTGGTTATACTGCCCGCTTTCCCCAGGCAGCGGGAGGTGTAGATGGAGTCAATGGATGGGAGGCAGGTTCGTGTGATGGACTGGGCTGTGTTCACGACTCTCTGAAGTTTCTTGCAGTCCTGGGCCGAGCAGTTGCCATACCAGGCTGTGATGCAGCCCGATAGAATGCTTTCTATGGTGCATCTGTAAAAGATGGTAAGAGTCAATGTGGACATGCCGAATTTCCTTAGTTTCCTGAGGAAGTATAGGGGCTGTTGTGCTTTCTTGGTGGTAGCGTCGACGTGGGTGGACCAGGACAGATTTTTGGAGATGCGCACCCCTAGGAATTTGAAACTGCTAACCATCTCCACCTCGGCCCCATTGATGCTGACAGGGGTGTGTACAGTACTTTGCTTCCTGAAGTCAATTACCAGCTCTTTAGTTTTGCTGGCATTGAGGGAGAGATTGTTGTCGCTACACCACTCCACTACATTCTCTATCTCCCGCCTGTATTGTGACTCGTCGTTATTCAAGATCCTTAATCTTTATATCTTGATATTATTGCATCTTATTTTAAGATACAGGAGGTCCTATTTAAGGAACCTTGCCAACAGGGGAGTAGAAAGATTAACAATTTATTACCAAACATACCTGTGCCTTCTGAATGTCTAGAGGATATATATGCCCCTTTAACCCTAAGAAATGTAGGTGTAAGTCCCTCATGGGAAGCAAATATTTGTTCATCTTGAGACACTCTAATAGGATTTACCACCTTGTTGGAATGATGTTAAGACAACCTTCAGCAGCCTTGATGAATGGTATGGATGCTTATTAAAGGGATGATACGGAATGGGTGGGGATTGCCAGCCTTTAGAAAGAATCTTAGCATTCAATAAACTAGAGGTGAAGTATCTCAGGCAATTTGAAAAGGAGCAGCTGAATCTCAGGAAAGTTTCTGGAGAATTGAAGAAAACAAGTTAATTTTGCACACAAAAGAGGCCCCATGCCTCATGCTCAAACCTCAGGTCTCACAAAGCAGAAACCCACCACTGAATTACTGAAGCATCGTGTGCAAAGCGAGAAATAAGTCATCCAATACTGTAAAAGCCGAAAAATAAATGTCAGTTGGGTCAAATTACATTGCTTGCTCCATCTGGTGCAAATAAAACATTCTTTAATAGTCCTGTTAACTATACCCGTTCCTTGCATTTTGCACTGTCTCACACACAATCTGCATCATCAAGCGCACTCACCTCTTGAGAAAGTACATTCCCCTAAAATGTTTCACTTTAATCTATGCGTCTATACGTGTTCCTAATTACACATTGTTACACATGTTTTGAGAATGCTGCTTTACAGAATAGATCCATTTAAAAATGGTAAAAAAAACCCAGAAAAGACTCAGCAGGTCAGGCAGAATTTGTGGAGAGAAACCGAGGCTGGGATTTTCCAGCCCCACACTGCCGGGAAACCGCCGGGAAACCGTCGGGCTGCCAGCAAAACGGAGCATCCCACCAGCGGAGAGTCCAGCCCCAGGATTTTCCAGCCCCACCATGGTATGTTACTGGCAGCAGAGGCTCGCCATTGGCTGCTGGCAGGATCTTCCGGTCAAGCTGATGTCCACGGCGTTTTGAAAGGCTCTCCTATCCCAACGCTTGGGAACCTGCTGTGCGGCATCGCCGTCAGTGGGACAGGAGGATCCCGCTGGCGGAAAGGGCTGCAAAATCCAGTCCAGACTTCATGGGTGCGATTCAATGGGACAAAAGCAGAATCCCATTTCAGAGTCGTTTAGCGGGAGCCTGCAGCGCCAAGAAACATTGCGATATATAACAGGACTTTGTCATTGATTTTGGCCTCAGCGAGAAACGTCCCGCCGACACTTACCTAATTTTTGGCATTGACGAGCTCAGCTCCCCAGTTCAAGAATACGACTCGTAGATTGGGGTGCAATTTTTAAATGCCGCACCGATCTTTTGACCCACCTCAGCCACCCAACTGCAGCTTCCGAACCCCCCAATCCACCCAAGTTACCTCTTAGGATGTCCTCGAGTCCTATCTCACCCCACCTCTTAAGGACAAGGCATCCCTGGACCCGATCCCTGGCTGGGGCAACCCGGCCGACACCCTGGAAGTGCCAGGCTGCAGTGCCAAGGTGCCTGGGTGCCAGCGGGAGTGCCAGGGTATCACCCGGCCCCTAGCCCGACCATGCAGGAGACTCTATTGGCCTGGGAGACCCCCAAGGTGGGCAGTCATTTAAATATGTTAATCTGGATCTCGCCCAGTGAGTGCGAGAACCAGATCATGACCTCTCGTGGGATCTCGTGAGAGGCCTCTTGCGAGATTCAATGGTTTCGTCGGGTCCCTGAGTCGAGCGGGATGAGGCTGTTGAATACCACTCAATGCTTCAGGCTGATGGCCAACTGAATGAAAGACAGATAAAAATGGATGAGTTTTTAAGGCTATAAAAGAGATAAGGGCCAAGAAGAATGCAAAGGTAGGTCTATGAGGGTCTGCAGTTGAGATGCGAGTATTTTTTCCAAGGGGTTATGTAAAGGCCAGGTGTTTGATTGACAGTTTTATGAACTTATAAGAGAGGCTGATTAAAAAAAAAATCCTGATCATTTCAGTTACTTCCCATATTATTATATGGTTCACGAGTTCTGTACATAGAGAATACTGGGTGGGTGGGAATAAAGCAGGCATAGAACTGGCATGGGCGCATGAGAGGGAACATGGAGTGGCCATGGGAGATATGAAAGGGCATAGAGGGTTCATGAAGGGCTTGGGAGTATGTAGGTGGCGTGGGAGATATGGGGGGCATGGAATTGGCATGAGTGTATGAGAGATAAGGAATATGGGGAGGAATAGAGTGGACCTAAGGGGAATGGAAATGGTATGTGGCATTGAGGGGACGTGGACGAATGAAGAGAGATGGGATGGTGATGGGGTGAGCACTGGAAGACCTATTTAGAGAACTCGGCTGATATTCTAGCAAACGGAAGTGGGACTTCTAACCTGCAGGCCTCAGCTTCCTCCTGTATCCGTTCCTGTTTCAAGCCTACCTCGGGAATTGATAGCCATGACTGCAACATAGCTCCAAAAATGGAAGATGAAAACAATGTTTGAATGGGCTAACTTTTAGAAGGCAGGAGCACAATGTCGGGAAATCACTCCAACTCACGTTTTCTGACTCAAAGGCCAGAAATCAGCCCTTTATATTTCCAAAATCTCAATAGTTCATAAGGCATTGGCCCATATCTTCTGGTCCATGTATTAATGAATGTTCAGATGTTTGATATTATTGAGGGCCACAATGGCACCACAAGTTCCGGTGAGCTGACTTATCTTGGAACCCGGACATTGTGGTTGATCAGAAATGGTTCCTTGTGAGTCCACGCCGATGGTCTCACTGAGACCTGTCTGCATGTAAACCTGGGCTGTTTAGCCAGTACTTACCAGTTATTTGCAATGATTTTTTCCCAGTTATTCCGAGAAGGGCCCTCCAAGAGTACACTCCATTAAATCAGAAGAATATAGAAGGTATTCCCACACTCCCTGGAATATCTATCCACCACCCACTGGGCACCTCAGCTCTGCTCACCTCCACCACACTCGAGCACTGCTGGCTCTGGTCACCCCCACCACCCACTGGGCATTCCCATCACCCATTGGGACCCTAGCTCGGCTCACTCCCTACCGCCCACTGGGCACCCCTCAGCTCTGCTCACCCCCACCTCCCACTGGGCACCCAGGCTCTTCTCACTCTCCACCACCCACTGGGCATCCTGGCTCTACTCACCCCACCATCCACTCGGCACCCCCTGGCTCTGAAGAAGCACTACCCACTGTGTATTTGCCCGAAAACTCGACTGAGTTGCTGAAAACCTGAATGATCGTTAAAGCCAGAATCCTTTGTAAAAACACAACATAATTACTTATTTGAAGTTTTAAATGACTTACCGAACGGTGCATGGGGTTCCCCTCTTGCCTTCAAACCTATGTGGGTGAAGATAGGAAGAGAGTACAACAAGGTAAGGATCCCAACCTGATGCTAAATTTAAGGGATTTAACACCACACATGCACCCAAACCCATCTCCCCATGTCTGTTAAAAAGCCCTGCACTGTTTTTGATTGAGTTTGCGAGAGAAGAATTACTCCCTGAAAATACTTGGTGGATCGGGCCACCTACTGAAAGTCCTTTTCCTTTTCCTCCCTCTGTGAGCAGCTTGTCTTCCTCTGTGTTGCCTTTTCTGAATCTCTCTGTCATGCTGCAGGTAAAGGAGAAATGAAACTACGTGCCTCGGAGTAAGTGTTTTCAGCTGAACCCTTGAAGTCAGAACTAAGGCCTTCACCATATGTCACACCACACTCTGTAGACGTCAACAACTTTAAGTAGCAGTAAAACCCACCATACACTTCTACAAACTCAGCAACAGTCAGCAGAAATCATCAGCAACTAACCTGAAAGTGTTTGATGGCCCCTTTTAATAGCTCTGGTGGGAGTTTATTCCTGCTGCTGAACACATAGTCAGCAGTGCAAAGTTGAGAGAGGGTGTTAGCTGAAGCTTTGAGTTTAAAAAGGCACTGTTTGAGTCAAATCAGCATTATACTCTGGCTGAAGTCACGTTCAGCATAGTCTGTATATTTCCAGCGCATCCTCCCAGTGCCCCTGTTAACTATCCAACCAGAATGGTGTCTATGCAGTCAGCACAAGAAGCATGTGTGTGCGGTACAGGCACCACTTTTGACCTGAAGCAGCATCCGTAGTTTTTGTGCAGTCAAAAGGCCCTCATTCGACACGTAGACACGCCAGCCTTGATATTGAAAACTCTGAATTAGCCTGAGAATCTGGATCTGAAATTAATCGCCAGACTGGTTCTCTGTATTTTGTTTTTGATTTTCTGCTTTAATAGGCAAGTAAAACCAACAGTCCCAGCACAATGTCTGGCAAAATATATTACACCCATGCAGCCACATTTACACCATTAACTGTAATCTCAAAACTATTCTGTGGTAGGACTAACAGAGCCAGAAAATGCTGTTATGTTTATGACATCCAATAAACTTTTTATTTTTTTAATAGTTCATAATTACATTATTAGCACCTTTCCAACACCAGTGTAGGTTGTTGCTTAGCAACCTCAAGGTGCCGGGAAAGCTGCCTGAAGAGAAAGGGAACTATAGTTGCCCAGTGATGGCAAATACATTTAGTTACAGGGCTTGTTGTAGTTATCTAGTGAGACTGATGAGTTAATAGAAATTTGAATGGAAATAATACTGAATTTAAAATAAGGGGCTGGATTCTCCATTTCTGAGGCTAAGTGCCGGTGCCAACAGAGAATCTGTGGTGCTCCACGACGGGAAAGTCAGCGCAAATTCCTCACCAATTCTGGTACCGGTGAGGGGCGAGCACCAGCGTCGTGTGGAACATCTGTGGATCACGCGGAGAATGACTGGAGAATCGCCGGATCCTGGGCCGCGCATGCGCAGAGCTGACAAGCTGCAGCCTCGCACGCCAACACCCCACAGGTCACACCAGGAAACATGGCACTGGCAATGCTGGACCACGTACCCACCCACCCACCCCGACCCCACAACCCACCCCCTGGCCACCCCCCCATCACTCCCTCCAGCACTACAGAAGCCCCCCCCACCCCGGGCAGCGGCATGGATCTCGGCCGAGTGTGGTGGCGTTGGACACTGTCCGCAGACGTCATGCGCCATTGGGAACTCGGCCCATTGGAGGCAGAGTATCACGGGTGGGCGGGTTGATGATGCGCCAATGATGTTGCGGCTGCAAGTGGCACGCGGCCCGATGATGCCGATTTGGAGGGGGTGGAGCATCCCGAATCGGCGTCAAACTGGCGCCTGCCCCGATTCCGGCGTCGGAAGCTATTCTCCGCCCAATCGCCGTTCCCGATTTCGCCCTCGGGCTATGGAGAATCCGACCCATGGAGTTTAGAATCCATCTCATGGAAAGAATAGTCACTGTGTTTCAGTCGTATCTGAAAAGAAATACTGATGCAACACCCCCCCCCACCCCCCCCCCCCCCCCCCCACCCCTCCACCACCCCGCCGCCGTCCCAAATCTCCATTCATTCCTGTTTTCAGATTTGTTTTTTGTTGCATGATGCCCATTTTTAAAGTAGAATTCAATGCAACAGAAGATGACTGGATTCAACTTTACACCACCTCAGTGATCTGCTGAGGTTTAGCGGCTATTTGAAGGCATGATTTGGCTTCCTAAAGCTTTTCTTCGACTAAATATTGTAGAGAAGATCAGATAATGCCGGCCGCTTTCCGGTAGAAAGGTAGATCTCACTTGTAGAAAACACCTCTGAAATGTTGAGTGATCTTTAATTGTTTCCACCATCCATATTAAGGAACAGAGAAGAGTGTTGATTTGTATGATTTGTAAAAGACAAAGCAACATCAATCATTAAAAAGGACAGACCTAAGCTTCACGGTGCTGCAGACTATAGCTGTTGGATTTCAACACATTTACATTTACAGTAACAGCTGCAATAAACTGCACAATCTTGGCAGCAACTGCAATCTTCAAAACAACAAATAATGGGGCAATATTTATTTTAACGTTCTGACAATCTTTAAAGTTGTGTAAATCAAAGCATTTATCTCTGTGCCGGAGAGCCTGACAGACAGTTGATTTACTTATTGTATTCTTCAGGGAGAACAGTAGCACTGTAGGTAAAAGAAATAGCATAATCACAGCCCTCGACCAATTATTTTATTTTTCTGTTTTTCAACTGCACTTGGACATATGCTGGTTCAATGGAATATTTAATAGACATTTATAGGAAATAAATTAAAGAAACGAATGTAAAACATATGGGTTCTAGGGGTTTATTTGTAAAACTCAGCATCAAAGCTTTTCCAGATCTCAACATATTAGCTGTGTTTTTCCAGTCCAATGGAATCATGAAGGTAACCACAGACTTCCTTGATGGAAAACACATGAACAAGATGCCAGAATGTAATATGAACACACATAGAGATTGGCCAACTGTGTATGTAGCATCAGTTAAAAAGAGCATAAGAGAAATAATTGGACCAACAGCACTTTTAACTTCAAAAGTAATGTCAACAGTTATTCTCCAAATTTTGAAATAAAACAGCATTCTCTTTTTAATAATAGATAGCTGCGAGCACATCTGGAAAGTACTCGTTCTTTCACAAATGTCCAGTAGTAAAATGATTTATAGATATTAAAAATTTCCTGATAGTTTTATGCACTTTGAAAAAGAATCTGAATAAAAGCTATATTCACAGTCCAATAAAAACTGTCTGCTTGTAAAATAGCACTGAACACCAAGGAATCCATAAAAATATAAAGAAATTAGCTGGTGGCACACGAAGGAACCACAAGACACAAGTATGTCCCATGGGACGTTTTGGTCCAGACAACACTGGAATATTTCTTTCTAATCCACAGAAGGGGTGGATTTCATTCCAAATTATATAATTTCTGATCAGCTGGTGCCCAGGAGTGTGAATTTGCTTTTGGCTTACCACTTTAGAGCCAGTAGCAACTTGTCCCATAGATGCATTGCCAAGTGAAATGATTTTTTGGGGGATTACACCAGGTCTTCCTAAATTTGACCAATTGATTGCTAATGCCTCAAATAGAAGTTTAGATTTTCAAGCAAGTTTGACCTTGAGTATTAATATTCATGAGTTCTCAAACATGTCTACCTTTTATAATGTCCTCTGCTCTACCGTGTAAACATGGGGCGGGATTCTCTGACCCTCCGGGGGCGGAGAATTACCCAAAATAGGCTCCCACACCGGCACGTGATTCTCCGGCGACCAGAGAATCGCCGCAGTCACGCACGCGAGATCGACACGGCGCCGGTCGGGTGCCATTGAAAGCGGCCCCTGCAGCGATTCTCCGCGCTTGACTGGCCGAATGCTCGCCGAGTTCCTCTGAGTCCCGCCGGCGTGGTTCACGTCTGGTCCCACCCAGCGGGACCTCGGCGTTCTGGCTGCGGGGGCCGTCCTGGTGGGTGGGCGGGGGAATCCAACTTAGGGGGGGCCTCCACAGTGGCCAGGCCTGCGATCAGTGGCTACCGATTGGCGGGCGCGCTCATTCTGAGGGGGGGTGCCTATGTTCCTCCGTGCCGGGCCCCTGTAGGGCCCGGCACGGAGGAACATAACTGCAGGGCCCTGCCGGCAGCAGGAGCTGCGGGATGCACACCGGGGCCCTGCTGACCCCCTTGAAGACGGAGAATCACCCCGGACTTTCTAGGAAAATGTCCAGAGTGATTCCCGCCCGTTTTCCGGCGAGCGTGGGGACTTAGTCCCCAGAAGGGAGAATCCCGCCCATGGTATATGTTTTTAACGTTTGGTTCTTAAAATTGAGAGAGTCTACAATCTAAGGTGCAATGGATTATAATGGACACAAATTACCAGTTGTTTACTGTGCAGTATCAAATAATTGAACAAAAATAAATTCAACAGCACTAACATTGAATTTGGAAGGTAGAATTTGTTATTCTGTTTATTTATAAATGGGTAGATTCTTTTGCATTAACTTGACGAGACAGTAAGTATAAACACACATTGCCTGGTTTCTCTGCACTGTATCAAAGGAAATGAGTTTCTCTCTTTTCTAAATATTGTCATTTGTTTATTGAGTCTTGCATGGGCTTGACTTCATTAAACTGCGTGAGCCCATATCGCCAACGGACAACAATATCACCCTTGTTAAGCTGATTCATAAGACTCATTATAAAAATAAAATCTGCAGGCAATTTTACCAGGTGCTTTTGACAGCTTCCGCTGGAACAGGGCAGAGAATTCATATTTTTGTATGTATGTGTGTTTGTGTTTGTGTATGTGCTTCATTAAAGTGACTACAGTGCAATGGACTTGAACACAAAACAGTAACAGCTTCACTGATTTTGAATTATGAGGTTTTTAAATTCCTTCAAGGTGGAAACTACTCACTTACAGACAAAACGTAGTTGGATATTTTTTCCACCAGCCAATTTTCTTGCACTGTACTATCTGAATTTTAAGTAATTTACATACATCCAACTTCACTCTAAATAATCCAATGTTTGTCTTCCCCCCCCCCCCCCCCCCTTTCCCTCTTCACACCCTACAAAGCTGTTCTTGATTGATATTCACAAAGGGAAAGATTTGCAGCATTTTATTTCTCTATCTTCTCCCCTTTCTTTTACAGCTGCTGGCCTTTGTCACCTTGCACATGGGTTTCCAGGCAGCAAGGTTACATTGAAGAGTTGGGTCGGGGGTGGGGAGACACATTGCAACCACACCTGTTCCAGCCCATGCTTGCCTTATACATACATACCTACACTCCAACTGGAACCAACAATTAGAGTGGTAACTCATGTGGATTCTTTGCTTCCAAGACCAAGGGGACTGAGGAAGTTTGTAATTCCTTGACTGCTGCATTGGGTGAAATGAGCAAATTCAGCGGAGACCAAGGACCTGGTCCCATCTGATCTGCATGACTCAGTTCTAACACTGGGCGACGTAATTGCTGACACCACATTTGGCAACGTAAGAAAACATAGCCCATGATGTTTGTTTTTCACTCAGTTGACGGGGGAAGTCACATGCAGAAATAATAGAGAAATGGAATTGCACAGTTCGTCGGGCAGCCAGAAATACCGATGTGAGTTTAAAATGATTATTTGAAAAATGCAATCAGAAACCAACAAGTGGATAAACAATCCTTTTCTTTTGGCAAGCCAACAATTTTGGATTTACTCTGTGGATGGAGGGAAAACTTTGCCTGGAAATAGCAGCCTATTCCTAACCTCAATCTCACATTTGATGGTGAATATGAACCCAAGCTACAGAAATTGTTGAGGTTAAACACTTGAATGGTAAGGAAGGAGAAAGATATTTTGAAAACTTGACATCCAAAATGTATGGGACGGAACTAAGCATCATGAGAATTTATACTGATAAAAAGATAAAGAGGGACTCTGCAAATAAAAAAATAATTATTTGTTCTTGTAGCGCATGATTAAGAATAACGCTTTCAGATGCTATCCCTGGTCAGCTGCAAGGTAATCACTAGCCACAGAAATACTACAAATAGGAAAAGCAGTCCCGAGTTACAAAGAGAAAATTACTGTGGGCCCCATTGCTGCCTGCTATCTAGTTTCTCATTTGGAAGGTGTACATGTTTGGGATGTCCAAACAGAATCGGGGGCGTCATTCTCCGACCCCCCCGCCGGGTCGGAGAATCGCCGGGGGCTGGCGTGAATCCCGCCCCCGCCGGTTGCCGAAGTCTCCGGCACCGGAGATTCGGCGGGGGGGGGGGGGAATCGCGCCGGTTGGCGGGCCCCCCCACTCGATTCTCCGGCCCGAATGGGCCAAAGTCCCGCCGATAAATTGCCTGTCCCGCCGGCGTGGATTAAACCACCTTTTGAATGGCGGGACAAGGCGGCGTGGGCGGGCTCCGGGGTCATGGGGGGGGGGCACGGGGCGATCTGGCCCCGGGGGGGTGCCCCCACGGTGGCCTGGCCCACAATCGGGGCCCACCGATCCGTGGGCGGGCCTGTGCCGTGGGGGCACTCTTTCCCTTCTGCCTCCGCCACAGTCTCCACCATGGCGGAGGCGGAAGAGGAGACTCCCTCCACTGCGCATGCGTGGGAAACTGTCAGCGGCCGCTGACGCTCCTGCGCATGCGCCGCCCGGGGATGTCATTTCCGCGCGAGCTGACGGGGCAACAAAGGCCGTTTCCGCCAGCTGGCGGGGCGGAAATTCCTCCGGCGCCGGCCTAGCCCCTCAATGTTGGGGCTCGGCCCCCAAAGATGCGGAGCATTCCGCACCTGTGGGGCGGCTCGATGCCCGTCTGATTGGCGCCGTTTTGGGCGCCAGTCGGCAGACATTGCGCCGTTTCGGGAGAATTTCGCCCCTGGTTCCTTGTGGCGCTCATCCCTTCACTTTATCATTCTCCCTCTCTACCACCATCATCTGTCTCCTTTCACCCCTCTGCCCTTCACCATGCTTCTCCGCTTCCATCATCTCTCTCCCCCCCATCCGTTCCCCGTCTGTCATTCCTCAGCCCTTCAGCATCCCGCCCCTCATTTCACTCCCTCCCCCAGCCTTGCCACACGCTTCTCTCCTCCACAACCTTGCTCCTCCATCCGTTACCCCCTCCACCAATCTCATCCGCTCCGCCACCCTCCTCCTGCACTCATTCCCCCCCTCTACCATCCCTGCTCTATTCCACCACACCTTCACCCTTTCCCTCCTCCAGCACCTCCTCTGCTCCACATCACACTCTGCATTCCTGTCCGGTCCCCATTTCACCCCCCCCCCCCCCCCCCATCTATGATAACCTTCCCAACACTTATTGGCTGGCCTCACATCTGAATACCGGACATTTGGATGTGTAAATTATAACTGGTTGTGAGAAAAATTAGTTCCTGTGTCCAGGCATTTAAGTGGGCTGGCAAAGTGTATATGCAACCATGGCAACGTGCACAGTTATATCCTTGAGTTGATCAATATATACATAGATGCATTTTTTAAATGTTCAAAAGGGAAAGGATAAACAAGCGAGAGAATATTCCTGATTTTGAAATCAAGGTGATTGGGTCATTAGGAGAATGTGCAAAGCAGAGAAATATTAGAGAAAGTTTCGTTTCAAAAACTCAAGACACTGAGAGTAGATAAGGCAGGATGACCTGATAACATGCACCTGGGGATTGGTAAGGAAATAAGGAAGGAAGTAGTGGAGATTTGGATGAAATATTCAATAGCTCATTGGAAACAAGGGAGATGTCTGAAGAGTAGAAACTGCATAATGTGGTAGCACAGAGGCATGGCCCTGGGAATCGTGGAGTGGTTAGCTTGAATCATTACTAATTAAAAAAATACCTGAGAGCATTGAAAGGGACACAATTCAGCATCATCTATCAAGAACAAATGTGATTAACGAAATCCAGCATAGATTCATAAATGTGAAAACATGCTCTACAAATTTTCTGGGCTTTGAGGATGTGATCAAATTAGTAAGTGGGACAGCCCAGCAAATATTGTGGATCTTGACTTTTAAAATATGCTTTGTAAAGTCTCCCTTAAGAAATTGGAATTGACGGTAAGGACGTAATTAGGAGAAAAGTAGCAAAATGAATCAGAAGCTGGCTAAAAAAATAAGAAACAGAGATTAATTATAAATGGATATGATTTGTGCTGGGGGGAGGTGACTTGTGAGATGCCCTCGGGATCACTACTTGGATCACGATTTTCTCAATCTGCATAAATTACTTACATTAAAAGTAGAAATTCTACATTTGCTGACGACACAATTTTTTGTGGGATCGCAAACTGCATCAAGAGACTGATGTTATTCAAAGGTGACAGAAGAGCCATTGAAACATAAAATTTGGTGAGAAAATTTTCAGGGTAATCAATGCAATTAACTTTAATTTGAGGGAAAATGGTTATTCTTTGATGAAGGATTTAGGAGTAATTGCATATTGTCTCTTAGAAGGCTTAACACAGAGATTAAATGAAAGACAACTCAGCATAGGCACAAGGAGCAATTGGTTTCTTCATTGGGTCCCTGCCTGGTTGCAATTTTGCACCTTCCTCTGTGCTACCAATGAAAAATCGTGCTTTTGGAGCATCCTTTAATCTGGCTGACCAAATGCTTAATTTGGAAATGTCCACTTCCTGACATTGAAAGAATCGGCTGAAAGACACACAGAAGATTTCAGTTGCTGTTCCAATGACTCAATCAGGTAATCCTTTAGCAGGCCACCTCCTAATTCGCTGAAATACTGGATTTTACCAACCTCAGATAGTCTTGCTGGGAGGTAGGGAGCCTGGTAAAATGGTAGTGGAAGGGGAGGTGAGTTCCGACGTCTTCCCACTGCCACGTGATATTTGAATGGAAGGAATGGCAGCAGTCGAGCCGCACGCTAACTGGAGACAGGCGAATAATGAAAACAGCTATTTATTTCAAAAGAATTCACTCCAAATAATTTGGTTAACTTGTGGGATAAGTTGTTTTGTTTAGTGAATGTGAAATGGGTTTGTTCAAAATGAACAGGATAGATTTTCTTCTTCAAATTCATTTAAAGAATATGGGTGCGATCCAACAGTCCGAAAATAGCTTGGCGTAATGCAGCATGGCTGATGAAAGCTGGTAGACACCGCTCCCTGGATTTACCCGGCTTGCAAATCTCACAAGATCAAACACGATCTCGAGAGACGTTGCAATGTAAATCCTGTCCACAATGGGCGGGATTACTTTTTGACAAATCTGCATATTTGAGCGAGGCATATTCCCAACATGCGTGAGGCTTTGAGATTCAACCCCTTCGCCTCAGAGACCTCGGGCTAGCATTGGTCCTCACAAATGGGGACCAGACAGAATGGCACTTGTGGGGGGACTCCCAGGGGATTGATGGCCCCCTGCTGCATGCCCGTTGGGCAGGGTGGTGCCCTGGCACTACTGGTGCCACTTGAGCACCCTTGCAATGCCAGCCTGGCATCATGGCAATGCCACATGGTGCCAGCCTGGCACTGTCAAGGTGCCCAGATGGAATTGCCAGCTGGCATGGGCACTGCCAAGGTATCAGGTTAGCACTGCCAAGGTGCCAAGCTGGCATTTTGTTGCACATGCGTGATCAGGCCAATATGCCCTACAAGGGTGCTGGGGGGCTCGGGCGGTGGGGGGCGGGGGGAACCCTCCCATAGTATATTCGGGGGGGACCCTCCCATATATATTCGGGCTGGGGTAGCGAGATCAGGGATCATTTCGGGGGCCTTGGAGATCGGGACGCCATTTAAAAATGATGTCCCGATCTCTCGCTACACTGGGGAATTCTGGAGAGCGGAGGTCCCCATTATACAAAATGGGGCAATGTGCAGACTTGGCTGCGAGTTCCTCATTCATAGAATCATAGAATTTACAGTGCAGAAGGAGGCCATTCAGCCCATCGAGTCTGAAAACTCTTCCCTCTCCAGGCGGCAAGCGGCGGTGAATCCAGCTTCGGGAGAAATCGGGATCGGAACGGCACTGATCGTGTTCCGATGCTCGATCCCCCACTGGTGTCGGGATTGAGGTTCTTGCCCCGCGCTTGCATCATAAAGACCCATTTGCATTCTATTAACGGGCCGGGCACCTTATTCTCCGGACCCTCGTGTTTCTCTAGTTCTTTAGGCTGGAAATCACACGGGCAAGAATTGGTGCTGATCTTTACAATCATGTAACTGACACGGTGGATCTCACGGTGGGCCAAGGGAGTAACTCTTTAAGGGAGTTGCCCCCAAAGTCCATTGGAGGGCCATCCTCCCCCCCAATGCAATACCTGCCAACCCCACACACATGAGACCGCCCCACCAGAGACCCCTAATTAAAGAGACCCCACCCAGAGACTCCCTAATTTTAGATACCCCCCACCAGAGATCCCATAATTAATGAAACCTCCAATATAGACCCCTAATTAAAGGGCCATCTTCTCCCCCCTCACCCAGGGACCTCCCAGAAGAGAGAGCCCTGTTAGGAAGTGTCCCAGAAGAGCTACCTGTGTGGTAGCTAAAGAGCAGTCCACACAGAGGCAGTGAAAAAAAAAATCACTTTTTAAAAACTCATCTGTGCAATACACTTGCTGGCTCAGGCACAGGAAGCAGCACCTGTCAATTTCTAGAAAGAGAAAACCAGATAGCTGGGTTTAAATCCCCTCAAATCTTTGAATTGCTAGCCGTTCACTAATTTCTCTGTGATATCAATTTTACCAGGCTGTGATTGACAGCTTCCACACATCCCCAGCTGTCTGCATTGTTTCATTCATCTCCCTTCAGGCATGAGTGGCTTTGACTTAGTCAGTTGTGAAACTAACAGAAAGCACATAACTTTCTTTGATGTGGTCCAGGAGCTGTCAAAGAGTCTCGGGGGTTTCTTTAATTAGGGGGTCTCTTTAATTGGGGGTCTCAGGGGGGTCTCTTTAATTTGGGGGTCAAGGGTCTCTGGGGGGAGTATTGAGGCGGTTGGGTCACCCCTACACCAGAGTGGGGGGGTGGGGAAGAGTGACCCAGGAAATCACGGGGGGGGGGGGGGGCGTTGAATTGCTTTTCAGGGAGGAGGGGGGACTAGCCATTGGACCTCGTTATCGGGCCGCCCTCTCAAAATGGCAGACTGATTGTCGGATTCCCTAGTGAATCCCTCGCAATCTCCGGCATGCAAAAATTTTGTTATGAGCCAGGGTTTAGGGAACCCCAAAGTGTATCATGGAGTTCAACTTTTAATAGATTGTGGTATGGGGAGCACACGGCCCACTCTACAGGTGTGGTACAGCAGAAATGGAAAAGTATTTTTTAAAGCAAAACAATGTTTATTCTATGAACTCAAGTTAACCTTTTAAAACATACAGTGAACATCTTAGCAACCATTAATTCAAATACAACCCCCAAAGAATACAACACTAAGTAATGCTTAATAACTTCCCAAACAACATCCAGAAGACAGAAGAAACCCCTTTTAGCAGAAGCACATTAGGTTTACATTCACTACTGTGAACATTTATAATTCTGAATTCACCAAATGATCAAGAGATAGTCTTTTCATGGCAGAGAGATCAACAGTACACCTGCTCTGTTTAGCTTCAGCTCCAACACTGAACATGAAACTAAAACACACCCTGCAGCAAACAGCCTAAAATGAAAGTAAAAAGCTGACATACAGCCCAGCTCCACTCACTCTCTGACATCACTGCAGTAGTAAACACCCATTTCTTAAAGGTACTCACTACAGATATTTATATCCACACCCATTTATAAACACCCATTTCTTAAAGGTACTCTCACATGACAATTTGCCTGGCAAACGATTTGGAATCGCTTCCTGATTTGCGCTCTCAGTGTGTGCAAATTCAGGTACAATTGAGCTCTGGCGGGAGAACATAGGGCTGGATTGGCCAGCTCACAACTCAGGAAACTCCGGCGCCAATTTGGGTGCCACGCTCCGGTTAAAAATGGTGTCTCGATCACTCGCTACAACGGGGAGTTCCGGCAAGCAGACAGTACCAGGATCATAATGCTAGGGTGCCCAGGTGGCACTTTAAGGATGCCACTTTGGCAGTATCAGCATACCCAGGAGCCAGGCTGCTACCTTGCTGAATTATTACAGTGGGCATGCAGGCAACGGTGGCTGATTTATCATCACCCAATTTGTTAGGTTGGCAGGAGCTCAGCCTCCCCCCCCCCTGCCCCCATCTGAGGAGTTCCTCACCCACTCCGACTGCCCCGCTGCCAGTTTACACTCTAAGGAGTGTTAATTGGTATTAAGCAAGACTTTCGCCCTTCACTTGGGAAGATGTCCCGCCTTGGAGAACTGCCAACCATCTGAGTGGCCGGCAACCCTCCAGTCCCACTACAGTGACGGGAAGAAGAGCTGCATGGAGCTGTCTGAGACCAAGGGCAGAATTCTCCCATTTGCTGACAAAATGCTGTGGTACAGCCGACGACATAGAATGCTTCCTATTGCTACAACTGGCGGGAAAACACGTCAAACCTTCCAGCCCTGTCTCATTGATTATGCGTGCGAGTGTTTCACGCCGTGTTCAGTGGTGGGACAGGCCTGCATGCCACGTGGTCCACCATCCTATCCAGGTGTTGTATTAAAAAGGTACCCAACATCACTGAGCCACAATTCAAGAAAGAAAGTGGACTTCTGGAAATGAAGATAGATCTCTTGGAGCTCATTTCTGCAGAGGTCTGTGGAGGTCAAGGGTATCAGGGGTTATGGGGAGAAGGCAGGAGAATGGGGATGAGAAACATATCAGCCATAATCAAATGGCGGAGCAGGCATGAGAGGTCGAATGGCCTAATTCTAAAGAATTTTAATCTTTATTATTGTCACAAGTAGGCCTACATTAACAGTGCAATGAAGTTACTGTGAAAATCCACTAGTTGCCACAGTCCGGCGCCTGTTCAGGTACACTGAGGGATAATTCAGAATGTTCAATTCACTTAACAAGCATGTCTTTCGGGACTTGTGGGAGGAAACCAGAGCACCCGGAGGAAACCCACACAGACACGGGGAGAACATGCAGACTCTACACAGACAGTGACCCAAGCCGGGAATCGAACCCGGGATCCTGGCGCTGTGAAGCAACAGTGCTAACCACTGTGCTAACGTGCCACCCTTGTCCTTTCTCTCATGGTCACTCTGAGACTGGAAGATGCACAGCCTGAGGAAGAAGATGGGTCTATAGGAAGATTCTGAGGCTGGAAGGTGGACCCCTCCAGGACACCGAACCTGGAAGGATCACATGTAGATGCTCCCCCGACCCACTGCTGTGGTGTCCCAGGGTCCAGGGCTACAGGCTGCCTCCATCCTGAACTCCAGAGGCAGCCTCAGGCACTGTTCATATGAGCCCAGACATATGCACGGCACGTTGTTCCGGAGATATTTCACACCGGTGTGTTCTCCCGCCGCCACCATGGAGAATCTGCATGGGGGAGTCTGGCCTACAACTGCATCCCATTAAGGGGATACAAATTAGGTTCACACCAGCCTCTGGCAGGTTTTCTGACCCACCATCGTGGGCACCAGCCAAAGATCCCGCGATAAACTCACGTTGGTGTGAAACCAATTTCTGGGTCTCCCGCCATATTCTCCCACTATGTCCGCCATCGAAAACGCCGGTGGGAACTTGGGAGAATTCCGCTCAAAGTCCCAAGAACCGGAGTCCCACCTAAGTGTAAGGAGTAGGAGGGTGGTGAGGGTAGGGAAGGCCTTTGGGGTTGTGTTGGGGGCAATTGGGGTCTTGGGGGATAAGCGAGGTCACCAGGCCTTCTTCAGAGGAGGACACCCCCAGTCAGATGGGAGTTTCATCACCCGAGATCCAAATTGCTTTCTTTCCGGCTTTCCCCACAGAGCCTCAGTCCATCCAGCAGCCTTAAAATAAAGGCTGGGTGAGAAATGGCCCTAAAGTGACCATTAATTGACCACCTAAGGGCCTCAATTGGGGCGACGGTGGGCTTCCCATCTGATGCCTTACCCACCCCTGTGTAAAATGGCTGTGAGTTTGGGGCGGGCGAGAACCCGGAGGGAATTCCGTCTCTGCAATTTCTCGCTCCCTGCCCCTTCCCCC
Source organism: Scyliorhinus torazame (assembly GCF_047496885.1). Classification (NCBI taxonomy): domain Eukaryota; kingdom Metazoa; phylum Chordata; class Chondrichthyes; order Carcharhiniformes; family Scyliorhinidae; genus Scyliorhinus; species Scyliorhinus torazame. The sequence continues at coordinate 148,031,352 of NC_092719.1, forward strand.
TCCACCCACCTAAGAGCCCACTGTGGGGAGAGTATAAAATTCCTGCCCATGTCTGGACCTACTTAAAACGTCAAGGTAAAATATGTGATGTGAATAGAAATGGGAAAGTTCCAGAAACAAAGGAAAAATGTGAGACCATCTGCTCTATTAATGCTAACCCACCCAACACCATGGGAATGGTTTGAATAAATGTGTATTTGAAAACGTTTCTTTAATATTTCTCTGGCTCAAATAGCATGAAGATTGCACGAGCAATGGAAACTATGAGGTTGTTCTTTCTTTTAATGAATTTTAAACCTTTTTTTTAATATAGTAGGACTGCATCTCAAATGTTTGTTTTTTCTCAAGGTTGAACACTTTACTTCTGTGAGACATCCTACCCAGTTGCCTGGCTCAGATCCGATTCAATCATTACACATGTGGCTGGCAGATTTGGGTGCCAGCCAGCACTGGGCCTCCAGCCCATAGCCACATGGGGGAACGGCTGATATCTTGATTGCAAGGCCACTTCACTTCAACCTGTTTTTAACAAATTCAGTTAGTCCAAAAAAACCTTTTTGAAACAATTCCGTCTGTGCTAAATTTTATTTTCAGTATTTCTACTTTATCAAATTTCCTTTATTGTTCCTAGACTGACTGTCTTCAGAGGTGCAAAGCAGTGGAGACTGCAGCCAGTCTTAAATTGCCCAATATTTTAAAAACATTCTCAGCAGACTAGGATATAAACACAGAAGTGGTGAGCATGAACCTTAGGAATATTAAGATCATTTCCATTTTCAGATTAAAGGAATATTTTGAAAATGTCTCACAAACATTGACAGAACCTTTAGGCCTCTTCAAGCATATTTTGACAGGTTTAGTTCTTGTGAATTACCAGAAGAATTACAGGTGGGTAAAGAGCAGATTTAATTGACGAAAGGACAAAATGGCTCTCAAATAGTTTTTGTTTCCTTATACTATTGGATTTGTTTAATGGTTATATTTAGCCAGAATTGCGGAGTTGTTGCCCAACCTTCCCGAATCATAGAAAAATGTGACAAAATTAAGCATTTTCTCTTCAAACACAAGCTGTCATTTCAATACTACTCCACCTCATTCACTAACTCGTGCCTTTGTTGTGGCCTGCTTTCAAGATCCAAAGGACTGACGAACCACTGAACTCAAATCTCGCCCCAGTGCTTTTAGGTTATTCGTTCTTTTAAAACTTAACACTCTTTTAGAAGACTTACTTCCTAAACGATCACTCATTCTGTGGGAATTCTTCATTCCCTCTTCAGATCTGTACTCCATCTGAAAGAGACAACAGAGCTGAATAGCATTGAAACAAATGCCAACTATTCTGACCCTGGGGCAATACTTGACGTACCATTCCCATGTTGCAGCTTTGCCATAATCTAACAAAATACTCTGGAGCTGATTTGTCCTCTGCTGGAGCAAACAAACTACAGGTGTATAAATAGCTTCATAACCATTCCAAGGAACATAAGTATCACACAGCCTGAAGGAGCTGCAGCATGAAAAGTTTTCTGGTAATAACCTCTAACTAGGTTTTGTTCTTTTTCAATTTACCAGAAGGTACTGTTGTTCTAGGAACCGTTCCAACTATAATCACGGCTCCATAATCCAACCGCATTTGTCATAAGTAAATTGTGTTGGATAAACAAGGCGGCAGGAATATGGTCTACATTTGCAGATGTGACTCTGTAATATAAGCCTTATTTATTTTTGTCTAAGTATGGCCTGTATAGACGTAGACTAAAAAGCGCCTGCATTTCTCTCTTTAAAAAGGTAAAAGTCAGCAAACTGGGGACAGGGGAAAGGATTATGAATGTAGTACATGCAAAATAATAACTGGGGCTGCCACAAGTATTAACATAGCTTCAAATTTCTTTATAATTTAGTTTATGGCTTTTGTTTTGATTTTCTAAATAATGCACATGAATAGGATACATTCTATCCGTGGAAACATTAACTATAATTTTAGTGTGAATTAGGCACATTTTTCTCGTCCAATGCTATTGGTATTTTTATGAATATATTACTATCAATTCACTGGTCACACTAAGGATCAATCTCTTTGCTAAATGTTCGAATAGGAAATGAAATGGTGTGAGTGTGTAGTTGGACAAATTAATTTTTCATTTGCAGAAAACTTCACAATTCCTAATTTAACATTCCTGAAAGAAATTCTGACCACATATTGCATTCTTGTCTCAGCCAGGTTAAAGTAAGCACCAAAAATACCAGCTCCAAACGTGCAAGCATTGTGCTTGTATTTCATTCTGGCATTAAGGAATTGATTAAAGAGCCATATGACGAGGGAGAGAAATGGGACCGTAATGATTATTCACATTAATAATAAATAAAAACCAAACATGAAGTTCTTTCATGGTTTTTGGCAAGACAGGGGCAATAATCAATAACAAAAATAATATAGCACAATAGTGATGCAAGCAATGTCTAGTTTAGCAGATGGCGAACAAAATGTTTCCAGCGATAATTAGCTAATAAATTCAGCATTAATGAATACATATGAACTTCTAGTTTCTCCGGTCTGGGTAAAATCATTAACATGTCAATTCTGCCAGTAAACAGAACAACAGGAGATACAGCTAATAAAATTAAATATCTGGAAGGAGCTGAGTGTGCAGTATCTGTATTGAGTCACAAATTAACACTCCTTATTCCAGCTTGAAAGCAAAGTTAGGAAAAATCTCAAGTGGTTAGCACATGCGCCGCATGTAGCTTTCAACTTTTGTGGGACACAATAACTGGTTGGGTTAGATTCGGAGTTCATTCACAGCCACGCCCTGAAGGTACGCACCGGGCACCCAATCCACCACTGCCTGTTGAATGTTATTCCTCCTGTATTCTTTTAAAGATTAGTGATTTATTCACAATAGATGCAATTGAAGAAGTATATTTAACTGGATAGCAATATAATAATAGTTTACAAATTCCAACAAAATTTAGGCTCAACATGTTGAACATACAAGATAAATTTGCCAGTCTTTTACTAGCAATCCCACCAGAGTTAGGTGACTTGGTTTATGTAGTCGAAGGACAGGAAGGTTTTTTTCATTTATCCCTGTCTGGTTAGTTATAAAAAGTGGATTCGGGCGGCACGGTGGCAAAGTGGTTAGCACAGCTGCCTATGGCACTGAGAGCCCGGGTTCGATCCCGGCCCTGGGTCACTGTCCGCGTGGAGTTAGCACATTCGCCCCGTGTCTGCATGGGTTTCACCCCCACTATCCAGGTTAGGTGGATTGGCCATGCTAAATTGCCCCTTAATTGGAAAAAAAATAATTGTGTACTCTAAATTTATTTAAGGAAATGTGGATTCAGGGTCTACAAAAGAGAGACAACATTGGAAGTAAGTATTTAATTGACTGCAAAGCGCTTTGGAGCATCTTGAGGATGTGAAATATGCTATATAAATTCACATCTTTCTTCGACATATTTAAGTGCTGTCAGGCAGCCTGTAAGCTGATTGAGTAGCACTAATGTGAGAACTTGATTACTCAAAATTACCCAAAATTGGTCACATTAGAACATCTGCACAGAACAAAGAAAAAATCTGAATGTTTCATCAAAGTTTAAGTTTCAAACTATATTCCAAACTTTTTTTCAGTTATGCCATCTATTAAAGGTGTTTCTAAAAAAAAAGGTTCTGTGTCTGGAACGCTACGCTTCAGATTAAGACAGGATGTGTTCTAAGTATAAACCCTAATTTATCATTTTTAGTGCCAGCTGCTGCTCGCTGACTTTTAGCATAGCCAGTCTGTACAAGTCCAGCAGGGGATTAAGACCCAATAAGATCATATGTAGTAAAATGAAATGATGAATTTTATCTGGGTTATGACTGGTAGAGGTTACTGAGGTTTGTCTCAATGATATCAGTGTGTATGTACATTGAGAATATCATACGCACTTGAGGAGATTTAGATACTGTGTAGCAGTAATCTACTCAACAGCATCTACAGCTAAAATTTTCATCTTGCTGGTGTACTTTACAAGTATTACTTAGAATCAGGATTGCAGAAATTGTAAAAAAAAATTGAAACCAAAGTCTATGTGCAAAATGAACTGAAAGAGGAAATATATAAATACACAGGGCGGAGGGCGGCACTGGGACTACGGCGCTGAGGACCCGGGTTCGAATCCCGGCCCTGCGTCACTGTCCGTGTGGAGTTTGCACATTCTCCTCGTGTCTGCGTGGGTTTCACCCCCATAACCCAAAATGTGCAGGTTAGGTGGATTGGCCACGCTAAATTGCCCCTTCATTGGAAAAAAATAATTGGGTACTCTAAATTTATAATTAATAAATAAATACACAAGGCGGGATTCTCCATTTGAGTGCTGACACCAATGCAGAATTCATGGAGTTCCACGACAGCGAAACTGGTGCCGCACCTGCACCAATTCCGCCACTGTTAATGGGCTAGCACCGGCACCACGTGGAACACAATTTATTCCAATGAGAAACGGTGCAAGATTCGCCGGTTTCATGACTGACAACCAGGAGGCTGACAAGTAGCAGCCGCATTTACACTCTTCACTCCCCACACACACCATTCCAGCCAACAAAATGGCAACAAGATGCGCTGCCCCAAGATTCACCAACGCTGAGCTGGAGACCTTCCTGGATACGGTGGAGGGGAGGGGGATGACCCTGTACTCCAGCCTGGGAAGGAGACTGCCAGCCGCAGGAATTCGCCGTCCCAGGGTGCAGGTGGCAGAGGCGGTCAGCACCGTGGGCAACACTATCCAGTCCGGCCAGCAGTGCTGAAAAAACTGCATGGCCTCCTCAAGGTGGCCAGGGTGAGTAGGCAGTCCCTGGCACTAACCCCGCCTCACACGCCCGTAACCACCCCCCCCCACCCATATGGCCACCATGGCCGGGTGCCCTGGCCACTGAGGCCACCAGCTGCCCACCCCCTGGGCTGCATGCATCGGACTGTCTAACATTGTCATTTTCTGTTTCTCCCACCCCTCCCAGGAGAAAGCCGCCCACAACCGTCGGGAATGGGAAAAGGCAGGAGGGGGGACCATCAGACCTGCAGTCCATCACCGTGGCCCTGGATGTGGTCGATGGCCCGGAGGAAAGGGACGTTGCCGAGGTGGAGTTTGGCCGTGGGCGAGGAAGTAAGACTCTGCTTAGTGACATGTGTGCCAACCCCCTCCAACATCACCGCCACACCACCCTCACCCCCACACCACTCTCACCCTACATCACCCTCACAACATCCTCACCCTACACCACTCTACCCCCTCACCCTACGCCACCCCCACCCTCACCACTCCCCACCTACACGCTCACCCCCACTGCCCCCCCGGCCCGCGGTCTAATCTTCCATCATATCTTGTGTCTTGCAGGAGCTGCTGGAGATGGGACGGGTCCATCTGATGTCCCCCGCTCACAGCCAGTGGCGCAGACGCAGAGGGAGATGGCCCAGTCCCAGAGGGAGATGCCGCAATCACTGGCTGATGTGACACAAACCTAGAAGGTCATGGCACAGTCAATGGGTGATATGGCGCAGTCCCAGGCGGAGATGGTCCACTCCTTGTGCTCCATGGCCGTGAGCATGTGAAATCTGGCCAAGACCAGATTAGGCCTCCAGGACTGGCAGCGCCTGGTGGCGGGGAAGCCTCAGATAATAGCTCCACTCACAGCCCCGTCCCATGGAGTAGCCAAGGGGCCATCGGGCACCCTGAGGGAAGAGGAGGTGATGGGGCCCTTGCCAGTGACTTCCGCAAAGGAGGTGCCGAAACACCGCAGCACCACGGACACCCCCCTCATCTGCTGGGCAATGGGTAGAACAGGGCAGCACCACACCACCTGGGACATCCGAGCAGCAGCTGGGCCCATCCAGGCCTGGTCGCCATAGAAGACGCCAGCCAACGGGGACCCAGGTCACAGGGTGGAAATCACGGGGTGATCGCCTCCACACCTGATGTAGCATCTGGGAACCCACCTAGATGTAGCTTTAGGGCCCGTAAGGCCTGCAAGTTAGACACCAGTTAAGTTGGCACAGGTGCAGGGCACAGTTTAGTTCTAGGGGCCAGGGCACGTATATTTATATATTTGTGCAAATTAAACACCTGTTACCACTGTTACAACCTGCCTCGGTGCTCTGTCAGAAGGATATTAGGGGTGGACTGGTCTGGGTTGGCCAGAGAGGAGGTGCGGGGAACGAAGGGGTCGACCCTGTGGGTGGCCCGTGCTCCACCCACCCCCCCCCCCGCACCAACTGTCACCACCAACGTCACCCCAGAGATCCCATGGCACCATGTGATGAAATGACCAGCTCGCATGCAGTGTTCACCCAGGTGGACGGTGGAAAGTGAAACCATGTGCAGGAATTAGACGTTGTCATACGATGCGGAGCCTCAGAGATCATCGCAGAGCCGATTGTCATCATCCTCCATCCCATGGACCATATCCGCTGTTACTGCCAACCCCGAGGCCACACCCCATAGTGCGGCAGGTATGTATCACAGAAGGGGTTGCAGCCAGGGTGGGTGGCCGTAGGGGGGGTGGGCTGCTGTGTCAGTGCCCCTGGCCAATACCGCCCCCCTCCTCCCCCCAGTTGGTGAACCTGGAGGCGATTAGAGCATCCGGTGCGTATTGGCCCTTGCGCCCACATTGTGCAGTCTCCTTTGCCTGCCTGGGCCCCATATATTGCCCAAATCCGCCCTCCGCACATCCTCCGCGTCGGTCAAGGCCTGCCGTTCCTCCTGCTCTTCCAGCACATCACCCCTCTGCTCCGTGATGTTGTGCAGCAGGCCGTCATGATGTGGGCAACCCTCTTAACGTCATACTGGAGGGCCCCTCCAGAGCGGTCCAAGCACCTAAACCGTATCTTCAGGTGGTCGAAGCACTGCTCGATCACGCTCCTGGTCACTGTATGGACATCGTATTGGTGGGTCTCTGTGCATCTGTGATCTCCAGATCGGTATCACCAGCTACGACCGCAGTGGATAGCCCCTGTCGCCCAGGAGCCAACCCCCCCGCAGTCGGCAGGGAGCGTCTTGAACATGTCAGGAATCATCGAGTGTGCCAGCATGTAGATGTCGTGCATAGTGCCCGGGTATCAGGCACAGACGTGCATGCTGTGCAGCTGATGGTCACATATCACCTGCACATTCAGTGAGTGGAACCACTTTCAGTTTGTGTAGCACGGACTGTCATCTGCAGGTGCTCGTAAGGGGATGTGCATTCTGTCTATCGCCCCCTGGATCAGGGCTTCCCGTTGATGACAGCGAACCCCGCTGCTCGGGCATCCTAGTTGGCTAGGCCCCGTTTGAAGTGGATGTATTGTGCCGCCTGGGCGTACAGGGCCTCCATGATGGCGTGGATACACCTGTGCACCGAGGTCAGTGAGATCCCGGACAGGTCCCCATTCGGCGCCTGGAAGGAACCTGTGGCGTAAAAGTTCAGAGTGACGGTCACATTGACGGTCACTGAGAGCGGGTGTCCACCCCCATATCCCCACAGTGCAGGTGTGCCATGATCTGGCAGCTTTGTCGCATTGTCTTTCTGCTCAGCTGGCACCTTCGACGGTCTGTCCGGTCCAGCAGGTCCTCGAATGATAGGTGCTGCCAGTACACACGAGGCCTCATGCGGCACTTCCTTGGCACCTCCTCCTTGGCCTGTTGGGTCAGTGGGGCGTGCCGCAAGATGGCTTCCTTGCAGCTTGCAGTAATGGTGGTCCATGTCTGGACACCACTCCGGTCCTGGGGGGTGTCACCCTGGCCACACGGCCTGTTCTCCCATCACCCCGCTCCCCCAGCCCTGGCAGGGCTCCCTCACCACAGCCAGCCTGGACAGTGTCCTTCCCGGCAAACCACAGTCGCGCCTCTCTGTGTCCTACCTGCTGTCTCTCCCTCAGCAGCCACAACGCCGGTTTCATGATTTTTAAAAGCACAAGTGAACCACGCCATCGGGAACTCATCGGTGGAGGAGATTCACGGAGGCCCCGGAATATATCGGGTCAGGCCTCGTAATGATATGCAAACGGCGATTACTGTATGTGTGTTCCAGAATGCAATGACGCTGCTGTCAAGGTGACAGAGAACTGTGATTTGGCATCAAACCGGCGCCCACTGCGATTTTGGCGCCAGAACCGATTCTCCGCCCTATCGCGTTTCGCGATTTCGGCATCAACCAACGTGGAATCCTGCCCACAATGTCCAGATCTTCTGGGTGTTCTGCTGGACATCCAGTGGCAATTTATTAGAAACTACTAGGAATCTAGTTGTGCTGGGTCCCTACTGAATCCAGATTTCCTCGTTGGTGTTATAAAGGATGGAGCCTCTGTCTATCCACAAAAATGTTAATAGGAGTCGGCCTCAGGATTCAGATACCTTACATTGGTAGTTTCTGCTCCCATGGTATAGTACAGGATTCAATGCCAGTACGCCGTTCCATATGCACTCACAACAGTATAAAATGGGCATCATGGCTGCTAATTGTGACAGAGAAGGCATTAAGAATTAAAAGGTGCTGGACGGCAAAAGGCCTAGAAATTCAGGTGCAGCCATTATATGGATGTGCAGGGATCAATTGCTCCACATAGGTGGCCAAGACTGCAAAGGACCTGATATTGGGCCTTACAGGCCTAATTTCCAATGAACAATGAACAGTAGCAATTCACTGGTGGTGGCATTGAAGGTCAAGGTGATACCAACAGTGGCGCTCAGGTCAATAATGAACAAGGGTGACTGCATCAGGCTGTGTTTGCGAAGGAGGGGGCTTTCAAGGAGGGAAACATCAAGTTGGGAAGGAAGTGTGGGCCAAGGGGTGGTGGCTGGGGCATAGGTGGTAAATTGGGCTCTGGTTGACTACACATTGTGATAATCGAGGGGAGGTGGCAGCAGCAATAGGAGGAGGCTGCGCACTTTGAATGTGGAACTGGCAAGAGCAGGATTTTGGTTTAGGTAAATATATTTTACAACCTTACCTTGTTGTTTGCAGCCTGCAGTCATTCCTTTAAGAACCACTCCTCAGGCTGCCTGCTGACCTGAATTTTCAGAATGCAGCCTGTGCCATCTGGTTTAGCACAAACAAATCTTACAATCTGAACTTTAAGCAAGCATTAGGCTCCTTTACCTGCAAAGGCCCTCAGCCTTGTTTCAGACATGGGCACTGCATGACGATTTTTTTAACATGACAAAATGACTCACTTGTGACTCATAATAAGCATTCGCTTCCTGCCCAACATGTTGGTGGCTTAGGAGCATGTTTAGCACCTGGGAAACACACTCTGCATGGCTGAATCTCGTGACCAGTTTTCATAAATCCTTTTAGCAGCTTCCTTCCCATAATTTGTGTTGCATATTTTTGTTTTTCCCAATTACTTTCTCTTCGGGTGGCACGGTGGCACAGTGGTTAGCACTGCTGCCTACGGCGCTGAGGACCTGTGTTCAACCCCGGCCCCGGGTCACTGTCCGTGTGGAGTTTGCACATTCTCTCCATGTCCGCGTGGGTTTCATCCCCTCAACCCAAAGATGTGCAGGTTAGGTGGATTGCCCACACTAAATTGCCCCTTAATTGGAAAACACAATAATTGGGTACTCTAAATTTATTTTAAAAAGGAAAAAAAAAATTACTTTCCCTTCTATTTTTGTGCAATTTGCTGAAGAACTGCTAATTTTCCTTCTCTCTCCTTATTTCAACAAGTGCAGAATGTCTTTTCCTTGATCTTTCTTGGAAGAAGAGACGGAAGAACATAATGCTAGGCTGGTGAGGTTGCACCAGAGGCTTATGACATCCAGTCACTGGTACCCCCGCATTATAGTGTACAGGTCAGAGCTGTTACTTACCTGCATCTCACTGAACAGCTGGACTTATGGCAGCTTCGTATCCCAAGGAAGCCATCGTTGAATAGTATCACAAGCTACAAGGAGACTGTAACTCATCTCCACTGCAGGCAAACGTCTGCTGGTTCCTCTTAAAGTCACTACCACTCTTCATTTCTATCCTACTGGGTGATTTTAGGCCACAATTGGCAATATCGGCATGAAAATCCTGACTGAAAGAATTCTAATTGTGAATTGTGGGGAAGGTGAAACACAAAGATGGACGGTCAGTGTAATATCACGTACGGGACTTACGGAATGAGTATCTGTGACGTCGTTCTCGCGGAGTAGGAGTTACTCCACCGAGGGACGGGGAACACAATCTAGCATTGTATAAAAGGTCAGCCAGTAAGGCATCGACCAGAAAGAGACCCGGTAGGAATCTACCGGGAAGTGAATACATTATTGTAAATAAATCAAAGTTCTTTATTTTACTCGGTGTAGACCCCCGTGCCCCATCAAAGTAATGAAAAAGGCCTTGAGCTGCGAAAATGTAAGGATTGCTCATGGCATTTGACATGTTAATTAGTTGTGTTCTTATAAATGTATAATTATGTTGACATTGGTGTTTCTATATATTAGAAGTGAATAGAAATAAATATGTGAAAATTCTGTGCAATATGAACTGGTGGTTTGGTAAGCATTGCATTGATCCATTTATGCTGAATTTTAACATCTTTTCTAAACTGTATATAATTGCACCTGCACTCGTATTCATGTCGATTTAGTACAGCTATGTTTCAGAAATACTCATTAAAATTTCAAAAAATAACAATTATAGTGTGAACAAATTACAATTATTTTATTAAAAAGGTACTTCTGGCTTTTGAGTTATGGAGAAAGCCTTTTTCTATGATTGATGCAGTAAGTATTTGAAAATTATGTCTAATTACCATACTAATAATATTGTTCCACGTTGAAAAGTGGACACCACGCAGCATTCCAAGTTAGCGGGATTCTCCGTTCCGGCAGCCAGCCAATGGGGTTTCCCATTGTGGCCATCCCACGCCGTCGGAAAATCCGCGAGCGTGAGTGCGCTGCCGGCGAAACGGAGGATCCCACCGACGGCGGATCCAGCTGATTGTTTTTTTTCCTCTTCCTCGCCTCAGCTACAGATACACAATACAAATGGATGTTGGCTCTGATCCTGATTCGCAAAACACTATGGCATAACTGGTAAGCTGGACTTGAACAGTACAGCAATAAAATATCGCTTTGTTCATTCAGCAGAGTTCACATTGTAATTTTTCAAAATAAAACTCTTAAACTGCAATTTTGCAACAACTGCTTTTTGTCAGACACTATTGATTTTAACTAATAATTGTGGACTGTAGCTTTAAGTTGATGGTTCATTGAAAACATTCATTATAAATCTGTATAATTTAACAATAAAAGGCAACTAATTACCTGTATTTGATATGTTTAATTTTTCTCTGTATGGCCTCTTGAATTGATGCAACTTCTGTAATTTCTTTACTAATTCACCATAACAGACATGAACAGATCGAAGCAGGCAGCTGGTCTGCTGTCTGCGAGGTAACATGAACTGCCTGGATATTTTTCACTTGCAGTAACTATTTTCTTGCCTGCCATGCAAAGAAACATAGGGCGAGATTCTCCTGTAAAACATTTCGAAATGTGGTAGTGAGCGGGAACTGCCGTGAGCTTTCCGGCGCTTCGCCCAGCGAGGCTGGCAACGCTATTTAACGTTAATTAGACCACTTAACGAGGCCAGATGGGCTTCTCACCATAAATGAAAGCTCGCCAGCCCCCTGCTAACAAGGGCGAGCAGCACGTAAACAGCACTTGCTCTGCCAACCCCAGCCAGCTCACAACAATGGCGCCCAGGAGAGAGGCCCAAGATTCGGGGACATTGATCTGCGGAGGCTCCTAGATGCAGTGGGGGCCAGGAGGGATGTCCTATTCCCCCAAGGGTCCCAGGGGGTCAGCCACAAGGCAGCCAGTGCTGCCTGGGATGAGGTGGCGGAAGCTGTGAGCGTCGGGTGTGTGACCAGGAGAAGTGGCATTCAGTGCCTGAGAAAGATCAATGATCTACACTGGGCAACACCATCTCGTCTCCCAGGAGAACACCTCAGAGGACAGCTCTGAGGAAGACACGATCGATGCACCACAGCTGTCATCCCCATCCTCCACGAGCGCAGATACATTGACCTCAGTGGGAAATGTTAGTGGTCAGGCTTCTCGGGCAGAATCTGGTGAGCACCAGGTGGAGGCAGGTACCCCAGGCGAGACAGCAGTCAAGGTCTGCTGGACCCCAGGACCCAGCTGGGTCCCAGCCTGATGCTGAGCCTATTGAAGATGTAATCCTGGCACAGATGGAGACGTTAGGGTGTGGTGAGGACATTCAGAGGAAGATGTCAGAGACAGTCCATCAGATACATGGCCGATTGGAGCAGTACCAGAGCCTACGGGTGCAGGAGATGTTGCCAGCAATGACTGGCACCGAGGTCAACGCTGCTAGAGTGGTACCCACAGTGGAGAGCCTATGAGCTAATGGCATAGACTGAGGAGCACTGGTGCTCAGCTCTCTGCAGGTTATCATCACCCCCATGCCCCTGACGACCTGCTGAGGGTGCCAACACAGTCCCAGCACCATGAAATAATGTGACTTAGACCCTGGAAGGGTGGAAGATGGGGGTGAGGGGTGGGTAAGATAGCGATGACGGACCTAAGTGAATCGGGCGAGTATGAAGGACTCTCTGGATCTCCGGGCTTGCCGGACCCTCACCACTGCCGCCTGTCCTGCAGTCTCCAGCTGGTTATCCAGTTCCTCCCTGGGCTTGTCCTCCAGCACCTGCTGGTCCGCCCCGCCTCATAAATTTCAACCTCATCCTTCTCCTCCTCCTTGGAGTGCGCACATGGTCCTTATCACCAACCTCCAGCATGTCGCCCCGCTGCTTTGTCAGGTTGTGGAGGGCACAGCAGGCCATCACAAAGCTGGCGAGCCACTGGGGGTGAGGGGTGTACTGGAGTGCACCACCGGAGCGCTCGAGGCATCGTAACCGAATTTTGAGCAGTGCGATACACTGCTCAATCACAGTCTGAGTGGCCACATCGGCCTCATTGTACCGGGTCTCTGCTTCGGCGCCATACTGGCATCCTTAGCCAGGTCCTCACCGGGTACTGCTTTTCCCCAAGAGCCAGCCGGCCATCCTGGGGTGTTCCTCGAAGAGGCCGGGATGATCGACTGCCCCAAGATGTAGCAGTTGTGGTCGGTCCCTGGGAAGCGTGCACACACGTGCATTATCTTCATGTTGTGGTCACACACGAGCTGTATGTTCACGGAGTGGAACCCCTTTTGGTTAAAATAGGGCACTCTCCAATGGCCCAGTGAGCGCAAGGCAACATGCCTGCCATCTATTACCCCTGGATCTGGGGCATCCCGATGATGGCGGAGAAACCTGCTGCCCGGGCATCTTGCTGGGCTACGTCCATGTCAAAGTTGATGTAGTTTTCCAATGGGCAAACAAGGCATCAGTGAGGTGTCAGATGTACCTGTGGGCTGAGGCCTGCGAGAGCCACACAGGTTCCCACTGGAGTCCTGGAATGGTTCTGAGGTGTAAACGTTAAAAGCTGCGGTGGCCTTCTCCTCCACATGGTGCCAAGTCCATGAGGACATGGCACAGGTGCCGCAATGTTTCCTTGTTGAGGGAGAGCCTCCTGTGACATGCGCTGTCCGTGACCTGTTCAAACGTCCAGCAATGCCTGTACACCCTGGGCTGTTGCAGGGCTCCCCTTCTGAGTCCCTCCCTGGTCTGTTGGGCGGCCAGGTCTTCAAGATGTGGAGCGAGGTCTGGCACATGGGCCGCTGTGTCTAGCATCTGCTGACGCTGCTGCTGCTGCCACCTGGCATCTGGCCGCCTGGCCTAACAGCAGCATCAGTAGAGCAAGTTCTGGGTCCAAAATTCCTGCTGTAGCATGCAATACCTGTAAGGCATTGAGAGAGGGTGTTAGACCAACAAACGGGGGTGGCTCCCACCCCAGGACCTCCCATTCCCCCATTGATGCCCCCCACCCGGAATGCCTGGCCCACACACACCCTGCCGCAGCAGGCCTCCCTCACCAGACCCCGGACCCCGTACCCTAGAGTCCCACTCATAACATTACCTGGAGCGGGCGCTTGTCCCCTCCCTGGCACTCATTCACCCTCCGGCCGTGGACATGTCCCTGAAGCCGTGTCCGATCCCCTGGGTGTTCGGATATTGGCTTCTGCGTGTGTGGTGTTGCTTCCCGCAGTGTTCAGGCACAGTGTCCAGGCACTGTGGTCTGATTAAAATACTAGGCAATGACTACCACATACTACATGGCCTGCCCACCCGCAGGAAGCCACTTGGGTTGTATGATGTGCTCACTTAACCATGATTGCCAATTCTGTATTCGCAATAGACTTCAGCCGCACGGGCAGAGACCTCGGCACTCGGTGGGGGTTATGGGTGGTCATTCGGAGAGATGGGCAGGGACAAGGGTTGCCCTGGAACGGGTACACATGATCCAAGTTGCCACCCCAGCGCCTCGCCCACCGTGCCCTGCTGAGTGTTTCCCCACACACCACCCAGCCAAGGGTCCCCCACTCCCTGCCGAGCACTGGGGCTGCAAGCCCAGCGCCCCGGGCTCTTTGCCTCTGAGCAAAGATGGATACTCACCTCCTCGGCTCCCCACAGAAGCCCTTCCGCCAGGTTCACATTTTTCAAAAGGAGTGCTAATCGGCGTCAGCGTGACCACTTGCTGGCTAGGCCGGTGAATAACGGGAGGCCGTTGGATCTGGGGTGGGTACCGTTAATTGTATAAAAATACAGTTTAAGTGGTGATAATTGGTTTCTCGCCACACTACAGGAGCGGGCCGGTTCCATCACAACCGTGCCTGTCATGATTCACATTTTTGGCCTGTCCTGCTATTCACCGACCTCGTTACGCTCGACCGTAAGCCCAACGAGGCCAGAGAATCGCGCCCAAAGTCATTCTCACCAGTATTGAGGGGCCGGATGGTGGTGCAGTGGTTAGCACTGCTGCCTCATGTCGCCGAGGTCCCAGGTTCGATCGCGGCCCTGGGTCACTGTCCGTGTGGAGTTAGCACATTCTCCACTTGTTTGCGTGGGTTTCACCCCCACAACCCAAAAGATGTGCCATGTAGGTGGATTGGCCACGCTAAATTGCTCCTTCCTTCATTGGAAAAAATGAACTGGGTACTCTAAATTTATAAATTAAAAAAAAATATCTCACCAGTATTGCAAACTTACTAGGTAGTGCGTTGCGTTGGAAGACTGTTCACTTGAAGCTGGGCTATGGAATAGAATCGAGACGGGAGTGATAGGTTAACCATATCCTCAATCCTGAAGGATCCATCATCCTAAGGGTTGTGTTTCCTGCGTGATTCGTGCCTGATGTTAGCATTCCACCCTTGATCAGGTTGTGACTCGATGCAGCCCTACACTAAGTGAAAATGGTGGGAAATAGTACCCAGCTGGGAGAATACAAATGATGTGCTCATAAAGTTCTGCAATGTGACATTGCATTGTGTGCTGCTCCTGCTGCACTTCCCCTCACTCCTGAGGAAATCTCAATAAAACAGGCATCCAGCATTACTAGGTGAGCACGTTAAGGTAGAACTTATTTTAAAGGCATTAATAGTTCCTGGCAAAACTGCTGCAAAACCTTACATTTTTGAAGGTTTTTCCACAGTGTTTTGCGCCATTTTGACTTCTAGCATGGCAGGATGGAGGTCCAGTTTAAAGTCTTGCACGGCAGGATTTTGTAGTTTTTCTCTGATGGCAATGATTCCAGCTTACAATGTTCTGTTTTTCCCTTTTGGTAATTCAGTGTCACCTGTGTTCGCATGAGACAACCCCTGCCAACACACAAGCATGGCAGGGCGCAGACCTGCTCCTCACTTTGGTGATGCTGACCTGACAAGGCTTCTTGACACCGTGGATGAGGGGCAGGGCTCCCTGTTCCTCTGAGGGGATTGGACGCCAGCAGCAGTGTCAGCAATGCCACCTGGGAGGCAGTGGCTGTCAATTCGGGCAGCATGACCAGGAGGACTGCTGGCCAATGTTGGAAGAAAACCAATGACCTCCAACGAGCTGCAAGGGTAAGTTACCACCTCTCTCCTGGCATCACTTCTGCCTGCAAGCCCAGAAATTCCCAAACTCACACCTCCTCTCCCCCTATCCTTTGGCTGACAACTCGCTCCCTCACCACATCAGGCATGTTTCTCAGAATTCCCCGGCACCCACCAGCACAACCCCTTCATGCCTAGGTGCATTGCCCATACATGCCACCTTCTCCAGACGCCCCTGACCCATCAAGCGTGCGGCTCATCATGTTCTTTCTTTGTCTCTGCAGGAGTACGAAAGGGCAAAGAGAGGGGAGGAGTCCCAGAGATTCGAGTCCTCACACCCTATGAGGAACGGACCCTGGAAATTGCGGGTTTGTCCGAGGAGAGAGCATTCATCGACAGCGAAGGTGGCCTGCGCCACAGAGATGAGGATCCGCTGCTCCATCATTCAGATAACCTGTCTCAAGTGAGTAGTTCATGTCAGACATGTCCATTGTCTTGAAGAATATCCCTGTTGAAGTCTCGCCGTCCGGTCCCGTCCCCCCCTATCCCACCCCCCACCACCCAAGAGACCATATCGGAGGAGAGCTCTGAGTAGACCACCGCCGAACAGGTGGCATCATTAAGTGGGCCAGAGCCCTCCATGTCCAGGCCCTCAAAAGTACATCCGCAAGGTCATCAAAGACCACAGGACACGGAAAGCAGCAGGCTGCCTCTATGTCTGATATGCATCCTGGTGGCACACCTAGATGTAGCACATACCATGGAAGATCAACAAGAGTGAGGAACACTGAGCGGGCACTGGGTGGGGTCACTATCTGTAGCTAGGGGGAATGGAAATCAGTGATAGTAAAATGTTCACTATTGAAACATGTCACACCTCATACATGTGAAGCCACTGTCATGTTAATCACCACCCCAGGATGTAGCTATCATGCACTCTCCCAGGGAATTGGGCACACACGTACATGATTCTGAGGTGGTAGTCGCCCCTGATCTGAGCATTCAGGAATTGGGACTCCTTCCTGTTGCATAGGGCTCTCCTTGTTGCTCCGGTCCTCACAGGGTGACATGCATGCCATCGATGGCCCCCGGGGACCTGGGGTATCCCAGCAATGGCAGTGAAACCTGCATCCCGGGCATCTTGTTGGGCCTGGTACAGGTCAAAAGTGATATAGTCTGATGCTCGAGCATACAGAGCATCCGTCACCTCCTGGATGCACCTGCGGTTGGATCACTGCGATATACCTTACAAGTTCCCACTCAAGCCCTGGAATGACCCAGAGACATAGAGGTTTAGGGCTGCGGTTACATTCACGGCCACCTGGAGACGGTGTGCTCCTCCTCCACAGGGTGCCATGTTCGCAAGGATGTGGCACATGTGCCGCACTGTCTCCCTGTTGTAATGGAGTCTTCTGCGACATATGCTGTTGGTCAGCTCATGGAAGGACCAACAACGCTTGTACACCTTGGGCATCACTGGCCTCTCTTTCTGGCTCCCTCCTCAGCTTGATGGGCGGTCAGGCCTTCAGGGTGTGCGGCAGCCTGCTGTAAAATGGGCTGCCACCTCCAGCCTCTGCTGCCGTTAGTGTTTTCTACGGCATCTGCCTGCCTCAGTTGCCACAAGCGCAGTGAGGGCAGCCTCTGCGGTATCCACACCAGCACACATTGTTTTATCAAGACGGAACTGGAGAAGGACCAACAATCCGTTATAATTTCCACCCCTGGACCCTCAAATCCCCCAAGCTCCCCCCCTTACCATGACTGTCCTGCCTTCTCTCAGAGTGCCATTCAACGAGCCAGTTCTGCTGGCAAACCTTGCTCTGCACACTCACCCCTGGCCACATTAGGTGCCCCTACCCCCAGACCTTTACCGGCAACACTAGCCCGTGAGCAGCTGCCCTCCGCTCATCCAGACACTTAACCTTCGGCTGCGAGAGAGTCCTCAGTGGTGAAGCCCGGCTCTTTAATCTTTGATTGTTTGCACCTGCCTCTAAGGTGCTGACACTCCTAGTGTTCAAGCACAATGTTCAGGCATCAAAGTTTGCAGGACATCCAGTCCACTAATCATCCTCTCAGACATGGCACCTGTGCAAAATTAAAATGAGGATTAGAGATAGTAATAGTTATGTGAAAACTGAAGTAAATTCTATATCAAATAAAGTGACATCAGCACAAGAAAAGAAGTTGATTTTGTGACTACCTCATGAATCTTTACTTGTTTAATTGTTAGGTTTATTTCTGTAAAGCAGTTAGTAGTCTTTTAATTAGCAACAGGCATCTCAGTGCATGGAATGTATGTCATGTTCCATGTGGGAACTCCAGTATGCTTCTTGTGTCCTGGACAATTACATGTGCAAGAGCTGCCATCAACTGGGATACTTGAGCGCTTGTTTTTGGAGCTTGAGGGCCAGCTGACATCACTGCGGTGCACCGGTGAGGCTGAGAGGTTTGTGGACAATTCTGGGTGTGGTCTGGTGTACAGACAGAAAGAAAATGGATAACAACCAGGCAGCCAAGGAGGACCAGGTGGATAGTACAGGTGTCCCCAGAATGTACCTCACTTTCCAAGGAATATTAATTTCTGGTGAGAGTGAGGGTTCCTCTGGAGGGTGCAGCCAGAGTCATGTCCATGGCAGCTGTTCAGGGAGATAGAAATAAGACCAGGAAAGGAATAGCAATAGGAGATTATATAGATAGGGGAACAGACAGGCTTTTCTATAGCTGTAGACATGAATGCAGGATGATATGTTGTCTCCCTGGCACCATGGCCTACAATTTAATTGAGCAGCTACAAAGTACTCCAACAGCCAGATTTTGTGATCTACACTAACACCAATGACATATGGTGAAAGAGGAATGAGCTCCTGAAGGCAAGAGTTTCTGAAGTGTCTTCGAGAAAAAGGCAAGAGTTTCTGAAGTGTCTTCGAGAGAATTTTCCATATCAGTATGTTTCAGGCCCAATGAAGAAGCTGGCATTGCTGGGGATGTGGGAATGAGGTGGGTCAATGAGGTGGCACAGAGGTTAGCACTGCAGCCTCATAGCACCAGAGACCAAGGTTCATTTCCGGCCTTGGGTGACTGTGTGGAGTTTGCACATCTTCCCCATGTCTGCATGGGTTTCCTCCGGGTGCTCCAGTTTCCTCCCACAATCCAAAGATGTGCAGGTTAGGTGGTTTGGCCATGCTAAATTGCCCCTTAATGTCCAGGGACGTGCAGGTTAGGTTGGGTTACGGGTTTACAGGGATAGGCCTGGAGAGTGGGCCTAGGGAGGGTGCTCTTTCAGAGAGTCGGTGCACACTCGATAGCCCGAATTACCTCCTTCTGCACTGTAGCAATTCTAAGCATGAATGGGGGATCATTTAGGGGACAGTGGTCACAATATCATAAGGTTTAGGTTGGTCATGGAAACAGACAAGGAACAACCCAGAATAAAAATTATTAATTGGGGTTGTGCTAATTTCAATGAGGTGAGAATAGATCTGGCCCAAGTAAATTGTAATCAAAGATTTGCAGGCAAAATGATAATGGAACAATGACCTATATTTAAGGAAGGGATCGTTCAGGTATGGTCAAAGAACATAGAAAATGGCAAAAAAACAGAGAGTGGGATGAAGCAAAATAAAGTGTACATTTGACAAATGTCAGGTTGGCAATACTGTGTGAACCCAGGCTCAATATATAAAGTTCAGTGGGGAAGTCAAAAAAGAAATATGGGGAGCAATGAAGCATGAAAAGAGACTGTCACCAACATTATAGGGAATCCAAGAATCTCCTATCAGCATACAAATACAGTATAATATGGTAAATGTGGACTGAAAGGGGATTTAGGCATTGAGGCAGAGGGCATGGCTGATGAATACTTTACATCTGCCTTTACCAAGAATAAAGGTGCTGTCCAGGTCAAGATGAATCAGGAGGTAGTTGAGATACTCAATAGACTAAAAATTGATAAAGAGGCAGGATTAAAAAGGCTGTCGGTACTTTCATTTGGTAAGTCCTGAGGACAAGATCAGATGCATCTGAGGGTATGGAGGGAAATTGCAGATGAGGCACTGACCATAATCTTCCAATCCTCCTTTGAAACAGTGATGGTGCCAGAGGACTGGAGAATGACAAATGTTATCCCTTGTTCAGAAAAGGACCGAAGGGTAAGGCCAACAACTACAGGCCAATCAGTTTGAACATGGTGGTGGGAAAGCTTATAGAGATGCTACATTCTGGTAGGAAGAATGAGGAGCAGCAATGGAAAATAAAAGATACAACTCTACAAGGAGTGCAGGAGCATAGAGACTTGGCAGTATGTGCACCAATCCCTGAAGGTGGCCGGGAAGGTTGAATATGTGATCAAAAATGCATGTGGGATCCTGTGCTTTACAAATAGAGGCATAGGGTGGAACCATGCAAAGGCGATGAGATTTTGGCTTGTGGAGAGCTGGTGAAAGCCCCATTTTGCTTCTTTTAGGGAAGGCCTGGTGCATCTTCTATCAATCAAGCACTTAATAGGATAGTACCAAACTTTCTCCCGGGATCAACGATGTGGGGGGTGGAAGTCTTGGCCGTTGAGAGCTGCGAACCAGAAACTGGCAGCTCTTATGTACTCAGCAGCTGAGGAGGCGGTGGCTGCTGCCCGTACTACGTCCACCAGTGGCGTCAGATTGTGGATGGACCCAGGACACAGGTGAGTGATGACAGGAAGGGGGTCATGGTGTGGGGGTCTGGGGGGAAGCGGTTCAGCAGCAAGAAGCAGTTTCCAGCAGCCGTCCCCTAAGCCCCGCTTCTGGATGCTGGGTACCTCGAATATGCTCTGAGGGCTTTTGAACATGGAATCCCTGGGAACGGTCAAGCAGAGATGCCAACAAGTGGACTGTTCTAAACAACACATCACCTGCTGCATATTCTTGGAGACTGTCGTCAGAACATGTTGTATACTTTGACAGTAACATGCATTTAAAAGTTTGATCGCTCACTAATGTGTTGCAAAGCTTTTCATCTGAAGGAAAATGACTCCTGAACATCTACACAACATACTTTGTCACTCCAGTACCTCTTGCCCACTTGCCCACTGGAACTAGCCAAGCTGTTCCAGTCTAGCCATAACACTGGCATCTACGCGGCAATGTGAAAATTGCACAAGTATGCCCTGTACACAAAAAGCAGGACAAATCCAACCTGGCCAATGACCGCCCCATCAATCTACTGTTAATTATCAGTTGTGGTGGAAGGGATCATCAACATGTTTCCAAGCGGCACTGGATTAGCAATAACCTGCTCACTGATGCTCAGTTGGAGTTCAGGCAGGGTCACTCAGCTCCTGATCTCATTACAGCCTTTGTTTAAACATGGGAAAAAGAGTGAACTCCAGAGGTGAGGTGAGAGTGACTGCCTTTGTCATCAAGGCAGCATTTGACCAAGTATGGCATCAAGGAGCCTGATCAAAACTGGAGTCAATGGGAATCAAGGGGATAACTCTCTGCTGGTTGGAGTCATGCCTGGCACAAAGAAAGATGCTTGTGGTTGTTGGCGGTCAGTCATTTCTGTTCCAGGACATCACTGCAGGAGCCTCTGTGTGGTGTTCTAGATCCAACCATCTTCAGCTGCTTCATCAATGACCTTCCTTCTATCATAAGGTCAGAAGTGGGAATGTTCGCTGATGACTGTGCAATGTTCAGCACCATGCTTGCCTCCTCAGATACTGAAACAATTCAGGTCCAAATGCAGCAAGACCTGGACAATATCCAGGTTTGAGCTGATAAGTGGCAAGTAACATTGGCACCACACAAGTGCCAGGCAATGATCATCTCCAACAATAGAGAAGCTAATCACCGTCCCATGACATCCAATGGTATTGCCATTGTTAACTCCCGCACTATCAACATCTTAGGGGTTATCACTGATCAGAAATTGAACTGGACTAGTCCGATAAATACTGTGACAACCAGAGCAGGTCAGATGTGAGGAATCCTGCGGTGTGTAATACGCTATCTGACTCCCCAAAGCCTGTCCACCATCTACAAAGCACAAGTCAGGAGTATGATGGAATACTCCTCACATGCCTGGATGAGTGCAGCTTCCACAATGCTCAAGAAGCTCAACATCATCCAGAACAAAGCAACCCATTTGATTGGCACCCCATCCACAAACATTAATTCCCTCCACCACTGATGCACAGTTGCAGCAATGTGTACCTTCTGCAAGATGCACTGAGGAACTGACCAAGACCTTCCAAAACTACAACTGCTACCATCTAGATGGACAAGGGCAGCAGACACATGGAAATACCACCACCTGCAAGTTCCCCTCCAAGGAAACAAGGCCAGCTTCATGGCCTATTCCTAATGGCCCTTTGTGACAGCTGGTTTTGGATGGTTTGTTACAACTAGAGGACAGCTAAGGATCAACCAAATTCTGTGGGTCTGAAGTCAGATATAAACCAGAATGTCAGTCAACCAGATGCACTTTTATAATAATCTCGTGGTTCCAGGGTCATTATTACTGGTACTAACATTGATTTCAGATTTATTTAATTAACAGAATTTGAATTCCCTAGCTGTCTGTGGTTGGATTTAAACTCATATCTAGGCCTACTGGATGACTAGTCCTGTGGCATAAACACTATACTGCCATTCCCTCTGAGTTTATCAAACAAAGCCTTCAGGGCATAAATCTTGTGATTAGAAGACACAGGTGTCATTGAGGATAATTGGTGTGAATAGCCTTACACACCCTGCTGTGCATCTGGCATCACCTGGTGAGGCGAAATGAGATTACTGGACGTTTTCTCTGCATTGTTTCTATTTCAAAGAGGGCTTAGAACATAGAACATAGAACATAGAAAATACAGCACAGAACAGGCCCTTCGGCCCACGATGTTGTGCCGAACCTTTGTCCTAGATTAATCATAGATTATCATTGAATTTACAGTGCAGAAGGAGGCCATTCGGCCCTTTGAGTCTGCACCGGCTCTTGGAAAGAGCACCATACCCAAACTCAACACCTCCACCCAACACCAAGGGCAATTTGGACATTAAGGGCAATTTATCATTGGCCAATTCACCTAACCCGCACATCTTTGGACTGTGGGAGGAAACCGGAGCACCCGGAGGAAACCCACGCAGACACGGGGAGGCCGTGCAGACTCCGCACAGACAATGACCCAAGCCGGAATCGAACCCGGGACCATGGAGCTGCGAAGCAACTGCGCTATCCACAATGCTACCGTGCTGCCCTTAAGAACAAATAAATCTACACTATATCATTTTACCGTCATCCATGTACCTATCCAATAGCTGCTTGAAGGTCCCTAATGTTTCCGACTCAACTACTTCCACAGGTAGTGCATTCCATGCCCCCACTACTCTCTGGGTAAAGAACCTACCTCTGATATCCCTCCTATATCTTCCACCTTTCACCTTAAATTTATGTCCCCTTGTCATGGTGTGTTCCACCCGGGGAAAAAGTCTCTGACTGTCTACTCTATCTATTCCCCTGATCATCTTATAAACCTCTATCAAGTCGCCCCTCATCCTTCTCCGCTCTAATGAGAAAAGGCCTAGGACCCTCAACCTTTCCTCGTAAGACCTACTCTCCATTCCAGGCAACATCCTGGTAAATCTTCTTTGCACCTTTTCCAGAGCTTCCACATCCTTCCTAAAATGAGGCGACCAGAACTGTACACAGCACTCCAAATGTGGCCTTACCAAAGTTTTGTACAGCTGCATCATCACCTCACGGCTCTTAAATTCAATCCCTCTGTTAATGAACGCGAGCACACCATAGGCCTTCTTCACAGCTCTATCCACTTGAGTGGCAACTTTCAAAGATGTATGAACATAGACCCCAAGATCTCTCTGCTCCTCCACATTGCCAAGAACTCTACCGTTAACCCTATATTCCGCATTCATATTTGTCCTTCCAAAATGGACAACCTCACACTTTTCAGGGTTAAACTCCATCTGCCACTTCTCAGCCCAGCTCTGCATCCTATCTATGTCTCTTTGCAGCCGACAACAGCCCTCCTTACTATCCACAACTCCACCAATCTTCGTATCGTCTGCAAATTTACTGACCCACCCTTCAACTCCCTCATCCAAGTCATTAATGAAAATCACAAAGAGCAGAGGACCCAGAACTGATCCCTGCGGTACGCCACTGGTAACTGGGATCCAGGCTGAATATTTGCCATCCACCACCACTCTCTGACTTCTATCGGTTAGCCAGTTCGTTATCCAACTGGCCAAATTTCCCACTATCCCATGCCTCCTTACTTTGTGCAGAAGCCTACCATGGGGAACTTTATCAAATGCCTTACTAAAATCCATGTACACTACATCCACTGCTTTACCTTCATCCACATGCTTGGTCACCTCCTCAAAGAATTCAATAAGATTTGTAAGGCAAGACCTACCCCTCACAAATCCGTGCTGACTATCCCTAATCAAGCAGTGTCTTTCCAGATGCTCAGAAATCCTATCCTTCAGTACCCTTTCCATTACTTTGCCTACCACCGAAGTAAGACTAACTGGCCTGTAATTCCCAGGGTTATCCCTAGTTCCTTTTTTGAACAGGGGCACGACATTCGCCACTCTCCAATCCCCTGGTACCACCCCTGTTGACAGTGAGGACGAAAAGATCATTGCCAACGGCTCTGCAATTTCATCTCTTGCTTCCCATAGAATCCTTGGATATATCCCGTCAGGCCCGGGGGACTTGTCTATCCTCAAGTTTTTCAAAATGCCCAACACATCTTCCTTCCTGACAAGTATTTCCTCGAGCTTACCAATCTGTTTCACACTGTCCTCTCCAACAATATCGCCCCTCTCATTTGTAAATACAGAAGAAAAATACTCATTCAAGACCTCTCCTATCTCTTCAGACTCAATACACAATCTCCCGCTACTGTCCTTGATCGGACCTACCCTCGCTCTAGTCATTCTCATATTTCTCACATATGTGTAAAAGGCCTTGGGGTTTTCCTTGATCCTACCCGCCAAAGATTGTTCATGCCCTCTCTTAGCTCTCCTAATCCCTTTCTTCAGTTCCCTCCTGGCTATCTTGTATCCCTCCAATGCCCTGTCTGAACCTTGTTTCCTCAGCCTTACATAAGTCACCTTTTTCCTCTTAACAAGACATCCAACCTCTCTTGTAAACCATGGTTCCCTCACTCGACCATCTCTTCCCTGCCTGACAGGGACATACATATCAAGGACACGTAGCACCTGTTCCTTGAACAAGTTCCACATTTCACTTGTGTCCTTCCCTGCCAGCCTATGTTCCCAACTTATGCACTTCAATTCTTGTCTGACAACATCGTATTTACCCTTCCCCCAATTGTAAACCTTGCCCTGTTGCACGTACCTATCCCTCTCCATTACTAAAGTGAAAGTCACAGAATTGTGGTCACTATCTCCGAAATGCTCCCCCACTAACAAATCTATCACTTGCCCTGGTTCATTACCCAGTACTAAATCCAATATTGCCCCTCCTCTGGTCGGACAATCTACATACTGTGTTAGAAAAGCATCCTGGACACACTGCACAAACACCACCCCATCCAAACTATTTGATCTAAGGAGTTTCCACTCAATATTTGGGAAGTTAAAGTCGCCCATGACTACTACCCTATGACTTCTGCACCTTTCCAAAATCTGTTTCCCAATCTGTTCCTCCACATCTCTGTTACTATTGGGGGGCCTATAGAAAACTCCTAACAAGGTGACTGCTCCTTTCCTATTTCTGACTTCAACCCATACTACCTCAATAGGGTGATACTCCTCGAACTGCCTTTCTGCAGCTGTTATACTATCTCTAATTAATAATGCCACCCCCCCACCTCTTTTACCACCCTCCCTAATCTTATTGAAACATCTATAACCAGGGACCTCCAACAACCATTTCTGCCCCTCTTCTATCCAAGTTTCCGTGATGGCCACCACATCGTAGTCCCAAGTACCGATCCATGCCTTAAGTTCACCCACCTTATTCCTGATGCTTCTTGCGTTGAAGTATACACACTTCAACCCATCTCTGTGCCTGCAAATACTTTCCTTTGTCAGTGTTCCCTTCCCCACTGCCTCATTACATGCTTTGGCGTCCTGAATATCGGCTACCTTAGTTGCTGGACTACAAATCCGGTTCCCATTCCCCTGCCAAATTAGTTTAAACCCTCCCGAAGAGTACTAGCAAACCTCCCTCCCAGGATATTGGTGCCCCTCTGGTTCAGATGCAACCCGTCCTGCTTGTACAGGTCCCACCTTCCCCAGAATGCGCTCCAATTATCCAAATACCTGAAGCCCTCCCTCCTACACCATTCCTGCAGCCACGTGTTCAACTGCACTCTCTCCCTATTCCTAGCCTCGCTATCACGTGGCACCGGCAACAAACCAGAGATGACAACTCTGTCTGTCCTGGCTTTCAACTTCCAGCCTAACTCCCTAAACTTGTTTATTACCTCCACACCCCTTTTCCTACCTATGTCGTTGGTACCAATGTGCACCACGACTTCTGGCTGTTCACCCTCCCCCTTAAGGATCCTGAAGACACGATCCGAGACATCCCTGGCCCTGGCACCCGGGAGGCAACATACCTTCCGGGAGTCTCGCTCGCGACCACAGAATCTCCTATCTATTCCCCTAACCATTGAATCTCCTACAACTATTGCTTTTCTATTCTCCCCCCTTCCCTTCTGAGCCCCAGAGCCAGACTCCGTGCCAGAGACCTGACCGCTAGGGCCTTCCCCCGGTAGGTCATCCCCCCCAACAGCATCCAAAACGGTATACTTGTTTTGAAGGGGAACGGCCACGAGGGATCCCTGCACTGTCTGCCTGTTTGTTTTTTTCCCCCTGACTGTAACCCAGCTATTCTTGTCCTGTACCTTGGGTGTGACATTGGCAACCAGGGTATTCACTTGCATTTTATCTGCTTTACCTTTCCTCAGCAGAAAGTACTAAATTATTTCTTTAAACGTCAAGTACAGCAATTACAATTTATATTTATGTTGCATTTTTAACATAGAAAAATATCCCAAAGAGCATAAAAGGAGGTTATCAAACAAAATTTGCCAAATACCACACAAAAAGATATTTAGATGACCAAAAGCTTTCAAGATTTTAAGGAGTATCTTAAAGGAGGAGAGAGAGGTGCAGGAAAGGAGAGGGTAGGAAATTCCAAAGGTTTGGGCCGAGACAAATAAATGTATGGTCACGAAGGGTGGAGCAATTAAAACCATGGATGCACAAGAAGCTAGAACTGGAGGAGCAGAGAAGAGTTGAAGGATGATTGGACCAGTGGAGGGATTAAGGGAAGGAAGGAAAATGGCAGTGAGCTGAGTGGGTATTTGTGATCTTTGTGAAAAAGAATTCTTTGAGCTCCTCATACTTGTTGTTGCTGATGTGGATGGAAGAGGCTGGAGAGAGGGATTTAAGAAGAAAACTTGTTGTGGAAAAGGCAGTTTGCTGGAAAGATGAGCAGTTTGGTAGACAAGATCAGGATCCGATCATGTTTTATATGGCCCAGGCAGATCTGGCGATGATGGTTTTGAACCAGTTGCCACCATAGATGGTCAAGCCTACATCCAATTCTGCTGCTGCAAGGATGGTCTGTCCCTTTAAGTTGTCACAGCATCTTAAATGCTGCTGCAGCTTCCAGTTTTCTGATGCCGCTTGTGGCACTTTCCCAATGGCAGGCAGAAATACTGGGAGCATGCCCAGAATAAACAAATGAGGCTGTCCCTGAAAAATGCAGCAAGGTTATTGCAAGGTCATGCTGACAGGTAGAATGCACTGCAAGTGGGAACCCTGCTGAAGCAGAAAATTTGGACCTAGGTCTTTGCGCAACTGTGAATGGATACTAGTCCACAACATACTGCCTCTAATTCAGCACAATTTGGCAGTAAAATGCTCCCTCACCAAGAAAAGCCACATGAATAACCTGTATAGGAAGTGGAAATGTTGTATCCCTCTTCCGATACTGAGGTGAAGAGTATATAATCTTCACCCTCTGTGTGATCCATACTGTACCTGAGGTACGAATACGGTAATAGTGAAATCGTGAAAAAGTTGGAAAATGTTTGGATACCAGCAGACAGTCCCTGCATTCATGTGCTTCAACTTAACCCAAATGAAAGGAGCACATTTTTTTCTCAAAAGGAGGAGAAGAAAAATGAACATTAGGAAAGAGTGGAAATGCCTTAACAGATGGGTACTTCATGTCAGAAATCCAGGAGTAAACTGAACCAAACACTTGTGTCAACAAACTGGGTGCCACAAATATTTTTCTGCTGAACAAACACATTTTGATGTGTTGAAAGTTGCCACTATGAAAATATTCAACTGTTTATACTGGAAAGAATATGCCAATAATGTAGTAAAGGTTTATGTACATTAGGCTAAGAACTGAAATTAGGAAATGGAAATCCAAACATCTGACAAGGATGTATGAATTCAGTGAATTGCAACGTCAAAAAAGATCTTTTAAAAATGGCTAATTAGCACAGTTAAATGGGTAGTGCCTACCTTACATTGCTGTGCATCAAAGCCCACATTCACAATATGCAAATATAAACAAGTGATTTTCCGATAAGTAAAATATTTTTAGACCATGGTTTAGTCACAGTGTGCACATTGTTTCATTGTGTAATCACTCAGAAGGAAGTCACATGAGGTAAGGTTTCATCTTCCATTTATCCCATTTGAAAAAATATTGCATTCGTCTTTGAGTCAGACAGAGTTGCAATGTGGAGGGGAAGATGTTTATACTTTTGTTTGATGGATTATAAGAACAAACAAAGAACAAAGAAATGTACAGCACAGGAACAGGCCCTTCGGCCCTCCAAGCCCGTGCCGACCATGCTGCCCGACTAAACTACAATCTTCTTCACTTCCTCGGTCCGTATCCCTCTATTCCCATCCTATTGATGTATTTGTCAAGATGCCCCTTAAATGTCACTATCGTCCCTGCTTCCACCACCTCCTCCGGTAGCGAGTTCCAGGCACCCACTACTCTCTGCGTAAAAAACTTGCCTCGCACATCTACTCTAAACCTTGCCCCTCTCACCTTAAACCTATGCCCCCTAGTAATTGACCCCTCTACCCTGGGGAAAAGCCTCTGACTATCCACTCTGTCTATGCCCCTCATAATTTTGTAGACCTCTATCAGGGGCGAAATTCTCCTACCCGCCCCGCCACATTTCTGCCCCGACCGGCCGGCGGGAGTCTCCGTAACACCGGCCGGTCAAATGGGTTTCCCATTGTGGGGCAGCCCCACGCCGTCGGGAAACTCCCGGGCGCCGGCAAAACGGAGACTCCCGCCGGCGGAGAATGATGCCCCAGATCTCCCCTCAACCTCCTTCGTTCCAGTGAGAACAAACCGAGTTTATTCAACCGCTCCTCATAGCTAATGCCTTCCATACCAGGCAACATTCTGGTAAATCTCTTCTGCACCCTCTCTAAAGCCTCCACATCCTTCTGGTAGTGTGGCGACCAGAATTGAACACTATACTCCAAGTGTGGCCTAACTAAGGTTCTATACAGCTGCAACATGACTTGCCAATTCTTATACTCAATGCCCCGGCCAATGAAGGCAAGCATGCCGTATGCCTTCTTGACTACCTTCTCCACCTGTGTTGCCCCTTTCAATGACCTGTGGACCTGTACTCCTAGATCTCTTTGACTTTCAATACTCTTGAGGGTTCTACCATTCACTGTATATTCCCTACCTGCATTAGACCTTCCAAAATGCATTACCTCACATTTGTCCGGATTAAACTCCATCTGCCATCTCTCCGCCCAAGTCTCCAAACAATCTAAATCCTGCTGTATCCTCTGACAGTCCTCATCGCTATCCGCAATTCCACCAACCTTTGTGTCGTCTGCAAACTTACTAATCAGACCAGTTACATTTTCCTCCAAATCATTTATATATACTACAAAGAGCAAAGGTCCCAGCACTGATCCCCGTGGAACACCACTGGTCACAGCCCTCCAATTAGAAAAGCATCCTTCCATTGCTACTCTCTGCCTTCTATGACCCAGCCAGTTCTGTATCCACCTTGCCAGCTCACCCCTGATCCCTTGTGACTTCACCTTTTGTTCAATGGAATGGAACATTTAACACTTTTTTAAAAATCTATTAGCATCCTTCTCTTCCAGGTCACAAATAGAATGGGTCAGATACAAACTAATTATTTCACTGCATTAAAATATAAAAATTTTACGCCCACAAACATTACTTCTTGTCATGACTTTCAGTCCCATTGTCCGAGTAAACTGGAATTAATTATTAGCACATATGCTGGTGTATGTGTTTTTATGTGTATCATGTGGGTGAGTCTTAGGCGCAGGGCAAATCTGCCATTGACAAACTACCTACTGAAGATCAGAAAATATTGTGCTTCTGAAGAACCAAAGTTCTGTAGAACCTTACTCTTATTTCTCCATGTGGATAATGTTTTTTCATCTGAGACTATCAGAGAAAACCTGAAGTGTTCAGTTGTTTGCAGTTGACGGCACAAGAGTGCTGCTTGAGGAGATTTGTTCTCAGGAAAGAGACCTTCTTTACAATGGACAAAAGTGAGGCCCTGAGTAGAACTGCAGCAGATATGTGGGAGGAGGTGGCCAAAAGCATCAATGCTAATTCAAACATTTGCTGCACTCAACAGCTCAAAATATGTGATTATCTTATCAGGTTAAGTAATATAAAAGGAATCCAACTTAGGGCAGCACGGTAGCATTGTGGATAGCACAATTGCTTCACAGCTCCAGGGTCCCAGGTTCGATTCCGGCTTGGGTCACTGTCTGTGCGGAGTCTGCACATCCTCCCCGTGTCTGCGTGGGTTTCCTCCGGGTGCTCTGGTTTCCTCCCACAGTCCAAAGATGTGCAGGTTAGGTGGATTGGCCATGATAAATTGCCCTTAGTGTCGAAAATTGCCCTTAGTGTTGGGTGGGGTTACTGGGTTATGGGGATAGGGGGGAGGTGTTGACCTTGGGTAGGGTGCTCTTTCCAAGAGCCGGTGCAGACTCGATGGGCCGAATGGCCTCCTTCTGCACTGTAAATTCTATGATAAAACTTCCAAGTATGCAACATTCTTATTATATTTGCAATATCCAATCACTTCCTTCTCAGCATGTTAAATGAAGTAATGCAATTCCTGTTGCTTGTCAAGCTCTTGGTCTAAAAATGTTTCTTCACTCATATCAGTGCATGCATTGACTCCGCAAATATTGCTTGCTTGCGTGTACTATGGGCACCACACTGATATCTGGTTTTGACTGCATGTCCTGTGAGGAAAAGTTAATCCCTATCCTCACTCCCTGTGCATTTTTTCTTCAAGACAAAAATGGTCTGAAACAGACTGATTTGACAGATTGGTGTTAGGCAATGGACGCCAAACCTGTGATCCCTTGCTCCCCATGAGGAAGAAACAGGGTCAAGGAAGTAGGATAACCTCCAGCTCTGCCAGCAGAAGGTTTTTCATGACATTTTGCTAGTCTTCAATGTCAGCGATGATTCTGTGGCATCAGGAGCACTTTGTGGCCATGTCGCGCTCAGCGAGAGCATGACAAAGCGTTAAATCGCGGGAGAGACCAGCATTGAGAACCGCGCCGGGTGGCAATCAGTTTGCGATCTAACCAACCTGCTCCCGTTGGCGAAATCAGGATCTCGCAGTAGCGTGGCGAGAAACCAATTATCACTACTTAAGCCCAATCTCCATACAATTAACAATATCACCCTCCTATCAAATGGCCTCCTGTGATTGAACCACTTCCCCAGCGAGTGGTCATGCGGGCACCGATTAGTACACATTTTCAAAAACGTGAACCTGGCAGATGGGCTGCTCCGGGGACCCGAGGAGGTGAGCAGCCATCTTCGTTCACAGGCACAGAGCTTGGGGGCACTGGTGCTGTTGCCCCAATGCTCGTAGACGGATGGGGGAGCTCCCGGATGCTAAGCCTCGGTTGGGTCGGACCGTCATCAGGGTGGGGGGGGGAAGATGATGCTCCTGCACCCGCGGGTCCGCCATGCCGACCCCTGGACCATGTACCCCCATTCCGGGATCAGCCCCAGCCTCTGCCCACCTGCCCCAATTGGAAATTGGGAATTGGTAATTGTAGTTACCTCCCAAATGGACTCCCGTAGGTAGACGTGCCATGGAGAATGTGGAGCTTATTGCCTAACATCCCAAACAGACCATGATGCCTGAACACTGTGGGAGTCTACACCATGGACGCAGCAGGCAGTATCTGACCACCCAGGGGCTGGACCCCAGCACCGGGGTCAGTACCATGGCCAGCGGGTGGGTGCGTGCACGGGGAGGGGACCAGCGCCCAGTCCAGGAAATGTTACATGCGGGTGTCTGGGGTGTAGGGTCTGAGCAGGGGCCCTTGCTGAGGACCTGGCTAATGATGCCCATGCGGCCACCTGGGCTGTCACTAAGTGGCGCATTGGACTCCTCAAAATGTGGTTCTGATGCCTCAAACGCTCTGGTAGCAAGAGGGTTACTTGTTTTGTGGTTGTCTGCTGTGCCCTCCACAACCTGGCATAGCAGCGGGACGACGTGCTGGAGGTGGAGGGGGAGGAACATGTGGCCACCTCCAAGGAGGAGGACGAGGAGGTGCCGGACAAGGAGGGGCTGGAAGACAGGCCCGGGGAGGACCCGCAGGACCAGCAGGAGGACGGATGGCATGCGGGAGCGACGAGGGTACGGCAAGCCCAGAGGTCCAGGGCGACCCTCACCCCTGCCCGCTTCGCATAGGACTTGGCCCCGTCCGTCATTCGCCTTCCCGCCCCCTCCCACCAATCCCTCTGTCTGTCCCCTCCGCCCCCCCTCACCATGCTCTTCCCCCCCCCCCCATTCCCACCCTCTAAGGGTCTGTGTAACATCACTCCAGGGTGATGGGACTGTCAGTGGGTTACTGTCGAGGGCAGGAGGGTGATGATAACACACAGAGAGCTGAACGCTGGATCTCCTCGTTCAATGCTCCGACTGACCCCTGCCTGTCTGTTGAGTGCTTTCTCACACCCATCATCTGCACGTGGTGTGACGGTGGGGATGAAGGGGGGGGGCAAGAATCCTAGGACCCCCATAACTGGGGGAGGGGATTGGGCAGGAGATTGAAGCTCAACCTGCATCGCTGAACAAAGGGACAGAGGCGTCATACTGATTGAGCCCAACAGACTTTCATGGTGAACAAATGTGTCCCAACTTCCCCACTCTCCCAATGGTGCTGCCCCACTCACCTCACCCCTCACCGACCCCCCTGTACCACCAGCACCCTACGTACCCCCGTACCACCTACATCCCTACTAACCCCCCGTGCCCTCTCAGTGTTCCTCCTGCTGCTTAGCCCTCATTGCTCCACCACTATGTTTTCGTGAGTCCCCGAGATGCACATCAGACGTGGAGGCAACCTGCTGCCCGCCATGTCCCGTGGCCCTCAATGCCCCTGGCTGGTGTCCTCTGGAGGCTCTGAGGCCGGAGGGACCCGGCGCACTTGTCGGCGGCACAGGCACTGCCATGCCGCCCTGTTCCGGGTGCTGACTACTTGAGGTGCCCTTGTCAGTTGGGTGGGTGTTAGGGGGACAGGTGGCCCCCGTCGCCCATCCCCGTAGGGTGGCTCCGGGTTGGCACCCAACTCCCCCTCCGCCCAGTCGGTTCCCATAGGTCTTGGGGTTTGCCTCGAGATGGAGGGATAGCTGGATCGAGCCCCGGCTGCCCTGCGTCATCTGGCTCTGCCAGCCCTGGTGGTTCCACAGTGTCTGCACCATTGTGTTGACACACTCAGCGATGCTCCTCAGTGACTGGGACACGTCCCCCATTGACTGGGATGTGCTCTGGAATGCCCCGGCAATGCTCACCTGAGACTGAGACATGCTCCGCAGTGCCTCATCGAGGTCCTTCTGCTCCTGCATTATGCTCCCCCAGTGAACCGAACATGCTGTCAAGGAGCTCAGCCATGGCCATCACTGACTGAGCCTCGCCTTTGTCATGGGAGTGTCCCTTTAAGAAATGTTTTTGCCTTGTCTCTTGGCTTCAGTGATGTCATTGTGTGAGTGGAGCTGGGCTGTGGCTCAGGGTTTTACTTTCACTTTGAGTTTGGACTAGTTTGAACTGCACAGGTTGAAAGAAGATCTCTATCTTCATTTTAAAAGCTGTTTCCAGACTAGTTGGTAACTTAAAAGAGCTAATTG
The DNA here is from genome assembly GCF_047496885.1 of Scyliorhinus torazame. Lineage (NCBI taxonomy): Eukaryota > Metazoa > Chordata > Chondrichthyes > Carcharhiniformes > Scyliorhinidae > Scyliorhinus > Scyliorhinus torazame. The sequence continues at coordinate 148,065,475 of NC_092719.1, forward strand.
CTTTCTAGAAGTAATTCAAGCCTGCTGTTTGGAAAGGGGAACAAGAGTATCAATAATAAGTTTGTGTGTTTATACAAATGTTAATTAAATTGTTAGAATAAAGCTTGTTTTCTTGATTAAAATCACCTAAGAACTCTGTTGAATAACTCCTGAAAGGCAGGCTCTTGTGCTCATTGTAACAAAATCAATAAACAGAAATCAGGTGAACTCCATAACATTTTTTGAGTTTTCTAAACCCTAGCCCATAACACCTTGGACACCTCCACTCATGCTGCCGTCATCGTGCACCAGGCTCTCCACTGCGGTCGCCTCCCTAGCAGTATTGGCCTCGGTGCCACTCATTGCCAGCACCATCTCCTGAGCCCATAGCCTCTGGGGCTCCTCCAATCGGCTATGGAATTGCTGGAGTGTTGCTGACATCCACCATTGAATCTTGCGGACACACCCTATCCGGGTAAACTTGATCCAGAGGCTCATCATCTGACTAGGGCCCAGCTGGGTCCTGAAATGCAGCAGACCTCCGATTGCTGTCTCCCGGACGTTCCTGCCTCCACCTGATGTGATGCAACTGTGTGATGCTCACCAGAATGTGCTGCAGAAGCCTGATCACCACATTCTCCCACTGAGGTGTGTCTCTGCGCTGGTGGAGGGTGGGGGTGACAGCTGTGACGTAAATCCGATGGTGTTCTCGGAGCTCTCCTCCGAAGTGTTCACTTGGGAGGTGGGGAGGGAGTCACCCCGGATTTCCCGGCATCATCAGTTGCACGTCGTGTGGGAGAATGGTCAGTGGGAGGGATGGGTCAGCCTGTGTGGCAATAACTCCTCACGTGTGACAGTCCATCTGAGTGGGGGCCCGTGGACCCTCACCCGTGTGCCGCAAGCCGACCTCTGCGTCAGTCACCGCTCTATCCTCGGCCATCCTCATGACCTCCATGGCTCATTCCTCATAGTGTCCTCATATGTCCAGCAGCTATACATCCCCCCCCCCCCCCACCCCCCGCCCCCCGCCCATCTGAGCTCTTTCTCTGCAGTTATGGGCCATCTACTCCTGCGGGACACAGAAGGGGGATCGTTAGCCACACACGTGGTTACCCATGGGTTGGGGGCTTGGGCGTTGTGGGAAGGGGTTTGGGGAGATGGGTCATATGTAGTGGTGGGAAAGAGTATGCAGGCGGGGTTGGGTGGGTCGGGTGCCTGGTGCAAACTCACCTGAACGGCCCGGTGGAGGTCATTGATCTTCTTGCGGCTCTGGGTGCTGGTCCTCTAGGTCACACTCTCCGAGCTGATGGCTGCTGCCACTTCCTCCCAGGCGGCGATGGCTGTCTGGTGGCTCACTCTCCTGGCCCTTTGGGAGAACAGGACAGCCCTCCTGCCCCTACCATAGCCAGCAGTCTGCCCAGTTCGTCTTCTCTGAATCGGGGCGCTGGTCTCCTTGATGCCATGGTTGCTAGTGGAGTGCAGTCGGCTGTGCAGCAGCAGTTTAAATGCTGGTGTCACTTGTTAGCAGGCGCCTAACGAGCGGGTTCCTTGTGAATCAGCCAGTAAAGTATGATCTGCGGCGTGAATCCTGGGCGCCTTGTTAAGTTGACCAATTGATGTTCGATAGTGACGACGGCCTCGCCGGCCGAGAGTTGGGAAGCTCTTGGAGATGGTCCAACACTGTTTTATTGAACCGGCTGGTTGCTGTACATAATCTGCTGTGGGTTGACACTCTATTAATCTAAACTGGTAACCTCTGACTGGCTTGACCAGACTAACTCTCTGTCACATGGAGACGGTGCTCACGGCCTTGTGCACTCTAACTATCTCTGTAGCTGTATCCTGTGAGAAGAGGGAGAGTCTTAATGCCTTGTGTGTTTTATAGTGGTAGTGTCCTGTCTGGTGATTGGTTGTTCTGTGTCGTGTGTGTTCATTGGTTATCCTGTGTGTCAATCACTGCCTGTCTGCATCTCATTATATACATGAGTGGATATTATGACACATTGCTGAGGGAACACTATACAACAGCAACAACAACAGAGGCCTTCAACATAGTAAAATATTCTCAGGCGTCTTGGAAGACTTAATCTGCCATTGAAATACGTGAAGAGATATTAAGACTTGTGAATAAAACCTTGGTTAAATCAATAGTTTTCAAAGGAGAAGTGAGGTAGAAAGGCTGAGAGGTTTAGGCAAGTAATTCCAAAGCTTAGGGCCTGGACAGTTGAAGACCACCAATCATTGCACAAAGGAAATTGAGGATGCACAAATCCAGAATTAGAGGAATGCAATGTTCTTGGAGGATTGTAAACATTGACGAGGTTACTGAGAAAGGGAGAGTGGAGGCCAAAGCTAGATTTGAATACCACAAAGAGAATTTTAAATTTAGTGTGTCACTGGGCCGAGGACCGGTGTAGGTCAATGAGCACAGGAATGATGGGTGAACAGATCTGCTGCGAGTTACTTTAAGGCCAGAAAAGATGTCTGAGGAGGGTGAATGATGAGAGATTGGTCAGAACAGCATTAGAATAGTCAAGTAAGGGGGCGGCAAAAGCAAATTTGTATGGAGACGTCTGTGGACTGAGATGTTAAACTGTTCTCTCCACTGTATGTAAAAGATGTGTCACTATCTGAGGAAAGGTAGGAGCCTGATTGGTGGCCTGTACTCAGCCCTCTACCACCAACAAATACATTCTCAAATTAGTTATCCTCTTTATGGGATCTTGCTGTTTGCAGATTGGCTACCATATTTCCTTATATTCCAGCTATGATAATATTTCAGAAGCATTTAATTGGGAGCGAGTCACTTTGGCAGGCCTGAAGTTATGCAGTGATTTTCTTTCCTCTATCTGCTTGTCTTGTGCATTGGTACAACTGGATCTTTTTTCCCCTGCAGATCAGTGATAACGGCATATCAGGAAGGATGCACGCAGATGATAAGGCTGTGTCTCAGGATGACAATATTTGTCTGTCTTCTGATCTACCTCCTCCACAGTTTGTACATATTGTTGAAAGAATGCAGGGCCAGATTGCGCATACATCCACATTGGGGTGCAGCCTGTAGTGGATCCATCTCAGAAATTAGTTGCCACTACTAGAGGCTCCTCTACTACTGCAGCAGCCAACATATCACACACTGGCACCTCGGAAAACTATGGCAGAGAAAAGAGTAGGCACTCACACATAAAACAGAATGCATAAGAATTTTGTATACACAAAATTAGCTGGCCAACATTTTGAACTCTAATCAGGTGGAATGAAAGGTCCATGTGATTTTTAACACATAGGAAATGTTCTGTAAGTGATGTGTTAGTGGTGGATAGTGGGGAGATATGTAGGGGACTATTCATGCAATGGCCAGATTGTGTCCAGAATCAGTGTGGCAAAATTTTGCTTTACCGCCAGCAGAAGGTTGTCCTCTGTATCACTTTCGGGACTCTGCTTCTTTTGTTCTTCAGGAAAATACAGCAAGGAATATACTTAACTGTATCATCTGGTGGATGTCACACATCTCCAGTCCAGCCTAGGTAACCTTGCCTCCTGCTGCAGCTCCTCTTCTTCCTGCAGGAAGTGAGGTTAAAGAGGAATCTCCAACAGAAAATCCTTTGTGATCTCTCCAATGATTTGGTGGCGGGGTGGAAATATGGTGGTGGGTAGGGCGAGTGGACTGCAATGGCAGAGGGGAAGTTACTCAAGAAATTGGTATGTGCAACAAAAATACCTCTGAAATCGATGGGGAGAAAAAAGATTCTGCAGAGCTTTCAAATATCTGCACTTGGCTTTTGAAATTTATTTCAGCCTTTTACATAGTGCCTGGATGTGCATTTCATCTTGGTAGGATTGTGGCTGAGCACGCAAAATATAATGGAGAAAGCATTACAGGAAACTGTCAGTTTTAGGAATTGCACACATTACATACAACTTTTCAGATATTACCAGCAGATCTCCTATTGCATTGCCAACAGTGAGTCAGAGGATACGCTCATTTATAATACTGAGGGTGTAGTCAACAACGAGTGATGGGAATAGTGTTAAAGGAAGTAAATATGATACAGGAACTGCTGGCTTATGGAGAACGTTTGATACATGATAAATAGGTAAAACACACACATTACAAAGTGTGAGTATGTATTCATGTTGTGAATAACTAAACATGATGAAAAATGTATCATTAAATAAGTAGAGAACATTCTTGATGCAATTTTTAGTCAAAAGAATTTTCACAAATGGTGAAAATAACTGCAATATTTTTTTTTAAATTTAAAAATCAAAGTTTCTGGTTGTGACAGTTAATGAGTTCGTAACCTGAATGTAACATTTATCTGCGCAGATAATTTGTTGATTGCTCAAACTTGCTTCAACATTAAGCACATTTTTAACCACATTGGTATTTATGTTATCTGCATTTTTATAAACTGGAGGGCTCTGTTATAAAAGAATGCTTACAAGCAGCTCGTTGCACCGGACAAACTTTTTACAGATGTAAGTCATTCAAAGAAACATCTTGGAATATAAGACATGATTTGTTTAAATACAGGTGGATTTTCAGCCATACAGCTTTGAACCAAACAAGACAAAACAAAGAAGCTGGTCAGAACATTGATTTTTGCGCCAAATATAGTTTTTGCCATCATAAATCTCAAGCTGACATCTGCACAAAGCAGTTCCACCTAAACATTGCCAAGCAAGGGTGTTTATTCACAGATTGGCTGATAGTTTCCATAGCAACCAATGCCACAATTAGACAAGTACAATCCTGCGTTCAAACATGGACACAATTCATTAATTCAGCAGCTATTGTTGACAAAATGGTATTCGGGAAAATATTAATACAAGGGTCAGAGGATTCCACTATCTGTAATAAAATAAATTACAGGAACTGTTGAAAACACTGTTTGATTCTGGAGGACAGAACTTCACTGCCTGAGATGTGTTACGTATATATATCCTTGTAAAGTTACATCTCTTGTGCAAAACAAACTTTACCCTGGTCTTGCTGAAACATTTATAAAGGGTAATTTATGTCAAACAAACAACCATCCTCAGGAAACCATCTCAAGGTGGAACATCCCATTATCCTTGTTGTAAAGACATGCCTGCAGCCAGTTTTTCACTTCAATTACGCATTCCAGTCAATAATGGTCACTTTTTACTGTGGCTTTATTCTGAAAAGTGTTCATTGGTTCCTTTTCCTCTTGCACTTATACTACTTGATCACTATTAATGAATGACCAAGAGGATAACAAGGGTGATGAAGCTTCCCAGAGACCAAGATTGCCTATACACCATCTCGGGGAGGAACAATGAGTGACAAAAAAGCAGAGAGAACTCAAAGAAGAAAATAAATATTAATTTATGCACCCCCAAAAAAATAAGCAGTCAGTAATTTTAAATAATTTGTTTGAAAGCTCAAGAACACCTTCAGCAAATTCCAGCTGGTATAACATTGAGGCGCGATCTGACCATCATGTCAGGCACGAGTCCGAGTGAGTCGGTTAGATCGCGGGAGAGTCCAAAATCAGGAACCGCACCAGGCGCCGATCAGTTTGCGATCTAATCGGCCCGTTCCCATCGGATTCCTCTGTGGCGTGGGGAGAAACCAATAATCACCAATTAAGGCCAATCTTCATCCCATTAACGGGAAGCACCCCTAACTAACGGCCTCACATGATCTACTCGGCTCCCCAACGAGCGGTCATGCAGGCGCCCTTTAGCACACCTGTTTAAAAACGTGAAGCTAGCACAATGGCTGCTGTGGTGATTGGAGAAGGTGAGTGGCCATCTTGGAAAATGGGCAGTCAGCCCAGGCAGCCCCAGTGCTCAGAAGGTAGGGGGGGGGGGAAGGAGGGGGCACCCCCTGGAGGGGGGTATGGACCTGGTTAGGGGGGCTGCCCCTGGGTTGAGTGTGGCGAGGGGTTCAGCGCCCGTAGTTCCGACATGCTGTCCCCCCGGATGGTGTATACCCATAACAGGGGCAACTCCAGCTTCTGCCTGTCCGTCCCACCGAACAACTCCAGGACAGAGCCCCGGCGCTGGTAATATCGTGATGGTCACTTAAACTCCCACTGACCGTGGCAGCCTATCGTGATTAGGGAATTGGCAATGTAAGTGAAGTGAGCCCTTCACAGCTCTCAAGTGGATTCCTGTGGGTAGACATGCCATGTCGTAGGCGGGTGTTACTGCCTAGCATCCTAATCAGACTGTGAGACCTGGACACCTTACCTGAACACTGGAGGCTTCAACATCACTGGGGCAGCAGCCAACAATCGAACACCCAAGTGCTGGGCCGCAGCACTGCGTATGTTCCCGCGACCAACTGGTGGGTGGGTGTGCGTGGATCGGAGGGTGTACCTGAGCACATTCCCAGTGCTGTTCCTGGTGGGCTTTGGTGCCCAGGGGCCCCTACGGTGGCATGGGGTGTGTGTGTGCAGGGCAGGGTCCCCCAGCATAACTGCTTGTTGGTTGGCACCCTGAGAGATGGCAGGGAATGTAAGCATGGGGAGGCTTGGGGGATTCGAGAGTACCATGGTGAAGCCCTAACTGATTGTTCTTCGCGCACCCTCTCCAATTCTTTACAGGTATCAGGGTGTGGATGATATTCTGGACCCCGCAACAGCTGCCCACACAGTAGCAGTGGCAGCCCAGGTGGCCAGACGCCGTTGAAGACGGTGGCAGCAGGGTCAGAGGCTCGAGGCTGAAGCCCATGTGCAGGGGCCCACCCCACACCCTGTAGACCCGGCAGACCCAGAGGGGGAGGCCGGCGATGGCCCAAGGTGTACAGGCGTCGCTGCTCATTCAAAGAGATGTCAGACATCATGTGCCACTGGAAGCTCCGTCTCAACAAGGAGATGGTGCCAGGGGATCGATGCCAACTTACCCGTGCAGCCCGCTGGAGGGCATTTAGCTTCTCATGGCACTGGGTGGCGTTTCTCTTGGTTATACTCCCCACGCTGCTGGCCGCTGCCACTGACTCCCAGACAACACTGGCTGACCTGTAACTGACCCTCCGACCCCCTTGGGGAAACAGGATATCCCGTCTGGTCTCCACCATGTCAACAGTCTGGCCAGGTTGGCATCACCAAAACGTTGGGCTGGTCTGCGCGGTGGCATGGTTGCGTGCTGTCTGGGGTTTACTTTGTGGAATCGGTTTAAGAGCTGTTCCCTCTCTTTAGCGGGGAGCTGCCAAACGTGGTCCAGGCAAATCTTCTGACGGGACAGTAATTTCTGGCATAAATCCGGTGGGGTATTAAGTGTCCTAATTAATATTAGAGACTGGTGACAGCCTCGCCAGGTCGTCTGTTGGAAAACACCTGGCAGTTCAAGCTCTCTGCCACACTAAGAAACATTTCTGTTAGATCGCACCCTGAATCTTTTTCATACTCTGCCATGAACCCATTCGTCCCAAGTCCCACCACATTGCCTCTTTAGATGCCTCTTCTCAATTTGCCAAAGACAAAGACATAGATGCATCACAAGAATGAATGTATTAAAAAGAACAGATACTGCAATAGTGAACCTAAATTAAAATAATGTATGTGTGATGCACTTTGCAGTTTGACATGTTTTTCAAATCTGTAAATGGATAATCTATAACTATAGAAGCATGTATTTCCAAAATGAGCATCCATATCAGTTTAGTGTGTTTTTCAGAATGTTTGGTACTGCCATTTTTACATTCAGAAGTTGCTTTTCTCAATATAAAATTGGTAAATATATGATTGCCTTGCACATAAAAAAAACATATTTTTGCAAAATGATTTCCTGAGAGAAGATTATAATGATAAAGTGTGGTTTGTCATTATTGCATACAAGAAGCTACACTGAAATATGCTAAAGGCATTATCATTATGTGTTTACAGTACAAAGGCCTGAGGCCAGCCCTCATTAGGAGGCGTGTCATTATTAAATGACTAATGAGACATAAGCACTGACCCTGCTGCCTTTATTAATGGATGTAGCTTGTGTTCTGTCATGAAAAAGACTTCTATGGCAACAGATAAACATAAAGCATGAAGAATAATGCATTTAGAATCATGCCAAACAATTCTGGGTATGCATTTGAATTACTAAAAAGACAAAGGGAAAAAAAATCTAAATCAGACTTAATAAAATCCTGAAAGAGAAACAGGAAGGCTTCCTTGAAATTATAAATCAAGATGGGAGGAGTTATTGAAGGGGCTGGAATAAATTCCCTGTGGTTAGTGATAAAATTAAAGCGCCAAGATGAAATTGTCGTATGGGACTAGAGAATTAAAATCAATTAAGTCCAGCATTTTATGATCCGACTTGCTAATGACCCTGTGTTTCGACTTTTAGCTATACCTATTATATATATGATTTGAACATTTAAGCCCCTGATGATGGACTGCAAATTAGTTCAATGCATTCAGGGATAAAACGTCCCACTCTGGACTTTGGTGGTTGGATGTCAAAGGAGTCAGTTAGATGTATAAATTTAACATTTTGTGTAAAATATGCAATTCTCTACTTTTAATGGCATTATCTTTGTCATAATTATAAAGATTATGCGGGATAGAGATGCCATTATTGTAGCTAAGGAACCTAGAGTTCCTTCATCCCATTACTTTTGATCCACTTACAAGGGTATTCTCAAACAAATAAACTGATATCTGGACAGAAGAGCTCTTGAGACTAGCCATTTGAACATTTTCATGCATCAATTTGCAAACTACCACTAAGTTGGTGATAGATGGAATGTGGATAATCTATTTAACGATGGTGAAGTTACTGACCATGCAATTTATTATTTTGCATACAGCAATGTGTGCAGTAACTACAGCCCCAAACAAACTACACTTAAAAGAAAATTCTGAAATACACACCAATGCCACAACATTTGAACTGGGAACGGTGGGATAAACAAATATTGAATTTTATGTTGTGAGGAGCAGTGTATAGCTTTAGTTTAATTTATATTTATTCTTAAGTGTTAAGAAAGGTGGAACATGGTTTCCATTTTATTTAGGTTTTTTTTGTGAAGGGGGATTTGGAGGATTCCCCAGCAAAATATCAGCTTGTCTGGATTCGTTTGCATAACCTGTATTTTTAATAAGGCTTTACAACCCTTGAAGTTAAGTGATTTTGTATGGCATAGAGTGATGAAAGGAGTTCCCTGATAATAAATATGGAAAGGCTGCTGGGGAACTGAGTTTAGGAAATTCATATGTGTGATTCTCTGTTGACACGGGGGCAGGATTCGTGAACTTCCACAACAGCAAAACTGGCGGCACACCTGGACTGATTCAGCGAGGTGAGTGCCGGGTACGGGGGGATGAGTGCCAGGGACGGGGGGATGAGTGCCGGGTATGGGGGGATGAGTGCCGGGGAGGGAGGGATGAGAGCCGGGGACGGGGACGGGTGAGTGCCTGGTACTGGGGGATGAGTTCCGGGTCGGGGGGATCAGTGCCGGGTACGGGGGGATGAGTGCCGGGGATGGGGGGTGCGAGGGCAAGGGCGTTTGTCCGACTGGCCAGGTGCCATCCTCCAACAGTCGCGCCCATGCAGCCGATGCCACCTGGCCGGGGGAGGGGGAGTACGGGCAATGATGACATGTCATCGTTTCCACACACACACACACACCCCCCCCCCCCCACCCCGCAGGCCGTCATGTTTTCTGATCAGCCAGCGATGTTGGCCACCGTGGCGGCAGCCGCTATTCTCCATGTTGCCCTGGAGGAGGAGGAGTGTGCCAGAGAGGTGGCGCAGGCTGCCGCAGAGGAGCATACCGCAGAGGGGCAGGTGGCAGCCGTCCAGGCTGGAAGGACACCCGCCCGACAGGACGAGGAGGAGGAGGAGCAGGGGGAGCACGTAGTAGAGGAGGAACACGAGGAGGGGGAAGAGGACGTCATGGCGCCACGGCAACGGAGGCACCCAAGGAGGCCCTCTGTGTACCGGCCCCGGCTGTCGTACCAGGACCTCACGGACTGAGAATGCAGGACGAGACTCCGGATGAGCCGGGAAACCGTGGCACACATCTGCCACCTGCTGGCACACCTGGCACCGCGTGGCACTGGGGGGGGGGGGGGGACACACCCTCTCCCCGTGTCCATCAAGGTTACGGTGTCCTTGAACATTTATGCCACGGGGTCATTCCAAACGCCAGGTGGGGACCTGTCCGGCATCTCGCAGACATCGGTGCACCAGTGCACCCGGGCAGTGACAGACGCCCTATATGCCATTGCGGACTGCTACATCCGCTTCCCTGTGGACCGGGCCAGCCAGGATGCCCGGGCCATGGGCTTCTCTGCCGTGGCCAGGTTTCCCATGGTCCAGGGCGCGATCGATGGGATGCATGTCGTCGTGCAGCCAGCTGCAGAAAACAGGGCCGTGTTGACCAATAGGAAGGGGACCTATTCCATGAACATCCAGGTGGTCTGCGATCACCGCATGATTATCCTGCACGTCTGCGCCCGGTACCCGGGAAGTGTACATGACTCATACGTGTTGTCGCGGTCTTACATCCCCGGCATGTACGAGGGACGCCACCCCCGGCTGAGGGGCTGGTTGCTGGGCGACAGGGGTTATCCGTTGCGGTCGTGGCTGATGACACCTATACGGAGGCTGTGAAAGTCAATACTTTCGCTTCTGTGAGAGAAAAATTCAACACACTCGTTAAGACAGAATAATAAGCCTTATTTTCGAAAACAACTGCTTGCAGTAATGGCTGAAACTTGAAGCAAGAGGGCAGTCAACAAAACTGCTCAGTCTTTCACAAGTTCCGCGCTTTGCGGAGAATTAAGTTAATATTTATACATTAACTTTATCAAGATTATGTGACAACAGTTTGGTCAGGAGTTTGATCGGAAATACAAACGGAAGCAAAGACCAGACCATGTTTGGTCATATCACTCATACCATTATTTAGTCCTCGGAGGGAACATTGAAAGGTCAGAATAGACTTGTTTCTTCCTGAACTATCTTTGTTTTAAATTCCTACGGCCCTGGGTTATGATGAGTTAGTTTTATCAGGAGTTGCCGAGGTCCGGTGTTTTGGAATGGCTCGACCTTCGCTGATCTTTTCAGAATTCAAGTTAGGCAGAATTGGCCCATGGCCACACAGCTCTGAAAATGGTTAGGGCAGCATTCTTTACCTGGGCCTGGGGAGCTGGAATGAGTAGTTTCAGTCTATCTGGTATTGTCTCAAACCTGTTGACCAGTCTTCCCATTGACCAGTTTTCCCATCATGCCATTACTTAATTCATACCATATCACAGAGGCCACATAATGACGTGGAGAACAGCGACAATGATGCCCATTTAGCGACAAGGGGTGTGATAGAGAGGTGCTTTGGCGTGCTCAAAATGCGTTTCAGGTGCCTGGACCTCTCTGGGGGCGCCCTCCAGTATCCGTCAGATCGGGTTGGCCGCATCATTGTGGTGTGCTGCCTCCTGCAGAACATAGCCCAGCAGAGGGGCGATGTTCTGCAGGCAGAGGAGGGCGGAGTGGAGGAGAAGCATGAAGAGGTGCAGTCCTCCCAGATGAGAGGGATGGGGGCAATGGTCAGGGCAAACGGGCTAGACATGGGTGGGTGGCTGTCCACCGTTACCGGCTGGGCCAGCGGGCACGGAACAGGCTGATAGCCGCCTGCTTCACTGACTAGGGGGCGTGGGAATCAGCGAGTATGGCCACATACCGCACACCATGGCAACACCCAAACACCCTCACCCTCCACACCCACCCAGCACCCTCACCCCCCCCAACCACACCCACCCCACCCGCATGCACACCACCCCTCCATTGCAGACCAACCTGCGGCACGACGGCCGGGCTCTCACGGAAGCGTGTCTATTGCAGGCCGTGGAGGATGATGACAACCCGCTCTGCGATGAGCTCCTGGCTCCACATCATTGGACGATGTCTGACCCATGGCCACAGTACCACCATCCACCCGGACCATCCCTGCATGTGGCTGTGACACTGCAGCGCACGGTCCCGTCCTCTGCCCGGGGGGATGGTGAGGGGTCTCCTGGGTAGGGGTGTCCTGGGTAGGGGTGTCCTGGGTAGGGGTATCCTGGGTAGGGGTGTCCTAGGTAGGGGCCTCCTGGGTAGGGGTGTCCTGGGTAGGGGCCTCCTGGGTAGGGGTGTCCTGGGTAGGGATGTACTGGGTAGGGGTCTCCTGAGTAGGGGTGTCCTGGGTAGGGGTGTACTGGGTAGGGGTGTTCTGGGTAGTGGAGTCATGGGTAGAGCTGTCCTGGGGAGGGCTGTCCAAGGTAGTGGTGTCCTGGGTAGGGGTGTTCTGGGTAGGGGTGTCCTGGGTAGTGGTTTCGTGGCTCAGATGCGATGGGGGCCTGTGGCTGCCCCCCTCGTTGCTGGGTGGCACACGCCTGCGTCGCCGCACCCGCACGAGACTGGGGCGTCGTCACCCTATTGCTCCAGGTCTCTCCGTCTCCCATGGTCACCCTGGGGCATCCTGTGGGCGTCGCGTGCCAGAGGGTCCGGGTCTCTCCATATCCCGTGGTCGCCCTGGAGCATCCTGCGGGTGTCGCGTGCTAGAGGGTCCGGGACTCTCCGTATCCCGTGGTTGCCCTGTGGCATCCTGCGGGCGTCGCGTGCCAGAGGGTCCGGGTCTCTCCGTATCCCGTGGTCACCCTGGGGCATTCTGCGGGCGTCGCATCCCAGAGGGTCCGGGTCTCTCCGTATCCGTGGTCACCCTGGGGAATCCTGCGGGCGGTCGGCACCTGAGGGGATGGATGCCTCGACGTTTGCTCCTGCGATACACAATGAAGCATGCATAGTTAGACACGCAGGCGGAGGTTGTTCACCTTCTTGTGGCACTGGGTGCCTGTCCGTGGTGTCAGAGCCACAGCGCTGACGACCTCTGCCACATCCCTCCAAAGACGCCGGCTGAGGCGTGGGGCGACCCTGTTGCCATGTCCGGGGTACAGAGACTCCCTCTTCTCCTGCACTGCGTTCCGGAGCGCCTCGATGTCGCGGTCCTGGAACCTCGGGGCTGCGCAGCGGGCAGCCACCTTGTCGGGTCTCCCGGGATGGGGAGGGCGCGTCTTTTGAACCGTCACGCCATGCGGCGTCGGGTGATGCCATCGTGAATGGTGTCACGCCGCTCCTAGCCCATTTGGGGCCGGAGAATTTGTGTTGTTTGAGGGGCCCGACGCCGGAGTGATCCGCGCCGTTTTTGGCACCGGGTCTCGGAAATCGCGCCAGCTTTCGGAGAATCCTGCCCCAGGATTTGGTTTGTCACTTTGAGTTAGAATCATTAAAACCTCCTCTTTTTTCTCTCCTTCCCTTTCAAAGTACCTTTTAAGCATATTAATATGACACACTCGGTGAGTCTTCCTTCTATCTGGTGTTTTTACCACATAATTCACCTCACTTAATTTCCTTTCAATCTGATAAGGTCCACAAAACCTAGCTTTTAAAGGTTCACCTACCATTGGTAACAACATGAAAACTTTATCTCCACTGGCAAAAATACGAACTTTGGATTTCTTGTCCGCTACACATTTCATCACATTTTGTGCAACTTTTAAATGTTGTCTAGCCAATTCACCTGCTCTATTTAATCGTTCCCTAAAATTTGACACGTAATCCAATAATGTAATTTCCGATTTCTCACTCACCAATTTTTCCTTAATCAATTTAAGTGGTCCTCTTGCCTCATGACCAAAAATTAGTTCAAAAGGACTGAATTTGGTTGACTCATTAGGTGCATCCCTAATTGCAAACGGTACGAATGGAATTCCTTTCTCCCAATCCTCTGGATAATCGTGACAAGAAGCCCTCAACATTGTCTTTAATGTCTGATGCCACCTTTCTGAAGCTCGCTACGATTTTGGATGGTATGCAGTCGATATAAATTGTTTTATTCCTAAGCTATCCATAACTTCTTTGAATAACCTCGAGGTAAAATTTGATCCTTGATCCAATTGTATTTCTGTGGGTAGTCCATATCTCGTAAAGAGTTTAAGTAATTCCTCCACAATCTTATTAGCTGTAATATTACATACTGGAATGACCTCTGGAAACCTGGTAGTTACATCCATTATCGTCAAAAGATATTAATTTCCACTTTTTGTTTTAGGAAGCGGTCCTATGCAATCAATTAGGACCCTTGTAAAAGGTTCCTCAAATGCTGGAATGGGTATTAAGGGCGCTGGTTTTATCACTGCTTGAGGTTTCCCTATCACTTGACATGTGTGACATGAAATACAAAATTTCACTACATCTTTATGTAGTGCAGGCCAATAAAAATGTTTTGGGATTTTAGCTTGAGTTTTCCTTATTCCCAAATGACCTCCCACTGGTACCTCATGTGCAACTCGCAACACCTCCTTTCTATACCCTACCGCCAATACTACTTGATGAACGTCTGCCACTTTTCATCCGCCTGCCTATGTAAAGGTCTCCATTTTCTCATCAAGACATCACTTTTATGGTAATAACACTCTGGTATACATGCAGATTCCTCTTCTGTGCATCCTTTCTGATACATCCGTTTTATTTCTCTGTCTTTTTGTTGTAACTCCGCCAATTTTCCTGAACTAAATACATCCGCCTCATCCTCCACCTGTTCTTTTTCAACCATCTGATGAAAAGTCGTTTCTGATAATTGCACTTCAACTTCATCTTCACTCTTTGATTTCTCCTCTTGTCTTAACCTGTGACTTTGCGACCTTCTTACTACACAATCCGGAAAAATCCCAGGGTATTCATCCTTCAACACTTCAGTTGTCTGATATTCCACTGGCTTATCAACCACATTAGGCATCACTCCCACCTGTGATCCAGCTTATCATTACTGAAGATAAACTGTATTCCTGGACAAGATAGTTCCTCTATTACTCATACTATCACTTCACCACTCTTCACTGTACTTTCCAACCTTCCTTTATATAATGGAACACTACTCCTCTCACCCTGAATTCCACATATTACCACCTTTTCTGGCAATATTCTTCCCAGACTAACTCCTCATGTCTTACCATTAAAGATTGACTAGCTCCCGTACCTCTTAATATTGTGACTTCTTTACCTGCTCCTCCTGATACACATGGGCAAACTTTACCCACACAAGCAAATTATTTAAAGAGATCTGGCACCTTCTTATCAATCACCTCTACAATTTTTCGCACCTCCCTCGCTTCACTTGTGCTTTCCTTTACCACTTTAACAACCCCACTGTCTTATCCTGTTTTACCACATCAGCCTTCCCAGTGCATTTCTTCAACCACCAACACTGTGACTTTATATGGCCTAGTTTATTACAGTGGAAACATTTGACATTTTTCATTTCTTTTCCACCCTCCTGGACCTATCAAAATCATGTACGTTTGACTAAATTCTTTCCTTAAATTTCTAAACCTTTGTCTGGAGGCTTCAGGCACTAGTTCATATGCACCTAAGGTGGATTTTTTCACCTCCTCATACGACTCAGATACCTCCTCTGATAGTGATGCAAACACTTCACTAGCCATACCTACCAGCTTTGTTTGAATCAGTAATACCTACATGTCCTGTGGCCATTTGATTTGCTTCGCTACCTTCTCAAATGAAATGAAAAAAGCTTCTCCCTCCTTCTCATCAAACCTTGGCAATGCTTGGACATATTTAAATAGATCCCCACCAAGCCTTCGACTATGACGCTCTTTCTCACTATCCTCATCACTATTATCCAACTGTACGTTTTCCTTTATGCCTGTCAATTTTAACTGACTGTCATGTTTCATGGCCATTTTCTGAAGTTCAAACTCTCTCTCTTTAGCTTTTTCCCTGATCTGGATCTCCTTTCTCTTTCCTTTTCCTCTCTATCTCTTTCGTATTCAAGCTGCTTTAATTCTTTCTCATGTTCCATTTGTTTAAGTTGTCACTGAAATTTTGCCATTTCCAATGAGTCAAACTGTATCTCAGGCAACTTTTAATGCTTAGCCACCGCCATAACTACCTCATATTTTCGCATTTTGTCAGGTAATGTTAACTGCAATGTTTTTGCCAAATCCAACAGTCTGCTTTTAGTCTCTGTCCGTAAGGTACTGCGTGTGACCGTCACCACCCCTAAAATCTTCAGAGCCTCTGAAATAGCCATTGTTGACAACACACACCCCACTTAAACTGAAATACCACACCTGAAAAGCAACCACAATATGCTCACACCTCACTGTCTTTAAGTTCACTAAGCCAATCCAATAGACAGACTTTTATCCCGCTCGAGCCCCCAATTTATGATGCGCCAGGTTTAGAGAACCCCAAAGTGTATCATGGAGTTCACCTGACCCACGACTTTTACTAGATTGTGGTATGGGGAGCACACGGCCCACTCTACAGGTGTGGTACAGCAGAAATGGAAAAGTATTTTTTAAAAGCAAAACAATGTTTATTCTATGAACTCAAGTTAACCTTTTTAAAACATACAGTGAACATCTTAGCAACCATTAATTCAAATACAACCCCCAAAGACTACAACACTAAGTAATCCTTTAAGCATTCCTTTTAACATCCATACGACTTAAAAACAAAACCTTTAACAGAAACACATCAGGTTAAAGTCACAAACTGAAAACATTTATAATTCTGAATTCACCAAATGATCAAGAGATAGTCTTTTCATGGCAGAGAGATCAGCAGTACACCTGCTTGGTCTGGCTTCAGCTCCAACACTGAAAACAAAACTAAAACACACCCTGCAGCAAACAGCCTAAAACAAAAGTAAAAAGCTGACAAACAGCCCAACTCCACCCACTCTCTGACATCACTGTAGTAATAAACACCCATTTCTTAAAGGTACTCTCACTACAGATATTTATATACACACCCATTTACAAACACCCATTTCTTAAAGGTACTCTCACATGACAACAGAGTCAATGGATGGGAGGTGGGTTCGTGTGATGGACTGGGTGGTGGTCATGACTCTCTGCAGTTTCTTACGGTCTTGGGCTGAGCAGTTGCCATACCAGGCTGTGCTGCAGCCAGATATGATGTTTTCTATGGTGCACCTGTGAAAGATGGTAAGAGTCACTGTGGACATGCCGAATGTTCTTAGTATCCTGAGAAAGTATAGGCGCTGTTGTGCTTTCCTGGTCGTAGCGTTGACGTGGGTGGACCAGGACAGATTTTTGGTGATGTGCACCCCTAGGAATTTGAAGCTGTCAACCACCTCCACCTGGGCCCCGTTGATGCAGACAGGGGTGTGTGCAATACTTTGCTTCCTGAAGCCAATGGTCAGCTCTTTAGTTTTGCTGGCATTGAGAGAGAGATTGTTGTCGCTACACCACTCCACTTGGTTCTCTAGCTCCCTCCTGTATTCGGACTCATCGTTATTCGAGATCCGGCCCACTATGGTCGTATCGTCAGCAAACTTGTAGATGGAGATGGAACCAAGTTTTGCCACGCAGTCGTGTGTGTACAGGGAGTAGAGTAGGGGGCTAAGTATGCAGCCTTGCGTGGCCCCGGTATTGAGGACTTTTGTGGAGGAGGTGGTGTTGTTTATTCTTACTGATTGTGGTCTGTGGGTCAGAAAGTCAAGAATCCAGTTGCAGAGTGAGGAGCCAAGTCCTAGGTTTTGGACTAGGTTTGGAGCTTTGATATGAGCTTGGCTGGCATTGTGGTGTTGACGGTGCAGCTGCAGTCAATAAATAGGAGTCTGATGTAGGAGTCCTTGTTGTCAAGATGCTCCAGAGATGAGTGTAGGGCCAGGGAGATGGTGTCTGCTGTGGACCGGTTGTGGCGGTATGTGAATTGCAGTGGAACAAGGCATTCTGGGAGCATGAAGTTGGTGTGCCTCTTAACCAATCTCTCACAGCACTTCATTACAATCGATGTCAAGGCCACCAGATGATAGTCGTTGAGGCATCGGATTGTCGTTGAGGCACGTTGCCTGGTTCTTCTTTAGCACTGGTATGATGGTGGTCTTCTTGAAGAAGGTGGGGACTTCAGAACAGAGTAGGGAGAAGTTGAAGATATCCGCGAACACATCTGCCAGCTTGTCCACGCAGGATCTGAGTGCATGACCATGGATCCCGTTAGGACCTGTCGCCTTCCGAGGGTTCACTTTCAGGAAGGTCGATGGTTTGGGGAGGGGTGTGGTCTGGGGCAGGCATTTTCAAAGTTGCGGTCATGACCTGCGGGTGGGTCATGGGCGGATGTCGGGAGGGTCGTGGAGCCGTCCGTCGCAGCGCTCCCGATTGCGTAGATTTGCGCGCAACAGCCACTGCAGCCGGCTTTTAACAATGCTGGTTGCGATCGGCCTGCAAAATGACGGGCGCGACCATATAAAAAAATGCATGGGCACTGAGCATGCATGCCCACTCAGAGGTGTGCTCGTGCAGAACCATCGTGTTTCTGCACATGCGCACCAATGAGTGGGCACGCATGCGTGTTGTTAAAAGCACGCTTTGCACTCGAATTTGTGCAATCGGAGTCGCAGCAGACGATTAACATTTTTTTTTAATGTAATGTTCCTGCCTGAAGGGAGGCAGAGAGCAGGTAATGCCCAAAGTCAACGTCACATGCTTTGTGCGCGATTGCAATTCCTCCATTTTGTCAGCAGCAAACAAGGTAAGAAAGAGAAAATAGTGGATCATGAAGGTCGGCTTGCGTGGGTTGCGAAGGTTGGCCAGCGGGGATCGCGAAGGCCGGCCGGTGGGGGTCGCGAAGGTCGGCCGGTGTGGGTCCCAAAGGTTGGCCGGTTGGTAAAAATGAGACCCCGGGAAAAAAGTTTGAAAAACACTGGTCTGGGGGCTCCTAGGTGTGCGGCATGTCCCATGCAGGGCTCGGTCTGGGGTGTTTAAAATAGTTGGCCTGGAATTAGAAGTTTGTTTTTTCCTTCTAACTCTTTCATAGTAACTATCAGGGTTAAACTGGCAGAACCATCCGAAGTTTGTGATCACTTAGTCGGATGATTCCCAGCCCAGCGCAATTGTCCAGGGAAATTAGTCTTTTCTGGACAATTGCTGGGTAAATCCTTACGTAGAAACTTCCCAGCAAAATTCCCGAGCACACATTTGGGTTCCCCCAACTCCAACGCTGGAGAACCAGGCAGTTGTATTGTGTTCCATGAAAATAATGTAAAAGTGTGTGAAGCAAGTAGAGAAAAATTCTAATGAGGTCATGGAAACCAGGGAAAGTAAGAGGAAAGAGAAGACAGGCCAAACAGAAGTAAAGTAATTCTCTTGTTTGGACCATGACTGCTGTGACTGCTCATATTGGAGATTCCATGTTGCAGCTCTGGTGTCCCAGTACTGAAATAGTGGACATGGTTAGGAGATTATATACCTGCACAAGTTTCCGTGGTGAGATCTTTCTATTTTGTATGAGCTTCCCTGTACAATACATGTTTTACTTGCTGCGACATTTACTTTCTGCCGAAAGTAATCTGTATGATGCCAGTGATGCCAGCCTAGTTGGGCTGTAGTTACACCCTTGGGACTGATTTTGAAGCGGTTCAAACAATATGTGTTATATGACGGCAAACTAATATTTCCATAGCAAAGTATTTTGTCTCAGTTTATCGCACAGGGGTGACATCAGACAGAATAGCAAGGAGCTGCTCTGGAATACAATACTGTTTTTTGCAATGCTTGAACATATTGTAAACTCAGTCAAGAATAAGACAAATCTGTTATCAGCAAAAACTGTTACTTGCAGGCCAAATAGTGCGAATACATTGTGATTTTGAATGTTGAATAATTGTCTCTTTAATTCCTTAACCTGAATACTGAAGTTGTGTTGTCATTGGAATGTAAAGCATGCTGGCATTCAGCAGGTATTTGACAGCATGAAAAGAAACTAAACCAGAAACTGCATCAACTGATAGTTGATGCTGAGCCAAAAGACTGCAAACCTATTCAAATAGCACTTTTAAAAATACATTTTTCCTAGCTGTACCAGACAAAGAATTGAATGATCAATAATGAATTGCTCAAGAAGTGTGGAGCACAACATGGAAGTTTATATTGTACAATGCATGCTATTGTATCACATAAGTACATTGTTAACAATGGTCAATATACACCAACATTCAGGGGTTAAAGGGTTGGTAAAAGGCCAAGGCTCAATGTTCCCATTTCACTCCAGCTTGCTTCCTGCGTGTGCCCAATGCTAATTGTTCAAATGGTCAGATCACTGCACTTATTCTGACACTTAATGCTGTCCTGTGGATAGTTTATCAAGAGGTACACAAAAGATGGAGACAGGATAAGTCAAATCATTGTCAATGACCCCTTGGGGAATATGTCCCATTTGAGAGATCACTACATTTAACATGGCTAAATGGTGTTCTTGATTTTTGAGCACCATTAGGACGTAGATGTGCAACGATAGAGATAAATACAGGGTGCTCAGGCTGACCCTATAAGCTGACAGCAGCTCCGTCAATGATTATTATTTGTAGCAGCAACTAATCACTACAGAACATCCAGTTGTGGTGTAGCAACTAAAATATGTCACCATTTGTTCACTTCCTTCAGTGAGTGCCTCTTTACCATATACCTTAATGGAGTTCAGCTACTCTAATATTAAGTTCTCTTTTCATCATCATTGAAGTAAATGGGGCACTGGTAGTCCATGTTAGCGTGTACATTCCCAACTGGGATGACACAGAGTTTATAAAGAAGACCATGGCGGAAATCCCCGACATAGATTCACATTGACTGATCATTGGAGGGGATTTTAACTGTGTACAGGACCCACGGACGGACAGGGTGAACCCCAAAATGGGAAAGGCCTCCAACCTGGCAAAAGAACTCAGCCGTTTTATGGAGCAGATGGGGGTGGTAGACCCATGGCGTTTCACCCACCCAGCAGAGAAGGAGCTCTCCTTCTTCTCCCAAGCACAAAACGTCTATGCCCGGATCAACTTTGAAGTCGGGAAATCGGTGCTTCCAGGGCTGGGTATGGCGGAATACTCCACGATCGTAATCTCCGACCACGCTCCATATTATATGGGTGTGAGGTTGGAGGTGGGAAACGCCCAACGCCTCTCATGGAGGGTGGACACGGCCTTACTGGCCGACAAGGCTTTTTGTGAGAAAATATCATAGGCCATTGATGAGTACACTACGAACAACCAGAATGGGGAGGTCTCCACCCTCCACGCTATGGGAGTCGCTAAAGGCTGTGCTCAGGGGAGAAATAATCACTTTTAAAGCACAAAGAGACAGGGAAGAGAGGGCGGCTAGGGAACAGCTAGTTGACTCTATACTGGAGGTGGACCGGCGATACTCCGAGGCCATGACCGTAGAGCTCCTGGTGTAGAGGAAAAAGCCACAGATGGACTTTGACCTGCTCTCCATGAGGAGAGCGGTGCACCAACTCCGCCACGCACACGTTCCTGTACGAACACGGAGACAAGGCCAGTCGTCTGCTGGCGCACCAGCTGAGGAAACAGGCAGCCACAAGGGAGATTGCACAAATTAGGGATACCAGAGGCACACTACTAATGGATCCAGAAAAGGTCAACTAGGCCTTTGAGACCTTCTACCAGGAGCTGTACACCTCGGAGCCCCCAGCCGGGGATCCAAGCAGTTCCTTGATGAACTGGACATGCCAGTCATGGTGGAGGATAGGAGACGGGGCCTGGAAGCACCACTAGAACTGGGAGAGGTCATGGAGAGTAGAAACTCCATGCAGGTGGGGAAAGCACCTAGACCAGACGACTTACCAGCCATCTTCTACAAAAGATTCAGCACAGCACGGACCCTGCACCTGTGGGTGATGTTCACAGACTCACTGGCGAGGGGCACACTGCCGCCTACGCGGACACAAGCTTCAATCTTGCTGAGACCTAAAAAAGACAAAGACCTATCTCGCAAGTAAACGTTGATGCAAAAATATTGGCCAAGTTCCTAGCCAAAAGGCTAGAAGACTGCATTCCAGAGGTGGTCGCAGAGGACCAGACAGCTTTGTCAAAGGTAGACAGCTAACTTTGAACATTAGGCGCCTGCTGAACATGATCATGACCCCAACCGGGGAGAGCACACCTGAGGCCTTTGCCAGAGACGAATTGAAGTACCTTATAGTGGTACTGGAGTGTTTTGGGCTTGGAACAGGGTTTACCTCCTGGGTGAAACTCCTGTAGAACGCCCCCATGGTGAGTGTACGGACAAACACCACCAGCTCTAAGTACTTTCAGCTATACAGGGGCACGAGGCAGGGATATCCGTTATCCCCGCTGTTGTTTGCCTTAGCGATAGAGCCACTAGCGATTGTGCTCAGAGCTGCAAAGAATTGGAAGGGGATCCAAAGAGGAGACAGAGATCACAGAGACTCGCTCTATGCGGATGACCTGCTCCTCTACATCCTGGACCCGTGAAGCAGAATGGAAGGAGTCATCGCGCTCTTGAAAGAGTTTGGCGCCTTCTCGGGCTACAAACTCAACGTGAGCAAAAGCGAGATCTTCACAGTGAACCCACAAGGGGGAGGGGCAGACCTGGAGGGGCTACCGTTTACACAGGCCCGGCACAAATTCCACTCCTCTGGATCCAAATTGCCCACAACTGGTTTGGGGTCCACAAATGGAACCTGACCAACCTGACGGAGGAAGTAAAAAAGGACCTGCAGAGATGGAACACGCTCCCACTCTCCTTGGCGGGGAAGGTGCAGACGATCAAAATGAACGTACTGCCCAGGTACCTCTTCCTGTTTAGATCCATCCCGATCTACATCCCCAAGGCCTTTTTCAACTCACTGGAAAACCTGATTATGGTGTTCGTGTGTGTGTGTGTGTGTGAGTGTGCGTGTGGGGTGGGGGGGGGGGTTGGGGGAATGCAAGGATCCCAAAGAAAGTGCTACAGAGAACAAAATTCATGGGGGGGTCTAGCCCTCCCAAACTTGCCACTGGGCAGCCGGAAGCCAAATGGGTGATTACGGAGGACGATTCCAGCAAGGTGGTCTCCCTCCGGGCCCTAGCCACGACGGCACTCCCATCCCCACCCAAGAAGTATTCAACCAGCTCAGTGGTGGTGGCAACACTCTAGTCGATGAATCAACTGCAACAACATTTTGGCCAAACCAAAATGTCCCCCAAAGCCCCCATCTGCAACAACCACAGGTTTGTGCCAGCGCTCATAGACGCCTCCGTCAATATGTGGAGACAGGACAGGGGGTCGCTGACAGTTAGGGACCTGCACACCAACAACAGGGTAACAACGCTTGAAGAGCTGACAGAATGATTCCAACTAACAGGGGTCAACAAATTCAGGTACCTGCAACTCAAAAACTTTCTACGAAAAGAAACAAGGACGTACCCACGACAGCCATGACAGACACTACGAGATGCAGACTTCTTAGGGAATGGGAACTGTAGTTAGATGTATGGACGACTGCTAAGAGGGGCCAACACCCAACTGGACAAGACAAGGGAGAAATGGGAGGAAGACTTGGGTTCTAAATAGCATGGGGACTCTGGAGCAAATCACTGCACAGGGTCAACTCCACCTCCACACGCGCAAGGCTGAACCCAACGCAGCTAAAAGTGGTACATGGAACCCACTTGACCAGAACCCGAATGAGCAGGTTGTTCCCGGAGGTGGATGACAGATGTGAATGGTGCCAAGGAGGCCCGGCCAACCATGGCCACATGTTCTGATCTTGCCCCAGACTTGCTGGGCACTGGGCAGCCTTCTTCGGGCAATGTCCAAAGTGGTTGGGTGAGGGTACAGCCATGCCCGAGAGTGACAGTCTTCGAGGCATCAAAATAACCAGATCTCTTCATGGGGAGGCGCGCCGACGCCCTTGCCTTTGCCTCCCTGATCGCCCGCCGTGGAATCCTGCTCGGCTGGCGGTCAGCAGCGCCACCCAAAGCTGCAGACTGGCTGTCAAACCTGTCCTTATTTCTCCAAATGGAGAAAATCAAATTCGCCATCCCAGGCTCAGAAGCAGGCTTCCACAGAACGTGGGAGCCATTCACTCGGTTGTTTCAAGACCTGTTTGTAGCCAACAACTAGGTAGCCAAAGAGCAAGAAAGAATTGCCACGACACAGAAGGGAAAAAATAGACAGGAGATAGAAAAGAAGGAGCGGGGTCAGGGAAACAAGAAATTCAACCAAACACAACAGGAAAGCCAGGGGACACAAGGGAGTGGAGGGCAGGAGTAACAACAATAGGAGCCAGGGGGAGAAAAAGAGAGGGGAAAACTGATGTCAAGCAACACACAGGGAACCACAACTTCCACAGCAAACACTGTTAGGAAAGGACAAAAGAAAGAAAAGGGAAAACTATGAGACATCCGTGTTGGGCGACATGCTAGCACAGCGGTTAGCACTGTTGCTTCACAGCGCCAGGGTCCCAGCTTCGATTCTGGCTTGGGTCACTGTCTGTGTGGAGTCTGCACGTTCTCCCTGTGTCTGCGCGGGTTTCTTCCAGGTGCTCCGATTTCCTCCCACAAGTCCTGAAAGACATGCTTATTAAGTGAATTGGACATTCTGAATTCTCCCTCAGTGTGCCCGAACATGCGCCAGAATGTGACGACTAGGAGATTTTCACAGTAACTTCATTGCAGTGTTAATGTAAGCCTACATGTGACAATAATTAAGATTATTTTATTAAATAGTTAAAACCGATCTCGATGTAAATAAATCTAATGGCACTCCCTATGTACTCTCATGCATAACTCTCAATGTTCTGTTTGTATTTATATTTGTTATCTACACCAAAAAAAACAATAAAAACACTTTAAAAAATCATTGAAGTAAATGTTTCATAAATTTTTAAATCCACAGTTCTTTGTCTGAGAAATAATTTGAAAAAGAAATGTTAATTACTTACTTTGGGAGAGAAGTATTTTTGAACCATGTCATTGGTGATCATCCATTGCTCACATTCTCTGCGTCTCTGAATGGGACTTGACTGAACAGCTACTGACAGCGTGAATAACCAGCTTTAAATATGACGGATGTTGATCATGAAATTAATTTCCAGTTTTGTATTAAAGAAAACTGAGGGATCAGCCTGTAACTGTCATTTTATAGAATTTTATCTTAGATAATGTCATCAAACATTTCGAATAATGACACAAAGCTTTCACTAAAATTCAGTACAATTACATCTGAGATAAAAATGCAGCTTTTCCATGAAAGGCACAGACAACAAGGACAAAGTAGATGTCACTGCTACAAAGGATGGAGAAAAATGTTGGAACCATCACAGACTTCACAGTTATGACTGAGTACAATGGGAACAGGAAATTGTTTGGAATTTTGACACTGTACACACAAGGCCAAAGGATATATATATACTTATATCAAGAAAAAAATACATTTAATGAAATCTAATGTGGAATATCGGTCTAAAGCAGTGGTTCTCAAAGTGTGGTCTGCAGAACACTGGTGGTCTGCGAGGGTCCTCAAAGTTGCCCACAGGCTGATCCAAAATGTAAGTTACTGTCATGGAAAGCCATGGCTGAGGCCATACAGTAGAGCAGGCCAGGCCCCCATCCTCACCGCCAGCCTGATGTCACACAACCAGACCAACGCTTGTGTGCGTAGAATGAGTCATCACAAGCACAAGCGCCAACAATGCAGCTTGATAAGCAAGATTTATGTTTCTGTTGATTTGTTAAGTATTACTTTCTCAGAAGAAGATAATTATGTGATTTTCTAACAGATATTAAAACACTGGTTAGACCACAACTGGAGCACTGCGTGCAGTTCTAGTCACGACCTTTTAGGAAGGATGTGATTGCACTGGAGAAGATGCAGAGGAGATTTTACCAGGATGTTGTCTGGGCTGGAGGAGTCTGAGCTATAATGAGAGATTGGATTGCCAAGAGTTGTTTTCCTTGGAGCAACAAAGATTGAGAGCGGAACTGATAGAAGTGAATAAGATTATGAGCGGCAAAGATAAGGAGGATAGGAAGACACTTTTTCCGTTAGTAGAGGGATCAATAACCAGGTGGCATATATTTAATGTAAGACGTAAAAGGCTAAGAGGGAAGTTGAGGAGAAACATTTTCACCCAGAGGGCGATGGGAGTCTGGAAACACTGCCTGAAAGGCTGAATAGAAACTCTCGTAACATTTTAGAAGTATTTGGATATTCACTTGCGCTGCCATAACCTCCGGGGCTATGGGTCAAATACTGGAAAATGGGATTAGTGCAGTCAGATCTTTGTTCACTGGTGTGGACATAAATGGGCCGAATGGCCTCCTTCTGTGCTGTAAACTTCCATGTATCTACAAATCTAATTCCAGTTTCTGTTTAGTTACAAAACATATTGGGTGACCGGCTGATTTAGTGAGTTAGACACTGGTGTTTTGTCTTTAAGATCTGGGTTCAATTCAGTGACACAGAAATTTGCAACTCTAAGGATCATTTCTGAGATACATTTTGCTGTTATCAATTGTCCTAGAACAAAACTGCCCCACATTGACAATCTCACTCAATCAATCTCAGTAAGTGGCTGGAGGAAGAAGTGGAACAAAGGCACATGGTACTCTAGAGAGCACCTTTCTGAAGTTGATACTGAAATTCCAACCAGGCAGTGTAGAAAAAATTACATTACCATACAACATCCTATGTCAATCTGTTTTTCTGAAATATAAAATGACCAATTCCTGAGGATTCTAACTCCTCACTTTATTAAGCATCATATTCATTCAAAAATATTTTTTTAACTGAAGGACACATTTATCACTTGTAAATGTGGTTGAAAGTACTTGCATGTTCCCATTCACCACTCTCAGTTCTTTAACACAAGTTACTTTAATGATCACTCAGTGGTTAAATCAGCCATCCATTATGCAGCCTGCTATTCACTTCATGTTAAATTTCATCCCCTTCAACTGATGAATTAATAATTAATGATGAAGTAAATTAATTAGCCATTGAGAAAGCTGTGAAGCTATGTTTTTGGGATGGTAGAGAATCATAGAATTTATAGTGCAGAAGGAGGCCATTCGGCTCAATGAGTCTGCATCAGCCCTTGGAAAAAGCACCCTATTTAAGCCCACACCTCCACCTTATCTCCGAAAACCCAGTAATCCCACCTAACCTTTTGGACATTAAGGGCAATTTAGCATGGCCAATCCACTTAACCTGCACATCTTTGGACTGTGGAAACCAGAACACAAATGTGAGAGCCCAGTTCTGTGGAGTGGGAATATTTGAACACTGGTAAGCATGTGAGCGATGTAAATTTGCTGACTAATTCTGGGAAACAGATGAAGAACCATCAATGGATACAAAATCCAACCCACATGTTATAACCTGCCTGCTTACCATTGGCTGGGGACTAATGACAATCCCACAATCCTGTGGGAGTATGAGCTTCCCCAATGAGGGGGGCGGAGAAACCATTAGTAGACTCCATGTATAAATAAAGCTGGCCAGTTTGGAACCAGCAGGAAGGAGTGAGCAGCAAGGGACGTTGCTGCTGCTGTTATATATATATGTTATTGTAAATAAATGTTATTACTTTGTATCCTTAAAACTCATGCTGGATTCTTTGTGGCCCTCACAAAACCACATGAAGTATCATTCACTCACCTTGTGTCTCTCCAAAGCCTATGCACCATCTAAAAGGCAAATGCCAGGAGTGTAATGGAATATTCTCCGCTTACCTGGATGAGTGTGACTCCAAAAAACACTCAAGAAGCTTGACAACATCCAAGGCAATGCACCCTGCTTGATTGCTTGTTTAGATTTAACATCTCTAACATTCATGATCCAGCTCCAGGACACTGCAGGCAGCAGCATGTACCATCTACAAGAGGCAAATTGCCTAAGCTTTGTCAACAGCATCTTTCAAATTCAGAGCCTCTACCATCTAGAAGAACCAAAACAACAGGATGGGAACACCATCACCTGCAGGTTGCCTGCCAGGTCACTCACCATCCTGATTTGGAATTATATTGCCGTTCCTTCCCTGTTGCTGGGTCAAATCCTGGAAGATCCTCCCTCACATCACTCTGGGTGTACCCTACACCACATGGATTGCAGACATTCACCACCTTCACAAGAGCAATTTAAAATAGACAATGAATGTTGGCCTTGCTCATCCTGTAAGAGATTGTTTTTAAAATGAGAAATGATAGACAACTATAAGAATAACAAGTAAACCACTGAAAAATGAAAGCAAATGAATGTGAGCTTGAGCCAAGTAAAATTATTCTGATGTCACTGGTCCCTTATTGGTTGAGAGAGGGGCAGGATTGACAGCTCAATATTCTAGGATACAGGAGGATCTTCAAGTGAGATGGGCAAGGATGTAAAAGAGGAGGGGGAGGGCAAGGATGTAAAAGAATCACAATTTTGATCAGGGAATCAATTACAGCAGCAAGGAGGGACGACATCTTAGAAGGCTCTTCAACCAAAGTCATATGGATAGAATTTAAAACTTGAAAAGGAGCAATCACATTGCTGCGAGTGTTCTATAGACCTCCTAACAGTCCGAGAGAAATAGAAGAACAGATATATAGGCAAATTTAAGAGAAGTGTAAAAGCAATAGGGTAGGACTGGTTGGGGATTTTAACTTTCTCAACATTAACTGGAGTAGCCATGGGTTTACAGGGATTGTAATTCTTAAAATGCATCCAGGAGAACATTTCAAACCAGTACGTGGAAGGTCCTACAAGAGTGGGGGTTGTCCTGGACTTAATTTTAGGTAACAAAGCCAGTCAAGTGTTTGAAGTATCAATGGGGGAGCATTTTGCAGACAGTGATCATAACTCCATTAGATTCAAGATTGTAATGGAAAAGGACAACGATGGGCCTGAGATCAAAGTTCTAAACTAGGGGAAGGCCAATTTTAGTAAGATCAGATATGATTTGGTCAGAGTGGACAGGGTGAAGACACTTTTAGGTAAATCTGTGACAGAACAGTGGGATACATTCAAGAAGGAAATAGGGAGAGTACAGGGCCAACATGTTCCAATCAAGGAAAAGGGTGGGACCAACAAATCCAGTGAAACCTGGATATCGAGGGAGATACAGCATTGGATAAGGAGAAAAAGGGAGGCTTATGGTAGATATCGAGGGCTCAAAATAGCAGAAGCCCTCGAGGTGTATAAAATGTGCAAAAGGGAACTTAAAAAGGAAATTAGGAGAGCAAAAAGGAGACATGAAAGGATACTGGCAGGTAAAATAAAGTAAAATCCAAAATTATTTTACGAGTACATTAAGGGATGTTGCTCTCTTTATTTGGTTCTAAATATGGCGGTCAATATGATCGCCTTCCTTAATTCTAATTACGTTTGCTTTAGAGTTGCCACGTATCTTTCGATACCGCCACAAGGTTCAAACCCGAATACTGATCAAAGAGCCAATACACCAGTTAGTTAGTTCAAAGTCAATACCATTTATTTACACACACAGCAATATCTACTCATGCACGAAATACTACAGACTAAACTATCACTACTGCTAAAGCCTACACTTAGCTTCGGGCATCCACTTAGTCAGAGGAACAGTGGCCGTTGTTCGGGTCTGAAACTGCTGGGGTCGAAGGAGGGTACAGGAGAACAGCTAAGGTCGTCCGTCTGGTAGCGAGCATTGACCTTGGACTTACTTGCTTCTGGTGCAGCTGGTGGACGGGTCTCTCTGCTTTGAGAGCCGAGTCCAAGAGATCGATTCTCTCTTGGGGCCTTCTTCTTATACCCGAAGGGGCTTCGCCGCTTTTGGGCGGGCCTTGAACTTGGCCCCAATTAATTGGGCCGTATCTTGATCACTCGTATTGATGTTGACCAATAAAGAGACAGAATTAATCTGCATTTGAAGAGGCAGGGATTAACCAAGAACAGTCAGCATGGTTTTGTTAAGGGAAGGTCATGTCTGACCAACTTGATTGAATTTTTCAAAGCGGTAACCAGGTGTGTAGATCAGAGAAATGCATTTAGCGTAGTCTACTTGGACTTCAGCAAGACTTTTGATAAGGTCCCACATGGGATACTGATAATGAAGGTAAGCGCCCATGGGATCCAAGGAAATTTGGCAAATTGGATCCAGAATTGGCTGAGTGGCAGGAAGCAGAGGGTGATGGTTGAGGGGTATTTTCCTGACTGGACGCCGGGATACAGTGGTGTCCTGCAGGGCTCAGTTCTGGGCCCTTGCCGTTTGTTTGTGGTTCATATAAAGAATTTAGACATGAATGTAGGAGGGTTAATCAGTAAGTTTGCAGATGATATGAAAATTGGTGGGGTGGTAAATAGTGAGGATGCTAGCCTTAGATTACAAGGGAATATAGACGGTTGGTCAGATGGGCTGATCAGTGGCAAATGGAATTCAATCAGATAAGTGTGAGGTGATGCACTCGGGCAGGACAAGGAAAGGGAATACATGATAAATGGCAGGATGCATGTATTCCAGTTTCTTGAGGTAGCAAAGCAGGCAAATACAGTGTTAAGAAGGTATATGGTATACTTGCCTTTATTAGCCGGGCATAGAGTTTAAGAGCAGGGAGGTTATGCTGGAACTGTATAAAACATTGGTTAGGCCACAACTAGAGTATTGTGCGCAGTTCTATAGGAGGGATGTGATAGCACTTGAAAGGGTGGAGAGGAGATTTACCAGGATATTGCCTGGGCTGGAAAGATTTAGGTATGAAGAGAGATTGGATAGACTGTTTTCCTTGGAACAGAGGAGACTGAGGAGTAACATGATTGAGATGTATAAAATTATAAGGGGCATAGGTAGATTAGACAGGATGAAACTTTCCCCCTTGGTGGAGGGATCAATAACCAGGGTGCATAAATGTAAGGTGAAGGGCAGGAGGTTTAGAAGGGATGTGAGGAAAACCTTATTCATCCAGAGGGTGGTGGGAGTCTATAATTCACTGCCTGAAAGGGTGGTGGAGGCAGAGACCCTCATAACATTTCGGAAGCATTTAGATGTGTACTTGCGATGCTAAAGCATACAAGGCTATGGGCCAAGTGCTGGAAAATGGGATTAGAAGATGGTTGTTTCTGACCGGCGCAGATGCAATGGGCCAAAGGACCTTTTCTGTGCTGGGGATCTCTTCGACTCTATGACCCTATGGCACACTGCAAAGTACAACAAAGGCGTGCTGTGCAAAGGGTTTGTAAAACATGTTGTCTCCAGTTTCCCATATGTTGTGTTCCTTTCCTTAAATGACTGAAATGCTATTTATTTTCCAGAAGTAATGACAAGTTACAAAACAAAAGTCAAGAGTACAACAAGTGATTGTTATCTGTGATCTTCATCATCATTCGATACTGGGAAAATGTTCCAACAAAATTCCAACATGCCCATTCCCCACCCAGAAATAAGAGGCTTAGAGCTGAGACTAGGTAGTTCCAAACAGAAAGAAAGAAAAAGTAGAAGATTACTCAGTTGAGTTCACCTTTTACGCACACCTTACTGGTCACGTCAAGAATTACAGCAGAATAGAATGATTTGCCAACATACCTTCTTCAACTGCAACTGCGAGACTACAGAAGAGTGACAGAAATAAAAATGAGGAAAATGCCTGGGTTCTTGTAATGACGCTACTCTGCTGATGATTTTAACCAAAATATTATTCATACATTTGCAACCATTCTGTTATTGATCAGTGAAAACAGTTAAATTTGCAAACTCATCAAACAAATGTTCCTTTATTACAGAACACACCCTGATCTCATAAATTATTAGGCTTTCAGCTTCACATGTTTTAGAATGTGTTGCAGCAGGGTGGGGTGGGAAAATGCAATCGTTCTTTTTAGACCCGACTTGTTTATTTGCAGCCACTCCCATATTTTGACAAGAGAAAGTGTCCTTCACAAAAGTGGAAAGACCAATTAATCCACTTTCTTTCATTATTTTTTCAGTTCAGTAAAGAATCATTTCTAAAATTTTGTAACTGCTTCATATTTTTCTTTTCCCCATTTGACACTCCTCTCCTTGTTGGCGAGGGGGCGTCTGTTGCACCAGACGTGATAATTGTGCTCCAACTTGACAGATATTCAAAAGGAATTGGAAGGCTCTCCTCCTCTGAAGCAGCTTTCGTTCCCTTGTGCCTGGCAGTGACAGAACTCACCCTCGTGAGGAAAGCAATGTGCATCGCAAGTCAAAGCTGGACACATCACTCATACAAATTGAAAATGCTCCATGTTGAAAATCTGAAATAAAAATAGAAAATGCAGCATCTGTGAAGAAAGAAACAGAGGGTGCGATCTACCCGAATGGGAACAGCGTCCCATAACGAGCGCATTTACCTGGGTGATCCCAGTATTCAGAGTACCGAGAAAACCCACGCTATTGAACGGCAGTCTGTTCCCATTCGGGTAGTTTTGGGGCCTCAGCAGGGAACTCCCCGACATGGCCACACTTAGTCACATTTTCTGCACTGAGGAGTTCTGCTTGCCGAAACTCCTCAGTGCAGAAGGAGATCGGGATGCCATTTTTAAATGATGTTCCGATCCCTCAACCCCCGATTCGCCCCCCGGTGCCCCCAACCCACCTATGATAGGTTCCTTAGGCCCCCCACACGCACAGGCCCGATCCCTGTCATGGGAAAAATGCCAGCTTTGCAGCTTGGGACTGCCAGCCTGACAGTGCTCTTGCCAGTTGGCAGTGCCACCTGGGCACCTTGGCAGTGCAAGGCTGGCACCTAGATGACACTGCGAGGGTGCCAGGCTGGCAGTGTCAAGGTGCTTGGGTGGCACCAGCAGTGCCAGGGTGCCACCATGCTCAGAGGTCAAGCACCTGGGGGCCTCCAATCCCCTGGGAGATCCCCATGGCTGCTATTTATTCTGGTCCCCATTGTGGAGACCAGCACTAAACAGTGCTGACCCAAAGTCTCTAAAGCAAAGGGGTTAGATCCCAAAGCTTTGGGTAGATCGTGGGAGCACATATTAGAGTGAGACTAGCTGTCTCACTCTTAGATGCAGATTTGCTAAAAGGTGATCCGCCCACAATGGGCGCGATTCACATCATGGCATCTCGCGGGATCGGGTTAGATCTTGCGAGTTGTGGCGAGCCGAGTGGATCCCAGTTCTAGTGGCATTTACCGGCCGTGTCACGCTGCGCTGCCTTTTGGGAGTAATGCGGCCAGGAGATCGCGCTGAGAGTTAACGTTTCAGTCTGCGATCTACTTCATTACTTGGGAGAGACGTGCTCTGGTAGTAATTGGGCTGAATGGCATTTATCTTAATTACTAAAGTTTTTCTTTTCAAAAAATTACTTTAATCTAAAAAGGGAATCCATTTTAAACCAGAATTTCTCACTATTTTGATTAGGTCTATAATCTTTAAAAACACAGATAATGCAGATCATTTCAAAATATGCTGATATTGTAGAAAACACAATGCAAAGATAGTCTTCAATGTGATTCAAGTGTGCTTCATTAATCTGTTTATTTAACTGGAAGGAGAAACTGTCCACTTGTGGACTCCTTCATACAAACAACAATTTGTTGTAAATGATGAGAGGAGGCAAGGTGAGACTTAAACAAAATATCATTATTAGAACACAGAATAAAAATTTATGAGAACCCCAATAAGCTGCAATCTCAGAACCATTATGTAGAGTATAACAGCTGGTAGGCAATGTTTTACATGCTTGCAAGACTCTTGAAGATGTAGCATGATGTCGTAATTATGAGAGTCAAACTGAAGTGGTTTATACAGACCTGAGCAATTAACACTTCTATCACCAATCTTTC
Source organism: Scyliorhinus torazame (assembly GCF_047496885.1). Lineage (NCBI taxonomy): Eukaryota > Metazoa > Chordata > Chondrichthyes > Carcharhiniformes > Scyliorhinidae > Scyliorhinus > Scyliorhinus torazame. The sequence continues at coordinate 148,099,022 of NC_092719.1, forward strand.
ATCCTTTATTATAAAGAAAATCTATGCAACTCTTTAATGTTTCTCCATTTGTGAATTTTCTCACCTTTTGTTACTGCTATGATGTTCAAGATTTCTTTCCTAAATATGAACAGCAACCATCATGATTGTGGTGACTTGCAATACAGCTTTACGTTATGCACACAAAGCAAGATGTGCTACAAGTTTGGGATACTCCACCAATAGTCCTATTGGTTAATTACAATTGAAGGGGCCAAGAGGTAGTTAGTATTGTGGCAGTGTGCTATTCACCATTTTCTCGCTGACCTTGCACCATTTTAGTTAGTTTTCAGTGAGAGGCTCTCACCTCAAGCAGGCTGAGAATCTCCTTGAGATTTAAAAGTAGGGACCCACTTTGAATTCCTGCAGCATTTTTGGACTCTAGTGTTGCTAGCTTCACCAGGAATGTTGGGTGCAAGGGACTAAATGAGGGCCTGAAAGCAAGGGTTTAAGCATTTCAAATGTTTTATTGTGTGCCAGGAGAAGTGAGCCACACAAGGAATCCGTGAGCTTCCCAATTGTTCCTCCATCTGCTGATGGTGATCAAATTTGAAGCACCTGCTGTCTTGCTCCCAAGTTACCAGACTGTCAGAGGGGCATGTCATGGTGGGCCTCAGATAGTGAAAGGTCTTCTGTTGTGCTTGCCCAGTTAGTTCCCACCCACTGGCCTCAATACCAGCCCGCTTCAGGCAGGAGTCAAACCTGGATGATGTTAATGAGGCCTGTCAGTTATAATAACCTGGGCTTTACATTAATGAGCCGAGATGAGAGGCCTCATGTTAATATTGAGGCTGATCCATATGTTCAGTTATAATAGGAAAAGTGCTGTATTTGATTATGTTTTAATGTTTATGGAAATTGAAACTAATACAATAAAACTGCATAGCTTAACCTCATTTTGTTCATACTGAGGGACATTTTCTTCTATCATTATTTCTGATCCTTAAAATATCCTATTTGTTTACAAATTGAGATTTCCCCCAAAAGATAAATTACTGGTAATAACATATTTAGCCTTCTCTTGTACCAAATACATTTTTTTAAAAGGATGATAATGAGTTCAGTGCGGGGAAGGGTTTCACAGTTTCACACCCAGTGTAGGCGTCACATACATGCAACCAAGGTTAGGTGAAAAATAAAAATGTCTATAACATTGCCCACAACTCTTGTGTTTTAATCCCAACCTCAGAAGAGCTCTCTACCATACCACTATGAGATTTCAGCTTTCACATCAGCCTCCCCTGTAGCCCCCGAGTGTAATTTCCAATTTAGTGTCAATTTGTGGTAAATTACAAATAGTTGTGCACCTGCCAGGAACTGGGTAGTGCTTGCCGTACTTAACAACAGTGAGTTCTCCCAGTGAGCCAGAGAAGACACAGCCAGAGTGAGACAGAACCAAGAGTGAGTTTGGGAATTTGAATCTAGGTGGGAATTGAATCAAATCAGTAAGGCAGCTCCTTTTAACTTTCAGGAGTTTAAATTAATTTAAACTAAGGTAGAATTGTGCAGTGTAGGTTAACAAGGGCTGCCCCACCCACTCACATAACTGGTTGGCAGTTAAGTGTCAATCACTTAAATCTACCTTGATCTAAAAGCAGGTGGGGGGGGGGGAGTCAATTCAGGATAATATAAAAAGAGCAACTTGTAAACTCACTCCCAGTGAGTTCTCCCAGTGAGCCAGAGAAGACACAGCCAGAGTGAGGCAGAACCAAGAGTGAGTTTGGGAATTTGAATCTAGGTGGGAATTCAAAGCTGGGTGGGGAGGAGGTGCTTTTTATCCCTGGTAAGTGACTGGTAAGTAGTGTTTCTGTTTTCTTTTTCTTTTCATTGGTATATTTATTTATTTTTTTCTTCGTTGTTTATTTATTTATTTTTTGGGAAATTATAATTGTTGAAGTTAACCGAAGGTTTAAGACATGGCAGGAGATCTCAGACCCGTGTCATGCTCCTCGTGTGCGATGTGGGAGCTCAGGGACACGTCCACTGTCCCTGGCTCTTTCACGTGTAAGAAATGTGTCCAGTTGCAGCTCCTGTTAGACCGCTTGACGGCTCTGGAGCTGCGGATGGACTCACTTTGGAGCATCCGCGATGCTGAGGACGTCGTGGATAGCACGTTTAGCGAATTGGTCACACCTCAGGTGAAAGGTACTGAGGGAGATAGAAAATGGGTGACCAAAAGAAAGACCAAGAGTAGGAAGGCAGTGCAGGTGTCCTCTGCGGTCATCTCCCTGCAAAACAGATATACCGCTTTGGATACTGTTGAGGGAGATGGCTCACCAGGGGAAGGCAGCAGCAGCCAGGTTCATGGCACCATGGCTGGCTCTGCTGCGCAGCTGGGCAGGAAGAAGAATGGCAGGGCTATAGTGACAGGGGACTCAATTGTAAGGGGAATAGGCAGGCGGTTCTGGGACGCAATCGAGACCCCAGGATGGTATGTTGCCTCCCTGGTGCAAGGGTCAAGGATGTCTCGGAGCGGCCGCAGGACATTCTGGGGGGGGAGGGTGAACAGCCAGCTGTCGTGGTGCACATAGGCACCAACGATACAGGTAAAAAACAGGACGAGGTCCTACAAGCTGAATTCAGGGAGTTAGGAGTTAAACTAAAAAGTAGGACCTCAAAGGTAGTAATCTCAGGATTGCTACCAGTGCCACGAGCTTGTCAGAGTAGGGATGTCAGGATAGATAGGATGAATGCGTGGCTCGAGAGATGGTGCAAGAGGGAGGGATTCAAATACCTGGGGCATTGGAACCGGTTCTGGGGAGGTGGGACCAGTACAAACCGGACGGTCTGCACCTGGGCAGGACTGGAACCGATGTCCTAGGGGGGGTGTTTGCTAGAGCTGTTGGGGAGAGTTTAAACTAATGTGGCAGGGGGATGGGAACCGGTGCAGGATATTGGAAGGTAGTAAAATAGGGACAGAAACAAAAGGCAGTAAGGGGGAAAGTGTAAGGAAGAGAAGCCATAGTCAAAAATCAAAAAGGGTGACAGTACACGGTACAGTGACTGAGGGGAGCTCAGTGAATAGGACCAGGAATATTAAAAGGAATAAAACGGGAAGTGAAAACATTAATGGTAAGCGAAAACATTAATGGTAAGGTTGTTACATGAAGATATGGGTTCAACGACAAGGAAAATTAGGAGAAAGGTTAAGAGGAAATATAACTTAGGATAGGTTACTGATCGAGGTGTTAAGATTCAGAACAGAGGTAAATAAGCCAACGTAAGTTTACTTTACCTGAATGTTCGTAGTATTCGGAATAAGGTGAATGAGTTGATGGCGCAAATCATCATGAATGACTATGATTTAGTGGCCATTACTGAAACATGGTTAAAGGATGGTCACGACTGAGAGTTAAATATCCGAGGGTATCAAACTATTCGGAAGGACAGACTGGATAGTAAGGGAGGTGGTGTAGCTCTGTTATTTAAGGATGACATCCGGGCAACAGTAAGGGATGACATCGGTGCTATGAAGGATAAGGTTGAATCCATTTGGGCGGAAATCAGGAATAGTAAGGCGAAAAAGTCACTGATAGGAGTAGTCTATAGGCCACCAAATAGTAACATTATGGTGGGGCAGGCAATAAACAAAGAAATAACTGATGCATGTAGAAATGGTACAGCAGTTACCATGGGGGATTTTAATCTACATGTCGATTGGTTTAACCAGGTAGCCTTGAGGAGGAGTTTATAGAATGTATCCGCGATAGTTTCCTAGAACAGTATGTAATGGAACCTATGAGGCAACAAGCGGTCCTAGATCTGGTCCTGTGTAATGAGACAGGATTGATTCAGGATCTCATAGTTAGGGATCCTCTCAGAAGGAGCGATCACAATATGGTGGAATTTAAAATACAGATGAAGAGTCAGAAGGTAAAATCAAGCACTAGTGTTTTGTGCTTAAACAAAGGAGATTACAATGGGATGAGAGAAGAACTAGCTAAGGTAGACTGGGAGCAAAGACTTTATGGTGAAACAGTTGAGGAACAGTGGAGAACCTTCCAAGCGATTTTGCACAGTGCTCAGCAAAGGTTTATACCGACAAAAAGGAAGGACGGTAGAAAGAGGGAAAATCGACCGTGGATATCTAAAGAAATAAGGGAGAGTATCAAATTGAAGGAAAAAGCATACAAAGTAGCAAAGATTAGTGGGAGACTAGAGGACTGGGAAATCTTAAGGGGGCAACAGAAAGCTACTAAAAAAGCTATAAAGAAGAGTAAGATAGATTATGAGAGTAAAGTTACTCAGAATATAAAAACAGATAGTAAAAGGTTCTACAAATATATAAAGCAAAAAAGAGTGGCTAAGGTAAATATTGGTCCTTTTGAGGATGAGAAGGGAGATTTAATAATGGGAGATGAGGAAATGGCTGAGGAACTGAACAGGTTTTTTGGGTCGGTCTTCACAGTGGAAGACACAAATAACATGCCAGTGACTGATGGAAATGAGGCTATGACAGGTGAGGACCTTGAGAGGATTGTTATCACCAAGGAGGTAGTGATGGGCAAGCTAATGGGGCTAAAGGTAGACAAGTCTCCTGGCCCTGATGGAATGCATCCCAGAGTGCTAAAAGAGATGGCTAGGGAAATTGCAAATGCACTAGTGATCATTTACCAAAATTCACTAGACTCTGGGGTGGTCCCGGCGGATTGGAAATTAGCAAACGTGACACCACTGTTTAAAAAAGGAGGTAGGCAGAAAGCGGGTAACTATAGACCAGTGAGCTTAACTTCGGTAGTAGGGAAGATGCTGGAATCTATCATCAAGGAAGAAATAGTGAGGCATCTGGATGGAAATTGTCCCATTGGGCAGACGCAGCATGGGTTCATACAGGGCAGGTCGTGCCTAACTAATTTAGTGGAATTTTTTGAGGACACTACCAGTGCAGTAGATAACGGGGAGCCAATGGATGTGGTATATCTGGATTTCCAGAAAGCCTTTGACAAGGTGCCACACAAAAGGTTGCTGCATAAGATAAAGATGCATGGCATTAAGGGGAAAGTAGTAGCATGGATAGAGGATTGGTTAATTAATAGAAAGCAAAGAATGGGGATTAATGGGTGTTTTATGGTTGGCAATCAGTAGCTAGTGGTGTCCCTCAGGGATCAGTGTTGGGCCCACAACTGTTCACAATTTACATAGATGATTTGGAGTTGGGGACCAAGGGCAATGTGTCCAAGTTTGCAGATGACACTAAGATAAGTGGTAAAGCATAAAGTGCAGAGGATACTGGAAGTCTGCAGAGGGATTTGGATAGGCTAAGTAAATGGGCTAGGGTCTGGCAGATGGAATACAATGTTGACAAATGTGAGGTTATCCATTTTGGTAGGAATAACAGCAAAAGGGATTATTATTTAAATGATAAAATATTAAAACATGCTGCTGTGCAGAGAGACCTGGGTGTGCTAATGCATGAGTCGCAAAAAGTTGGTTTACAGGTGCAACAGATGATTAAGAAGGTAAATGGAATTTTGTCCTTCATTGCTAGAGGGATGGAGTTTAAGACTAGGGAGGTTATGCTGCAATTGTATAAGGTGTTAGTGAGGCCACACCTGGAGTATTGTGTTCAGTTTTGGTCTCCTTACTTGAGAAAGGACGTACTGGCACTGGAGGGTATGCAGAGGAGATTCACTAGGTTAATCCCAGAGCTGAAGGGGTTGGATTACGAGGAGAGGTTGAGTAGACTGGGACTGTACTCGTTGGAATATAGAAGGATGAGGGGGTATCTTATAGAAACATATAAAATTATGAAGGGAATAGATAGGATAGATGCGGGCTGGTTGTTTCCACTGGCGGGTGAAAGCAGAACTAGGGGGCATAGCCTCAAAATAAGGGGAAGTAGATTTAGGACTGAGTTTAGGAGGAACTTCTTCACCCAAAGGGTTGTGAATCTATGGAATTCCTTGCCCAGTGAAGCAGTTGAGGCTCCTTCATTAAATGTTTTTAAGATAAAGATAGATAGTTTTTTGAAGAATAAAGGGATTAAGGGTTATGGTGTTCAGGCCGGAAAGTGGAGCTGAGTCCACAAAAGGTCAGCCATGATCTCATTGAATGGTCGACCAGACTCGAGGGGCCAGATGGCCTATTCCTGCTTCTAGTTCTTATGTTGTTCTTAAAGATCCTTACGACCACCAGAAATAGAATAATTTATTTCTGTTAAGTCCGGCTGGATTTGAATCAGCGGAGAGCAGGGGATTCAAACTCAATTCCTATCAGAAGCACATTTGAATGCAATTGGCATGTTAAAGAGATGTACAAAAATGTGCAGAAATCTGCTCAAGATAGGACATTTGTGATGTGGTTACATACATTACCCACTGGTGTGTGTCAAAATTGTGAAGTTTTGAAAATCCGGCTTACATTTGTGAGAACAACAGCAAGTGCTTGTCACAGGTGTGAGGAGCCTGTTTTGCATGCAGATATGGATATAGCACAACAATTATTCACACAGAGAGAAAGGCTTGGCTGGGCTGAACACAGGAGAACTTAATAAATGTCAATTTTGAACTAAATTATTTTCAAATTATCACTAGGCAAAGAAAATAAAACTCGGAAACTTCATAGCAACGGGTTTACTGTAATGGTTTTGTTTTCACAGGTACCAGGAATATATATTTGCTGATCATATTTTCCTAATACATTTTGTGGGGCTGGAAGGCAGTAAGTTAAAATTTGAAGATGTTAAGCACCCTTCAATTCCTGTACGCCATCATTTCCATACAGTAAAAGACATCTGTAACACCATATTTCCTTCTGCAGCAGAGGAGATTAATTAAGGCTTTAATTAGAATGCACTTTTGTCATTTCATTTTCTTTCCCTCGCTGCCTGTATATTTTCATTCCTCTTTTCATTAATCGAGTGGCTCCCAGATGCCTCTACGCTTTATGAAGCCAAGGCTTCCCTGTAGGTTGGTCAACAGGAGGTGAGCTTGGGGCACTGATATCTTCTTGGGGAGTTTTTTCCCCAATCGGATTCAATTGCATGAGCAGCCCATGCCAAAACCTTCAGAGTGATTGCGACTGGGAGCAGTTTGAAGTGCAGTTTGTGCTACATCTGCTGCTGTCCAGATTGCTGTAAAACCATTCAGCTATGTTTCACTTATATTTTAATTAAACTCTGTAAAAGGGTTGCAGGAACTGTCCTGTGACAGTGACACTCCACAAAGCTAACCTCATGCCTTACATGCATGTTTCCAACCACTTGACCCAGGTGGGGACTGCTGCTTTCACTGGATGATTGTGAGAATGCCAACTTGCTCTATATGCTGGGAGTTACTCATATCTAGGCAATATTTTAGCACATTTTGCTGAAATTGAAGTTGCATCTAAGCTCTGCCTATTTCATTCATAGAATGTCATAAAAAGTGTGAAATCTTATTGTTCAAAGCATAAATTATAAGTTGTAAAACAGGCTGTAATATAAGTTAATGACATCTGGAGCACAGTTTGTTCAAACCTAAATATAGGTTTGTGCTTGTGAAAAGGTTAATTGTTGTGCACATAGGCAGCTGTTTCTCTTTTTCAATCTTCATTCCTCCCTCCTTTTCTCTCTCTCTCGCTCTCCATCCTCGCCCCCCCCCCCCTTCTTCCACCGTTGAAGTATCAAATGGTGTTGGAAACAATAACACAAAGGTTCTGTTCAGAAATGTCCCTTTTCGTAAACTCCGATCAGGGTAAAGGGATCAGAGTGCTTGAAAGTATGGAACCACCTGGTTTTAATTCGGGAAGGTAGACTTAGAAGAAAGGTGCAAAAAAATAAACGATAACAGCAGTGTTATGCAAAATAGGCAACACATTTATTTTTATTCGCCAAATTGACTTTTAGATGGATCAATTTTTGCAGAAATGTTTCAAAACTTGTGAAGCTATGTTGTGTATTTTTAATTGAAATCTTGCAATCTACACTTATATCTAGGCAAATAATTTAAATTGCATTTAACAGTGGTGTTGATGCAGCAACCACAGCAGTTGAATGCATAGAAATGCAAAAATTTGATTTTAATTTTTGACAATATGTGGTTTGCAGTGCCACATAGTATGATTCATTGCGTGTTTTAACTCCTAATACTTTATTGTGCCGATGTGCAATTTGAAACTTTGGAAAAGAAGCTTAAGCAAAATAACTTGAAGATTTCTCTGTCTGTCAAAAACAACTGACCAGCTTAATCTCCATAAATACTGACAACTTATTAAGAGACACAAAGGTGCATAACCCTGTCGTCTACCGTCTTGTCTAGAAAACGTTGTCCATCCTCTACGTGAAAGCCGCAAGCAGGTCACAGAAGCACGAAGTCCACAGAAATGTTTACAGCACAGAAGATGGCTATTCGGCCCATTGTGTCTGCACTGGCGTCCCGAATGAGCAGTTCACTTAGTGCCTTGTGCCTGCCTGCTCCCCATAATCCTTCACATTGTTCTCTTTCAAATAGCAGTCTAATTTCCTTTTGGATACCTTGATTGACTCTCTGACAGTGCAGTCCAGACCTTAATCACTCACTGCCTGCAAACCACCTTGCGGTTGGTTGTCTCTTTTGAATATTACCTTGAATCTGTATCCTTTGTTCTTGCTCCTTTCCCAATTGGGGATAGTTTCTCCCTATTTATTTTTCCCCAATCCCTCGTTATTTTGCCTATCAAATCTCAGCCTTCTTATCGCCAAGGAAAAAAGTCCCAGCTATTGCAAATTATCTTCATAACTAAAGTTTTAACCCTGGAATCATTCTCGTTAATCTTTTCTGCATTCTTTCCAATGCCTTCACATCTTTCCTGAAGTGTGGTGTCCAGAACTGGACACAATGCTCCAGCTGTGGCTGAACTAGTGTCTACAAGTTCAACATTCCCTTCTTGTTCTTTTTGTTCATATTGCCTGGAACAAAGAAAATCAACTACCATTTATTACTGATAGGGATTTTATAATGATCTCTGATGCACAAATAATAATTTATGAAAGAGACATCAGGCGGGATTCTCCGTCCCGCCACACCTGTTTTCTGCTGTGACGCATCCCCGCTGGCAGTGGGATCCTCTATCCCAAGAGCCGGCCAATGAGGTTTCCCATTTTTGGCACCCTACGTCTTTGGGAAATCCACTGGTGTGAGTGCACTGCCGGCGAATCGAAGGATCCCGCCAATGGAGAATACAACCCATCATGTTTTAATTAATCCTACATCTAAGTAAGTTCATGGAAACATGCATTTTTATTAACACTGTGTTTAGTTCTGTAATGGTTGTTGATGTAATCTAGAAGTGTAAAAGTTAAATTTAAATTGCACTGGGAGGAATAGCTATCAAAAATAGTGGGAAAATGCAAGCAATTTACACCAATGTCCTGTAACTTTTAAAGCTTCTGCAGTGAACAACAATGTATCCCTTTAGGAGCCTATTTCTTTAGGGCCAGCATTGTACAATCCTCTCCAGCAGGTTCTGAGGCAGGGGCTGCGTAAAATTGCCTGGATGGGGGTTTCCTCCGGGATGTTGCCCGCGCCAACCCAGACGTGATTTTATGGTGGGGCAGGCAGGGCCTCTGACAGGAAGCTCACCCATGCCCCTATTAAGGCCCTTATGTGTCCACCTAATGGATGCTGAAAGACTTTTTCCTGCCCAGTCTCAATGACTAGGCTGGCGGATGCCAGATGACTGAGAGTGGGAAACTGAAAAGGTTTACACCCTCGATCTCGCGCGGGAATAAGGGTGGAGACGCCTCATTCAAAAGGCCCCTTCAGACTGGGGTGCCCTCCCCTCAGGGACCTGGGTGCTTCTTTTCCCTCCTCCCCCGCCTACCCCTGACACTGAGATTGTCCCCCCCTCCCAACCCCCCAGGGCATCCCCTACTCTCTGCTTCCCGGGACCTCTGGTACGTACCTGAAGTGCAGTACCGGGAATTAGTCTTAGATACGGTACTGCAGTACCTCTTCTGGCCACTTCAGTACTTGCCCTGGAGGGGACTAGAGAACTGTTGGCCAATCTAATTGGCCACCACCTTCCCAAGGCAGAACTTCTGTACAAGTGTGGATAGAAGTCTTGTCTGCTGCCAATCAACGCTCAATTGAACATAAAATGGCAGCAGGCCTTTCAGAGTTGGTGGGTATCTTTACTGACTTTCAAGATGACTGCTACCATGCTGCGAATACTCACCATGCTGAAATTTCAGGCATTGGAGCATTTTTTAGTCATGGAGGATGTGGTGATATACATCACTGTAAATACACAAGGGGTTAATGCAAATACATTAAGACTAAGTAAACACTAGAGGGAGCACTAGAGACATCATGACACACAGGTATTCAACCAATAGGTCAGTAAGATAGGGCACGACCAATGGGCAGTCAAGACACACACAGAGGTGACACTACCACAAGGGGGCTACCCATATAAAAGGACAGGGCACACATGCTTTTTCTCTTTCCATAGGCGACACTCAGAGAGACAGGGGCAGATCATCACACCCACCGCATGGATTAGAGCAGACTGGTTAGTTAGATTGAGTTACTAGAGCAAGATTAGCAGGAGAGTCGAACTCAAGTAGGAGAATTGTTAACTGTTCAATAAATGTGTTAAACCTATCTCCAAGTCTGAACTTTCCTTTGTCAGAGCATACATCAAGGAAACAGCTTATGCTACATGAAGAAGTATAACACAACAGAGGAGTCCAGAAAAGAGAGTCAAAAAATGGTTTATTTCTAAAATGAAAGTATTTACAACTAACAGTCTCAGTCCCCGTTGGTATTTCTCTACAGCTCACCTCCTACCTGGGCCGGCTTTTATGGCAATGAATTAATGAGCCCGCTGATGGGCCTCTGCCTCTCAGCAGAGGAGTCATACTCCATGAGGTTCACAGGGAGATTAATCGGGTCATCCCCATGGATGTCGAGGGGTTGATAACACCCCTCTGCCCGAAATCCATAAGTCCTTCTGAAGAAGTGAGTGCAGGAGATTGTCTGCTCCTCTTTGCCCATGGTTGCAACTCTGGTGGCTGCGGGGCTGGGTTGGGAGGAGGAGCGTGTCAGGAACGTTGTCTTCATGACAAATGTCTGGAGATATCGCAGGTGACTAATCCCTGGCAAGGCCGCCGTAGGAAAGCTTGGACACCTGAGTCTCCGTTTTGGAGTTAGAGTCCGCCTCCTCGTGCATCTCGATGACAGGGCCCCCAGGGGCGACACCCTCAGCCCTGATGTGCTGGGGGGGGCGGGTAGCTGGAAGACGGTTCTTCTGGTGGGGCATGCCCTAACACTGGCCCCCTCCTCTTGAGGTGATCAAGGTGTTTCCACACGGTCCGTTTTCATCTGCACGTGGTATGAAACTGGTCCAGTCTATTGTACCACTGTCCCTGGAATCCAACGGGCACCATTCCCAAAGTTTTAGACGTACACCGCATCCCCTAATTGGAAACTCTTGATCCGCGTCTGCCTGTCATGGTGTCACCTCTGCTGGTCCCGACCAAGTTACACACTCCCGTCAATATCGGGGAACATGAGACTGTGTGGCGTCCTGAGCCACCGGCCCATAAACAGCTCCACCGGTGCTGTGCCAGTCGCAGCATGTGGCATGGTCTGGTAGCAAAACAAAAATTGTGCTAATCTTGTCTTCACGGATCCCGTGAACTGTTTCATCATTCCTCGCTTGAAAGTCTGCACTGCTCGCTTGGCCAGCCCGCTCGAGGAAGGTTGAAATGGGGCTTTGCGGATGTGCTGCACCCCATTTGCCATCACAAAGCATTTGAACTTGTCACCAGTGAACAGGGTGCTCTTGTCTGTGACTAGCACCTCTGTGATGCCATGGGTGCTGAAGGAGAGCCGTAGATCCTCAACGGTAGCCTTCGATGGGTGGACGACATCCAATGGACTTTCAGCCACTTGGAATGAGTAAGTAGCACGAGTAAAATCATTGATCCTTGAAATGGTCCGGCAAAATAGGCGTGCAGGGGCACCCATAGCCGGCCTGGCCATTCCATGGATGCAGTGGGGCGGCAGGTGGGAGATTCTACTTCTCTTGGCATGTGGTACATTGTTGGGTCAGTCATCTGATCTCACCATCCAGGCCTGACGACCACACATAACTTCTGGCCAGCATCTTCATTTTCAAAACCGTTGGGTGTCTGTTGGGCAGATTCTGGAGAATGGCCTGTCCGCCCTGGTTTGCGACCACTATGCGAGCCTCCCACAGGAGGATGCCATCTTCCACAAATAGCTCCTGCATCTTGGTGTCAAAGGCCCATAGTTCTGTCGGCAGCTTCCCTTGCTGGTTCCCGTGTAAAACAATACTGAATTCTTTTGTGTCCAGTCACGTATCTGGGTGGCGGTAACCAGCATTGTGTCCATGTAGTTAAGCGTCAAAACGACTTTGTAAGTCCTCGGTGGGAATGGGGGTGACGTTGCAACACTGGGAGCCTGCTCAGTGCATCCGCATTTGCAAATTACTTGCCTGGGTGATGCTTTAAGGCATACTCATACGCTGCTAGCAACAGGGCCCATCGCTACATCCAGGTGGATGCAATTGGTGGGATCGCCTTGTCCTCTTTAAAAAGCTCTAGCAATGGCTTGGTAGTCTATCACAATGGTGAATTGACATCCATACATGCACTGATGAAATTTCTTCATCAAGAATACAATGGGCAGCCCTTCCTTTTCAAAGAGGGTGTAATTGCGCTCCGCAGTGGCCAAAGTCCTTGATGATATTATTTCCTTGCCATCAGCTATGCGGTGGGACAATACAGATCCGATTCCACAAGGCGAGGCATCGCACATCACCAAAAGGAGCTTGGAGGGGTCGTAATCTGTCAATAACCCTGATGATGTCAGCTGCTCGTTCACCCTGGCAAAGGCTTCCGACTGAGACGCTCTCCACGCGCATTCTTGGTGCTTTTTCAGCAATGGGTGCAGTGGGGCGAGGATGGTCGCTAGGCTAGGAATCAATTTCCCGTAATAGTTAACAAAACCTAAGAATGACTGCAGTTCCGTTGCGTTTTCCGGAGTGGGAGCTTGCTTTATCACTCCCACATTCTCCTCAACCGGAGTGTAGTCCGTCTGAATCTACACGATACCTAAGTATGTAACTCCCTTGGCGCAGAAAATGTGCTTTCTCCTCTTGAGGTAGACACCTGTCTTGGAAAATGGGGGAAGGACTCCCTCCAGGTTGCTCAGGTTCTCTTTTTCCATGGCTCTGGTGACCAGGACGTCATCCAAGAAGACCGCCACATGCGGTAGGGCTCTCAGTAATTTCTCCAAAACGCACTGAAAAATTGCGCAAACCAATCAGTAATCTTGCATATTCATAGAGGCCCAAATGGGTATTGATAGTTACATAACGCCTGGAATCGGCAGCCAGCTCCAGCTGCAGATAGGCATGGCTCATGTTAAGCTTGGAAAAGGAATGACCCCCGGCCAGCTTCGCATATAGGTCTTCTATCGACGGCATTGGGTACTATCCAGATGGGAGCCTTGTTTACGGTCAATTTATAGTCTCTGCACAGGCATATCATTTTGTCTGGTTTTACTGCTGGGACCACCGGCACTGCCCAATCAACAAACCATACGAACCGGATAATACCGAGACCTTCCAATTGGCTGAGTTCATCCTGGGCTTTCGCCAGCAACGCATAGGGGACCAGGCGCGCCCAGAAGTACTTTGGCTGGGCCTCAAGGTCCACATATACCCTCGCCATAGTCCTTTTAATTTTACCCAGGCCTTCCTGAAAGACTTTTTGGGTACTTCCCAAATCTTTGTGAAGTCCTCCGGTGCCCATCCGGAAGACCTGTTACCAGTCGAAGCTGATGTAGTAGCAGTCATGGCCCAGCAGACTCGTTCTGAGACCCTGCACTATTATTGATGCAGCCTAATGGGCTGCTGCTCATGAGAAACCTGGGTCATCAATGTGCCTGCACCGTATAGGTTGCTGGCCTTGCTTTGGTGTCCCATATACACAACTGTTGAACTCCAGTCCTGATTTTTTCGAAGGTCTGCCTCTCGATTACAGAAATTGCAGCCTCCTTGTCCAACTCCATCTCTAATGGTTGCTCATTCACCCGGAGAGTAATCCTGCTGGGGGTAACTCATGGCATGGCAATGCATAAATTGCATACATTCCTCAACATGAGGTTGTTCTAAATAGAGGGTTCTGGCTCTGGGCTGTCTCCTTTGGATAGAGCAGTGAGTTTGCTGGCTGACCTGCAGTTTCCCATCCCTGTGGTTTTGTTGACCACAAGTGCCGCACTACCTTGGAACCAATGTAGCCGGGGAGGTGTCCCCATGGCTGTAGTGGCCCTTGGCCAATGAGTCTGGTCCTGATGGTGTTCAGGCCCGGGTGGGGTCCGGGGGTCCCAGCCCTAGGAGTGCTGCTTCCAGAATAGGCAGGGGGAGAGGGAAGCATCCTATGCTGTTTACCTCCATCCCTAACACCCCTGGAGTTCCTGAACCTTCTTCTCAGCTCTCTCCCATGAGAGGAAGATCTCGATGACCTTTTTCAGGTCCAGCAACGGCGCGGTCAGCAATTTCCGTTGGGTTGCCATGTTATTAACTCTACATAATAAGGCGGTCCTGTAGCACCTCGGGTAGGGATGGCCCAAAACTCATCCCAAAACTCAGTTTGCGCAATCCTGCCAAAAACCCAGTAACGGACTCCCCTGGGGTTCTCTCAGCCGTATTACATCGGTATCTCTGTATGGTAACCGATGGCTTGGGGTCGTAGTGGTTTGTCATGAGCGCCACCAGCTCCTTGAATCTCTTGGAGGCTGGGGCCACAGGGTATGTTAGGCTCTTTAAGACACTGAAAGTGGGGCACAAGTGCGGTCAAAGGAATTATCGTCTGGCACTCATCCCGGGCCATAGCGTTTGCCTTACAAAAAACACATAGACCCCACGTACTGAGCCCAGTCCTCTACACCCGCCTTGAATGCATTAACTCTGCCAAAGACCTGGGGTGGAATTCTCCCCCAACGGCGTGATGTCCGCCGACTGGCGCCAAAGACGGCGCCAATCAGGCGGGCATCGCGCCGGCCCAAAGGTGCGGAATGCTCCGCATCTTTGGCGGCCTAGCCCCAACATTGAGGGGATAGGCCGACGCCGGAGGGATTTCCGCCCCGCCAGCTGGCGGAAATGGCGTTTGTTGCCCCGCCAGCTGGCGCGGAAATGCGGCGCATGCGCGGGAGCGTCAGCGGCCGCTGTCAGTTTCCTGGCGCATGCGCGGGAGCGTCAGCGGCCGCTGTCAGCTTCCCGCGCATGCGCAGTGGGGAGAGTCTCTTCCGCCTCCGCCATGGTGGCGGAGGCGGAAGGGAAAGAGTGCCCCCACGGCACAGGCCCGCCCGCAGATCGGTGGGCCCTGATCGCGGGCCAGGCCACCGTGGGGGCACCCCCCCGGGGTCAGATCGCCCCGCGCCCCCCCCAGGACCCCGGAGCCCACCCACGCCGCCTGGTCCCGCCGGTAAATACCAGCTTTGATTTACGCCGGCGGGACAGGCAAGTTCTGGGCGGGACTTCGGCCCATGCGGGCCGGAGAATCCAGCGGGGGGTCCCACCAACTAGCGCGGCCCGATTCCCGCCCCGCCCAATCTCCGGTACCAGAGACTTCGGCGGGGGCGGGATTTACGGCGGCCAACGGCCATTCTCCGACCCGGCGGGGGGTCGGAGAATGACGCCCCTGCATTTTCAAAATGGTGTAAACTTTATTCATCTGTGAAAAGATGTTGTTTGCTCCAAATGACTAGCAGAGCCAAGTTGCCACTTTATCCTTGTCGCCAATTTAGTGGTCATGGATGAGTCCGGAAAGGAGAGTCAAGAAATGGTTTATTTCCAAAAGGAAAGTATTTACAAGTAGCAGTCCAAGTGCCAGTCACAGCACGGTTCCTACCTGGGTCAGCTTTTATGGCAAAGAATTAACGAGCCCGCTGATTGGCCTCCACCCCTCAGTGGGGAGCTTATACCCCACAAGGCTCATGGGGAGATTAATCGGGTCATCTAATAGCCTTTTCCTCAGTTTCTTTCAAAAAACATATTTTTATTTGTTTTTAACATTTTATACATAAAACAAGACAACACAAGAGGAAAAGAATAACAGAAGACGCCCCCCCCCCCCCACCCCACCAACCAACCCACATATGATTCAAAGAATAATACTCCCCCTGGCTCAAACACATGGGACGGGATTCTCCTGCAACTGGCTGGATAGGCCGACGCCAAGAGCGGTGCGAAGCACTCCGGCATCGGGCCGCCTGGAAGTGACGGATTCCTCCGCACATCTGGGGGCTAGGCCGGCAGCGGAGGGGTTGGCGCCGCGGCAACCGCCGCTGAAGGGCCACCGTGGCCGGCGCGAGTTGACGCATGCGCAGAACCGCCGGCGTATTCTGGCGCATGTGCAGAACCGCCGGCGTGTTTCCTGTGCATGTGCAGGCAGTTTCTTCTCTGTGTCGGCCATGGCGGAGACCTACAGAGGCCGGCGTGGAGGGAAAGAGTGCTCCCATGACACAGGCCTGCCCGCAGATTGGTGGGCCCCGATCGTGGACCAGGCTACTGCCCCCCCCCCCCCCCCGGGAGCCTGACACCCCCCCCCCCCCGGAGCCTGACCCCCCCCCCCCCCCGGAGCCTGACCCCCCCCCCCCCGGAGCCTGACCCCCCCCCCCCCCCGGGAGCCTGACCCCCCCACCCCACCCCCCGAGGACTCCGATAGACGGCCGTCAAGCCAGGTCTCGCCATAATGGATAATGTCCATTTCACGCCAGCGGGACTGGCCGAAAATGGACAGCCCCTCGGCTTATCGGGGCCCGGAGAATTGCTGGGGGGGGCCGCTGCCAACGGCCCCCGACCGGCATGGTGTGATCCCTGCCCACGCTCTAAAAACTGGTGCCGGAGAATTTGGCAGCCGGCGTCGGAGCGGGATTTACGCCGTCCCCCGGCGATTCTCCGACCCGGCAGGGGGGGGTCAGAGAATCCCGCCCATGATTCTCTTAGATCGGCATCAGTTTCGACCCTGCCCTAACTTAAAGAGTTGTCGAAATTGCCTCCATATCTTCAGCATGGCCACCACCACCAAACTACCCGAATATCCTCCTCGGGCAAATGGAAGCAGCGCCCGCAGCCCCAAACCCCTACAAGGGCCTGCCTCCATTCTCACCCACATTACCTTCAGCTCCCTATCCCAGCCCCACACCTTGTCAGCTTTTGCTGCCCAATAATAATACGTCAGATTCGGCAGAGCCAAAAGCTCTAGCTGTTAATCCTCGCTACCTTACCTGCCCAGACAAACGACAAACTCAACCATTCCACCCACATAAAAATTGTTTTCCTTAAGAAGACCGGTAAAGACTGGAATAAAAATAAAAACCATGGCAAAACATTCATCTTTACTGCCTGCACACAGCCTGCCAATGATAGGGGAAGGCTGTCCCACCTCAACAAATCCACCTTGACCCTCCCCACCAGGCTCGTAAAATCCAATTTACGGAGCTGAGCCCACCTCAAGCCACCTGCAATCCCAATACCTGAAGTGAGTAGTCGCTACACGAAACGGCAGTCCCACCAAGTGACCTCCCATTCCTGGCGGAGAGACCAAAAAGCATTCTCAAATTAAATGTGTATCACAAAAAAGCCCCAAATTGCGTAAGCAGCTTCATTATATCCCCCACCGTGGGAACCGGGTTGGAAAAATACAACAAAAGGTCATCAGGATACAGGGACACCCTATGCTTCACAACTCTCCCCCTCACTAACCCCTTCCACTGAGCTGAGCTCCTCAGCACAATGGCCAAGGGCTCTATCGCCAGTGCAAACAAAACATGGGGCCCCCCCTACCTCATTCCCCAATGCAGCTGAAAATATCCTGAGTTCACCTTATTCGTGCGAACACTCGCATTCGGTTCCTTATACAACAATTTAACCCACGCCACAAATTTAGGCCCAATCCCAAACCATTCCAACACCACGAACAAATAACTCCAATCTACTCAATCAAACGCCTTCTCCGCATCCAGCACCACCACCACCTCCATCCAGCCCCCTTCTGATGGGGAAAGCACCATGTTTAACAAGCGCCACACATTCAAAGACAACTGCCGATCCTTTAAAAACCTATCTGATCCTCCCCAACTACCTGCAGAAGGCACTCCTCCAACCTAAGCGGCAACACTTTGGCAAGAACGTTGGCATCCACATTTAGCAGGGTCCACTGGGTCCTTATCCTTTTTTAACAACAGGCAAAGTGGTTTCAGGATGCGACTAAATTTGTTGCTTCCCCACAACCATCGGCATTGCAGGAATCGTGCTGAAACAAAATGGCTTTCGCTGTGTAGCAAATCATTTTGTTTTAATGACGCAGTCCCGCAAAATGGCTGAGTGTTAACCATAGCACAACTGTGACTTTAATTCATATGTCACCTTTAATTAAGAAAAATATCCAAAGTACTTCACTGAGATGGAAAGGAAGTGGACGCTGAGCCAAAGAAAGTGTAAAAAGACCAAATCAAAGTGGATTATGTGACAAGCATGGCCCATCATCGCTTTAAATATTGCTTTTTTGTGGTTTAAAAAAACTAAATGTTACACACTGTGTCATCGCAGTGAGTGCTTTTAAATCAGATAATTATTCTGGCTCCTTTCAAAAGCAGCAAAAAGCAACCTTTAGCGTTTGCATATGAATTGTTCTGAACTTAGCTAATGTGGTCCAGTTTCAAAATTTGTGGTTATATATCATTTGATTTAAAAGGTAAAACTTGTCATAATGCATTTACTTCTACAATCACGTTTGACTGTCTCCAGCAAGAAAATTAAGATAATTTGCCTCGAACTCTAATATAACAAAACTAGTGGCGTTACATAATTTGGCTAGAACCATAGAGCTTGCTTATTTGTGCACAAGTGTGATGCTTTAGACATTTGATTGCATAATGCCCATTTTATGCTTGAATCAGCATTGAAGGATTTAACATGGCATGCACATGCTCAGTCTGTGCCGGAAGTATGCTGCCTGCCATATTTTTGGCATCCATTGTACATGCAAATCAGCACCCCAATGTCTGTTTCAGGCCTCATTTTACCATATTGGGCCATGCATGAGTGTAGGATTTGCAATGCAAGTTGCAGTCTTTTTTCTCAAGAATATGGCTGTTAAAACTGCAATTATTGAGGGGACTGCTTGAGATTGCCATCAAAATGACAGAGGATCTAGAAAGAGTAGGAGCAGGAATATTCCAATTGGCTCCACATTTAAACTGTGAATCATTGCTAGACCAGCTCTCTGTCTCTTGCTCCTCACCTCCATTCCATACTGCTCTCGTCACTGCCCCTCCTGCAACGGCCTTGCTGCCCAGGTTAGGTAATGCTACCTGCAGATTGTTGGTATTTTCTTTACATTCTTTCCTGTGATGTGAGCTTCACTGACAAGGCCAGCATATGCTGTCCATCTCCAGCGAGTGAAGTTGGCGTTGAGTCACTCTCTTGAACAGCTGCAAGCCATGTAATGTCGAACCACTGTTGTTAGGAAAGGACTGTAACAATCCCAGTGGGGATAAACAAGATTTAGCAAAAGACTCCAAATGAAGAAATTACCAACAAATGATCACTTACAATTTATGCAAACTCTTAAAAGTCCCTTTCAAACATTGGTTAAAAACAATTACAGATTCGCAAAGTATTTTAAAGTAATTACAAAATATCCGTACTGTTATTGCTTCCCGGTTTAAGGGCAATCAGAAGTAGTTCCAGGATTTTGACAAAGCGGCAATGAAAGAATGGAAATATAGTTTCAAGTTCTGGTAGTATGTGAGGCTTGATGGGGATCCTTGTGGGTGCTGGTGTTCGTATGTGTCTGCTCTGTTAACATTGTCCTTAAAGGTGGTAGAGGTAGCTGGTTTGGAAGGTGATGTTGAAGGAAGCTTGGCAAGTTGTTGCTTTGAATCGTGTATGTGGTGCACACTGCAGCCACTGCGTGCCTGTGATGGAGGGAATGAATGTTTAACATGATGGATGGAGTGTCAGTTAAGCAGTGATAACAAGTGATACTGATCGATCAATTCCCTGCGGTTCTGCCACCAGACTATTTAGGCATCCGGATTGTGCCCAAATCTATTAAACTCTTTTGCGCCTACAGATATGAAGATTAAAAAAAAGTTCATCTGTGATTTTTGCCAAATTTTCATTCAGTTAGTTGACATTAAGCTGTATTGTTAAGAACAATCCAGCATGAAAAGTGGTGATCTGACTAAGGTTTGGTGAGGCGATACAGAGCAACGTTGACACCCAAGCTCTTGATAATTTGAAGCTGAGACACATATTGTTGCTTTTAAATAAAACCAATTGCTGTACAAAATCTGCTACAACATAGAAAGGGATGATTCTGCAGCAACAGGACCATGAACCACATTTAGAGGACAACATTAGAGAGTGCCTCTCCAATAAAGGCAAGGCAGTGGCATAGTGATATTGTCACTGGGCTGGTAATCCAGAGACACAGGGCCATGCTCTGGGGACCCACTTTTCACAGTAACTTCATTGAAGCCTACTTGTGACAATAAGCGATTTTCATTTCATAATAATGACCATTTGTTGATTGTCATAAAAACCCGCCTGGTTCATTAATGTCCTTTAGCGAAGGAAATATGCCATCCTTACCTGGCCTGGCCGACATGTTCCTCTAGATCCAGAGCAATGAGGTTGATTCTTAAATGCTCTCTCAAGTGCAATTAGGAATGGGCAAAGAATGCTGGCCCAGCCAGCGATGCCCACATCGCATGAAAGAACAAAAAATAAATAAAACACAGCACTCATGGACCAAGGTAAGTGTTATAACCTGCCTACTTACGATTGGCTGGGAGCTAATGACTAGCCCACAATCCTATGGGAGTATGAACTTCCCCAATGAGGGGGGCGGAGAAACTCCTAGTATAAATAAGCTGGCCAGTTCAGGAACCAGCAGGAAGGAGAAGGTAGCAAGGGAAGTTACTGCTACTGTTATGTATATATTGTTATAGTAAATAAACGTTATTATTTTGTATCCTTAAAACTCGTGCTGGATTCTTCGTGGCCCTTACAAAACTGGCGACGAAGGTAAAAGTGAATAGCTGTCTACACTGCTGAAGCCACCTCCCTGGATTTTTGTTGGATACAGGTTGGAAGTTGTTTTCTATTATACCATGCCCCTGTACGGACGTTTGGATGTTTTTGATGCTGCGCTGGAAAGCTGGAACCAGTACACACAACGGATGCGTTACTATTTCCGGGCAAACAATATCACTGAAAACGAGCGCCAGGTGGTCATATTGCTCACCGCCTGCGGGCCGCATACGTTTGGGGTGATTAGGAGCCTTACGTACCCAGCTGCGCCGGACACCAAAACGTTTGACGAACTCGTGAATATAGTGGGGCAACACTTTAACCCAACCCCGTCCACGATAGTCCAGCGTTACCGGTTTAATACCGCTGAGAGGACCCCTGGAGAATCCTTTGCCGATTTTTTATCCAGGCTACGCGGGATTGCGGAATACTGTGACTATGGTGAGACCTTGTCAGAAATGTTACGCGACCATTTGGTTTGCGGTATTAACAATGCAGCAACCCAGAGAAAGTTGTTAGCGGAGCCAACATTGACTTTTCAACAGGCAATACAAATAGTCTTGTCCCGAGAGAGCGCGGAGCGAGGAGTACAGGAGCTACAGGGAATGGAAGTGCATGCCTTGGGGCGCAACCCTTTCCGCCCAAAAACGTCCCCCCGCACTCCTGCGGTACCTTGGGCGAGGCAACGACCGGACTGACGCCAGTGGCCATCGGACATTCCTCCCCGAAGGGAGCCTTCTCCAGAGCCAATGGATGAGGAGCCATGTCCGTGTCAGATTTGTGGGCGCCGACACCGTCGCGGACGGCGGTCCTGGGGACGCCAGAGGCGCCGTCGTTTCGACCGAAACTGGGACCAGCCCAGGGGCCGTAACTGGGACCAGCCCAGAGGCCATACCTTCCATGTGGATGAACCTGCGGCGACCACTCCTGAGGACGTGGAGACGGAGGACGACTGCCTGCAGCTGCATTGTGTGGCAGCTCCCCGTGTGGCCCCCATTAAGGTGACAGTACGGGTCAATGGTCACCCGCTGGAGATGGAGTTGGATACTGGCGCAGCGGTCTCCGTGATCGCCCAGAGGACATTCGACCGCATCAAGCAGGGTATACAGACCCTTACATTAACTGACTCACAGGCCAGGTTGGCCACCTACACGGGGGAACCACTGGACATTGCATGAACTACAATGACCCCTGTTCTCTATGGACGCCAGGAGGGGCGTTTCCCACTTATCGTAGTGCGTGGCCATGGGCCCAGCCTGTTGGGTCGGGACTGGTTGCGCCATTTGCGGTTGCAATGGCAGCACATCCTCCAAACAGTTTCTGGAGGGTTGACTGAGGTGCTAGGACGATACCCAGAGGTATTCCAGCCTGGTTTGGGGAAAATAAAAGGGGCCGTAGCCCGTATTCAAGTTGAACCAGGAGCCATGCCGCGCTATTTCCGGGCGCGCCCAGTGCCTTACGCTTTGCTTGAGAAGGTAGAAGGGGAGCTCACTCGTTTGGAGAGTTTGGGTATTATCAGGCCCGTCCGTTTTGCTGACTGGGCAGCACCAATTGTACCAGTAATGAAGCCAGATGCCACAGTTCGCTTGTGTGGCGACTATAAACTTACAGTGAATACAGTTTCCCGACTCGACCGATACCCAATGCCTCGCATAGAGGATCTCTACGCGAAACTTGCAGGTGGACTCTCATTCACAAAATTAGATATGAGTCACGCCTACCTGCAGTTGGAGCTGGACTCTGCCTCCCGACCATATGTAACAATTAACACACACCGGGGCCTGTATGAATATACACGGTTGCCCTTTGGAGTATCCTGCGCAATTTTTCAACGTGTTATGGAGGGCATTTTGAGAGGTTTACCACGTGTGGCTATCTACCTAGATGACGTGTTGATTACAGGGACGTCGGAGCAAGAGCATTTGGAAAATCTGGAGGCTGTCCTTAGACGCCTTTCGGAGGCTGGAGTCCGTTTACGTCACACAAAGTGCGTATTTCAGGCAAAATAAGTAGTCTACCTAGGTTAACGGGTGGACCGCGAGGGTCTGCACCCCGTCGCAGAGAAGGTGCGTGCAATTCAACATGCCCCCACCCCGACTGACACTTCGCATCTTCGTTCTTTTCTCGGTCTCGTAAACTATTACGGGAAGTTCCTCCCCAATCTGGCAACTACGCTGGCCCCCTTGCACCTGCTGCTAAAGAAAAATCACACCTGGGTTTGGGGTCAGCCGCAAGAAACCGCTTTCTGGCGGGTAAAGCAACAATTGTCGTCGTCTGGGTTACTAACCCACTATGATCCGGGAAAGCCTTTGCTCGTCACATGTGATGCATCCCCGTATGGTATTGGGGCTGTCCTGTCCCACAAGATGGAGAACGGGGCCGAGCAACCGATAGCTTTCGCCTCCCGCACATTGACTGCAGCGGAGAAAAAGTACGCGCAGATCGAGAAGGAGGGCCTGGCAGTGGTTTTCGCGGTGAAACGCTTCCACCAGTATGTGTACGGCCGCCATTTCACTATCGTGACTGATCATAAGCCCCTGCTGGGACTCTTCAGAGAGGATAAGCCAATACCCCCATTGCTTCTGCACGGATCCAGCGCTGGGCTTTGTTGCTTGCTGCATATGAGTATTCTCTGGAGCACAAACCAGGTACGCAGATAGCAAATGCCGACGCACTGAGCCGATTGCCTTTATCGACCGGCCCCATGTCGACCCCCACGACCGGTGAGGTGGTTGCAACCCTAAATTTTATGGACTCCTTGCCTGTCACGGCATCACAGATCCGTGAGTGGACCCAGACGGAGCCAGTCTTCTCAAAGGTTCGGCACATAGTCCTGTATGGTGGGCAGCGTAGATTGCTCCCAGGCTAGTTGCGGGCATTTTCCTCCAAGCTGTCAGAGTTCAGCATGGAAGACGGCATCCTCTTGTGGGGGACGTGTGTGATTGTCCCGGAAAAAGGCCAGGAGCTGATATTATCAGGCTTGCACAATGGGCATCCGGGCGTGACCAAGATGAAAATGTTGGCCCGGAGTTATGTCTGGTGGCCAGGCCTCGACACCGACATTGAGAAGGTGGCCAAAACTGCTCCATTTGCCAGGAGCATCAGAAGCTTCTGCCGGCCGCGCCCCTACATCACTGGGAATGGCCAGGGCGGCCTTGGGCACGCTTACATGCAGATTTCGCAGGCCCTTTTCAGGGATCCATGTTCCTTCTACTAATTGACGCCCAGTCCAAATGGCTGGAGGTGCATAAGATGCAGGGGACAACGTCCTGCGCAACAATTGAAAAGATGCGTTTATCATTTAGTACGCATGGCCTCCCCGAGGTGCTGGTCACGGATAATGGCACTCCATTCACGAGTGAGGAGTTTGCTAGGTTTACAAAGATGAACGGCATCCGCCATATCCGCACTGCCCCTTATCACCCGGCTTCAAATGGGTTGGCAGAGCGTGCAGTGCAAACATTCAAAAGAGGCCTAAAGAAGCAGTCTTCCGGATCAATGGACACAAGACTGGCTCGCTTTTTGTTTACGTACAGGACCACCCCCCATGCAGTGACTGGGGTAGCTCCCGCAGAACTCCTAATGGGCCGAAGACTTCGCACCCGCCTTAGTATGGTCTTCCCGGACATTGGCGCAAAAGTACGCCGCACACAAGAACGGCAGGGACAGGGATTGTCTCGGCATCGTCCGATTCGGCAGTTTGCGCCCGGTGACCCAGTATTCGTGCGGAATTTTGCTGGTGGTGCCCAATGGGTTCCTGGTGTAATCTCTCGCCAAACGGGCCCTATATCGTACCAAGTGCAAGCCCAGGGTCGTCTCCAGTGAAAACATGTAGACCACGTCCGGTCCAGAAGATCATCCCCTCAAAAGATTCCCCGCCCCCGGAGCTCATTTCAACAGCCGCAAAGACCAGAGACAAGGGAAGGTAGTCCTCACAATCTTCCACTGGTGCCTCACTCGAAGCCTGCGCAGGTCGTTACGGGACCGAATGGAGATAGAGACGCTGACATGATGGATGCAGCAGACTCTGACTCCGAGATGGAGACACAGGATGCATCAGAGGGGGAATCCTCGGGGCCACAGGCCGTGGATGTACAACCGCGCCGTTCATCACGGAAGCGCCGATCTCCGTCTCGTTACACGCCACCTGATCCAGCGCCGCGTGCAAATGGCGTCCGGCCTGCGGCCAAACGAGTTTGACGCCTTCCCTCGCCAGGGTCTTCGGTGGATTCCTTGGACTTTGGGGGGGAGGGATGTTATAACCTGCCTACTTACGATTGGCTGGGAACTAATGACTATCCCACAATCCTATGGGAGTATGAACTTCCCCAATGAGGGGGGCGGAGAAACTCCTAGTATAAATAAGCTGGCCAGTTCAGGAACCAGCAGGAAGGAGAAGGTAGCAAGGGGAGTTACTGCTACTGTTATGTATATATTGTTATAATAAATAAACGTTATTATTTTGTATCCTTAAAACTCGTGCTGGATTCTTCGTGGCCCGTACAAAAGTAAGTATCTCAAAGAGAATGCTTTTATGAAAAAGTGTTTGTCAAGCATTTTGTGTGTGGGGGTGAAAGTGCCAGAAGAGCTATGTGTCACAATGGTGAGACAGTTATATTATGATAATGTATGTTTGTCAACAATAAAAAAGGAATAACTTCACAGAGAGGTTAAAGTTCTGGAGGGAGAGGCCCTACTGGCATACTGTGTGAAATAAATAGGAGCAGGTATCTGTGGACATCATTTCATAGAATCCCTGCAGTGCAGAAGGAGGCCACTCGGCCCACTGAGTCTGCACCGACCCTCTGAAAGAGCCCCCTACCTAGGCCCAATCCCACACCTTGGGGCAATTTAGCCGAGCCAATCCAACTAACCTCGCATCTTTGGACTGTAGGAGGAAACCAGAGCACCCAGAGGAAACCTATGCAGACACTGGGAGAAAGCGCAAACTCTGCACAGTCCCCTGAGGTCAGAATTGAACCGGGTCTCTGGCACTGTGAGGCAGCAGTGCTAACCACTGTGCCACCTTGCCGCCCCATTTCAAGGAGTCTAACCCTGCGGTCCTGGCTGCAGCATAGCAAAAAGTTCAATGACCTCACATGGTTGATCAGCATCAGTGCCAAGTGCCACATGTGACCCACCACACCCCAAACATCATGCACTGCTCATTGCGCCGCATTCCCCATCGCTCATCCATCTGCCACTTCTAGCGGTCAGGATTCATACCTGAAAATTGGATGTTCCACATCACCCTCACACATTTACCAAGACTGCAAGTCTTACGCCCACATCTTGCAGCCTCCCCACACATCAAGCTCTTAGCTTGACAGGCACATCAACCATAAACCTTGCAAGACACTCGCTGACACTCTTCCTATGTCCACCTAGCTAACGCTACAAACCCCATTGCACATCCCAATCTCCCCTTTGCATTGATTATCATAGATTTGTCTCTGGATCTGCAAAGACCTAATTACCTGAAAATGCCCGCATTCTAAGCATTGTCTTGCATCTTTGAATTTGTCTATATATATATGTTTCAGGAACATACCTCTTCATTCACCTGAGGAAGGAGCAGTGCTCCGAAAGCTAGTGTTTGAAACAAACCTGTTGGACTTTAACCTGGTATTGTAAGACTTCTTACTGTGCTCACCCCAGTCCAACGCCGGCATCTCCACATCTTGATTATCATGGGTTGAGAACTTTTTACTTCAGCAATGTTTGCAATCTCCTTTCCAGATGTTATTTAGTGTTATTTGTTAGTTAGCACGTTAAAATATCATCTAACATTTTATTCAAAGTATTTTACAAAATAAACAGTAAGTCCACCCCATTCCAACGTCAAAAATATTCTACCATTTAGTTTTCCCTGGACACATACCATCTCCTCATGGTGAAAGTGGACAACCATTTTACCCTCTACGAATATCACACCTAATTACTAGCAGATGCATTTGAAATGCTTCAGTTAAATCCTAGCCTCTCCCAATCAACATACCTCCAAGCAGATCTCAGAAAGGCACCATGTGGTGAACCAGGAGACTGTCAACACACTGTGTGGCACATTAAAGGCTTTTTTCCTTTTTATTGTGCCCGAAAGTAATGCATAACATTGTGTACCTCCACGTTGTAGAGACCTAACACGCATCTTTTACAAGACACAAGAAGCAGCTATATCTCCGCCCAACATGAGGAAAAATAATTTAAATTCTTCCTTCAGTCTTCAACTGTGTGAGAAACCAAAGTCATAAGATGTTTTTCCCAATTTATCATAAAAGAAGACAACATGGTTTCAAGGATTTGAAGGACTAAAGTCAGTCATAACATTATGTGCTTTAGACCATTTAAGGAAATAAGCAATTAATAGACTATAATTTTGACTAAACACGTAGGAAGATTTGTCAATATAACTATTATCCTGATAATAATTCATAGAGAATTGTACAAACATTTCAGCAATTGTGCTAATTTGAACCGTAAAGACAAAGCATATTGTTATAGCCACAAGGCAGTGACTGAAAGCGAGCTGATAAGTACTCATGAGATGTATTTTGCATACTGAAAGGTAATGGGTGGGATTTAGTGGGTCCATTAGCTGTGGGCCCATATCCCGTCATGGCCACAAAATCTCCCGATAGGCCAAAAACGAGATTTGTGGCAGCGAGATTTCGGAACCCAATTTTCCCCGGACTTTCCCCAGTTTCATGCCCAGAGAGTGTGCCGACCTGATTTGAGTCAATTTGAATGCATTATAATATACTTAGCGTGGTTAACATAGCATCTTAGCCCTCACATACGTGATATCACACTGGCGCAAATTACTACTGCTTTTTTAAAAATGGGAACCAGGCGCCATGACCTCCGAGAGGGAGGAAGGAGGTGTCTCCAACACTGTGCCATCTTGCCGCCCCATACAGAGTGAATGGAGCTGACTATTCTTCTTATCACTGTACTGGCAGAGCACAGATTCCACCACTGTCTCCATCTAGAACCAGGGAATCCAAGGGGCCAAAGCTCACTGGCCAGCTTGTAGTAGGGGGGGGGATGGAGGCGTGGTGGTAGCTTGGGTTGTCCTGCGGGGAGGGTGGGGGGGGTGGGGGGTGGGGGGGGGGGGTGGGGGGGTGGGGGGAGGGGAGAGGTGGTTGTGGAAGCTCGGGCTATCTGGTGGAGGGAGTGGGGGAGGGTTGGCAGTTACAATGTTGGGGGTCGCGGCAAGTACAGGTGGTCCTGAGATCTGCTACCTGTGCTGCTTTAAAATTCTTAGAGAGCTGTGTTAGTCGGCCGACTCTGGCATGGGGGTATGGGGCAGCTCCAGTTGTGGGCCAGATGTGGTGGGTGTTGGGGTGTGATGAGAGTCAAGGAGGCAGGTCCATTGGGCTGGATGGATGAGATGCTGAAAGCGAAGGCAAAGGGTACCCAGTCTTGCTGCGGGAGGGGGCCAGTGGCGGCTGGCCAAGGTCTGCAGTGGCTGTCCAGAAGTCTTAAGTGATGAGGCATGATGCAATGAGATCACTGAATGATGTAGCCTGAGTAAGAAATGTGCCTATTACCTTTGTCTATCCCTGAATCAGTAAGCAATTATGTCCTTTAACATGCCTGAGACTCATGCTCGTCAAAGTAATTGGCTTAACAATGTCAGCTGCCCACAGGTTGTAACTCAAGGAATGGGATGAATGGTTCAAGGCTCAATGTTTGAGTATGCAGGATCGTGAAGCACTGGTCTTGCTTATGTGCCAGATCCCAATGCCTGCCAGTGAGGATCCATTGGACCCCAAGGCGGATATCACCGTCCAGTTGAACCTGCCCATTAGGGATCTGCGAGCATATAAACCTCCTGTCAGAACCCCCAGTGAGGTACAGAATAAGGTAGTGGAGAACCGGATGAGAGGCCGAAGGTGACTCTGACTGGACAAGAACAGTCATGTTATGGAGATGGGAGAGCACCTGAGCTGTGAGTGAGTGGCAGCTGTCAGTTAAGGTGTGGGACTGGCTGCTCCCAGGCCTGAGAAGCTATTAGGTCAGGGGAGGCGCTAGTGTTATGCTGCTAAGACAACAACCTGACTATCTGTCCCTCTCTCAATCTTACCCGTCGCAGATCACCATGCAATATCGGTACAGTGTGAATGGGGCTGACTATTCTTCTTATCACTGCACTGGCAGAGCACAGATTCCAGCAGCAACGAGCGGCAGGACCCATGGAAAACCCATCGACAGGAGACAATGGGGCACAAAGCTGGCCCAGGGGCCAGGGGCCAGATCAGCCGTGCAGGGGGCATGAAGATGCAGAAAGAGACCGAGGGTGTATAGAACCCTTCACGGAGCAGTCGGACAACAAGTACCGTGGTAAACTCTGCCTCATCAGGGAGGCTGTGTGGTACCTGTGTCACATCCTTGCAGACTTGGTGCCACATGGCAGCAGACAACTTCCACTCCCTGAGGCCGTAAAGGTCACGGCAGCCTCAGCTTTTCACAACGGGGTCGGTCCAGGGCTCCACTGGTGACTTGTGTGGCATCTCACAGGCATTCCGCATAAGTGCATCTTTGAGGTAACCGATGCACTCTATGCAAGGGCTTATGGCTTCATTCATTTTGACCAGGGCCAGGCCCAGCAAGTGAAAAGGGCTACTGGATTCGACACAATTGCTGGTCTGCCACAGATGCAGCGGGCGATCGACTGCACCCATGTCAGTCTACACATCCGTGGCATCTGGGAGCCTTCATGAACAGGAAGGGGGGTCACGTTTATTTTGTTTGTTTAAAACTGGATTATTGTGGCTTTAGTCACTTAGTAAGTACTTGGGATTTCAAACTTTATCTACTTCGAACATAAAGTTACTGATCTCGAAATGGATTGTAACAATGCATGCACACAATTTAGGAGTTACTTGTTTCAATTACAATTTCGAATTTACTTTGAGGTTTATTTAAACCAGGACATTAATTCACCATATTGAGCAATGAGGAACAGGAATTCCCGCTCACTCTTCTCATCCTAATCCTGCAGTAGCGAGGCCAAATTGCCACCCTGACTGAGATGAGAAAATGCTGCTTCAACCAACGGTTAGAGTACCCAATTCATTTTTTCCAATTATGGGGCAATTTAGCGTGGCCAATCCACCCTACCCTGAACATATTTTGGGTTGTGGGGGCAAAACCCACACAAACACAGGGAGGATGTGCAAACTCCACACAGTGACCCAGAGCCGGGATCAAACCTGGGACCTCGGCATGGTGAGGCAGCAATGCTATCCACTGCACCACAGCCCGAAGAACCGAGAATTTTCCTGATTAGTGCAACAACTAAACCATCAGATAGTTCTGTTCAGCAGTACAACACAACTGTTTATCACTGGTGAGGAAACTGTTCAACCGTTTTGTGTCTCATTTGTATATGACCACAGTTTGGTTTTCAATATGCAAACTTTCATGACAGGTGCACCAATAATATTGAACAGGTCGCTCTCCTTGTAGAACATTTTTAATGATTTGGCTAGTTTGCCATTAAATAATATATTATTCTGCTTAATTATTTACACTAACAATGAAATGGTCGAAACCACAGAGCGATCTGTGATCAGAGCTCAGTTGTCTGGACAGCTGGTTCACGATGCAGGGTGAGGCCAACAGTGTGGGTTCAATTCCCATACTGGCTGAGGTTATTCATGGAGGCCCTGCCTTCTCAACCTTACCTACCACCTGAGGTGTGGTGATCCTCAGGTTAAATCACTACCAGTCAGCTCTCCCTCTCAACAGAGAAAGCAGCCTACGGTCACCTGGGACTATGGTAACTTCAGACTCCAAAGCTTTAGCTTCCAATTTTGTTTATTATTTAAAATTTGAAATGTTGAATGAACCTTTTTTTTTTAGATTGATACAAATATCCACAGGTATTTAACAGTCAATTTTATGGCAGAATATTGGTCATGAAGCTCTGAGCTGTCGAGAATGGAAAGGATAGTCTGTGATACAAAACACAACTATTATACATATATGCGTGTTATATATTATTTAAAGGATATTCTGTTAAATGAGTCTTAAATAAAATCTTGAAATGAATTCTGGTTTAATTTCCTCTCCTTTACAAATAAGCAAGGCTATGTTGCCATTTCAACCAAGCAGAGGCTCTCTGGTTTACATCTCTCCTGCTAACAATCTGTGATCTGACCTATCCTCCTCTTCCACTACCAAAGAATGACTGTATTTCTCTGAGATGATTTTACAACGATTCACCATCCCTCATTCAAGATTAATTCCTAATACTGCTGCACCACCAGAAAATGGAACAACAGTCCTATTATTTGCTTCAACATCACAAATACCAAAAGCTAAGGTGATGAAAACGTGCTAATATATAACAGATTAGAAGAGTCATAACTAGCTGAATTTTAGCATTGGGGTTGGTGCTGAATATCTATGCCTCAATATATGGAGGAGGTGGGGAGGCTGCAGAAAGATTTAGACAGTTTAGGAGAGTGGTCCAAGAAATGGCTGATTAAATTCAACGTGGGCAAGTGCGAGGTCTTGCACTTTGGAAAAAAGAATAGAGGCGTGGACTAGTTTCTAAACGGTGACAAAATTCATAATGCTGAAGTGCAAAGGGACTTGGGAGTCCTAGTCCAGGATTCTCTAAAGGTAAACTTGCAGGTTGAGTCCGTAATTAAGAAAGCAAATGCAATGTTGTCATTCATCTCAAGAGGCTTGGAATATAAAAGCAGGGATTACTTCTGAAGCTTTATAAAGCATTAGTTAGGCCCCATTTACAATACTGTGAGCAATTTTGGGCCCCACACCTCAGGAAGGACGTACTGGCACTGGAGCGGGTCCAGCGGAGATTCACACGGATAATCCCAGGAATGGTAGGCCTAACATACGATGAACGTCTGAGGATCCTGGGATTATATTCATTGGAGTTTAGGAGGTTGAGGGGAGATCTAATAGAAACTTACAAGATAATGAATGGCTTAGATAGGGTGGATGTAGGGAAGTTGTTTCCATTAGCAGGGGAGACTAGGACCCGGGGGCACAGCCTTAGAATAAAAGGGAGTTACTTTAGAACAGAGATGAGGAGAAATTTCTTCAGCCAGAGAGTGGTGGGTCTGTGGAATTCATTGCCACAGAGGGTGGTGGAGGCCAGGACGTTGAGTGTCTTTAAGACAGAAGTTGATAAATTCTTGATTTCTCGAGGAATTAAGGGCTATGGAGAGAGCGGGTAAATGGAGTTGAAATCAGCCATGATTGAATGGTGGAGTGGACTCGATGGGCCGAATGGCCTTACTTCCGCTCCTATGTCTTATGGTCTTATAATTCAAACAATCCCCTCTGGGATTTTGCAGTCTGCAGATTACTGCTGCATCAAGATGTTTACCAATGCCATGTTAAGTGGGCCAGCCTGCATGTGCATTTCCGTACCAATTTGGATCGTAAGACTATGAAGATAATCGTTTCCGGACTATTGCCAGATTTCTCTAGGTGAATGGTGCCATCAATGCATGTAAGTGGCCATCAACGCACTCCTAGATCAAACCCCAGCCTTCATCGACAGGAAGAGCTTCCACTTGCTTATTGTGCAACTGGCCTGGGCCCACTGCAAACAGATCCTTCAGATTTGTGCAAGGATGCTGAGAAGTTGCCACACGTCAACATGCTAAAGCAGTCCCAGGTACTGAGAATACCGTTTGGCATAATTCTCGGCATCAGAAATTTTTCACTGTACCATGGAGCACATAATCGAAGGCATTGAGTGTGCACATGTGTACATGAATGACATCATTATTTGGGGCTCAACCATAGAAGAGCACAATATGAGGTTGCTTAAAGTTCTAACGAGTGTCAGAAGAAATGGGCTGAAGCTCAACAAGTAAAAGTGCCAATTTGGAGTAACTGAGGTCACATCCCTGAGGTGACAAGCTCTCATCGCATGGCATTGAACCTGACAAGGACAAAATCAAAGCAATTCTCAACGTGCCAAAACCACACAACAAGAAAGTCATCTTAAGAGTAATGGGAATGATCACTTTTATAGGGAAATTCATTCCAAACCTTTCAGCAAAAACAACATATCTATGTGATCTCCAGCACAAGACAATAGAATTCACTTGGATTGAGCAACATGAGCAAGAGAGGAAGGATCTCAAGACTTCACTAACCACCAAGCCAGTTCTCTCATTTTTTGATGCATCTAAGCAGATTAAAGTGTCAACAGATGGGTCGAAAGATGGTCTAGGAGCAGTTCTTCTGCAACTAAAGCATGGCAATCGGAAACCAGTGGCTGGGTTCTCCGTTTCAGGGACTATGTCCCCACGCTGTCGTAAAAACTGTGGCCTTTTCACGCCAGAAACTGGGTCCGGGTCAGAGACCGTGCATGCGCACGGCGGCAGCCTCCAGCGGCCGCGCTGTGCTCCATGGCGGAATCAGACCACGGAGCTGGACCTCGCAAACAGTGCCCTCGATCGGCCACATACCCGGACCGCCACCCCCCAAAATAGCCTGATTCTGTGTGAGGCCCCCCCGGCCCTCCGATTGACCCACCCCCGACAATGGCAGCCGCGGACTGAGTCCGCAGTCACCACGCGAGTATCCCGAACGGCAGGACTACATTCGATCCACGCCGTCAGGACTTCGGCTGGTCGGGGGTGGAGAATAGCTGGGCGGGCCTCTGGCAATGGCTGCCGGTGGGTGATAAGCGGCATGGCGTACGCTTTTCGGGGGCCAGAAAATTGAGGAACCGGAGGCTGTCCCGATTCCATGCGCAAAAGTGGATTCACCGCCCCGGCACCAGACGCAATTTTGCCGTTGGGATGCAGAGAATCCAGCCCCAGATTGTAAACCAGTCACATATGCATCATGATCCATGACGACAACAGAGCAGAGGTACGCTCAAATCGAAAAAGAATGCCTCGAGTTAGTTGTACTTACTTTGTGGTCAATAGGGTTTCCTGTTGAACGCACACTCGTCATCTTGAAACCTATGGTGGGATGCACCGTTGGCAGAACGGTAAGGTCCCGCCAGCGTAAATGGCCAGAAAATCCCACTCATGGTTGCGATACCTGGATAGATCTGGTGGAGCCCTGCAACATAGCTTCGCAAACGTCTTGGATAATGTAGTGGTGTGTTCTGGTACTATCGGGTTCATAACCCTGGCCACATGGCCATGTCATCCGCTTTAGTCCCAGTGGCAGGACTTGCTTCCTCGAGGTAAAATTCCAGCCAAACAGTAGATAAAATGTTTTGAACTGGGACAAAAATTGGATTTTTGGATATCCAAATTCTTCCTCAGTTACAATTTGACATTTACTTTGAGGCTCAGCCCAGGCACAGCTTTAATCCATGCCACTGAGTCCTATCAAAATATCATTGAAGACATTTGAATTCTTATGGAATAATAGGGGATTATAAATCTGAGAAGATTATGACTGTATGGTAGATTTATGGTGCTGCTAGAGATATGTAATAAATAACTTTTCTTTAAAATCAAACATTTGTCATACTAGTGTGCCAATATTTGAAGGCAGAGAATAGAATTTATTTGCAAAAACAATTATCCAGCAAACATTCGTTTTATTTCTATTTTTCAAGACAAAACTTTATTTTCCCCCGACTGGGAGATCTAATGGATATTTATGGGATTTTGAGAGAATTCAACAATTTTTCTTTGTGGTTTATCGAATCATGATCCTCTACAACCAAGATGTAAATTTATAGGTAAAGAGTGATGGAAGAAATAGAATTTAGATGTGGTTTATGGGACCGAACATTTCCACAGGCAAACAATTTATCTTAAAGAGACTTCAGTACCAACAATATTGACCTGGACTTTTAACAAATTGTAGCTTTACTGGGAATAACATATCACAGTCTGCATATAACCCTTACTAATTCTTTGTTTGAACTTAGTCCTAATATGATGCCTTGAGTGATCTTAATGAGAGCTGAAAGAATTCAGTGTTAAGCAAAAACATTTTCTGCCTCTCTCGTTCTCAATACACCTGTAATAACGATGATTAATTGGCGCATAACAAGTCTGGATTTACCTCAATATATGTGATGCAGAATAAAGACATGTTATCTATTTTATGATTTCCAATCACTGTGAAGCAAAGAGCAGTAGGCTTTGATTCAATGTCAATTATTACCGTAGCATTGGAGGGAGCAGCAGCCGTCAATGTGACATGTGAAGCAGTGATTCAGTTAAGGTGCTTGGAACAGCAACTGAATGGTGGGAAGTGACTAATGGGGTGACACAAGGATCGGTGATGAGACCTTTGCCGTTCATATTGTATATTAATTACTTGAAAGTGAGAATAGAGACAAAGCTGTCAACATTCTGCTGGCCACCAAGGTGAGGGAACGGCGGTTGCTAACAATCAAGAGCGGGTTTATCAGGTGTCAAGAGATCTAGATAGATTGGGATGTCACACCGAGAATGACAAATTAAATTTGACGTTGACAAGTGCAAAGTGATGAGACGAGGGAAGGAGAATAAATATTGAAACTGTAAACGAAATTGTACAGGAAAATAAATTGGGATTATTGATAGACATGTAGTTGGAACCAATGTAAAACAGTGGTAGAGGAAGCAAGTGCATGGTGTATTGCTGGAGTAGAACAGAAATCACAGAATATGATTGTAAGCCTATGTAAGAAATAGAATTGTCCCATTGTACTGTATACAGTCTGGTTACCATGTTAAAAGAAGGACATTGTGATACTGTTATACATGTAGCAAAGGGTTCTCTCTCTAAGACCTGGCATTGGATGCCCGAGTTTCAAGAATTTGAGATTGTTTATTTTAGAAAAGACGAAGAAAAGGTGGTCAAGGTTGTTGAGGGGATTAGCATGTTCATCCTTGAGAAACTGTTTATCGTAGCCTTGTGAATGACAATGGGGAGTCATGAGATGAATCTCCGAGGGAAGTGAATGCTGAAATCATATACAATTAATTCACATTGATAATGGTGAATGATTAAAAAGAAATGTCCTGCGAGCCAAGTGTGGCTTCTAAAGCAGTAATTTTCAAGGGGATGTGAGAGATATTTGACAAGAAAATCAATGAGCAATATATGTTGGTAATTATGCATTCAGTTTGGAAACTTTAGTGCTCACCAAATGGACTGAAATGGTCATTTTTGTGAATACACATATCTGCTTATGGATTTACATAGATTCACACATTTTGTTTAAGAAATGCAACTTGCATGTGTCATATATAATGACAGAGGGAAACATTTATGACCAAGGAGTAAGGACAAGATATGGAAGTAAAGGGAAAAACAAGAAAACAAGAAGTGAGAGAGTGTAAAAGAATGAAAATGAATAGGACTTACATCAAGAGGTGTCATTATGATGGTGCATAATTTATCTTGTTCCAATAGTTGGGTTGGGAACATTAGTGTTGGTATCAAAGCGTGAACCAAAATTGAGGTCCATTAATAAGCAAAGGTTTGTCTCATCTAAGTGATCACAAAGACTTAAATCAAAGATGATCCAAGTATTCCCAGAATGCAAACAAAGAGAAATACTGTTTTGGAAGAAGTTGTGATTTTGGGACAAGGTTCAGGCAAGTTTCCAGAAATGGAGGTGATCTGTTACAAATGAGGCATTCTTCTGTGATCACATCAAGCAATTCAAACCCTTAAAAAAATATCGTTGTCATACACTGGATAAAACTAAATGAACCTTGTGTAAGTGATGACAACAATGACCCTGCACTGTGTTCCCTCATTATTTGCTGAAATATAAATAAAAGCACCAAAAAAGTACTATAAACTGCAGGGTCAGAACGTGTTGGATTCCATTGTTTAGATTTAACAAAAAGATGAAAAAGCTTCAATGGTTTTACTTAAAAGAGTCTGGAAACGCTTAAAAATAGATTAAAAAAACATTGCTTTGCCTGTGAAACTTAAAGAAACAACTGGAGTCTGTCTTTCAATATCTAGAAGCAATCAAACAATATACACCAGACATTAAGTGTTAAAGATGGACTGCAATCAGTACAGTAGTAGCTGTATGGACCTGCTAATGAACGCTACCGGCAAAACTGACGGATTCTAATTCCAGGAACCCATTGCAGCCTGCAGCAAATCGGTATCCTACTGGGAGGCTGGACTTGTAGACTGCATTAGTGAACCTGAAACTAATAGGGAGTTATTTTAAAAAGCACTCTGAGCAGAGAGATGAATAGAAATTTAAAATTAAATGTATTCGTAGTAAGCAACTAAACATGCCGTCATTGAAATGCCTGTGTCTCTCTGTGCATAATACACTGTTTGCCGTGTAACGTAACTCCCCATTATACAAGCTGGGGTATACACAGCATTCCCCACATTTCAAAGACCGATCTATCTGATTGAAAGTTGGTTTGGATGCAAAGGGTTTGTTCTTCAGCTTTTAATTTCAGGAAACAACAACACTCCTTATGAGAACTGAGAAACCAGAAAACAATCATTGCTAGGTATTTAAGCATATTGACATTATCTCTTTAAGAGGATGAATTCATCCACTTAATGAGTTGTTTATTTTAACTATGACTTTCAATGAAAATTTGTGGGCGGGATACTCTGTTCCCTGCTGCTGCGATCGGGAATTCCTGTGGGAGCGTCAGCAGAAGAATGGAATTGGCATCGGCTGCCAGGCACATTCCCATTCTCTGCTCCCCCACCATCCGCCGCAGTGAGTTACTCACCCGCTTTGGCACACACATGCAAACCACCGATTTGCATATATTTCAATGTGATTAACAGGCTGCAAGCCAAATTCTCCACCCTCCCGGGTATGCACCACCCCTCTCAGACACAAATCACGTGGGTGTGATTTGATGCAAATATTTACAAGCAGGGCCCATCTGCCATGGCCTGTGAGGGGGACCAAGGAAGTAAAAAAACTTTTTACATTAATTGGGCTCACTGGCCGCATTGAAATGCCCGTGTCTCTCTGTGGAGCTCTGGGACCAGTGGGTGTTCTGTTCTGCGTTATGGCCGTAGACATGATGTACACAGAACATCTAGTTCTTTAACTGGTAAAATGATTTATTAACAAACACATGGAAAGATAACTAATGAACTATAATATAGGCAATGACTAGAGATTGACTTCAGTGAATTCTGCTGGAGCTACTTCTTGTGCGACTGTCCTCTACGACTTACTACCAACTGCTGGGTGGCTCAAGTCACATGGTAGATCTCCATCACCACAAGCTGGTTGGAGGTTGCATCGCTAACTATATACAAAACTGTGCAGGTATATCACCACAGTGGAGACCAACATTGTGGCAAGTGTGTGGACTTGAGATGTCGCCCTCAGGATTGGGGTGCCCTGGCAGACCCCCCCCCCCCCCCCCATAGCTGCTCTAAAAGCACTGCAACCCAATGCTAAGGTGTAACTTACAGGCTCCTGGCTGCTGCCAGTATCCAGGAAATGCTTTGAGGTCTCCTGGTCATGTGAAGACCCATTCAAAGAACAAGAACAAAGAACAAAGAAAAATACAGCTCAGGAACAGGCCGTTCGGCCCTCCAAGCCCGTGCCGACCATGCTGCCCGACTAAAATACAATCTTCTACATTTCCGGGGTCCGTATCCCTCTATTCCCATCCTATTCATGTATTTGTCAAGATGCCCCTTAAATGTCACTATCGTCCCTGCTTCCACCACCTCCTCCGGCAGCGAGTTCCAGGCACCCACTACCCTCTGTGTAAAAAAACTTGCCTCGTACATCTACTCTAAACCTTGCCCCTCGCACCTTAAACCTATGCCCCCAAGTAATTGACCCCTCTACCCTGGGAAAAACCTCTGACTATCCACTCTGTCTATGCCCTCATAATTTTGTAGACCTCTATCAGGTCGCCCCTCAACCTCCGTCGTTCCAGTGAGAACAAACCGAGTTTATTCAACCGCTCCTCATAGCTAATGCCCTCCATTCCAGGCAACATTCTGGTAAATCTCTTCTGCACGCTCTCTAAAGCCTCCACATCCTTCTGGTAGTGTGGCGACCAGAATTGAACACTATACTCCAAGCGTGGCCTAACTAAGGTTCTATACAGCTGCAACATAACTTGCCAATTCTTATACTTAATGCCCCGGCCAATGAAGGCAAGCATGCCGTATGCCTTCTTGATTACCTTCTCTTCCTGTGTTGCCCCTTTCAGTGATCTGTGGACCTGTACACCTAGATCTCTCTGACTTTCAATACTCTTGAGGGTTCTACCATTCACTGTATATTCCCTACCTGCATTAGACTTTCCAAAATGCATTACCTCACATTTGTCTGGATTAAACTCTATCTGCCATCTCTCCGCTCAAGTCTCCAAACAATCTAAATCCTGCTGTATCCTCTGACAGTCCTCATTGCTATCCGCAATTCCACCAACCTTTGTGTCGTCTGCAAACTTACTAATCATACCAGTTACATTTTCCCCCAAATCATTTATATATACTACAAACAGCAAAGGTCCCTGCGGAACACCACTAGTCACAGCTCTCCAATTAGAAAAGCATCCTTCCATTGCTACTCTCTGCCTTCTATGACCTAGCCAGTTCTGTATCCACCTTGCCAGCTCACCCCTGATCCCGTGTGACTTCACCTTTTGTACTAGTCTACCATGAGGGACCTTGTCAAAGGCCTTACTGAAGTCCATATAGACAACATCCACTGCCCTACCTGCATCAATCATCTTTGTGACCCCTTCGAAAAACTCTATCAAGTTAGTGAGACACGACCTCCCCTTCACAAAACCGTGCTGCCTCTCACTAATACGTCCATTTGCTTCCAAATGAGAGTAGATCCTGTCTCGAAGAATTCTCTCCAGTAATTTCCCTACCACTGACGTAAGGCTCACCGGCCTGTAGTTCCCTGGATTATCCTTGCTACCCTTCTTAAACAGAGGAACAACATTGGCTATTCTCCATAAGCCTCCGCAGCGGCTCGTTGACAGCCTCCACGATAGAAGCAATGCAAGACTCCGACGCACAGTCCTTGCAGGAACAAGACCACGAGGGTCTAGCAACCTCCTCTGACCAACTAGCGGCAGACAATGCAATTCTGCCATGCTCAATTAAACATCAAGAAGACTATGACAGTCTACCATGCTCCAGTGCACAGCAGGACGACCATGACGGTTTATCATGCTACAGTGAAGAACAAAGCGACGATGACAGTCCAAGCCCAAATGAAGGCAACAGCAAGACAATGACAGTCCACCCACATTGTTTGCACCACCAGATAAAGACTCTGACAATTTACCCTACCCAAGTGAACAACAAGCAGCTACTGAGGCTCTACCCATGGTATGTGAGACGAGTGACGACAGCATCCCACTTCCCATGCAAGATGTGCAAAGTGACAGACCTCAGCTAGTGTGTACAGAGGCACCCGCCGATCACTGTGAGACCACTGGTGACTCCGGTGACACCACGATACTTCCACACTCATTCGCTCGAGCCTCTCCACAAGTCAATGCATTCCTGCATGTTCCGACTCCAGACGTGCAGCTTCAAGAAATCTCAGCTGACTCCAGTGAACCTGGTAAGACACCGGACGGGGAGTCAACAAACCAACACAACTCAGTTTCAGCAAACCAGACTCCTGATGGGGAGCAACCAAACGCCGACTCTTATTCACATAAGCCGGACTTTACTCCAGACAGGGAGTGCCGCAACCTCAGTGATGGCACGCTCAGGGTGACAGCAGATACCACAACGACAGGAGATGGATCACTTAACAATTACACTGGGTTAGTAATAACAAGCAGCAGCTACAGTCCAAGAGGAATACACCAATATTCACCACAGCTATATCCACACATTTTTTCCACACCAGCAGTGCAGCCAATGACAGCTCAGGCTGGACAAACCCAGTATTCAGGCATGCAGCAGCCAGCAGTCTATGCAGCATATTCTCAAACAGGCCAGCACTACGGATTGCCCACCAATGGAATCAAGACCGAAGGAGGACTACCACAAGCGCAAGATGCACTACAGACTGGATGCCTTAGTTACAGCCCAGGATTTTCTGCAACCGAGCCTGGCCAGACGGCATATTCCTATCAGATGCAAGGTTCTAGTTTCACACCATCACCAGGTATTTATGCGAGCAGCAATTCTGTTTCCAATTCGACAAGCTTCAACGGTTCTCAGCAGGATCACCCTTCCAGCACAGCATGTGGCCAGAACCAGTATGTACAGTCTTATCGAACTTCAACATATGGCACATCCATGACCTTGAATGATACTGTTGATGATACCTCTTCAACATCAACACTTTATCAGCTACAAGATGCCATCCATCAGCACCATCACAAACATCGAAAAAAGAAAGGGAGTCCAAATCAGACAGCGAAGTGATTTGACCACTTCTTGGTTCCTGTGGCACAGGGACATTGATGGCGTTCATAACCAAGACAGACATTTGACCATGATGATTGATGGTTTTTGGACTCGCACAAATGATTTGGACTTATTGTTTAATCACTGTTCCCATGACTTGAAGATACCTTACCTTATCTACCTGTTCTTTGTTCAATTTTCTCAAAGTGTGCAGAAAATATGTAACATATAAAAAAAGGGGGATGTGTGATGTGCATCAATGTAAATACATGTAGTCTAGCTAGACACTAGAGGCAGCACCAGAAACATCACACACACATGCTCAACCCATAGATCAAGTAGATAGGACACGACAAATAGACATTCACGATACACAAGGAGGTGACAAGACCACAGGGGGGCATTACACCAACTACCACACAATGGAATCTGCATACTACCACACAATGTAAGCTGTATACTACCACACCATGTAAGCTGTATACTACCACACAATGTAAGCTCCATACTATCACACAATGTAATCTGCATAGTACCACACAATGAAAGCTGCATACCATCACACAAAGTAAGCTGCATACCACAACACAATGTAAGCTGCATACTACCACACAATATAAGCTATATACTACCACACAATGTAAGCTGTATACTACCACACAATGTAAGCTGTATACTACCACACAATGTAAGCTGTATTCAACCACACAATGTAAACTGGAGACAACCACACAATGTAAGCTGTATGCTACCAGACAATATAAGCTGCATTCTACCACACAATATAAGCTGTATACTACCACACAATGTAAGCTGTATACTACCACACAAGGAAAGCTGTATACTACCACACAATGTAAGCTGTATACTACCACACAATGTAAGCTGCGTACTACCACACAATGTAAGCTGCGTACTACCACACAATGTAAGCTGCATACTACCACGCAATGTAAGCTGTATACTACCACACAATGCAAGCTGCATACTACCACACAATGTAAGCTGCATACTACCACACAATGTAAGCTGCATACTACCACACAATGTAAGCTGCATACTACCAAACAATGTAATCTGCATACTTCCATGCAATGTAAGCTGTATACTACCACACAATGTAATCTGTATACTACCACACAATGTAAGCTGTATACTACCACACAATATAAGCTGCATACTTCCATGCAATGTAAGCTGCATACTACCACACAATGTAAGCTGCATACTACCACACAATGTAAGCTGTATACTACCACACAATGTAAGCTGTATACTACCACACAATATAAGCTGCATACTTCCATGCAATGTAAGCTGTATCCTACAACACAATGTAATCTGCATACATCCACTCAATGTAAGCTGCATACTACCACACAAAGTAAGCTGCATCCTACCACACAATATAAGCTGCATACTACCACACAATGTAAGCTCTATACTTCCACACAATGTAAGCTGCATACTACCACTCAATGTAAGCTGCATACTACCACAAAATATAAGCTGTATACTACCACACAATTTCAGCTGCATACTACCACACAATGTAATCTGCATACTTCCACTCAATGAAAGCTGCATACTACCACACAATGTAAGCTGCATACTACCACACAATATAAGCTGCATACTACCACACAATGTAAGCTGTTAACTACAATGCAATGTAAGCTGTATACTACAACTCAATGTAATCTGCATACTACCACACAATAGAAGCTGCGTACTACCACACAATTTAAGCTGCGTACTACCACACAATGTAAACTGGAGACCACCACAGAGTGTAATCTGCGTACTACCACACAATGTAAGCTTCATACAACCACACAATGTAAGCTGCATGCTACCACACAATATAAGCTGTATACTACCACACAATATAAGCTGCATACTTCCATGCAATGTAAGCTGTATACTACCACGCAATGTAAGCTGTATACTACCACACAATATAAGCTGCATACTTCCATGCAATGTAAGCTGCATACTACCACACAATGTAAGCTGCATACTACCACACAATATAAGCTGCATACTTCCATGCAATGTAAGCTGTATCCTACAACACAATGTAATCTGCATACATTCACTCAATGTAAGCTGCATACTACCACACAAAGTAAGCTGCATCCTACCACACAATATAAGCTGCATACTACCACACAATGTAAGCTCTATACTACCACACAATGTAATCTGCATACTACCACTCAATGTAAGCTGCATACTACCACACAATATAAGCTGTATACTACCACACAATATAAGCTGCATACTTCCATGCAATGTAAGCTGTATACTACCACACAATGTAATCTGCATACTTCCACTCAATGAAAGCTGCATACTACCACACAATGTAAGCTGCATACTACCACACAATATAAGCTGCATACTACCACACAATGTAAGCTGTTAACTACAATGCAATGTAAGCTGTATACTACAACTCAATGTAAGCTGCATACTACCACACAATGTAAGCTGTGTACTACCACACAATATAAGCTGTATACTACCACACAATATAAGCTGCATACTTCCATGCAATGTAAGCTGTATACTACCACACAATGTAAGCTGTATACTACCACACAATATAAGCTGCATACTTCCATGCAATGTAAACTGCATACTGCCGCACAAAGTAAGCTGCATACCACAACACAATGTAAGCTGCATACTACCACACAATATAAGCTATATACTACCACACAATGTAAGCTGTATACTAACACACAATGTAAGCTGTATCCTACCACACAATGTAAGCTGTATTCAACCACACAATGTAAACTGGAGACAACCACACAATCTAAGCTGTATGCTACCAGACAATATAAGCTGCATTCTACCACACAATGTAAGCTGTATACTACCACACAATATTTGTATACTACCACACAATGTAAGCTGCATACTACCACACAATGTAAGCTGTATACTACCACACAATGAAAGCTGTATACTACCACGCA
Source organism: Scyliorhinus torazame (assembly GCF_047496885.1). Classification (NCBI taxonomy): domain Eukaryota; kingdom Metazoa; phylum Chordata; class Chondrichthyes; order Carcharhiniformes; family Scyliorhinidae; genus Scyliorhinus; species Scyliorhinus torazame. The sequence continues at coordinate 148,143,376 of NC_092719.1, forward strand.
ATGTAAGGTGCTTACTACCACACAATGTAAGCTGCGTACTACCACACAATGTAAGCTGTATACTACCACACAATGTAAGCTGCATACTACCACACAATGTAAGCGGGATACTACCACACAATATAAGCTGTATACAACCACACAATGTAATCTGCATACTACCACACAATGTAAGCTGTAAACTACCACACCATGTAAGCTGCATACTACCACACAATGTAAGCTGTATACTACTACACAATGTAAGCTGCATACTACCACACAATGTAAGCTGTATACTACCACACAATGTAAGCTGCATACTACCATGCAATGTAAGCTGTATAATACCACACAATGAAAGCTGTATACTACCACACAATGTAAGCTGCATAATACCACACAATATAAGCTGCATACAACCACACAATGTAAGCTGTATACTATCACACTATGTAAGCTGTATACTACCACACAATGTAAGCTGCATGCTACCACACAATATAAGCTGTATACTACCATGCAATGTAAGCTGTATCCTAACACTCAATGTAAGCTGCATATTACCACACAATATAATCTGCATACTATCAAACAATGTAATCTGCATACTACCACACAATATAAGCTGCATACTACCATGCAATGTATGTGTCTCCTACCACTCAATGTAAGCTGCATACTACCACACAATGTAAGCTGCATACTTCCATGCAATGTAAGCTGTATACTACCACACAATGTAAGCTGCATACTACAACACAATGTGAGCTGTATACTACCACACAATGTAAGATGCACACTACCACACAATGTAATCTGCATACTACCACGCAATGTAAGCTGCATACTACCACACAATGTAAGCTGTATACTACCACACAATGTAAGATGCACACTACCACACAATGTAATCTGCATACTACCACGCAATGTAAGCTGAATACTACCACACAATGCAAGCTGTATACTACCACACAATATAAGCTGTATACTACCACACAATGTAAGCTGTATACAACCACACAATGTAAGCTTTTTCCTACCACACAATGTAAGCTGCATACTACCACACAATGTAAGCTGCATACTACCACACAATGTAAGCTGTATACTACCACACAATGTAAGCTGTATACTACCATACAAAGTAAGCTGCGTACTACCACACAATGTAAGCTGTAAACTACCACACAATGTAAGCTGCATACTACCACGCAATGTAAGCTGTATACTACCACACAATGTAAGCTGCATACTACCACACAATGTAATCTGCATACTACCACACAATGTAAGCTGCACACTACCACACAATGTAAGCTGTTACTACCACACAATGTGAACTGGAGACCACCACACAATGTGAACTGGAGACCACCACACAATGTAATCTGCATACTACCACACAATAGAAGCTGCGTACTACCACACAGTGTAATCTGCATACTACCACACAATAGAAGCTGCGTACTACCACACAATATAAGCTGCGTACTACCACACAATGTAAACTGGAGACCACCACAGAGTGTCATCTGCGTACTACCACACAATGTAAGCTTCATACAACCACACAATGTAAGCTGCATACTACCACAAAATTTAAGCTGTATACTACCACACAATATAAGCTGCATACTTCCATGCAATGTAAGCTGTATACTACCACACAATATAAGCTGCATACTTCCATGCAATGTAAGCTGCATACTACCACACAATGTAAGCTGCATACTACCACACAATATAAGCTGCATACTTCCATGCAATGTAAGCTGTATCCTACAACACAATGTAATCTGCATACATTCACTCAATGTAAGCTGCATACTACCACACAAAGTAAGCTGCATCCTACCACACAATATAAGCTGCATACTACCACACAATGTAAGCTCTATACTACCACACAATGTAATCTGCATACTACCACTCAATGTAAGCTGCATACTACCACACAATATAAGCTGTATACTACCACACAATATAAGCTGCATACTTCCATGCAATGTAAGCTGTATACTACCACACAATGTAATCTGCATACTTCCACTCAATGAAAGCTGCATACTACCACACAATGTAAGCTGCATACTACCACACAATATAAGCTGCATACTACCACACAATGTAAGCTGTTAACTACAATGCAATGTAAGCTGTATACTACAACTCAATGTAAGCTGCATACTACCACACAATGTAAGCTGTGTACTACCACACAATATAAGCTGTATACTACCACACAATATAAGCTGCATACTTCCATGCAATGTAAGCTGTATACTACCACACAATGTAAGCTGTATACTACCACACAATATAAGCTGCATACTTCCATGCAATGTAAACTGCATACTGCCACACAAAGTAAGCTGCATACCACAACACAATGTAAGCTGCATACTACCACACAATATAAGCTATATACTACCACACAATGTAAGCTGTATACTAACACACAATGTAAGCTGTATCCTACCACACAATGTAAGCTGTATTCAACCACACAATGTAAACTGGAGACAACCACACAATCTAAGCTGTATGCTACCAGACAATATAAGCTGCATTCTACCACACAATGTAAGCTGTATACTACCACACAATATTTGTATACTACCACACAATGTAAGCTGCATACTACCACACAATGTAAGCTGTATACTACCACACAATGAAAGCTGTATACTACCACGCAATGTAAGGTGCTTACTACCACACAATGTAAGCTGCGTACTACCACACAATGTAAGCTGTATACTACCACACAATGTAAGCTGCATACTACCACACAATGTAAGCGGGATACTACCACACAATATAAGCTGTATACAACCACACAATGTAATCTGCATACTACCACACAATGTAAGCTGTAAACTACCACACCATGTAAGCTGCATACTACCACACAATGTAAGCTGTATACTACTACACAATGTAAGCTGCATACTACCACACAATGTAAGCTGTATACTACCACACAATGTAAGCTGCATACTACCATGCAATGTAAGCTGTATACTACCACACAATGAAAGCTGTATACTACCACACAATGTAAGCTGCATAATACCACACAATATAAGCTGCATACAACCACACAATGTAAGCTGTATACTATCACACTATGTAAGCTGTATACTACCACACAATGTAAGCTGCATGCTACCACACAATATAAGCTGTATACTACCATGCAATGTAAGCTGTATACTAACACTCAATGTAAGCTGCATATTACCACACAATATAATCTGCATACTATCACACAATGTAATCTGCATACTACCACACAATATAAGCTGCATACTACCATGCAATGTATGTGTCTCCTACCACTCAATGTAAGCTGCATACTACCACACAATGTAAGCTGCATACTTCCATGCAATGTAAGCTGTATACTACCACACAATGTAAGCTGCATACTACAACACAATGTGAGCTGTATACTACCACACAATGTAAGATGCACACTACCACACAATGTAATCTGCATACTACCACGCAATGTAAGCTGCATACTACCACACAATGTAAGCTGTATACTACCACACAATGTAAGATGCACACTACCACACAATGTAATCTGCATACTACCACGCAATGTAAGCTGAATACTACCACACAATGCAAGCTGTATACTACCACACAATATAAGCTGTATACTACCACACAATGTAAGCTGTATACAACCACACAATGTAAGCTTTTTCCTACCACACAATGTAAGCTGCATACTACCACACAATGTAAGCTGCATACTACCACACAATGTAAGCTGTATACTACCACACAATGTAAGCTGTATACTACCATACAAAGTAAGCTGCGTACTACCACACAATGTAAGCTGTAAACTACCACACAATGTAAGCTGCATACTACCACGCAATGTAAGCTGTATACTACCACACAATGTAAGCTGCATACTACCACACAATGTAATCTGCATACTACCACACAATGTAAGCTGCACACTACCACACAATGTAAGCTGTTACTACCACACAATGTGAACTGGAGACCACCACACAATGTGAACTGGAGACCACCACACAATGTAATCTGCATACTACCACACAATAGAAGCTGCGTACTACCACACAGTGTAATCTGCATACTACCACACAATAGAAGCTGCGTACTACCACACAATATAAGCTGCGTACTACCACACAATGTAAACTGGAGACCACCACAGAGTGTCACCTGCGTACTACCACACAATGTAAGCTTCATACAACCACACAATGTAAGCTGCATACTACCACAAAATTTAAGCTGTATACTACCACACAATATAAGCTGCATACTTCCATGCAATGTAAGCTGTATACTACCACACAATGTAAGCTGTATACTACCACACAATATAAGCTGCATACTTCCATGCAATGTAAGCTGCATACTACCACACAATGTAAGCTGCATACTACCACACAATGTAAGCTGTATACTACCACACAATGTAGGCTGTATACTATCACACAATATAAGCTGCATACATCCATGCAATGTAAGCTGTATCCGACAACACAATGTAATCTGCATACTACCACTCAATGTAAGCTGCATACTACCACACAATATAAGCTGTATACTACCACACAATATAAGCTGCATACTTCCATGCAATGTAAGCTGTATACTGCCACACAATGTAATCTGCATACTTCCACTCAATGAAAGCTGCATACTACCACACAATGTAATCTGCATTCTTCCACTCAATATAAGGTGCATACTACCACACAATATAAACTCCATGCTACCACACAATGTAAGCTGCATACTACCACACAATTTAATCTGCATACTACCACACAATGTAAGCTGTATACTACCACACAATGTAAGCTGTATACTACCATACAATGTAAGCTGCATACTACCACACAATGTAAGCTGTATACTACCACACAATGTAATCTGCATACTTCCACTCAATGAAAGCTGCATACTACCACACAATGTAAGCTGCATACTACCACACAATATAAGCTGCATACTACCACACAATGTAAGCTGTTAACTACAATGCAATGTAAGCTGTATACTACAACTCAATGTAAGCTGCATACTACCACACAATGTAAGCTGTGTACTACCACACAATATAAGCTGTATACTACCACACAATATAAGCTGCATACTTCCATGCAATGTAAGCTGTATACTACCACACAATGTAAGCTGTATACTACCACACAATATAAGCTGCATACTTCCATGCAATGTAAACTGCATACTGCCACACAAAGTAAGCTGCATACCACAACACAATGTAAGCTGCATACTACCACACAATATAAGCTATATACTACCACACAATGTAAGCTGTATACTAACACACAATGTAAGCTGTATCCTACCACACAATGTAAGCTGTATTCAACCACACAATGTAAACTGGAGACAACCACACAATCTAAGCTGTATGCTACCAGACAATATAAGCTGCATTCTACCACACAATGTAAGCTGTATACTACCACACAATATTTGTATACTACCACACAATGTAAGCTGCATACTACCACACAATGTAAGCTGTATACTACCACACAATGAAAGCTGTATACTACCACACAATGTAAGCTGCTTACTACCACACAATGTAAGCTGCGTACTACCACACAATGTAAGCTGTATACTACCACACAATGTAAGCTGCATACTACCACACAATGTAAGCGGGATACTACCACACAATATAAGCTGTATACAACCACACAATGTAATCTGCATACTACCACACAATGTAAGCTGTAAACTACCACACCATGTAAGCTGCATACTACCACACAATGTAAGCTGTATACTACCACACAATGTAAGCTGCATACTACCACACAATGTAAGCTGTATACTACCACACAATGTAAGCTGCATACTACCATGCAATGTAAGCTGTATACTACCACACAATGAAAGCTGTATACTACCACACAATGTAAGCTGCATAATACCACACAATATAAGCTGCATACAACCACACAATGTAAGCTGTATACTATCACACTATGTAAGCTGTATACTACCACACAATGTAAGCTGCATGCTACCACACAATATAAGCTGTATACTACCATGCAATGTAAGCTGTATACTAACACTCAATGTAAGCTGCATATTACCACACAATATAATCTGCATACTATCACACAATGTAATCTGCATACTACCACACAATATAAGCTGCATACTACCATGCAATGTATGTGTCTCCTACCACTCAATGTAAGCTGCATACTACCACACAATGTAAGCTGCATACTTCCATGCAATGTAAGCTGTATACTACCACACAATGTAAGCTGCATACTACAACACAATGTGAGCTGTATACTACCACACAATGTAAGATGCACACTACCACACAATGTAATCTGCATACTACCACGCAATGTAAGCTGCATACTACCACACAATGTAAGCTGTATACTACCACACAATGTAAGATGCACACTACCACACAATGTAATCTGCATACTACCACGCAATGTAAGCTGAATACTACCACACAATGCAAGCTGTATACTACCACACAATATAAGCTGTATACTACCACACAATGTAAGCTGTATACAACCACACAATGTAAGCTTTTTCCTACCACACAATGTAAGCTGCATACTACCACACAATGTAAGCTGCATACTACCACACAATATAAGCTGCATACTACCATGCAATGTATGTGTCTCCTACCACTCAATGTAAGCTGCATACTACCACACAATGTAAGCTGCATACTTCCATGCAATGTAAGCTGTATACTACCACACAATGTAAGCTGCATACTACAACACAATGTGAGCTGTGTACTACCACACAATGTAAGATGCACACTACCACACAATGTAATCTGCATACTACCACGCAATGTAAGCTGCATACTACCACACAATGTAAGCTGTATACTACCACACAATGTAAGATGCACACTACCACACAATGTAATCTGCATACTACCACGCAATGTAAGCTGAATACTACCACACAATGCAAGCTGTATACTACCACACAATATAAGCTGTATACTACCACACAATGTAAGCTGTATACAACCACACAATGTAAGCTTTTTCCTACCACACAATGTAAGCTGCATACTACCACACAATGTAAGCTGCATACTACCACACAATGTAAGCTGTATACTACCACACAATGTAAGCTGTATACTACCATACAAAGTAAGCTGCGTACTACCACACAATGTAAGCTGTAAACTACCACACAATGTAAGCTGCATACTACCACGCAATGTAAGCTGTATACTACCACACAATGTAAGCTGCATACTACCACACAATGTAATCTGCATACTACCACACAATGTAAGCTGCACACTACCACACAATGTAAGCTGTTACTACCACACAATGTGAACTGGAGACCACCACACAATGTGAACTGGAGACCACCACACAATGTAATCTGCATACTACCACACAATAGAAGCTGCGTACTACCACACAGTGTAATCTGCATACTACCACACAATAGAAGCTGCGTACTACCACACAATATAAGCTGCGTACTACCACACAATGTAAACTGGAGACCACCACAGAGTGTCACCTGCGTACTACCACACAATGTAAGCTTCATACAACCACACAATGTAAGCTGCATACTACCACAAAATTTAAGCTGTATACTACCACACAATATAAGCTGCATACTTCCATGCAATGTAAGCTGTATACTACCACACAATGTAAGCTGTATACTACCACACAATATAAGCTGCATACTTCCATGCAATGTAAGCTGCATACTACCACACAATGTAAGCTGCATACTACCACACAATGTAAGCTGTATACTACCACACAATGTAGGCTGTATACTATCACACAATATAAGCTGCATACATCCATGCAATGTAAGCTGTATCCGACAACACAATGTAATCTGCATACTACCACTCAATGTAAGCTGCATACTACCACACAATATAAGCTGTATACTACCACACAATATAAGCTGCATACTTCCATGCAATGTAAGCTGTATACTGCCACACAATGTAATCTGCATACTTCCACTCAATGAAAGCTGCATACTACCACACAATGTAATCTGCATTCTTCCACTCAATATAAGGTGCATACTACCACACAATATAAACTCCATGCTACCACACAATGTAAGCTGCATACTACCACACAATTTAATCTGCATACTACCACACAATGTAAGCTGTATACTACCACACAATGTAAGCTGTATACTACCATACAATGTAAGCTGCATACTACCACACAATGTAAGCTGTATACTACCACACAATGTAATCTGCATACTTCCACTCAATGAAAGCTGCAGACTACCACACAATGTAAGCTGCATACTACCACACAATATAAGCTGCATACTACCACACAATGTAAGCTGTTAACTACAATGCAATGTAAGCTGTATACTACAACTCAATGTAAGCTGCATACTACCACACAATGTAAGCTGTGTACTACCACACAATATAAGCTGTATACTACCACACAATATAAGCTGCATACTTCCATGCAATGTAAGCTGTATACTACCACACAATGTAAGCTGTATACTACCACACAATATAAGCTGCATACTTCCATGCAATGTAAACTGCATACTGCCACACAAAGTAAGCTGCATACCACAACACAATGTAAGCTGCATACTACCACACAATATAAGCTATATACTACCACACAATGTAAGCTGTATACTAACACACAATGTAAGCTGTATCCTACCACACAATGTAAGCTGTATTCAACCACACAATGTAAACTGGAGACAACCACACAATCTAAGCTGTATGCTACCAGACAATATAAGCTGCATTCTACCACACAATGTAAGCTGTATACTACCACACAATATTTGTATACTACCACACAATGTAAGCTGCATACTACCACACAATGTAAGCTGTATACTACCACACAATGAAAGCTGTATACTACCACACAATGTAAGCTGCTTACTACCACACAATGTAAGCTGCGTACTACCACACAATGTAAGCTGTATACTACCACACAATGTAAGCTGCATACTACCACACAATGTAAGCGGGATACTACCACACAATATAAGCTGTATACAACCACACAATGTAATCTGCATACTACCACACAATGTAAGCTGTAAACTACCACACCATGTAAGCTGCATACTACCACACAATGTAAGCTGTATACTACCACACAATGTAAGCTGCATACTACCACACAATGTAAGCTGTATACTACCACACAATGTAAGCTGCATACTACCATGCAATGTAAGCTGTATACTACCACACAATGAAAGCTGTATACTACCACACAATGTAAGCTGCATAATACCACACAATATAAGCTGCATACAACCACACAATGTAAGCTGTATACTATCACACTATGTAAGCTGTATACTACCACACAATGTAAGCTGCATGCTACCACACAATATAAGCTGTATACTACCATGCAATGTAAGCTGTATACTAACACTCAATGTAAGCTGCATATTACCACACAATATAATCTGCATACTATCACACAATGTAATCTGCATACTACCACACAACATAAGCTGCATACTACCATGCAATGTATGTGTCTCCTACCACTCAATGTAAGCTGCATACTACCACACAATGTAAGCTGCATACTTCCATGCAATGTAAGCTGTATACTACCACACAATGTAAGCTGCATACTACAACACAATGTGAGCTGTATACTACCACACAATGTAAGATGCACACTACCACACAATGTAATCTGCATACTACCACGCAATGTAAGCTGCATACTACCACACAATGTAAGCTGTATACTACCACACAATGTAAGATGCACACTACCACACAATGTAATCTGCATACTACCACGCAATGTAAGCTGAATACTACCACACAATGCAAGCTGTATACTACCACACAATATAAGCTGTATACTACCACACAATGTAAGCTGTATACAACCACACAATGTAAGCTTTTTCCTACCACACAATGTAAGCTGCATACTACCACACAATGTAAGCTGCATACTACCACACAATGTAAGCTGTATACTACCACACAATGTAAGCTGTATACTACCATACAAAGTAAGCTGCGTACTACCACACAATGTAAGCTGTAAACTACCACACAATGTAAGCTGCATACTACCACGCAATGTAAGCTGTATACTACCACACAATGTAAGCTGCATACTACCACACAATGTAATCTGCATACTACCACACAATGTAAGCTGCACACTACCACACAATGTAAGCTGTTACTACCACACAATGTGAACTGGAGACCACCACACAATGTGAACTGGAGACCACCACACAATGTAATCTGCATACTACCACACAATAGAAGCTGCGTACTACCACACAGTGTAATCTGCATACTACCACACAATAGAAGCTGCGTACTACCACACAATATAAGCTGCGTACTACCACACAATGTAAACTGGAGACCACCACAGAGTGTCATCTGCGTACTACCACACAATGTAAGCTTCATACAACCACACAATGTAAGCTGCATACTACCACAAAATTTAAGCTGTATACTACCACACAATATAAGCTGCATACTTCCATGCAATGTAAGCTGTATACTACCACACAATGTAAGCTGTATACTACCACACAATATAAGCTGCATACTTCCATGCAATGTAAGCTGCATACTACCACACAATGTAAGCTGCATACTACCACACAATGTAAGCTGTATACTACCACACAATGTAGGCTGTATACTACCACACAATATAAGCTGCATACTTCCATGCAATGTAAGCTGTATCCTACAACACAATGTAATCTGCATACTACCACTCAATGTAAGCTGCATACTACCACACAATATAAGCTGTATACTACCACACAATATAAGCTGCATACTTCCATGCAATGTAAGCTGTATACTGCCACACAATGTAATCTGCATACTTCCACTCAATGAAAGCTGCATACTACCACACAATGTAAGCTGCATACTACCACACAATGTAAGCTGCATACTACCACACAATATAAGCTGCATACTACCTCACAATGTAAGCTGCATACTACCACACAATATAAGCTGTACACTACCACACAATATAAGCTGCATACTACCATGCAATGTAAGCTGTATACTACCACACAATGTAATCTGCATTCTTCCACTCAATATAAGGTGCATACTACCACACAATATAAACTCCATGCTACCACACAATGTAAGCTGCATACTACCACACAATTTAATCTGCATACTACCACACAATGTAAGCTGTATACTACCACACAATGTAAGCTGTATACTACCATACAATGTAAGCTACATACTACCACACAATGTAAGCTGTATACTACCACACAATGTAAGCTGTTACTACCACACAATGTGAACTGGAGACCACCACACAATGTGAACTGGAGACCACCACACAATGTAATCTGCATACTACCACACAATAGAAGCTGCGTACTACCACACAATGTAAGCTGCGTACTACCACACAATGTAAACTGGAGACCACCACAGAGTGTAATCTGCGTACTACCACACAATGTAAGCTTCATACAACCACACAATGTAAGCTGCATACTACCACAAAATATAAGCTGTATACTACCACACAATATAAGCTGCATACTTCCATGCAATGAAAGCTGTATACTACCACACAATGTAAGCTGTATACTACCACACAATATAAGCTGCATACTTCAATGCAATGTAAGCTGCATACTACCACACAATGTAAGCTGCATACTACCACACAATGTAAGCTGTATACTACCACACAATGTAGGCTGTATACTACCACACAATATAAGCTGCATACTTCCATGCAATGTAAGCTGTATCCTACAACACAATGTAATCTGCATACTACCACTCAATGTAAGCTGCATACTACCACACAATATAAGCTGTATACTACCACACAATATAAGCTGCATACTTCCATGCAATGTAAGCTGTATACTGCCACACAATGTAATCTGCATACTTCCACTCAATGAAAGCTGCATACTACCACACAATGTAAGCTGCATACTACCACACAATGTAAGCTGCATACTACCACACAATATAAGCTGCATACTACCTCACAATGTAAGCTGCATACTACCACACAATATAAGCTGTACACTACCACACAATATAAGCTGCATACTACCATGCAATGTAAGCTGTATACTACCACACAATGTAATCTGCATTCTTCCACTCAATATAAGGTGCATACTACCACACAATATAAACTCCATGCTACCACACAATGTAAGCTGCATACTACCACACAATGTAATCTGCATACTACCACACAATGTAAGCTGCACACTACCACACAATGTAAGCTGTTACTACCACACAATGTGAACTGGAGACCACCACACAATGTAATCTGCATACTACCACACAATAGAAGCTGCGTACTACCACACAATGTAAGCTGCGTACTACCACACAATGTAAACTGGAGACCACCACAGAGTGTAATCTGCGTACTACCACACAATGTAAGCTTCAAACAACCACACAATGTAAGCTGCATACTACCACACAATGTAAGCTGTATACTACCACACAATGTAAGCTGTATACTACCACACAATATAAGCTGCATACTTCCATGCAATGTAAGCTGTATCCTACAACACAATGTAATCTGCATACATCCACACAATGTAAGCTGCATGCTACCACACAATGTAAGCTGCATACTACCACACAATATAAGCTGCATAGTACCACACAATGTAAGCTGCATACTGCAACACAATATAAGCTGCGTACTACCACACAATTTAAGCGGGATACTACCACAAAATGTAAGCTGTATACTACCACTCAATGTAAGCTGCATACTACCATACAATATAAGCTGCATACTACCTCACCATGTAAGCTGCATACTACCACACAATATAAGCTGTACACTACCACACAATATAAGCTGCATACTACCATGCAATGTAAGCTGTATACTACCACACAATGTAATCTGCATTCTTCCACTCAATATAAGCTGCATACTACCACACAATATAAGCTGCATACTACCACACAATGTAAGCTGTTAACTACCATGCAATGTAAGCTGTATACTACCACACAATGTAAGCTGCATACTACCACACAATGTAAGCTGCATACTATCACACAATGTAAGCTGCATACTACCACACAGTATAAGCAGCATACTACCACACAATGTAAGCGGGATACTCCCACACAATGTTAGCTGTATACTACCACTCAATGTAAGCTGCATACTACCACACAATATAAGCAGCATACTACCACACAATGTAAGCGGGATACTCCCACACAATGTTAGCTGTATACTACCACTCAATGTAAGCTGCATACTACCACACAATATAAGCTGCATACTACCACACAATGTAATCTGCATTCTACCTCACAATGTAAGCTGTATACTACCACACAATGTAAGCTGCATACTACCACACAATGTAAGCTGCATACTACCACACAATATAAGCTGTATACTACCACACAATGCAAGCTGTATACTACCACACAATGTAAGCTGCAAACTACCACACAATATAAGCTGCATAATACCATGCAATGTAAACTCTATACTACCAATCAATGTAAGATGCATACTACCACACAATAAAAGCTGCATACTACCACACAATGTAATCTGCATACTACCACACAATGTAAGCTGCACACTACCATGCAATGTAAGCTGCATACTACCACACAATATAAGCTGCATATGACCACACAATGTAAGCTGTATACTACCACACAATGTAAGCTGCATACTACCACACAATATAAGCTGCATACTACCACACAATGTAAGCTGCATACTACCACACAATGTGAGCTGCATACTACCACACAATGTGAGCTGTATACTACCACACAATATAAGCTGCACACTACCACACAATGTAATCTGCATACTACCACACAATGTAAGCTGCATACTACCACACAATATAAGCTGCATACAACCACACAATGTAAGCTGGATACTACCACACAATGTTAGCTGTATGCTACCACACAATATAAGCTGCATACAACCACACAATGTAAGCTGTATACTACCACACAATGTAAGCTGCATACTACCACACAATATAAGCTGTATACTACCATGCAATGTAAGCTGTATACTAACACTCAATGTAAGCTGCATATTACCACACAATATAATCTGCATACTACCACACAATGTAATCTGCATACTACCACACAATATAAGCTGCATACTACCATGCAATGTATGTGTCTCCTACCACTCAATGTAAGCTGCATACTACCACACAATGTAAGCTGCATACTACCACACAATATAAGCTGCATATGACCACACAATGTAAGCTGTATACTACCACACAATGTAAGCTGCATACTACCACACAATATAAGCTGCATACTACCACACAATGTAAGCTGCATACTACCACACAATGTGAGCTGCATACTACCACACAATGTGAGCTGTATACTAACACTCAATGTAAGCTGCATATTACCACACAATATAATCTGCATACTACCAATCAATGTAAGATGCATACTACCACACAATAAAAGCTGCATACGTGTAGTGTCTCCCACCCACCCTCCTCCTCTAACCTAATAATAAGACCCATTGGTGTAAGGTAAGTGCCATATTATATTATATATTATTAGCATTGTGCAGGCCAAGGATTGGAGGTGGAGGAGCAGTCTCTGTCAGCGAGAGAACCTGAGAACATCTCAGAAGGTAAGCAAGTGATTTTTACTTTTATACCTTTTTTCAAATTGTGTGTGTCGGGGGGGACAGAAAAGCTGTGACCTGAGTGGCTGGTTGGGATTCTAACCTAAATTTTTTTGACTATTTGGGAACTAATTAAACATAATAACTTAATTATAATTTAGAGGATATCTAAGCCAGAGATCGGAGGATATTATAGTTAGCTATCGCATTTCTATTAGAAATCTAGTGCTAGGAAACAGATAGTTGACAGTAACTTTGTAATTTAAAAAAAAAAAAGTATTTATAAAAAAAAAAAGACAAATTTTAATTTTAATTAATTGACGCAATGTCAGTTAGAGGGGTGCTGTGCTCTGACTGTGAGATGTGGCAGGTCCGGGAGGCTTCCAGCGTCCTGGATGGCTTCATCTGCAGAAAGTGCACCCAACTGCAGCTCCTCACAGACCGCATGGTTCGGTTGGAGCAGCAATTGGATGCACTTAGGAGCATGCAGGTGGCGGAAAGCGTCATAGATCGCAGTTATGTAAGTGTGGTCACACCCAAGGTGCAGGCAGAGAAATGGGTGACCACCAGAAAGGGCAGGCAGTCAGTGCAGGAATCCCCTGTGGTTGTCCCCCTCTCGAACAGATATACCCCTTTGGATACTGTCGGGGGGGATAGCCTATCAGGGGAAAACAGCAGCAGCCAGAGCAGTGGCACCACGGCTGGCTCTGATGTTCAGAAGGGAGGGTCAAAGCGCAGAAGAGTAATAGTTATAGGGGACTCTATAGTCAGGGGAACAGATAGGCGCTTCTGTGGACGTGAAAGAGACTCCAGGATGGTATGTTGCCTCCCTGGTGCCAGGGTCCAGGATGTCTCCGAACGGGTAGAGGGAATCCTGAAGGGGGAGGGCAAACAGGTAGAGGTCGTTGTACATATTGGTACTAACGACATAGGCAGGAAGAGGCATGAGGTCCTGCAGCAGGAGTTCAGGGAGCTAGGCAGAAAGTTAAAAGACAGGACCTCGAGGGTTGTAATCTCGGGATTACTCCCTGTGCCACGTGCCAGTGAGGCTAGAAATAGGAAGATAGAGCAGACAAACACGTGGCTAAACAGCTGGTGTAGGAGGGAGGGTTTCGGTTATCTGGACCACTGGGAGCTCTTCCGGGGCAGGTGTGACCTGTATAAGATGGACGGGTTGCATCTAAACCGGAGAGGCATAAATATCCTGGCCGCGAGATTTGCTAGTGTCACACGGGAGGGTTTAAACTAGTATGGCAGGGGGGTGGGCACGGGAGCAATAGGTCAGAAGGTGAGAGCGTTGAGGGAGAACTAGGGAATATGGACAGTGTGGCTCTGAGGCAGAGCAGACGGGGAGAAGTTGCTGAACACAGCGGGTCTGGTGGCCTGAAGTGCATATGTTTTAATGCAAGGAGCATTACGGGTAAGGCAGATGAACTTAGAGCTTGGATTACTACTTGGAACTATGATGTTGTTGCCATTACAGAGACCTGGTTGAGGGAAGGGCAGGATTGGCAGCTAAACGTTCCAGGATTTAGATGTTTCAGGCGGGATAGAGGGGGATGTAAAAGGGGAGGCGGAGTTGCGCTACTTGTTCAGGAGAGTATCACAGCTATACAGCGAGAGGACACCTCAGAGGGCAGTGAGGCTATATGGGTAGAGATCAGGAATAAGAAGGGTGCAGTCACAATGTTGGGGGTATACTACAGGCCTCCCAACAGCCAGCGGGAGATAGAGGAGCAGATAGGTAGACAGATTTTGGAAAAGAGTAAAAACAACAGGGTTGTGGTGATGGGAGACTTCAACTTCCCCAATATTGACTGGGACTCACTTAGTGCCAGGGGCTTAGACGGGGCAGAGTTTGTAAGGAGCATCCAGGAGGGCTTCTTAAAACAATATGTAAACAGTCCAACTAGGGAAGAGGCGGTACTGGACCTGGTATTGGGGAATGAGCCCGGCCAGGTGGTAGATGTTTCAGTAGGGGAGCATTTCGGTAACAGTGACCACAATTCAGTAAGTTTTAAAGTACTGGTGGACAAGGATAAGAGTGGTCCGAGGATGAATGTGCTAAATTGGGGGAAGGCTAATTATAACAATATTAGGCGGGAACTGAAGAGCATAGATTGGGGGCGGATGTTTGAGGGCAAATCAACATCTGACATGTGGGAGGCTTTCAAGTGTCAGTTGATAGGAATACAGGACAGGCATGTTCCTGTGAGGAAGAAAGACAAATACGGCAATTTTCGGGAACCTTGGATGACGAATGATATTGTAGGCCTCGTCAAAAAGAAAAAGGAGGCATTTGTCAGGGCTAAAAGGCTGGGAACAGACGAAGCCTGTGTGGCATATAAGGAAAGTAGGAAGGAACTTAAGCAGGGAGTCAGGAGGGCTAGAAGGGGTCATGAAAAGTCATTGGCAAATAGGGTTAAGGAAAATCCCAAGGCTTTTTACACTTACATAAAAAGCAAGAGGGTAGCCAGGGAAAGGGTTGGCCCACTGAAGGATAGGCAAGGGAATCTATGTGTGGAGCCAGAGGAAATGGGCGAGGTACTAAATGAATACTTTGCATCAGTATTCACCAAAGAGAAGGAATTGGTAGATGTTGAGTCTGGAGAAGGGGGTGTAGATAGCCTGGGTCACATTGTGATCCAAAAAGACGAGGTGTTGGGTGTCTTAAAAAATATTAAGGTAGATAAGTCCCCAGGGCCGGATGGGATCTACCCCAGAATACTGAAGGAGGCTGGAGAGGAAATTGCTGAGGCCTTGACAGAAATCTTTGGATCCTCGCTGTCTTCAGGGGATGTCCCGGAGGACTGGAGAATAGCCAATGTTGTTCCTCTGTTTAAGAAGGGTGGCAGGGATAATCCCGGGAACTACAGGCCGGTGAGCCTTACTTCCGTGGTAGGGAAATTACTGGAGAGAATTCTTCGAGACAGGATCTACTCCCATTTGGAAGCAAATGGACGTATTAGTGAGAGGCAGCACGGTTTTGTGAAGGGGAGGTCGTGTCTCACTAACTTGATAGAGTTTTTCGAGGAGGTCACTAAGATGATTGATGCAGGTAGGGCAGTAGATGTTGTCTATATGGACTTCAGTAAGGCCTTTGACAAGGTCCCTCATGGTAGACTAGTACAAAAGGTGAAGTCACATGGGATCAGGGGTGAACTGGCAAGGTGGATACAGAACTGGCTAGGCCATAGAAGGCAGAGGGTAGCAATGGAGGGATGCTTTTCTAATTGGAGGGCTGTGACCAGTGGTGTTCCACAGGGATCAGTGCTGGGACCTTTGCTCTTTGTAGTATATATAAATGATTTGGAGGAAAATGTAACTGGTCTGATTAGTAAGTTTGCAGACGACACAAAGGTTGGTGGAATTGCGGATAGCGATGAGGACTGTCTGAGGATACAGCAGGATTTAGATTGTCTGGAGACTTGGGCGGAGAGATGGCAGATGGAGTTTAACCTGGACAAATGTGAGGTAATGCATTTTGGAAGGGCTAATGCAGGTAGGGAATATACAGTGAATGGTAGAACCCTCAAGAGTATTGAAAGTCAAAGAGATCTAGGAGTACAGGTCCACAGATCACTGAAAGGGACTACACAGGTGGAGAAGGTAGTCAAGAAGGCATACGGCATGCTTGCCTTCATTGGCCGGGGCATTGAGTATAAGAATTGGCAAGTCATGTTGCAGCTGTATAGAACCTTAGTTAGGCCACACTTGGAGTATAGTGTTCAATTCTGGTCGCCACACTACCAGAAGGATGTGGAGGCTTTAGAGAGGGTGCAGAAGAGATTTACCAGAATGTTGCCTGGTATGGAGGGCATAAGCTATGAGGAGCGATTGAATAAACTCGGTTTGTTCTCACTGGAACGAAGGAGGTTGAGGGGCGACCTGATAGAGGTATACAAAATTATGAGGGGCATAGACAGAGTGGATAGTCAGAGGCTTTTCCCCAGGGTAGAGGGGTCAATTACTAGGGGGCATAGGTTTAAGGTGAGAGGGGCAAAGTTTAGAGTAGATGTACGAGGCAAGTTTTTTACGCAGAGGGTAGTGGGTGCCTGGAACTCACTACCGGAGGAGGTAGTGGAGGCAGGGACGATAGGGACATTTAAGGGGCATCTTGACAAATATATGAATAGGATGGGAATAGAAGGATACGGACCCAGGAAGTGTAGAAGATTGTAGTTTAGTCGGGCAGTATGGTCGGCACGGGCTTGGAGGGCCGAAGGGCCTGTTCCTGTGCTGTACATTTCTTTGTTCTTTGTTCTTTGTACTACCACACAATGTTATCTGCATACTACCACACAATGTAAGCTGCACACTACCATGCAATGTAAGCTGCATACTACCACACAATATAAGCTGCATACTACCACACAATATAAGCTGCATACTACCACACAATGTAAGCTGCATACTACCACACAATGTGAGCTGCATACTAACACACAATGTGAGCTGTATACTACCACACAATATAAGCTGCACACTACCACACAATGTAATCTGCATACTACCACACAATGTAAGCTGCATACTACCACACAATATAAGCTGCATACAACCACACAATGTAAGCTGGATACTACCACACAATGTAAGCTGTATGCTACCACACAATATAAGCTGCATACAACCACACAATGTAAGCTGTATACTACCACACAATGTAAGCTGCATACTACCACACAATATAAGCTGTATACTACCATGCAATGTAAGCTGTATACTAACACTCAATGTAAGCTGCATATTACCACACAATATAATCTGCATACTACCACACAATGTAATCTGCATACTACCACACAATATAAGCTGCATACTACCATGCAATGTATGTGTCTCCTACCACTCAATGTAAGCTGCATACTACCACACAATGTAAGCTGCATACTACCACACAATGTAAGCTGCATACTACCACACAATGTAAGCTGCATACTACAACACAATGTGAGCTGTATACTACCACACAATGTAAGATGCACACTACCACACAATGTAATCTGCATACTACCACGCAATGTAAGCTGCATACTACCACACAATGTAAGCTGTATACTACCACACAATGTAAGATGCACACTGCCACACAATGCAAGCTGTATACTACCACACAATGTAAGCTTTTTCCTACCACACAATGTAAGCTGCATACTACCACACAATATAAGCGGCATACTACCACTCAATGTAAGCTGCATACTACCACACAATATAAGCTGCACACTACCACACAATGTAAGCTGCATACTATCACACAAAGTAAGCTGCATACCACAACACAATGTAAGCTGCATACTACCACACAATGTAAGCTGGATACTACCACGCAATGTAAGCTGCATCATACCACACAATGTAAGCTGTATACTACCACACAATGTAAGCTCCAGACTATCACACAATGTAATCTGCATACTACCACACAATGTAAGCTGCATACTACCACACAATGTAAGCTGTATACTACCACACAATGTAAGCTCCAGACTATCACACAATGTAACCTGCATACTACCACACAATGAAAGCTGCATACTACCACACAATGTAATCTGCATACTACCACACAATGTAATCTGCATACTTCCACACAATGTAAGCTGTATACTACCACACAATGTAAGCTGTATACTAACACACAATATAAGCTGTATACTACCACACAATGTAAGCTGTATACTACCACACAATGTAAGCTGTATACTAACATACAATATAAGCAGCATACTACCACACAATGTAAGCTGTATACTACCACACAATGTAAGCTGTATACTACCACACAATGTAATCTGCATACTACCACACAATGTAAGCTGTATACTACCACACAATGTAATCTGCTTACTACCACACAATGTACGCTGTATACTACCACACAATGTAATCTGTATACTACCACACAATGTAAGCTGTATGCTACCACACAATGTAAGCTGCATGCTACCACACAATGTAAGCTTGTATAATACCACACAATGTAAGCTGCATACTACCACACAATGTAAGCTGCATACTACCACACAATGTAAGCTTGTATACTACCACACAATGTAAGCTGTATACTCCCACACAATGTAAGCTGCATACTACCACAGAATGTAAGCTGTATACTACCACACAATGTAATCTGCATACTACCACACAATGTAAGCTGCATTCTAGCACACAATGTAAGCTGTATACTGCCACACAATGTAATCTGCATACTACCACACAATGTAAACTGCATACTACCACACAATGTAAGCTGCATACTACCACACAATGTAAGCTGTATACTACCACACAATGTAAGCTGCTTACTACCACACAATGTAAGCTGTACACTACCACACAATGTAAGCTGCATACTACCACACAATGTAAGCTGCATACTACCACACAATGTAAGCTGCATACTACCACACAATGTAAACTGCATACTACCACACAATGTAAGCTGCATACTACCACACAATGTAAGCTGTATACTACCACACAATGTAATCTGCATACCACCACACAATGTAAGCTGTATACTACCACACAATGTATGCTGCATACTACCACACAATGTAAGCTGCATACTACCACACAATGTAAGCTGCAGACTACTACACAATGTAAGCTCATACTACCACACAATGTAAACTGCATACTACCACACAATGTAAGCTGCAGACTACTACACAATGTAAGCTGTATACTACCACACAATGTAAGCTGCAGACTACCACACAATGTAAGCTGTATACTGCCACACAATGTAATCTGCATACTACCACACAATGTAAGCTGTATACTACCACACAATGTAAGCTGCAGACTACTACACAAGTAAGCTGCATACTACCACACAATGTAAGCTGCATACTACCACACAATGTAAGCTGCAGAGTACTACACAATGTAAGCTGTATACTACCACACAATGTAAGCTGCAGACTACTACACAATGTAAGCTGTATACTAGCACACAATGTAAGCTGCATACTACCACACAATATAAGCTGTATACTACCACACAATGTAAGCTGCATACTACCACACAATGTAAGCTGCATACTACCACACAATGTAAGCTGCATACTACCACACAATGTAAGTTGCATACTACCACACAATGTAATCTGTATACTACCACTCAATGTAAGCTGTTTAATACCACACAGTGTAAGCTGTATACTACCACACAATGTAAGCTGCATACTACCACACTATGTAAGCTGCATACTACCACACAATGTAAGCTGTATACTACCACACAATGTAAGCTGTATACTAACACACAATATAAGCTGTATACTACCACACAATGTAAGCTGTATACTACCACACAATGTAAGCTGTATACTAACATACAATATAAGCAGCATACTACCACACAATGTAAGCTGTATACTACCACACAATGTAAGCTGTATACTACCACACAATGTAATCTGCATACTACCACACAATGTAAGCTGTATACTACCACACAATGTAATCTGCTTACTACCACACAATGTACGCTGTATACTACCACACAATGTAATCTGTATACTACCACACAATGTAAGCTGTATGCTACCACACAATGTAAGCTGCATACTACCACACAATGTAAGCTTGTATACTACCACACAATGTAAGCTGCATACTACCACACAATGTAAGCTGTATACTCCCACACAATGTAAGCTGCATACTACCACAGAATGTAAGCTGTACACTACCACACAATGTAATCTGCATACTACCACACAATGTAAGCTGCGTACTAGCACACAATGTAAGATGTATACTGCCACACAATGTAATCTGCATACTACCACACAATGTAAACTGCATACTACCACACAATGTAAGCTGCATACTACCACACAATGTAAGCTGTATACTACCACACAATGTAAGCTGTATACTACCACACAATGTAAGCTGCATACTACCACACAATGTAAGCTGCATACTACCACACAATGTAAGCTGCATACTACCACACAATGTAAGTTGCATACTACCACACAATGTAATCTGTATACTACCACTCAATGTAAGCTGTTTAATACCACACAGTGTAAGCTGTATACTACCACACAATGTAAGCTGCATACTAGCACACAATGTAAGCTGTTTAATACCACACAGTGTAAGCTGTATACTACCACACAATATAAGCTGCATACTAGCACACAATGTAAGCTGTATACTGCCACACAATGTAATCTGCATACTACCACACAATGTAAACTGCATACTACCACACAATGTAAGCTGCATACTACCACACAATGTAAGCTGTATACTACCACACAATGTAAGCTGCTGACTACCACACAATGTAAGCTGTACACTACCACACAATGTAAGCTGCATACTACCACACAATGTAAGCTGCATACTACCACACAATGTAAGCTGCATACTACCACACAATGTAAGCTGCATACTACCACACAATGTAAGCTGTATACTACCACACAATGTAATCTGCATACGACCACACAATGTAAGCTGTATACTACCACACAATGTATGCTGCATACTACCACACAATGTAAGCTGCATACTACCACACAATGTAAGCTGCAGACTACTACACAATGTAAGCTGCATACTACCACACAATGTAAACTGCATACTACCACACAATGTAAGCTGCAGACTACTACACAATGTAAGCTGTATACTACCACACAATGTAGGCTGCATACTACCACATAATGTAATCTGCTTACTACCACACAATGTACGCTGTATACTATCACACAATGTAATCTGTATACTACCACACAATGTAAGCTGCATACTACCATACAATGTAAGCTGCATACTACCACACAATGTAAGCTTGTATACTACCACACAATGTAAGCTGCATACTACCACACAATGTAAGCTCTATACTCCCACACAATGTAAGCTGCATACTACCACAGAATGTAAGCTGTATACTACCACACAATGTAAGCTGCATACTACCACACAATGTAAGCTGCATACTACCACACAATGTAAGCTGCATACTACCACACAATGTAAGTTGCATACTACCACACAATGTAATCTGTATACTACCACTCAATGTAAGCTGTTTAATACCACACAGTGTAAGCTGTATACTACCACACAATGTAAGCTGCATACTACCACACTATGTAAGCTGCATACTACCACACAATGTAAGCTGTATACTACCACACAGTGTAAGCTGTATACTACCACACAATGTAAGCTGCATACTACCACACTATGTAAGCTGCATACTACCACACAATGTAAGCTGTATACTACCACACAATGTAAGCTGCATACTACCACACAATGTAAGCTGCATACTACCACACAATGTTAGCTGCATACTACCACACAATGTAAGCTGTATACTACCACATAATGTAAGCTGCTTACTACCACACAATGTAAGCTGCATACTACCACACAATGTAAGCTGCATACTACCACACAATGTTAGCTGCATACTACCACACAATGAAGGCTGCATACTACCACATAATGTAAGCTGCATACTACCACACAATGTAAGCTGCATACTACCACACAATGTAAGCTGCATACAACCACACAGTGTAATCTGCATACTACCACACAATGTAAGCTGCATACCATCACACAAAGTAGGCGGCATACTATCACACAAAGTAAGCTGCATACCACAACACAATGTAAGCTGCATACTACCACACAATGTAAACTGCATACTACCACACAATGTAAGCTGCATACTACCACACAATGTAAGCTGTATACTACCACACAATGTAAGCTGCTTACTACCACACAATGTAAGCTGCACACTACCACACAATGTAAGCTGCATACTACCACACAATGTAAGCTGCATACTACCACACAATGTAAGCTGCATACTACCACACAATGTAAGCTGCATACTACCACACAATGTAAGCTGCATACTACCACACAATGTAAGCTGTATACTACCACACAATGTAATCTGCAGACGACCACACAATGTAAGCTGTATACTACCACACAATGTATGCTGCATACTACCACACAATGTAAGCTGCATACTACCACACAATGTAAGCTGCAGACTACTACACAATGTAAGCTGCATACTACCACACAATGTAAACTGCATACTACCACACAATGTAAGCTGCAGACTACTACACAATGTAAGCTGTATACTACCACACAATGTAAGCTGCAGACTACCACACAATGTAAGCTGTATACTACCACACAATGTAAGCTGCAGACTACTACACAAGTAAGCTGCATACTACCACACAATGTAAGCTGCATACTACCACACAATGTAAGCTGCAGAGTACTACACAATGTAAGCTGTATACTACCACACAATGTAAGCTGCAGACTACTACACAATGTAAGCTGTATACTACCACACAATGTAAGCTGCATACTACCACAGAATGTAAGCTGTATACTACCACACAATGTAATCTGCATACTACCACACAATGTAAGCTGCATACTACCACACAATGTAAGCTGCATACTACCACACAATGTAAGTTGCATACTACCACACAATGTAATCTGTATACTACCACTCAATGTAAGCTGTTTAATACCACACAGTGTAAGCTGTATACTACCACACAATGTAAGCTGCATACTAGCACACAATGTAAGCTGTATACTGCCACACAATGTAAGCTGCATACTACTACACAATGTAAGCTGTATACTACCACACAATGTAAGCTGCAGACTACCACACAATGTAAGCTGTATACTGCCACACAATGTAATCTGCATACTACCACACAATGTAAGCTGTATACTACCACACAATGTAAGCTGCAGACTACTACACAAGTAAGCTGCATACTACCACACAATATAAGCTGCATACTACCACACAATGTAAGCTGCAGAGTACTACACAATGTAAGCTGTATACTACCACACAATGTAAGCTGCAGACTACTACACAATGTAAGCTGTATACTACCACACAATGTAAGCTGCATACTACCACACAATATAAGCTGTATAGTACCACACAATGTAAGCTGCATACTACCACACAATGTAAGCTGCATACTACCACACAATGTAAGCTGCATACTACCACACAATGTAAGTTGCATACTACCACACAATGTAATCTGTATACTACCACTCAATGTAAGCTGTTTAATACCACACAGTGTAAGCTGTATACTACCACACAATGTAAGCTGCATACTACCACACTATGTAAGCTGCATACTACCACACAATGTAAGCTGCATACTACCACACAATGTAAGCTGTATACTACCCCACAGTGTAAGCTGTATACTACCACACAATGTAAGCTGCATACTACCACACTATGTAAGCTGCATACTACCACACGATGTAAGCTGTATACTACCACACAATGTAAGCTGCATACTACCACACAATGTAAGCTGCATACTACCACACAATGTTAGCTGCATACTACCACACAATGTAAGCTGTATACTACCACATAATGTAAGCTGCTTACTACCACACAATGTAAGCTGCATACTACCACACAATGTAAGCTGCATACTACCACACAATGTTAGCTGCATACTACCACACAATGAAGGCTGCATACTACCACATAATGTAAGCTGCATACTACCACACAATGTAAGCTGCATACTACCACACAATGTAAGCTGCCTACTACCACACAGTGTAATCTGCACACTACCACACAATGTAAGCTGCATACCATCACACAAAGTAGGCGGCATACTATCACACAAAGTAAGCTGCATACCACAACACAATGTAAGCTGCATACTACCACACAATGTAAACTGCATACTACCACACAATGTAAGCTGCATACTACCACACAATGTAAGCTGCATACTACCACACAATGTAAGCTGCATACTACCACACAATGTAAGCTGCCTACTACCACACAATGGAAGCTGCATACTATCACACAATGTAATCTGCATACTACCACATAATGTAAGCTGCACGCTACCACACAATGTAAGCGGTTACTACCACACAATGTAAGCTGGAGACCACCACACAATGTAATCTGCATACTACCACACAATGTAAGCTGCATACTACCACACAATGTAATCTGCATACTACCACTCAATATAAGCTGCGTACTAGGACACAATAGAAGCTGTATACTACCACACAATATAAGTTGCATACTACCATGCAATGTAAGCTGCCTACTACCACACAATGTAATCTGCACACTACCACACAATGTAATCTGCATACTACCACACAATGTAAGCTGTATACTACCACACAATGTAGGCTGCATACTACCACATAATGTAAGCTGCATACTACCACACAATGTAAGCTGTATACTACCACACAATGTAATCTGCATACTACCACACAATGTAAGCTGCATACTACCACACAATGTAAGCTGTATTCCACCACACAATGTAAGCTGCATACTACCACACAATGTAAGCTGTATACTACCACACAATGTAAGCTGCATACTACCACACAATGTAAGCTGCACACTACCACAAAATGTAAACTGTATACTACCACACAATGTAATCTGCATACTACCACACAATGTAAGCTGCATACTACCGCACAATGTAATCTGCATACTACCACACAATGTAAGCTGCATACTACCACACAATGTAAGCTGTATACTACCACACAATACAAGCTGCATATTACCACACAATACAAGCTGCATATTACCACACAATTTAAGCTGCATTCTACCACACAATGTAAGCTGCATATAAGTTTACACCATTTCCAAGTGGTTTCTGGCTACGAGGCTGAGGTGGCATCGGACACCGTTAAACACCCCAAATGACAGCCTTTATAACAGGTGTAACAGGTCCAATCTTGAAGTTTAGACCAAGTGAAAGAGGAATGATTATACAATCGTGACAACAGAGTTCCAAGACTCTGCTTAAGTGTGGACCAATAGGGTCCCTGATTAATTTACTGTTTGAGAACCTCTCTGACCCCTTTGATGGATGTAAAAAAATCCCATTGCTTTTTTGAAGAAGTGCAAGGGTATTCTGCTGGTGTTGTGGCTATCCATTATCCATTCACAAACATCGGAGCACATAGTCCAGGATGATATTTCAATGCATCATAGAGACATTCAGTACAGATGAGGCCCTTTGGCCCATTGAGTCTGCACTGACAAAACTACACTAATTCTACACTAAACCCACTTCCACCTCTTGGTCCATAGCCCTGAATGTTATGACATTTCAAGTGCTCATCCGCGTACTTAGAATCATAGAATCCCTACAATGCAGAACGGCCATCTTGTCTGCACCGACTCTCCTAAAGAGCACCCGACCTCGGCCCACAGCCCCTGTAACCTAACCTAAACATCTTTGGACTCTAAGAGGCAATTTAGCATGGCCAATCCACCTAATAAGCACACCTTTGGACTGTGGGTGGAAACTGGAGAACCCGAAGGAAACCCACGCAGACACGGGGAGAATGTGCAAACTCCACACAGTCACCCAAGGTCGAAATCGCACCCGGGTCCCTGGCATTGTGAGATAGTTGTGCTAACCACTAGGCCACCATGCTGGGGCTTCCCGCCTCGACCACCCTCCCAGGCACTAAATTCCAGACTCCCACCACTCGAGTTGAAAACATTTTTCTTCAAATCCCCTCTAAACCTTCTCCCCCTCACCTTACATTTATGCCCCCTCATTATTGATTCTTCAACAAAGGGGAACAGCTGCTTCCTATCCGCCTTATCCATACACCCCATAATCTTATACACTTCAATCAGGTCGCCCCTCAGCCTTCTCTGCTCCAAAGAAAACAACCTGAACCTATCCAGCCTCTCTTCATAGCTCAAATGCTCCATCACAGGTAACGTCTTGGTAAATCTCCTCCGCACCCTCTCCAGTGCAATCACATCCTTCCTATATTGAGGCGACTAGAACTGCAAACAGTACTCCAGCTGTGGACTAACCAAAGTTTTGTACAGCTCTGACATAACCTCTCTGCTCTTATAATCTATGCCACGACTGATAAAGGTAAGTGTCCCGTGTGCCTTCATAACTACCCTATTAACCTGTCCTGCCATCTTCAGGGATGTGTGGACAAGCACCCTAAGATCCCTCTGTACCTCTGGGTTTCCTAGTGTCCTGCCATTCATTGAGTCCACCTTTGTCTTGTTACTCCTTCCAAAATACATCACCTCGCACGTTTCATGGTTAAAATCCATCTGCCACTGTCCATCTGCCCAACGCATCTATATTTTACTGTAACCTAAGACCTTCTTCCTCACTATTAACGACCCTGTAAATCTTCGTGTCATCCGAAAACTTACTTGTCCCCGCCCCACGACACACATTCTCATCTATATCATTCATATATATCACAAACAATAAAGGACCTAGCACTGATCCCTGTGGTACGCCACTGGACACCAAACTCCAGTCACACAAACAGCTTTCTACCACCACTCTCTGTCAACTATCACAAAGCCAGTTTTGGATCCAACTTGCCCAGTTACCCTGGGCCCCATGTAATTTTACCTTCTTTCTATGCCTCCCATGTGGGACCTTATCAAAGGCTTTGCTGAAATCCATATAAACTGTATCAACAGCACGACCCTCATCTACACACCCTATCACCTCCTCAAAAAATTCAATCCAATTTGTTCGGCATGACCTCTCTCCAACAAAGCCATGCTGAATATCCCTGATCAAAACTTGCCTCTGCAAGTGGAAATTGATTCTCTCCTTCAGAATTTTCTCCAATAGTTTCCCTACCACTGATGCGAGACTCACTGGTCTGTAATTCCCTGGTTTGACTTGACTACCCTTCTTGAAACGTGGAACTACATAGTTGTCCTCCAATTCTCTGGCACCTTCCCTGCAGCCAGAGAGGAATTACAAATTTGGGTCAAAGCACCTGTAATTTCTCACTTGCTTCCCACAGCAGCTTGGGATGCAACTGAGGTAGTACTGAGGTAGTACAGATTTGTCAGAATGCAAATGTTTGAGGCTCCGTGTGTTCTTTCGGATATATTTAAAAGGTCCCAGGGCTCAACCCGAAGAGCAGGAAGATTCTGCTGGCATCCTGGCCAATGTTTATTCTTGAAACAAACATCATTAGTTATTCATTCTCAGTGCTTTTGGGGAACTTTGCTGTGCATATATTGATTGCCATATTTCCCTACATTACAATGGTGACTACACACCATTGATTGTGTACGATTTTGGGATGTCCTGAGGTTATGATGTAGGTTCATTTATGATTTCTTGATAAATGACATTTTTAAAAAACGTCTAACCGTCTAGACAAGCCCTGGCCCATCGTAATGTTTGTTGTTGACACATCCAATTTCTCCTGCTCAGTCCTTCATCATCTCTTGGCTCTGTCCTCATGAATTGTACATCTGAAGCTGACTCACTGACTCAGAAGTTATTGCAACACTACCAGCTGCTGTTTCTGCTCGCCTACAGT
This sequence comes from Scyliorhinus torazame, assembly GCF_047496885.1. Taxonomy (NCBI): domain Eukaryota; kingdom Metazoa; phylum Chordata; class Chondrichthyes; order Carcharhiniformes; family Scyliorhinidae; genus Scyliorhinus; species Scyliorhinus torazame. Next base: position 148,173,549 of record NC_092719.1, read on the forward strand.
TAGAGTTCATATGGATCTTAAATGTTCCTTGGTCATTGAACCATATTAAAAATGGCCAGTAATTCCAATCGTGAAAAACAATTTTTAGCTCAATACATCATTTAAAACTGTTACGGTCATTGTGTCATCGGAGGGAAATGTCCAGCGACAATATAGTCTGTCCACTCAGCCATAATTGAAAAAGAATAGTAAAGATCTCATGCCTAAGATAATTTCTTTTAAAGATTTAAGAAAAAACAAATCCGAGAGAAGAAAGAGAGGAGGTTCAGGAACCACAACAACTCACACAACTCTTTTCAGTGTGGTTGGAGATGCTGGAACTAAAGTTACTCCCCTGCAACTTTCATCCTTCTCTGCGATCTTTCTTTGCATGCTGAAGTACTGCCCTAGTTTCACAAGGTGTTCATATGTCAGTTCTTTGCCTAGTTGTGGCATTTCTCACAAGATAATCTTTAGTTAAGGCCAGGGAAGAGTTGGGTGGGGAAGGGGGAGATATTTGGGGGGTAGTGAGGATTACGGGGTGGGGGCCGAGAGAGCAGAGCTGTATCAATGGTCTCCTCAGCGTTAGAGGTTTATTGCCCAATCGCTATTGTGCAATTTGCTAATGTGCTGTAAATTGTACTTGGCAATGTTCGTGCGTTTACATTATAATTCTCTCATAGACAGGTTGGCAGTGTCCTAGTCTCGCCAAAGACCTCTACTCTTGGTCCAATTTGGGAAATCACCAGCCTTAGTCTTAAGATGCCCTTAACTGTTCTTGTGAGTAAGAGTGAAAGAACTTTATGATCGCATCCTGGATTAGCTGGCAAGCTCTAAACTAATGAGGCTGACCACACAATCAATTACACGTTCCATGCTATAATCAACTAATGTTCCATTTCACTCATCAACAACCAACCAGGTTTTCCTGAAATGGAACAACTAATCGTGCTTCTACAATTCTAAGCATGTTGTGCGACATATTAAGTTTTTTTAAAAAAAAAGCAAAATCTATGTATCACAAAATTTATCGGTGCTAAGGAACATTCCACTAAAGTGGAAAAAATAACATCAGTCTCCAGTAAAGACTCAAAGTTGCCATAAATATATTACATCCACAACAATTGTGAGGTAAAAAGAATCAGTATTAAAAAAGTTACTTGATGCACACTTGTGGAACTTTCTTATCACTAATTTCTGTTAACTTGGTACTTTGCATGAAGAAAATGTAAATGTGCAAACAAAACTTGTTATGATGAAAAAGAATATGCAAATATGAAACTTAAATGGTTTTTTACAACACGCAGCCTGGTGGCCTGGGCTCAGAGGCTACAAAATCTTCTACTGCCCCCTTGTGGCACTTAATATATCTAGAGATGTCTGAGCTGCTCACTTCAGCATGGTCTTCCTTCGACTTGTGCGGGCATAAAACACAAGGATGAGACTGAAAAAGAAGTTGTGCCACTGTTTTTGTCGATTGAAGTTAAGGGACACTTTACAATTCACCGAGAGTTTTTTAAATACTCTTCAATTTCATAGAGATGGTCCCATTGACATCTCTAGTTTTAGTGCTCACATTCGGAATTGCCAAATTTGCTCATTATTGCTGTTCTGGGTGTTTTGGCAGTCATAGTATTTCAGTCCAAAATACATGAGGATGTTGCACTTAACGATTCCCGTGTGCTAGAGACTGGGTTAATAATGTGCATGAAATTAACTTTAAAATATTGCACATTTAGCTTTAGAGCACTGTAGTAAGATATACATATCATTTATTTTAACAGTGCTGCACAACCCCTGAAATGACAAATGAGGAAGGTGAGTAAAAGAAATTGTGAATATTTCTACAAAAACCTGAAATGTTGTTGCCTATTTCATGTCATTTCCGCCGGTGGAACAACAAAAGCAACAAAGCTGGAGAGAAGATGGTTGCAGGCCACATCACACATTAAAACTTCAACTAAACTACTGCTGTAATCAACTTGGCTGACAGCTTCAATCAGGATGAAAAATTAAGGTGATTACATTTTCATATGTAATCAAACTTTATTTGTGTTTCATGATTGGGGATACTGTTTTTATTTTAAATATTCTACAGCGAATGGTCACCTTTGCACAAGCACCCTAGGCATTTATTGTTCAACATAATATTGGATTGGATTGGATTGGATTTGTTTATTGTCACGTGTATCGAGGTACAGTGAAAAGTATTTTTCTGCGAGCAACTCAACAGATCATTAAGTACATGGGCAGAAAAGGGAATAAAAGAAAATACATAATAGGGCAACACAAGGTATACAACGTAACTACATAAGCACCGGCATCGGATGAAGTATACAGGGTATAGTGTTAATGAGGCCAGTCCATAAGAGGGTCATTTAGGAGTCTGCTTACAGTGGGGAAGAAGCTGTTTTTGAGTCTGTTCGTGCGTGTTCTCAGACTTCTGTATCTCCTGCCCATGGGAAGAAGTTGGAAGAGTGAGTAAGCCGGGTGGGAGGGGTCTTTGATTATGCTGCCCGCTTTCCCCAGACAGCGGGAGGTGTAAATGGAGTCGATGGATGGGAGGCAGGTTCGTGTGATGGACTGGGCGGTGTTCATGACTCTCAGAAATTTCTTGCGGTCCTGGGCCGAGCAGTTGCCATACCAGGCTGTGATGCAGCCAGATCGGATAATATAAAGAAACGGCTGAAGGCACTGGATACTGCAAAGGCTATGGGCCCTGACAAAGGGTGCCATGGTAGCATAGTGGTTAGCAGTACTGCTTCACTGCGCCAGGGTCCCAGGTTCAATTCCCGGCTTGGGTCACTTTCTGTGCGGAGTCGGTACGTTCTCGAAAGACGTCCCGAAAGACGTGCTGTTTGGTAATTTGGACATTCAGAATTCTCCCTCAGTGTGCACGAACAGGCATCGGAGTGTGGCGACTCGAGGATTTTCACAGTAACTTCATGGCAGTGTTAATATAAGCTAACTTGTGACAATAAAGATTATTCTTATTATTTGTTAAAGAAAATGGCCACAGAAAGTTATTTTTTGCTTGCTTTCTTGAAATGCCACGCCCTCATTAAGAATTGTTGTGCAAAGCTATATTGCTTCTAAATAATCACCATTGCAAATTTACTGACATAAATTAAGTTGAGCACTTTTTAATTCTTTGTTGCTCACAGACTAGTTTGTCAGTTGCAGCACCATGGTATCCACTGGCATTCATTTTCTTTTTGATGTGGAATACAGGACACGTGCAGCACTAAATAGCCTAAACACAAGCTTTGTTTATGTGACCAGTACTAGCTTAATAGTGTCGGCGATTGCAGCTTTAAAGCTCAAGATTAATTTAGTTTTAAAAAGGCTCTCTTCCAAACCTTCTTGCTTTGTGTAGTTCATGACTGTCATTCTGTTGTAAATATCGGTACATTTCTGCTGAATGGATAAATACTCATGCTTGTGGGCCACTGAGGTCAAACATTTATGAGAGCTGTAAACCCAGGGCAGATATCAAAACATCTTAAAAACATGGGCCTGATTTTCATCAAGGGGCATGTGGCAGTCCCCTCTGGGAGTATTTAGAAGAGATCAATGTATAATAGGACAAATTGGCATTCCCAGCAGCCTGGCTTTAAATTTCTCCTTGCACCAGATAACCGCAGCTAACGCCATTGCTAAATCCTACTAAATAAGGTGAATTTATCCTTAATCATCAATCAATATCCTTGTGGTTTTTAACACTGTGAAAGAAGACGTAAGTCCATAGTGAGATGTAAATCATTGCAAGATATTTATTGAAAACTAAAAAAAAATCAGCACAAACTAATAGATTCCATAAGGATTTATGGTACCTGAATATCTTCAATCTCTCCCTACTCCATTCCGAGGTCCCCACCTGCTTAAAGAAGACCACCATCATACCGGTGCCAAAGAAGAAACAGGCAATGTGCCTCAATGACTACCATCCAGTAGCCCTGACATCGATCTTAATGAAGTGCTTCGAGAGGTTGGTCATGAGGCACATCAACTCCATACTCCCAGAATGCCTAGATTCACTGCAATTCGCATACCATGACAACCGGTCTACAGCGGACGCCATCTTCCTTGCCCTACACTCATCTGTGGAGCATCTCGACAACAAGGATTCCTACATCAGACTACAACTCCGCCTTCAACACCATAATCCCAGCCAAGTTCACATCAAAGCTCCAAAACCTAGGACTTGGCTCCTCACTCTGTAACTGGATCCTCGACGTTCTAACCCATCGACTACAATCAGTAAGAATAAACAACAACACCTCCTCCACGATAGTCTTCAATACCAGGGCCCCACAAGGCTGCGTACTTAGCCCCCTTCTATACTCCCTGTACACACACGACTGCATGGCAAAATCTGGCTCCAACTCGATCTACAAGTTTGCTGACGACACGACCATAGTGGGTCGGATCTCAAACAATGATGAGTCCGAATACAGGAGGGAGATAGAGAACCTAGTGGAGTGGTGTAACGACAACAATCTCTCTCTCAATGCCAGCAAAACTAAAGAGCTGGTCATTAACTTCAGGAAGCAAAGTATTGTACACACCCCTGTCTGCATCAATGGGGCCCAAGTAGAGATAGTTGACAGCTTCAAATTCCTAGGTGTGCACACCACCAAAAATCTGTCCTGGTCCACCCACGTCGATGCTACGACCAAGATAGCGCCTATACTTTCTCAGGAAACTAAGGAAATTCGGCATGTCCACATTGACTCTTACCAACTTTTACAGGTGCACCATAGAAAGCATCCTGTCTGGCTGCATCACAGTCTGTTATGGCAACTAATCAGGCCAGACCGCAAAAAACTTCACTGAGTCGTGAACACCGCCCAGTCGATCACACAAACCTGTGTCCCATCCATTGACTCTATCTACACCTCCTGTTGCCTTGGGAAAGCAGGCAGCATAATCAAAGACCCCTCCCACGCGCCTTATTCACTCTTCCAACGTCTTCTTCCCTGCTGTTACCAGACTCCTAAACAACCCTCTTATGGACTGATTTGATCAATACTACACTCCTGTATGCTTCACCTGATGCCTATGTCTGTATTTACATTGTTGCCCTTTTACATATTTACGTACTAACTGATCTGTTTGAGTTGCACACAGAAAAGTACTTTTCACTGTACCTCTGTACACGTGACAATTAACAAAGGCCTAAAAGCCTTGGAGGCAGTACAAGATATGTCTCTCAGCACATTTGGCATCATCTTTCCAGAACAGCAGATTTATGTCCTTCCCAATGGTTTCTTCAGTGACTCCGGTGTCCGTGACTCAAACACACTTCCTAACAGCCTGTGGATCACCCATGTGAATTCGCATTTTTCTCAGATCTGTCCTGAATTTGCCCTTCTGAAGCAAATTGAGCAACAGTGAGATAATTACCACCTGGCCGTAATACTGGAATCTCAGCTGAGATTTGGCATTGGTTTTGAGAATATCCTGAGTGGATAGTCTCATCTGGACTAATAATTCAACCACCACAAGGTAAACAAGGTAAACATTTGAAGATAACTCGGGGGTCAAGAGGAAAAGCACATTAGGTAATTTGGACATTCTGAATTCTCCCCCTGTGTATCCGAACAGGCGCCGGAATGTGGCGACTAGGGGATTTTCACAGTAATTTCATTGCAGTGTTAATGTAAGCTTACTTGTGACAATAAAGACTATTATTATTTTTTGCTTGTAAAAGTCTCATTAATGGCCAGTCATAAAAACAGTTGTGTTGAAATTTGAGATTGTGGATCGAGAGCAAACAGAAAGTACTTTTCTCCAGCTCAGACCTGCTGTTAATGAGCTCAGAGAAAGGGTGTTGTGAAGTACCATCTTAGCTGTGGTAGTGTGTCCCTTTAATGTGACCTGATTGGCCAATGGGGCCAGAGTACACGAACCCTGGGGGCGGAGGACGGGTTTCCCGGTTAGTTAGGAGTTTGGAATCTTGGAACATTGAGCTTTTATCTCGTCTTTGTATATAGTCTTTTATTTTAATAAACTGTTTATTCGTTAATCTACCTGGTGGTCCCCCGCCTGTCAGGATGTTACAACAGCAGTGACAGAAGAAAGTGTAATAACCTGCACGGAACACAAGGGGCTGGGTTGATTGAATTCCTCGTGTGGCTCGAGGAGTGTGAGCACCCCCACTAACCAGTTCAACCAGCTCAGCGCACTGGTGGGGAATCATTTCAACCTGACACTGTCCATCATTGTACAACAATGGTACAGGTTCAATACGGCGGGAAGGTCGGAAGGGGAGTCAGTTGCTGAGTATGTTTCCAGGTTGTGGAAAATCGCAGAGTATTGTGAATGTGGGGCTGTGTTGGCAGATATGCTTCGTGACCGCTTGGTTTGCGGTATTAACATCTCGACAAACAAACTTCTGGGTGAAGCTTCCCTCACGTTTCAGTATGCTTTGTAGATTTGCCTTTGACAGGAAAGTGTTGCTCGAGGCGTGCAGGAGCTCCAAGGTATGGAGGTTAATGTTGTTCAACGCTGTCCCCCTCAACGCCTTTCTGCGACTGGAACAGTACGCCGCAATGCAGTCGGCCAGAAGTCTTGAGAACCTAGGCTCTCTCCGGATTCGGGAGGGGATGACTTTCATTCTCTGTGGGAAATGCAGACGTCGGCAGTGTAATGGACAGTATCCTGATCGCTCGGAATGAAGTAAACGTCAACCCCTTTCACCGGCCTTTCATTTGGACGATCCTGAAGAAGCTGGAGATGGGTCTAAAATGCAGCTGAACTGTGCGGCTGCCCCGTGCGTGGCCCCTATTCGCATCCCCTTACGAGTTAATGGCTACTTAATTCAGATGGAATTGGATACGGGTGCTGCCGCCTCAGTGGGCCACACCACATGTTCGACTTGATCCGACATGAAGGGAGTAGATTGCCGTTCGCTGATTCGGCCGCCCGGCTTATGATATATACCGGGGAGCGTTTGTCGACTGTGGGCTTGTGGTAGTCACCACTGTTGTATTATATTGCATATATGGGTATTACGGTAAGGCCCCTGTACTTCAGGTACAGGGGTAGATCCCTGCCTGCTGGCTCCGCCCAGGAGGGGGAGTATAAATGTGTGTGCTCTCCGAACAGCAGCCATTTCGTAAGTTGCTGCAGGAGGCCACACATCTCTGTGTAGTAAAGCCTCGATTACATTCTACTCTCGTCTCGTCGTAATTGAAAGTGCATCAATTTATTACACAGAGATTTTTCAGAGATGGACCTCCACATCAAGACGGATCGCTTGCAGCTGCATCCTCAAGCAGACAACGCCAAAAAGGACTTCCAACATTGGCTAGCTTGCTTTGAACCATACATCGGGTCTGCACCAGACCCAATCTCAGAGGCACAGAAGCTCCAGATTCTGTACACCAGCTGAGCTCCAACATTTTTCCCCTTGTCCAGGATGCGCCTACCTACGCAGAGGCCACAGCACTACTGAAGGAGAATTATGCTCAGCAGACCAACAAGATCTATGCCAGGCATCTCCTATCCACGCGGCGCCAACTTCCCGGTGAGTCTGTGGAAGATTTTTGGCGTGCTCTGCTCGCCCTGGTGAGAGACTGTGACTGCCAGGCCATTTCGGCCACTGAACATTCGAACCTGCTAATGAGAGGCGCGTTCGTTACGGGCATAGGGTCTGACTACATCCGCCAGCGCCTCTTAGAAGGGGCCACGCTTGACCTCGCGGCGACCAAGAAACTACCGCTCTCGCTCACGGTCGCCTCACGCAACGTACAGACTTATGCCCCCGACCGCATGGCAGACCCCCCTGTGCATTGTGGATCTCGTCAGTGGCCACCTCCATCGTAGATCCCATCAGCTACCGCCCTCAGCCAACCCCATGCCTGCACCGCTCGGCAGCCAACCAACCCCGGGAGACCCAAGTGCTACTTCTGCGGACAGACAAAACCCCCCCCGGCAGCGCTGCCCAGCGCGGAGCGCGCTCTGCAAGGCCTGTGGCAAGAAGGGACATTTTGTTGCAGTGTGCCAGGCCCGCTCAATCACCGCTATTGTCCCAGCACCCCCCACGTGCGGCCAGTGGGTGCCGCCATCTTCCTCTCCTCAGACCACGTGCGGCCCGTGGGCGCCGCCATCTTGCTCCACTCACAACACGTGCAGCTCGAGGGCGCCGCCATCTTGCCTGCCCCAGGACACGTGCGGCCCATGGGCGTTGCCATCTTACTCGCCTCAGGACCCCTGCCCGTCAGGGACCTCATCGGGCCACTCATCGCCTGCAACCGCCGCCGACCAGCCGCATCTCGCCTCCGTCACGATCAACCAGTCCCGACCGCACAACCTCGCGACCGCTTCGACAAAGGTGAAGGTTGACGGGCACGAGATATCCTGCTTTCTGGACTCCGGGAGCACTGAGAGCTTCATCCACCCCGATACGGGAAGGCGCTGCTCCCTCGCGGTACACCCCGCTAACCAAAGAATCTCCCTGACCTCCGGATCCCACTCCGTTGTGATCCGGGGTTACTGTATCGCCACCCTCACCGTCCAGGGCGTAGAGTTCAGCGGCGTCCGGCTCTACGTCCTCCCCAACCTCTTGCTACTCGGCCTGGACTTCCAGTGCAACCTCCAGAGCCTAATCCTGAAATTTGGTGTGCGCTTACCACCCCTTCCTGTTTGCGGCCTCGCGACCCTTAAGGTCGCCCCGCCTTCCCTGTTTGCAAACCTCACCTTGGATTGCAAACCCGTCGCCGCCAGGAGCAGATGGTACAGCCCCCAGGACCAGACCTTCATCAGGTCTGAGGTCCTGCAGCTGCTGCGGGAAGGTATCATCGTGGCCAGCAACAGCCCCTGGAGAGCCCAAGTGGTAGTGGTGAAAACCGGGGAGAAAAACAGGATGATCGTTTACTACAGTCAGACCATCAATCGGTACACGCAGCTCGACGTGTACCCCCTCCCACGCATATCTGATATGGTCAATCAGATTGCACAGTACTGGGTCTTCTCGACAGTTGACCTGAAATCTGCCTACCACCAGCTCCCCATCCGTAAGGCGAACCGCCCATACACTGCGTTCGAAGCAGATGGCCGCCTTTACCATTTCCTTAGGGTTCCGTTCGGCGTCACCAACGGGCTCTCGGTCTTCCAACAGGAGATGGACCGAATGGTTGACTGGCACGGGCTGCGGGCCACTTTCCCATACCTGGACAATGTCACCATCTGCGGCCACGACTAGCAGGACCACGACACTAACCTTTCCAAATTTCTCCACACCGCCACACTCCTCAACCTAACTTACAACAAGGAGAAGTGTGTGTTCAGCACGAACCGATTCGCCATCCTCGGCTTTTTGGCTCAGAATGGAGTTCTAGGGCCCGACCCCAATCGCATGTACCCCCTCATGGAACTCCCCCTCCCCCACTGCCCCAAGGCCCTCAAACAATGCCTGGGGTTCTTTTCGTATTACGCCCAGTGGGTCCCAAACTATGCGGACAAGGCCCGCCCACTCATTCAATCCACCACTTTCCCACTGACGGCCGAGGCTCACCAGGCCTTCAACCGTATCAAGGCCAACATCGCCAAGGCGCGGTCGACGAGACGCTCCCCTTGCAAGTCGAGAGCGATGCATCAGACGTCGCTCTGGCCGCCACCCTCTACCAGGCAGGCAGGCCCTTGGCATTCTTTTCCTGCACCTTCCATGCCTCCGAAATTCGGCACTCCTCTGTCGAAAAGAAGGCCCAAGCGATCGTTGAAGCTGTGCGACATTGGAGGCATTACCTGGCCGGCAGGAGATTCACTCTCCTCACTGACCAACGGTCGGTTGCCTTCATGTTTAACAACACACAGCGGGGTAAGATCAAAAACGATAAAATCTTGAGGTGGAGGATCGAGCGCTCCACCTACAATTACGAGATTTTGTATCGCCCCGGTAAGCTCATCGAGCCCCTCGATGCCCTGTCCTGAGGTACATGTGCCAGCGCACAAGTGGACCGACTCCGGACCCTGCACGATGATCTCTGTCACCCGGGAGTCACACGCTTTTACCACTTCATTAAGGCCTGCATCTGCCCTACTCCATCGAGGAAGTCAGGGCTATCACCACAGACTGCCAGGTCTGCGCGGAGTGTAAACCACACTTCTACCGCCCAGACCGTGCGCGCTTGGTGAAGGCCTCCCGACCCTTTGAACGCCTCAGCGTGGACTTCGAAGGGCCCCTCCCCTCCACCGACCGCAATGCGTACTTTTTTAATGTGGTCGACGAGTATTCCCGATTCCCCATCGCTGTCCCATGCCCCGATATGATGTCTGCCACCGTCAGAGCCCTCAACACAGTCTTCGCTCTGTTCGGTTTGCCTGCCTACGTCCACAGCGACTGGTGATGCTCATTTATGAGCGAGGAGCTGCACCAGTACCTGCTCAACAGGGGCATTGCCTCGAACAGGACGACCAACTACAACCCCAGGGGAAACGGACAGGTGGAGCAGGAGAATGGGACGGTCTGGACGGCCGTCCAGCTGGCCCTACGGTCCAGAAATCCCCCAGCCTCCCGCTGGCAGGAGGTCCTCCCCGACGCACTTCACTCCATTCGGTTGCTCCTGTGCACCACGACCAACAAAACCCCCCATGAATGTCTCTTTGCCTTCCCCAGGAAGTCCACCTCGGGGGTTTCGCTCCCAACGTGGCTGGCAGCTCCAGGACCCGTTCTCCTCTGCAAGCACGTGCGGTTCCACAAGGCGGACCCGTTGGTTGAGAGAGTACAGCTACTCCATGCGAACCCGAAGTACGCCTACATAGCATACCCCGATGGCCGCCAAGACACAGTCTCCCTCAGGGATCTGACACCAGCTGGGTCCCCCTCCCCCCCGCCTGACGGGCCCGGCATCACCCTACCCTCCCCGGGCGCACCCCACCGCAGCCCCTGCTCCAGGACAATCCATCCTCCCCTTGCTCCCACCCGGGGATGAAGAGGATTTCGACAGGCTCCCGGAGTCACCGAAGACCAAGCCGACGCCTGAGTCGCCACCAGCACTGCGGCGCTCTCATCAACAGATCAAGGCGCCCGATCATCTAAATTTGTAACCTTCTCTGTAATTTAAAAACCAATCTGTATGTATATAGTTTTCCACCACCCCCGCTGGACTCATTTTTAACAGGGGGTGAATGTGGTAGTCACCACTGTTGTATTATATTGTAAATATGGGTATTACGGTAAGGCCCCTGGACTACAGGTACGGGGGTACATCCCTGCCTGCTGGCTCCGCCCAGGAGGCAGAGTATAAATGTGTGTGCTCTCCGAACAGCAGCCATTTCGTAAGCTGCTGTAGGAGGTCACACATCTCTGTGTAATAAAGCCTCGATTACATTCTACTCTCGTCTCGTCGTAATTGATAGTGCATTAGGGCTCCACGCTCACCTCGGTGGTTTACAGATGTCAATCTTTGAGTCTTCCCCTCATCATAGTGTAGGACAACAGTCCCAAATTGCTGGATCAGGATTGGCTGCACCATTTACAGCTCGACTGGCAATGGTTTATTTATGGTGCTGCAGAAATTCCCCAACGTTTATGGACCAGGCCTTGGAAAAATAAAAGGGGCGGTAATGTAAATTCAAGTAGATCCGCAGGCCTAGCCTCAATTTTTTCGTGCTTGACCGGTCCCCTATGCGATTAGAAAACCTCGGATCATTCGGCCGGTTTGTTTTGATGACAGGGCGCGCCGGTGGTACCAGTGATGAAATCAGATTGCACAGTCCGCCTCTGCGGCGATTACAAATGAACTGTAAATATGGCTTCCCGTTTGGATCGATACCCACTCCCTCGTATCGGAGATCTATGCACCAGGCTGGCAGGAGGCTCCACCTTCAGAAAATTAAAGATGAGCAATGCTTGTTTGCAGCTCAAACTGCACAAGGTCTCGATTAAATATGTTACGATCAACACCCATAAAGGCTTATATGAGTACACCCGGCTTCCATTCGGAGTTTCCTCGGTTTGTGTCAAGTTTAAATGGAAAGTATATTACGAGGTCTCCTGCGAGTTGCTGTCTATCTTGATGATGTGTTCATCATGGGGGCGACGGAGGCAAAAAACCTGAAAAACCACGAAGTAGTTTTGCAGCGGTTTTCAGAATATGGCATCCGGCTGCGTAAAGCGAAGCACGCCTTCAATGCGAAGGAGGTGGTATATTTCGTTTTGTGCAAAGTACTGGCTCACTTTGACGCCGCTGAACCCCTTTTCTTGACATGTGATGCATCGCCGTACAGCATTGACACCGTCCTTTTCCACTGTATGAGTGATGACCAGGACCATCAAAAGGATTTTCCATCCAAAATGTTGACGGCTGCAGAGCGTAATTATGCCTATACAGAAAAAGAAGGTCTGGCGGTCATCTTCCAAGTTAAATGCTTCCACCAGTACATTTACGGCCCCCAGTTTTTCATAATATCGGATCATAAGCCACTGCTTGGCCTCTTTTGCGAGGATAAGGCAGTGCTGCCGATTGCATCCATAAGACCATAAGACATAGGAGCGGAAGTAAGACCATTCGGCCCATCGAGTCCACTCCACCATTCAATCATGGCTGATTTCAACTCCATTTACCCGCTCTCTCTCCATAGCCCTTAATTCCTCGAGAAATCAAGAATTTATCAACTTCTGTCTTAAAGACACTCAACGTCCCGGCCTCCACCGCCCCCTGTGACAATGAATTCCACAGACCCACCACTCTCTGGCTGAAGAAATTTCTCCTCATCTCTGTTCTAAAGTGACTCCCTTTTATTCTAAGGCTGTGCCCCCGGGTCCTAGTCTCCCCTGCTAATGGAAACAACTTCCCTACATCCACCCTATCTAAGCCATTCATTATCTTGTAAGTTTCTATTAGATCTCCCCTCAACCTCCTAAACTCCAATGAATATAATCCCAGGATCCTCAGACGTTCATCGTATGTTAGGCCTACCATTCCTGGGATCATCCGTGTGAATCTCCGCTGGACCCGCTCCAGTGCCAGTATGTCCTTCCTGAGGTGTGGGGCCCAAAATTGCTCACAGTATTCTAAATGGGGCCTAACTAATGCTTTATAAAGCTTCAGAAGTACATCCCTGCTTTTATATTCAAAACCTCTTGAGCTGAATGACAACATTGCATTTGCTTTCTTAATTACGGACTCAACCTGCAAGTTTACCTTTAGAGAATCCTGGACTAGGACTCCCAAGTCCCTTTGCACTTCAGCATTATGAATTTTGTCACCGTTTAGAAAATAGTCCATGCCTCTATTCTTTTTTCCAAAGTGCAAGACCTCGCACTTGCCCACGTTGAATTTCATCAGCCATTTCTTGGACCACTCTCCTAAACTGTCTAAATCTTTCTGCAGCCTCCCCACCTCCTCCATACTACCTGCCCCTCCACCTATCTTTGTATCATCGGCAAACTTAGCCAGAATGCCCCCAGTCCCGTCATCTAGATCCGCCTGGATCCAAAGGTGGGCGACAATTGGCTGCGTACCAGTACTCATTCAAACATTGTCCAGGCATGTCAATTGTGAATTGATCTGGTGTTTTATCCAGCGAACACCGGCGACAGCATCCAGTGGAGTTGAAGGCTATTTTAATCAAGATGTCGGGACTGACCGTTGAAGACAGTGTCCTCCTGTGGGGCACAAGAGTTGTCATGCCTGCAAAAGGCCAACTGTTAGTTCTGAAAGACCTTCATTCTGGCCAGGAGTTACCCAGCATCGATGCAGAAATTGAGCTGGTGGCCCAGTGCTGCCCTGTGTGTCAGACCCATCAGAAGCTTCCGGCAGCGGGGCCTTTGCAACCATAGGAGTGGCCTGGTCATCCCTGAGCCCGCATTCACGCGGATTTCGCTGGCCAGGTTTTGGGCTCCATGTTTCTCATTTTGGTGGATGTGCACTCGAAGTGGCTGGAGGTCCACAAGATGGCCTCCATCACGTTCAACCATTCCCAGAACCATTGAGCGGCTGTACACATCTTTTGCCACCCATGGATTACCAGAGATGCTTATCACGGATAACGGGGCCTCATTTACTAGCGAGGAGTTTACTGCCTTCGTGAAGGCGAATGGAATCCGCCATGTTCGCACTCCGCCCGATCATCCGCCGTTGAGTGGATTGGCGGAACGTGCCATGCAAACAGTGAAGCGGGGTCTGAAGAAACAAACCACAGGTTTGATGGATATCAGGCTGACAGACTTCCTCTTTTGGCATAGGACGACTCCTCCTGCTGTTACACAGGTTAACCTGCACGAAACACACATTGTTTTCCCCGTGTGGCTCGGGAAGTATGAGCTCCCCTGCCAACTACGGGGCTATTACCATGTGTATATAAGGTCAGCCAGCTAGGAACCGATCGGCAGAGACAGGACCCAGTGAAGTCTAACCGGGCCCCTTTGTAAATAGTACGTATTATAAATAAACGTCTTCTTTATGTTACTCGTCTGACTCACTTCGCCTTTATTAAAGTAATAATACAGAGGAGTTATTTGATCCCTTCCACAAGGACATAGATATAACAAGAATTGGCAGGTTGCACAGGAGGTAGAAAAAAGGCCAAGGAACTCAGGAACTGTGGAAGCTGTGTAGGTTACAACTGGTACTATGTAAGGCATTAGGTTTATTGAAAGTGCCATTATAGAGGAGGAGTGTGAAAACATCTTCAGGCACAGCAAGGATTCAGGTATGCAGTACAGCCAACTATCCACAGTTAACAGCAAGGCCTTTAATGTGATATCACATAGTACATCCAGACTACTACAAAGCCATGAACTTATTGTTTATCTGTCTGATCCATGCTATCTTTGTGCAAATATATTGCAGGGAGAGCGCAGATTACTACTAGCAATGTTTCAAAGTATTTGTGTTGTTTGATTTTTCTTCTTTCATTTGGGAAGCCATGACTACTTCCATGCACAATACAAAGACTCACAAAGGTTTAACCTTAAGTAGCAAACAGTCAACCAAGATCTCTTTGTACTGATTCCTGCAAGAGTGTTTTGTTTCCTGTCAAAAATAACACCTGCATTTAGAACGAACAAAGAACAAAGAAAAGTACAGCACAGGAACAGGCCCTTCGGCCCTCCAAGCCTGCGCTGACCATGCTGCCCGACTAAACTAAAATCTTCTACACTTCCTGGGTCCGTATCCCTCTATTCCCATCCTATTCATGTATTTGTCAAGATGCCCCTTAAATGTCACTATCGTCCCTGCTTCCACCACCTCCTCCAGTGTACATTTAAAGTAATACTGGGTGAAATTCTCTGTTTGGGAGATTATGTTCTCCTGTCAGAGCTGGGAGCGTAGATCAGGAAGCAATTCCCAACCCTTCGCCATGCAAATTTATGCAGTTATGGAGTTTAAGAACCCGCTTAGCCATGCTCGTGCTGAATCTAACAGCTGCCCAGCATCTACTGGTCTTGCTGAGCAGACCCCAGCCGGGCACCGTTCTTTACTGGTCGCAACAGCTGGGGACCAGGGAGAATTGTACCTGGTGTGGTCTCCCAGGCGATCAGAGGCTCCCGGGTGGTTGGTCTCCAGGCAGGGAGGCACCCTGGTTCTGCTGGTACCAGCCTGGCACCTTGGTACTGCCAACATGGCACCCTGGCAGTACCACCTGGGCATCCCAACAGTGCTACCCGGATGATAGCCTGGAATTGGAGGGTGCTCAGGTGGCATTGGGAGGCTGGCCGGGGGCTGCCAGGGTGCAAGATTGACAGTGCCAAGGTGCCAGGCTGGCATTTTGCCCATACCGGGGATCGGTCCTGAGGGTGCCCTGCCCATGTGGGGTGGAGTGCGGGGGGGGCCTGAGGACCCCCAACAGGTGAGTTGGGACTTTGGAAAAGGTCCAGTAGTTACGTTGGGGTTTGAGATATTGGGACAACAGTTAAAAAAGGCACTCCGATGCCCACTTGCTGGAGCTCCTCAGTGCAGGAAATGACACTTAGTGAGGCCTGGGGGAGCCTTCTCCCCTGGAGCACTAAAACAAACACAGAGTGCCAATAGATGGCGGAGTCATCCCGGTGTTTCTGGCGCTGGAAATGACCCCCTACTCCCACCCAGAACGGACTCTATTTTTTTTGTTAGATCACACCATTCATCCGGTTTCCCGCCAAAATTTACCCGGCTATTCATTGGCACTTTGCTGTTTTTCTGGGTCTCAGAGTTTCTCCCCATCGAGGCCACACTTTAATGATTTCCTGAAGTTGCGAGCTGAATTTGCAAGCTGGAATAGCTCCTTGAAGGCTGGGACACCATTTTGACTGACAGCCCCGATCTCCGCAGCCCCTTTCAGCACCCCCCCCTCCCCCCCCTCACCACCACTTTCTGGACCTCCAATCACCGCCACCAACCTTCTTGGGGTTCCTGGAATCCCCCTCACTCCCTCTCCAATCGACAAGACCCCCCGAGGCCTGGCCCCTG
Organism: Scyliorhinus torazame; assembly: GCF_047496885.1. NCBI lineage: Eukaryota > Metazoa > Chordata > Chondrichthyes > Carcharhiniformes > Scyliorhinidae > Scyliorhinus > Scyliorhinus torazame. The sequence continues at coordinate 148,189,928 of NC_092719.1, forward strand.
GCAGTGCCAACCTGGCACCTGGACACCTTGGCACTGCCAGACTGTCACCTTGGCAATGTCCCATGCACCCTGGAATTGCCAGGGTTGCACTGCCAGGGTTCCCTGGAGGCACTGCCAGGGTGCCAGCGTGTCAGGCTGGCGGTGCCAAGGTACCCTGGTACCAGGGGGAGTGCTAGGGTACTGCTCTGCCCTGACCCCGACCACCTGGGGGACTCTAATGGCCTGTAAGATGCCCGAGGTGCTGTCATGCCTAGTGCAAGTTGATGGAAACCAGTGTTATACGGCGCCTGGCCGAGGCCTTGCAGACCCGGCCATTGACTCCCGGGCGCCGGGTGAAAGCAGCTTCGGATGTTTACATAGAACATAGAAAATACAGCACAGAACAGGCCCTTCGGCCCACGATGTTGTGCCGAACCTTTGTCTTAGATTAATCATAGATTATCATTGAATTTACAGTGCAGAAGGAGGCCATTCGGCCCTTTGAGTCTGCACCAGCTCTTGGAAAGAGCACCCTACCCAAACTCAACACCTCCACCCAACACCAAGGGCAATTTGGACATTAAGGGCAATTTATCATTGGCCAATTCACCTAACCCGCACATCTTTGGACTGTGGGAGGAAACCGGAGCACCCGGAGGAAACCCACGCAGACACAGGGAGGACGTGCAGACTCCGCACAGACAATGACCCAAGCTGGAATTGAACCTGGGACCATGGATCTGTAAAGCAATTGTGCTATCCACAATGCTACCGTGCTGCCCTTAAGAACAAATAAATCTACACTATATCATTTTCCCGTAATCCATGTACCTATCCAACAGCTGCTTGAAGGTCCCTAATGTTTCCGACTCAACTACTTCCACAGGCAGTGCATTCCATGCCCCCACTACTCTCTGGGTAAAGAACCTACCTCTGATATCCCTCCTATATCTTCCACCTTTCAGCTTAAATTTATGTCCCCTTGTAATGGTGTGTTCCACCTGGGGAAAAAGTCTCTGACTGTCTACTCTATCTATTCCCCTGATCATCTTATAAACCTCTATCAAGTCGCCCCTCATCCTTCTCCGCTCTAATGAGAAAAGGCCTAGCACCCTCAACCTTTCCTCATAAGACCTACTCTCCATTCCAGGCAACATCCTGGTAAATCTTCTTTGCACCTTTTCCAGAGCTTCCACATCCTTGCTAAAATGAGGCGACCAGAACTGTACACAGTACTCCAAATGTGGCCTTACCAAAGTTTTGTACAGCTGCATCATCACCTCACGGCTCTTAAATTCAATCCCTCTGTTAATGAACGCGAGCACACCATAGGCCTTCTTCACAGCTCTATCCACTTGAGTGGCAACTTTCAAAGATGTATGAACATAGACCCCAAGGTCTCTCTGCTCCTCCACAATGCCAAGAACTCTACCGTTAACCCTGTATTCCGCATTCATATTTGTCCTTCCAAAATGGACAACCTCACACTTTTCAGGGTTAAACTCCATCTGCCACTTCTCAGCCCAGCTCTGCATCCTATCTATGTCTCTTTGCAGCCGACAACAGCCCTCCTTACTATCCACAACTCCACCAATCTTCGTATCGTCTGCAAATTTACTGACCCACCCTTCAACTCCCTCATCCAAGTCATTAATGAAAATCACAAACAGCAGAGGACCCAGAACTGATCCCTGCGGTACACCACTGGTAACTGGGATCCAGGCTGAATATTTGCCATCCACCACCACTCTCTGACTTCTATCGGTTAGCCAGTTCGTTATCCAACTGGCCAAATTTCCCACTATCCCATGCCTCCTTACTTTGTGCAGAAGCCTACCATGGGGAACTTTATCAAATGCCTTACTAAAATCCATATACACTACATCCACTGCTTTACCTTCATCCACATGCTTGGTCACCTCCTCAAAGAATTCAATAAGATTTGTAAGGCAAGACCTACCCCTCACAAATCCGTGCTGACTATCCCTAATCAAGCAGTGTCTTTCCAGATGCTCAGAAATCCTATCCTTCAGTACCCTTTCCATTACTTTGCCTACCACCGAAGTAAGACTAACTGGCCTGTAATTCCCAGGGTTATCCCTAGTTCCTTTTTTGACCAGGGGCACGACATTCGCCACTCTCCAATCCCCTGGTACCACCCCTGTTAACAGTGAGGACGAAAAGATCATTGCCAACGGCTCTGCAATTTCATCTCTTGCTTCCCATAGAATCCTTGGATATATCCCGTCAGGCCCGGGGGACTTGTCTATCCTCAAGTTTTTCAAAATGCCCAACACATCTTCCTTCCTAACAAGTATTTCCTCGAGCTTACCAATCTGTTTCACACTGTCCTCTCCAACAATATCGCCCCTCTCATTTGTAAATACAGAAGAAAAGTACTCATTCAAGACCTCTCCTATCTCTTCAGACTCAATACACAATCTCCCGCTACTGTCCTTGATCGGACCTACCTTCGCTCTAGTCATTCTCATATTTGTCACATATGTGTAAAAGGCCTTGGGGATTTCCTTGATCCTACCCGCCAAAGATTGTTCATGCCCTCTCTTAGCTCTCCTAATCCCTTTCTTCAGTTCCCTCCTGGCTATCTTGTATCCCTCCAATGCCCTGTCTGAACCTTGTTTCCTCAGCCTTACATAAGTCACCTTTTTCCTCTTAAGAAGACATTCAACCTCTCTTGTCAACCATGGTTCCCTCACTCGACCATCTCTTCCCTGCCTGACAGGGACATACATATCAAGGACACGTAGCACCTGTTCCTTGAACAAGTTCCACATTTCACTTGTGTCCTTCCCTGCCAGCCTATGTTCCCAACTTATGCACTTCAATTCTTGTCTGACAACATCGTATTTACCCTTCCCCCAATTGTAAACCTTGCCCTGTTGCACGTACCTATCCCTCTCCATTACTAAAGTGAAAGTCACAGAATTGTGGTCACTATCTCCAAAATGCTCCCCCACTAACAAATTTATCACTTGCCCTGGTTCATTACCCAGTACTAAATCCAATATTGCCCCTCCTCTGGTTGGACAATCTACATACTGTGTTAGAAAAGCTTCCTGGACACACTGCACAAACACCACCCCATCCAAACTATTTGATCTAAAGAGTTTCCACTCAATATTTGGGAAGTTAAAGTCGCCCATGACTACTACCCTATGACTTCTGCACCTTTCCAAAATCTGTTTCCCAATCTGTTCCTCCACATCTCTGCTACTATTGGGAGGCCTATAGAAAACTCCTAACAAGGTGACTGCTCCTTTCCTATTTCTGACTTCAACCCATACTACCTCAATAGGGTGATACTCCTTGAACTGCCTTTCTGCAGCTGTTATACTATCTCTAATTATTAATGCCACCCCCCCCACCTCTTTTACCACCCTCCCTAATCTTATTGAAACATCTATAACCAGGGACCTCCAACAACCATTTCTGCCCCTCTTCTATCCAAGTTTCCGTGATGGCCACCACATCGTAGTCCCAAGTACCGATCCATGCCTTAAGTTCACCCACCTTATTCCTGATGCTTCTTGCGTTGAAGTATACACACTTCAACCCATCTCCGTGCCTGCAAATACTCTCCTTTGTCAGTGTTCCCTTCCCCACTGCCTCATTACATGCTTTGGCGTCCTGAATATCGGCTACCTTAGTTGCTGGACTACAAATCCGGTTCCCATTCCCCTGCCAAATTAGTTTAAACCCTCCCGAAGAGTACTAGCAAACCTCCCTCCCAGGATATTGGTGCCCCTCTGGTTCAGATGCAACCCATCCTGCTTGTAAAGGTCCCACCTTCCCCAGAATGCGCTCCAATTATCCAAATACCTGAAGCCCTCCCTCCTACACCATTCCTGCAGCCACGTGTTCAACTGCACTCTCTCCCTATTCCTAGCCTCGCTATCACGTGGCACCGGCAACAAACCAGAGATGACAACTCTGTCTGTCCTGGCTTTCAACTTCCAGCCTAACTCCCTAAACTTGTTTATTACCTCCACACCCCTTTTCCTACCTATGTCGTTGGTACCAATGTGCACCACGACTTCTGGCTGCTCCCCCTCCCCCTTAAGGATCCTGAAGACACGATCCGAGACATCCCTGGCCCTGGTACCCGGGAGGCAACATACCTTCCGGGAGTCTCGCTCGCGACCACAGAATCTCCTATCTATTCCCCTAACCATTGAATCTCCTACAACTATTGCTTTTCTATTCTCCCCCCTTCCCTTCTGAGCCCCAGAGCCAGACTCAGTGCCAGAGACCTGGCCACTAGGGCCTTCCCCCGGTAGGTCATCCCCCCCAACAGCATCCAAAACGGTATACTTGTTTTGAAGGGGAACGGCCACGAGGGATCCCTGCACTGTCTGCCTGTTTGTTTTTTTCCCCCTGACTGTGACCCAGCTATTCTTGTCCTGTACCTTGGGTGTGGTTACCTCCCTGTAACTCTTCTCAATCACCCCCTCTGCCTCCCGGATGATCCGAAGTTCATCCAGCTTCAGCTCCAGTTCCCTAACACGGTCTTTGAGGAGCTGAAGTTGGGTGCACTTCCCGCAGGTATAGTCAGTGGGGACACCGGTGGTATCCCTCACCACCCACATCCTACAGGAGGAGCATGTAACTGGCCTAGCCTCCATCCCTTCTTACCTTACAGAATATAGCTGCTGTGTGGACTAACTAGATCTCCGCCCTCCGACTCCTATCCCAGTCAGCTACACTTCCTGTAAACCCCTGGCTCTCTTCGCACTCTTTGCGGAAATGTCAGAAACAAAATGAAAGGAGCACCTTACTCCCTCCTCACCTAACTCCCTCGGTCACCAAACTCTCACTATCGCACTCAAATGCACCAAATTCAGCACTCCTTCGGTCACCAAACTCTCACTATCGCACTCAAATGCACCAAATTCAGCACTCCTTCGGTCACCAAACTCTCACTATCGCACTCAAATGCACCAAATTCAGCACTCCCTCGGTCACCAAACTCTCACTATCGCACTCAAATGCACCAAATTCAGCACTCCCTCGGTCACCAAACTCTCACTATCGCACTCAAATGCACCAAATTCAGCACTCCCTCGGTCACCAAACTCTCACTATCGCACTCAAATGCACCAAATTCAGCACTCCCTCGGTCACCAAACTCTCACTATCGCACTCAAAAAGCACCAAATTCAGCACTCAGTGCAAACTGAGTCTCATTTAGATGAGACTAATGGATCATTTAAACATGCGGATCTGGATTGCTTCCATCGAGGGCGAGATCCAGATTACGGCAGGCATAGCGAGTCGGGTACTTGCGACCGGCCCACGCCCGGCGCGGAACCCGCTTTGGGGCTCTCGCAGGATTCGCCCATTCGCCATTGCGTGTTTGATGAATTGCGCACAAAGTATTCATTTCATACCGTAGCCATTTCCTCTGCCTCATTGTGGAAAGCCCCATTTGCCACCTAACCACCCCCAAACCTTCTAATATCACACTTTAATGTGCTTTATTTTTATTTACTTCTTTACTCTCTGTATGCTTTTAGATGGCTTTTGGATTTCTTTAATGCTACTTGTGAGTCTCTTTTCATGTTCTATTTTTGCTTCTCCGATTTATTTTTTCACTTTACCTCTGAACCAGCCTTGTGCTCAATCTTATCTTCCACCTGGCTGACATTTATCATTTGCACCTTTTTCCTCCTTCTTATTACCCTCCAACTCTTTTGTCATCCATGGCTCTCTGGCTTTAGTTACCCCACCTTTCCCCTTCATGGGAATTTATCGTAACTGTACCTAGACTATCTCCTCTTTAAAGGTTTTGCAAATAGTTTTGCAAATAGTTGATTCCAATTGATCTGGGCAAGACTTTCTCACTCCATTGGGCAGCACAATGGCACAGTGGTAAGCATAATTGCTTCACAGCTCCAGGGTCCCAGGTTTGATTCCCTGCTTGGGTCACTGTCTGTGCGGAGTCTGCACGTTCTCCCCTTGTGTGCGTGGGTTTCCTCCGGGTGCTCCGGTTTCCTCCCACAGTTCAAAGATGTGCAGTTTAGGTGGATTGGTGGGTTGGTTAAGTGGGGTTCCTGGGTTACGGGGATAGGGTAGATGTGTGGGCTTAAGTGGGGTGCTCTTTCCTAAGGGCCGGTGCAGACTCGATGCAGACAGGATAATTAAAGTGCTCCATAATTAACTACTCTCTACTTCTTGAACCTCAGTCATTTCCTTGCAGATTTGTTCCTCTATACCTTTGCCACTAAATTCTGGCCTTTACGAACCGAACATCTTGATGTCTGTCTGCAATAATACAGAATGCAAGTGTGATGAGAAATCGGGAGTCCTCCCACCTTCCAAAGATGAGCAATTATCTGTCAGTTGAGGCGATCAAAGATGCAAGTAAATGGAAGTTTACATGGGGCAAGCAATTTTATAGGATGTGCAGTGATCAGACAGAGGGAGTGAATCTCAGCAGGTAAGCATAGGCAGCACTCGGATGGAGAGGGTCTCAGTCTGAGAAGGTAGAGACAACAGCTGAGTCTGTTGCTCGAGGTGAGAAGCTTTTGAAATTGGATCTTATGGCAACATCCCAAAGTGACACACTGCAAAGGAGGCTCTAGAATGGAGTCAAAGTTCAGGGGAGCTGAAGACTGTCAGAATATACACCAGTATATCATGGTGCAGACACACACACTGATGGACACACAGCAAGACCAATCAACACACAACACCGCAGCCAATCACCTGTTAGAGCACACTCACTATAAAGACAGAGGGCATCAGTTTTCCCGCTCATTCGGGATGCAGCCTCTCAGAAGGACAGAGCTTACAGCTTACAGCACAGATCTTCACCATGTGCTGAGTGAATAGACTGGTTAGGATAGGCATAGGTCTTTAGTTTAATCGAACATCGTGTTAACCCACAGTGAAAGTATGTTCAACAGTTTCTAGCTGAATAAAATAGTGTTGTTCTATTTTAAGTGTTGGTAGCCTGTATGTGTTCCACGGATCCAAAGCACCCAACACATCATAGTACCAGTAGTTGAGGGATGTTAGAACTTCTTAGACCTACCTGCAAGTGATCTGCCTTCCACCAGCATACAGTCATCCTGCAAAATGGACAGCGTCCGTCCGCCGCTCCGCATCACCGGTAACCTAGGGGCCAACTGGAAGATATTCAAACAACACTTCCAGCTCTACCTTGAAGCCACAGACCGGGAAGCTGCCTCAGACACCAGGAAAATCGCTCTCGTCCTATCCACGGCTGGGGACCATTCCATCCACATTTTCAATTCTCTCACCTTTGCTGATGGTGAAGATAAATCAAAATTCAAGACGGTCCTCCTTAAGTTTGACAGTCACTACGACATCGAGGTGAATGAAAGTTTCGAGCGCGATGTATTGCAACAGCGTTTGCAGGGTAAGGATGAACCTTTCCAGTCCTTTCTCACCCACCTCCGCATCCTTGCGCAGTCCTGTACTTACGGGTCCACCTCCGACTCCATGATACGCGACAAGATCGTTTTCGGTGTTCAGTCGGACCCCCTACGCCAGCAGCTCCTCAAGGTAAAGCAGCTCACCCTAGCGATTGCCATTGAGACCTGCGTGCCACATGAACACGCCAGTAGTTGGTATTCCCACATCCAAGCGGCTGAAACAGCGCAGCAAGGTCTCCACGAGGCAGAATGGCTCCAAGCAATAGAGCAACTCCAGGGCCATTTCACACGCTTTTCGCGGACTCCCGCGCTTGTGCGCACCGAACGAGGGGACAGCGATGTCGACAAACGTACTGCGCAGGCGCGCACCACGTACGACCGCACCGTTCATGCGCGGTGGCGCAGCGAACGTACTGACGCTAAAATGTGCGGCAACTGTGGCTCCGTCCACTTAAAGCGGCAATGTCCTGTCAAATCCGGACGATGCCTGCGATGTGGCAAACTTGGCCACTATGCTGCTTTATGCAGATCAGCTCAGCCTGCCAACCATCGTCGCTCCAGCCAAACTCGCAGGAATGTCCGGGCCATTCAACCCACGGTCACCGAGACCGATTCGGACCTGCTACCTGATATTGACACCAAGGACCCGAGGGCGCCTTTTCAAGTCGGTATCATTACAAAAAACAGGGTGTCCCCGGAGCAAAGAATGCAGCCTCTATCAGTATACAGCATCGATCCGGACGATGAATGGTGTGCCACCCTTACAGTCAACCGGTCCCAAATCCGATTCTGCCTGGACACTGGTGCCTCCGCCAATCTGACCTCCAAAGCCTTTGTGTCAAACCAGCCATCCTGCCATCAGCCTGCCAGCTATTAGATTATAATGGCAATGCCATTGCTGCCAGCGGCTCTTGCCAACTTGAAGTGACGCACAGGTCACGCAAAGCCATCCTTCCCTTTGAAATCATGGGCTCCTCAAACTCCTCCCTGCTTGGCGCGCAGGCATGCAAGCTGTTGAACCCAGTTCGAGAGTTCACTCTCTCTCTCCTGTTGACGCATCTGCCTTTCAGGACACTGACATCAGGGCGCAGCTTGACGCCATTATCAACCAGTACCACGACGTCTTCGAGGGCATGAGCACGCTCCCGTACACCTACAAGATTTTATTAAAACCGAATGCCACGCCCGTGATGCACGCACCTCGCAGGGTCCCAGCACACCTTAAGGACCGTCTCAAGCAGCAGCTGCAGGACCTCCAGAACCAAGGAGTGATTTCCAAAGTCACAGAACCGACCGACTGGGTCAGTTCCATGATATGTGTAAAAAAGCCTTCCAGCGAATTGAGAATTTGCATTGATCCCAAGGATCTATATTGCAATGTTATGAGAGAGCACGATCCAATTCCCAAGCGTGAAGAGCTCACATGTGCCAAGCTCTTTACCAAACTCGACACCTCAAAAGGAATCTGGCAAATCCAGCTCGTTAATCCAGCAGGAAACTCTGCACGTTTAACACCCCCTTTGGAAGATATTGTTACAACAGGATGCTGTTTAGGATCATCTCTGCATCAGAAGTGTTCCATAGGATTATGGACCAAATGATGGAAGGTATTGAAGGTGTTCGCGTCTATGTCGATGACATAATCATTTGGTCCACCACCCCGCAGGAGCATGTTAGTCGCCTCCAGCGCGTATTCAGACGTATACATGAGCATGGCCTCCGCCTCAACAGGGCCAAATGCTCTTTTGGTCAGACAGAACTTAAGTTCCTCGGGGACCACATCTCCCAATTGGGTGTGCAGCCGGATGCGGACAAGGTAGCTGCCATCACAGCTATGAAAACACCAGAGGACAAGAAGGCGGTCCTCCGGTTTCTGGGCATGGTCAATTTTTTACGGAAATTCATCCCTAACCTCGCCTCTCATACCACGGCTCGCAGGAACCTGACAGGAAGACGACAGACTTCCAATGGCTCCATGCCCACGAGCGCGAATGGAGGGAACCCAAGGCAAAACTGACCACAGCCCCGGTCTTAGCCTTCTTTGATCCAGCAAAGGAGATCAAAATTTCGACCGATGTCAGTCAATCCGTCATTGGGGCAGTCCTCCTTCAACGTGATTAGGCCTCATCATGGGCCCCCGTTGCATATAGAAAAGGAGTGCCTGGGCCTTCTGACCGGTGTTGTTAAATTTCACGATTATGTCCACGGGCTTCCTCAATTCACCGTCGAGACCGACCATCGCCCACTGGTCAATATAATACAGAAAGACTTGAACGACATGACGCCTCGCCTCCAGCGTATTCTTCTCAAGCTCCGACTTCCAGCTGGTATACACCCCAGGCAAGGACCTCATCATTGCTGATGCTCTCTCCAGGCCAGTCAACACTCCATGTGACCTAGCAGGATTTGTCTGCCAGGTTGACGCCCATGTGGCATTCGCGGTCTCCAATCTACCTGCCTCGGATGAACGCCTCGTCCAAATTTGCCACGAGATGGCGGCTGACCCCTTGCTACAGCGTGTCATGCGCCACCTAATGGACGGGTGGCTCAAGGGCCAATGCCCTCAATTCTATAATGTCAGAGATCATCTGGCGGTAGTAGACGGGGTTCTTCTAAAACTGGACCGCATTGTCATCCCGCATAGCATGCGCCAGCTTGTCCTGGAACAACAACACGAGGGCTACCTTGGTGTGGAAAAGTGCCGCCGATGGGCCCGAGAGGCAGTGTACTGGCCCGGCATTAATGAGGACATAGCCAACACAGTGCTCAACTGCCCTACTTGTCAGTGCTTCCAGCCGGCCCAACCACGTGAGACCCTGCAGCCCCATGAGTTGGTCACATCACCATAGACCAAGGTGGGCATCGACCTGTTCCATGTGCTGGGTAGAGACTATGTCCTGATCGTGGACTACTTTTCGAATTACCCGGAGGTGATACGGTTGCACGATATCACCTCGTCTGCAGTCATTCGTGCTTGTAAAGAAACCTTTGCTCGACACGGCATCCTGCTCACGGTTATGTCGGACAATGGCCCCTGCTTCGCCAGACAAGAATGGTCCAACTTTGCCAGGCGGTACAATTTTGCCCATGTGACGTCCAGTCCTCTGTACCCCCAATCCAACGGCAAAGCAGAGAAGGGAGTACCTATCGTCAAATGGCTCCAATGCAAGGCTGCCTATGCTGGGTCTGATTTCTACCTTGGCTTGTTGGCCTATCGCTCCGTCCCACTGTCCACTGGCCTGTCGCCAGCCCAATTACTCGTGAGTCGCACCCTGAGGACGACGGTGCCGTCCATCCATGTCCCAGACCTCAACCACGTTCCGGTCCTTCGCCAGATGCAGCTGTCTCGTGCACAGCACAAGGCGGCTCATGACTCCCGTGCAGCTGATCTCCCTGCTCTTGCTCCAGATGACACCGTCCGCGTCCACCTTCCGAATGGTGGCTGGTCTGCAACTGCTGTTGTCCTTCGGCAGGTGGCACCCCGTTCATTCCTGGTTCGTCTACCGGATGGCTCTATTCTGCGCTGCAATCGACCTTTGTCTCGTTCCACGCTCGCCATGTGATCCTCCAGTGTCGCCTTGCCCTCCTGCTGACCCTGCCACGGACTATGCAGAGCTCCCTGTCACTCTGCCTCCCCCTGACTTTGACATAGTCCAGCCCGCTCCTGAACCGACGGCCCTCGACCCAGCCTTGAGGCGGTCAACTAGAAGTCATTGCCCACCTCAGGGACTAAATTTATGAACTTTTCCAATTTATGGACTCTCTGAATTGTTTTGTTGCTTTGTTTGATCGTTTCCCTAGTTTATATATAGTGTTGATCTCGTTACTCTTGTTGCACACTGCTTCTCTGCACCAGGCACCTTCCCATGTAAATAGTTTTGTTCTCATGTACATAGTCCTGTAAATATGTCTTCGCACCCCACACGTAGTTCAGAACATTATCACCACACATTATTTATTGCCACACACGTACATTTTTTTATTAAAGGGGGGATGTCATAATATACACCAGTATATCATGGTGCAGACACACACTGATGGACACACAGCAAGACCAATCAACACACACAACACCGCAGCCAATCACCAGTTATAGCACACTCACTATATAGACAGAGGGCATCAGAGTTCCTGCTCATTCGGGATGCAGCCTCTCAGAAGGACAGAGCTTACAGCTTACAGCACAGATCTTCACCATGTGCTGAGTGCATAGACTGGTTAGGACACGCATAGGTCTTTAGTTTAATCTAACATCGTGTTAACCCACAGTGAAAGTATGTTCAACAGTTTCTAGCTTAATAAAATAGTGTTGTTCTATTTTAAGTGTTGGTAGCCTGTATGTGTTCCACGGTTCCAAAGCACCCAACACATCAAAGACATGGAGGATTTTTGAAAGAAATGGGGAAAACTAGGAAGTTAGAGCTCATTGTTCCCATGGACATTATGCACCATGGTGGAGGCTGCTGCATAAGAACATAAGAACTAGGAACAGGAGTAGGCCATCTGGCCCCTCAAGCCTGCTCCGCCATTCAATGAGATCATGGCTGATCTTTGTGGACTCAGCTCCACTCTCCGGCCCGTACACCATATCCCCGAATCCCTTCATTCTTTAGAAAGGTATCTATCTTTTTCTTAAAAACGCTTAAAGAAGGAGCATCAACTGCTTCACTGCGCAAGGAATTCCAGAGATTCACAACCCTTTGGGTGAAGAAGTTCCTCCTAAACTCGGTCCTAAATCTACTTCCCCTTATTTTGAGGCTATGCCCCCTAGTTCTGCTTTCCCCGACCAGTGGAAACAACCTGCCCGCATCTATCCTATCTATTCCCTTCATAATTTTATATGTTTCAATAAGATCCCCACGCATCCTTCTAAACTCCAATGAGTACAGTCCCAGTCTACTCAACCTCTCGTCATAATCTAATCCCCTCAACTCTGGGATCAACCTAGTGAATCTCCTCTGCACTCCCTCCAGTGCCAATATGTCCTTTCTCAGGTAAGGAGACCAAAACTGAATACAATACTCCAGATGTGGCCTCACCAACACCTTATACAATTGCAGCATAACCTCCCTAGTCTTGAACTCCACCCCTCTAGCAATGAAAGATAAAACTCGATTAGCCTTCTTAATCACCTGTTGCACCTGCACATCAACTTTTTGCGACTCGTGCACCAGCACACCCAGGTCCCTCTGCACAGCAGCATGTTTTAACATCTTACCGTTTAAATAATAATCCATTCTGCTGTTATTCCTCCCAAAATGGATAGCCTCACACTTGGCAACATTGAATTCCATCTGCCAGACCCTAGCCCATTCACCGAACCTATCCAAATCCCTCTGCAGACTTCCGGTATCCTCTGCACTTTTTGCTTTACCACTCATCTTAGTGTCGTCTGCAAACTTTGCCACATTGCAATTGGTCCCCAACTCCAAATCATCTATGTAAATTGTGAACAACTGCGGGCCCAACACTGATCCTTGAGGGACCCCACTAGTTACAGGTTGCCAACCAGAGAAACACCCATTTATCCCCACTCTGCTTTCTGTTAGTTAACCAATCCTCTACCCATGCTGCCACTTTACCCTCAATGCCATGCATCTTTAATTTATGCAGCAACCTTTTGTGTGGCACCTTGTCAAAAGCTTTCTGGAAATCCAGATATACCACATCCATTGGCTCCCCGTTATCTACTGCACTGGTAACGTCCTCAAAAAATTCTACCAAATTAGTCAGACACGACCTACCATTTATGAACCCATGCTGCGTCTGCCCAATGGGACAATTTCCCTCCAGGTGCCCCGCTAGTTCCTCCTTAATGATAGATTCCAGCATTTTCCCTACAACCAAAGTTAAGCTTACCGGCCTATAATTATCCGCTTTCTGCCGACCTCCTTTTTTAAACAGTGGTGTCACGTTTGCTACTTTCCAATCCTCTGGGACCACCCCAGAGTCTAGTGAATTTTGATAAATTATTACTCGTGCATTTACAATTTCCCTAGCCATCTCTTTTAAAACTCTGGGATGCATCCCATCAGGGCCAGGAGACTTGTCTACCTTTAGTGCAGTGGGGAGGAGAACAGGAGAAGGAGGAAGTGGGAGCTGATAGTCCAGGGACGAATGTGCCCTGCTGACCAGGTGCATGAAGGGAAGGAAATCTGCCGAGATCACCATCACCAAGGCCGTCCAAGAAGATGTTACCCTTCAGAAGAGTCTACAGGCAGCGGTCAAATCACCTGCAGATGTCATGCAATCAGTATCTTTGCTGTCTGTGTCTCTCCTGGGAGACAGTGACATCACTGTGCAAGAGACTGACAGGGAGATACATTCAAATTGTGATGGAGACCACACAATGCCTGTAACTCTGAAGTTGACGGTAACCTTAAACTCTTATGCCTCAGGCTCCTTCCAGTCAGCAGCCATAGATCTCACAGGCATCGGCACATCACTATATCGAGGCGGTAACTGAGGCACTTTCCAGGTGAGCAGGTGACTTCATCAAGTACACAATGGATGAGGTCAGTCAGGCTAAGATAGTCAGAAGGTTAGGTTTAATAGCAAAAATCCCTAAAGTGCAGGGAGCTACAGACTGCACACATGTGGCCATCAAATCTCCCACAGGCCAGCCAGTGGCATTCATGAACCGCAAGGGGTTTCACCTGGTAAATAAACTTGTCTGTGACTGCTTGAGCATCATGTGGACCTTTGCGTGGTACCCTTGGATTGGCCAAGTCTTTAGGCACTCCGGGGTACCACAACTTTTCACCCCAGCAGCGCTGTTCGAGGTATGGATCCCACTAAAGAGATGGCTCTTGATCCTGGTAAGGAATCTGGGAACAGAGGCTGAGTACTATTATAATGCGAACCATCATCCAGCAGCTCCACCACTGAGCTAACCATTGCTCCGCTCACGATAAGATTCAGCTGGCTGGACTGAACTGGTGGTGCACTGCAGGAGGTGTTGGCTCTGGTCTCTCTCTGCTGGGCCTTTCACAATCTTGCATTCCAGAGTGGCGGGACATCCTGCAAGAACAGGGTCCAGCATTGCATTTTTCTTCTGTGATTGGACCTGCAAGGACCCTCACTGATGTGGCCATCAGCAAGTAGCTATGGGCTAGTTGTCATTTATATCACAATCTAACCACAAGCTCCGGGTCCCCATCACTAGTGCCTGATGAGGAAATCCCAGATGCAGACAGCTGTTGCTCATCCATAGTCAAAAGGTTTACTTGTACCTCCCGGCTTACCTGAGTGGAATGAGGATCTGATGGAGGCGTCAGGTGTATTGTCCTCCTCTTGCCTTTCCACTGGCTGATTGAGCTCAGTGTCAATGTGATAGTTTGTGGGTCTGCACATCTCCCTAGCAACCCCTGAACGTGCTGCTGGTTCTGACTGTCCTTGAGAGTTGCTAATCTCGCCATGGACGAAGCCCACGCATGCAGATAAGAGGGAGATGGCAACACTGATGACCTGGATGTCTCTTCCACTTCCCCGTGCCAGGGCTTGGACATAGAATTTACAGTGCAGAAGGAGGCCATTCGGCCCATCGGGTCTGCACTGGCCCTTGGATAGAGCACCCTACCTAAGCCCACACCTCCAACCTATCCAAGCCCACACCTCCACCTATCCCCGTAACCCAGGAACCCCACCTAACCTTTTTGGACACTAAGGGCAATTTAGCATGGCCAATCCACCTAACCTGCACATCATTGAACTGTGGGAGGAAACCGGAGCAACTGGAGGAAACCCACGCAGACATGGGGAGAACGTGCAGACTCCGCACAGACAGTGACCCAAGCCGGGAATTGAACCTGGGACCCTGGCGCTGTGAAGCAACAGTGCCATCCTGCATCATCTGGTGTTTCCAAAATTTCCATGGAGGGTAGAGGTCAGTCAGAACAGCCAAAAGAAAAACCATGATTCAGGCAAACAGCAAAGTCGTTTGCCATAGAAGAACGAGTGCATAACAGAAATCTCAGAACCGGACCAAGCTGGGTCCCCGGAGCTGTTGTCGCCAAGATAGGACCGCTGTCTTACGAAATGACTGTAGAAGATAGAATTGTCAGGAAACAGGGGACCTCTTATGTGGATAAGAGTTGTCCCAGCAGACAGTACTACAGCCTGAAACCTCCCTATCGGCCCAACCCCCCCACACCGTCTGCGGTGTGAACCGCAGTTCCTGGGCCAAGCCCACCCCACCATCCACACATTCCATCCCCCCACCCCCACCCCATCCCCGCAACCCTCTGCGGCCAGCCCAGATCAGCTCACCCCTCACACCTTCTGGACAAAGGTAGTCTGTAACATTGTGTACAGGTGTTTAATGTCAAAACATAAACAGATTCGCACCCAAACCTGGATGGGCCTGGCTGCTTCTCTGGTGTCCCAGGTAGCGTGGTGCTATCTTGTTCTGCCCGCTGCCCAGGTGATGTGTCAGGGACAGCAGGGCAGGGGGAGTCAGAGGCACTGCGGTGTTCCGGCACCTCCCCTGCAGGAGACACTGGCATGGGCCCCATCACCTCCGCCTCCCTTGGGGTGCCCGGTGCCCAAAGAACAAAGAACAAAGAACAACGAAATGTACAGCACAGGAACAGGCCCTTCGGCCCTCCAAGCCCGTACCGACCATGCTGCCCGACTAAACTACAATCTTCTACACTTCCTGGGTCTGTATCCCTCTCTTCCCATCCTATTCATGTATTTGTCAAGATGCCCCTTAAATGTCACTATCGTCCCTGCTTCCACCACCTCCTCCGGTAGCGAGTTCCAGGCACCCACTACCCTCTGTGCAAAAAACTTGCCTCGTACATCTACTCTAAACCTTGCCCCTCGCACCTTAAACCTATGACCCCTAGTAATTGACCCCTCTACCCTGGGGAAAAGCCTCTGACTATCCACTCTGTCTGTGCCCCTCATAGTTTTGTAGACCTCTATCAGGTCGCCCCTCAACCTCCGTCGTTCCAGTGAGAACAAACCAAGTTTATTCAACCGCTCCTCATAGCTAATGCCCTCCATTCCAGGCAACATTCTGGTAAATCTCTTCTGCACCCTCTCTAAAGCCTCCACATCCTTCTGGTAGTGTGGCGACCAGAATTGAACACTATAATCCAAGTGTGGCCTAACTAAGGTTCTATACAGCTACAACATGACTTGCCATTTCTTATACTCAATACCCCGGCCAATGAAGGCAAGCATGCCGTATGCCTTCTTGACTACCTTCTCCACCTGTGTTGCCCCTTTCAGTGACCTGTGGACCTGTACACCTAGATCTCTCTGACTTTCAATACTCTTGAGGGTTCTACCATTCACTATATATTCCCTACCTGCATTAGACTTTCCAAAATGCATTACCTCACATTTGTCTGGATTAAACTCCATCTGCCATCTCTCCGCCCAAATCTCCAAACAATCTAAATCCTGCTGTATCCTCTGACAGTCCTCATCGCTATCCGCAATTCCACCAACCTTTGTGTCATCTGCAAACTTACTAATCAGACCAGTTACATTTTCCTCCAAATAATTTATAGATACTACAAACAGCAAAGGTCCCAGCATTGATCCCTGCGGAACACCACTGGTCATAGCCCTCCAATTAGAAAAGCATCCTTCCATTGCTGCTCTCTGCCTTCTATGACCTAGTCAGTTCTGTATCCACCTTGCCAGCTCACCCCTGATCCCGTGTGACTTCACCTTTTGTACTAGTCTACCATGAGGGACCTTGTCAAAGGCCTTACTGAAGTCCATATAGACAACATCCACTGCCCTATCTGCATCAATCATCTTTGTGGCCTCCTCGAAAAACTCAATCAAGTTAGTGAGACGCGACCTCCCCTTCACAAAACCATGCTGCCTCTCACTAATACGTCCATTTGCTTCCAAATGGGAGTAGATCCTGTCTCGAAGAATCCTCTCCAGTAATTTCCCTACCACTGAAATAAGGCTCACCGGCCTGTAGTTCCCTGGATTATCCTTGCTACCCTTCTTAAACAGAGGAACAACATTGACTATTCTCCAGTCCTCCGGGACACCACCTGAAGACAGTGAGGATCCAAAGATTTCTGTCAAGGCCTCAGCAATTTCCTCTCCAGCCTTCTTCAGTATTCTGGGGTAGATCCCATCAGGCCCTGGGGACTTATCTACCTTAATATTTTTTAAGACGCCCAACACCTCGTCTTTTTGGATCTCAATGTGACCCAGGCTATCTACACACCCTTCTCCAGACTCAACATCAACCAATTCCTTCTCTTTGGTGACTACTGATGCAAAGCCCCTTGGGCTACTCCATGGGATGGGAATGCGAGTGGAGCTGTCCCCTGAGGCACCCTTTCCCCCCCAACCTGGCACTGACAGTCCTGGAGGTCCGCTGCCATCTTGACCAGGGTCATGTTTGTGACCATAGAGCACAGCGAGTGGACCACCTCCGTCTGTGACTGTGCCACCACCTTCTGAGTGTGTGCAACATTAGCCAGTGTCTGCATCATCTCCCACTGGGACTGGACCACCTCCCTCTGTGTCTGTGCCATGTTGGCCAGTGCCTGTGCAATGCCACTGACGCTCTGAGCCATGGTCCGCTGTGACTGGGCCACGCTCAGGAGTGCCGCTACAATGTCCAGATGGCCCTGGCATATGGCTGCCTGTGATAGTGGAAACAGAAAACACACATTGTTAGACAGTCTGATGCATTCAGACAAGGGGGTGGCTAGCTGGTGGCTTCAGCGGTCAGGGCACCCAGCCATGGCAGGCGGTATGGCTGCTGGCATGTGGTGCAGGGTAGGCATTTAGATGCCCTCTGGGGTGGGGGAGGAGGTGGAATAGGGTAACGGTGGTGTGGCACGGGGGGTTGGTGCCAGGGACACAGTGCTGCCTACTCACCCTGGCCTCCCAGAGGAGGTTGTGCAGTTTATTCAAGCACTGCAGGCTGGTCCGGACGGTGTTACCCACAGCACTGACCACCTCTGCCACCTGCTTCAAGGCACAGCGAACCCGCGGCGGCTGGCAGCCTCCTTCTCACCCGGGGCTACAGGGTTGCCCGCCTCTTCTCCCCGTATCTAGCAGGGTCTCCAGTTCCACTTCCGTGGCCGCACATCCTGCTGCCATCTTGTTGGCTGGGATGGTGTGTGTGGGGAGTGAAGTGTATATGTGCGGCTGCAGCCTGTCAGCCTCCTGAGTGTCAATCCTGGACCTGGCGAATCCCGCACCGTTTGTCATTGGAATCAATTGTGTTCCACGTGGTGCACCTAGCCCCTTAATGGTTGCTGAATCGGTCCAGGTGTGTCGTAGAACTCCAGGAATCCTGCCCCAGCACCAGCACTTAGACACAAGAACGGAGAATTCGGCGGTCTATCTTTGGAAAGGGGTACTGGTCTAGTTTGACAGCCTGATTCACTGTCAGTTTGTAGTCCCTACAGATGCAGACGGTCTTGTTGGATGATTCCCAGTTCTTCTAACCTTTTCAATTCTGTCTCCACCTTTTCTAACAAGGCATAGGGCACAAGTCTGACCCTGAAAAACCATGGGGCTGCCTCTGGATCTATGTAGGTCTTTGCCTGCGGGCATTTAATTTCCTCCAGCTCATCGCAAAATACATCTTTGTGTTTCTTTATTAATTCTAGCAGACCTTCTTCTATTTGAAAAATTTCTGTCCAACTTAATTTATTTGAGGCAGTTGTGGGCCAGGAGACTTGATCCTCAGCCTAATACAAGTATTAGTGGGACTTGGGCAGATTGCTGCTGATACCTCACTGGTACCTATGATCTTGATGGCCTCTCCCATTTGGTCGCAAACTTTGCTGATATATTCCTTAAACCAAAGGCTGAACCTCTTCTCACAAGTACCTGTATGTGTGTTCCCCTGTTATGGTAGTGGATGCTTCCATTTCTACTTCCATCTCTATAGGTTTACCATTAACCAAAAACACCACTGTGATGGGGGCTACCTTGCCCGCTTTCATGTTTTCAGTGAATGAACATTCAAATAATTTGTCTTTTTATTGGCATTTCTCATATTTATAAACAATTGTATATATACATCACATTTTTCTTACCCGCGTTAATTTACTTTACTGTACAGAGAGGTTTATTTTGTCTTTTCATTTAATTGACCCTATATATATTTTGCCGCCCTCTGGATCGGTCTATAATTCCTATTGTTCAAGGTGGCCCTATATTCGCAGTTTACCCGCAATTTACCTTTGTAATGTAGATTGCAATGGTTTCTCCTAGGCTCTCCCCATCGATGACTGAGGGCTTTGCATGATGGCGCGCCTTCACCAAATGCCTCCACCTTTTCTGTTCTTCTTTCTTTTTCTCCTCCTTCTAAGGCAGCTTTTGAAGACTTAATGGCAAGGACTGTGTCATGATATGTAGACATGCAGATAATGATATACAGACAGGCACAGACAGGCAGCTGATGAACACAGAGAACAGAACATGATCAACGAGCAGGCAGGACACTCAGGGGTGGTATCTCACTATAAAAGGCACGAGGCACTCACACTCCACCTCTTTCTACTGATGAACCTCTACAGAGTGAGTCAGGGTGTATGTACAGTATCACACCTCCAGCACGTGGCTAAGAGCTAGTCTGGTTCAGTCAGACAGAGTAACCACACTTAGGTTAGCAGAGAGTCTAACTCGTAGAGAACTGTGCTAACTGTGCTATTGGTTCAATAAATCAGATTGAACTAACATCGAGGTCTGGAGTATCTTTTGGTTAAAGCTGCATCCAGTTGCAGCTTGTGTTATCCCAGAGAACGTAACACATCATGCTACCAGGGGACTGCTTAATCTAGGTGGTTTACCTCAGTCCGTTCCGTGACGACCAGCGAATGTATCCCGGCACCATGGAGAAGATTCAGGCTCCTCACCAGCTCAGGACCTCCGGCAATCTCAGTGCCAACTGGCGGACATTCAAGCAAAAGTTTCTGCTGTACATCAAAGCTTCAGACCTCGTGGGTGCTTCTGATGCAAGGAAGATCGCGCTTCTCCTCTCAACAGCGGGTGATCAAACCATCGAACTCTTCAACTCTTTTCACTTCACCAAAGGCCAGGACAAGGCAAAGTTTCAGACCATCCTGGAAAGTTTGACAGTCACTGTGAAGTGGACACCAATGAAATCTTCGAGCGCTACATATTCAAACAGCGTCTACAAGGTAAAGATGAATCTTTCAACTCCTTCTTAACTAACCTCCGCCTGCTAGCGCTATCCTGCAACTTTGGTGATATTGCTGACTCCATGATCAGAGACCAAATCGTTTTTGGAGTTCACTCTGATCCTCTGAGAGAGCAGCTACTGAAAATCAAGCATATGACCCTGCCAGTCGCGATTGAAACATGCACATTGCATGAGCACGCCAGAAATCGCTATGCCCAGTACAAATCGGCTGAAAATGAGAAACTTGCCTCCCACGAGGCAGAGAGTGTGCAGGCCATCTCCCGGATGCAGCGCCTCAACATTGATGAAAGCGGCCATTTTGCGCGCTTTTCCCGGGCCCCATACATGCGTGATGTGAACGGGATAACGAAGCGGCTGACACCCGCACTGCGCATGTGCGACGATGCGCGGAGCATCAGGACACCAAAGTCATGACATGTTCGAACTGCGGCAACGCCCACTTAAAGAAACACTGCCCTGCAGGAGGCCGGCGATGTTTAAACTGCGGGAAGCCTGGACACTATGCAGCCTTGTGCAGGTCTGCACCACTAGTCAGGGGCCAGCACTCGCAATTCCAACGACGGCGCATTCAGAGTGTGCAACAATTACAGGATTATGATTTCGATTTCGGCGGGAGAATCAGCTGGTGAGTCAGTTTCAGCAGGAGCATTGCGGGAGTGGTTGCTGGGAGGTAAGTCAACCTTTAAAAGCACTTGTCTTTGCAGGGGCAGGCCAGTCGATTTCGGCGTGAGAACAGCTGGTGAGTCAGTTTCAGCGGGAGCATTGCGGGAGTGGTTGCTGGGAGGTAAGTCTGTTCTTTAAAAGCACTTGTCTTTGCAGGGGCAGGCCAGTCGATTTCGGCGGGAGAATCAGCTGGTGAGTCAGTTTCTGCGGGAGTGGTTGCTGGGAGGTAAGTCTGTTCTTTAAAAGCACTTGTCTTTGCAGGGGCAGGCCAGTCGATTTCGGCGGGAGAATCAGCTGGTGAGTCAGTTTCAGCGGGAGCATTGCGGAAGTGGCTGCTGGGAGGTAAGTCAACCTTTAAAAGCACTTGTCTTTGCAGGGGCAGGCCAGTCGATTTCGGCGTGAGAACAGCTGGTGAGTCAGTTTCAGCGGGAGCATTGCGGAAGTGGTTGCTGGGAGGTAAGTCTGTCCTTTAAAAGCACTTGGCTTTGCAGGTGCAGGCCAATCGATTTCGGCGGGAGTGGAGCTGGCTGGTTAGTCAATTTCAGCAGGAGCTGAGAATTTTTCTTTTTTTTAAAATTAGTTTTTTAGGGCGGAACAGGAAGTCGGCCCGCGGACGTCTGGGAAGACCCTCACCAATAAATTCTGGTGGAGAGGAAACCCGAGACACTACACGTGTAGTGTCTCCCGCCCTCCTCCTCTAACCTTATAATAAAACCCATTGGTCTGAGGTAGGTACCATATTTTATTATATTATTATTATTTTTATAAAAATTTAATTTAGTTGTTAGCCAGATCTTGGTAGAAAGTAAGAGGAATGGCAGGGAAGGGAGTGCAATGTTCCTCCTGCAGGATGTTTGAGGTGAGGGATGCAGTTAGTGTCCCTGCTGATTTTACCTGCAGGAAGTGCTGCCATCTCCAGCTCCTCCAAGACCGAGTTAGGGAACTGGAGCTGGAGTTGGAAGAACTTCGGATCATTCGGGAGGCAGAAGGGGTCATAGATAGCAGCTTCAGGGAATTAGTTACACCAAAGATTGGAGATAGGTGGGTAACTGTAAGAGGGACTGGGAAAAAGCAGTCAGTGCAGGGATCCCCTGCGGTCGTTCCCCTGAGAAACAAGTATACCGCTTTGGATACTTGTGGGGGGAACGACTTACCAGGGGTAAGCCATGGGGTACGGGCTTCTGGCACGGAGTCTGTCCCTGTTGCTCAGAAGGGAAGGGGCGAGAGGAGCAGAGCATTAGTAATTGGGGACTCTATAGTCAGGGGCACAGATAGGAGATTTTGTGGGAGCGTGAGAGACTCACGTTTGGTATGATGCCTCCCAGGTGCAAGGGTACGTGATGTCTCGGATCGTGTTTTCCGGGTCCTTAGGGGGAGGGGGAGCAGCCCCAAGTCGTGGTCCACATTGGCACTAACGACATAGGTAGGAAAGGGGACAAGGATGTCAGGCAGGCTTTCAGGGAGCTAGGCTGGAAGCTCAGAACTAGAACAAACAGAGTTGTTATCTCTGGGTTGTTGCCCGTGCCACGTGATAGTGAGATGAGGAATAGGGAGAGAGAGCATTTAAACACGTGGCTACAGGGATGGTGCAGGCGGGAGGGATTCAGATTTCTGGATAACTGGGGCTCTTTCTGGGGAAGGTGGGACCTCTACAGACAGGATGGTCTACATCTGAACCTGAGGGGCACAAATATCCTGGGGGGGAGATTTGTTAGTGCTCTTTGGGGGGGTTTAAACTAATGCAGCAGGGGCATGGGAACCTGGATTGTAGTTTTAGGGTAAGGGAGAATGAGAGTATAGAGGTCAGGAGCACAGATTTGACGTCGCAGGTGGGGGCCAGTGTTCAGGTAGGTGGTTTGAAGTGTGTCTACTTCAATGCCAGGAGTATACGAAACAAGGTAGGGGAACTGGCAGCATGGGTTGGTACCTGGGACTTCGATGTTGTGGCCATTTCGGAGACATGGATAGAGCAGGGACAGGAATGGATGTTGCAGGTTCCGGGGTTTAGGTGTTTTAGTAAGCTCAGAGAAGGAGGCAAAAGAGGGGGAGGTGTGGCGCTGCTAGTCAAGAGCAGTATTACGGTGGCGGAGAGGATGCTAGATGGGGACTCTTCTTCCGAGGTAGTATGGGCTGAAGTTAGAAACAGGAAAGGAGAGGTCACCCTGTTGGGAGTTTTTTATAGGCCTCCTAATAGTTCTAGGGATGTAGAGGAAAGGATGGCGAAGATGATTCTGGATAAGAGTGAAAGTAACAGGGTAGTTATTATGGGAGACTTTAACTTTCCAAATATTGACTGGAAAAGATATAGTTCGAGTACAATAGATGGGTCGTTTTTTGTACAGTGTGTGCAGGAGGGTTTCCTGAAACAATATGTTGACAGGCCAACAAGAGGCGAGGCCACGTTGGATTTGGTTTTGGGTAATGAACCAGGCCAGGTGTTGGATTTGGAGGTAGGAGAGCACTTTGGGGACAGTGACCACAATTCGGTGACGTTTACGTTAATGATGGAAAGGGATAAGTATACACCGCAGGGCAAGAGTTATAGCTGGGGGAAGGGCAATTATGATGCCATTAGACGTGACTTGGGGGGGATAAGGTGGAGAAGTAGGCTGCAAGTGTTGGGCACACTGGATAAGTGGGGCTTGTTCAAGGATCAGCTACTGCATGTTCTTGATAAGTATGTACCGGTCAGACAGGGAGGAAGGCGTCGAGCGAGGGAACCGTGGTTTACCAAGGAAGTGGAATCTCTTGTTAAGAGGAAGAAGGAGGCCTATGTGAAGATGAAGTGTGAAGTTTCGGTTGGGGTGGTGGATAGTTACAAGGTAGCGAGGAAGGATCTAAAGAGAGAGCTAAGACGAGCAAGGAGGGGACATGAGAAATATTTGGCAGGAAGGATCAAGGAAAACCCAAAAGCTTTCTATAGGTATGTCAGGAATAAGCGAATGACGAGGGAAAGAGTAGGACCAGTCAAGGACAGGGATGGGAAATTGTGTGTGGAGTCTGAAGAGATAGGCGAGATACTAAATGAATATTTTTCGTCAGTATTCACTCAGGAAAAAGATAATGTTGTGGAGGAGAATGCTGAGCCCCAGGCTAATAGAATAGATGGCATTGAGGTACGTAGGGAAGAGGTGTTGGCAATTCTGGACAGGCTGAAAATAGATAAGTCCCCGGGACCTGATGGGATTTATCCTAGGATTCTCTGGGAGACCAGGGAAGAGATTGCTGGACCTTTGGCTTTGATTTTTATGTCATCATTGGCTACAGGAATAGTGCCAGAGGACTGGAGGACAGCAAATGTGGTCCCTTTGTTCAAAAAGGGGAGCAGAGACAACCCCGGCAACTATAGACCGGTGAGCCTCACGTCTGTAGTGGGTAAAGTCTTGGAGGGGATTATAAGAGACAAGATTTATAATCATCTAGATAGGAATAATATGATCAGGGATAGTCAGCATGGCTTTGTGAAGGGTAGGTCATGCCTCACAAACCTTATTGAGTTCTTTGAGAAGGTGACTGAACAGGTAGACGAGGGTAGGGCAGTTGATGTGGTGTATATGGATTTCAGCAAAGCGTTTGATAAGGTTCCCCACGGTAGGCTATTGCAAAAAATACGGAGGCTGGGGATTGAGGGTGATTTAGAGATGTGGATCAGAAATTGGCTAGCTGAAAGAAGACAGAGGGTGGTGGTTGATGGGAAATGTTCAGAATGGAGTACAAGTGGAGTACCACAAGGATCTGTTCTGGGGTCGTTGCTGTTTGTCATTTTTATCAATGACCTAGAGGAAGGCGCAGAAGGGTGGGTGAGTAAATTTGCAGACGATACTAAAGTCGGTGGTGTTGTCGATAGTGTGGAAGGATGTAGCAGGTTACAGAGGGATATAGATAAGCTGCAGAGCTGGGCTGAGAGGTGGCAAATGGAGTTTAATGTAGAGAAGTGTGAGGTGATTCACTTTGGAAGGAATAACAGGAATGCGGAATATTTGGCTCATGGTAAAGTTCTTGAAAGTGTGGATGAGCAGAGGGATCTAGGTGTCCATGTACATAGATCCCTGAAAGTTGCCACCCAGGTTGATAGGGTTGTGAAGAAGGCCTATGGAGTGTTGGCCTTTATTGGTAGAGGGATTGAGTTCCGGAGTCGGGAGGTCATGTTGCAGCTGTACAGAACTCTGGTCCGGCCGCATTTGGAGTATTGCGTACAGTTCTGGTCACCGCATTATAGGAAGGACGTGGAGGCTTTGGAGCGGGTGCAGAGGAGATTTACCAGGATGTTGCCTGGTATGGAGGGAAAATCTTATGAGGAAAGGCTGATGGACTTGAGGTTGTTTTCGTTGGAGAGAAGAAGGTTAAGAGGAGACTTAATAGAGGCATACAAAATGATCAGGGGGTTGGATAGGGTGGACAGTGAGAGCCTTCTCCCGCGGATGGATATGGCTGGCACGAGGGGACATAACTTTAAACTGAGGGGTACTAGATATAGGACAGAGGTCAGAGGTAGGTTCTTTACGCAAAGAGTAGTGAGGCCGTGGAATGCCCTACCTGCAACAGTAGTGACCTCGCCAACATTGAGGGCATTTAAAAGTTTATTGGATAAACATATGGATGATAATGGCATAGTGTAGGTTAGATGGCTTTTGTTTCGGTGCAACATCGTGGGCCGAAGGGCCTGTACTGCGCTGTATTGTTCTATGTTCTATGTTCTATGATCCTGGCAGCACAACAGATCCAGAAGAAGAACGCCTAGACTCCGCCTATTGTGTAGGCATCATTACCAAATGTGACTATGGCACATCCAACTCATCACAAATTCAATCCATCCTCGCTGTGGATTCTGGGGATGAATGGCGTGCGATGATGCAGGTTAACCACTGCTCCATCCAGTTTAAGCTGGACACAGGTGCTTCTGCCAACCTCCTCTCTCAGGCAGATTTCAAACGCATCAAGAAGCTCCCCAAGGTCTTTCCAGCAGCCTGCAGGCTCCTGGACTACAAATGAAATGCCATCACGGCACTGGGGTCCTGCCATCTACTCGTCTCCAACCGGAGCACCCATGCATGGTTATGTTTTGAAATTGCCAAGCCAGACAAGGCATCCCTACTTGGCGCGCATGCCTGCAAGCAGCTGAACCTCGTGCAGCGGGTCTACACAACGACATCCTCCAATGTGGATCTTCAGGCCGGCATTGACGACATCCTCACTCAGTATCCGGATGTGTTCGTCGGGATGGGCACGCTGCCTATCGATACAAGATTCTGGTACGACCTGATGCCAAGCCAGTGGTCCACGCACCACGCCAGGTCCCGGCTCCGCTGAGGGAGTGCCTGAAGGCACAGCTCAAGGATCTTCAGCCACAGGGTATCATTTCCAAGGTAACCGAATCGACTGACTGGGTCAGCTCGATGGTATGTGTTAGAAAGCCTTTGGGAGACCTGCGCATCTGCCTTGATTCCAAGGATCTCATTAAGAATATAATGCGTGAACACTACCCCATCCCGAAGCGGGAGGAACTCACCAGTGAGATGGCACACGCACGTTTTTTCACCAAGTTAGATGCGTCACATGGATTTTGGCAAATCCAGCTGGATGAGTCCAGCAGAAGGCTCTGCACCTTCAACACACCGTTTGGCAGATACTGCTTTAATCGCATGCTGTTTGGCATTGTCTCGGCATCGGAGATATTCCATCGCATCATGGAGCAGATGATGGAGGGCATTAAAGGGGTTTGTATGTACATGGACGACATCATCATTTGGTCCACGACCCCTGAAGAGCATGTTTCCTGTCTCCAGCAGGTATTCCGCCGTGTCCATGCCAATGGCCTGAAGCTGAACAGGTCCAAATGTTGCTTTGGCATGTCGACACTCAAGTTCCTAGGTGACCAGATCTCTCAGCAGGGCGTGCGCCCGGACACAGACAAGGTCAAGGCCATCAAAGCCATGAAGGTCCCTGAAGACAAGAAGGCGGTGTTGCGCTTCCTGGGCATGGTTAATTTCCTCGGCACGTTCATCCCAAACCTGGCCTCGCACACCACGGCCCTACGAAACCTGGTGAAAAAGTCCACTGCCTTTGAGTGGAAGGCAGCACATCAGGCAGAGTGGTTGGAGCTGAAAGCCAAGCTCACCACTGCACCCACCTTAGCATTTTTCGACCCAGACAGGGAGACAAAGAACTCGACAGATGCGAGCCAGGATGGCAGCGGTGCGGTGCTGCTTCAACGCGATGACACCTCATCCTGGGCACCGGTAGCTTACGTATCGAGGGCCATGACGGCCACCGAAACAAGGTATGCGCAAATAGCGAAGGAATGCCTGGGTCTTCTCACTGGCATTCTCAAGTTTCACGACTGTGTCTACGGCCTGCCGACATTCACTGTCGAGACGGATCATAGGCCTCTGGTCCACATTATCCACAAGGACCTGAACGACATGACACCTCGGTTGCAGCGCATCCTCCTCAAACTCAGATGGTACGACTTTGACTTAGTGTACACGCCTGGCAAGGAGCTCATCATCGCTGAATCATTGTCCTGCTCCATCACGTTGCCTAGTGGACCGCTGTGCCTTGTGAACCGCTGGAAATCATCCGGCAGATTGATTCCCAGGTGCAGCTGTGTGCTAGCACCCTCCTGGCGTCTGATGAGAACATGGTTCGTATCCGCGAGGAGACAGCCAAAGACCCCCTCTTGCAGCGTGTCATGCACCACCTCGCCAATGGCTGGCAGAAAGGGCAGAACCCTCAATTTTACAATGTAATGGATGACCTGACGGTGATTGATGGTATCCTCAAGCTGGACCGGATTGTCATTCCACTCAGTCTCCAGAGCTTGGTGCTCCACCAAATCCATGCGGGACACCTGGGCGTCGAGAAGTGTAGACGCAGAGCCAGGCAGACTGTCTACTGGCCCGGTATTAGCCAGGAGATCTTGAACATGGTCCTCAACTGTGCGACCTGTCAACGCTTTCAGCCAGCGCAGAGCAAGGACACGCTCCAGCAGCATGAAATCGAGACCTCCCCATGGTCCAAGGTTGGTATCGACCTCTTTTGTGCGAATGGTCGTGACTACGTGTTGATTATTGACTATTTCTCCATTTACCCTGAAGTCGTGAAGCTCTCAGACCTCACATCTTGGACCGTCATCAAGGCCTGTAAGGAAACGTTCTCCAGGCATGGTATCCCACTCACTGTCATGAGTGACAATAGCCGGTGCTTCAACAGCCATGAGTGGTCTATGTTTGCCAAGTCATACCATTTCAAACATGTCACTTCCAGCCCACACTATCCGCAGTCCAATGGGAAGGTTGGAAAAGGGGTGCGCCCCGCTCGTATGTTGTACGTATGGCTGATGGTTCTGTTGTGCGACGATACAGACGGGCACTGCGCAAAGTTGCTTGCCCGCAACCGCTTTCTTCTCCGTTTCCGTCCATTGTTTTGCCACCTCCTGATACCTCGAACTACGAGGCCACCAGTCAGGCTCCCATCCCGCCTGTCAAGGCACCGTCGTCCCCACCACCACCTCTCCGGCGGTCGGCGAGGATCAGACGCAAGCCCCAGGGACTGGACTTATGAACATTTGTTTTATTTGCTATGTTCTGTTTTCTCACATTAGACAGCTGTCTTCACATTTAAATATGTTCACATATGCCACCGCTTGTAAATATGTTAATATATGCCACCACATGTAAGTACGTTCCCATATGCCAACAAAACATTTAAAAAAAGGGGAGATGTCATGATATGCAGACATGCAGATAATGATATACAGACAGGCACAAACAGGCAGCTAATGAACACAGAGAACAGGACATGGTCAATGAGCAGGCAGGACACTCAGGGGTGGTATCTCGCTATAAAAGGCACGAGGCACTCACACTGCGCCTCTTTCCACTGATGAACATCTACAGAGTAAGTCAGGATGTATGTACAATATCACACCTCCAGCACGTGGCTAAGAGCTAGTCTGGTTCAGTCAGACAGAGTAACCACACTTAGGTTAGCAGAGAGTCGAGCTCGTAGAGAACTGGAGTATCTTTTGGTTAAAGCTGCATCCAATTGCAGCCTGTGTTATCCCAGAATACATAACACATCAGACTGTACCCTTATATTACAAGATTAAGAAGGGTACAGAAGACCACCTTAATCTTGGATAAAAGCAAATTACTGCGGACCACCTTAAACTTGGATAAAAGCAAATTACTGCGGATGCTGGAATCTGAAACGAAAGAGAAAATGCTGTAAAATCTCAGCAGGTCTGGCAGCATCTGTAGGGAGAGAAAAGAGCTACTATTTCGAGTCTGATGCTTTGACAAAGAGTCATCGGACTCGAAATGTTAGCTCTTTTCTCCCCCTACAGATGCTGCCAGACATGCTGAGATTTTGCAACATTTTCTCTTTCGCACTTTAAGCTTGGAGATTTGCTCTGGTGAATACTGTAGGATTTCCCCATACAGTCCACTCAAGTGAAGCATTGTTTCAGCAGGTTGATGCTTCATGCTTTATGGCTGCCACTATCGGCATGCATGGGCGATGGAGGGGAGTTATTAATCAGTCGTACAATGGATTTCTCCTATTATCCAACAGCCACCCTCTGGTTCTTTATGGTCGGCCAAAGATGGTGGATACGGTCGACTGGCGCAGGATGAATGTGCCATGGCTGCCGTCAGGAAAATGGTTATTCACCTAGAGGATGGTCTGGGCCTGGTCGCACACTTCACACTGTTGGAGTGGTAGTCTGTGAGGTTCCAAAATCCTGTTAGCCTGTGGAGCCTGCAGAGCTTCATGGGTGCAATCATTTGCATTCTGAGCTATTGGGAATCCTTCCAGCTTGGCAAAGCCATGTTTCTACACCTATTGCTTCACTCTGGTCAGTGAGAAGATAATAAAGTCCCCTCTCCTTCTATACAAGGCCTCTGTGATCTCCCTGATGCCAGAATGCTCAATGAACTGTGAGAAGCTGCTAACGCTTGACAACCACTGGCAGCACTGTCCTTGCTCTGTTGTGATGTGGCAGGTCAGGTTATAGGGGGTGGCACAGTTCAGTGACCAATTCGTTGGTGAAGCATAAGCACCTCACATACTGCTTCCAGCTGAGTGGAAGATGTGGGAGAGTACCTTAAAGAATCTTGGTGCGCAGGGCGTTCCATTGAGAACTTTCTTCCTCCTCCCTCTGTACACTCTCGGCTGCCTATTCTCCATTTTCAATCATGCTGCAGACTAAGTGGAACAGCAACTTTTCCGCTGACTTGGAAATATATTGTCGTTCCTTCACTGTCACTGGGGCAACATACTGGAACTTCCTCCCTCACAGCACTGTGGGTGTATACCTGAGGGACTGCAACAGTTCATTAAGGCAACTCATCATCACCTTCTGAAGGACAACTAGGGATGGACAATAAATGCTGGCCTCACCAGCGCCGCCCACATCCTACAAATGAGTAATAATTTTTTTTAACTGAAGCAGACTTTCTCCTTGATATCAATCAACTCCTCTGACATCTTTGTCGCTAATGTCACTCCATTGAAAATCAAACAAGTTGCAAAGCTGCTCCAATCATCGGGAACACTGGCTCTACACCGGCAAGGCAAAGCCAACAGCGTCTCACTTGGAAGTTTGATGGTGAGTCCCATAAATAGTGCCAATATGGAGGGTGGGGGTAGAAACTGGAAGGGAGATGATAGAGAGGGTTGCTCCTGCAATTATGCATGAGTTCGGGTGGGAGTAATTAAGTGAGTGCATTAGCATGGCCTGCAGGTCTGTCAAAACAGCTTTCGGGGCTGTGTGATGTCATGATCAGCCCAGTTTATTTGCTCCTGGTGCAAGCATTTTACACTTGTGGTAGTGTCCTGTCAGTCACTGTCTACCCGAGCTGGCCAGAGGAATATCGGCTGACCTTTGAACTCAGATTTTCTGTTATTTGGCATCAGTGATGTTACAGGGCTGCAATTTGTGATCATAATCTGAGATTCCGATATTCGTGTCTTTTCATATTATATTCTAATGAAGCTAACAATGAAATTCTCTCTAATGTAGTGAAAAACATATGTAGCACTGCAAATCTGCAATATCCATTAAGGAAACATAACCACGGATCTGTGATCTATAATGCTCAGTCTAAAATTACTTCTGTACAATGGATTGGAAGCTTGTGGGAATAGTGTATCAAATACATGGCCTCTTTTATTTTTGAAAATGTTGTCAAGTCACATTTCATCCAGTAGTGCAGAACTTGAATATTGCTGAAAAGAGGGACGCATTACTGAAACTTTTCAAGTTGCACTCATCGGCCAAAACCTTACGTTCGCTTTCACGGCTGGGATTTTCTGATGCCTCTGAGAGTGATTGGAGTATTGACTGGAACACCCAAATTTCCCATTCTCGCTCGCAACGGGTCCCACCATGAACAAGAGCGGGGAATCCCGCCCATCAGGACAAATACAAGAATACCAAATTTCAAACAATCACAATAATTAAAACTACAGTAGAAAAAGTGTTCTGATTGGTTGGCAAGTTGACTCTAATTGGTTGAGGCATTGCCATGGAGAAAGCAATAGGGGACAATAGGCTCCCCAATCTCCTGAGTATATCACAAAAAGGAGGAAGGCCTGAACTGGCTTTTGTTCGCAGAGAATGGGTTCCTCCATATTTATATAAGTTGTTTCAAGTGAGCATAAATGTACCACATTAGGAACATAACTGATTACTTAAATTGGTTGTTAATGTAGCTATTCCCATCCAATTCACTTCCCATACCATGGTGAACTAAGGCAGACTTTTTTTGTTTCTATAGCTAGTAATTTCCAGATGAGGCCTTATAGATTGAGGGGCACCACTCCACATCAAGTGTGGTTAACCAGAGGTCTCTCCCACTTTTACCACCAGCCATTGGCATGTTTTGAAGTATTTGTAGGTTGACACACTGAACCTGTTTGACTGCATTATGAACGCACCTTCCTTGGCCATCAAGTCTTAGGGTGGGACTCGAGCACAGAGCTTCTGGCCCAGAGGTAGTGACGCTATCCACTGTGCCACAAAATGTTCTATTGCAGCTATTAGCACCCTCAGAATTGTTCAGTGGGTGCTGCCCAATCAAGGAATCACATCTAACCGTGCGAGTTTTGTTTCGGGTTTTGCAAGCATGGGCTGTATGAGTACAGTCTATTTAAAAAAACTGAAGGAAATGCTGCTTGATTCGATCAGCCAATCTTGGCGCTTGGGGAGCATTCCCTCTTGCTCTACCCATGGCAATGCCTTGGTCAATCAGAGTCAACTTGCCAGCTAATCGGAATCCCTTTTCTCCTGTAGTATAAATTGTCATGATCATTTAAAATTTGGCATTGTTGCGTTTATCCTGATAAGTGCAAGAGGAAAAGCTTCGGCAACATGTCTCTCTTTGCAGCAATATTGAAGTCACATTTATTACAAGGCGTCAGTTTAGACACCTAAATATGTATAACAATATCAAAAATCATGAAAAACAATATTGCCCAGCAAAAATAGATATTGCTGTTACATAGCTTATCGTCATTGCCTCCTGCTGTTCCAAAGAAGCTTTTAAATTAGTTTTTTTTTTACACACAACATTTTCTTATTGTAGTCTGAATGCATTGTAATTGATTTGACCTTTCACAGTGTTTTTAATTTTCAATCGCAGTTTCATTACTCCATCTGGCACTTTAAGAAGACATCTGGCTCATTGTGCATTACCAGCTGATTGCTGCACTGTTATTTTTAACATTAATGCATGCTTAAGCAGATGTTGTTTTTATAGAAGTATAAGCAGAATTCTGTGTGTAATTGAGATGTTCCTCAATAGAAATTTGAACTCACAGTGGCTATGATTTGTGCCATCATAGTAATAGTTGTTTTATATGAAACTTGTTAGGTAAACATTAATTCAGTCAAGTTTCCCTTTATCAGCATGCATAAATAAAACATTAGCCTGTAGTTTATAATATGATAAACAGTTTGCAGTTGGGGATTTCATTTCAACTTATAACTCTTGTCAGCAAGAATGAGGAAATGCTTATTGAATAAGAAATATTAGAAATAAAACAAAGAATGTGTAGCATGTCGTGTCAATTGACAGGTCATCGGAGGATCACAATTCGACTGCGAGCATACAGCTTCTGTTTTGTCAGGAGATTGCTTTCAACTACCAATTGTATGCAACAGACTCTTAAAATGTTTCTGAAGAGGGCCAGGGGCCTTAATGCAAAACTATCAGATGTGGGTGACCAGCAGGGTCAATCCCCAAAGTTGGGCCCTTAAGATTTGGCAGCAGTGCCACAAGAAGTTGAATGGTCTCGTATGGGTAACCAAGGCAATTGATTGGACATCTCCCACCCACCATACCATTAGCCTCTCCTGTTGCAACACAATTCCATCACCCATTCAACAATAATCGCTGGCATGCAGGACTCATGTCTAACATCGAGATAGTCCACCTCACCCTCACACTCATTGCAATGAAGTCAATCCCATAGCCAGCACCTGCTGCTTCCACATATCCCCTGTTATTCAGCAGGCACATGACCCAAACACAGTACAGTGCAGTCACCTACATTCTTATCTCTGTCTTGTAGGATGAGATGTCACAAAAAAGGGAGCACAGCAGAACCAACAGGGGACAAGGATGCCTGCATCTTCTGACACTAGAGATGGGATGGCTCCCTGCATCATTAGGGACTGCTTGAGAACATTGTTAAGAACATTCAGGATGATGGTATGCTCTTGCTGTTGGTGTGACCATGGACCTCTTGCCTCCCAACCCCCTTCCCTCACCCCAACCTTTCCAATTTGGTGCTTTAGACATCCCAATTACTTTTGCCAGTACAGCCATAGCTTAGCCAGGAGGTAGAGAAAGAGAGTAACAGCAGATAACTGATGAAGATTTTACACTTAGTGCCACAGCTCAGATACTTGCATGGCACTACCTCAGACTAAAGGGATGATCCTTCTAAACAGAGATGAGGAGGAATTTATTCAGCCAAAGGATGGTGAATCTGTGGAACTCTTTGCCGCAGAAGGCTGTGGAGGCCAAACCACTGAGTGCCTTTAAGACAGAGATAGATAGGTTCTTGATTAATAAGGGGATCAGAGGTTATGAGGAGAAAGGGGTATGAGAAAAATATCAGCCATGATTGAATGGCGGAGCAGAATCAATGGGCCGAGTGGCCTAATTCTGCTCCTATGTCTTATGGTCTTAAGGCACCCACTTTAGAGAATTAGTCTGCGCATCGTGAGTTACAGGGTGTGCATGCTGCAGCAAGCCTAATGGAATGGATAGTTCATCTGTCAGTTCATCAAAGGACCAGGTCCCAGATAAGCTCTACAATAGGGAAATCAGATGGGGATTTTGATGGGATGGAATACAGGAGAATACTGACAAAGATGCATACTGAGATGCAGTGTCTGGCCTGCCAGACAGCCTGCTGTCACTGTTGAGGAGCATGAAAGAGTCCAGCTGCATGATGGCAGAAAACATGGCATAAAGCTTTCCCTCTCTGGAGCTTCTTGTCATGTTGTAGGCCCAAAGGCACTGCCACTGTTTTCTCCCCCTCCCTTCCTGTCATAACCTTTGTATGGGCAGTTCACCTACTCTCCCCCCACCCCTCCCTGACAGGATGCAGCAACACTTCCTGCCAAATCCAGAAACTCTCCACAACATCTCCAAAAAAACTCCTCAGCACTCCCACAAAATTATTTGCAATGACTGGTCTATCCCACCTTACCTGCAAGTTATGACTGTCCATTTAAATAGCATTACTGGCAGTTCTTTCTTACAGCTGAACAGATGTTCTTTGGTGAGTGACGAGTGACTATGTTGGGGGAATGGTGTTGTCCAAGTTTGGGATTTGTGTATCAAATCAGCCAGAAAGGCTGGCTGACATCACAGTCTAGCCAGCAGGGAAGCCTCTGGCACACACAAAGAATGCCACCTCCGAGTGTCCTGCCCAGCATAGGATGCAGTCTGGGCCACAACAGGAAAAGACGGAATTGTTGGGTGCCCCACATGGAGGGGGGACTTCCCACCTCGGTAGCACCTGCTTCAGTGGTACTACGCAAACCATATTTTCCGGACTTAAATTTGTTCCGAATGCATTTAGTAAAATACAGAAGTACATCGCAAGATATGGTAGAAATCAGCACATATGGGCCCTGACTACTTTTTAGAATAATAATGAAGTTCAAGCAGCTCAGTCACTTGAATGCTTGAAGTCCTGCCTGGAAGGTCACAAACTCAAATCTCAGGACTTCTTGTCATTCAACCTAAAATGGATCATCACACTGAAGCAATAGGGCGGTATTCTGGGTCAAAACAATATAGTCGAGCTCACCATGTTTGAGTTGAGCCTCCTGCTTGTCAGGTATAGAGCAATATTGATGTTAATCATTGAGAATTCCTTTCCTAAGAATACTGTGCCCTGCTTTCGATACATAATGATGAGCGACTAGCAAGAGAAAAATAAAATAAGAAGAATAACACACAGAAAAGACATGTGGCAGTGGTGAAACTGAATTTTTATGTTAACTGAACAGAATCTTTTCAGTGAGCAGCAGTATTTAAATAAGGTATGGTGAGAAGATTTGATTCTTGACAGTTTGGAATTTCAGTCCAGCCACCAGACTGTGTAATATATTCGGGTTTTTTTGTTTTATAACCCGTTTTTAACTTAAGATTGGAAAATATATTGCATGGTCCAATTAAGATATTCACTTTGCACCACTTCGGTGGAGGCTTGAAGTAGCAGCAGTGACAGATACTGAAGTCTTCCAGCCATCTTCCAGTTCTGCCTGATGTCCACTGAGCCTCCAACTAGGAACGCTGACAGAATTGGAATGGGAAAAAAACTGACACTTTGTTAGCGAGTACCAAACTTTTATTCGCTAATCTGCAAGAGGCAGGAGGATGGGAATAACAGAAGATTGTACAAATCAAATGGCCGCTTCAAGTCTAAAGGGGTGTAGTAACATTAATGGCAGAGAGGGAGAAAAAAAATCGGGAAATATCCGTCTTGATTAACAAATCAAATTATAAATTGGATACACCAATACTGGAATATTGTACAATGAATCAAAATCAATAACTTTGTGACTGGTGGCGTGTTTGTGACATCCAGGATCCATGCATATTCTCACCTCGCATCTGTTGGGTTCTCCTTACTTTCACCGTGTGTCTGAGAAATGCAAGTTTAAAATTTTTTGCTTCAAATAGGGAAGGAAAACAATATCATTGATTTTTGAATTCTGTAATACATACATAATAATAACAAAAATGCAGAATTGTTCAATGGAATCCAGGCTTTGATTTCACTTGAGGGCAATGCTCATGAAATTCCACTGGAGGTTGTATATTATCCTGCTTGGTCGATGCTGCCAATGTCATTTAAATTTTTTCCTCAACAGATATGAGATTTTTTTACAACAAGCGAAGGACAAAGATGGTTACATTCTCCTCGTCTGAATCAACGATTGAGAGTTGGATGAGAAAAAGAGAACACCGAATTCATTAGCCACCAAACCTAGGTCATTTAAGATATTATATCATCACCATAGTATCTTAATTAGAATGAGATTATCTGCTTAATCTATTCATATCCTGTCGCTGATGACTCTGGCATTAATACAAATAACACATTTAATGTAATCGAGTTACTGGTGAATCTAAGAAAGAATTCTAATTGGATGGGAACTATGTCACTGGACTCAAATCATATTAAGGCTTTCATTGGACAATATGCCCAGTGTTTCTCCTCCTGATTTTTCTTTATCAATGTGCAGAAATGTGAACTTTTCACAGATAGGACATTTTTGACATAAGGCTATTAAATAACTTGCTGTTTCCTGCTTTCTGTGCTATATTTAAAACACACCAGTGCGATGCCTGTATTCAGGAAGGGTTAAAAAAAAAGCTACAAACCTCATAGTCTTATTTCAGTTCAATGTAAAATCATGGAATTGGTTATCAGGAATAAACTCAAAGATTACCTTTACAACAACCACAACCCAATGCACAACAGTGAAGAACTCTTTGCTATCTCCCTGATGCACGATCAATTGAACAAAGACTAGAGTTGGATACAACTGAGGCTTTATTGCTCTGAGATGTGTGGCCTCCCATAGAAGCTGGCGAAATGGCTGCTGAATGGAGGACATGCATATTTATAATCCGCCTACTGGGCGGAGCCAGCAGGCAGGGACTACTGGCGAACCGGTAGTACAGGTCCTACCTCACATCATCTAATATAGGTGCAACAGTGGTTTACCACATTCACCCCCTGTTAAAATTGAGTCCGGCGGGGGTGATGGAGAACTATATACAACAATGAATCTATATTTACAGTATTTGAGCAGGAAAAAATGTCTTTTGAAGTCTGGCGGACCAGTTAGAGGTTTAACCGGTCCGGTGCCTTGATGTTCCGCTCGGAGCGACGTAGTGGTGGCGGCGATGTCGATGCTGGCCCGATGTTCAGTGACTCCGAGAGCGTGCTGAAATTCTCTTCATCCTCGGGTGTGGGCAGGGGAAGGACGGATGGTCCTGGTGGGGTTAAAGCTGGGAGCGCGGGGGAGGGGAGAGTGGCGCGGGGCCGGAGGAGTGTGTGTGTGTGGAACCTGCTGGTGCCAGGTCCCCGAGAGAGACAGTATCCTGCCGGCTGCCGGGGTACGCCAAGTAGGCATACTGGGGGTTTGCATGGAGCAATTGCACCCTTTCCACCAACGGTCCGCCTTGTGGAGTCGGACGTGCCTACGGAGGACGACTGGTCCTAGAGCCGTGAGCCAAGTCGGTTAATTACCTCAGATAAAGGACAAAGGATGGGACTATGCCCAGACCTGGGCTAACCCAATCCATAATGCGGAAGCATGATTCAGCTGTTTTGAAATGTATGAAGTCTGGCTGGGAACAGCCATTTTGTGCTGAATGGCAGGAAGAACTCAGCGACACATCACCTTGTGGTAAACCACTGTACACCTGTATTAGAGGATGTAAGGTAGGAGGAGGAGTATAAATATGCGTGTCCTCCATTCAGCTGCCATTTCGCCAACTGCTGTAGGAGGCCACGCATCTTACTGCAATAAAGCCACAGTTGTGTTGCTAACTTTTGGTTGGCTCAATTGGCTCTGTTTTATAACCGTTGCTCTCGAGTCGCCAGGTATCTTTATGATACCACCACGAGGTTCAAGTCCAAGTAATGATCAATAACTCAATACACTGATTAGTAAGATTCAAATCAAAGCACATTTATTATACACAGTAATTGCTCCTCATGCATAACTTCTACTTCTAAGCTACTTCTACAACGAACAGGCCTATACATAGCTTCGGACTGGCCCACCAGGTCAGGGGAACAAATGGCCTTTCGTTCGGGTTCTGAGTCTGCGGGTTTCGAAGTTGGTACGGATTGGTAGCTCGGAGCGCCTATCTCGTAGCGAGCGTTGACTTAAGACTTACTGGATCTCAGCGGCAGTTGAACCGGTCACGGTCAAGGTTGGTCCGCGTTGCTGGCTGACCCAGTCAAGAAGAACGATTTGAGCTTGGGGGCTTAACTTTATAGTCCCCAGGGGCTTCCCGCCTTTCGGGGCGGACCCTGTACCTGGTTCCTGGTAATTGGACTTCGTTCCAATCGCTTGGTTCAATTTCTCCAATACTGGAGCGGTTCCCTGATCGATGGGCGGTCTTGAGGTGTCGGTTAACCTCTTTTGTGTTGGCTACTGCTGGCGCCGGGGAATCTGGCTTAGCTTTGTTTGTCCCAAATGTTGCGATTGTTCCCGGGGATCGCTTATTAGTATGTAGATGGCTGCTACATTATTATGCAGATGGCTGCTTGTATCGATGCTGTATGGGCTTTTGCAGAGTTTAATACACAGCAAACTAGCACCTGCTGGTTTCTGCCTGTGTTGACTGAATTTCCCTGCAGCCTTTGCTGTTCTCCATTTTACATCGGGAGTTGGCCAACCCAGGTGGCTACACACCCTCCTTGTGATCCTAACATGAAGCGTGAAGGATCACATAACTGTGTTGGTTTTCATTCCCTGACCCGGCGAGCACTCTTCTATGGCCTCTACACTGACCATAACTACGCAAAAAATGTTTAACTGACAATTCTGAGGGGCGCTATGTCAAACAGGGGCATGCATTACAAAACAAGAAAAAATGGGAACCTCGAACTATCCTTAATATACTGCACTCACTCAAACATTTCATCACACTAACTTCCTAAACCATACAAACAAAATATTAGCAGCTTTATACACATTTTCTGGCTTGGCAGTCAAGCTCAGGATTGTACAATTGCTCATGAACATTTCTTTATTTACAACAAATCGCAAACAAATGCTCTTTATTATAGATCGCGGGTGTCGGGGGTCTGGTCGTATCCGAAAATAGGGGATCTTATTCTATATACCGGGGTGTGAGCGTGGTAGGCTCTCCTTCTCCATTTTCTCAGGCGAATAGTCTGCACGATGCAGCAGTGTATCGCTAATACCAATAGGGATTCTATCACGCAGGACTGGGAGTACCAGGTTATAAACCTGTCACACCAAGATGGTGCGGTGTCGT
Source organism: Scyliorhinus torazame (assembly GCF_047496885.1). Lineage (NCBI taxonomy): Eukaryota > Metazoa > Chordata > Chondrichthyes > Carcharhiniformes > Scyliorhinidae > Scyliorhinus > Scyliorhinus torazame. Next base: position 148,229,710 of record NC_092719.1, read on the forward strand.
TTGTGACTGGGCTCTGGATACTGTGGGGAAGTGAATCATTAACGGCTGGGGGAGTTGAGGTCAGGTTCGCGTTCGCGCGCAACCAAATGTCCATTAGGGTCATGAGCATTGCGGAGGATGTCCTCATGGTTCTTCTTCTCTCTTTCTTTTCTTCTCTTCTCCTGGAGCTTCTGGAGTTCTGTGGGATCAAGCATAGTGTCTGTTACTATCTTGGTTTAATATCTCGTATGATAGCCTGTCTGTCCTTCAGTGCCAATTACTCCCTTTATAATTGGTCACTATGTGTGACTCCCTCATTTTTTTTTCATAAACCAAATTTCAGGACAAGACACACTTACAAATACTGAACCAGTGCGAGCCGTCTCGCAGACTGTGCGATTTACCATCCAAATGTTTGAGGATGTAAATAGCATTAGGTTGGCAACCTAAGGGTCACCTGAAAACAAAAGAAAACTTTTTGAACAAAGCTTTGCCGAAATGAGGTGCGTATGGGCCGCGACGGGTAAGAGTTGGATGGAGTCCCCGGGTAGGACGGCGACCAAGCTGAGTGTGCCGTACCGCAGCGTAGCTGACCAGAGTGGGGTTCCCAGGCAGGGCGGGTCCCAATGCCGTTTCTCCACTGCCTGAGCAATCGACAAGAACGGGCAAGAAATGTAGTCATTGTGGGGGTTAGTGGTTCTTCCCTCGAACCAGAAGGGCAGTTATGAACGGGGGTCTGTGTTTCCGTCGACAGACGAGTTCCTCTGAACTGGCGTCTGGGACCTTAACAAGTCTCTGTGGACAAATTCTCAGAGGTTTCAGCCGAAAAGGCGTGGGGCCGTGGAAATTTTTTTTTCCGTTCTTGTCTGTACTTGTATGAACAATACAAGTACAGACAACATCAAACATGCTGCAGTTTCCATCAGAAAGGACACCGTTTTCTCCCAAGCGGTTCCTTTTAAAACATCATCTGGACACCTCAGTTATCGGTTGTGAACAGGGTCACAAAGGGGTTCTCATTTTGGGAGTCAGACTCCAAGTCGTCATCTTCTCCCGGATGCCAAACTCTCGAGTGTATCAGGGCTGGTAGGGCTGCATGGTGTGATTTTGGATCGCTCTCGTCGTTCCGGACGAGTCTGTACAAATTATCTCTGTGCCAATAGGTGGTGTCTAGTTCTGTGGGGACGGAATCGGGGTCGTCGGTGGTGGTGTTTGTTTAGGAAAGTGATCGTGAAGGGATCACTCAAATCGTGGTCAGATTCGCTGGGTGTCGGTCCTGTTGCATGGAGATAGTAGGGAGGCGTGCTGTGGCTATTGTCTGAGTCACAGTCGCTGTCGCTGCTGCTGCAGTCGGTGGGCGTTCCGGGGCGGAGTGTATATTTCGGGGGTGGAGTCGAAGTTGAGTCCGTGGCTGGGCTGGACGTGTTGGGGGAGGGTAGGGTTACGTTGGCTGTGTGGGGCGTGGTCTGCTGCATCGAGCATGACGTGGTGTGCGTGGTTAGACTGTGCTCCATATGCCTTCAGCCGGTTGATATGGAACCACACAGTCTTTCCATTGGGGTACTTTAATTTGTAGACGGAAGGGCTTACTTTGTCCGCAATGGAGTATGGACCCAAATACTTAGGTGACAGGAATGTGCTGGGGTTGTATACGGAGAGCATGACTTGCTGTCCGACACTGAACTCCATGGCATGCACTGTCTTATCGAAACAGGCCTTGCTCTGTTTCTTTCTTGTGCCCAATTTCACTGCGGCTGCTAGCTGAGCCGTTTTTACATTCGCCACTAATTGTTTGACTGCGTTCTCGTGTGTGAGGGCCATCACTTCGGGGCTGGTCAAATCTAATCCTAATAAAAATTCTGTGCCTTTCATGGGGCATCCTGTCATGAGAGTGTGTGGGGTGTAACCTGTGGATGTGGAAAGCGTATTTCGCAAAAACATCAGCGCAAAAGGGAGGACTGAATCCCAAGTGGTGTTGTTCTGTTGGACCATTTTTCTGAGGTTTGATTTTAGGGTCCGGTTCATGCGTTCCACGATACCACTTGACTGGGGGTGGTATGCAACGTGGAATGTTTGGGTAATGCCAAATATCGTGAGGACGTTCTTCATGACACGTCCCATAAAATGGGAGCCTTGGTCGAATTCAATGCTGCGGGGAAGTCCCCATCTCATAAAGATGTGGTGGGTGAGGATCTTGGCTGTGGTCTTTGCCGTGTTTGTTCTGGATGGGAATGCTTCCACCCATTTTGTAAACGTGCCTATAACCGTGAGGACATATTTATAACCATTCCTGCAAGGGGGCAATGGTCCCATATAATCAATCTGTAGGTTAGTCCAGGGGCCATTAACGGGTCGGGTGTGACTGAGCTGAGCCTTTTTGCCGTATCTGTCCGGGTTGTTCTGGGCACAGATAAGGCAATTCTCAGTGTAGTGATTTACATAGTCCTTTAAACTCGGCCACCAGCAGAGTTGCCTGAGGTGGGCTGTAGTGGGATCGATTCCCTAATGTCCATGACCGTCATGAAACAAACAAATCAGTTGATTCCAGTCCTGTTCAGGAACCACATAAAGGGTGTCTTTTAACACCACACCGTCATGTGTGGTCCGAGCATTTTTAAATCTCCCGTAGGGTGCTGGATAGTTTCCTTTTAAAATCTCCCTGAGATTGCTGTCCTGCTTCTGGGCCTGCGCTAAATCCTCGCTATTAGTCTGCGCGACCTGAACTGCATTCACTGGTGCGCTTTCGGGGGTGTCCAAAAATATCCTTGCCTGGAACCTGCTTTAGCCAGTGCATCGGCTTTTACATTTCCAGGGGGGTGTCATAATATTCAGATAAACATATCATGGTGCAAACACACATACACACTGATGGACAGATCAACAGACCAATCAACACACATGCAACATCACAGCCAATCACCAGTGAGAGCACACGCACTATAAAACGGGGAACACCACAGTTCCCGCTCATTCCAGCAGGAGACAGCTCAGGGCACAGAGCTCACAGCGTGCCACTCAGACTTACATCATGTGCTGAGTGCCTCTCTAAAGTAGTGTTAGGGCTAGGTCCCACGCATATCTGATATGGTCAATCAGATTGCGCCGTACCGTGTCTTCTCAACGATTGACCTAAAATCCGCCGACCACCAGCTCCCCATCCGTAAATCGGACCGTACATACACTGCTTTCGAGGTGGACGGTCGTCTCTATCACTTTCTTAGGGTTCGCTTTGGCATCACTAACGGGGTCTCGGTCTTCCAAAGGGAGATGGACTGAATGGTCAACCGGTACGGATTGCGGGCCACGTTTCCGTACCTCGACAATGTCACCATCTGCGGCCATGATCAGCAGGAGCATGATGCCAACCTTGCTAAATTCCTCCGCACCGCCGCTCTCCTCAACCTTACTTATGGTAAGGAGAAGTGTGTGTTCAGCACGACCCGTTTAGCCATCCTCGGCTATATGGTCCGGAATGGAGTTCTGGGGCCCGATCCTGACCGCATGCGCCCCTCATGGAGCTTCCCCTCCCCCACGGCCCCAAGGCCCGCAAACGCTGTATGGTGTTCTTTTCGTACCACGCTCAGTGGGTCCCAAACTACGCGGACAAGGCCCGCCCACTCATACAGTCCACCCAGTTTCCTCTTACGGCCAAGGCACAACAGGCCTTCGCCCGTATCAGAGCAGACATAGCCAAGGCCAGGATGCACGCAGTAGGCGAGACACTGCCCTTCCAAGTAGAAAGCAACGCATCAGATGTTGCATTTGCCGCCGCCCTCAATCAGGCAGGCAGGCCCGTGGCATTCTTTTCCCGCACCCTTCATGCCTCAGAAATTCAGCACTCGTCCGTGGAAAAAGAGGCCCAAGCTATCGTTGAAGCTGTGCAGCATTGGAGGCATTACCTGGCCAGCAGGAGATTCACTCTCCTCACTGACCAACGGTCGGTAGCCTTCATGTTCAACAACACGCAGCGGGGCACGATCAAAAATGATAAAATCTTTCTGTGGAGAATCGAGCTTGCCACCTATAATAACGGGATCTTGTATCGCTCCGGCAAACTCAATGTGCCCCCAGACGCCCTATCCCAGGTACACTCCATCCGGTCACTACTGTGCACCGCTACGAATAACACACCCTATGAACGTCTCTTTACCTTCCCCAGGAAGTCCCCATCCGGGGTGTCGCTCCCGACTTGGCTCGCAGCTCCAGGACCTGTCCTACTCCATCGACACGTCCGACTCCACAAGGCAGACCAATTGGTCGATAGGGTACACTTGCTCCATGCCAACCCCCAGTATGCCTATATGGCGTACCCCGACGGCCGCCAAGATACTGTCTCCCTCAGAGACCTAGCACCAGCAGGTTCCACCCATACACACTTCCCAGTCCAAGCGCCATCCTCCCCTTCCCCGGCGCTTCCAACATTAACCCCACCAGGTCCATCCCTCCTTCCCCTGCCCACGGAAGAGGACGAAGAATGGATGGTAAGGGAGGTGGTGTAGCTCTGTTATTTAAGGATGACATCCGGGCAACAGTAAGGGATGACATGGGTGCTATGGAGGATAAGGTTGAATCTATTTGGGTGGAAATCAGGAATAGTAAGGCAAAAAAGTCACTGATAGGAGTAATCTATAGGCCACCAAATAGTAACATTATGGTGGGGCAGGCAATAAACAAAGAAATAACAGATGCATGTCGAAATGGTACAGCAGTTATCATGGGGGATTTTAATCTACATGTTGATTGGTTTAACCATGTCGGTCAAGGCAGCCTTGAGGAGGAGTTTATAGAATGTATCCGCAATAGTTTCCTCGAACAGTATGTAATGGAACCTACGAGGGAACAAGCGGTCCTAGATCTGGTCCTGTGTAATGAGACAGGATTGATTCAGGATCTCATAGTTAGGGATCCTCTCGGAAGGAGCGATCACAATATGGTGGAATTTAAAATACAGATGGAGGGTGAGAAAGTAAAATCAAGCACTAGTGTTTTGTGCTTAAACAAAGGAGATTACAATGGGATGAGAGAAGAACTAGCTAAGGTAGACTGGGAGCAAAGACTTTATGGTGAAACAGTTGAGGAACAGTGGAGAACCTTCCAAGTGATTTTTCACAGTGCCCAGAAAAGATTTATACCAACAAAAAGGAAGGACGGTAAAAAGAGGGAAAATCGACCGTGGATATCAAAGGAAATAAGGGAGAGTATCAAATTGAAGGAAAAAACATACAAAGTAGCAAAGATCAGTGGGAGACTAGAGGACTGGGAAATCTTTAGGGGGCAACAGAAAGCTACTAAAAAAGCTATAAAGAAGAGTAAGATAGATTATGAGAGTAAACTTGCTCAGAATATAAAAACAGATAGTAAAAGTTTCTACAAATACATAAAACAAAAAAGAGTGGCTAAGGTAAATATTGGTCCTTTAGAGGATGAGAAGGGAGATCTAATAATGGGAGATGAGGAAATGGCTGAGGAACTGAACAGGTTTTTTGGGTCGGTCTTCACAGTGGAAGACACAAATAACATGCCAGTGACTGATGGAAATGAGGCTATGACAGGTGAGGACCTTGAGAGGATTGATATCACCAAGGAGGTAGTGATGGGCAAGCTAATGGGGCTAAAGGTAGACAAGTCTCCTGGACCTGATGATATGCATCCGAGAGTGCTAAAAGAGATGGCTAGGGAAATTGCAAATGCACTAGTGATAATTTACCAAAATTCACTAGACTCTGGGGTGGTCCCGGCGGATTGGAAATTAGCAAACGTGACACCACTGTTTAAAAAAGGAGGTAGGCAGAAAGCGGGTAATTATAGGCCAGTGAGCTTAACTTCGGTAGTAGGGAAGATGCTGGAATCTATCATCAAGGAAGAAATAGCGAGGCAACTGGATGGAAATTGTCCCATTGGACAGACGCAGCATGGGTTCATAAAGGGCAGGTCGTGCCTAACTAATTTAGTGGAATTTTTTGAGGACATTAACAGTGCGGTAGATAATGGGGAGCCAATGGATGTGGTATATCTGGATTTCCAGAAAGCCTTTGACAAGGTGCCACACAAAAGGTTGTTGCATAAGATAAAGATGCATGGCATTAAGGGGAAAGTAGTAGCATGGATAGAGGATTGGTTAATTAATAGAAAGCAAAGAGTGGGGATTAATGGGTGTTTCTCTGGTTGGCAATCAGTAGCTAGTGGTGTCCCTCAGGGATCAGTGTTGGGCCCACAATTGTTCACAATTTACATAGATGATTTGGAGTTGGGGACAAAGGGAAATGTGTCCAAGTTTGCAGACGACACTAAGATAAGTGGTAAAGCAAAAAGTGCAGAAGATACTGGAAGTCTGCAGAGGGATTTGGATAGGCTAAGTGAATGGGCTAGGGTCTGGCAGATGGACTACAATGTTGACAAATGTGAGGTTATCCATTTTGGTAGGAATAACAGCAGAAGGGATTATTATTTAAATGATAAAATATTAAAACATACTGCTGTGCAGAGAGACCTGGGTGTGCTAGTGCATGAGTCGCAGAAAGTTGGTTTTCAGGTGCAACAGGTGATTAAGAAGACAAATGGAATTTTGTCCTTCATTGCTAGAGGGATGGAGTTTAAGACTAGGGAGGTTCTGCTGCAATTGTATAAGGTGTTAGTGAGGCCACACCTGAAGTATTGTGTTCAGTTTTGGTCTCCTTACTTGAGAAAGGACATACTGGCACTGGAGGGTGTGCAGAGGAGATTCACTAGGTTAATCCCAGAGCTGAAGGGGTTGGATTACGAGGAGAGGTTGAGTAGACTGGGACTGTACTTGTTGGAATTTCGAAGGATGAGGGGGGATCTTATAGAAACATATAAGATTATGAAGGGAATAGATAGGATAGATGCGGGCAGGCTGTTTCCACTGGTGGGTGAAAGCAGAACTAGGGGGCACAGCCTCAAAATAAGGGGAAGTAGATTTAGGACTGAGTTTAGGAGGAACGTCTTCACCCAAAGGGCTGTGAATCTATGGAATTCCTTGCCCAGTGAAGCAGTAGAGGCTCCTTCATTAAATGTTTCTAAGATAAAGATAGATAGTTTTTTGAAGAATAAAGGGATTAAGAGTTATGGTGTTCGGGTCGGAAAGTGGATCTGAGTCCACAAAAGATCAGCCATGATCTCATTGAATGGTGGAGCAAGCTCGAGGGGCCAGGTGGCCTACTCCTGCTCCTAGTTCTTATTCTTATGTTAAGAGGATTTTGGCACGCTCCCGGAGTCATCCAACATCAGGCCGACACCGACATCGCCATCATCGACATCGCAACCACCGTTACATCGCTCCCAGTGGAACGTCAAGGCACCAGACCGGTTGAACCTCTAACACACTGCAAGGTTCGGTTGGAGCAGCAGTTGGATGCACTTAGGAACATGCAGGTGGCGGAAAGCGTCATAGATAACAGTTATATAAATGTGGTCACACTCAAGGTGCAGGCAGAGAAATGGGTGACAACCAGAAAGGGCAGGCAGTCAGTGCAAGATTCCCCTGTGGTTGTCCCCCTCTCGACCAGGTATACCCCTTTGGATGCTGTCAGGAGGGGATAGCCTATCAGGGGAAAACAGCAGCAGCCAGAGCAGTGGCACCACGGCTGGCTCTGATGTTCAGAAGGGAGGGTCAAAGCGCAGAACAGCAATAGTCAGGGGCACAGATAGGTGCTTCCCTGGGCATGAAAGAGACTCCAGGATGGTATGTTGCCTCCCTGGTGCCAGGGTCCAGGATGTCTCCGAACGGGTAGAGGGCATCCTGAAGGGGGTGGGCAAACAGGCAGAGGTCGTTGTGCATATTGGTACTAACAACATAGGCAGGAAGGGGCATGAGACAACTGTGGTGATACACCACTGTACTTCCCTAGCATTGTACATAGTTATATAATAGTTGTATGTAACGTGGCCCTGTAATCCTGTGTATGGTACTGTGTATTGTACTGTAGATCTGTAGAGGTTCGGTCACCTGTATGTAACCTGACCTGGCCACGGAGAGCTCCGCCTTAGCCACTCCCCCGGGAGTTAAGTATATGACCCAACTTCTGAGACCGGACCCATTTTGTCTGGGGTCGTCTGTGTCGGGTAAGCTTCCTATGTAGTGTACTAAAGCCTTAGTTAAAGTCTCACATGTCTTTGTGGTTCTTGACGCTTAGTGCATCAACAACATAGGCAGGAAGGGGCATGAGGTCCTGCAACAGGAGTTCAGGGAGCTAGGCAGAAAGTTAAAAGACAGGACCTCTAGGGTTGTAATCTCAGGATTACTCCCTGTGCCACGTGCCAATGAGGCTAGAAATAGGAAGATAGAGCAGCTAAACACGTGGCTAAACAGCTGGTGTAGGAGGGAGGGTTTCGGTTATCTGGACCACTGGGAGCTCTTCCGGGGTAGGTGTGACCTATATAAGAAGGACGGGTTGCATCTAAACTGGCGAGGCATAAATATCCTGGCCGTGAGGTATGCTAGCATAAACTAGTATGGCAGGGGGGTGGGCACGGGAGCAATAGGTCAGATGGTGAGAGCATTGAGGGAGAACTGGGGAATAGGGCCAGTATGGCTCTGAGGCAGAGCAGACAGGGAGAAGTTGCTGAACACAGCAGGTCTGGTGGCCTGAAGTGCATATGTTTTAATGCAAGAAGTATTATGGGTAAGGCAGACGAACTTAGAGCTTGGATTCGTCCTTGCAACTATGGTGTTGTTGCCATTACAGAGACCTGGTTGAGGGAAGGGCAGGATTGGCAACTAAACGTTCCAGGATTTAGATGTTTCAGGCGGGATAGAGGGGGATGTAAAAGGGGTGGCGGAGTTGCGCTACTGGTTAGGGAGAATATCACAGCTGTACCACGGGAGGACACCTCAGAGGGCAGTGAGGCTATATGGGTAGAGATCAGGAATAAGAAGGGTGCAGTCACAATGTTGGGGGTTTACTACAGCCAGCGGGAGATAGAGGAGCAGATAGGTAGACAGATTTTGGAAAAGAGTAAAAACAACAGGGTTGTTGTGATGGGAGACTTCAACTTCCCCAATATTGACTGGGGTTCACTTAGTGCCAGGGGCTTAGACGGGGCAGAGTTTGTCAGGAGCATCCAGGAGGGCTTCTTAAAACAATATGTAGACAGTCCAATTAGGGAAGGGGCTGTACTGGACCTGGTAGAAGTTTCAGTAGGGGAGCATTTCGGGAACAGTGACCACAATTCAGTAAGTTTTAAAGTGCTGGTGGACAAGGATAAGAGTGGTCCTAGGGTTAATGTGCTAAATTGGGAGAAGGCTAGTTATAACAATATTAGGCGGGAACTGAAGAACCTAGATTGGGGGCGGATGTTTGAGGGTAAATCAACATCTGACATGTGGGAGGCTTTCAAGTGTCAGTTGAAAGGAATTCAGGACCGGCATGTTCCTGTGAGGAAGAAGGATAAATACGGCAATTTTCAGGAACCTTGGATAACAAGAGATATTGTAGGCCTCGTCAAAAAGTAAAAGGAGGTATTTGTCAGGGCGAAAAGGCTGGGAACAGATGAAGCCTGTGTGGAATATAAGGAAAGTAGGAAGGAACTTAAGCAAGGAATCAGGAGGGCTGGGAGGGGTCAGGGAAAGTCATTGGCAAATAGGGTTAAGGAAAAACCCAACGATTTTTACACATACATAAAAAGAAATAGGGTAGCCAGGGAAAGGGTTGGCCCACTGAAGGATAGGCAAGGGAATCTATGTGTGGAGCCAGAGGAAATGGGCGAGGTACTAAATGAATACTTTGCATCAGTATTCACCAAAGAGAAGGAATTGGTGGATGTTGAGTCTGGAGAAGGGTGTGTAGATAGCCTGGGTCACATTGAGATCCCAAAAGATGAGGTGTTGGGCATCTTGAAAAATATTAAGCTAGATAAGTCCCCAGGGCCTGATGTGATCTACCCCAGAATACTGAAGGAGGCTAGAGAGGAAATTGCTGAGGCCTTGACAGAAATCTTTGGATCCTCACTGTCTTCAGGTGATGTCCCGGAGGACTGGAGAATAGCCAATGTTGTTCCTCTGTTTAAGAAGGGTAGCAAGGATAATCCAGGGAACTACAGGCCGGTGAGCCTTACGTCAGTGGTAGGGAAATTACTGGAGAGAATTCTTTGAGACAGGATCTACTCCCATTTGGAAGCAAATGGACGTATTAGTGAGAGGCAGCATGGTTTTGTGAAGGGAAGGTCGTGTCTCACTAACTTGATTGAGTTTTTCGAAGAGGTCACAAAGATGATTGATGCAGGTAGGGCAGTGGATGTTGTCTATATGGACTTCAGTGAGGCCTTTGACAAGGTCCCTCGTGGTAGGCTAGTACAAAAGGTGAAGTCACACGGGATCAGGGGTGAGCTGGCAAGGTGGATACAGAACTGGCTAGGTCATAGACGGCAGAGAGTAGCAGTGGAAGGATGCTTTTCTAATTGGAGGGCTATGACCAGTGGTGTTCCGCAGGGATCAGTGCTGGGACCTTTGCTGTTTGTAGTATATATAAATGATTTGGAGGAAAATGTAACTGGTCTGATTAGTAAGTTTGCAGACGACACAAAAGTTGGTGGAATTGCGGATAGCGATGAGGACTGTCAGAGGATACAGCAGGATTTAGATTGTTTGGAGACTTGGGCGGAGAGATGGTAGATGGAGTTTAATCCAGACAAATGTGACGTAATGCATTTTGGAAAGTCTAATGCAGGTAGGGAATATACAGTGAATGGTAGAACCCTCAAGAGCATTGAAAGTCAGAGAGATCTAGGTGTACAGGTCCACAGGTCACTGAAAGGGGCAACACAGGTGGAGAAGGTAGTCAAGAAGGCATACGGCATGCTTGCCTCCATTGGCCGGGGCATTGAGTATAAGAATTGGCAAGTCATGTTGCAGCTGTATAGAACCTTAGTTAAGCCACACTTGGAGTATAGCGTTCAATTCTGGTCGCCACACTACCAGAAGGATGTGGAGGCTTTAGAGAGGGTGCAGAAGAGATTTACCAGAATGTTGCCTGGAATGGAGGGCATTAGCTATGAGGAGCGGTTGAATAAACTTGGTTTGTTCTCACTGGAACGACGGAGGTTGAGGGCGACCTGATAGAGGTCTACAAAATTATGAGGGGCATCGACAGAGTGGATAGTCAGAGGCTTTCCCCCAGGGTGGAGGGGTCAATTACTATGGGGCATAGGTTTAAGGTGCGAGGGGCAATGTTTAGAGTAGATGTACGAGGCAAGTTGTTTACACAGAGGGTAGTGGGTGCCTGGAACTCGCTGCCGGAGGAGGTGGTGGAAGCAGGGACGATAGTGACATTTAAGGGGCATCTTGACAAATACATGAATAGGATGGGAATAGAGGGATACGGACCCAGGAAGTGTAGAAGATTGTAGTTTAGTCGGGCAGCATGGTCGGCACGGGCTTGGAGGGCTGTGCTATACTTTTCTTTGTTCTTTGTTCTTTGTTCATAAGGATGCGTGAGATTGACTGAGGATGGATGGCTTGGGATATGAGGAAGTGCATAGAAAGAGCACAATAGGTGGATGTGAGGAGGAATGTTGTGGAATAGACTTTACAAGGTAGAGTTGTGGAAGGGATAAGTGATGTACACAACAGGACTTGGGTGACTTTGCAACTGTGCGTCACTTTCCTGACACAGTCCGGTCATCAAAGCACTTTATGCATGGAAGCCAGGAGTGTGGCACAATACCCCTGCTGTCGACCTCGGCATCATCCACAGCATTCTTTGTAACAGTGGCATGTTTCTTTCTCCCATTTTTGAAGAAGGCCATCCCTCTCCAAATCCTCATTGGCATCAGCAGTACATCAATCAAGATATTAGGGAAGCAAGACATGGGGCGTGATTCTCCAGAAAAATCTCTAAGTTCATTTGTGACACATATTTCAGTGAGTTTCCTGCTGGCTCTGCCAACGGGTTACCCACTGCTATTAAATTACATTTAGTCATTTTTTAGCGGCCGTGGAGAGTTTCTCACCGGTGTAGCCCACACTTAGCATTTTCTTTTAGCACTGGGAGCTGAAATCAGAGATCGGCCCGCCATTTTGAAAGTGTGCCCCGATCTCTAAGTGAACTTGTGGGTTCCCCTCACCTACAACCAATGGAAAATGTCACCACCCAGACACATGGGCACTACCTCACACCACCCCCAAATGAGGTCACACCGTTATGGGGTCCCTGGGGGCCCCCTCTTTCAGGCCTCCCAAGCCCCTTTACAGCACCCCCTCCCTTTCAGGATCTGCACCACCACCACCCTCTCCTAACCTCCTGGAGGCCCTGCTTACCTGCCCTGCACACCCCCACCCTTCAAACCCCCCCTCCACCCTCCTTTCATGGGCATGGCCTCCCTCAGCCCCTGACCCTTGGCAGTGCCATCCTGGCACCTGGGCACCCTTGCACTGCCACCCTGGCACCCAGACAGTGCACCTGCGAGCTTGGCAGTGGCATCCAGGTACCTTGGCAGTCCCAGCTGGGCAGTGCCAAGGTGCCCGCGTTATAGAATTTATAGAATTTACAGTGCAGAAGGAGGCCATTCGGCCCATCGAGTCTGCACCGGCCCTTCGAAAGAGCACCTTACCCAAAGTCAACACTCCACCCTATCCCCATAACCCAGTAACCCACCCAACACTTTGGGCAATTTTGGACACTAAGGGCAATTTATCATGGCCAATCCACCTAACCTGCACATCTTTGGACTGTGGGAGGAAACCGGAGCACCCGGAGGAAACCCACGCACACACGGGGAGGACGTGCAGACTCCGCACAGACAGTGACCCAAGCCGGAATCGAACCTGGGACCCTAGAGCTGTGAAGCAATTGTGCTATCCACAAGGCTACCGTGCTGCCCAAACCCCAAACGTTCCAGGGGGAGAGCCAGCTGGTCACCCTGCACTTACTCTGAGCACCCAGGAGTCTCCGATGGCATGGTTTGTCCATGTTTGTGTGGACTAATGCTGAATAGCACCCGGTTGCGGACTCACTGGAGGGGCAGGAGAATTGAGGGAGTTCGGTGGATTCTGGGTAAGTTCGCCAAAGCCGATTTAAAACTGGCTTCAGTGTGTGCCGTCTGGTCCTGATGCCTCACGGGACTTGGGTGAATCCTGCGAGGCGTGAAGACTGTCAGGAAGCCCATGAAAGGGCTCTCCAGGCATTAACTGGATGGACCGCGCTCAAGGTCATGACTGGTGGATTGTGCCCATAGCCTTTGAGTGTTCCTAATTCGATGGGTGCGCTCTTCCCAAAGGCGAACAAAGTCCCCGCGCGAGCGCATTTAGCGCATGTTTCCCGGCACACACTGCGCCGAGAAACACATAGCTATTCAATGCGACTCATGTTGAATAAGGGGCCTGAACAGAGTAGATGTGGCTGAGGCTGCACATAGCCCCGTTTTTTACAATGGGGAGATCCGCTCGCCAGATCGTCCCTTTGTAGCGAGAGATCAGGATGCCATCAGGTTGGCAATGGCTGCCAAGGTGCTAAGTTGACATTATTTGTGCGTGCGGTATTGGGCCCCTACGTGAGTGTTGCGTGTGTGTGCGGGGTGGGTGCAGGGGGGCTGGGGACCCCCCATAGTGTGTTCAGGCTGGGGAGAGGGGTGGGGATTGCTTTGAGGACCTCAGGGATTGAGCCGACATTTTATATGTACAAAGTGGTGCTATATGTATGTGGTGAACCACTGTAATAGGAGATGTAAGGTAGGACCTGCACTACAGGTTCGCTGGTAGCTCCTGCCGGCTGGCTCCGCCCACGGAGAACTTATAAATATGCATGACCTCCAGTGCCCTGCCATTTCGCCAGCTGCAGCAGGAGGCCATGCATCTGACTGTAATAAAGCCACAGTTGTACCCAACTTTAGTCTTTGTGCAATTGATCGTGCATCAATTTATCACAGTCAGATTTTCCACAGAATGGATATCAGAATTAAGCCCGATTGCCTGCAGCTGGATCCGCACTCGCCCGACGCCAGGAAAGACTTTGCTCACTGGCTAGCATGTTTTGAGGCCTACATCAAGGCTGCGGACCCCGAGCCAACGGAGGCTCAGAAGATAAACATCCTGTACTCCAGACTGAGCTCCAGCGTGTTCCCGTTGATACAAGACGCCAGGAATTACACAAAAGCAATGGAACTCCTTAAGGAACACTACACGCAGAAGGCGAACACGCTCTTCGCCAGGCATGTACTCGCCACCCGCTCGCAACTACCGGGTGAGTCCATCAAAGACTTCCGGTGGGCCCTAATTCCACTCGTACCCCCTCCCACGCATATCTGATATGTTCAATCAGATTGCGCAGTACTGGATCTTCTTAACAATAGACCTAAAGTCCGCCTACCACCAGCTCCCCATTCGTAAATCGGACCGGCCATACACTGCCTTCTACGGTCGCCTCTACCACTTCCTTACGGTCCCTTTCGGTGTCACAAATGGGGTCTCGGTCTTCCAAAGAGAGATGGACCGAATGGTCGACCAGTACGGTTTGCGGACCACCTTTCCGTACTTAGATAATGTCACCATTGCGGCCATGACCAGCAGGACCACGATGCCAACCTCGATAAATACCTCCACACTGCCACTCTTCTCAACCTGACCTTCAACAAAGAGAAGTGTGTGTTCAGCACGACCCGGTTAGCCATTCTCGGCTGTATAGTCCAAAACGGACTTCTCGGGCCCGACCCCGACTGCATGCGCCCCCTCATGGAACTTCCCCTCCCCCACTGCCCCAAGGCCCTCAAACCCTGCCTGGGGTTCTTTTCCTACTCCGCTCAGTGGGTCCCAAACTATGCGGACAAGGCCCGCCCACTCATTCAGTCCACCCAATTCCCCTTGCGGCCAAGGCACAACATGCTTTCACCCGCATCAGAGCAGACATCGCCAAGGCTGGGATGCGCACAGTGGACGAGTCACTGCCTTTCCAAGAAGAAAGCGACGCTTCAGATGTCACCCTTGCCGCCACTCAAAACCAGGCAGGCAGACCCATGGCATTCTTTTCCCGCACCCTTCATGCCTTGGAAATTCGACACTCATCCGTTGAAAAGGAGGCCCAAGCTATCGTTGAAGCTGTGCGGCATTGGAGGCATTACCTGGCCGGTAAGAGATTCACTCTCCTTACGGACCAACGGTCGGTAGTCTTCATGTTCAATAGCACACAGTGGGGCAAGATCAAAAATTATAAATTCTTGCAGTGGAGAATCGAGCTCTCCACCTATAATTACGAGATTTTGTATCGCCCCGGTAAACTCAACGAGCCTCAAGACGCCCTCTCCCGAGGTACAAGTGGACCAACTCCGGGCCCTACACCACAGCATTTGTCACCCGGGGGGTCACTCGATTGTACCATCTGGTCAAAGCTCGCAATCTGCCCTACTCCGTCGAGGAAGTAATGACAGTCACCAGTGCCAGGTCTGTGCGAAGTGCAAGCCGCACTTCTATTGGCCGGACCGTGCGTGCCTGGTGAAGGCTTCCCACCCCTTTGAACGCCTCAGCGTGGATTTTAAAGGACCCCTCCCCTCCACCGACGGGAACACGCACATTCTCAGTGTGGTCGATGAGTACTCCAGATTCCCCTTCACCATCCCATGTTCCGATATGACGTCTGCCACCGTCATCAAAGCCCTCAGCACCATGTTCGCTCTGTTCGGTTTCCCCGCCTATATCCACAGTGACAGGGGATCCTCATTCATGAGCGATGAGCTGCGTCAGTTCCTGCTCAGCAGGGGTATCGCCTCCAGCAGGACGACCAGCTACAACCCCCGGGGAAACGGGAAAGTAGAACGGGAGAATGGGACGGTTTGGAGGGCCGTCCAGCTGGCCCTACAGTCCAGGAAACTCCCAGCCTCTTGCTGGCATGAGGTCCTCCCTGACGCTCTGCACTCCATCCAGTCACTATTGTGCACCGCCACTAATAATACACCCCATGAACGTGTTTTTACCTTCCCCAGGAAGTCCACATCCGGGGTGTCGCTCCCGACGTGGCTCGCTGCTCCAGGACCAGTCCTTCTCCATAGGAACGTCCGACTCCACAACGTGGACCCCTTGATGGACAGGGTTCACCTGCTCCACGCCAACCCTCAAATAAGCCTACGTTGAGTTCCCCGATGGCCGCCAAGATACTGTCTCACTCAGGAACCTGACACCGTCAGGTTTCACCCCAACACCCCCCCACCAATGCGCCTCCCCCCCCACTTCCTACCGCGCCGCCAGTATTGACCCCACCAGACTACCACCCCCCTCCCCTTTTCCGCACAAGAGGACGAAGAGGAGTTCTGCACACTCCCGGAGTTCCCCGATGACTGGCCAGCATCAGCATCACCACCACTGCCATCGGTGCCACCTCCACCACTGCCAGCACCGACTTCGCCGCCAACGTTACGCCGCTCCCAACGAAGCATCAAAGCACCGGACCGGCTGAACCTTTGACGGATTCCGGACCGTCAACATGGGCTTTTCTTTCCTTACCACTGTACATAATTGCACTAATTGTATATAGTTTCACATCACACCCGCTGGACTCATTTTTAACAGGGGGTGAATGTGGTGAACCACTGTAATAGGAGATGTAAGGTGGAACCTTCAGGACAGCACGGTAGCATTGTGGATAGCACAATTGCTTCACAGCTCCAGGGTCCCAGGTTCAATTCCAGCTTGGGTCACTGTCTGTGCGGAGTCTGCACATCCTCCCCGTGTGTGCGTGGGTTTCCTCCGGGTGCTCTGGGTTCCTCCCACAGTCCAAAGATGTGCGGGTTAGGTGGATTGGCCATGACAGTTTGCCCTTAGTGTCCAAAATTGCCCTTAATGTTGGGTGGGGTTACTGGGATATGGGGATAGGGTGGAGGTGTTGACCTTGGGTAGGGTGCTCTTTCCAAGAACCGGTGCAGACTCGATGGGCTGAATGGCCTCCTTCTGCACTGTAAATTCTATGATAACCTGCACTACATGTTCGCCGGTAGCTCCTGTCGGCTGTCTCCGCCCACAGAGAACTGTATAAAGATGCATGACCTCCATTGCCCTGCCATTTTGCCAGCTGCAGCAGGAGGCCACGCATCTGTCTGTAATAAAGCCACAGTTGTACCCAACTTTAGTCTTTGTGCAATTGATCGTGCATCAATGTGGCCTTAGCCGGCATTCCCCATTCAGGTTCCTTATACAATGCAAGTTGTGTTGAATAGTCATGTGTTCCTCAGCACTGCGAGCGCCGGGAAACCCACAGCTAAATGCGCTTGCTATGGGACCTTGTTCAGGGAATGGCTGGGGGGAGGGCGGGGGGGCCCGCCGACCGGCGCGGCGTGATTCCCGCACCTGCCGAATATCCGGTGCCGGAGAATTCGGCAACCGGTGGAGGTGGGATTCACGCCAGCCCCCGGCGATTCTCCGACCCGGCGGGGGGTCGGAGTAACCCACCCCTGGTCTCCTGCTCTGAACTGATATCCAGTGAGCTCTGGCAAATTCATATGTGTAACGTCAGGTGAGGGCAGTATCGAGTCAGCCACTGATACCCCCTGTTCCAACTCAGAGAATCTCACCGCCAGTGTAGCTCGTTGTGTCTTTACTTAATTTGCTCTGTTTTATTACCTTTGCTCTAGAGTCGCCAGGTATCTTTATGATACCACCACGAGGTTCAGGTTCAAGTGCTGATCAATAACTCAATACACCAGTTAGTAAGTTTCAAATCAAAACACATTTATTATACACAGTCAATCACTACTCATGTATAAAACTCTACTTACTAGACTATTTCTAACACTAAGAGGCCTATACTTAGCTTTGGAACTAGCCCACCAAGTCAGGGGAACAAATGGCCTTTCGTTCGATTCTGAGTCTGCAGGCTTCAAAGCTGGTATAGACTGGTGGCTAGGAGCGCCTATCTCGTAGCGTGCGATGAATTGAACTTGGGGACTCTATTTTATACTCCCCAGGGGCTTCGCGCCCTTTTGGGTGGACCCCGTACCTGGTTCCAAGTGATTCGACTAAGTTCTGATCACTTGGATCGATTTGTCCAATACTGGAGCTGTTCCCTGATCGCTGGGCGGTTCCTAAGTATCCGTTGGCCTTCCTTTGTCTTGGCTCCTGCTGGCGCTGAGGAGTCTGGCTTGGCTTTGTTTATCTTAACTGTTTCCAATTGTTCCCGGGGATCGCTCAATATGTAGATGGTTGTTAGTTTCAGTGCTGTCTGGGTTCCTGCAAGTTCTGATATACAGGAAACTTTGCACCTGCTTATTTTTCCTGCGTTTGACTTAATTTCCCTGCATTCTTAGCGGATCTCCATTTTAAAGTCGGGAAGTGGCCAACCCAGATGGCTACACTAGCGAAGGCATACCGCTGAGGAACACACGGCTGGGGGATCGGAGAATCTAGTGCTACGTCTACATTATTTTGAAACTAAGACTCATTGTAATATCTAATAGTCTCTCCTATTCCATCCCAGTCTGAAAGTGAAACTGTGTGCAGGTCTTTAGTCATTGTTGATATAATCGCTTCTCTCGTATTTACGCTTTGCGTGAGGACATAACGGAACAGAAGGAAAAAGGTAAATTTAAGAGAGAAAAGAATTGAAATGTTTTCAGGTTCCATTATTGGAGCTTGGAAGGGGGGCAATAATCAAACCTGAATTTATCAATTTATATGAGTAAAAACCTTTAACAATACTGTTGCAGAGATATGTGTCAATTAATAAAAGATGCAGCTGGCTCATGTGATTCAGTATTTATAACTGAGCTTAGAGAAAGAGAAACCTTGGCTTGCTAAGGAAAATCCCACTTTCTAAATAGGCTGCTTATTCAATACTTTCAGCTGACAGTGTGCGCCTAGCCTTGATGAAACAATAATGAATAAAATTTGCTTTTCAACCAGACATGACTGACATCCCTTCTTTATTGTGACTGTGCTTAAGAATAATAAAATAGGTTCTTTATAAGAGAAAGGTACCACAACTGCTGCAGGACCACCATGTGAAAACAGCAAATTTTGAAAGGAAAAATGAAAGTGTCTTAAGTTCATTCTGCGATACAAGGACTTCCAAACCCATGGAACTGTTTATGCCTCTTGATCTATTGATCTATTTTTTCTCAAGTAATCTTCAAGCTAATAAACCTCAAGCTATCTCTCAATTACTGCATCCCAGTGATCTAATCTAAAGGGAAGATTTCCTTTGAACTTGTCAAGAGAACTTTATGACTTTGTAACATACATTGCACAGAAAGAAGCTTCCCCCTTTTCTTTCCATTTTGATGGTAGATCAAGCCTTTGGCTTAATGGCATTCAGGCCTCTAAGCCCGAAGGTATTAAGCAATGGATAGTCCCAGCAAATTGCGCTTGAAGCACCTGCTCCGAATGCTAGTTGACATCCAGTAGGATACACAGTCTATTGACAATTGCGTTGTGCATTTTGTCCATTTAGGACTACCATATCTAAATCTAAGTTTATAAATTGATAGGTGGCCGAACTACCTCTGAGCCTGAAAAGTTCATTACTCGTAATTACAGCATTTTGTGTGATCATCAGTATAAACGACAGAAATTTGGTTCACACCTTGATATTTGTAACAACAAATTCACATAGAATTGTTGATACTTGGAATGTTTGCCCGATTTTGCTCTGAATGCTGAAAATGTAGTGACTTTTAGAAGACTTGTTAGAAACATAGTGGGGTTAAACCTCCGCCTGCCCAGCCACGTGTTCCTCAGTGGCGCATTGTCACAGGCAGCAGAATTCTCCGTTCCCACTGCCGGCCAATGGGATTTTCCATTGTAGCCGCCTTACACATTCTAGAAGGAGAATAAAGAAATTCATGCTTTAACAGGCAGCACGGTAGCATAGTGGTTAGCACAGTTCCTTTGCAGCTCCAGGGTCCCAGGTTTGATTCCCAGCTTGGATCACAGTCTGTGCGGAGTCTGCACGTTCTCCCCGTGTCTGCGTGGGTTTCCTCCGGGTGCTTGGGTTCCTCCCACAGTCCAAAAATGCGCGGTTAGGTGGATTGGCCATGCTAAATTGCCCTAAATGTCCCCAAAAAAAGGTTACGGGACAGGGTATATACGTGTGCTTGAGTAGGGTGCTCTTTGTAAGGGCATCCTGGAGGACTTCCTGCCAGCGGGAGACTGGGAGATTCCTGGACCGTAGGACCAGTAGGACAGTCTTCCAGACCGTTCCTTTCTCCCTCTCTACCTGTCCGTTACCCCGGTGGTTGTAACTAGTCTTCCTGCCCGAGGCGATGCCTTTGCTGAGCAGGAATTGACGCAGTTCGTCGCTCATAAAGGAGGACCCCTATCACTATGTATGTAAGTGGGGAACCCGAACAGTGCAAAGATGCTATGGAGGGCCTTGATGACGGTGGTTGCAGTGATATCGGGGCGGGGATGGTGAATGGGAACCGGGAGTACTCGTCAATCACGTTTAGGAAGTACTTGGCGCGGTCGGTGGAGGGGAGGGGGCCTTTGAAGTCCATGCTGAGGTGTTCAAAGGGACGGGAAGCCTTTATCAGTTGCGCTTTCTCTGGCCGGTAGAAGTGCGGTTTGCACTCAGCGCAGATTTGACAGTCCCTGGTGGCTGTCCTGACCTCTTCGATGGAGTAGGGCAGGTTGCGGGTCTTGAAGAAGTGGAAAAAGCGAGTGTCCCCCGGGTGGCAGAGGTCCTCGTGGAGGGCTCGGAGGCGGTCCACTTGTGCGGTGGCACATGTGCCGCGGGACAGGGCATCAGGAGGCTCTTTTAGCTTCCCGGGACGATACAAGATCTCGTAGTTGTAGGTGGAGAGTTCGAACCTCCACCGCAAGATCTTATCGTTTTTTATTTTGCCCCGCTGTGCATTATCGAACATGAAAGCAACCGACTGTTGGTCAGTGAGGAGAGTGAATCTCCTGTCGGCCAGGTAATGCCTCCAATGTTGCACAGCTTATACTATGTCCTGGGCCTCCTTTTCGACTGAGGAGTGGCGGATTTCGGAGGCATGGAGGGTACGTGAGAAGAAGGCCACGGGCCTGCCCGCTTGGTTGAGGGTGGCCACCAGAGCTACGTCAGACGTGTCGTTCTCGACCTGGAAGTGGATGGACTCGTCGATGGCGTGCATCGTGGCCTTTGCAATGTCCGTTTTGATGCGGCTGAAGGCCTGGCGGACCTCTATCGACAGGGGAAGAGCTGTGGATTGGATCAGGGGACGGGCCTTGTCCGCATAGTAGGGGACCCACTGGGCGTAGTAACTGAAAAACCCTAAGCAGCGCTTCAGGACCTTGGAGCACAGAGGGAGGGGGAAATCCATAAGGGGGCGCATGCGCTCAGTCCTATAACTCCATTTCGCACTACGTAGCCGAGGATGGCTAGGCGGTCGATGCTAAACATGTATTTATCCTTGTTATATGTAAGGTAAAGGATCGTTGCGGTCTGGAGGAATTTTTGGAGGTTGGTGTCGTGGTCCTGCTGGCCGTGGCCGCAGATGGTGACATTATCGAGATACGGGAATGTTGCCCGTAAACCGTACTGGTCAATCATTCAGTCCATCTCGCGCTGGAAGACCGAGACCCCGTTTGTGACACCGAAGGGAACCCTTAAGAAGTGATAGAGCCGCCCATCTGCCTCGAAAGCAGTGTACTTGCGGTCACTAGTGCGGATGGGGAGCTGGTAGGTGGACTTAAGATCAACCGTGGAGAAGATCTTGTAATGCGCGATCCTGTTTACCAGGTCGGATATGCGGGGGAGAGGGCACGCGTCCAGCTGCATAAACCTGTTGGATGGTCTGACTGTAGTCGATGACCATCCTATGCTTCTCCCCGGTCTTTACCACCACTACTTGAGCTCTCCAGGGACTGTTGCTAGCTTCAATGACTCCTTCCCTCAGTGGCCTTTGGACCTCTGACCTAATAAAGATCCAATCCTGGGCACTGTACCATCTGTTCCTGGTGGCGACGGGTTTGAAATCCGGGGTGAGGTTCGCAAACAGGGAAGGCGGATCGACCTTGAGGGTCGTGAGGCCGCAGACAGTGAGGGGGGGTATAGGGTCGCCGAATTTGAAAGTTAGACTTTGGAGATTACACTGGAAGTCTAAACCTAGGAGTGTGGCCGCGCAGAGATGGGAAAGGACGTAGAGCCGGTAATTTTTCAGATCCCTTCCCTGGACTGTGAGATTTGCTACACAAAACCCCTTTATCGCCACTGAGTGGGAACCGGAGGCCAGGGAGATTTTTTGATTAATGGGGTGGACGAGGAGAGAACACAGCGCCTTACCGTGTCGGCGTGTATGAAGCTCTTCGTGCTCCCAGAGTCGATTAACGTCTCGTGCCTGTTGATAAGTACAGTCGTTGTAGCAGTTGAGACACTTACTTTATCATTCACCATGTGGAATGTGGGCGAGGCTTAATTACAGTTTCAATTTTGTGAGGCATCATAAACTAAAAGACTGCCTAGTTTTAAACTAGTGGCAGAATATACAGTAGTCCCCATAGAGTCTTGTGAAGACAAGGCAACTAGCAGATTGGTTGGGAAGTATTGAATAATTAACCAGAACAAGGGACTGAGGCCTCCATGGCAAGAGAGAATAAATGCACTGGGCACAATGGGGTGGCAAAATTGCACCCTTGTGTTTTTGTTTCAAAATCATGAAATCTTTGACGCCGTTTTATTGGTTAAAATGAGGTGCTCGGCTAACTCTTTAAATAGTAACAGTCCCTAACCGCAACGTAGCAATATTTTAACAGCAGATGATCCTGATTGATTCTTACTGAATCTTACAGTTACATACCAAAAACTCACAGGATACACAAATCCAATAGGGCAGGATGGGAATGGAAATCCATAAAGCCCTTCTGCTGCAAAGGACTAGCAGCTGGTATAAAGATAGTTATTACTACGGACAGAGCATTCGCCTGGTGACTTGTTAGATGGCTAATCTAACTGCAAATCCTTCCACTCTCCCCAAACAGCGAGGCTGATGGGTGCCCTGTTCGATGCTTAACTCTTCCTTTTGGTCTCTCAATTATAACGGGCAGCTTCTTGTTAATTTTTGTTCCAGTAGTTTGCAGTGTTCTTATCGAACATTAAGTGGTATATTGAATTTGCAATAGTTAATGCAGTGAGACAAATGCAGAATTTTTAACATTTGAAACATTAAATGATATTCAAGAGAAAATTGGTGCATCCTCTCTGGAATGTCATTTCAAGCTGATGTAAAGTTTTTGAAAAGATTTTACAAAGCTGTTTGAACTTTAGCATCTCCATTAGATCTGACAGATGTGCACTTACATTTTTGAAAAGACCCTCCTCCTATCCCTCCTGCGCACACTGTTCTATAAACTCCACTGGCATTGTGACTTAAGTAGTTTGCTATTGCTGGTTTCAAATGGATTCTCAAGTGTTATACGTTTCTTGTCAACAAGGAATACATAGCATGAAATATAACATATGATGGAAAATTTAGTTTGTTAAAGAGAACTTGCAAGTCAAATATGACCACACACAGATAGAATGTTGAGTGCTAAGTGTAAGTATACTATTTAACATAAAAGATGATTACTTATTTATTTGATCCTATTCTACATGTTATGTATAAGATAATAATGGATTTCTGGGATCTATTATTTCATCTTGGGATTCAGATGATTCATAAACTCCTAAAGCACTTGCAGATTGGAATTTCCTCGAAGGAATTTTATAGAAGGCAATTTTGTAATATTTTTGTTCTTTTTGTTGTCAGTGATGAATTTGACAGCAGACATAAATGTCATGCTGTTACGAGTAACTAATATATGATGACATCCATATTGAAGGATTAATGATTGTGACATTATTCACTGCAAATTTATTGATTGACAACCAACAGTTTGTTACTGGGAAGTTACATTGTTAACATATATTATTTTAACAAATTATCCTTAAATCTGTATTCTCCGACTGCATAAGCACGAAGCAAATAAAAACAAACACGATTCAGAGCTGCCATCTTCCTCAAGGTCAAATATTGCTGTTACAAATACTGTTACAGTCACTAATGAATACATTTAGCCTCCAGAGCCATTCTGCTCCATACAACAACCACATAACATCTGTTCTTAAATACAGCTTCTCTGGGAAACGTTGACATAGGCCTCAGGCTTTCACCTGTACACCTCCCCCCCCCCCCCTCTGTCCCATGTCCAGATGGCATATTTGTACCTCATGCTCAGTACACAGGCCCAAATGTAGCCTGCTGGTTAGTCTTCAGGCACAAATGATATGCTATTATGCCTCCCTGTCTCCACTGAATTCAGATGTATCTTGAAGTAAGTAGACAATTCAAATGTTCTTCGGGAATGATTAAAATACATGAGCAGCAAGTTCACACATTCTTGTTTATATTACCCCAGCATGTAATAAAGCATTTTGAACAGTTGCATTTATAAGGAATGCAGGAAATATCGAAAGTTAGCCGGACAATTCCAGATGAATTAATTCAAATATGATTCATATAAGATTGATATAAAATCCAAATGCAACTGGTGCGCTTAGCAATGCAGAGTAAATGTTGTTTTATGCACCATAGCATAGAATTGGGAGTCATTAAAAACTATTGAGACTGATTATATGATTGGTTGGTACTGCGGATGTTGATGAAATGATGAGGGATTATCAGAAAAGCAGGCCTTGGCCTCTTATCGGCCAAAGCGTTTAAAGCACCATTCTGGGGTCAAGGTATTTTTGACATTACCCCTTTGTAAAGACTTTGAAATGCAAGTTACTTGCTGCTACCATTTCATGTGTTCTAAGTCAGGACTGTGTTGAGTTCCACCAGCAAACATTGAAAATGATACTGAAAACAGGGCACTTTGCAGTCCAAGGCAACGGCTTAATGAAAAGGGGCCATGAGAACAAGTCAACATTAATCATTTTCCATGTTGCAGGTTTCCCATTTCACATTTTGCTCCGGTAGATTTTGGCCGGAATTCTCCGGCCGTTCACTGGTGGTGGAATGCTCAGGTCACGCCGGCAACGCACCTCGCCCCATGGGTTTCCCGGCGGTGTGGGGTGGCTTCAATCGGAAATTCCATTGACAAGCGGCAGGAGTCCAGACTCCCGCTGCGAGTGAACGGTATGCCAAACTGTTCTG
The DNA here is from genome assembly GCF_047496885.1 of Scyliorhinus torazame. Classification (NCBI taxonomy): domain Eukaryota; kingdom Metazoa; phylum Chordata; class Chondrichthyes; order Carcharhiniformes; family Scyliorhinidae; genus Scyliorhinus; species Scyliorhinus torazame. The sequence continues at coordinate 148,254,739 of NC_092719.1, forward strand.
TCCTCATTAGCAGTGGTAGCGGGGTGGAATCGCAATGGAGAATGTCAACCTTTCTATGTCATGTTGTGTGTCGGCCCATTCCACCAGGCTGTCCTCTTAAAGTCCATCAGTACTTCCTTCAGAATTTGCTGTATTTCTAACTTTTGTCCAATTTAAACAATTTGAAATTATGTCCTGCATGTCCAAGTCTAGGGGCATGATATATCGGCTTTGTTGCACCTGACTGGGGATGCGACAAGATTTACTGGCCTCGTCACGCCTCACGAGATCTTACGCGGTGTCGTGATCTGGATCCCACCCATTGAGGTTGGGATCCAGATTTGCATATTCAAGTGAGCAGTTCATCTCACTTGAATATGTTGATGCCGGATCTATACCCAGCGCCCGGAATCGAACTGGAACCCGAGCGGGCGTCGTTTAGCACTGATTTCCACAAATATGGACCAGGCGTACCGGCACTTGGGGCGGGGGTGGAATCTTTCAGGCAATAGGGGGTCCCTGTGTGGTTGGGCTCTGGGCAGGATAGTACCCTGGCACACCCTATACCACCCAGGCACTGTGGCACTGCCAGTCTGGCACCCTGACAGTGCCACCTGGGAAATGCCAGGGTGCCCAGGTGGCACTGCCAGATTGGTAAGGACACGGCCAGTGCGCTAGGCTGGCAGTGCCCAGGTGGCATCTTGCCTGTGCCGGGGATCGGGCCCAGTGGTGCCCTGCCCTTACTGGGTGTGGGAGGTTCAAGGACCCCCTAATTGGTGTATTGGGGGGTCTGGAGGCCCCTGAGGGGGTAACTTTTAAAAGACATTCTGATAACATCCTGCACTGGCGGGCGGAGCTCATTAGTGCAGGAAATGGGACTAAGTGTTGCCTTGGCGGGCATTGCTTGCCGGGCCCAGAAATGAAGCAGAGTCTTGTTTAATAGTTGCCAGCACTGGGAAACACCTGGCTAAATGTGCCCAACCTGGGACTCTGTGCATATAGCTCCTATCCCCAATTCTGTCATCTTCATGAACAGAGATTAATTTCCATTAATGCACAACTTCTGTCTTAAAGACACTCAACGTCCCGGCCTCCACCGCCCTCTGTGGCAATGAATTCCACAGATCCACCACTCTCTGGCTGAAGACATTTCTCCTCATCTCTGTTCTAAAGTGACTCCCTTTTATTCTAAGGCTGTGCCCCCGGGTCCTAGTCTCCCCTGCTAATGGAAACAACTTCCCTACGTCCACCCTATATAAGCCATTCATTATCTTGTAAGTTTCTATTAGATCGCCCCTCAACCTCCTAAACTCCAATGAATATAATCCCAGGATCCTCAGACATTCATCATATGTTAGGCCTACCATTCCTGGGATCATCCGTGTGAATCTCCGCTGGACCCGCTCCAGTGCCAGTATGTCCTTCCTGAGGTGTGGGGCCCAAAATTGCTCACAAAATTGCCATATCCTAAATGGGGCCTAACTAGTGCTTTATAAAGCTTCAGAAGTACATCCCTGCTTTTATATTCCAAGCCTCTTGAGATAAATGACAACATTGCATTTGCTTTCATAATTACGGACTCAACCTGAAATGAAATGAAAAGAAAATCACTTATTGTCACAAATAGGCTTCAAATGAAGTTACTGTGAAAAGCCCCGAGTAGCCACATTCCGGCACCTGTTCGGGGAGGCTGTTACGGGAATCGAACCGTGCTGCTGGCCTGCCTTGGTCTGCTTTCAAAGCCAGCGATTTAGTCCTGTGCTAAACAGCCCCTGTAAGTTTACCTTTCGAGAATCCTGGTCTAGGACTCCCAAGTCCCTTTGCACTTCAGCATTGTGAATTTTGTCACCGTTTAGAAAATAGCCTCTATTCTTCTTTCAAACGTGCAAGACCTCACACTTGCCCACGTTGAATTTCATCAGCCATTTCTTGGACCTCTCTACTAAGCTGTCTAAATCTTTCTGCAGCCTCCCCACCTCCTCAATACTACCTGCCCCTCCACCTATCTTTGTATCATCGGCAAACTTAGCCAGAATGCCCCCAGTCCCGTCATCTAGATCGTTAATATATAAAGAGAACAGCTGTGGCCCCAACACTGAACCCTGCGGGACACCACTCATCACCAATTGCCATTCCGAAAAAAAAACTTTTATCCCAACTCTCTGCCTTCTGCCTGACAGCCAATCGTCAATCCATGTTAGTACCTTGCCTCGAGTACCATGGGCTCTTATTTTACTCCGCAGTCTCCCATGAGGCACCTTATCAAAGACCTTTTGGAAGTCAAGATAGATAACATCCATTGGCTCTCCTTGGTCTAACCTATTTGTTATCTCTTCAAAGAACTCTAACCATGTGGGGAGCAGACTGTTACGCACCCATATGTTCAGTGAAGCCCTCTCTCAATTTGTTCCTGCAGCATATTGAAACTTGACTGTATAGCCAAGCTCAATGAGTGCCACATTCAGCACGTTCAGAGCAGAAACTCTACCTGGACTCAGAGCCTGTGCCATTGAATTCCCCATTGCAAATTGTTCATGATCATCTTCCGAAGGCAGTCATATATCACTGCAAAGGTGAAGCTTGAGTGGCTAAATGGCCTCCTCCTGTCTCTATGTTCCACATAGTAAAAGTAGACAAAGGCGGGCTCTCTTACTGTACCATTCCCCATCAGTCCAGAAGAACGTTTTTGCAATTGCATTATGCTTGTTAGACATGGAGATTGCATTGACTGCATTGTCAACTCTACCCAAGCATTTTAACTCTGGCCCCTGATCAGAGATTCCAAAGAGAACAATCCTCTTTTCCTGATCTTGAGGAGTAGCATCTTCAATTAAGGAACAGGCTTGCTCCTTTCCATTCTTGCTGCCAAGATCAAGTAGTAACAGGAAAGTATTTGATTTCCACCATATACAACCATTGCAAGCAACAGGTCTTAAAGACACGCTGACTTGTCAAATGTCCAACCTTTGCATAACAGCCAAATGAGGAAGTTGAGCTGACTTGTGTGCTGTGAATGCAAATTCCAGGGGAGGCAGTGATGTAGTCGTATTATTGTTGGACTAGTAATCTAGAGACCCAGGGTAATGCTTTGGGGATCCTGGGTTCGAAACCCACCATGGCAGATGGCAAAATTTGTATTCATTAAAAATCTGGAATTAAAAGGCTGATGACAACCATGAAATCATTGTCGATTGTTGTAAAAACACATCTGATGCACTAATGTCCTTTACGGAAGGAAACCTGTCATCGTTACCTGACCTGGCCTACATGTGCCTCCAGATCCACAGCAATGTGATTGACTCTGAAAAAAAAAAAGCCCTCAGGACTGGGCAATAAATGCTGGCCCAGCTAGCGATGCCTCCATCCCATGAACGAATAAAAATAAAAACATTTATAAAGTGCTTCATTTTGGAAGGTCAAATTTGAATGCTGAATACAGGGTTGAAGGCAGGATTCTTGGAAGTGTGGAGGAATGGAGGGATCTTGGGGTCCACATACATAGATCCCTCAAAGTTGCCACCCAGGTTGATAGGGTTGTTAAGAAGGCGTATGGTGTGTTGGCTTTCATTATCTTGATTAATAAGGGGATCAGGGGTTATGCGGAGAAGGCAGGAGAATGGGGATGAGAAAATATCAGCCATGATTGAATGGCGGCGCAGACTCGATGGGCCAAGTGGCCTAATTCTGCTCCTATGTCTTATGGCCTTATTAACGAGGGATTGAGTTTAAGAGCCGCAAGGTTTTGCTGCAACTTCATAAAACCCTGGTTCGACCACATTTGGAATATTGTGTCCAGTTCTGGTCGCCTCATTATAGGAAGGATGTAGATGCTTTGGAGAAGGTGCAGAGGAGATTTACCAGGATGCTGCCTGGACTGCAGGGCATGTCATATGAAGAAAGGTTGAGGGACCAAGGGCTTTTCTCACTGGAGTGAAGAAGGAAGAGAGGTGACTTGATAGAGGTGTACAAAGTGATGAGAGGCATGGATAGAGTGGATAGCCAGAGACTTTTCCCCAGGGTGGAAATGGCTGTCATGAGGGGACATAATTTTAAAGTGATTGGAAGAAGGTATAGGGGAGATGTCAGAGGTAGGTTCTTCACACAGAAAGTGGTGGGTGTGTGGAATGCAGAGGTGGTGGAGTCAGAGTCATTAGGGGCATTTTAGCGACTCTTGGACAGGCACATGGACAGCGGTAAATTGAAGGGGTGTAGGTCCGGTTGATCTTAGATTAGGATAAATGGTCGGCACAACATTGTGGGCTGAAGGGCCTGTACTGTGCTGTACTGTTCTATGTTCTATGGTTCAGCTGCATTGGTATTAAAGCTGAATAGATGAACTACAAATCAGACTGTTCGCAGTGAGTGTGCATTTTCATAGCCATGTTTTGCGTGCATTGTGAACGGAGAAAGATATTCAACAGTGTAGACATTATGGTTGGAGTTTGGAGGTGAGATATTTAACTGGGTACTGACTGGAGAATCCCTGTCCTGTCTTAGCAAAGAGCCACAGAAATAAACATATACGCCACAGTTGCTGATGTATGGCAAATAGAAATGACAATTTGGTGCATTCTGGTTTATTAATAAGACTTTCTTATCCGTCATGATATTTACAATGGTGGAATCTAATGTAATCTGATTTTTATCTGCACTATTTTCTATGCTGGTCTGGCTTTGTCTGAATACTATTCAAAGTTTCAAATGATTATTATATGTATGGATGAAATTATTATTGGACATTAAAAATGTTATTGACCAAAGAAAATATTTAAATATTCAAAAACGACTACAAACCATTTCTTAAATATTGTTTGCCATAGCACTTTCGTGATTTTTTCTGAAATGATTTTCCTGAGAACCACTTATCCCTAGAAATGGGGAACACAGAAATTAACTTTTTTTCTGTGTTTTTTTTAAATCTAGGGTCCCCAATTGTTTTTCAAATTAATTTTAATTTAGCATGGCCAATCCACTTACTCTGCACATCTTTGGATTGTGGGGGTGAGACCTACGCAGGCACAGGGAGAATGTGCAAACTTCACACGGAATGAGATCCAGGGCTGGGATTGAACCCGGTCTTGATGCCGTGAGGCAGCATTGCTAAGCACTGCCCGACTCTGCTGCCCTACAGAAAAAATAAATTAAGAAATGTAACCTGCATTCAATGTCTAAAGAAATTAATTTGTTTGTGTGCCTTTGCAAGGGTAACCTCATCGATAGGCTAATGTGTGAGAAATACTGAAATAAACAGCGATTGTTTCAAGTTATTCAACAACTTTGCTATTTTAATATCACCAAGACTAAATATAATCAAGTTAGGATTTTTGCTGGAGCTAATTTTGGAGAATCCTGGCGCTATTCGTTTCCCTTTGCCATGAATCATTGTCTGAGTTGGCAGGGCAGGCAGCTGGGCCCTTCCACTCATCTAGTCAGCGATGAGACGGTATGAAACAGTTGTGGTCAATTGACCTCCCAGTTAAACATTTCTTCATCCCTCCCTCTGAGAAAGCACTCAAAGTACTCAACATCTCATGCACACCGCCCCCCCCGCCCCCCCACCCCCCAACACCCGAGCTCAGATTTGGAATAGTGTAGCGAAACTGCAGATGCAACCACCTGTCCTCCAACAGAAGAATGTGTAGTGCGTTTGATACTCGGTAAAACTGTACCAGCCGGCTACTTTGTGAGTCAGCCAAAATTACATATGTATCCAAAGTACATTGCTCTGAAAAAATAAATTCATTGTAAACTGGGAAAGATAAGTTAATCAACAGAGGGAGATGCAAATTAACTTGGACCAATTGGAATAGAGAATATATAAAAGCTCTCTGGACCTGGGCCTGAGAGGTATGATGTGCCCTCAGTTCCAACACTGTTTATCAGTCAATAACTAATTACCCTCCCAGGTCCTAGAACTGTTCCTGGCAAAGTCCCAGTTTACACAGCTAATGATCAAAATTGTTCCCAGAACTGTTTATGGAAAGTTGCCAAATCCCTGTGATAATTGAGACTAATATTATGCCTCTTCAGAAATATTCTAAACATAAGGCATCACAACAGACATGCTTTCAAACTCACGTACTGAATTTTTTAATTGAGTGAAATTAGATCATGCAAAATTGTTAAAGATTCATTTCAAATCCTTCATGTCTCAAATCTAAACAACATTTTTCCCACTGCATCAGAGTTACCTGTAAAATTAGACATTGGCTCTTTGAATGAGTTCCTGCAAAGTGTCTGTTTTCAAAGGTTCTGGAAGGGTAAAATATTATTTGAATATTTTAGTGTTTTCATGCTGTTGACTTCACTTGGCAGGCCTGCATAACAATATTTTAAGAGGAACCATGTGTTGTTTATATTTGTTGATAATGCTTTAAGAGTTCCCAAAGCAAACAGGATATTGCTATTTTTTAAAATGCAGCAATTTACAAAAGTTACCACATGTGAAGTGCAGGTGCTGCTCTGTTAAGAATTCCTTACCACTGCCAAATTGAATGCGGAGATTGCATATAGAGTGAAGTTTGTAAAACTGTCGAGACATCTTTAAACAAACAATCTCCTTCACATTCTGTATTTAATATCTATATATTATAATCACCAATCATCAGTATTTTAAAGGAGTGAAAGTTGATTTATTAAAATATAAATTCAAAGTGCAAAAAATGTAAATGTTACAAAAAAATGTTTGATCTAGAAAATAATACTTTATCTTCATCAATTTAAGGTTCAGCTGGGGTTCAAATGAAAACAAGACAAGAGAAGGATATATCTTTCATTACCTATACAGCCTAAGTGGTGTAGATCATGTATATATTGCAATTTCCTGCCTAAGATACTGTGACAGTGCTATACATTGTGTCACATTTGTATTGCAGGATTATTTTAACTTCACTTTATTCTTTATTGAATTGTTTTGTGTTCTATTAATTATCCAGAAGTTGGAAGGCAACTTGACTTTGAACATTCCACTGTATCCAGGGGAATGGATAAATAGGTTATTGGGAGTGAAAATGTGTCACTGGACAAATAAAGTAACCTGCAGATTCTTCACGGGCACTATATGGCTGTTGAGGTAATGGTGTTTTTTGCAGTGCCCACAGGAAAATGGAGGGCAGTTAGTGGATGGTTAGTTTTTCATGAAGACAGACACACGGCTTCTGTGATCGCCCACCAAGCTGCCTGTTCATTGTCCTTTACCACTTGTAAGCGGTTAAACTGGTGCAGCTGTGGTTTCCAGACTGTCAAATCACCCAGGGCACACAGGTCTAACCTGAGAAATTGTGTTGGATTGACAAGGAATGTATTATACATGTGAGGACAATACCGAGACACCCATTACAGTGATGTTAGAATGGAAATACTCCACTGAATCTTGTATAGTCTAACCGGTGCTGGAATTTATTGAAATGAGATACAGAGCATACAGATATCAGGAGAGCGAATTATTTAATTTAATAGCAACATTGTTTTAAACGTTATCAACACAAAAGGCAAACTGCAGATTTTCATTAGGTAAATGACAATTTGATATGAATTCATTGTGGTTCTCACCTCGCCTTCATCGCTTCCAATTAATGTTCACAGCTGCTCCAGACTTGCAATCAACAGATTGTTAGACAAGCATTTTCTGTAGCCATGACAAACCTTGAATTATGAGGTCAAACCAAGCATTCCTAATACATCCAATAGCTATAATTTACTGTCTGATTATAATAGTACACACAAACATTTTAATGATTTAAGTGACATAGTGTAAAGATGAAATCCCTTTATTTTAAAAGGGTTGATAACCCCTGAAATATGTTGCTTTTAACAACAATATTACAAAGTTTTATTGATCAGTATTTTATTGCAAATTTGACGTCCGTTATATATAGGTTGTTAATCGAAGTTGAGGTAGATTTTCTGCAAGCGCAGTACGGCTGTATGACTACAATTTATTATTTTGAGTATTATAGTGCAGATTGCTCCAGTGCTTTGCAGATATATGCATGGTCATCAGTGTATGGTAACATATAATTATAAAGTGGGGCACGCAAAGGGAGGGAAGTGGAGGAGAAAGACATTTTTGCGATCATTTCACTCTTCTCCATTGCTAAGTTGTAAATGGTTGAGAATCTGAGAATCCTTGGTAAAAATAGTTTCATTGTGATTTTGCTGTATTGCACAATGGAGGTTCACTCCTCAGCTGCACGGTCTTTAATGAGTTAGCTAAAGTTACCGAAATTTGTAAGATTGTAAGACAATTATACTTTGTGTGATAGATTTAAACATGATCTTCTCCATATTGCAGAATGATGTATAAAGGAGAGGTTTAATTGAATAAATTGTTGTTTACATTGGGCTGAAATATTGGGCGCGATCCAATGGCCACGCTACACCTGAAAAGCAGCTCGCCGTGGTGCAACGTGGCCGATAGAAGCCGGGATACCCCGCTCCCGGGCTCTACCAGGCTCACAATGCCTCACGAGATCATTTTTTGCAAATCTGCATATTAAAGCGAGACAGCTAGTTTCACTCTAACATGCAGATATCCAAGGTACCTGAGGCTTTGGGATTCATCCCATTTGATTTGGAGACCTCAGATGAGTGCTGTTCAACACTGGTCCCCACAATGGGGATCGGATGGAATGGCACTTGTGGGGGCCTTCCAGGGGATTGGAAGCCCTCAGCTGCATGCCCTTTGGGCAGGGTGGTGCCCTGGCACTGCTGGTGTCACCTGGGTGTACTGATCTCTTGCTACACTGGGGAATTCTGGCAAGCAGAGCTCCCAGTGTACAAAATGAGGCTATGTGTGGCCTCAGCCGTGTGTTCCCTGCTGAGGCCCTTGAGAGCGCTGGGAAACAAGCTGCTAAATGCGCTCACTATGGGACCTAGTTCCCAATTGGCTGAATCAAGCCCATTGCATTCCTCAAATGTGTCAGAAGTTTACATCACTGTTAGGGATCTCAGTGCCTTACAACCTGACAATGGGACCGACATGTTTTGAGTTATAATGTAGGAAATGTTTCGAACAAAAAAACAATACAGCACAGGAACCGCCCTTCGGCCCTCCAAGCCTGTAATGGTCATGCTACCAACCTTGGCCAAAACCTTAAAGAACAATGTTTTTAATTAGTTTAATGCACATAGGAAAATTATGCTTAATTAGCATAATTTATTGCTACGTTATTCCTCACTGAATAACAATCTCATTCTCTTGTTTTCAAATCCCTCTACTTTGCGTCTCTGCAGCTCCCCAATCTCCTCCAGCCTTACAACCCTCAAGGATATTGTAATCCTCCAATTCCAATCTCTTGCTTTTCCCTGATGTTAATCACTCCACCATCCACCATTGGCAGCCATGCTTTCAGCTGCCCGGGTCCTAAACTCTAGAATTTCCTCCATAAACACCTCCACCTTTCTTTCCTCTAAGTTATTTCTTAACATGTACGCTGGAATCTTGTGCTCTATTTGGTGGTGAGTTGTGAGGTAGGAAGAGCACTTATTTAGGTGGGCTGCTGGGAGACCCGCATCAAAAGCTTTAAGATTCTGCCCTTCCTCTTTGCCCAAACTTTTGATTATCCGCTTTAATGCCTCCTTCTGTTGCTTGCTGTCGGATTTTGTTTGAAAATGCTTCTGGCAGCCCCTTGGAATGTTTTAGTCCATTAAAGGTACTATATAAATACAATTTGTTGTTGTCAATTATATGTACTAACTTACATAAGATAGGACTAATGGTTTGAACTGTAAGAGAAAATATTTTCTTTAATTAATGATTTGCATACGGAAGTAAAAATGTGATTAGCATAATACTTAATAGCACAACAATCATACAATCCAAAATGATGTGGCGTCTTGATTTTATACAATTTTGTTTCAGCTACCTTGTATTTTCTTTGTGGTACAACAGGCCGTGTTCCTGCCTTGGAGCCAAAGGCTCCAGGTTTGAATCCCACTCCAGACTTTGGATAGTCATAGAAGGTATGCCCATTATGTGGCCAAACAGGTTGATTGTCAACCTGAAAATCCTTACAACATGCTGGTGGTAAAAGTGGGAGAATCTCCTGATCAGCCATGCTTGATGCCCCTCAAGCCATAGCATCTGACTTCAGGCTAGTGAACTGTTTCAGGAAGAAATAAGGGACGATTGAATTGAAATGAAGCAGATTCCCATTTTGGGCGCACTTAGTGGGATGTTCTCCAGCGTTTGCAGAGAACGACCTTGCTATTAAACGGGACTCTGCTTCATTATTGGGGCTCGGCGAGGAACGTCCCGCCAAGGCTGCACGTAGGCTCATTACCTGCACTAACAAGCTCAGCTCGCCAGTGCAGGAACAGATCGGGGCACCATTTTAAATTAGTGGCCCAATCTTTGGACCCCCCCACCATGGTCTCTGGACCCCTCCAATGCCTCAACTTACCAATTGGGGAGACGTCGAGCCCCCCGCACACCACCTCATAAGGGCAGGGCACCCTGGCCCGATACCAGGCATGTGTAAGATACCACCTGGTGCCTAGACACTGACAGCTGACTCCCACTCAGGATATCTGGCAGTGCCATCTGAGTGCCACTCTAGCTATGCCTGAGTGGCATCGAGGCTGCCAGGGTACCACACTGCCTAGACCTTGACCATCCGGGGACCCATGATCGCCTCAGAGACCCACCAAGTGCCGTCACGCCTGATCAATGTTTGTGGAAACCAGTGCTAAATGCCGCCCTCGCAGGGTCTCTGAGGTGAGGCCATTAGGTCCCGCGCCTTGGGTATCTCCGGTGCAAACATAATTAAGTGAGCGTAACTGCACACTTAAATCAAGATCCAGGGCACTGCTAGAGTGGCATCCAGGTGGCAGTGCCAGGGTTCCAGAGTGGCACTGCTAGGGTGCCAGCTGGCAGTTGAAGTATCCCGAGTCAGGCGTGACGTGGCGGTTAGATCATACCCGAGCTATGGAAAACAAACATAAGCATTTGCTTTGTTTGTCTCATGTGCCTTAGACAAGGAAAGTCTTGTGCATCTAATTACATTCCCCTGATTCACAAATATAAGGGGCGGGATTCTCCCTTGCCCGATGCCAATATCATAATCATCGACATCATTCAGAGAATGCATTCCAATGCCCAAAACGGTGCCGGTGCCAGTTTGACGCCAGTCAGCCATGCTCCGTCCCTATGAAGTGGTGTAATCGCGTTGCGCACCGCACGCCGTTGGAATGGCGTTGGCGCATCACCAGAAGGCCCTCCCGTGGTGCTCCACCCCTGATGGGCCGACCGTGCAGTTGGCATGTGGTCTGAATGGTCGGGCACCCGATGTGGTGGCTGCGGCCTGTGTCCAGCGCCGCCACACTCCGCCAGAAGCCATGCAGCTGGCCAGAGGGGCCTCTGTGAGAGCTGGGGGCTGGTGGAGCCAGGGGGTGGCCTGTGGGGTCGCAGATGGTGGGTAGGGTCCGCGCACGGCTGGCACCATGTTGTACGGCGTGACCAGTTCCGGAATCGGTGAGGGTTTGGCACCGATTTTGATGTTGTAAAATGCCCGCAAATTCTCAGTTTCAGCCGGCACTTAGCCGGTGAAATGGAGAATCCAGCCCAGGATTTGGGAGTTAATTACTCAGTGAAATGTTTCTAGCTGTGACAAAAGTAGATATAAATATCAATATTTTCACTTCCAGCAACTATACACTGTCTAATGAAAGGAAACATTAACAGAACTAAAGCATGTAAAAAACCATCTGTCAGATAAAATAAATTGGACGCGATTCAGCAATCACGTTGTGCCTGGCGTGGATCTGGGCGCGCCGGGTGAATCTCAGGAGAACCCCAAATCAGGTTCCTCGACGGCGCCGGGCCAATAGCGGGTCACCCGACCCGCTCGGTGCGAGATCCAGATCTGCATATTTAAATGAACCTAAATACCCAGACGCCGCTTTCATCCGGGCATCCAGGAGTCAACAGCCACGCCTGCGAGGGCACCATTCAGCACTGGTCTGCACAAACCAGTGGGAGTCCTCACAGGCAATTAGAGACCGCCGCCCCCACCAGTGGTCGGGGAGAGGACAGAGCTGTGCCCTGGCAGTGCAGCCGCCCAGAAACACCCCGCCAAACACGCCCAAAAGTGGTCTTTAATCTTTGTCTGCCGAATCGCGCCCAATGTTTCATTGATGGTAAGTGAAAGAAATAGCAAAATACTCCAGTTGCTGGAAATCTGAAATAAAAATAGGAAATGCTGGAATCACTCAACAGGTCAGGCTGCATCTGGGGAGAGTGAAACAGAGTTATTCCTTTCAATTACATGAAACGTTAAACTCGGGTTCTTTCTCCCCAGCTGCAGTCAGATTTTCACTGAATTGTTGCCAGTGTTACCATTAGTGGACCAAAGGTGGCTAGAAGCTGGCCAGATGACATTAGCTTGCATAAATACCCCGGGGGCTTCCCACCATGGAATAATAGTGCTATTGAAAGGATTTTCTAAACAAAAAAATAATAGGCCAATATACCTCTTATTGCAGCTGCTCATTCGCAACAGTTGAGCAAAGTGCTGACTGCAATGCATGAACTTTGCTCGGTGAATATTACAGAATGCTTCGTTATGTTGCCATGGGTGAAAATTTCAGCATTCTTCAATAACGTCACAACTGATAAGCTTTAGTGGAAAAAAATTCAATTCGATCAATTGGGTATGCCTGACTTCAAACAAATCTCAATGATTGCAGCGATGGGCAATTTATTTTCTAAAAGTTTAATTTGAGCATTTTCATCAACTATTTCATTCTAAACTAACAAATTCCAGGCCTGATTCTAAGAGCCATTTTACGACAGTCTTACAGAAGTGACTGTTAAGAACTGAAAAGCTTCCATGTACAGAAGCAACTTACAGTTTGTCATACTCCAGATGTAGTTCATATTATCAGATGAAATTTTAAATTGATTTTGCACATCACAGGGTTTAGAAAATCAAATCTATCCATAGGCACTCCACTTGTAAAATTATACCTATAGCATCTTTGCTGATAACTGATTGTGTGTAACATTTTACATTAAAATGCAACATAGTAATATGGAGAAAAACTTCAAAGGCATACAATTTTAATTATGATTACATGAAAGAAGTGCAGCTAAGAAAACTGCTGAAAAAGAAAACAGAGTTAAAGTATAAATCTAAATCAAATTGGGTGGATGAATGTAGCCATTTAGAAAAAAAAAATCATTTTTACTTATTCATGTCACAGCTGCGAGGTTAGCAAGTCAAATCCTAACCCATTACTGTTTTACTAAGAAATATCTGTTGGTGAAATTAGACAATGTTTTGGCAATATTCCGTGTCCTTACTCTGAAGAATATAAGTAATTGGGGGCGATTTTATGCTTGGATGAGTATTATGCATTTGTTCTGCCTGGATCAAGAATACTGCATAATGGGAGTGAAAGGGAAATAATTTGGTCTAATGGAATTCTATGCTTGGATCAGGTATGCATTTGTCTAGTCAATAGAAATTTGTTTTATATTAAGAGATGTTTAGATTCATCTGTATTGAAATTATGGTGAAAATGTTATTTTAACTGCCTGTGAAATCAATTTAAGATGCAGATGGCAGAGTAAAATACATAACTGCTATTACTTTCAGGGTAATAGTGACAAAATAGAAACATGGAATGGACACAAACTGAGGACTACTGTGAACATCGTTGGATTGGTATTAGTATTTAAATGCTTTTCCTGTAAATGACTTGCAGCCAATCCACTGTAAATTAAATTGATGGTTTCTGATTTGCAAAGATAATAAAATATGTTCTTTATGTTAGCCTGTGTACATTTGTGTAAACCTAAGCATTCCAATGAACTGGATTTTTCTAATGCTACATCAATGCATTTTTATGCATTTTAGATCAGCAGTTAACTGTCATGAAATACATTGGACATTAGTAAAATAATATTAATAATACTTCACATTCCCAATCACAGCAAAAGCATGAATGTCCGATTGCAAAATAAAATGAGACTTAAAAAAATGTACTTCCAACGTTAAAGAATATTCCAATGCTGGCTTGAAACACATCCTAGCCATTAAACAGTTCTTACCAATAATGGAATGTAGAAAATTACTCCTGCTGGAATTTAATTTGGCTTCACAATTTACAGAATTATATTTTTAAACAACTGCAAAGGAAGAAGAATGAAAAGCAATCAGCATAATTAGAAAATTAAATCACAGCAACTATGCCAGTTTTGTGAATTGAAAACAATTAGCTTCCTACACAAAGAGCAAGGGTTTAAAAAAAATAGTGGTGTCTATATTACAGCTTTGTTTATATGGTTAAAGTGTGGTAACAATAATTTCCAGATGTTATACTGTTGAACCACGCCTAATTACAACCCACTGGGGTCCTGTTTCCTGAAACCCTGTGAAACTGCATACATAGTTTGACAATTAAGACATGATGTCATTATGTTGTTGCATGGAACTACATGGTACTAAGTAAGATTTGTTTTCAATCAGTTAAGGATCTGTCATTCCAACTCTCAGATACAAAGCATGCATGGCCATTTTATAGATGGAAAGTCCACACTTAATACAGAATGCAGAGCAACTTATTTTTGAAAACATTTTAGGGGCAATTTATAACTTTTTAAAAATAAATTTAGAGTACCCAATTCATTTTTTCCAAATTAAGGGGCAATTTGGCATGGTCACTCCACTTAGCCTGCACATCTTTGGGTTGTGGGGGTGACACCCACACAAATACGGAGAAAATGTGCAAACCCCACACGGACAGTGACTCAGAGCCAGGATCGAACCTGGGACCTCGGCGCCATGAGGCAGCAGCAGTGCTACTCACCGTGCAGCCCAATGTATAACTTTTAAAAACATTATTTATTGAAATGTAAAACAAATTCACTGTAAACCGCCCTTGTTTGAATTTCAATAATGATTTCATCCTAGCCTCCTCCCGTTTAAAGGTTTGGTAAATATTAATAGTTTAATTTACTTGCAGATATCCCTGATTGAAATTCAGTCCAAATACCCTGAATATCAGAACTCAATCAATTGTTAGTTTATGGGATGCTAATCTGAAATTGACAATCAGATCCTTGTAAATTGCAGGCCGTATGGTTTACAGATTGTAAATTGCAGTCATACCCTCAATAACAAATTAAATAAACCACGTGGAAATATTATTCTAGGCGGTTCATTTAAAAATATTTTTCAAAGTGGCACATTTGTATTTGATTTCCCCCCCCCTGCCCCATTCTTCTAATTGGTTTGTGAAGTTAAATGTGTAAATAGAAATAGCACAACGTTCAAGAGCCTATAAATGGATTGTAAAGTTGTGGTGAAAAACATTGACGCTGATCACTTCAACAGAATGGAATTCTGAACACCAAACCTTCCTAATTAACTAAATTAAACTCATATTAGGTTATGGTAAGAATAATACATGACAAAATACAGAAGCAAAACCTGCAATATGCTAATTTCAGAGCTTTAAGTTCTCAGCTTCAACTGCTTTTAAGATGGGAAGGTGTGCTTCTAAAATACGATTTGCAATTAATGAGTACAGTAATGCATAAAACGCTGGGTTCCGATAACCCGAACATGAGGGAGGGGGTGCAGACAGTTAGAAAATATATTTATTGAAGGGGATGGATTTTAGATTTGTCCCAATTAACCTTGTAACGAGATGTATTGGAGCACTATTTAATGACAGTAATGAGATGCAGAAGAGAGGCAGATAGATTGACAATGTATAAAAACATCATTGGCATATAAATTAAATTTATGTGCAGTGGATGAAAAGCAGATACCTTGAATAATGGGACGGAGATGGCTAAGGGTTGCAAGAGCTTAAAAGCAAGGACAAATAAAGGGAGGAAAAGAGGCCATTCCTCTATTGTACTACCAGTGTTGAAAGTGCCAATCAATCATAGCACTTCTGACCAGTGACATATTCAGAAGATCCTTCAGACATATATCCATCTGATTTACATGAAAAGAATTAAGTCCAACAAATTATAGATAGAGTACTGTCAGTTTAAAAGATAAAGATTGGAAATTAAAATGTGGACAAAATACTCATCTGTAAATGTGCGTATAGGTAAAATGCATAAAACTATGTTCATTGAAATTTATTGCAGAAGAATAAGCATATCAGGTATATCAAAGGGTCAACTCAGCACAAGTTAATGTTTCAAATTAGGACCATATGCTTTACTAAAGTCCAATAACTTGACTTTCCAGTTTTGCAAGACAATTTCAACAACCCAGCAGAGCAGCTCAGGAACCATCACTTGCCCCATTCTGTAATCATCATCCGTACATTCGATAACACTCCAGACAACCCCCGAGTGATTTGCCAGGCTTTTTAAAAAAAGGTTTTTATTTTTACGGATACCTTCATCCAGAAATTTATTCCACGGGGGAATTTGGTCACCCAACATGGGTCCTGATGGTGGACCCAGAAGTTAGACGGTGCTTTCACGCGGTGGTGGGAATGGCTGGTCGACCGAAATTACCTGGCGCTCATTCAATAATCCCGCTGGAGCTGGGGCCCAGCCAATTATGCAGTGGGGGCAGGTAGGAATTCACCAATCCTGCCATCAGCTGATGGGGTTGACAATCTAGGCATCATTTTTAAATTACATCTGGGCATGCCTCCATTGCCTGCAAATCAACACCATTGGTCTTACAAAACCTGCCCCAGAACTGCATTGACCTTGACCTCCAGACTCAGATTGCACATGGCTCAGAACAGAAAATGCCCGGCTTCATGGTTTAGTGAAGCCTCCCTGCAGGTACTCCACTAGACTGCCCAGGAACAATGGGAGGTGAAAGGAGCAGGAGAAGCTCCCACCTGACCAAGGCAGCCCGGATAAAGGCTGCAGTGGAGGTTAGCAGCTGTAGAGTCCACAGGCGCACCTGGGTCCAATGCAGGAAGAAGGCCGACTACCTCCTCAGCACCACCAGATTGAATAGCACAGTGGCATTAGGTCAGGCTTCACGAGGGCAGGAAATGGCTCTCAAATAGGGGATTGATTGGGCCATTGGCTCAATGGAGTGTAAAGCACAGCTGCAGATGCATCATTAAGCAGGGAGAGATGTAAGCCAGAATTTGCAGACTCATACCTACACTGTAGTTTAAGTGCTGTGAGAGTGAGAGTGAAGTCATGAGGCCCCATTAACAGTTACAGGAATGTAAGGGATGCATCGGGGAGTGGGGCTAGGTGTCCATTGAACCAAGACTCATTCTCCCCCTCTGTTTACAGGGGAAAGCCAAAGAACCTGCAAGGATGGGTGGAGATGACCTGACATAAGGATACTCAGGCCTACAGAGGGGATGTAGTGCAGCTGCCCAGAGACAGCATGAGTGCAGAGAGAAGAAAGTGGGGATGCCTCGAGCTTGATGCTGGCCATTGGGCGGGGGTGCGGACACACACACACACAATATAGAGGGTTGGGATGAAGGATCATGAACAAAGTGAACCTAATTCTTGACTTTCTCCAATGCAGTTCCTCTCATCCCAAATGGGTGGCCTGCTCCAGTGTCCATATCCTGCAGTTCACCTTTGAGGAGGAGGAAGTTGAAGTATCAGATGATGTACTGTCACATCTTTCCTCCATTACCCTCCAGCAGCACAGGACAGTCTCATTGGTGGAAATGCAATCACGGTCCAAGCTGAACACTAGGCTGATGTTGGGCTTCTGGTGATGGTCATCAAAAACCAACTGAAGAGGTAGCGAATACCTGGCCGAGCTGTCAGAGGTATTGTGCAGACATGGACAGATGATGTAGGTGTTGGTACAGTCCATGAGTTCGCCCATAAGGTGTGTGAGCACCTGGCAACCTCCATAGAGAGGTTGGTGGCTGTCATGGAGAGACAGGTTCAATAGACCAGTCAGTGGTTGTCATTGCTCTGGTCATGTTTTTTATGCAGAACTGGCCAAGCAAATGCGGTACAAGATACCTGCCCCTCCTCCCACAGTTCCTCATATTCAGGTAGGCAGGGTGTGTTTGTACACCAAGAGGGAGGGCAAGCAATCAGACTGTCTCTTCAAGGGTTCCTCTCAGGGTGCTCTCAGGGTGGACAGTCTTTCCTTAGCCCTTCTTCCAGTAGCCTCAATGCCTCCTGTAGCCAAAGCCAAGAGGATGCACTTTCGCTTGTGCAGGAGCCACATGGCATGTCGCAGACCCTCCAAGCCTCCAGCAAATTATTCACACTCAGCAGCCTCCCTCAGCCTCAATTGGAGATGTAGGGGTTCCAGTATCTCATATTGACCAGAAAAGTAAATAAAACAGCATGTAGGCACAGAAGGGTGGCATGCAAATTCAAATGTTACGTTAAAGTCAATAATAGTGTGCAATTAAATAGGCTTATTTACTTTATTCATGGGTGGTGGATGGTCTTATTGTTGGGACCTGGTTAGCAATTTGATCACTTGCATAATATGCTGCAAACGTGTATAGATGAAGGCAGAGTATTAACATCTCCATGAATTGAATTGAATGGCAAGGATGGATGGCTTGTGAAGATCTAAAGGTCCCGCTCAGGTGAAGATCTAAAGGTCCCCTTGGTGTAAAGCCTTCTCAAAGACCTGCTGGAACCTGTTAAGAATGAGAGGTTCACGTCCTCCCATCGCATGTTTCCCATTGCACTGACACCTTGTGATGGAACCATAACATGCAGACCTACTGCTCCGTTCCATTCTCCCAATCTTCCTCATTGGTTGAGGAGTGTGGTTCCTCCATGTCTGTGGTTGTCAAGCTCTCTCTACTCTTGCTGCATTAGGTTGTGCAGAGTGCAGCAGATGACTATAATGTTTAAGACCATTTGAGGTGCATATCGCAGAGCTCTACTAGAGTAGTTCAGGTAGATTAAGCTAATTTTCAGCAATCTAATGGTCTGCCCAGTCAGACCCTTTGTGGAACCATGGAACTCATTGTGGAACTCCTTGGCTGGAGTTTGAGTGTTTCTGACTGGTGTCATCAGCCAGGTCTTGAGAGGATAGCTCCTGTCAGCCTGGATCCATCTCCTGCAAGTGTGTAAAGGCCTCAACTAGCCATGGCACCTGGGAGTGGGGGATAATGCCTGCATCATGAGAGCCCCCTGATTTTTTTTTGATAAACAATTTTATTGAGGCATTTTGGCATAGTAAACAGCAACAGTACAGAACAGTGTGCAAAGAACAATCAACGCTGTGCAAAAACCAGCTCCCATCCCACAAGGACCCGCCAAATTAACCCCCTAATCTATGTTTCCCTAACCCCGCCTCCCGCTGCCCCCCTCCCCCGCCCTGCTGACGATTAATTTTCCGCGAAGAAGTCGATAAATGGTTGCCACCTCCCAGGCGAACCCTGACAGTGACCCTCGAGCGAACTTAATTTTCTCCAGACCGAGGAGATATGCCCGATAGCCAGGCCTACGACCTCGGGGGCTTTGAGTCCCTCCATGCCAGCAGTATTCGTCGCCGGGCTACCAGGGAAGCAAAGGCCAGAACGTCGGCCTCTCTCTTCTCCTGGATTCCCGGGTCCTCCGAATCCCCCCAAATTGCCATCTCTGGACTCAACATCACCCTTGTTTTCAGTACCTGGGACTAACGTCCGCGAATCCCTGCCAGTACCCCCTGAGTTTTGGACATGTCCAGAACATGTGGACATGGTTCGCTGGTCCTCCCGCACATCTGGTGCACCTGTCCTCCAGTCCAAAGAATTTACTCACCCGGGCCACTGTCATGTGGGCCCGGTGGACGACCTTAAATTGAATTAGGCTGAGCCTAGCGCATGTTGCGGTCGCGTTTACCCTGCTCAACGCCTCCACCCATAAGCCCTCTTTTATCTCACCTCCAAGCTCCTCTTCCCACTTAAGCTTTAGCCACTAGTATTGATTTCCCTTCCAGTCTATTGAGCCTGAACCCATCCCGAAGAAGAGCACACAGGACAAGAACTTCCTCCCTAGACGTCCTCAGCCTTCATTGGCATTACCGTTAAAACATCTGCAGACAGTTGAAGTGGGAGCAATTAACTCTGGGACATGCTCTGCATTGGGCTAGCCCCTCGTTGCGTCCCTCCTGACCACCCTCAGTGTCTGGCCCTGTCGCAGGTGCTGGCTTTGTTGACTTTCTAGGCAGTCTTCGACTAAACACAGGTCTATCCTTCCTCTGCACTGTTCCTTCTCCACTGAGGTGTATGGGACTCATTTTGTCTGCAGAGGTTCGACAGCGGACAGAAACTGTACGAGGTGTATATGTCAATGGTGTCCTGACCTCCAACAAACACATTGTGCCTGTGGCTGAATGATGCTCTTCCTGGTCTTGGCCAAGCTCGCCCTGGTCTTTCTTTCAGTCAACGTCACCATCAACCTTCCGTCAGTGACCCACAACCTCCACCAATCAAAATCCCCCTCCCCTCTGACAGCCTAAACTTTCCGTCAGTGACCCTTGACTCTTGTCAGTGACGTTTCTCAATCTCCTCTCCCCTCTTCCAACAAAGTCTCCGAGTGGTGGCTGGGAGCTTCAACTGCTTCACTTCCCACCTCACCTGTTCACTGCCAGCTTTAACCAGACCTGAAAATGAAGGCCTGTGATTTCCATGATGAGTCACTAAGGAAGCAGTTCATTGCTAAACGTTGTGGTTTAATGAGTATTCATTGCATACAAAACCCTATTAAAATTACCTTCCCACTGGGTGCCATCGTTCTGTCATTCTGCTTCCTCCCTGCCGATGGAATACTTCAGCGTTTTCATCCTAACCTCATGGACGCGACACTTCACTTCCAGCACTGTTCAACACTCCCATCTTGCCCCAGTCCCTCGGCCAGCATTACATTCCTACCTCTGCATAACTCCGTGGGGTTAAAATTATTTTTATTCACATTTTACAGGACTGCTTTACAGTAGCGTAGCGTTAAAAGGTTAATAAAAATTTAGAGATTCTAACATGAATTCTATTTCATAAATATAACACTTTACCAGTACCTGTTCCTGTTATAACCCTCATGCAGCCTACAGGGTAGGAATAATTAATTCCCCTGTGGCCCTTGCCGAATACGAGCTCTCCCGTTAAGGGTGAGGGGGACCTATAAACAATGTATAGTTGAATCATAGATAAAGCCGGATAGCTTAGACACCAGTTAGAGAGAAGACCCAGGAGGGAACTACTGGAGCTGTATATAACAGTAATTGTAAAACAAAATAAGTTTGTTTCTTTTAACCTACTCGGTGTGGACTCTTAGTGTTATGTACTCTGGGATAACACAGGCTGCAACTGAATGCAGCTTTAACCAAAAGATACTCCAGACCTTGAAGTTAGTTCAATCTGATTTATTGAACCAGTAGCACAGTTAGCACAGTTCTGTATGAGTTTGACTCTCTGCTAACCGAAGTGTGGTTACTCTGTCTGACTGAACCAGACTAGCTCTTAGCCACGTGCTGGAGGTGTGGTACTGTACATACACCCTGGCTCCCTCTGTAGATGTTCATCAGTGGAAAGAGGCGGAGTGTGAGTGCCTTATGCCGTTTATAGTGAGATACCACCCCTGAGTGTACTGCCTGCTCATTGGTCATGTCCTGTTCTCTGTGTTCATTAGCTGCCTATCTGTGCCTGTCTGTATATCATTATCTGCATGTCTGCATATCATGACGTGTAGCTGCCCTTACAGAACTGGTGAGGAGAATAAAAACAAATTAGCAATTGAGGCTGCTGAGCCACCTCCCCGTACTTCTTGGATAGAGGCTGGAAATTTTCTTTCATCATGCCTCTCTTCAGACTTTTGGATGTGTTTGATGCCAGACTGGAAGATTGGAATCAATATGCACAGAGGATGCGTTACTTTTTCTGGGCCAACAATATCACGGAGAATGACCGCCAGGCAGTCATCGTACTAATTGCCTGTGGCATGCATATGTTCATAGTGATACAAAGCCTTACATACCCAATGGACCCGGACACTAAAGCTTTCGAAGAGCTTGTGGCTTCAGTGGGGTTAATGCCGCTGAAAGGACTCCAGCTTGCGGGTGGGCATTCATTCACAAAGCTCGATATGAGCCACCCCTATTTGCAGCTCGAGTTGGATTCTGCCTCCTGCAAATATGTCACCATCAATACGCACAGAGGCCTGTACGAGTATACGCGGCTGCATTTCTCTGCCTGTGCTATTTTTCACTGTATAATGGAGAACATCCTGTGAGGGCTGCCATGTGTGGTTGTTTATTTAGATAGAGTGCTGGTCAAGGAAGCCTCTGAGCAAGAGCACTTGGACAACCTGGCGGCTGTATTAAAGTGGTTCTCTGAGGCTGGTACTTGCCTGCGGCGAGCGAAGTGCGTGTTTCATGCAAAGGAGGTAGTCTACCTCTGGTGCACATTATCCAGCAGGACCCCACCCCAACGGATGCCTCGGAATTTTGCTCTTTCCTTGGTCTCGTTAATTATTATGGG
Organism: Scyliorhinus torazame; assembly: GCF_047496885.1. Lineage (NCBI taxonomy): Eukaryota > Metazoa > Chordata > Chondrichthyes > Carcharhiniformes > Scyliorhinidae > Scyliorhinus > Scyliorhinus torazame. Next base: position 148,277,119 of record NC_092719.1, read on the forward strand.
AAGTTTCTCTCGAATCTTCTGACCACTTTGTCTTCCTTACACTTTCCTCAAAAAAAGGTTCACATGCGGGATTCTCCATCGGTAGGATCCACCGTTTTGCCAACTATTCACCCACCCCCGCGGGTTTCCCAACAGCATGGGATGGCCACAATGGGAAACCCAATTGGCCGGCTGCCAAAATGGAGGATCCCACTGCTGGCGGGGGAGCGCTTCACCGGAGAACGTGGCTAGCGGGATAGAGAATCCTGCCCAAGCATGGGCCTGGGGCCAGCCGCAGGAAACGGCTTTCGATGGGTGAAGAAGCAGTTGTCATCTTCCGGGTGAGTGATCCATTATGATCCCGCCAAACCCTTGCATCACATGTGATGCTTTCCCCTATGGTATCAGGGCCGTCCTGCCCCACCGGATGGAGAATGGAAGAGAACGGATGATCGCCTACATCTCCTGTACATTGACTGCAGTGGAAAGGAAAGGAAGTAAGCAGATAGAAAAGGAAGGTCTGATGGTGGTGTTCGCTGTGAATAATTTTGTTCAATACGTCTATGGCCGCCACTTCACTATCATTACAGATCATAAGCCTTTGCTCTGGCTTTTCAAGGCGGATAAGGTGATTCCGCCCATTGTTTCCACGCAAATCCAACGCTGGGGCTTATTACTAGCCACCTACAAATATTCTTCTGAAATTAGGCCGCGGACGCAATCTGTGAATGCCGATGCACTGAGCTGGTTGCCTTTGTCGACTGACCCCTTTTCGATCCCCAGGACAGTCAAAGTAGTCGCAGCTCTGAATTTCATGGACTCCATGCCTGTCCCGGCATTACGGATCCATGAGTGGACCCAGATCGGCCCAATCCTATCAAAAGTTCGGCACATGGTTTTGTAGGGTGCCGGACCTCAACGCAGCCATTGAGAAGAATGCTCCATTTGCCAAGAGTGTCAAAAGCTCCCTCCAGCATGCCCCAACATGATTGGGAATGGCCAGACAGGCCGTGGGCACGATTACATGCCGACTTTGCTGGTCCGTTTCAGGGGTCTATGTTCCACTTATTGATTGACACCCATTTGAAATGGCTTGAAGTGCACATGATGGCGGGAGCCAGGTCCCGAGTGACCATCAAGAAGATACATTTATTGTTTTGCTCCCAAGGCCTCCCTGAAGTACTTGTCACTGATAATGGCACTCCTTTCACGAGTGAGGAGTTCTCCGGATTTCTGAAGCAAAGGGGGTGCAGCCTATTTGTACCGCTCCAAACCACGCAGCTTTAAATAATTTAGCAGAGCGTGCAGTGTAAACATTTAAACGGGGCCTCAAGAAACAATTTACATGGTCAATGGACACGAAGGTGATTTGTTTCTTGTTTAGCTACAGGACCACTCCATACGCAATAACTGGTGGAGTTACGGATGGGCTGAGACTTTGTACCCACCTTAGTATGATTTTTCAAGGCACAGATGGGAAAGTGCACTACAGCCAGGAACATCAAGGGCATTGCCCCTCTCGCCGACAACCTTCCAAGCACTTTGTACCAGGTGATTCGGTGTTTGTTCGAAATCTTGCTGACAGTGTCCAGTAGATCTCCGGGGTTATCCTTCTCAAGACACGGCCAGTTTCTTACCAGGTGAAGTCCGGGGTCACATTTTGCGAAAGCACCTTGACCACCTTTGGTCCAGGCAATCGCTTCTTCAAAAATGTCCTCTTTTGTGAGGGCCACGAAGAATCCAGCACGAGTTTGTAGAATAGAAAAAAATAACATTTATTTACAATTACACATATATGCAGCAGCAGCAGCAGTACTCTCTTGCTGCTCACTCCTCTTTAACTGGTTCCATACTGGCCAGCTCTTTGTATGCAGGGACTCCGCTAATGATTTCGCCGCCCCCCCTCATTGGGGAACCTCATACTCCCTAAGGATTGTGGAATTTCCATTAGTCCCCAGCCTGTGGTAAGCAGGCAGGTTATAACATCCCATCCTCGTCGCCAGCGAAGAATCCAGCACGAGTTTGTGGAATACAAAGAAATAGGGGACGGGATTCTCCCAACAGGTGGCTAAGTGCCGACGCCGGAGTAAAAACGGGAGCGTTTTACTCTGGCGTCGGGGCCCTTTCCGGTACCCCATCTGCAGTCCACAGGGGGTGAGGACGGAGCTGGAGCGGCCTCCGCCGCTCCAGCTGCCGATCCCGGCCTGAATCTGGCGCCGCGGGGTCTGTGCATGTGCAGTGGTGCTGGCACCAACTAGCGCATGCGCAGTAGCCTTCTTCCCCGCGGTGGCCCCGACGCCAAACAGCTCAGGGCTACAGGAGCCGGTGCGGAGGAAAGGAGGCTGGGGAGCAGAGAGGCCGGCCCGCCGATCGGTGGGCCTCGATCATGGGCCAGGCCACTACGGAGGCACCCCCGGGTCGGACCCCCCCCCTCTCACCCCACAGGCTGCTCCCGGACCCTTCACCGCCGAGATCCCGTCGGCTCGGAGGATGTTAGAACGGCGCCGGCAAGACTCGGCTTTTTGTTGACGGCCGCTCGGCCCAACCGGCCCAGAGAATTGGCACGCCGGCCCTTACCGGAGAGTCGGCGCATACCCTGACCGGCGCCGCGCCGACTACGCCAGCGCCAATGGCGCCGATTCTCCGCACTGCGGAGAATTGCGTCCCGGCGTCGGGGTGGCGTGCTGCGATTCGTGTGGCACTGCGCCGATTCTCTGACCCGGCGGGGAGTCAGAGAATTCCGCCCAACATTTATTTGCAATTACATATATATACAATAGCAGCAGCAGTACTCTCTTGCTGCTCACTCCTCTCTAGCTGGTTCCATACTGGCCAGCTCTATTTATGCAGGGACTCTGCTAATGATTTCTCCGCGCCCCTCAATGGGGAAGCTCATACTCCCTAAGGATTGTGGAATTGCCATTAGTCCCCAGCCAGTGGTAGCAGGCAGGTTATAACATCCTCCTGAGCGGAAAGTTCTCATCCAGCAACCTCTGATGCCACAGCTACCTGTGATGGGGCCACAAGGGGGTCAGGCGCCAAGATGCCTGAGGTTGTGGACACCGATTCCGAGATGGAAATGCAAGTATCGGATGTCTTCAATGCGGAGCTTGTAGTACAGCAGCCACCAGAGGAACAGCTGCCACCGGAGGAACAGCCGCCACGTCGTTCCAGGTGAAAGCATCGTTTGCCTTCTAGGTTCGTACCGTCTGACCCGGCGCCTCGGATATGCAATGCTCAGCCGAATGTAAAGGGAGTTCGGCTCCCTCCTCCTGCACAGATGTCAGAGGATTCTTCGGACTTTGTGGGGGAGGGATGTTGTAATCCACAAGTAGCTTACGGGATGGGAACAATTAACTTCCCCATGTCCCTTTCCGAATATGAGACCCCCTCGTTGTGGGGGTAAGGAACCTCTAAACAGTGTATAGTTGTATCATGAATAAAGCCGGCCAGTTCAGGCACCGTCTAGACAGAGAAGACCCAGTAGGGAACTACTGGAGCTGGATATTATACCAATTGTAAAATAAAGTAAGTTTATTTGTTTCGATCGACGTGGTGTAGACTCTTGGCTGCCCTTCCAAAAGTTTGCTTGTCATTAATGAATTTTCTTTGTTATGTCTAAGTAATAAATAAAATGTTGGATTGTATCTGATTTGCTCTCAAGATCGTTCCATGCTATACATAGTGCAAGGCAAGATGATAAACTGATCGTAGGGTTTTACCATCTTGGTCGACAAATGAAGCAACTGAGAGGAATCTAGAGCGTGACAGCACCCACATTTCTCTATCTCTTTATCGGAAAGTGCTTGGCTTCTGCTTCCAAGAGAGAGGTGACTGGGCCAAATAAGTTTAATTTAAAAATATAAATGAGGCTCAACTTTCATACAAATAGAAAGGATAACTTAATCCCCCCCCCCGAGTTTCACAAGCATATGGCAAAGCTGTAGTCAACTTTGAAATTAAAATCAATTAACAATTGCAAATTAAATTAAATTTGGATAATTTCATACCTGGCACATTGGTGGAGCACGAGAGAAATGGCAGAAACAAATTACACACATGTGACCAGAAGTGTGAGGAAATAGCAATCCAGAAAGATTTAAGTCGAGACTGAGGGGAGTCCTGATATTGGTCATTAAAATCACAAATAAATCCAATTGGATGATGTAGAGAAACCGTTTCCACTTGCGGCTGAAGCTAAAACAAAGGACATAAATGAAAGAGAGCCACTAACCAATCAAATAAACAATTTCAGATCAATTTCTATACACGGAGAGCAGTGAGAATCTGAATCTGTTGCAACAAAGTACAACTGAAGCAGATAGTATTCGCACATATTTTAAGAGAAGACTTGATGCATACTTTTATAAGGCCACGAACAGTCCACAAAGGGTTTGGTAGAAATGAAAGCTTATTTTACAATTGCTTTTATATACAGCTCCAGTAGCTCACTACTGGGTCTTCTCCAGTCGGTGCCTTACTGGCCAACTCTATTTAAACACAGTCAGACATTGAGGTCCCCCGCCCCCTTATCGGGGGAGCTCATATTCTGCAAGGTCCACAGGGTAGTTAATCATTCCACCCCTTAAGACCCGTGTGGCTTATAATGCATATGTGAGGAAGAAGAGAATGACATGGTGGCAGAGTGGTTAGCACTGCTGCCTCACAGGGCAGGGACCCGGGTTCAATTCTGTCCTTGGGTGATTGTCTGTGTGGAGTTTGCGCATTCTCCTTGCGTCTGCCTGGGTTTCCTCCGGGTGCTCTGGTTTCATCCCACAGTCCAAAGATGTGCAGGTTAGGCGGTTGGGCCATGTTAAATTGTCCCTTAGTTTCCAACGGTTGGGGTTGCAGGATTACAGGGACAGGGCGGGGGAGTGCGCCTGTGTGGGGGGTTCTTTCGGAGGATCTGTGCAGACTTGATGGGCCGAATGGCCTCCTTCTGCACAGAAGGTAGTCTATAGGGATCTGTCTCAGGGTTCAAAGAGCTAATTAGAGGGAGGAGATGTGAGTGGGACATAACAGTGACATAGATTAGTTTGGTCAAATAGTTTGTTTCTGTGCTGTGAGTTTCTGTAATCTATCTCCTTCATTAATTTTAGAAAAAAAGGTGTGTATAGAGCAGCATCCATTGCTTTACATTTTTAATAAAATTAACAAATGTTGGAACATATACTAACAATACGTCTGCACGTTTCAGAAATGTCACACAATTCTGTTCTTTTTGTGTTTAACATTGGGTGTAAGTAACATCCATGATGATTAATTTCCCATGTTAATGACTAAATGTCAGTTTGTCAGTTCTAAGTTTATAAAGGATTGTGTTTATTCAGCAAATGTGGGTAAAATATCAGTGCTGCTTTTGACAAAATTTCATACCGACATATGGGCACTATTAGAACTCTAAAGTGTTAACTTGCAGACTAATGTATTGCACCAGGCAACATAATCTAATAAGGCATTGCAATTAAGTTGTGTCATAATAAGAAACACTTGTTACCTGCCATTTTCTTTTCAATGTCAGTCATGGTTCAGTTGGCAACAATTTCAGCTCTGAGTCAGAAACCCGGGAGTTTAGTATTTGAAGACAAAAATCAAACCTGGCACTCGGTGCAGCACTAGAGAAATGCTGCACTGATAGATATGCTGGGCGGGATTCTCTCAGCCTGCTGGGCCGGAGAATCGGCGTGACCGGCGCGAAGGTGCCACGTCGCCTGGACGCCGGGATGCGATTCTCCGCAGAGTGGAGAATCAGCGCTATTGGCGTCGGCGTGGTCGTCGAGGCGTCGAGCGGGCCCCCGCCGATTCTCGGCCCGGGATGGACCGAGCGGCCGTAACAAAAAACCCGAGTCCCGCCGGCGCCGTCCACGTGTGGTCTCATCTGGTGGGACCTCGGCGTGGAAGGGTCCGGAGGCGGCCTGTGAGGGTGTAGAGGGGTCCGACCCCGAGAGGGGCCTCTGGTGTGGCCTGGCCCACGATCGGGGCCCACCGATCGGCGTGCCGGCCTCTCGGGTTGGGGACCTCCTTTCTTCTGCACCGGCCCCTGTAGCCCCACGCCATTTTGCGTCAGGGCCGGTGAGGAGAAGGGAGCCACTGCGCATGCGCGGACCCCGCGGCGCTCAGTTGACGCCGGGATCGGCAGCTGGAGCGGCGTGGGTCACTTCAGTGCCGTGCTGGCCCCCTATAGGGACCAGAATTGATGAGCCTGAGGCCACGTTGACGCCGTCGGGAAACGCGGCGGCATTTATGACTGTGTCAACACTTAGCCTCAGGATCAGAGAATCCGCCCGCTGTACTTTGCATCAGATGTTAAACTAAAGTCTCGGGCATGATTTAACGGTCATGTTGCGTCCGGCGCTGATCCGGGCTCACTGGTGAAATCATGGGAGAGGCTGAAATCAGGATCCGTACCGGACACAAATCGGTTTACGATCTAACCAACCAGCTCCCTTTGGCGAGTTCTAGAGCCCGCCCAGACATGAAGAGACACCTATTGAGATCAATTTCAATCTCATTAATGAGATGGCAGGCCAATATAATGGCCTCCCGGGAACTAACCAGTTCTCCAGAGAGAGGTAGTGTGGGCACCGTTTCTCAATCCTATTTAAAAACGTGAACCTAGCGCAATTCCTGCTGAGGGGAGCTGAGGAGGTGTTTCGCCATTTCCATTCCCTGGCATGGAGCCCAGGGGCACTGGAGCTGCTGGCCCTGTGCTCAAATGGGGGGTGGGGAGGTGATGAGGGACCTCTCAGGAGGAAAGGCCTGGGCGGGGCTGGATGCCATAGTTCAGGGGCCACCCCTGGGCTGGGGGGGGGGGGGGGGGCTGATCATCTGTGGTGTCTACTGGTCATTTTCCAATATTGTGCATACCCATAACTGGGCAATTACATCTGCTGCCTGTCCTACCAAATATTTCCAGGACAGAAATCTGTTTGTGATTATTTGCTGAAGGTCATTTTAACTCCCTTTAGCTGTGAGCAGCACCTATTGAGCAGCGGAGGCCATTGCTAATCGGAATTGGCATTGTTAGTGTGGTCTTATCAGGTATTGCAGTACCCGAGAGGCTGAAGTTCCATTGGTTAAACCTGGGGGTTTACCATTGGCTGTATAGCATGCAGCTCCGCCCTGATAGGCAGGGTATAAGAATCAGTGCCGTCCCAGCAGCCCTCATTCTATACCTGAGCTGCTGGGGAACAGTTCTAGTCTATTAACGCCTTCAGTTGTGCTACAACCTCATTTTAGTAGTTATTGATCATGCATCAGTTAGTTATGTGAGCACTTTATGGCTCCCAAGTGCATTTCCGTGGGTACATGTGCCATGTCTCCGAGGATTGTTATTGCCTAGCATTCCAATCAGACTGTGAGCCCTGGACACTTTGTGTGAACCCTGGCGGTGTCAGCACCACATAAGCAGCAGCCAACAATCAAACACTCAAGAGCCGGGCTTCAGCACTGGGAGTATCCCTGCAACCAGAGGGTGAGTGTCTGCATCAGGAGAGGGCACCCGAGCACAGTCTCAACTAATGTTCCCAGCAAAGGGCTGGGGACTAGAGGCTCCTGCTGTGGCCGGGGTGAGTGTGCAGAGCGGGGTCCTCCAGTATAACTGACTCAGTGGATGGCATCTGAGAGAAGGCGGGACACGCAAGATGTAGGGAGACCCAGGGAATATGAGAGTCCCGGGCGGAAGCCCGAACTGATTGTAGGTCTCTCTCTTTCTCCAATTCCTTAGAGCATCTACAATGCACCCACTCTCCCTGCCGGGGAGAGATGCAGACGATTAAAATGAACGTACTGCCGAGGTTCCTCTTCCTGTTTAGATCCATCCCGATCTTCATCCCTAAGGCCTTCTTCCAAAATGTGGACAGCTTAATCATGGGATTTGTTTGTGTCGGGGAGGTAAGAATCCAAGAGTTCCCAAACCAATACTGCAAAGGAGTAAAATTGAGGGTGGCCTAGCATTACCAAACCTGCAACACTACTACTGGGCAGCCATTGCGGAGAGAGTGAGGGGATAGGTGCACATGCCCAACTCGGACTGAGTGCAGATGGAGGAGGCCTCCTGCAGGGGGACGACCTCTGGGCCCTCGCCACGGCAGTCCACCCATCTCCCCAACAAAATACACATCCAGCCCAGAGTTGCTGCCAAACTGAAAACGTGGAACAAAATGAGGCAACATTTCGGTCTGACCTGTGGAAACCACAGTTTCCCACCAGCCATGCTAGACACCACTTTTAAGAGATGGAGACAGGATGGGGGAACAACAGTCAGGGACTTCTACATAGGAAACAGACTAGCGACACTGAACGAACTGACAGAGGAGTTGGAACTACCGGCTGGACAAGAAATGAGACACCTGCAAATAAAACACTTCCTCCGCAAAGAGACAGTAGGATAACCCAGGGCCCCGGAGACCACACAATTAGAGGACTTGATGAATATGGACAACAAGGAAGGGGGAACTGTGGGAAAATGTATGGACAATTACTGGACAGGGCTCGACTGGCGCTAGACGAAACCAATCAAAAATGGGGGGACGAACAGGGGACAGAGGTGGGTTGGGAACTCTGACACACTGGACCAGAACCCAAATGAACAGGTTCTTCCCAGAGGTGGAGGACAAATGTGAACGATGCTAGACGGGCCCGGCTAACCACACCCACATGTTTTGGGTATGCCCCAAGCTTGTTGGGTTCTGGACAGCCTTCTCGGAGCAATGTACAAGGTTGTGGGGGTGAGAGTGGAGCCCTGCCTGAGAGTGGCAATCTTCGGGGTATCAGAGCAGCCAGAGTTACACATGGGAAAGGGGGCCAACGCCCTCGCTTCCACTTCCCTAATCGCACACTGGAGAATCCTGCTCGGCTGGCGATCGGCAGCATCACCCACAGCTGCAGACTGGCTCGCTGACCTCTCGGAATTTCTCCACTTGGAGAAGATCAAATACACCATCCGCGAGTCGGACGAAGGCTACCTTAAAGCATGGGGGCAATTTATCGGCCCGTTCCAAGACCTGTTCGAAGCCAACAATGACTAGAAAGAAAGAAAATAGAAATTAGAAGAATTAGAACTAACAGAAACACACACCCCATGGGAGGGAGGAAGAGAAGGGGGAACCTAAGGGAATGAAGGGAACACCCTCAAGGTAGACATGGCAGAAAACACAAGGGAAAAGAGGGGAGGGAAGGGGGTAGAGCGGACGGGCACCCCCCCCGCGTGAACGCGGAGGGGGTGCATCGGTGGGGCGGTGGGAGCGGGAGCGAAAACAGAGCACCGAGACAGATGGTGACAAAATGTAAATAGACAGGAAAATATTACGTGTTCTGCACAATGATGGCCACGAAATGTAACTGTATATAGAATTGAAAATGCCAATAAATACAGTTTGATACAAAGAGCACCCACAATGGATGGTGTTGTTGACCCCACAGCGACAATCCTCGTGGTGCTGGGACAGCCCAAGCAGCCAGATGCAGGTGTAGTCAACAGCAGCACCACGCAGTCTGAAGACGGCACAGCAGGAAGCCACCATACACCCTGCAGACCCGGCCACCCATCAGGCTGAGGGGGAACCCAGAGCGGGACACCAGCGATGGGCCGAGATGTACAGACATCGTTGCTCATTCCAGGATATGATGGACAATCTGTGCGGCAGGTGCCTCCATCTCAAAGAGATGGTGCGGCACCTGTACTATGTAATTGCAGATTTGCCCCCCCCGTGGAGGAAGAGGACACCCACTCCCCAGTCACCGCAACCCTGAACCTTTATGCAAGGGGTCCATTCCACGGCTCGAGTGGGGACTTGTGCGGCATTTCCAAAGCCACAGCCCACAAATGCATCCATGAAGTCACAGATGCCATGTATGCCCAGGCAGCTAACTATATTAACTTTGAGCTGGACCAAGCCATCAAGATGCCCGGGCAGCAGGTTTCTCTGCCATTGCTGTGGTACCCCAGGTCTAGGGGGTAATTGATTGCACGCATGTCACCTTGCACACACCATGGCATCAGGGAATGCCCTGCTTAAACAGGAGGGGATTCCACTTCCTGAATGCTTTCCTGGGAGTGTACGCGACAGCTACATCCTGGGATATTCCGAGATCCCCAGCATCTTTGAAGATCACCCCAGGATGATGGATTGGCTCTTGGGGGATAAGGGGCACCCGATGAGGTCCTGGCTGATGACGCCAGTGTCGAGACCGGAGACCGAGGTGTAGACCCGATATACCAAAGCCCTTGCTACTCATGATGGACGGACTGCTCAAAATGCGGTTCCTGGGGGCAGCACGGTGGCGCAGTGGGTTAGCCCTGATGCCTCACGGCGCCGAGATCCCAGGTTCGATCCCGGCTCTGGGTCACTGTCCATGTGGAGTTTGCACATTCTCCCCATGTTTTTGTGGGTTTCGCCCCCACAACCCAAAGATGTGCAAGGTAGATGGATTGGCCACACTAAATTGCCCCTTAATTGAAAAAACAAATGAATTGGGTACTCTAAATTTATTTATTTAAAAAAAAAAATGTGGTTCCAATGTCTGGACAGCTCTGGTGGTGCACTGCAGTACATCTCCCAGAGGGTCTCCTGGTTTGTGGTGGTCTGCTGTGACCTCCACAACCTGCCACAGCAGTGGGGCGACATGCAGACTCAACTGAGGAGGATGAGGAGGGGCCGGACCAGGAGGAGCTGGAGGACGAGTCTGGCGAGGAACTGTGGGAGCAGCCAGCAATGAGAGGCGGCGGCGAGCATCCGGCATGATGCGCGGAGAGCCAGGGAGGCCCTCGTCCTCACTCGCTTCTCATAGAACAAGTCTTAGTCTATCAGCAACTCCCCTCAATTCCCCGGCCCTCCCACACCCTCACATCTCCTCGACTACCCTGTTGTACCCTCCCAGGGTGAAGATTGGCCTGTGTTGGCACTGTCAGCTGTCACTATAAAAGGCAGGAGAGTGAAGATAGCCTGCTGTGAGCTAAGCTCTGACTCTCCTCCATTTATGCCAATGTTTGATTCCTGTCTTTCTATTGACAGCGCGCTCACCCTCACCACCTGCACGTGGTCTGCATCAGGGGCTCTTGCTCTAGGACCACTGTGCCTGGGTAATAGAGGGTGGCGGGAGTGGAGGGCAGCTGGGAGTGGGGGTACGGCAGGGTGTGAAGAATAATGTGACTGAGGTTTCACATGTATCAGGTTTTACATTTTAATCGTGAACATTCAAACCGCCCCATTGTCTCTAGCTACAGATGGTACCCCCATTCCCTGCAGTGCCCCCCAATGCCCGCTCTGTGATCTCAATCTTCTTCATCTTCCATGTTCTGCCACTACATCCCGGTGTGTCCACAGGATTCATATCAAAGGTGGAGGTAGGCTGCTCCTTCTCGCGCTTTGTGGCCTTTGATGCTGTTGGCGAGCATCCTCTGAGGGGCCTGGAGCTCCGACCGACTTACCAGGTGTCACTGGCATCATCATTCTACCCTGGTCTGCCCACTAGCCTTGAGAGGCGCTGGTGTCAGGAGGGGGTTATTCGGATGAGTTGGAGACCGCCATCATCTGCCTGGTGGCAGGCCCCGGGTCGGCTTCCAACGCTCCCTCCTCCAAGACAGTGCCAGTAGTGCCCTGGGGGTCTCCATGGAATGGAAAGGCTGGAGTGAACGCCGCGGGCTTCTGCACCATCCAGTTCTTCCTGTCCTGGTGCCTTCCCGTATTCTGCACCATGGTGTTGACGATAGATGGCCTGGCCCTATCAAGTGAAGATCCGGTGAGAGAATGGACATGTAGTCAGTGAGAGGGTAGGATCATTCTGTCTGACATGAACAACTCACCTGAGACAGGTCATCTGGGTAAAGGGGCAGTGGGTCCTCACCTTTGTGGTGCAGGCCAACCTCTCTGTCGGTGACTACTCTCTCCTCAACCAATCCCACGGTTTCCATGGCCTGTTCTTTATAGTGGGTGAGGACTCTGATGTCCAGATTCCTGCCACCCATCTTGACTCTTTATGGGCCAACTTCTCCTACAGGGACTGAGAGGGGGCACTGTGAGACTCATGTTTGATGCATCGGGGGCGGGGTTTATGGCCGGTGGCATGTGTGGGCACTGTTCTTGGGCACAAAGGGGTTGTGCTTATGGATGGCAGGGTATACTGGGGCACATGTGCAGTGATATGCTGAGGGGGTGGGGTGCAAGGTGCCATCTGCCGGCTTGCTGGGGGGGGGGGGTGGGTGGTGAGGGGAGGGGGGTGGTGCTGGAGGTCAGGGGGGTGGGAGGCGGGACTGATGCCAGGGCTTCGTTGTTAATTTACCCTTGTGGCCTGGTGGAGGTCATTAGTCTTCTTCCTCTAGTCATGCTTTCTGAACTGACAGCCGCTGCCACTACCTCCCAGGCTGTATTGGCGGCCCTGTTGCTGGTCCACCCACCCACTCGCGGGAACAGGGGGCAAAATTCTCCCCCAACGGCGGGATGTCCGCCGACTGGCGCCAAAGTCGGCGCCAATCAGACGGGCATCGCGCCGGCCCAAAGGTGCGGAAGGCCGGAGGGATTTTCGCCCCGCCAGCTGGCGGAAAGGGCGTTTGTTTCCCCGCCAGCTGGCGCGGAAATGCGGCGCATGCGCGGGAGCATCAGCGGCCGCTGTCAGTTTCCCGCGCATGCGCAGTGGGGAGAGTCTCTTCCGCCTCCGCCATGGTGGAGGCCGTAGCGGAGGCGGAAGGGAAAGAGTGCCCCCACAGCACAAGCCCGCCCGCGGATCGGTGGGCCCCGATCGCGGGCCAGGCCACCGTGGGGGCACCCCCCGGGGTCAGATCGCCCCGCGCCCCCCCCCCAGGACCCCGGAGCCCGCCCACGCCGCCTGGTCCCGCCGGTAAATACCAGGTTTGATTTACGTCGGCGGGACAGGCAATTCCTGGGCGGGACTTCGGCCCATCCGGGCCGGAGAATCCAGCGGGGGGTCCCGCCAACCCGCGCGGCCGGATTCCCGCCCCCGCCCAATCTCCGGGAGCGGAGACTTCGGCGGGGGCGGGGGCGGGATTCACGGCGGCCAACGGCCATTCTCCGACCCGGCGGGGGGTCGGAGAATGACGCCCAGGGTGTCCCGTCTCACCTACACGGAGTCCAGCAGCCTGGCCAGGTCGGCAGCCCCAAAGCGTGGAGCAGGCCTACGCGGTGCCATGGTCGTGTGCTGGCTGGGCGTGAGATTGGAGGGAGCATTTATGAACAGCTCCCCCTTGTTAGCGGAGAGCTGCTGGGCGCTGTTCTGGCGGGACAGCCAGTACCGCCGTGAAGCTCGGTGATGGATCATTTCCGCCACTAAGTGCCGTTAAATATAGGCCACAGAGTTGTCGGCTCGACCTCAGGAAGCACCCGGGAAGTCGCGCCCAATATGACACTTGGAACCTTTCCTGTTAAATCCCGCTGTCTCTCCCCTCAGGTAGATGTAGAAGATCCCATGGCACTATTTCAAAAATGAGCAGGAAAGATTTTCCGATGCCCAGGCCAATATTTAACTCTTAATCAACATCACAAAAACTGATTCCCTGATCTTTGCTGTGTGTGGAAGCTTCCTGTGTGTAAATTGGTTGCTGTGTTTTCTACATTACAACAGTGAGTACACCTCAAAAGTGCTTCAATGGCTGTAAAATGTTCTGGGCCATCATAGAACTTTACAGCACTGAAGGAGGCCATTTGGCCCATCGTGCCTGCACCGGCTCCCAAAAGAGCTACCTAGCTAGTCCCATTCCCCAGCCCTACCTCTGTAGCCCTCTAAGCTCATCACTTTCAAATATATATCTAGTTCCCTTTTGAAACCTTCTTTGGTTTCCACCTCTACTACTCTCCCAGGCAGCGCACTTTCAAATTCCAACAACTCTCTGAGTAAACAGGTTTCTCCTCATCTCACTCCTCGCTCTCTTGCTGACCATCTGGAAATTGTGACCCAGAGGCACAGATTTATCAACTCGTGGAAACAGAATATCCTTCTTTACCCTCTCAAAATTGTTAATAATTTTGAACACCTCAAAAGGCCTCCTCTTAATCCTCTCTGCTCTAACGAGAACAAGCCCAATTTCTCTAACCTTTCCTCAAATCTAAAATTCCTCATTCCTGGTAACATTCTATTAAATATCCTCTGCACTCTGTCACGAGCTTTAACATCTTTCCTTAAATAAAGTGCCCAGAACTGAACACAATACTCCAGATGTGATCTGACCAATGATTTGTAAAGGTATCGCATCACTTCCTTGCTTTTATACTCTATGCCACTATTTATATAGGCCTTCTTAACAACTGTTTCAACTTGCTGACCACCTTCAGAGAATTATGCACTTGAACCCTCTGCTCCTGTACTCCCCTCAAAGTCGTACCATTGAGTTTGTATTGTCTCCCCAGATTTCTTCCACCAAAATGCATTACCTCACATTTCCCTGCATTGAAATTCAACTGCCAGGTGTCTGTCCATTTGGCCAACTTGTCAATATCCCTCTGAAGTCACTCAGCATTAACCTCATAATTCACTATTCTCCTTAGCTTAGTATCATCTGCAATTTTAGAGATGTGTCCTCTGCACCCATCTCTAAATAATTTCTATAAATCAGAAAAAGCAAGAGTCCCAACACTGAACCCTGAGGAACAGCACTTTCAACTCGTCTCCGGTCTGAGAAATGCCCATCTACACCAACCCTCTGTTTCCTATCTCTTAGCCAACTTCTAATCCATGTTGCCAAGGTCCCATCAATCCCAAACATTTCTAATTTGCTAACTAACCTGCCATTGGGCACCATATCAAATTCTTTCTGAAAGTCCAACTATACAACATCCATGGCACTACCCTCATCCAGTGCTTGTGTCATCTCATCAATTAAATTTGTCACACATGATCTGCCCTTGAAAAAGCCATGTTGACTGTCTACTATTAACTTATTTTTCTCTTAGTGTATATTTATCTCATCCATTTTATGGCCTCCATTGGTTTTTGATGTCAAGCTGACAGGTCTGCAGTTTTCTTTGTTATTTTTCACCCCTTTCTTAAATAACTGCGCCATATTTGCAATCCTCCAGTCCCCCGGGATCCTGCGTTCAGAGCGGCCTGGAAAATTTCTGTCAATGGCTCTGCAATTTATTCCCTTACCTCTCTCAGCAGTCTAGGATGCATCCCATCTGGACCTGGCTACTTCTCAACCTGGAGTGCTGCCAGCCTTTTTAACACCTTTATCACTATCCTGCACAGTTGCTCAACACCCACATTTTCAACTGGACTATTGCCCCAATTTTGGTAAAGACAGAAGCAAAGTACTCATTTAGTACCTCTGCCATATCATCTGCTTCAGTGAGCAGCTTACCTGCTTATCCCTTATGGGCCCCACTATATCCTTCACTAATCTTTTACTAATAATATGTTTGAAGAACATTTTACTATTTGTTTTAGCGCAGCCTGACATTCTTTCCCCATGCTTCCTCTTAGCCTTCCTTATTTCAGCCTTAGCCTCTCTCCTGCATTTGAGAAACACTTCCTGATGCAGTCATATAGTCGTGAAAGGTGCTATACAAATGTAAGACTGTCTTTCTAAGAGAGTAACAAAAGGAATTTCAAAGGGATGTGTTAAATATTCCTACCTAATATTACATTTTTAAAATTATTAATTCTTACAGGATGTGGGCTTCACTGGCTAGGCCAGCATTTGTTGCCCATCCCTAATTGTACTTGAGAAGGTAGAGGTGAGCTGTCTTCTTGAACTGCTTCAGTCCATGTTCATATAATTTCAATGCTATGGACTTTTAAAATATTATAATGCACAAAATAACATCACAACATTCTTGTATGGATTTTCTTTACCTATTACACTTATTGACAGACTTTAGTTTTTATATATTGCCTCAAGCCAAATAAATGTATATGGATATGCACTTAACCAAATATTACATTATAAGCACCTCACCAACTTTAAATAAAACCTTAAATAAGAATCCAGTGATTGTCAAAACAGACAGAACAAAATAATGCAAAGTCAGAGAAAAGAATTCCTGAGCTCCTCTTATACAAGTATGTTCTCTTTTCAAAAGAAATGTTGTACTACCAATTAACCAATAAACAAAAAGGAAAAACACTGGGCGGGTTTTTCCATTGCCGAATGCTGAAATCGGGAATGGCGATTGGGCGAAGAATGGCTTCAGATGCCGAAATCGCGGGAGGCGCCGGTTTGGTGGTGGGTCGCAATGCTCCGCCCCCTCCAATTCGGTCGCAACCTCGTTGGAATGTCATTAGCGGGCCCACCCGCAATGCTCCACCCCCAATGGGCCGAGTTCCTGACAGCACGGGCAACGTATGGTCTCAGCGGCCGTGAGCCTGGCGTGGCGGCTGGGGACAGAAAGAGAAGGCGTGCGGACAGTGTCCAGCACCGCCACACTCAGCCGAGAACCATGCCGCTGGCTGGGGAGGCTTCTGCCAGCGCTTGGGGGAGTGGTAGGGGTGGCCAGGAGGTGGGCTATGGGGTCGGTGTGGGCAGGTACGTAGTCCAGCATGGTTGGCACCATCTTTTCCGGTGTAATTGGTGCGTGTGTGGGGGTTTTAGGCATACGTGTGCCTGCAGCTTGTCAGCCCTGCACACAGCACGGACCTGGTGATTTTTCAACCACTTTCCATGCATTCCGTGGGCGCCGATGCTAGCCTCTCACCGGTAGCGGAATTAGTGCGGGTTTTGCGTCAATTTTTCCGTCGTGAAGCACCACGGATCCTCTGTTGGCGTCGGCACTTAGCCTCAGGAATAGAGAATCCAGCCCACTGTTTTTGAGACAAATTACAAAAGAAATCCAGAGTCCAGGAGCAATAGAACATTCTACAGAGATAGCTATGGGAAAACAATTTATCCAAAGGGTAAAACACTATATAAGGTGTCTTTAATAATACTGTAATATATACTGTGGTAATGCATTATGGAATATATTAATATTCGTGTTCAACTTCTCTCCTATCTTGAAGTACACTGTTCTCTGAATCTGATTGAACATCTGCAGAAAGAAAATTCTTATTGTTCTCATTAATTAGAAAAAGATGACTGACCTCTAAGCAGTGACTAATATTGCAAAAAAATGTTAACCTTTGGACTGTGACAAATTATACTTTACATACACCATGTTAAGAATATACATACTTACTATGTTATATTCCAGTTATTAATGATTTTTTATTCAATCACAAAATTACCAGGATGTACATTTAATGTAGTTACATTTGATATTATGACAATTTACACCATAAAAAATAAAATGTACCAATAATCTTCTTAACTCAATTATAAAATGACTTTTGTTTCAAATTGAGAAGTAAAATTGTTAGTATGGAGGCACAGTATGGTGTACAAATGGACAGTTACACTGATGGGTAGATTCTGGATTTGTGCAAATGATTTCCTGCATGAGGAGTTATTGATCTCAGAGGAGGTACTGAGTCAAGTTGAGATAGCTCCCTAAATTAGGATGAGAGAAAATAAATTGATTTGGCCTCCACCATTCGTGTTCGGAGAAAAAGGGAGTGCTGAGGAACCTCACAACTAATAAGTGAGATTCAGCAGCTAGTTTTCTTTACACAGCTACATCAAGCAAGCCACCAATACTTAATTTAGCGGAACCAACTAATACATCACACTTGCAGTGGATGCCAACACTCAAGAGGAGAAAGCTTTGAGGTTTACAGCAATGGTTGACTTCACTCATGTCCCAAGTGTTACAGACAACTCTCTTGTAGTCACCAAGGCTCTAGGAGATGAATGAGCAGATTTCATCGACAGGACGGGCTACCCTTTAATTAACGTTCGACTGACGTGTGATCACCGCAGAAGATCATACAAAATCTGTGTCAGCTTTGCAGGCAGTTTCACGATGCCTCATCTAGCCCCCTACTAGTCATGTGATGGGTGGTGAAGAATGGGGTGCAGTGGAATTGTACACACTTACGGGAGGAAAATGATTGGGGCCGGCTGTTACGAAGAAACATGGAAAATAGGAGCAGGAGGAGGCCATTTCGCCTCGCGAGCTGCTCCACCATTCAATGTTAGCCTTTATCTCAGTGCCATAGTCCCCTCTCTCCCCATACCCCCTGAAACCTTCATAGAACCACAGTGTAGAAGGGGGCCATTCGGCCATCCAATCCGCACCGGCCAGAAATCTATTTATTTCCTTCTTAAATGCATTCAGTGACTTGACCACCACAGCCTTACACAGCAGGGAATTCCATAGGTTCAGCACCCTCTGAGTGAAGGTATTTCTCCTCCTATCAGCCCTAAATGGCCTCCCCCATACCTGAGAGTGTGACCCCCCGTATTCTAGACTCCCCGACCAGAGGAAACAGTATCCAGGAGAGCAGATGTAAAGAATCACCGCTGTTACTCCTCGGACTCAGGCCTTGTGTGTTGGTGCGGCGGGGGGGGGGGGGGGGGGGGGGGGGGGTGATGCTCCTTTACTTGACGAATTTTGCTGCCTCTCTCCAGGACTGGTGAACATTCATTTTTGAACTCTTCCTTTCAATGGTAGGAGAACCATCACCTTCTTGAACAGGACCCAGTGTTGGAATATTAAATGGTTTCCTTCCAACACCTGCTACAGAAAATCAATAAATCAGAAATCTCATAAAACAAAGAGTTTGAATGGAATGTAATCTCCATTTAAGAGGTATGTCCCTTCCCATTTGAACTCTGTCCCTGGATGACCTTTGGCAGTGACAGACTAAACATGTATAGGTAAAGCCACCAATATAATTTGCACAAGGCCTGAAAATCTTGGGCCTGTAATCTAGGCCAAGGATTTTCAGACACAAGGTCGCGACCCGCGAGTTGGTCAGGAGCAAGTTTCGGGAGGGTCGCGGTGCGATTGCTTTTAAAAATGCAAGCCGCAACTGATTTTTGAGATTGCTGGGCATCCCGTGCATGCGTGCCGGATCAAGCAGCGCACAGGCCCGGAGCCTAGTGGGATGGACCGCCTCCTCCTGACATCAGCGCTCTGTCCAGGGCCAGTTTTGTTTCAGCAAACAACGGAGATCTCCCACTGGAAGCAGCGGCAGCGAGCAGGTCACGCTGATGTCACGTGTTCTGGACGCGAGAGCGATTCCTCCATTTTGTAGCTGCCAGCAGTGCAGATGTGAACTCCGGGGCCTCTGGTGAACAAGCCATGAATAAGAAGCTGAAAACAGGAACAAAACAGAACAAAGCTGATTACTTGACGTATGGGTTATTAATTGTACCACTGCAACTCAGGATCCAAAGTTCATGGGCAGGATTCTCTGACACTCCGCGCCAGAATCACACCTGCCGCAGGGGCGGAGAATAGCCGTTCATTCTCCGCGGACCCACCAGTCCCACGCGGCGCCGGTCAGGGGCTGTTGGAACAGGCCCCCGCAGCGATTCACCGCGGTTGACCGGCCGAACTCCTGACGGCGTGGTTTAAATGTGGTACCACCCAGCGGGAGGTGGGAGCCGCGGCCGCGGTGTGTCCGGGTGGGGGTGGGGGGTATCTGACTCCGGGGGGGACCTCAGCAGTGGCCAGGCCCGCGATCGGGGGCCACCGATCGGCGGGCCATCGCTATCTGGGAGGGACTTACCTTCCTCCGCGCGGGCCCGCTGTGTGGCTCCGCCATGTCGACAGCGCCCGCACTGAGGTGGGCCGGCGCGTGCATGCATGGGCACGCTTGCGGCCGCCGTGAACATGCGTGGCCGCGTGGTCTGGCTGGCAGGGCCTCGTCGGCAGCCAGAGATGTGGGACGCATGCCAGGGTTCTGCTAGCCCCTGGAAAATAGAGAATCACCCCAGGCCTTCGAGGAAAAAGTCCAGTGTGATTCTCGCCCGTTTTCCGGCGTGCGTGGGGACTTCGTCCCCAGACGGTGTTATATGCAGGGAAGCACTGGCAAATGAAAGTTTAAAACCCACAAAATTTCAGACATTTGAAAACTAAACATGGCGAGTTCGAGGACAAACCTCTTTATCTTTTTCAACGGATAGAGTGAGATCTTTAATCATCAGCTGAAGTCATTATCAGAAATGTAACATTGAATAACAAAGCAAGTGAGATCGTGAGGACCAAGTAGGCTCACCTGTCACATTAAAGGCAAGTGAAAATGGTGGGTCGTGAAGGTTGGCCGGCATAGATCGTGAAGTTCGGCCGGCATAGATGCGAAGTTCGGCCGGCGTGGGTCTCGAAGGATGGTCGGTTGGTAAAAATGGGCCCCCGAGGAAAAACGTTTGAAAAGCACTGATCTCGGCCATCCAATCCCTCCTGCCTGAAATATGTTCTGGGTGGAAATCAACTCCAAGGAGTTTCTACCACTTTGAAACTGGTTATTTACTCCTGAAAAACATTAATGAAGATTACACCATTGTCTTTATTTTATTTGTCTTGCCAATTTTTCTTTGCACATTTCCATTCTCCACCCGGATCTCCCAGCTTTTTCAGAAATCATTGAATGCCTGACTGAGGTTATTATTATTTAAAAAAAACATTTTATTAAAGGCATTTTCAAATATATACATAACAAAGAAACACAAAAGTCAACCCCGACAACAGAAAACAACCACACCCTCCCGACACAACCCTCAACAAACCACCCCCCCCCCCCCATTCTCCCTGCTGCCATCCCAGCACTGACGTGACTATTATTGGGCAGAAGGATCATTTAGATTCGAAAAGTTAACTCTCCATAGATGCTGCTAGGCCTGCTGAGTTTATCCAGCATTCTCTGTTTTTATGACTATTATTCATGTATGTCCATCAAGATACTAGAACGCAGTAGTGATCAGAGATGAATCCTACTGTTTCATTACATGGAGCAGGATTTCGCTCCCCCCTCCCCAACAATCACCATCTTAGGAGTAGGGGCAAATGGGGGGGTCATAAGCTTGCACTGTGTGGGGGACAGTATAATTTTTCTCTAAAATGTGGACACATCATCCAATTAAGGATGATGGGTAAACACTCAAAGCTGGAGAGGCAGCTCAAATGAGAGCAGGCTGTCTTTTCAGGTAAGTGAGTGCACCCAAGGTCTATTCACCTTCCATTCAACATTTAAAAAATAATAATCAAATTCCCTTAGCAGTCTGCCTATTAATACATCATCGTGTGAGGGAAAGCCCTTCATAACTGCAGGCATATGAGGAAGGCCTCAAGGCCTGCCTACTGTACGGGTCCCCTTTGTCTCTTGTCAGGTGCCATCCCCAAGTAGCTGAGTTATTCCCCACTCTGCAACAGACAATGGTCCGGCACGAACGGGCAAGACGGACAACAGCACTTTCGCATTTGTTTTTGGGTGGAAGTTGAAATTCTCTCCCGAGCTCGTCCTGAACTATATAACTCAGCTACGTACAGGATGACCCATTATTATTTAAAGTGTAGATGCTATCAGAAATGCAGATCACAGATTGGCTCAGCAGCAGAAGCAAATAAATGTTTGAATCAGTGCCTGGGTAAAAATGTTACCAGGTTGTTTTCCGCTATAACCTTTTCCATATTTCTCTCCATGAATTCTTCATCCCCCAAGGACATTTTGGAGTAATTGAGTTTCACAAGTGGACCATTCAAATTATACTGACTTATTAATGTAGAACTCAGGAGTGGGGTGTTTATTATGGACCTTAGCCATGATTGGATAGAGTCGTGCTACTGTGGTGCTAACAGTCGTTGAATCAGATATATGTAATTGATGTGAAGAAAATACTAGATTATTTTTTCCGACTCTATTGTTCGCTTGTATGTGTTTACAGGTAAAGAGATAATATTCAGAATCTGCAACATTGAATTCTTATGGTGCTAAAATAAAATCAATCCTCTGAGGATTGATTGTGATTACATACAAATATCTCATGGCGTTTTGTGAATTTAATGACTTACAATGAGCAATTGCCCTTTTGGTCCAAAACTGAAGTAACTTGAAAGAAGAGGGAATACTGCTACTACAAAGTGGGAGGGCAGAGCTAATTTCATGCAAAAACAAGAAAGAGAGTGTATTTCCGATAGCACAACTTTGCATGTTGAACAATTAGACAACAACATGAGCCAGGGTAATGGGAATGTCCAAAATTGAACTTGATATTATTTGTGTTGGGGAAGAACTAAGTTCTTAGTTATACAGTTCAGAGTTTTGGTTTGCCTGAGGAACTGTAAAACAATTGTGAGACAACGTCAGCACTTTGTAACAGGGTGCAACAAGGCAGGGATTGGAAAGATGTCCAAATTACTTGGAGATCATTCTGCACAATATGGGATTAACTGGACACCTTGTGGTTAAGAAGTGACACAAGACAAATACATTGGAAGCAGAAACAACATCATGATAAACACCTGATTCAGTTTTAGAAACAACAAAAATAGGAGCAGAAGGAGGCCATTTGACCCTTCGAGCCTGCTCCACCATTCATTATGATCATGGCTCATCCAACTCAATAGCCTAATCCCACTCTCCTCCCTTATCCTTTAATCCCCTTCACCCTAAGTGTCATATCTAACTGCTTCAATGTTTTGGCCTCAACTACTTCCTGAGGTAACGACTCTCTGGGTGAAGAAATTTCTCCTCATCTCTGTTCTAAATGGTCTAGCCTGTTTCCTCAGATTGTGACGCCTAGTTCTGGAAACACCCACCATCAGGAACTTCCTTCCTGTAACTATCCTGTCTAGTCCTATTAGAATTTTAGGTTTCTATGAGATTCCCCTTCATTCTTCTGAATCCAGCGAATACAAGCTGAACTGATTCAATCTCTCCTTATACGTCAGCCCCACCATCCCAGGAATTAGTCTGGTAAACCTCTGCTGCACTCCCTCTATAGAAAGAACATTCTTCCTCAGATAAGGAGATGAAAATTGCACACAATATTCCAGGTATGGCGTCAGCAAGGTCCTGTATAATTGCAACAAGACATCCATGCTCCTATACTTGAACCCTCTCACAATGAAGGCCAGCATACCATTTGCTTTCATTACTGCCTATTGTACCTTCATGTATACCTTCAGTGACTGGTGTACAAGTTGTATCCAGGTCTCTTTGCACACTCCCCTCTCCTAATTTATGGCCATTCAGATAATAGTCCGCCTTCCCATTTTTGCTACCAAAGTGGATAACCTCGCATTGATCCACATTATACTGCATCTGCCATTCATTTGCCCACTCACTCAACGTGTCCAAATCAAACTGAAGGACCTCTGCATCCTCCTCACAGCTCACCCTCCCACCCAACTTGGTGTTATCTGCAAATTTGGAGGTATTACATTTTGTTCCCTCATCTAAATCATTAATATATATTGTCAATTGCTGGGGTCCAAGCACCGATCCCTGCGGTACCCTACTTGTCACTGCCTGCCAATTCGAAAAAGACACGTTAATTCCTACTCTTTGTTTCCTGTTTGCCAACCAATTTTCTACTAATCTCAATACACAACCCATGATCCCATTCGCTTTCATTTTACACGCCAATCTCTTAAGCGGCACTTTGTCAAAAGCCTTCTGAAAGTCCAAGTATAATACATCCAATGGCTCTCCCTCACCAACTCTACGAGTTACATCCTCGAAGAATTCCAGTAGATTTGTCAAGCATGATTTCCCCTTCATAAATCCATGCTGATTCTGCCCAATCCTGCCACTGTTTTCCAAGTGCTCTGCGATAATATCTTTGGTAAGGGTGGCACGCTGCATTGTAGTTCGCACTGCTGCCTCACAGCTCTAAGGACCCGGGTTCAATTCCGGCCTCGGGTGACTGTCTGTGTGGAGTTTGCATTTTCTCCCTGTGTCGGCGTGGATTTCCTCTGGGTGTTCCGGTTTTCTCCCACAGTCGAAATGCTAAATTGCCCCTTAGTCCCCAAAAGATTATGTGGAGTTAATTGGTTACGGGGATAGGGTGGGAGCGCGGTGCTCTTTTCAAGGGTTGGTGCAGACTCGGTTGGCCAAATGGCCTCCTTCTGCACTGTAGGGATTCTATGATTCTCTAGTGGATTCTATAACTTTTTCCACTACCGACGTCAGGCTTACTGGTCTCCCTGTTTTCTGTGTACTTCCCTTTTTAAATAGTCAAGTTGCATTACCTACCCTCCAATCTGCAGGAACTGTTCCAGTAAGCTGTGTGCAAGTGAAGGAGACACAGCCGGAGTGAGACACATCAAGAGTGAGAATTTGGAACTTGGTAATTTGGTGCAGTGTGGGAGAAGGTGCTTTTTCCCTCCTGTTTCGTTCTCTCTCTTTCTTCTGACCTGTAACTTTTAATCTGCAGGGAGAGAACCAGAGAGCATCTGAGAACCTGGAAATGTAAGTGATTTTTATTTATTTTTATTACCTTTTCAAATTGTGTGGGGGTGGGGGGGGGGGGGGGACTGAAGTGACATCACAGTAAAGCTGTGACCTGATTGGCTGGTTGGAATCTACACTAAATTAAAACAATTAAGCATTGTTCAACTAATTAAACATAATTACTTGTTACTTAATTATAATTGAGAGGGGTATCTAAGCCAGAGATCGGAGAGTACTGTATTTAGCTTTCACATTTATAGTAGAAATCTAGTGCGAGGAAACATATAGTTAACAGTAACTTTTTAAAAAACTTTTAAATTAAATTTACTAATGAATTGATGCAATGTCAATTAGAGGGGTGCAGTGCTCTGGCTGTGAGATGTGGCAGGTCCAGGAGGCTTCCAGCGTCCTGGATGGCTTCATCTGCAGAAAGTGCACCCAACTGGAGCTCCTCACAGACCGCATGGAGCAGCAGTTGGATGCACTTAGGAGCATGCAGGTGGCGGAAAGCGTCATGGATAGCAATTATATAAATATGGTCACACCCAAGGTGCAGGCAGAGAAATGCGTGCCCACCAGAAAGGGCAGGCAGTCAGTGCAGGAATCCCCTGTGGTTGTCCCCCTCTCGAACAGGTATACCCCTTTGGATACTGTCGGGGGGGGATAGTATATCAGGGGAAAACAGCAGGAGCCAGAGCAGTGGCACCACGGCTAGCTCTGATGTTCAGAAGGGAAGGTCAAAGCGCAGAAGAGCAATAGTCATAGGGGACTCTATAGTCAGGGGCACAGATCGGCGCTTCTGTGGACGTGAAAGAGACTCCAGGATGGTATGTTGCCTCCCTGGTGCCAGGGTCCAGAATGTCTCCGAATGGGTAACGGGCATACTGAAGGGGGAGGGCAAACAGGCAGAGGTCATTGTACATATTGGTACTAACGACATAGGCAGGAAGGGGCATGAGGTCCTGCAGCAGGAGTTCAGGGAGCTAGGCAGAAAGTTAAAAGACAGGACCTCTAGGGTTGTAATCTCGGGATTACTCCCTGTGCCACGTGCCAGTGAGGCTAGAAATAGAAAGATAGAGCAGCTAAACATGTGGCTGAACAGCTGGTGTAGGAGGGAGGGTTTCCATTATCTGGACCACAGGGGGCTCTTCTGGGGCAGGTGTGACCTGTATAAGAAGGACGGGTTGCATCTAAACTGGAGAGGCATAAATATCCTGGCCGCAAGGTTTGCTAGTGTCACACGGGAGGGTTTAAACTAGTATGGGGGGGGGGGGGGGGGGGGTGGGGGGGGGCTCCGGAGCAATAGGTCAGAAGGTGAAAGCATTGAGGGAGAACTAGGGAATAGGTCAGTATGGCTCTGAGGCAGAGTAGACAGGGAGATGTTGCTGAACACAGCGGGTCTGGTGGCCTGAAGTGCATATGTTTTAATGCAAGAAGTATTACGGGTAAGGCAGATGAACTTAGAGCTTGGATGAGTACTTGGAACTATGATGTTCTTGCCATTACAGAGACCTGGTTGAGGGAAGGACAGGATTGGCAGCTAAATGTGCCAGGATTTAGATGTTTCAGGCGGGATAGAGGGGGATGTAAAAGGTGTGGCGGAGTTGCGCTACTGGTTTGGGAGAATATCACAGCTGTACTACATGAGGACACCTCAGAGGGCAGTGAGGCTATATGGGTAGAGATCAGGAATAAGAAGGGTGCAGTCACAATGTTGGGGGTTTACTACAGGCCTCCCAACAGCCAGCGGGAGACAGAGGAGCAGATAGGTAGACAGATTTTGGAAAAGAGTAAAAACAACAGGGTTGTTGTGATGGGAGACTTCAACTTCCCCAATATTGACTGGGACTCACTTAGTGCCAGAGGCTTAGATGGGCAGAGTCTGTAAGGAGCATCCAGGAGGGCTTCTTAAAACAATCCAGTCCAACTAGGGAAGGGGCTGTACTGGACCTGGTATTGGGGAATGAGCCCGGCCAGGTGGTAGAAGTTTCAGTAGGGGAGCATTTCGGGAACAGTGACCACAATTCAGTAAGTTTTAAAGTGCTGGTGGACAAGGATAAGAGTGGTCCTAGGGTGAATCTGCTAAATTGGGGGAAGGCTAATTCTAACAATATTAGGCGGGAACTGAAGAACCTAGATTGGGGGCGGATGTTTGAGGGTAAATCAAGATCTGACATGTGGGAGGTTTTCAAGTGTCAGTTGAAAGGAATTCAGGACCTGCATGTTCCTGTGAGGAAGAAGGATAAATACGGCAAATTTCAGGAACCTTGGATAACGAGAAAATTTGTAGGCCTTGTCAAAAAGAAAAAGGAGGCATTTGTCAGGGCTGGAAGGCTGGAAACAGACGAAGCCTGTGTGGAATACAAGGAAAGTAGGAAGGAACGTAAGCAAGAGGTCAGGCGGTTTAAAAGGGTTGGCCCACTGAAGGATAGGCAAGGGAATCTCTGTGTGGAGCCAGAGAAAATGGGCGAGGTACTAAATGAATACTTTGCCTCTGTATTCACCAAAGAGAAGGAATTGGTGGATGTTGAGTCTGGAGAAGTGTGTGTAGATAGGCTGGGTCACATTGAGATCCAAAAAGACGAGGTGTTTGGCGTCTTGAAAAATATTACGGTGGATAAGTCCCCAGGCCCTGATGGGATCTACCCCAGAATACTGAAAGAGGCTAGAGAGGAAATTGCTGAGGCCTTGACAGTGATCTTTGGCTCCTCACTGTCTTCAGGTGATGTCCCGGAGGACTGGAGAATAGCTAATGTTGTTCCTTTGTTTAAGAAGGGTAGCAAGGATAATCCAGGGAACTACAGGCGGGTGAGCCTTACGTCTGTGGTAGGGAAATTACTGGAGAGAATTCTTCGAGACAGGATCTACTCCCATTTGGAAGCAAATGGACGTATTAGTGAGAGGCAGCATGGTTTTGTGAAGGGGAGGTTGTGTCTCACTAACTTGATAGAGTTTTTCGAAGAGGTCACAAAGATGATTGATGCAGGTAGGGCAGTGGATGTTGTCTACATGGACTTCAGTAAGGTCTTTGACAAGATCCCTCATGGTAGACTGGTACAAAAGGTGAAGTCACAAGGGATCAGGGGTGAGCTGGCAAGGTGGATACAGAACTGGCTGGGTCATAGAAGGCAGAGAGTAACAATGGAAGGGTGCTTTTCTAATTGGAGGGCTGTGACTAGTGGTGTTCCGCAGGGATCAGTGCTGGGACCTTTGCTGTTCGTAGTATATATAAATGATTTGGAGGAAAATGTAACTAATCTGATTAGTAAGTTTGCAGACGACACAAAGGTTGGTGGAATTGCGGATAGCGATGAGGACTGTCAGAGGATACAGCAGGATTTAGATCGTCTGGAGACTTGGGCGGAGAGATGGCAGATGGAGTTTAATCCAGACAAATGTGAGGTAATGCATTTTGGAAGGTCTAATGTAGGTAGGGAATATACAGTGAATGGTAGAACCCTCAAGAGTATTGAAAGTCAGAGAGATCTAGGTGTACAGGTCCACAGGTCATTGAAAGGGGCAACACAGATGGAGAAGTCGGTCAAGAAGGCATACGACATGCTTGCCTTCATTGGCCGGGGCATTGAGTATAAGAATTGGCAAGTCATGTTGCAGCTGTATAGAACCATCGTTAGGCCACACTTGGAGTATAGTGTTCAATTCTGGTCGCCACACTACCAGAAGGATGTAGAGGCTTTAGAGAGGGTGCAGAAGAGATTTACCAGGATGTTGCCTGGTATGGAGGGCATTAGCTATGAGGAGCGGTTGAATAAACTCGGTTTGTTCTCACTGGAACGACAGAGGTTGAGGGGCGATCTGATAGAGGTCGACAAAATTATGAGGGGCATAGACGGAGTGGATAGTCAGAGGCTTTTCCCCAGGGTAGAGGGGTCAATTACTAGGGGGCATAGGTTTAAGGTGCGAGGGTCAAGGTTTAGATTAGATGTACGAGGCAAGTTTTTTACACAAAGGGTAGTGGGTGCCTGGAACTCGCTGCCAGAGGAGGTGGTGGAAGCAGGGACGATCGTGACATTTAAGGGGCATCTTGACAAATACATGAATAGGATGGGAATAGAGGGATACGGACCCAGGAAGTGTAGAAGATTGTAGTTTAGTCGGGCAGCATGGTCGGCACGGGCTGAAGGGCCGAAGGTCCTGATCCTTTGCTGTACTTTTCTTTGTTCTTTGTTCTTTGTCTATAGAATCCTGAAAGATGACCATCAATGCATCCACTATTTCTAGAGCCACTTCCTTAAATACTCTGGGATGTAGATTATCAGGCCCCGGGGAATCATCAGGTTTCAATCCCATCAATTTCCCCAACACCATTTCTCTACTAATATTGATCTCCTTCAGTTCCTCCAACACGTGGTGAATAGTTGTTTTCTGCAACATGTAGTAGAAAAGTAGTTTCAACACTTAGATTAAAATAATACCGACTATTATATTATACATGCGTCTCTGACCAACAACCACTGTTATTTAAATTAATAATAACTTAATCTTTAGCTCATCGAAAATATGTGATTTCATCTGGGTGTGATTTAGTACCTGGGAATGAATCAAAATTTGAGTGGTTGATGCACAGAGCTAGTCTGGGCCTCGCCTTTATGCCAATAAAGAGCTAGTAAAGATCAACCAAACCAAGTTGAACTCTGTGGCTGGTTTTGACAATATTTATCACACATTTTTATTCTAAATCAGTCTAGATTGGCTAGACTGGCACCCGTAAATGCTATCCTGGGATTCTGTCAAATCATCCTGTGTGAAATAGCAAGAGCGGTAGTATAAAAGCATATGTCTGATGAAATAGAGATAACATCCCACTTGACATCCTTTAAAGCGTACTCTTATGTTTAAAATTCTTGGAAAGGCTGTGGAGCATGTTGGGATTGTTACTGGGCACTCCACCGTGCTCTGTATTGTGTAAAGCCGACTGCATTTCAAAAGGAATGAACATTGGTTTCAAAAATGACAAACATAACCCAAAAAGATTATCGTCAGGAAAACTTTGCCTCCAATTTTAGCCTCTAATTTTAATAGTGAATATAATCTTAAATTAAATTGATTATCAAAATTGACTATAGTCTTCACAGATAAAAGGACAAGAAGACAACCGCGCCCCCATTGCACTGGCCGCAGATCCAGGTGCAACGGGTGAATCATGCTCAAACCCAAATCAGGCTCCGCGCCATGTGTGAAACCTTGCGTGAATCACCCAACTCTCTGCGCCGGGTGCAATCTGGATCTCGCCCTTGCTGTAATTTGCAACAATTGTATGTCTATTGGAGGTTCAGTGGTGAAATTTCACATTACATGTAATTGATGTGCTAAACCTAGTGCAACCTTTAAAAAGCCAAGAGTTGATCATCAGATTTGGGAAGTAGGAAGCAAGAAGGAAACTGCCCATCTCACTGATTGGCTGTCAGGTAGCTAGCTGACTGACTGGCTTGAGTGTGATTTTGTGCTACTTGAAAATAATGTCTTCCAATGAAGAAGCTGCAAGGAGAGAGCAAGGCATTGCAAGGAGGCAGAAAAAAAAGCCCAAAATTTAATAAGGCTATAAACCCACATCTCCGCGATGCAGCAAAGGAGAAAGAAACCACTGAAGATGAAGCAACCGTAAAATTGAGTTCCTGGCCATTTAGTGGGAGGTGGGAGCGCCACTGATTGCCATGTCTCTCACTCAGAACAGCAGGAAAGTCTAATAAAAATGAAAATGAAAATCGCTTAATGTCACAAGTAGGCTTCAACTGAAGTTACTATGAAAAGCCCCCGGTCGCCACATTCCGGCGCCTGTTCGGGAAGGCTGGTATGCGAATGATCTGCTGAGAGCAGGCAAGGTTGTTACTCTGTGTTCTCTCCTTCAGCATATTAAGGCCAAACACACTGTTCAACCTCTAAAGTAAACAGCTTCAGAATGAACCCTCTACACCACACTAGAATCGAGAAGGCATTAACTCAAGATCTTGCAAAATGTTCTTACCATCTCTCCCAATAACGATTATTTACAAACAGAGGTTAGAAATGTGTAGATATTAGTTAATTTAATGCATTAATTGTCCAATGCCCACAATGAGACAGGAATGTAGGAATAAGCATAAGCCATTCAGCCCGGCAGCCCCGCGATATTCTCCGGCCCCCCCAATATCCCGTTGCCGTGAACTGTGCCACCTGCCTCGGAGAATGTCGAGGACCGGCGCGACACAATGGGCCCCGGGGCCGCCCCAATTCTCCGGGCCAGATGGTGTAAATCAAACCACCTATTTCACGGCGTCAACCAGTCGTGATAGTTGACGCCGGCCAGCGCGGAGGTAGGGGTCGGCATGGGGCAGCTGCCGGAGAAGTGACGGTGGGGGGGGTCGCAGGAGCTGGAGGAGTGTGTGCCGGGGGGGGAGGGGCTGGGGGGAGGGACTGAGGGGAGGGTCTGGGGGGGAGGGAAGGGCTGGTGGGGGAGGGGCTGGTGGGGGGCGGGGGGGAGGGGCTGGGGGATGGGCTGTGGGGGTGGGGCTGGGGGATGGGTTGGGGGAGGGGTTTGGGGGAGGGAGGTGCTGGGGCGGTGTACTGGGGGTGGAGGGAGGGGCTGGGTGGAGGGAAGGGCAGGAGGGAGGGAGGGGCTGGAGGGACAGGGGACTGGGGGTGGAGGGAAGGGCTGGGTGGAGGGAGGGGCTGAGGGGAGGGAGGGGCTGAGGCGGAGGGAGGGGCTGGGGGGGTGGGGCTGGGGGGAGGGAGAGGCGAGGGCTGGGGGGATGAAGGGGAGGGGGAAGGGGCAGGGGGAGAGGCTGGGGGAGGGGAGGGGAGGTTGGAGAGGATGCGTAATGGAGAGGGTGCGTGATGGAGAAGGTGTGTGCCGGGGAGGAGAGGGGGGTTGGGGAGGGTGCGTGCCGGGGAGGAGGGGGGGGAGTTTGGGGACGGTGCGTGCCGGGGAGGAGGGGGGTGGGTTTAGGGAGGGTGCGTGCCGGGGAGGAGGGGGGCGGTTTGGGGACGGTGCGTGCCGGGGAGGAGGGGGGTGGGTTTGGGGAGGGTGCGTGCCGGGGAGGAGGAGGGTGGTTTGGGGACGGTGCGTGCCGGGGAGGAGGGTGGGGGGTTTGGGGAGGGTGCGTGTCGGGGAGGAGGGGGGTGGTTTGGGGATGGTGCGTGCCGGGGAGGGGGGGGGTGGTTTGGGGACGGTGCGTGCCGGGGAGGAGGGGGGTGGGTTTGGGGAGGGTGCGTGCTGGGGAGGATGGGGGGGGGGTGTTTGGGGAGGGTGCGTGCCGGGGAGGAGGGGGGTGGGTTTGGGGATGTGGGGGGTGGTTTGGGGACGGTGCGTGCCGGGGAGGGGGGGGGTGGTTTGGGGACGGTGCGTGCCGGGAAGGAGGGGGGTGGGTTTGGGGAGGGTGCGTGCCGGGGAGGAGGGTGGGGGGTGGTTTGGGGACGGTGCGTGCCGGGGAGGAGGGGGGGGGTTTGGGGACAGTGCGTGCCGGGGAGGAGGAGGGGGGGGGGGGCATTGGGGAGAGTGCGTGCCGGGGAGGAGGGGGGTGGGTTTGGGGAGGGTGCGTGCCGGGGAGGAGGGGGTGGGGGTGGTGTGGGGACGGTGCGTGCCGGGGAGTGTCCGCCTGGCCATGTGCCAACAGTCGCGACCATGCAGCCCAGGGTACCTGACTCTGGGGGGGGGGAAGAGTATGGGCAATGGTGACATGTCGTCTATCCCCCCCACCTCCAACCCCCACCCCCTGCAGGCCGTTATGTTTGGTCATCACCCAGCAATGTTGGCTGCCGTGGCAGGAGCCGCACTTCTACATGTTGCCCTGGGGGAGCTGGAGCAGGAGCGTGCCAGGGAGGCGGCGGAGCTGCCACAGAGGAGCGTGCCAGGGAGGCGGCGGAGGCTGCCACAGAGGAGTGGGCCAGGGAGGCGGCGGAGGCTGCCACAGAGGAGCGTGCCAGGGAGGCGGCGGAGGCTGCCACAGAGGAGCGTGCCAGGGAGGCGGCGGAGGCTGCCACAGAGGAGCGTGCCAGGGAGGCGTCGGAGCCTGCCGCAGAGGAGTGTGCTACAGGGTAGCAGGTGGCAGCCGCCCAGGCTGGCGAGACGCCCGCACAACAGGGCAAGGAGGAGGAGGAGGTGGTGGTGGTGCCATGGCGACGGAGACGCCCGATGAGGCTCTATGTGTACCGGCCCCGCTCGTCGTAGCAGGACCCCACGGACCGGGCATGCAGGAGGAGACTCCGGTTGAGCCGGGAAACCGTGGCACACATCTGCCACTTGATGGCACACCTGGCACCACGTGGCACTGGGGGATGACACCCTCTCCCCTTGGCCGTCAAGGTTACGGTGGCCCCGAACCTCTATGCCACTGGGTCATTCCAGGCGCCAAGTGGGGACCTGTCCGGCATCTTGCAAGCATCGGTGCACCGGTGCAACCGTGCAGTGACAGACGCCCTATATGCCTTTGTGGACCACTACATCCAGTTCCCTGTGCACCGGGCCAGCCAGGATGCCCGGGCACGGACTTCTCTGCGGCGGCCAGGATGCCCATGGTCCAGGGGGCGATCGATGGGATGCACGTCGCCGTGCGGCCACCTGCGGATAACAGGGTCATGTTCACAAATAGGAAGGGGACCTATTCCATGAACATTCAGGTGGTCTGCGACCACCGCATGAGAATCCTGCACGTCTGCACCCGGTACCCGGGCAGTGTACATGACTCATTCGTATTGCCGCAATCTTTCATCCCCACCATGTTCGAGGGACCCCCCCCCACCGGCTGAGGGGCTGGTGCTGGGCGACAGGGGTTATCCGTTGCGGTCGTGTCTGATGACGCCTATACGGAGGCCACAGACTGACGCGGAGAACCGCTAAAACGATGCCCATGCAGCGACCAGGGGTGTGATAGAGAGGTGCTTTGGGCTTCTAAATATGCGCTTCAGGTGCCTGGACCGCTCTGGAGGGGCCCTCCAGTACCCGTCAGATAGGGTCAGCTGGTAGACGCCCAGTTCACGGACTAGGGGGTCGTGGGAATCGCCGAGTATGGGCACAGACTGCACACTACGGCACCAGCCTACCACCCTCACCCTACCCACCCAACACCAACCACCCTCACCCCGCCCACCCAACACCAACCACCCGCACCCCACCCGCATGTACACCACCCCTCCATTGCACATCCACCTGCGGCACGACGGCCGGGCTCACACGCAGTACTGCGCAATCTGATAGAACATAGGGGGTACGAGTGGAATTAGGGCCCACCGGAAGTCTTTGATGGACTCACCCGGTAGTTGCGAGCGGGTGACGAGTACATGCCTGGCGAAGAGCGTGTTCGCCTTCTGCGTGTAGTGTTCCTTAAGGAGTTCCATTGCTTTTGTGTAATTCCTGGCGTCTTGTATCAACGGGAACACGCTGGAGCTCAGTCTGGAGTACAGGATGTTTATCTTCTGAGCCTCTGTTGGCTCGGGGTCCGCGGCCTTGATGTAGGCCTCAAAACATGCTAGCCAGTGAGCAACGTCTTTCCTGGCGTCGGGCGAGTGCGGATCCAGCTGCAGGCGATCGGGCTTAATTCTGATATCCATTCGGTGGAAAATCTGACTGTAATAAATTGATGCACGATCAATTGCACAAAGACTAAAGTTGGGTACAACTGTGGCTTTATTACAGACAGATGCGTGGCCTCCTGCTGCAGCTGGCGAAATGGCAGGGCGATGGAGGTCATGCATATTTATACAGTTCTCCGTGGGCGGAGCCAGCCGGCAGGAGCTACCGGCGAACCTGCAGTTCAGGTCCTACCTTACATCTCCTATTACAGTGGTTCACCACATACATATAGCACCACTTTGTACATATAAAATGTCGGCTCAATCCCTGAGGTCCTCAAAACAATCCCCACCCCTCTGCGTGTCTATTGCAGGTCATGGAGGATGATGACAACCCGCCCTGCGATGAGCTCCTGGCTCCACATCATTGGACAATGTCTGACCCATGGCCACAGTACCACCCTCCACCCGGACCGCCCCTGCATGCAGCCGTGACACTGCAGCGCACGGTCCCGTTGTCTGCCCGGCGGGGGGGGGGGGGGGGGGGGTTGTCTGCCCGGGGGGGGGGGGGGGGTGTGGAGACCCGGGGGAGGGGGGGGGCACACTCACCTGAGGCCGGCGTTCTATCACCCCTCACACACCCACTGGCGCTCACCTCACACCACACCCCCGCACGCATCGGACAGAGCACAAAGGCAGCTTCTGTAGGTGTGAAAATGATTTTATAACAAACAGTTCATACACGTGCCATCGCCCCAGAACTAATCTGAGCCCTGCACCCGTGCCAACTTACTTAGTGTCTAATTTTTTGGCCTTACAGGCCCTATGGCTACGTCTAGATGGTTCCCCAGACAGTACAGCAGAACTGGAGGTGGACTCCTGTGATTCCTGCCCTGTGACTAGGGACCCCTTTGGCGACCGTTTCCCGGGTCGGCCCGGCCTAGATGTGCCAGGCTGCGGCTCGGGCGGCTGGGATGGCGAGCTGCCAGCCCATCAGATGCACCTGGGACGGAAGGGGGGGGGGTGTCCGAGGTGTTCCAGGACCTCCCCTACAGGGGAACCTGGAATGGGCCCCAGCACCTCCTCCTCCCTCGGGGTGCCCGATGGCCCCCCTGGCACCTACATGGGTCGGGGATGCGAATGGACCGAGCACCCGACGCCCCCCCCGACACCTGGCGCTGCCAGTCCTGGAGGCCCGCCCTGGTATCAATAAGGATCTGCAAGTTTGCAGCCATGAAGCTGAGGGAGTTGGCCTTCCCTGTATGTGCCTGGGCGACGCCGGCCAGCACCTGGGCAATGGTGCTGATGCCCTCAGCGATGGCCTGGTGAGACTGTGCCATTGCCTGCTGAGGCTGGGCCACGGCATTGAGCGCCTCTGCGATCTGCCGCTGCTGCCTGTGAGAGGGCAGCCATGTCCTGGGCCACGAAAGCCCCAAACCTTTCATACTCCGACCCATGTCTGACACCGTTGCACCCATTGCATCCACCGCGGACGCCACGGGTGCGGTGTCAGCCTGGGTGGCACGCATGACCGGCACCACTACCTGCTCCTGCACGCAGGTGGACTCCTCCACCTTCGTCTGCAGCTGCCGCAAGTCGGCCGTCACCCCCTTCGTCCCTTGGTTCGTGCCTGCATCGGGTCCATGGGTGGGTGTGGTAACTCCAGGAACCCGGCATCCGTCTGGGCGGTAGATCGTTGCCTGCGCCGGGCTGCCCTCCGAACGCCCGGCCCCTCGGCTGCTCCTGCCTCCACCTGCTGTACCGGGACGGCTGTGTTGTGCGCACCAGTTAGTGTCCCAGACGCCTCATCGCTAAAGTGCCCAACCGAGGTGAGCGTCTCTGTGATGGTGGAGGGTGTAGGAGATAGCAGTGGCGTAATGGCGTGCTCCTCATCCGACCCGAAATCCGGGGGATATGGGGGAAGGGGGATATGGGGGAAGGGGGGAAATGGGGAAGGGGTAGATATGGGTGAAGTGGGGACTTGGGGGAAGGAGGGATATGGGGGAAGGGGGATATGGGGAAAGGGGGGATATGGGGGAAGGGGGATATGGGGGAAGGGGGGATTTGGGGGAAGAGGGGATATGGGGAAGGGGATATGGGGAAGGAGATATGGGTGAAGGGGGATATGGGGAAGGGGATATGGGGGGAGGGGGGATATGGGGGAAGGGGGATATGGGGGAAGGGGGATATGGGGGAAGGAGGATATGGGGGAAGGGAGGATATGGGGAAGGGGGGATATGGGAGAAGGGGATATGGGGGAAGGAGGATATGGGGGAAGGGGAAATGGGGAAGGAGGGAAGGGGAATGGGGAAGGGGAAAGGGGGGCAGGCAGTGGGGGCCCTCACTTGGCGCTGCGTGGCAGGCGGCCATTTTGCCAGGTCTCCGGGGGGGGACGCGGCGTCAATGACGGCGCGCGCATCCGTGACGGGTGACGCCATCGCGAATGGCGTCACGCCGCTACTAGCCCATTCGGGGCCGGAGAATTCACGACATTTCGGGGGACCCGACGTCGGAGTGATTCGCGCTGTTTTTGGCGCTGGTTTCGGGCCATCGCGCCGCTTCACGGAGAATTCTGCCCAATATTCCTGATCTGTCAACCAGAGGAAATAGTTTCGCAGCAACTAGTCCATCGTCTCCTTTTAATGATTCAAAAGCTTCAGATCGCCCCTCAACCTACTCCATGCAATGAAATACCAACCACTTGTATGCAACTTGTCATCATACCTTACACCCTATCATTCTGATGAAACAGTGCTGCACCCCCTCCAAAGCCAATATATCTTTTTTAAGGTGCAATATCCCCACCAACGTATTTTGTTGTTTGCAGCTGTTCATTCGAATGCGGAGTACCGTTAAATATTTTTGCATGGAACATACGACATTAGCCCTTCGAGTCTGCTCTGTCATTCGATAAGATCATGGCTGGTCTGATTGTAACCTCAACTGGGCGTCACGGTCAAGTTGGGCCAAAGAACCTGTTTTCATGTGTAAACATCTATGACTCTTTGACTCAAATCCACATTCTTGCCCACCCCCGATAACCTTTCACCCTCACATGCTTACCAAGAATTTATCTACCCTGCCTTAAAAAAATTCAAAGGCTACTGATGTGTTGGGTACTCCGCTGTACAGACGAACCAACACGGTTGCGAATGGTACAACTCAGTTTTAGTACTAACATTTATTTACAGTGGTAAACTGTTTACTGAAGTTCGATCATAACCCTAGAATCTGTGGACCTATTCCTAATACTATCTTGTTGTGGCACTCAGCACATGGTGGATGTCTGAGTGGCTTGCTATGAGCTCTGTGCCCTGAGCTGTCTCCTGCTGGAATCCCCAGGAAGTGTCGTGTTCCCTGTTTTGTACTGTGTATGCTCTTGCCTGTGATTGGCTGTGGTGTGTGTGTGTTGATTGGTCCGTTGATCTGTCCATCAGTATGTATGTATGTTTGTGCTATGATGTTTACCTGAATATCATGACATCCCCTCTTTTTTACAGGAACATGTGCCTATGTGGTTATAAATAGAGATGTGTACTGAATGCAGCTGAATGTGTGTGTGTGCAATATCTACAGCATGTACATGGGGCTAAACTATATACAAGGGGCGATGTCGGGTGCGACATAACAATGAGGTTGTACCATAAACAAAGAACGGGGAAATGTTGAACGACAAAACAAACTCCTGTAACAACAAGGAAGAACAGAAACATATTAACACAGTGGTATTATGAGTTCAATGTACAAGCAGGCTCATAAGTCCAGCCTAGTAGGTGGGCGACGAATTCGGGTTGACCGCCTCAAGGGTGGGTCTGGATCCATCGGCTGAGGAATGGACCTGGCCACGGGCGACGACGGAAGGGGCATGGTGGCAGTAAGCTCCATGAAGTCGATATCAGGAACAACAGGAGGGCGCCGTGTCGGTGTAAGTTCCCGTAGCGAGCGTGGAAGTAGGCGAAGAGCCCGGCGATTGCGCCTACGAATAGATCCATCAGGCATGCGAACCAGGAACGAGCGGGGAGCCACGCGTCGGAGAACTTCGGCAGGTGCTGACCAGCCACCTTCTGGTAGGTGGATGCGGACGTCGTCTCCAGGCGCCAGGGCGGGAAGATCAGTTGCCCGTGTGTCATATGCCCTCTTCTGGCGAACGAGCTGCTGTTGCATTCTGTGTAGTACTGGAGCATGGTTGGTTGTGGGTACCAAAGTGGATGGCACAGTGGTCCTGAGAGCGCGACCCATCAACAGCTGGGCTGGTGAGAGGCCAGTGGCTAGTGGGGCCGAGCGATAGGCCAACAGGGCTAGGCAGAAATCCAATCCGGCAGCAGCAGCCTTGCAGAGGAGCCGCTTGACGATGTGACCGCCCTTCTCCGCCTTTCCCATTGGACTGGGGATGCAGAGGGCTGGATATCACGTGTGTGAAGCCATACGAAGCAGCAAAGGACGACCATTCCTGGCTGGCAATACAGGGCCCATTGTCCGACATGACAGTAATCGGAATGCCGTGGCGAGCGAAGGTGTCTTTGCAGGCCCTTATGACAGCGGACGATGTCAAATCGTGCAGGCGTATGACCTCTGGATAGTTTGAAAAGTAATCAATGACGATTACATAGTCCCTGCCAAGCGCGTAAAAAAGGTCCACACCCATCTTCGCCCAGGGGGACGTCACCAGCTCATGGGGCAGAAGCATCTCAGGAGGTTGCGCCGGTTGAAACCTTTGGCAGGTGGGGCAGTTGAGCACCATATTGGCAATGTCATCACTGATGCCCGGCCAGTATACCGCCTCTCGGGC
This sequence comes from Scyliorhinus torazame, assembly GCF_047496885.1. Lineage (NCBI taxonomy): Eukaryota > Metazoa > Chordata > Chondrichthyes > Carcharhiniformes > Scyliorhinidae > Scyliorhinus > Scyliorhinus torazame. The sequence continues at coordinate 148,315,616 of NC_092719.1, forward strand.
CCTTGGTCTGCACTTCTCGACCCCCAGATGGCCTTCGTGTAGTTGGTCGAGGACCAACTTGTGCATGCTGTGCGGAATCACAATCCGGTCCAGCTTTAGAAGGACACCATCAATGACAGCCAAGTCATCTCGGACATTGTAGAACTGCAGGCATTGTCCTTTGAGCACCCCCCCCCCCCCCCGTCATGTGGCGCATCACACGTTGTAGAAGGGGTCAGCCGCAGTTTCCCGGCGAATACGGGCCAGACTGGAGTCGTCAGCTGGCAGATTTGCCGATGTGAAGGCCATCTGTGCTTTGACCTGACAGACGAACCCCTCCGAATCAGGCGGTGTGCTCACTGCTCTAGATAGGGCATCTGCAATAATAAGGTCCTTTACCGGGGTGTAGACCAGTTGGAAGTCATACCCCTAAGTTCTAGATTCTCCCACAAGAGGAAACAATTGTTTCCACATTCACCCAGTCAAGACCTCAAGATCTTACATGTTTCAATCAAGTTAGTCCTTACTCTTCAAAATATCAGAGGATGCAAGCCTAACTTCTCCAAACTTTCCTCATAAGTGGTTGGTATTTCCGCACATTCCACATATTAGTCAATAAACCTTCTTTGAATTGCTCCAACGCATTTACATTGTTCCTTTAATAAGACCAACACTGTACACTGTACTCCAGATGTGGTCTCACCAAAGCCCTGTAGAATGGAAGCAAAACCTCCCTACTTTGTGCATTCAATTTCCCCTGCAATAAATAACATTCTGTTGGCTTTCCCATAATTACTTGCTGTACCTGTATACGAGCCTTTTGCAATTCATGCACGAGAGCACCGGTATCCTTCTGCATGTCAGAACTCTGCAATCGGTCACCATTGAGATAATATGCTACTTTTTTTATTTTTCCTGCCAAAGTGGACAATTTCACATTTTCCCACATTATACTCCATTTTCCAGATCTTTACCAACTCACAGAATGGGTGGATTATTACACTCAGTGCAGTGAATGCTGGATGAGGCAAGAAAACAGGCGTGCGGCTCTCCAGCTGCCCAGTTTTGCTTTCTATCCATACTCTCTGGCAATCTAGAGGTGAGGTTTTCGCCATCATGCTGGGGAGGGACCTGATAGAGACAACAATGTCAGCTCCACAGAGATCAGCCCTTTAAAACCATATGCGTTAAAATAATATTCCTCCTTCTCATGGATAGAGGGACCACCCTCCATAAGCATCGGACAATCCCTTCCCGCAAGAACCGAGGCAAACCTCCCCCCATTCCCCCCATCCATAAGAACCAGGTATACCCCCCTCCCTCTCCCCACAGACAGCAGGATAATCCCCTGACCACCAATGATATAAGGAATTCTCCACCTCCACCCCAACAAGCACTGGGGCAACACCCCCCCCCCACCCCATACATGCAGACACAAGGGGATGCCCCCCCCCCAATGGTGCTCCACAGAGGGCCTGCCGTGAGCACTGCCCCCTGGCAGTGCCTCCCTGGTAGACCCTCCTGCACTTCCACGTTGGCACTGGCGGGGGACACTGTTGGGTTGGCATTGTCAGGTTGAGTGCAAAGGTGTCAAGGCCAGATTCGAACCTTAATGATGGCACTGACAGGGTGCTGGTGCAGTGCCAGGTTACTGCCTGGGCCGCTGAGGTTCTTGCTCCCGCGGTTTGTGAGACTTTCTGCGGGCACCGCCATTTTTGCCCACAGTAAACATTGGCAGAAAATACCCCCGAACCTGTCTATATTTCCTTGTAACCTCCTTATGCTCCTATTCACATCGTCTTTTCCTACTTATTGTTGTGCCATCAGCAAATTTAGCAGCCATACCGTTGGTCCCTTCATCCAATTTAATTACGTACATTTTCAAAAGTTTTGGCCCTTGTCATAATATGCACCCATGCACATCATGAGGTAAAAGCAGGCAGTGACAGACACCCAGGTGAGCCAATCAACATACAGAACAGAACACAACCAATCACCAGACAGAACACCAGAGAGGGGCTTCCAACTATAAAACACACAAGGCATCAGCACTCTGCCTCTTTCCACTGGTGACAACTGTAGTGACAGTCAGGGTGTACAAATCATTCAACACCTTCTACACGTGGATCAGAGCTAGCCTGGTCTAGATAGTTAATGTTAGTTTATTTAGAGTAGTAGAGAGTCAACCCACAGGCAGCTGTGTGCTTCGTTACTGAAGTTCAATAAATCTTATTGAACCAACGCCTACGTTTGGTGTATGCTTGATCATTTAACTGCATCGTGTTACAGTCCGTGTTACCCCAGGGTGAATAACACGACAGCCCTGGCACTGATTCCTGTGGCAAACCACTTATTAAATATTGTCAACCAGAAAAATACCCATTTATGCCTACCTCTTTCTCCTGTTAGCTAGCCAATCTTCTATCCATGCCAATATGTTCCCCCCCACATAATAAGCATTAATTTTTCACAATAACCCTTGATGTGGCACCTTATCAAATTCCTTCTGGAAATATAAGTACATTACATTCAACGGTTCCCCTTTTATCCACAGCATATTTATTTCTTCAAAGTACTCCAATGAATTGGTTAAACATGATTTCCCTTTCACAAAACCATGTTGACCCTACCTGGTTGCCTTGAATTACTCAAAGTGCCCTGCCAAAACATCTTTAATAATTCCTTCTGACATTTTTACTATGGCAAATATTAGGCTAGCTAGGCCATTAGCGGGGGTAGTAGCATAGTGGTATTGTCACTAGACAAGTAAGTCAGACCCAGGGCAATGCTCTGGGGTCCCGGGTCCGAATCCCACCATGGCAGATGATGAAATTTGAATTCAATAAAAATCTTGAACTGAAAGTCTAATGATGACCATGATACCATTGCTGGATGTCGTAAAAACCTATCTGGTTCACTAATGTCCTTTCGGGAAGGAAATCTGCTGTCCTTACCTGGTCTGGCTCACATGTGACTCCAGATCCACACAGCGATACAGTTGACTCTTAACTGCAGCCCCCCCCCCCCCCACCCCCCCATCCCCCCAGCCCCACCCTGTTGAAATGGCCAAGTAAGCCACACAGTTCAAGGGCAATTAGGGATAGCAATAAATCCTGGCCCAGCCAGTGATGCTCACATCCCAAGAACAAATTTATGAACTGGTACCTTCTGAGTACTCATGCAGTTCACAGGGAAATTTGTGCAGAGCCTAAAACTGAATGCTATAATTCAGACAGTGGGCGGGATCGTCTGGTCACACCTGCCCTGAGATCGGAGATTCACACTCAAGATCAAGGACTTTAAACGGTCCGTTAAATTGTCTATACCACCCACGACAATTCCCACAGCGAGCAGGACCAGATTCACCCCAGTGTCTGACTAAGGCTCTCGGAAAATAACTTTCAATTACAAGCATCGCCTAATTCTTGTTGCAGAAGGAATGCACATGTACGTAGTGGCATAAGGGAGGTCAGCACTTTGATTTTGGGGTTGAAAATGGACAAGGAACTAATATCTGAAGTTGCAGGACAGAAAATCAGGCTGCCTTAATTCTGCACCACAGAAGCACCGCAAAGGCAGAGCAGCTACATGGCCTCAGTGCTTTATAATTAAATGTCTTTATTAAATGTATTTAAGCAATGAGGAGCCTGGACGAAAATAAAAAAGCATTAATAAGTTAGATTTATGGAAGCTTAATGGGACCTGAGATTCAACTGAATGCAATGCAGCTCGATGTTAAAAGCACAGAAAATGGAAACTGAAATAGGCTTTTATCTGTTCAATCTCAATATGTTTTATTTTTATTTTTATATTAATTGCAAGAAAACAAATAAAACTGTGACATATAATAAATCATGGAACAGGAAAGATATGATACTATAAAGACATTGCTGTTATGCTAACTCAGTGACATAGCCATAAACAAAGTACTAATGCATTTTGATGCAATCTCCCCTCTGCTCCATAGCATTAACTGTGTGTGGAGTTGAGAGCAGTAAATATATAATTGAGGCCAGCTAAGTTGATTAATAACTGAGCTGCTCTAGATCCACCTCTGTGCATGTAATTTACTTGAACTTTAATTAAGAAATCAGAATTGAAAACTAGTTGTTGATTCATTACTGGCTGTAATGAGTAAAATAGAGAAAAAAAATCAGCTAGTGTACAGAAAGTCAAGGTGAAATGACAATATAGATCCCTTGACATATATGGCAGTGAAGAGAAATGATCATGGAGAGCAGGATCACACTACAGCTTGATGACTCAACAATGAATGTCTCACATTAATGACAGCTAACACTTTAATACATAACAGCAATAGGTTAATGCTGGAAACACAAATTATGGCATTGCTGAGGAACAAGGTTATTATATAAAATGCTTTAATGTAACATTATGCACAATTTGTATTCACTATAAATGACCAATTGTCTATGACTACCTGGACCATTATTTGAATATCCCCTGCCTTTATTCATTCCAATATTTTCCAATTTTAAATCTCATCGAATAGGTGAAACTTTTTACCCACATGCATTATTTCCTTTTAGTTATTTTCTCCATACTATGCTAATAAAATGAACAATTTTCAATAATACAGTGCCTTTAATGTAAAAAAATAACCCAATGAATTTCACAGTTAAACGATCAGGCAAAAATCAAAGGTGGATTTTAAGGAGGGTTTTCAGGGAGTTAAAGAGGAAGAGCCAAGGTGATTTAAAGCATGAACATCAATGATGGGGCAAAAGGAGTGTGGATACACAAGTGGCCAGAGTTCTCAGAAAGTTATAGGTTTGGAAATGATTTTAGTGGTGCAAAGGAGCAAGGCAATGAAAGAAATTTAAACTTAAGGATAAGAATTTTAAATTGGAGGCAATGGTGGATACAGAGCCAACCATAGGTGGGCCAGACACAATAGGAGATAGGATACAAGCAGCAGAGTTTTAGGGGAGCTTCAATTTATTGGGGGTGCAGGGTAGCAAGGCGGCCAGGAGGGCATTGGAATATTCGAGTCTAGATGTGACAACATGAATGAGAGTTTTTTCAGCAGGTGGAAATGAGGCAGGGTTAAAAATGACGACTTTCGTCTTCTCAGTTACAACTGAAATTACAACTCATCCAGGACTGGATGTTAGACAAGCAGCTTGACAACACAAAGGTAGCGGAGGGATCAAGAAAGATTGTGGGGAACTAGAGTTTGCTGTGGTCAGTGTACATGTGGGCCGGGATTCTCCGAGCCCGCGCCGGGTCGGAGAATCGCTGGTGACGCCGTAAATCCCCGCCACGACGCTCCGTCGCGGGACCCGATTCTCTGGCGACCAGAGAATCGACGACAGTCACGCGCGCGCGGTCAGCGCGGTGCCGGTCAGGGGCCACGGCGATCGACCGGCCGGGTCCCCGCCGGCATAGTTCCAACCTGGTTCCATCCGGAGGGAGGTCGGACCTCCGGCCGTGCTGGCCAGCTTGGAGGGGGGCAGGGGGATCAGACTCCGGGAGGGTGGGCCTCCACTACGGTCAGGCCCCCAATGGGGGGCTACTGATCGGTGGGCACGCGTGATCCGGGGGGCTACCTTCTTCCGCACTGGGCCGCTGTGCCACTACGCCATATTGCATGGTGCCGGCGCGGAAATGGCCTCCACGCGCATGCGCCACTGCTGAAACGGCCACCACACGCAAGCGCCGGCACGGAAATGGTCTCCACGCGCATGCGGCGCTGCTGAAACGGCCACTACGCGCAAGCGCTGGCACGAAAATGGTCACCACGCGGTTGCGCCGGTGCTGAAATAGCCGTTGCACCATGCGCGGACCCATGCCGGCAGTGCAGGGTCGAACTGCGTGCAGCATTCCGGCACCGTGCTGGCCCCCCTGTGGGCCACGGAATCGCTGGGCCTAGAAGCCTGTCGACGCCGGCGTGAAACACTCCAGTATTTACGCTGGCGTCAACCCTTAGCTGTGGAATCTGAGCACCCCCCCCCCATCGTATCTTTACATGATGTTGTCAAGGAGTAGCATTCAGAATGGGAAGAGGAGTGGGTCAAGGATATATCCTCGGGCTGTCCAGAGGCAACAGTGTGAAAGCCAGAGGGAAGTCGTTGGTGGTAATGATATATATACAATTGGTTAGATAAGAGCTGGTCAATGGCGAAGAAGTGCAGAAAATCGATGCTATTGCTGACCATGTCAAAAGAAGCAAAGAATTTGAGATGAATAGAGAGAAAGAGTACATCATGGTTACAGGTACGAAGAATGTCATTTGTGACTGTGATTAGTGTGATTTCAGTGGTGTGGCAGGGCTAAAACCATAAAGAGGCTGAGCTGTGGGAAAATTACACATGGATTTGAGAGGCAAGAAACCATCAATATCCTTGGAGGAGAAAGGAGGTTTGCTGATGAAGTGCTAATTTGCAAGTGCAGGATGTCTTTTTCGTTGTGTCATGTTGTGGTACAGTACTGTAGTGGTTACGGTTTTGGATCAGGAATCAAGGGCACCCGGGCTATTAATGAGCGTGAGATCAAATCCGACCACGTTCATTTGGGAATCAAATTCATTTTGAAAACGTCTAGTAATTAAAAGCTGGTATGGGTAATGTCAAAAGCCGATTAGATCACTCATGCTCTTCAATGAGGAAGACCTGCTGTTTTTATGTGGTCTGGTATATATGTGACTCCAGTCCTGCACCCAGTATGATTGACTCTTAACTGACCTCTGAAGTCACCTATCAAATAACGCAGTTGAAACAAAGAATTTAAAGCTTTCTCTGAGCATATTCACCACCCCGATTGCACTGGTTCAAGCAGGCCAACCAACTTCACAGAGTAACTCTGATTGGACCAAAATATCCACATCCCAAGAATGGTTTCTATTTAAAAAGATGCTACGGCAAATGAGCCAGTTTGTTGAATAATGCTGCTGTGTATCATAGAAGTGATTTGCAGTGCGTCGATTTTACATTGTGGTTTATGCCTCCTTGAAGCACATAGAATGATGGTGCAGGCTACAGATAATTCCTATTGTCAATTTATTTGGCTGATTAAGGATGGAGACACGTCCCTCAGAATTTACCAATGCCATAGTAGTTATTCATTGGTTCCTTTTAAACACACTACTGTTTTTGGAAATTTCTATATAATAATTAAATGATGTCTTGGCTATGTGAGGCTTTTGTAAAAAACTGGATTGACTATCGAGCTTAGAAAATTTACTTGCTGTTGGGACAAGTGAATCCAAGTGCAGAACTCATCCTTTAAACTAGCAGGATATGGTGTACTGTATCGGGAAAGAACTTGGAAATCAGCAGCCAATCAATAATGTAAAATGTGAATGCTCAAATCACCATTGCTTTGCTCAAACTGTGTTCTTTGGCATTCTTTACCGTTAATTCATTTCTCAGTGCAGTCTTTTCTGAGTACAGTCAACTATGCCCACATCGCCTCTCTCTGTACCTGCTGAGAATACAAAGACTTCCGTTTTAGATTTGTGTAATTAGTATGATGCCACGAATATTATAATGTTTATTGTCATTTATCCTGGCAGCATCTGTGACTCGCGTTGTCTTAATGAATCAGGAATATGGAGATTTATGGTGGAACATTACTGGATCTGAGGCGACATGATCAGATTTCATTACTTGTGCTAATTCCACATAATGGGCACGATCGAACGGTTTTATCGCACCTGAATCGGTGATGCGACAAGGCCATTGATTTGCAATGCTTGGAACGCCTCGCAAGATCTAATGAGGTCTTGTGAGATGGCTCGATCTGGATGTTGCCATCGCTGGGAGAGATCCAGACTTACATATTTAAGTGAGCAGTTAGGCCCACACCTGAGAGACCTCGTCATGGCACCGTTTAGCACTGGTCAACATACCAGGCGTAATGGCACCTGGAGGTGGGGGGGAGGGGGAGTTTTCCAGGCAATCAGAGGTCGAGCTCTGGGCAGGGTGGTACCCTGGAACTCCTGCTGCCACCTGGGTACCTTGGCACTGCTAGCCTGGCACCTTGGCACTGCCAGGCTGGCAGGGGCACTGCCAAGGTATCCAGGTGCTAGGTTGCCCGTGCCAGGGATCCGTCCCGGGGTGTCCTGGGGTGAGTGGGGCTTGAGGACCCCCTAACAGGTATGTTGGGGCATTGGGGCGGGGGGGGTTCTGGAGGCTGCAGTGGGGAGTCTATGGGCGGGTCGAGAGATCGGGTGGCATTTAAAATTGGCGTCCTGATCTCTTCCTGCACTGGGCTGAAGACAGATGGAAGGAGGTTCAGGTGGAACATTTTATGTAAGTCTGCATAACCAAAAGAGATTACAGTCTAAAATTGTGACTGATAAAATCTACAATCTGAAATACTCAAGTGAAATAGGGACGTGGGAGGATACTGTGATACTTGGCAAAAATAATACCAATGTGAAACAGATGCAATCAACTAAGACAACAGGTTGCTGAGGCAAACAGTCTATCCATTATTAGTAGCTCAGGATAATGTAGTGGGGTAGTATCTGACAACCTGAACTCTCCCGGTGTACTAAACTTGTTAAATATGATTATCTGGATCACGCCCAGCATGGCTCGGCGCCTGGTGCAGGCCCGTTTTGAGCCTCCCCCGCTTTGCTCCCGGCATAACGGGATCGGTGCCGGGCGCAAAGGGATGGAAAAATTATGCCCAATAATTTGTGTAAAGGCTTCGAGAATAGTTGTTTGTTTAGGGACAAACCTTTCATAATAGTTTAAGAAGCCCAATAATGATCAAAGTTATTTACATTTTGAGGTGCAGATGCCTCAGTTATGGCTTTTACTTTTGCAGGAGATTTATGCAGTCCCTTCGCATCTATAACATGGCGCAGATATTCAAAAGAAGATTTGAAGAATTCCCATTTATCCTTCCATACCGTGGTCCCTAATCTTCTAGTTTCTAGAGTGTAGCATCTAAACTTTGAAGATGCTCTCTGTCACTCTTTCCAGTACGAAGTCTTACAACGCCAGGTTAAAGCCCAACAGGTTTGTTTCGATGTCACTAGCTTTCGGAGCGCTGCTCCTTCCTCAGGTGAATGAAGAGGTATGTTCCAGAAACAAATATATAGACAAATTCAAAGCTGCCAGACAATGCTGGGAATGCGAGATTGCTCGCATTCCCAGCATTGTCTGGCAGCTTTGAATTTGTCTATATATTTGTTTCTGGAACATACCTCGTCATTCACCTGAGGAAGGAGCAGCGCTCCGAAAGCTAGTGACATCGAAACAAACCTGTTGGACTTTAACCTGGTGTTGTAAGACTTTGTACTCTTTCCAGTAACTAAGATATCATCTAAATAGCACTGGACTCCTTCTCACCCACTTAGAATTTGATCCATGCCACGTTGGAACAACGCAAGTGCAGACGTGATGTCAAATTGGAGTCTTTTATATCTGAATAGCCCTTTGTGTCTCATGATTGCCAAATACTGTTGTGAATCTGGATCCACTTTTATTTGGAGATAAGCTTGACTGAGGTCAACTTACTGAAATGCTGGCCTCCAGCAAATAAATAATCAATTAAAGGCAGAGGGTACTGATTGGCACACTGCACTGGATTAGTGGGCAGGATTCTCTGTCCGTCAATGCCCGAATCGGGAAAGTCGATTGGGCAGAGAATCGGTTTTGACGAAACAGTGGCGGGCACGGATTTCACGCCAAATCGCAATTCTCCGGTGCCTCGACAACGGCGGCAATGTGTTCCAGAACACAGGTACAGTAAACGCTGGTGGCATATCATTAGCAGGCCCGACCCGGTATTCTCCAGGGCCTCCGCAATGCTCTGCCTCCACTGGGGCGAATTCCCAATGGCAAGGTTCCCTTGTGCTTTTAAAAATTGTGAAACTGGCATTGTGGCTGATAAGGGAGAGAGAGAGGGTACGGAAAGTGTCCAACATCGCCATAGTTTGCTGACAGTCATGCCGCTGGCTGGGGGGCTTTTGGCATGGCCGGGGAGAGTAGCGGGGCTTGGCCAGGAAGTGTGCTGGGGGATCGGGGTGGACGGGCACAGAACACTATTGCCGCGGCCTGCAAGGCAGCCATGCAGCTACACACGCCGCTGACTGCCCACTGTGAACTTAGGGCCACAGGTTGTATGGGTGTCCCCCAGGGCACCCCACTAAGTGCCCTCTGGCCCCAGCTGACCCATCAGTGGGACGAGCGTGCTCCAGCACAACCAGTGCCACCTTGTTGGCTGGGATGGTGTGTGTGGGGAGTGTAATGTGTATATGTGGCTGCAGTTTGTCAGCCTCCTGAGTGTCAATTCCGGACCTAGAACATAGAACATTGAAAAATACAGCACAGAACAGGCCTTTCGGCCCACGATGTTGTGCCGAACTTTTGTCCTAGATTAAGAACAAATTAATCTACACCCCATCATTCTACCATAATCCATGAACCTATCCAATTGCTGCTTGAAGGTCCCTAAATGTTACCGACTCAACTACTTCCACAGGCAGTGCATTCCATGCCCCCACTACTCTCTGGGTAAAGAACCTACCTCTGACATCCCCCCTATATTTTCAACCATTCACCTTAAATTTATGTCCCCTTGTAATGGTTTGTTCCACCCGGTGGAAAAAGTCTCTGACTGTCTACTCTATCTATTCCCCTGATCATCTTATCAACCTCTATCAAGTTGCCCCTCATCCTTCTCCGTTCGAGTCATAAAAGGCCTAGCACCCTCAACCTTTCCTCGTAAGACCTACTCTCCATTCCAGGCAACATCCTGCTAAATTTCCTTTGCACCTTTTCCAAAGCTTCCACATCCTTCCTAAAATGAGATGACCAGAACTGCACACAGTACTCCAAATGTGGCCTTACCAAGGTTTTGTACAGCTGCATCATCACCTCACGGCTCTTGAATTCAATCTGCTAATGAATGCTAGCACACCGTAGGCCTTCTTCACATCTCTATCCACTTGAGTGGCAACTTTCAAAAATCTATGTACATAGACCCCAACATCTCTCTGCTCCTCCACATTGCCAAGAACCCTACTGTTAATCCTGTATTACGCATTCATATTTGTCCTTCCAAAATGGACAACCTCACACTTTTCAGGGTTAAACTCCATCTGCCACTTCTCAGCCCAGCTCTGCATCCTATCTATGTTTCTTTGCAGCCCTCCTCACTATCCACAACTCCACCAATCTTCGTATCGTCTGCAGATTTACTGACCCATCCTTCAACTCCCTCATCCAAGTCATTAATGAAAATCACAAACAGCAGAGGACCCAGAACTGATCCCTGCGGTATGCCACAGGTAACTGGGCTCCAGGCTGAATATTTGCCATCCACCACCACTCTCTGACTTCTGTCAGATAGCCAGTTCGTTATCCAACTGGCCAAATTTCCCACTCTCCCATGCCTCCTTACTTTCTGCATAAGCCTACCATGGGGAACCTTATCAAATGCCTTACTAAAATCCATAGACACTACATCCACTGCTTTACCTTTATCCACGTGCTTGGTCACCTCCTCAAAGAATCCAATAAGACTTGTGAGGCAAGACCTACCCCTCACAAATCCGTGCTGACTATCCCTAATCAAGCAGTGGCTTTCCAGATGCTCAGAAATCCTATCCCTCAGTACCCTTTCCATTACTTTGCCTACCACCGAAGTAAGACTAACTGGCCTATAATTCCCAGGGTTATCCCTATTCCCTTTTTTGAACAGGGGCACAACATTCGCCACTCTCCAATCCCCTGGTACCACCCCTGTTGACAGTGAGGACGGAAAGATCATTGCCAACAGCTCTGCAATCTCATCTCTTGCTTCCCATAGAATCCTTGGATATATTCCGTCAGGCCCGGGGGACTTGTCTATCCTCACGTTTTTCAAAATGCCCAACATATCTTCCCTCCTAACAAGTATCTCCTCGAGCTTACCAATCTGTTTCACACTGTCCTCTCCAACAATATGTCCCCTCTCATTCGTAAATACTGAAGAAAAGTACTCATTCAAGGCCTCTCCTATCTCTTCAGACTCAATACACAATCTCCCGCTACTGTCCTTGATCGGACCTACCCTCGCTCTAGTCATTCTCATATTTCTCACATATGTGTAAAAGGCCTTGGGGTTTTCCTTGATCCTACCTGCCAAAGATTTTTCTTGCCCTCTCTTAGCTCTCCTAATCCCTTTGTTCAGTTCTCTCCTGGCTATATTGTATCCCTCCAGCGCCCTGTCTGAACCTTGTTTCCTCAGCCTTACATAAGTCTCCTGTGGTGATGTGCATCAATATAAATGCATGTAGGCTAACTAGACACTAGAGGGAGCACCAGAAACATCACACACACACTCAGCCAATAGATCAGTTAGATAGGAGACGACCAATGGACAATCACGATGCACACGGAGGTGACACGACCATAAGGGGGCATTACACCAACCCATATATAAAGGACACCGCACACATGACCTGCCTCTTTCCAGTGGAGACAGGCAGTGAGTACAGACACAGGGTTGATTCAATATTACACCCGCCACGTGGATTGCAGCAGCTGGTTAGTCAGTCTGGGTAGCTATTGTAGGATTAGCAGTAGTGTCGAACCCGAGTAATAGAAGTGTAAATAGTTTAATAAACGTGTTGAAGTTATCTCCACGTCTGAACCTTCCTTTGTCAAGTGCACCACAAGGAAACCTCTTATGTTACACCTACACCATAACAAATGATGGTACCAGAAGTGAACTGTTTCAATCCACATAGCCATACCTCAGCGTACAGTGACATCCAGCAATACCCAGGCAAGATGTTTGAGATCCGGGTTCCGCAGCAGCTCCATTGCCACGCTGATCTCCGCGAAAACTGGCGGGCATTCCGTCAAAAGTTTGAAATCTTCCTGGTGGCAGCTGAACTAGAAGAAGTGGCCGATCCTGAAAAAACAGAGCTTCTCCTCACCATCGCCGGTGCCAGAGCAGAAGAAATCTTTTAAAAGTTCAAGTTCTCCAAAGGGCAAAACAGGAGCGTCTTCCAGGCAGTCCTGGACAAATTCGGCAAACACTGTGAGGAAAACACACTCCAACCAGCAAGAAAAGGTAAGAGAAGCGCCAGTACTCACCTCGAGGCCGAGGTCCCGGAGCAGAGAACAATTTTGGTCAGCAACCATCTTTCTACAGGGACTGCACTTGTGCAGTTGCGCGAGAAGCGCGCAGAATGGGAATGTCCGTTTGCGCATGCGCGAGAAGCCGCGCATGCGCAATCATGAAAACGGCCATCGGTAAAGGAACAGCGATCTGCGCATGTGCAATCGCTTCCTATGTGCTACGTCACATGCGTCATGATGTCAGAGGCTCCGGACCACGCCCATTTAAAGGGGAAACATCCCAGATCAAAATCTTTTAAAGCTGTAAAGCAACCTTCCTTCACCTGGAATGACAGTCTCAAATTGAACCAGTGAATGAAATTAACCTCCGAAGGACCCTGCAACAAGCAGTTACGTACGCCCAAACCGATGATTCCGACCTTGAATACTTCGATACCGACCTTTACATTTTATCTGGACCTCGCGAGCCCAATGCCACAAACAGTGATGATATGGTCCTAGAAGACTACGACTCAGACGAATCTTTCACCTTGGGAGGCTACCCCAGTACCAAATCCGAACCGCAACTAGACGTGTTGCACATTGGTGACCCCCGTATTGAATCCGACGCAGACGCGGATTCGTTCTTCGGATTTGAGGATCTTCAGCCCAGCAGATATGACATCCCAACTCGTGAGTGGAGGATGATACTGCAGCCAGAAACCAAGAGACAGAGAGCAGTACAAGCCCACAGAGAGCGGCCTGCTGCCACACAGAGCGTGGTCCACGCACTGCTCAGGGTTCCCGACTCTACGAAAGAAGACACGCAAGACTCCACACCGCAGTCCTTGCATGAACAAGAAGTGACTCCAGTGTCACAAGCCTCCACAGCGAGCTCGTGGACAGACTCCATGATAGAAGAAACGCAAGACTCCAGAGCGCAATCCTTGCACACACAAGACGTGATTCCAGTGTCACAAGCCTCCGCAGCGACCTCGTGGACAGCCTCCACGATAGAAGCAACGCAGGACTCCGACGCGCAGTCCTTGCAGGAACAAGACCATGAGGGTCTAGCAACCACCTCTGACCAACTAGCGCCAGACGATGCAAGTCTGCCATGCTCAAGTAAACAGCAAGAAGACTATGACAGTCTACCACGCTCCAGTGCACAGCAGGACGACCATGACGGTCTATCATGCTACAGTGAAGAACAAAGCGACGATGACAGTCCAAGCCCAAATGAAGGACAACGGCAAAACAATGACAGTCCACCCACATTGTTTGCGCCACCAGATGAAGACTCTGACAATTTACCCAACCCAAGTAAACAACAAGCAGCTACAGAGGATCTACCCACGGTATGTGAGACGAGTGACGACAGCATCCCACTTCCCATGCAAGATGTGCAAAGTGACAGACCTCAGCTAGTGTGTACAGAGGCACTCGGCGATCACTGTGAGACCACTGGTGACTCCGGTGACACCACGATACTTCCACCCTCAATCGTTCGAACCTCTCCACAAGTCAATGCATTCCTGCATGTTCCGACTCCAGACGTGCAGCTTCAAGAAATCTCAGCTGACTCCAGTGAACCTGCTAAGACTCCGGACGGGGAGCATCAACAAACCAACACTGACTCAGTTAAAACAGACCAGACTCCAGATGGGGAGCAACCAAATGCCGACTCTGATTCACGTAAGCCGGACTTTACTCCAGACAGGGAGTGCCACAACCTCAGTGATGGCACGCTCAGGGTGGCAGCAGATGCCACAACGACAGGAGATGGATCACTTAACAATTACACTGGGTCAGTAATAACAAGCAGCGACTACAGTCCAAGAGGAATACACCAATATTCACCACAGCTATACCCACATTTTTTCCACACCAGCAGTGCAGCCAATGACAGCTCATGCTGGACAAACCCAGTATTCAGGCATGCAGCAGCCAGCAGTCTGTGCAGCATTTTCTCGAACAGGCCAGCACTACGGATTGTCCACTAATAGAATCAAGACCGAAGGAGGACTACCGCAAGCGCAATCTGCACTACAGACTGGATGCCTTAGTTACAGCCCAGGATTTGCTGCACCCCAGCCTGGCCAGACGGCATATTCCTATCAGATGCAAGGTTCTAGTTTCACACCATCACCAGGTATTTATGCCAGCAGCAATTCTGTTTCCAATTCGACAAGCTTCAACGGTTCTCAGCAGGATCACTCTTCCTGCACAGCACATGGCCAGAACCAATATGTACAGTCTTATCCAACTTCAACATATGGCACATCCATGACCTTGAATGATACTGTTGATGGTACCTCTTCAACGTCAACACCTTATCAGCTACAAGATGCCATCTGACAGCACCATCACAAACATCGACAAAGAAAGGGACTCCAAATCAGACAGCGAAGTGATTTGACCACTTCTTGGTTCCTGTGGCACAGGGACGTTGATGGCGTTCATAACCAAGACAGACATTTGACCATGATGATTGATGGTTTTTGGACTCACACGAATGATTTGGACTTATTGTTTAATCACTGTTCCCATAACTTGTATATACCTTACCTTATCAACCTGTTCTTTGTTCAATTTTCTTAAAAGTGTGTAGAAAATATGAACATATAAAAAAGGAGGGATGTGGTGATGTGCATCAATATAAATGCATGTAGGCTAACTAGACACGAGAGGGAGCACCAGAAACATCACACACGCACACTCAGCCAATAGATCAGTTAGATAGGACACGACCAATGGATAATCACGATGCACACGGAGGTGACACGACCACAGGGGGCTATTACACCAACCCAAATAAAAGGGCACCACACACATGATCTGCCTCTTTCCAGTGGAGACAGTCAGTGAGTACAGACACAAGGTTGATTCAATATTACACCCACCACGTGGATTGTAGCAGCTGGTTAGTCAGTCTGGGTAGCTATAGTAGGATTAGCAGTAGTGTCGAACCCGAGTAATAGAAGTGTAAATAGTTTAATAAACGTGTTGAAGTTATCTCCACGTCTGAACCTTCCTTTGTCAAGTGCACCACAAGGAAACCGCTTATGTTACACTACAACATAACAAATCATCTCCTTCTTCCCCTTAACAAGACATTCAACCTCTCTTGTCAACCATGGTTCCCTCACTCGACCATCTCTTCCCTGCCTGACAGGGACATACATATCAAGGACACGTAGTATCTGTTCCTTGAACAAGTTCCACATTTCACTTGTGTCCTTCCCTGACAGCCTATGTTCCCAACTTATGCACTTCAGTTCTTGTCTGACAGCATCGTATTTACCCTTCCCCCAATTGTAAACCTTGCCCAGTTGCACGCACCTATCCCTCTCCATTACTAAAGTGAAAGTCACAGAATTGTGGTCACTATCTCCAAAATGCTCCCCCACTAACAAATCTATCACTTGTCCTGGTTCATTACCAAGTACCAAATCCAATATGGCCTCCCCTCTGGTCAGACAATCTACATACTGTGTTAGAAAAGCTTCCTGGACACACTGCAGAAACACCACCCCATGCAAACTATTTGATTGAAAGAGTTTCCACTCAATATTTGGGAAGTTGAAGTCACCCATGACTACTATCCTGTGATTTCTGCACCTTTCCAAAATCTGTTTCCCAATCTGTTCCTCCACATCTCTGCTGCGATGGGGGGCTTATAGAAAACTCCCAATAAGGTGACTGCTCCTTTCCTATTTCTAACCTCAGCCTATACTACCTCAGTAGGCAGATCCTCCTCAAACTGCCTTTCTGCAGCTGTTATACTATCTCTAATTAACAATGCACCCCCCCCCCCACCTCTTTTACCACCCTCCCTAATCTTATTAAACCATCTATAACCAGGAACCTCCAACAACCATTTCTGCCCTTCTTCTATCCAAGTTTCCATGATGGCCACCACAGCGTAGTCCCAAGTACCGATCCATGCCTTATTCCTGATGCTTCTTGCGTTGAACTATACACACTTCAACCCATCTCCATGCCTGCAAGTACTCTCCTTTGTCAGTGTTCCCTTCCCCACTGCCTCACTACACGCTTTGACGGCCTGAGCATCGGCTACCTTAGTTGCTGGACTACAAATCTGGTTCCCATTCCCCTGCCAAATTAGTTCAAAGCCTCCCGAAGAGTACTAGAAAACCTCCCTCCCAGGATATTGGTGCCCCTCTGGTTCGGGTGCAACCCTTCCTGCTTGTACAGGTCCCACCTTCTCCAGAATGCGCTCTAATTATCCAAATACCTGAAGCCCTCCCTCCTACACCATTCCTGCAGCCATGTGTTCAACTGCACTCTCTCCCTATTCCTAGCCTCGCTATCACGTGGCACCGGCAACAAACCAGAGATGACAACTCTGTCTGTCCTGGCTTTTAACTTCCAGCCTAACTCCCTAAACTTGTTTACTACCTCCACACCCCTTTTCCTACCTACGTCGCTGGTACCAATGTGCACCACGACTTCTGGCTACATCCCCTTTCCCCCTTAAGGATCCTGAAGACACAATCCGAGACATCCCTGGCCCTGGTAACATACCTTCCGGGAGTCTCGCTCGCGACCACATAATCTCCTATCTATTCCCCTAACCATTGAGACTCCTATCACTATTGCAGCTGGAGCTTGTTAATTATTCAATTGGATTAGGCCAGTTTTCAGAGAATCCATTCACAGTATAAAGGTGAGCCAGCTACAGTGCAGACTTTGTTTGCACTGAGTGCTGAATATGGGTGCATTTGAGTGCTATAGTGAGAGTTTGATGACTGAGAGATAATAAGGGTTCATTTTTATCTAAAGTCTAGTCTTTCTTTTATTTAGTTAATTAACTTAAAAGATGCTGTTTGGTTCAGAAGAAGGTGAATCCCGCACCTTTTCTCATTGGAATCGATTGTATTCCATGTGGCCCAGTCTAGTCCCTCCACGATCGCTGAATCGGTCCAGGTGTGGTGCGAGTTTTGCTGTCATGGATGTCCACAAATCCTGCCTGGAATCAACATTTAGTCTCAGGACCAGAGAATCCCACCACTCGACTTCAAAATCTCCACGTATGCGTACCAAAGTATTTTTCTTCATCATGGCTGGAATCGACATGGCCCAATCACCTACATCAACTGGTTCAAGGACCCCATTTTGACTAGCCTCTCCAACTCTGCATTGACCTTAGGCCTGATGGCGTATGGCACTGACCTAAGCCTTTAATCATCTTGCATGGCTTTCGTTCTTCATCTTTATCTTGACTATAATCTCTTTCAGGCTTCCCAGCTCTACATGGCATGTTTCTTTAGAATCTTTGGTAGACCTTCTTCAGACCCCGACATGAGATTCACCTCGATCCAGTTTGGCATGATTCCCTCCAGCCAGGTTCTCCCCATCAGGGCTGGATAGTTACCTTTAATGACGTGCATGGCCACATCTGCGGTCTGTGTGTTTAGCTGCACGTTTACATTGATACAGTCCCACAAAAGAACCACTTCCCCAGTGTAGGTTTTTGGTATTGTCATGTTTTCTCTTGGTAAACAGGTTCTGGTACCAACGAAACTGCTGTTCAAGTGTCTACCTCCATTTTCATCAGTTGTCCGTCCAGTAAAGGAGTGATGCAGTAATGGTCTGCTGTGCCCGCATAGCCAATACGTTCAATGACAGTTCTTTGTCTCCCGGGAGTCACTCGGTTGTATCATTTCATAAAGGCCCGCAATCTGCCCTACTCCGTTGAGGAAGTACGGACAATCACCAGGGACTGCCAGGTCCATGCGGAGTGCAAGCCGTACTTCTACCGGCCGGACCGTGCACACCTGATAAAGGCCTGCCGCCCCTTTGAGCACCTCAGTGTGGATTTCAAAGGGCCCCTCCCCTCCACCGACCGTAACATGTATTTTCTCAGTTTGGTCGATGAGTACTCCAGATTCCCCTTCGCCATCCCATGCCCCGACATGACGTCTGCCACCATCATCAAAGCCCTCAACACAATCTTCGCTCTGTTCAGTTTCCCTGCCTACATCCACACTGATAGGGGATCCTCCTTCATGAGTGATGAGCTGTGTCAGTTCCTGCTCAGCAGGGGTATCGCCTCCAGCAGAACGACAAGCTACAACCCCCGGGGAAACGGACAGTTAGAGAGGGAGAACGGGATGGTATGGAGGGCCGTCCAACTGGCCCTACAGTCCAGGAACCTCCTGGCCTCCCGCTGGCAGGAGGTCCTCCCAGATGCACTGCACTCCATCGGTCGCTCCTATGCACCGCCACTAACAACACACCCCATGAACATCTTTTTGCCTTCCCCACGAAGTCCACATCTGGGATGTCGCTCCCGACTTGGCTCGCAGCTCCAGGACCCGTCCTACTCCGTAGGCATGCCCGACTCCACAAGGCGGACTCTTTGGTGGAAAGGATGCAATTGCTCCATGCAAACCCCCAGTATGCCTTTGTGGCGTTCCCCGACGGCCGCCAGGATACTGTCTCCCTCAGGGACCTGGCACCAGCAGGTCACACACATCCCCCTCCCCCCCGGCCCGCCACCACCCTCCCCTCGCCCAGCAGCAACCCCCCTGGGACCATCCGTCCTCCCCCTGCCCACGCTCGAGGATGAATAGGATTTTGGCACGCTCCCGGAGGCTCCGGACATCAGACCAGCATCGGCATCACCGCCAGCACTACGTCGCTCCCAGTGGCACATCAAGGCCCCGGACCGGTTAAACCTCTAATTGGTCCACTGGCCTTCAAAAGACATTTTTTTTCCTCTCTATCAAAAATTGTAAATGTAAATGTAAAAAGAAAACCATTTGTTGTATATAGTTCTCCATCACCCCTGCCGGACTCAATTTTAACAGGGGGTGAATGTGGTAAACGACTGTTGCACCTCTATTAGGTGATGTATGGTAGGACTTGTACTACAGGTACGTTGGTAGTCCCTGTCTGCTGGCTCCGCCCAGTAGGCGGAATATAAATATGTGTGTCCTCCATGCTGCAGCCATTTCGTCAGCTGCTGTGGGAGGCCACGCATCTTAGAGAAATAAAGCCTAAGTTGTACCCAACTCAAGTCTTTGTGCAATTGATCATGCCTCAGTTGATAAAAATAGGTGCCGGGCAAAGAGGTTTGAAAAACATTGGTGTACGGGGCACATGACCTGCTCTCTTCTGCCATTTCTCGCGGGAAGACTCCATCGATTTTTGAATAAAAAGCTGGTACTGGGACTGCTCGTTGAGTCAGGAGGAAGCGGTCTGCCCCACTGGGCTCTGCGCCTGCGCACTGGTATATCTGTCTGAGAGTGCACACATGCGCGGGACAGCTGGCATTCTTGAAAGTTGATTGCGGCCGGCATAGAGCTGGTCGTGTCCACTGGGCAATTCTTCCCGTGATGGGGCCACCGTGACCAATCGCTTCGCGATCCTCGCGACAGCTACCTGCTGCATGTCGCCACCCTGAGTTTGAAAATGACTGATCTAGACCAGTCATTGAATTAGGGTGGGAGGGCGGAAACCCCTATTCTGTGTCACTGTCAGCAGCAATCATGGCTTTTTGTGGCATCGAGTTTTAAGCACTGGTAGACCTCAGGGAGGCTGCCTCCACTGAATTGTCAGCTTATAGGCACATGGTGAATGGGCTTCTCCATCGACTTCAAAATTGAGGCCTCAATAATGTTAATCAGCTGACCACCTCTATGTGCGAGCAATCGATTAGCTTCCTAGCCCAGCCCTGGGAAAGTTCCCTGGCAGTGAGGATGTGTGGGGAACCATCCCATCACTATTTGCCTGACAACATTGCAGCCTCCACACCGTTAGACTCCTAAAACCACCTGTGTCCAATCCCACCTGCATGTAGCTGGGAAATATCAGCCTTGTATTTTGTTTCAGTAGATGTTGGTACGAAACATGCAACACTTGACACGGGGACGTTAAAAGTCCAAACGCACATTCTCCCCGTGTCTGCGTGGGTTTCACCCCCACAACCCAAAGATGTGCAGATTAGGTGGACTGGCCATGCTAAATTGCCCCACAATTGGAAAACATAATTGGCTACTCTAAATTCATTTTTTAAAAAGTCCAAACATGACAAAGGAATGATTTTTCTGGCCATTCTTGGCAGCGAGGTCTTCCGGTCCCGCAAACAGTGAATCCTGCTGTGCATTTCCCGGCAGCAGGGGTGCATAGAACAGGAAACCCCATCAAAAGATCCTGCTGTCGATAAACGGCAGGCCACCTCGGCCACTGTGAACCATGCCGCAGGACGCACGGAAAATCGCGCCCAAAGAATTTATTCTCACAGTATGCTTACGGGGATAGTGCGTAAGAGAGACTATTTGACAAATGAAGTTTGCTGTATATGTTTATGCACTTTACAATCGTGCTTGTTACTCAGGTATCAAATTTGTCACATGACCACACACAGTAAGAGACAATTACAATGTCGATGCTTCAAGAGAACACTAGACTGATCTCTGGTTGAAATAAATACTTCCTTCGTAAAGCTAACCAAACTCCTGTTGTACCCATGTTATAATGACCATGTATCTTGTGAATGCAAACAGCAATTATCTCCCTGTAATTCTAAGCGGTTCAGGTAGACAACTCATCACTTTTCTCAAGGGCAATAAATGCTGGCTTTGCCAGCAAAGCCCAGATCCCAGAAATAAACTTTTAAAAATTCAAAGATTCCTGGATTATTATTTGAGCAGCAACCAGCATTTCCTTCAGGACCTCTGGTTAGGCTGACTGCTCAACACCCGTTATAGCTCGGTGTCTCTCCCTCCTTTCACACATGAATTTTTCTTTTAAAATAAAAAATATTTATTAAAGTTTTTTATCACAATTTTTCTCCCTTACAAACAATAACCCCCCCCCCCCCCCCCGTAACAAAAAAAAACGAGAAATCGCGCAGAGCAAGATATATACATGGCAAAATGATATATTTACACAGCTTTGTACACTGGCCCTCACCCGTACGTGCCAGTTTCCCCAACCCTTCATGTTATCTCTTGCTCATCCACCCTCCCAGGCAGTCCCCCCTTTTCCCCCCCTTCCAGGACGTCCCCTCCTCCCCCCACGCCCCCCCCCAAGGTTGCTGCTGCTGACCGACCTTCCTCTAACGCTCCGCGAGATAGTCTAGGAACGGTTGCCACTGCCTGTAGAACCCCTGCGCAGACCCTCTCAAGGCGAACTTAATCCTCTCGAACATTATGAACCCAGCCATATCATTTATCCAGGCCTCCAGGCTGGGGGGCTTCGCCTCCTTCCACATTAGCAAGATCCTTCGCCGGGCTATTAGGGACGCAAAGGCCAGAATGCCGGCCTCTTTCGCCTCCTGCACTCCCGGTTCATCCACTACTCCAAATATTGCTAGCCCCCAGCTTGGCTTGACCCGGACTTTCACCACCTGAGATATTGCTCCCGCCACTCCTCTCCAGAACCCCTCCAGTGCCGGGCAAGACCAAAACATATGGACATGGTTCGCCGGGCTCCCTGAGCACCTTCCACATCTGTCCTCTACCCCAAAGAACCTACTCAACCTCGCCCCTGTCAAGTGCGCTCTGTGGACCACCTTAAATTGTATCAGGCTGAGCCTGGCACACGAGGAGGAGGAATTAACCCTACCTAGGGCATCAGCCCACAGACCTTCCTCGATCTCCTCCCCCAGCTCCTCCTCCTATTTACCCTTTAACTCTTCTACCAGCGCTCTCCCCGACCCATACACCCGAGATCACCCTATCTTGAACTTCTTGTGCCGGGAGCAACGGGAATTCCCTCACCTGTCGCCTCACAAAAGCCCTCATCTGCATATATCTAAAGGCATTTCCCGGGGGTAACTCAAACTTCTCCTCCAGTGCCCCTAGGCTTGCAAACGTCCCATCGATGAACAGGTCCCCCATTCTTCCAATCCCCGCCCGATGCCAGCTCTGGAACCCCCCGTCCATCTTCCCCGGAACAAACCGGTGGTTACCCCTGATCGGGGACCACACCGATGCTCCCATTGCACCCTGGTGCCGTCTCCACTGGCCCCAGATCCTTAGCGTTGCCGCCACCACCGGGCTCGTGGTATACTTACTCGGCGAGAGCGGCAGCGGGGCCGTCACCAACGCCCCCAGGCTTGTTCCTTTACAGGACGCCATCTCCATCCTCTTCCATGCCGCCCCCTCTCCCTCCATAACCCACTTGCGGATGATCGCCACATTTGCTGCCCAGTAGTAGCTCCCCAGGTTTGGCAGCGCCAACCCTCCTCGGTCCCGACTGCATTCCAGGAACCCTCTCCTTACTCTCGGGGTCTTATTCGCCCACACAAACCCCATAGTACACCTGCCTACTCTCTTAAAAAAGGCCTTAGTGATCACGATGGGAAGGCACTGAAACACAAACAGAAACCTCGGAAGGACCACCATTTTGACCGACTGCACTCTACCCGCCAGCGAGAGCGGTAACATGTCCCATCTTCTGAAATCCTCCTCCATTTGCTCCACCAACCTCGACAGATTCAGTTTATGTAGGGTCCCCCAACTCCTGGCTATCTGGATTCCCAGATACCGAAAGCTCCCCTCCGCCCTCCTCAGCAGTAGGTCCCCTATCCCTCTTTCTTGGTCCCCCGCCTGTAATACAAAGAGCTCACTCTTCTCTACATTGAGCTTATAGCCTGAAAACTCCCCAAACTCCCTTAGAGTCTGCATGACCTCCACCATCCCCTCCATTGGATCCGTCACGTACAGCAACAGGTCATCCGTATATAGTGACACCCGGTGCTCTTCTCCCCCTCAGACCACCCCCCTCCATTTATTAGACTCCCTCAATGACATGGCCAATGGTTCGATCGCCAATGTGAACAACAGGGGGGACAGGGGGCACCCCTGCCTCGTCCCTCGGTACAGTCGAAAGTACTCCGACCTCCGCCGGTTCGTCACTACGCTCGCCATCGGGGCTCTGTAAAGGAGCTTAACCCAATTGATAAACCCTACCCCGAACCCAAACCTACGCAGCACCTCCCAGAGGTACTCCCACTCTACTCAGTCAAAGGCCTTCTCCGCGTCCATAGCTGCCACTATCTCTGCCTCTCCCTCCTCCGATGGCATCATTACCACGTTTAAGAGCCGCCGCACATTGGTGTTTAGTTGCCTGCCCTTTACAAATCCCGTCTGGTCCTCGTGGATTACCCCCGGGACACAGCCCTCGATCCTCGTGGCCAGCACTTTTGCCAGCAACTTTGCATCCACATTGAAGAGCGAGATCGGCCTGTACGATCCACATTGCAGTGTGTCCTTGTCCCGCTTTAGGATCAAAGAAATTGTCGCTTCCGACATTGTCGGGGGCAGGGTCCCCCTCCTCTCTTGCCTCATTAAAGGTCCTCACCAGTAGCGGGGCCAACAGGTCTGCGTACTTCCTGTAGAACTCCACCGGGAATCCGTCCGGTCCCGGGGCCTTCCCCGCCTGCATGCTCCCCAAGCCCTTGCTCAGTCCCTCCAACCCAATTGGTGCCGCCAAACCAGCCACCTCTTGCTCCTCCACCCTCGGGAATCTCAGCTGATCTAGGAATCGTCTCATTCCCTCTTCCCCCGCTGGGGGCTGGGATCTGTACAGCTTTTCATAAAAGGCCTTGAATATCTTGTTTATTTTCGTTACACTCCGAACCGTGGCTCCCTTCCCATCTTTGACTCCCCCTATTTCCCTCGCTGCCATCCTCTTACGGAGCTGGTGTGCCAGCATCCGACTAGCCTTTTCCCCATACTCGTAGGTCGCCCCCTGCGCTTTCCTCCACTGTGCCTCCGCCTTCCCTGTGGTCAACAGGTCAAACTCCGTCTGGAGCCGTCGTCTTTCCCCAAGTAATCTTTCCTCCGGGGCCCCTGCGTATCTCCTGTCCACTCTCAAAATCTCCCCCACTAACCTCTCCCTTTCCATACCCTCTGTCCTCTTCCTATGAGCCCTAATGGAAATTAGCTCTCCCCTGATCATCGCCTTCAACGCCTCCCATACCACCCCCACCCGCACCTCCCCGTTGTCGTTGGCCTCCAAGTACCTTTCGATACACCCCATCACCTTCCCACACACCGCCTCGTCCGCCAGCAGTCCCACATCCAGCCACCACAACGGGCGTTGGTCCCTCTCCTCTCCCAGCTCCAGTTCCACCCAGTGTGGGGCATGGTCCGAAACGGCTATAGCCGAATACGCCGTCCCCTCCAGCCTCGGGATGAGCGCCCTACCCAGAACAAAGAAATCTATCCGGGAGTAGGCTTTGTGTACATGGGAGAAGAAAAAAAATTCCCTGGCCTGCGGCCTTGCAAACTGCCATGGGTCCACTCCCCCCATCTGATCCATAAACCCCCTAAGTCCCTTGGCCGCCGCCGGCCTCTTTCCAGTCCTTGACTTGGAGCGGTCCAGTGCTGGATCCAACACTGTATTGAAGTCCCCTCCCATTATCAGGCCTCCTATCTCCAGGTCCGGAATGCGCCCCAACATGCGCTTCATGAATCCTGCGTCATCCCAGTTCGGGGCGTATACGTTTACCAATACCACCCACGTCCCTTGCAGCCTACCGCTCACCATTACATATCGCCCTCCATTGTCCGCTACAATAGTCTTGGCCTCAAATGACACCCGCTTTCCCACCAATATTGCCACCCCTCTATTCTTCGCGTCCAGTCCCGAGTGGAATACCTGTCCTACCCATCCCTTTCTTAGCCTGACCTGGTCCGCCACTTTCAGGTGTGTCTCTTGGAGCATGGCCACGTCCGCCTTCAGTCCCTTTAAGTGCGCGAACACTCGAGCCCTCTTCACCGGCCCATTCAGGCCCCTCACATTCCACGTTATCAGCCGGATTGGAGGGGCTCCCACCCCCCCCCCCCCCCCCCCCCCACGCCCCGCCGACTAGCCATCTCCTTTTCTGGGCCAGTCCCATGTCCACGCCTCCCTCACCCTCCAGTCCCCCAGAGGGGGGACACCCGTCCCGACCACCTCTTCTGTGTCCCATTCCCTTTCGGCCAGTGCAACAGCAACCCTTTCCCCCCCCCCCTTCCCCCCCTCCCCTCCGCCTGCTAGACCCCTGTCTAGCTTTTTTGCTCCCCCCATGTCACTCCCGTAAGTCAGCTGATGCCTGCTGACCCCGGCTTCTCCCGCCGTCCCATTGACCTCCCCGCGTGGGTGTCTCCCAATCCATATGCATTCCTTCGTTCCCCTTCCTGCCTTTCCAAAGCCCGCTCCGCCTCCTCTGCCGCAGCTCCTGTCGCGGCCTTGTCTCTCTCCCCCAGCCCATGTAACATTTCCTGCGCGTGATTGACCCCCTGTATACAACAACCATCACACATCAAACCCCAAAACATTCCCCCCACCCTCACAAATCCTCAGTTAGAGTCCAACTTTTCGGCTTGTGCAAAGGTCCACGCCTCTTCAGGCGTTTCGAAGTAATATTGTTGGCCCTTGTATGTGACCCACAGTCGCGCTGGCTGCAGCATTCCGAATTTCACTTCTTTCCGGTACAACGCCGCTTTGGCCCGGTTGAAACCCGCTCTCCGCTTTGCAACCTCCGTGCTCCAGTCCGGGTATATTCGGATCTCTGCATTGTCCCACTTACTGCTCCGCTCCTTCTTGGCCCATCTCAGGACCCACTCTCTGTCCGTGAACCGGTGGAACCTCACCACCATCGCCCTTGGCGGCTCATTTGCCTGGGGCTTCTTCGCCAGCACCCGATGTGCCCCGTCCAACTCCAGCGGCCTCGAAGGGGCCTTCATGCCCATCATCGCCTCGAGCATCGTGCTCCCGTATGCCCCGGCATCAGCCCCCTCCACTCCCTCAGGGAGACCCAGGATTCGCAGATTCTTTCTCCTCGGCCTGTTCTCCAGGTCTTCGAGTCTTCCCGCCCACCTCTCGTGTAGCGTCTCGTTCTGCTCCACTCTCACCGCCAGGCCCACAAGCTCGTCCTCGTTTTGACTGACTCTTTTCTGTACCTCCTGGATCTTAGCTTCGTGGGCCTTCTGGGTGATCCCGAGTCCTTCAATTGCCGAAAGCATAGGCGCCAACATCTCCTTGCGCATCTCCTCGCGCTGCTCCTCGAAGCAGCGCTTGATGAACTCCTGCAGCTCCCCTTTGTCCTTGGCCACCGCCATTTTGTTTTCTTTCCCTCACTTCTCCCGTTGCTCCAGTGCCGCTCCTTTGGCCGTTACACTTCTGGTCCATTTCATAGAAGTTGGAGGGGGACCTCTCTCTTCCCTTCCCCACGGGCTGCGTCAAAAAAAAAAAAGTTCCGTTGGGGCTCCTCTAACGAGCCCGAAAGTCCGTGGTAGCGGGAGCTGCCGAATCGTGCGGCTTAGCTCCGCATAGCCGCAACCGGAGGTCGAGAGGGAATCCTTTTGGCAGTGTTCGCTTCAGCAGTCTGCCCCAAAAAGTCTATGGAAACTCCTGAAAAAGGTCTGAGAGTCCGTTCCAGACGGGAGCTGCCGAATGCGCGACCTACTCCTCCATGGTCGCCACCGGAAGCCTCGTCCCTGCTTCTTCAATGGCCTTGGTAGATCTTTTCACAGTTGTTCCCTCTGCTGCTAGAATTCACCTTTGATAGAGTCAAGTCAGATTGCAGCTTTAAGCTTGCCCTTCCCTCGCCTGCATGCTGGAAGAGGCCTTTGTCTATTCCTGCAGCTCAAGCCAAATCTTTTACTGTTTCTGCCAGGTCTGATAGACAAAAGACATAACATTCCTGGGGGACACTGTCAGGGGAATGCTGCAGTCTTCTTCCCACACCGGGAAATGTCAAACAAATGCCGTGGGGGCCCTGTAAAAGAGCCCAAAAGTCCGTTCCAAGCGGGAGCTACCGAATATGCGACCTAGCTCTGCATAGCCGCACCTGGAAGTCACACATGAATTTTTCATCGGGACCTTATACAACCACTGTTGGGATATGATTTTCTACTTGAAGCAACCTCGTGTTTGTGCGAGGCAAGCAGGCTGCTTAGCCATTTAGAGGCCTTGCGCACCTCGTGTGCCGATCAGGCATCAAAGGGACAGCCAAAATGTCGATTCAGATTTTCAACTGCTGGCTACCCATTTGCCAGGCACAAACTGGATGGCTGTGAGTTGAACTTCTCCCCCAGTGTGTGTTTGAGGAAAGTTATTGCTGATCATAAATTCCATATCTCTCATAGCTCATAACTTTAATCAATTTGAAGTAGCACAAATGGGTACTTACAAAGCAACAGGAAATCAATGTCACTCCATAGTCAAGGTTCTGATTTTATAGGGGTGAAAAGATTTAGTACAGCCATATTGGTCCAGGAAAATATCCTGTATTGATCCAATGAAAAAGTATCACACATCCTCCTTAATCTCTCCTTTTATGGATGTGTTAGGCTTTGGATGTAGCCATTTTGTATCAGGAGACATAAACATAATGAAGAAGTAAAAACCCACAGTAAATACTGAGGGCAGCTATCAAAACAAAGCTACCAGAAAAATAAGAGAGAGAAATCACATTCATGGCCAGCTCTCAAAACGGGGAGAAAAAATAGACATAATACAGAATGAATGTTCACTGAATCAAATTAGTGATGGAAGCCACAATAAGTCAAAGAATATCAAAATAAACCGCAGCTAATCGAAGCATGAAGTCACCAATGGCAACATGAACAAAGTTCACAATCTGTCAGTGGAACACCCACACTATTTTTCAAATCTAGCTTGCTAACCATTGCCGACATTATCAATGGGGTCCGTGTACACCCAATGATTAAATATGTAAATTCACATGAAAGTTTAGGGCACAGTGAACGTATATTAAGGAATCCTCTGTACATCAAACCCTTGTAATAGAAACCATTCATACTGGTGTTGTACATCTGCAAATGTTCACCCTGAGTGCACAGTTTATATTACTGTAATTCTAGTAAAAGCACAATCTAAATGGTGTGACATTTGAGCCAGCCTTTGATATGTCCCCAGACAACACAAAACAGCAGTGTGATAACCTGACATTGCTCTGCAGACATTTTACTCTGTACTGAAATGGTTGGACTTAAAAACTCTCAAGACTATATAAAGGTTCCCTTGGAGGGTGACAATGTTGGCATTCAATGCTTTTACTGTACACTCTAAATAAAAATAATTACATTTATTGTGTAGATGTGCATTGATATACAATATATAGGAGAGGATTAAGTCGCAGCATCATTTATATAGTTATGAGCAATAGTACTCCACACCTAATATTACAGTAAATTGTGATTCACTGATTCCCTGACTGGTACTGACATCAACTGGTTATAACTGGGTCAGTGCAATTCTATTCAGATGGAGAGGGCGAGGTAAGAGCCAAAGGCAAGGTGTTCTCTAACTTCTATTCCTTTACAGGTACAGTGTATTATTATTATTGTTGTTATTAGAAATCATACCATAATAATTTAGTTTTATGGGCATCTGAAAGACAGGTGCTGTAAGTTCACTCTTGGTTTCATGATTGTTTTACCAACAATCATCTGTAGGGGTATAAATTCCATCGACGTTCTGCTGCTTTCTCATTCATATTGAGGGGAAACTGATAGAATCTCTCAGAAAAGAGTGAAGTCCGGAATGTTCTGGGTCTCCACAGATTACAGAAGTGTGGTAAACCACTGTTGTACTTATATTAGAGGATGTACAGTAGAACCTGCACTACAGGTTCGCCTGTGGCCCCTGCCTCCTGGCTCCGCCCAGGAGGCGGGGTATAAATATGCGTGTCCTCCAGCTCGCAGCCATTTTGCCAGCTGTTGTGGGAGGCCACACATCTGATACCAATAAAGCCTCAGTTTGGATTCAACTTCTGTCTTTAGTCAAATTGATCATGCCTCAAGAAGTATCTAACTTGTTTTGCGGGAGGTGGAAACACAAGCCACACAAACATCATCAGGGAGCACAGTCAGGAATAGAGGTCGGAATTTCCCCAGGTTGGTTGTGTGGTTGTGCTGGGTGGGGAAAATAGAAGAAAATGTTTCGAGGGCACCAGCTCAGGCCTTTGGCTTCCTAGGCAAGTGACCTTACCACTATGCAACCACCTCCCCAAAGCGATTGCATCCCATTCTGGCTTTCCCGCAGGCATGTTGGGATGCTGCAGGATACCCCTAAGCCATTTGAAATACTTACAAAACATAGAACATAGAACATTACAGCGCAGTACAGGCCCTTCAGCCCTCGATGTTGCGCGACCTGTGAAACCACTCTAAAGCCCATCTACACTATTCCCTTATCATCCATATGTCTATCCAATGACCATTTGAATGCCCTTAGTGTTGGCGAGTCCGCTACTGTTGCAGGCAGGGCATTCCATGCCCTTACTACTCTCTGAGTAAATAACCTACCTCTGACATCTGTCTTATATCTATCTCCCCTCAATTTAAAGCTATGTCCCCTCGTGCTAGACATCACCATCCGAGGAAAAAGGCTCTCACTGTCCACCCTATCCAATCCTCTGATCATCTTGTATGCCTCAATTAAGTCACCTCTTAACCTTCTTCTCTCGAACGAAAACAGCCTCAAGTCCTTCAGCCATTCCTCATAAGATCTTCCCTCCATACCAGGCAACATTCTGGTAAACCTCCTCTGCACCCTTTCCAATGCTTCCACATCCTTCCTATAATGCGGCGACCAGAATTGCACACAATACTCCAAATGCGGCCGCACCAGAGTTTTGTACAGCTGCAACATGACCTCATGGCTCCGAAACTCAATCCCTCTACAAAAGTACTTAGGCTAGAATTTTCCCGAGGAGGCCCTCTTTTCCAAGGTGCAGAAGTCCCGTGCTGTGCTTCCAAAATGGCAGTCCTGTGGAGGCACATGCACAGTGGGAAGAGCATCACCAGTGAAACTGACAAGGTGTGAAGCCTTTGAATGGTCACACTGAAGCGCCCCAACCGTGGCCATTGAAAGGCTGCTGCTGAAAGCATCTTCTCTCTCAGTGTGTTTTCACTGACTGACAGGCAATTACCAACTGCTTGGACGGCACTTCACTCACCTTCAGCTGACTTCCTTGCTGTCAGCCTGCACAGCAGAGAAGCAGCTCATGCAGCTCCCCTTTCCACCACTGAAAAGGGGCAAAAGCTAGTCCAGCAGCAGCAGCACCAGCCTCCTTCACCTCAGCTATATACCACTCCACAGGACAGTGAAATTCAGCTGGAAGAAGATCCATCACAGTGTCTGCAGGCTCCTAGGCATGCCTGAGCACCAGTGCCTCAGGGGACCCTGTCTCTCACAACAGGTCACTGATGACATCTGCAGACTCTTGGAACAAGACCTCCTTCCTAATGGAATAGTTGGGCACACAATCGTCAGTGGCCTCCCTTGGTGACCAAAGCTTTGGTTTTTTCATTCATATGGGCTTCGACACTGGAGATGTGCTGTGGAGTCACCTGTGTCCTTGAAGGTCAGGTTCCTTTCTATTGCCCTACAAAGAAAATATTGAATAATAATAATATTTATTATTGTCACAAGTAGGCTTACATTAACACTGCAATGAAGTTACTGTGAAAATCCCTTAGTCGCAACACTCCGGCGCCTGTTGAGTACAGCACAGTGGTTAGCACAGTTGCTTCATAGCGCCAGGGTCCCAGATTCAATTTCCAGCTTGGGTCACAGTCTGTGTGGAGTCTGCATGTTCTCTCCGTGTCTCTCCTCCAGGTGCTCCGGTTTCCTCCCACAAGTCCCGAAAGACGCGCTGTTAGGTGAATTGGACATTCTCCCTCTGTGTACCCGAACAGGCGCCGGAATGTGGCGACTAGGGGATTTTCAGAGTAACTTCATTGCAGTGTTAATATAAGCCTACTTGTGACAATAAAGATTATTATTATACACCAAGAGAGAATTCAGAATGTCCAGTTCCCTAACAGCACTTCTTTCGGGACTTGTGGCTGCAAATCTTTCTGTTTGTGTATATGTATATACCCATTTTGAACTTTTTTTTGCTTTCATAGACTCATTTCCTCAGCATGCACATTCCATGGGTAACTCAACTGTCAAGTCAATAATTTCCAGAACTCTGGAAACGATGTTGCTGAGAGAAATGTGGGAACATGCAGGTTGATTCTTTCTTCACTGCTATGCAGGTGCAAAATGTTAATGAGAATTGAATCATGGGCACGTGGTCAAAAAAGATATAAACCAGAATTTTCATCTATAAAATCGGCGGTGTACCCATCTTTGCCACCTCCAGGAGGCCTGATGTCTGATTAATACTCTAATGAGAATTAATGCTTTAAATATTCCAAGTCCATTGTTAGCATTTTTTTAAAATGCATCTTCTGGTTATACATGTTTTTTTAATAGATCGGGGAAGAATAGTTTGACTGGTGTTTCAGCTTTGTTCTTTGATTAGGGCAGCACAATAGCACAGTGGTTAGTACTGTTACTTCACAGTGCCAGAGTCCAGGTTCGATTCCCGGCTTGGGTCACTGTCTGGGCGGGGTCTGCACATTCTCCCCGTGTCTGCGTGGTTTCCCCTGGGGGCTCCAGTTTCCTCCCACACTCCAAAGGTGTGCAGGTTTGGTAGATTGGCCATGCTAAATTGCCCATAGTGTCCAAGAAGGTTAGGTGGGGTTACGGAGATAGGGTGGATGTGTGGGCTTGGGTAAGCTGCTCTTTCCAAGGGCCGTTGCAACCTCGATGGGCCGAATGGCCTCCTTCTGCACTGCAAAGTCTATGATTCTATGATCGCAATCCCTCAAATAGTTGAGACCTTGTGAGAAAAGTACATAATCCTGTATTATCTGGAGTTGCTTCTGAAACGGAACTTTCTAGTTCTTTGAAAGTGATGCGAAAAGGTTAAGCAAAGAAAAAAGAAAGCCTTAGGCCTTAAATTTGAAGTTCTGATTTCATCTCAGACAAGAGGGCAGTAAATTTCACTTATTCAGAAATGCTTCAGTGAGTTGTCTTACATTGTGATAAAACCAGACACAGTATACCAGTGATGTCATTCTTGTCCTGAACCATGGAATGCAGCACAGCATCAGTTAAGAGCTGTCAGTATAAATCCCAGCTGACTTGTTGCACATCAGAAAACAATTAGGAATATTCAGCAACACTAGGAAGGTCTAGTCTGATGTCAAGTTAATTTGAAGAGGTTGGGGAGAAGATGGATAACATCATACACAGTGTTTTATGTTTAAAAAAAACCAAAGACAATGATGAGGCATCCATAAAGTATAAGTGTAATAAAATGTTATTGAATATTAGTCCACATGTTTTCATTTTAAATCTGTAAAAAACAATCATGTTTTACAGATCACTTTTCAGTGTTGATTCATTCGACAACAGTGAAGATAGAGCCAAGCAAAGAATGTTTTCCCTGACTTCCCCGTTCTGTCAAAGATTATGAAATTCAATCTTCAGTTTTTATTTGAACATACATTTCACTAAACACTGTTTATAGTATATTAAATGTGCCTTAATCAATTCAACAAAGGGTGCATTCAACAAATCTACCTTCTTTATGCTGCTGATATATATTACACAAAATCATTGTGCATATTTGATATTGTAATTAGCAGCATCATTTTATCAAACATTATTTTTATTCAGTTTGAGCTAGTTGTCTTAAAGAGTTTATCATCAGGGATACTGATGTACATTGCTGTTGATTGACAGTGCTGTGTTTTTTTGACTTGGTGTAGCCCAGTGATATAAGTACTGTGGTTTCGAAAGTACGACATTGGACACGCAAGTAACCACAGGGCGGATGTATTACATTATGTTGCAAAGCCACTTGAAATTTAACTTTATGTTTGACTGTTCTTATAGAATATATTGTGAGGGCCCATCCTGATGATTCCCTTATTTCCCCTTTCTTTATGTTTTTTTGCCATTATCCTTTTGTCAATGTGGAGTTTGCACATTCTCCCTGTATCTGCATGGGTCTCACAACCCAAAGATGTGCAAAGTAGGTGGATTGGTCAAGCTAAAATTGTCCCTTAATTGGAATATTTTAAGAAAAGAACCTGAAAGAATCAATCTACAGTGAAAACCATTACAGGCTGGAAACAGAAAACTGAAAGCCTTCAAGGAAAGTGTTCTAAAAGACAACCATCTGAAACAAATATTCTATCCTTTCATTTATTATTTTCACAGCTCTCTTCCCCTCTGTGTTTATTTATCGTGTGTGTATGTGTGTGTGTATAGAGGGTGGGAGCAAGTTAAAGTGGGGGGTTAGGAATTAAATACTTAACCAGTTGTATTTGCTGCATATTTCACTATAGTTCTTGTTCTAAATAAAAAGTAATTGTGTTTAAATTTACCAACTGGTGACTGTAATTATCGGGAAGCCAAAGGCCAAAACCTTTGGGTATTTTTCTCAGAATTATTGGTTAATTCACATGTGTTATGACTCTAGGTCAAGTGGGGCTGCGATTGACTGCACACTAGCCTGGGTGCTATAACATAATTTGGGGGCTCGGGTCCAGGATCTTTGGAATAGTAAATGGTGACGTTTGGGTACAGTATAAATTAAAAAGAGACAGCAGGTTTGTAGAAATATACCAGGATGGCTCTGGAAGTTGCTAAGATTTTTCTTCAGGTGGGTGACTTGTCTTTGATTTATTTCAGAGGTTTCAAAAAGACAAGCTAATCAAATTGGCAGGTGAATTAAAAATAGAGGTATTTGATAAAGCTAGGAAGGTAGAGATAACTAAAGCAATTGCTCAGCATTTAAAATGAAAAGAAATACCAAAAGCACAGCCTGGATCATGGATCCATCAGTAGAATTAGCTAATTCCAGTAACAAATGAAACAATTAGAGATGGAGGAAAAATAAATGGAAATGCAGCAAAAAGAAAAAAGCTTTTTGAAATGGAAATTGAAGTGAGGTGGTTGGAATTAGAGAGAGAGGAAAAAGTAAAAGAGCGAGAGAGGAAAAAGTATTAGAGAAAAAGGAAATAGCAAAAGAGAAAGAGTTTCAGCTTAAGGCACTGGAAATTAAAAGGGAGCTGCAGGAGTTAGAGGGGAGCTTAATTCTAAAATGGAACCCAGTGACGATGCGTTTAAAGGCCCTCCCAAAATTTGAAGAGAAGGAGGTCAATCTTTAATGCATTTGAGAAAATAGCAACCCAATTGGAGTGGCCAAAAGAAAAGTGGACATTACCCATGCAAAGGAAATTGACAGGTTGGTCACAGGAAGATGATGCTTCCTTGTCAGAGCAAGTGTCTAATAATTCGGACGAGGTAAAAAAGACTATTCTGGGTGCATATGAAATGTTTCCTGAAGCAGAGAGGCAGAAGTTTCAGCCAGGACAGACTTATGCCGAATTTGAAAGGATTAAGCAGAACAATTTTGATAGATGGGTACGAGCATTGGGAGTTGCAATTACCTATGAGGCTCTGTGAGAGGTCACTCTCTTAGAAGAATTTAAGAATTCCGTAACTTCTGTGATAAGAACCCATGTTGAAGACCAAAGGGTGATGACTACCAGACAAACAGCATTAATAACTGATGATTATGAGCTGGTCCATAATTTTAAAACCCTTGTTCCATCAACCTCACAATTTTGAAAAAGGATTGGAAGTAGGAGAGTGAAAGGAAGGCAGGTAGCCAAGGTAAAGATTGGATAGCTGGGTACGCTCCGAGACCTCCTTCTCATATCAGGAAGGAAGGTACTGAGGGTGTAGAGCGAGGCTTGAAAGCCTAGGTGTTACCATTGTAATAAGGTGGGGCATGTTCGTTCAGCATGTTGGTAGTTGCAAGGAAAGCCCATGGAACTCTTTGGAGTTCATAAGGAGGATTCTCAAAAGGAAACAAAAGTGGAGAATACTACAAGGCAGACTGTAGCTTTAACTGGTAGGTAGACACTGCTGTGGGAGCAAGTATGATGAATGAGGTAGATTAGAGATTTGCAGGGTTTTTGTCCAAGGGGAAGATTACCCCATTTTCCTCAACTGAGGTAGAAAAACCCATAACTATTTTAAGGGACACAACTGCTATGCAAACCCTCTTACTGGAGAAGGATTTGTTTTTCCCTCCAGAGAGTTCAATGAAAGCTAAGGAGTGAAGTGGATAGTTGGAGATTATATCCCAGTTCCATTGTAGAAAGTACAATTGTTGTATGATTTAGTGTCAGATCCAGCAATGGTCGGAGTGGTTAAGGCATTACAAGTGGACAGAGTAGATTTAATTTTGGAGAATGGTTTGGCAGGAGCAAAGGTTGTAGCTTCATCCATAATTACAGAGAGTCTGAGGGAAGTACTACGGAGAGTGCATGAGATACAAGTGGCAGGACAGGTGGGAATTAGGAAAAACCCACGGTTAAAAAATATTGCAGACTGGAAACAGAAATCTCAAACTGAAAGCCTTGAAGGAAAGTGTGCTTAAAGGCAACCGTCTGAAACAAAGACTCAATTCAACGTCATCCATAAATTCAAAAATTTACATTTGTAAACTTCACTCGCCAATTCTGTATGTGGATCATTCTCCAAGACAGAGTCATTGGGCTGAATTTCTTTCTGATCTTATGGATGGCCCATCATTAGTGAGAAACGTGGGTTGTGGGCATGTACCCATGGATGGTGGAGACCTGTTTTATTCAGCAGGTGAGGAAATAAAAACTTGAAACATTTGAAAGGCCCATTGCAGGAGGAGAAACTCATTCAGATAAATCTCTATGGTTCAAGGGGCTTCCTTCATTGCCCAGGAACACATCTTTGATTTGAAAAAAACTACCCACCCCAGGCTGCAGCTGGGTGGCTGCCTCTATTTAGCTTGGCAGCTTCCCCACACAGTGGGGTGTCAGTCTGCCATCAGCAAAATGCTGACAGCCTGGTAAAATGACTCTTAATAGCCCTTAACGTTTCATAAGGGTGTTAATAAGGCACTTAGTTAAGACAAAAACTACATTTCATTCTTTTTAGCCGGAAGCCAGCAGCCAGAACGAACACATGGATTTACGAGGATTACAGGCCTCCCCGTATTGCAGGATGCCAGTGACTGAACACACATCACTTTGTGGGCAATGGAATCCCTATACTGGAACTGAAAGAATTTCCACTCCCTCAACATCCATCTGGTGTTTGACCATGGGCAATGAATTGTGCAGATCAATGTCTGGTATTCTGGCAGCAGTGTCTTCAATCTGTGGCAGCCCAGTGTGCCAGCTGTATTTGAGCCACCGCTGGGAAGCAAACAGTGGTTACTGGGCCAGAAAGGACTATTCACTGATGACATGACTGATTTCACCAGTGTAGAGTCCACACACATGGGGGGGGGGGGGTAGCATGCAAAAAAGTGAAAAACCATGCTGCCGAAGTTAAATATGACAGCGCAAACCATTGTCTTGCTGAAACAGTGTTTCCACCAGTAGGAGGAACATTATTGTACGTGGCAGAGCAGCTGTCAAGGTGTGTGGTGGTCTGCTGAACATTGTGGAACCTCACCATCATGAAAGGGCCCTTTCCACAAGCTACACTGTGAGCAGCTAAGGAGACGGAAGATGAGGGGGAGGAAGAAGATGGAGAGGAGAAAGAAGAAAAGTGGGAACCTGGACAGCCCATTTCTGACCTGGCTGTGTATGAAGAAATAGACCAGGCTGATTCCTGGGATGGCGGGACAGTCGTATGAGGAGAGATTGAGTCGGGTAGGTTTATATTCACTGGAGTTTAGAAAAATGAGGGGAGAATCTCACAGAAACCTATAAAATTCTAACACGACTAGACAGGGCAGATGCAGAAAGGATGTTCCCAATGGCAGTGGGGGGAGGAATCCAGAACCAGGGGTCACAGTTTAAGGATACGGGGTCAACCATTTTGGACTGAGAAGAAGATAAATTTCTTCACCCAGAGAGTGGGAAGCCTGTGGAATTCTTTACTACAGAAAGCAGTTGAGGTCAAAATATTATGTTTTCAAGAAGTTAGATATAGTCATTGGGATAAAGGGATCAAAGGTTATGGGGGGGAAGGTGGGAACAGGTTACTGAGTTGGATGATCAGCCATGATCATTAAAAATGGTGGAGCAGGCTCGAAGAGCCGAATGGTCTACTCCTGCTTCTATTTTCTATGGGAGCGATATACTGGCGCATCCCATCCTGATTCCAGCATGATGCAACTTGTAGATCCCGAAAGATGGCTCTCCCGGGATTCCAGTGGTTGTTACGCCTCGTGATATCTAACCAGATCTCACAAGATGTTACGATTTGGATCCTGTCCACAATGGGCAGGACCCAGACTTGCAAAGTTAAGTGAGTTTAAAAGCCCACTTAACTTTGTCTACGCTAGCCCCCCGGCATCTACTGGCTCTGCTGAGGAGATCCCAGCTGGGCGCCGTTTGGCACTGGTCCCCACAAATGGGGTGCAGATAGAACAGTATTGGGGGGGGCGGTCTCCCAGACAGTTGAAGAGGCCACCAGGTTGTCGGCCTCTGGCCAGGCTGGCATCTTGGCTCTGCTGGTGCCACCCAGACATTTTGGCATTGCCAGCTTGTCACCCAGGTGGCACTGCCAGGATGCCCAGGTAGCACTTCCACATTGGCAGGGGCACTTCCAGGATTCCAGGCTCGCAGTGCCATGGTGCCAGGCTGGTATTTTGCTTGTGCCGGGAATTGGGTCCGGAGGTGCCCTGCCCATATGAGGTGGGGTGCGGGGGGGGGGGGGGGGGGGGGGGACCCCCTTACAGGTGAGTTGGTGCATTGGGGGTTCCGGGGGCTG
The DNA here is from genome assembly GCF_047496885.1 of Scyliorhinus torazame. NCBI lineage: Eukaryota > Metazoa > Chordata > Chondrichthyes > Carcharhiniformes > Scyliorhinidae > Scyliorhinus > Scyliorhinus torazame. The sequence continues at coordinate 148,354,231 of NC_092719.1, forward strand.
CATCGGGGGGGGGGGGGTGCCAAGAGACCTGGACACCATTTAAAAATGGTGCCCCAATCTCTTCCGGTGCTGAAGAGGTCCGCTCGTCCAACCTCCTGCAGGAAATGAAGTTAAGTGCAGCCGCAGGGGGCCATTCCCTGCAGGGGGCCGAAATAACAATAAAGTGCCATTAGATAGTGGGATCGTTCCCAGTGCTACAAGTGCCAGAATTGACCCCATTAATCCCACCTAGAATGTTTTTTGATTAAATCGCGATCTATGTTTCTATGAATGTGATACGAGTAACTTCAGCTCAAATTCCTCATTCACCAATAATCCCACACTTTAACATTCCTGTCATTGACCATCACAGCGTCAATTTAGCCAGAATGTAAAAACAAAGTCAGCACAAACTTAAAATTTCAAATTATCTTGATAAATTGACACATTGCACACCACCTAATAACCGTTGTGCAATCCTTTCGCGCCTATCTTCCATGCCTTTTCTGTCTTGGTGCTCCTGGTGCTACCACAGTCACTGCAGCATGGCTGTAGAAGGATACTGACTTTGAGTACAAGAGACTGCAGGTTGCCTTGAAGGATAACCTCAAATAACTCTGGGTCTAGAAGGCCCTCCTTTGGACTGCACCATCTCAGCATGTTTGACAGCAGCTGTCTGGACTGGCGAGCTGACAGGCGATAGAAAGGGTACTGGTGACTTGGCAGAAGTGGGAGTATGAAGGCTATCATCCTGAGAGATGACAGCAGGTTCATGCTCCACGCAAACACTGCCATTCCCCTGCGGTGGCACCTCAGTAATTCTCTCCTATTTCTCATCCACAGGGTATCTCTTGGTCACATCCTCAGAAAGCACAATGTTATTTTTCACACATACATTGATCAGTAATTCGAGTAATCTGTTGCAGCAAATGTTGCTGGACTGTTGTGACAGCTTGAAAACCACTTTGAACACTTGCATCTACAGCCACGATGACAGCATTCTGAGATGATATGGCAGCTCACTGTCTACGAGAGTGCTGGAAGTGGAGATTATGAATGATTTCAAAATAAATTGGATTGACACTTGAGGGAGATAAACTTGCAGGGATAGAAGGATAGAGAAGTGGAATGGGACTGATTGGATTGCTTGACAGAGAGCCAGCATAGACTCGATACGCTCAATGTTAATGCCTTATTGTTACACTACCCCGCCAACATGTTTGAAGATGTGGGGGTGCTCATAAAATAAAGTATGTGGCTTGCCTGCTGCCTTCCTGCCTGTCCCATACCGGCCCCCATTTTACAGGTGGCAATGAAGGTGACAACAGCCTGCCCACTCTCTGTCCAATTGAGGCCCTTAAATGGCAATTTCAGTGCTTCATCTTGTCCTTGCTGCTATTTTACCAGCAGCAGGGGGAGGCCTAGCCTAATGGGTAGCTCAGCAGCTTTTACTGTTGTCAAGCAAAAGGTGGGGGAATCTTCCTTTAGTCCATCAAAGGCACAACCACCCCTGCCCCCATTCCCCAAGGTCATGTCCTCTAAACCTCCCTATCTAGCCTCTTTCAAAGGCCCGCCAGCCGGGTCCAGGCAATAGCCAGGACTTGCCTTCAGTCTGGCCTCCATCATCATTTGAATTGTCCAGCAACGCTCCAAGGGGGGGAACTTTCTCCCCATATGGATGCAGAAGACTCGCTGTGAGCTAATTAACCCCCACACCCCGACACCCTGTCAGCAGAAAACTGGCTGTGGGGCAGCCGGCTTTCCATGTGGGGGGGCTGCCTGTTGATGTTTATTCATAGGGGTAGGGTGGAGAACATAGCAACTCATAAAATCCAGCCCTATGACTCTAAGTAAGCAGAGTCTGCATGAAAACAGTCTGAGTTCCACCGCAGCATCCAGATATTGATTGGTTTCTGCTTCTCTCCTATTTCTCATCCACAGGGTGTACCTTGTGTGGTGGTATGTATTAGGGGTCATGTGGGACTGTGAAGCCGAGATGCTATTGGCTGACAGATCTCAGGTCCTGGTTGGCTGCCGACTCCTGGCTCCGCCCTGAAGGCGGAGTATAAGAACCCGAGCTTCTCCCCGCGGCTTCATTCTGTTGCTGAGCTGCTGGGGACAAGCATCGCTTAATAAAGCCTGGATCGGCTTCATCACTTCTCGTCTCTCGTAAGTCATTGTGCGCTACAATTTATTAAGCGAGCTTAAAAGACTATGGAGCTCCGGATCGCCTCGGAATGCCTGCGGATCAGCCCCCACGCAGCAAACTCGGCAGCAGTATTCAAACACTGGCAAGCATGCTTTGAAAGCTACCTCCGAACGGTCCCCAGCCGGATCACAGAAGACCAGAAAATGCAGGTCCTGTATTCGAGGGTAAGCCCGGAAATTTACCCTCTCATAGAAGACGCAGAGGATTTCCCAACGGCGCTCGCATTGCTGAAGAGCATCTACGTTCGGCCCGTTAACCAGGTCTACGTGCGCCACCAACTCGCGACGAGACGGCAAAGTCCCGGAGAATCGCTAGAGGAATTCTACGCCGCGCTGCTAATTTTGGGACGGGGCTGCAGCTGCCCGCCGGTGAACGCAATCGAACACACGGACCTGCTAATTCGCAATGCATTTGTGGCAGGTATGAACACTCCCCAAATCCGCCAAAGACTTTTAGAAAGAGAGTCGCTAGGACTCTCAGAGGCACGGGCCCTTGCAGCTTCCCTAGATGTGGCCTCGCAAAATGCCTGCGCCTACGGCCCCGACCGCGTGGCAGCCCCTTGGGCTCCGTGGACCCCCGTCGCGACAAACTCCCCCCCCCTCGCAAGCTTCCCGGGGGGTCGCTGAAATCCCCGGAGAAGAACGAGCCCAGCACATCCCAAACGCTCCCCAACCCCACCAGTGCCCCATGTGCGACACGCGGGCGCCGCCATTTTGGGTCCTGGGCACCACGAGGGGAGGATGGGTGCCGCCATCTTGTGACCCCCCAGCCACGTGCGATTCATGGGGGTGGCCATTTTGTCCACCCCCGACCACGTGCGATCCATGGGGGCAGCCATTTTGTCCACCCCCGGCCGCGTGCGATTCATGGACGCCACCATCTTGGTTGACAACAAAGGACCCCAGCATCGACGGCTCCATGGGGTCTGAAGAAGACGCCGCGACACTACTACCACGACTGGCTTCGGTGACACTGGATCAATCGCGGCCCCGGACGCTCCAGACGACGACAACAACGGTGCTGGTCAACGGATACGAGACGCCATGCCTGATCGACTCCGGGAGCACTGAAAGTTTTATTCACCCAGACACGGTAAGACGCTTTTTTCTGACCATTCATCCAAGCATGCAAAAGATTTCCCTAACTGCAGGGTCCCACTCCGTAGAGATCAAAGGGTTCTGCATCGCGAACCTAACAGTGCAAGGGAGGGAGTTTAAGAACTACAGGCTCTACGTCCTTCCCCAACTCTGCGCGCCCACATTACTGGGATTAGATTTCCAGTGTAACCTGCAGAGCCTAACATTCCAATTTGGCGGCCCAATACCCCCACTCACTATCTGCGGCCTCGCAACTCTCAAGGTTGAACCGCCGTCCTTGTTTGCAAACCTCACCCCGGATTGCAAACCCGTCGCCATTAGGAACAGACGGTACAGCGCCCAGGACCGGATATTTATTCGGTCTGAAGTCCAGCGGTTGCTGAAGGAAGGCATAATCCAGGCCAGCAATAGTCCCTGGAGAGCCCAGGTGGTAGTAGTAAAGACCGGGGAGAAGCAAAGGATGGTCGTAGACTATAGTCAGACCATCAACAGGTACACACAGCTAGATGCGTACCCTCTCCCCCGCATATCCGACATGGTCAATCGGATTGCGCAGTATAAGGTCTTCTCCACCGTGGACCTCAAGTCCGCCTACCACCAGCTCCTCATCCGCCCAGGTGACCGCAAGTTCACCGCCTTCGAGGCAGACGGGTGGCTATACCATTTCCTAAGGGTCCCATTTGGTGTCACAAACGGGGTCTCGGTCTTCCAACGGGAGATGGACCGAATGGTTGATCAGCACGGGTTGCAGGCCACGTTGCCGTATCTCGACAACGTAACCATCTGCGGCCACGATCAGCAGGACCACGACGCCAACCTCACATATAACGAGGAAAAGTGCGTTTTTAGCACAAACCGGTTGGCCATCCTGGGATACGTAGTGAGCAATGGGATAATAGGCCCCGATCCCGAACGTATGCGCCCCCTTATGGAATTCCCCCTCCCCCACTGCTCCAAAGCCCTGAAACGTTGCCTGGGCTTCTTTTCATATTACGCCCAGTGGGTCCCCCAGTATGCAGACAAGGCCCGCCCGCTAATACAGTCCACTACCATTCCCCTGTCGACAGAGGCTCGCCAGGCCTTCAGCCGCATCAAAGCGGATATCGCAAAGGCCACGATGTGCACCATCGACGAGTCCCACCCCTTCCAGATCGAGAGCGACGCATCCGACGTAGCTCTGGCGGCCACCCTTAACCAAGCGGGCAGACCTGTGGCCTTTTTCTCCCGGACCCTCCACGCCTCAGAAATCCGCCACTCCTCAGTGGAAAAGGAAGCCCAAGCCATAGTGGAAGCTGTGCGACATTGGAGGCATTACCTGGCCGGCAGGAGATTCACTCTCCTCACCGACCAACGGTCGGTAGCCTTCATGTTCGATAATGCACAGCGGGGCAAAATTAAAAATGACAAGATCTTAAGGTGGAGGATCGAGCTCTCCACCTTCAACTATGAGATCTTGTATCGTCCCGGAAAGCTGAACGAGCCGTCCGATGCCCTATCCCGCGGCACATGTGCCAACGCACAAATAGACCGCCTCCAAGCCCTCCACGAGGACCTCTGCCACCCGGGGGTCACTCGATTCTACCATTTCGTAAAGTCCCGCAACCTCCCCTACTCTGTGGAGGAGGTCCGTACAGTCACCAGGAACTGCCACATCTGCGCAGAGTGCAAACCGCACTTTTTCAGGCCGGATAGAGCGCACCTGATCAAGGCTTCCCGCCCCTTTGAACGCCTCAGTTTGGATTTCATAGGACCCCTCCACTCCACCGACCGCAACGCATACTTCCTGAACGTGGTGGACGAGTACTCTCGTTTCCTCTTCGCCATTCCCTGCCCTGACATGACAGCGGCCACAGTCATTAAAGCCCTTGGCACCATATTCACACTGTTCGGTTGCCCCGCGTATATCCATAGCGACAGGGGGTCCTCCTTCATGAGTGACGAGCTGCGCCAGTTCCTGCTCAGCAAGGGCATAGCCTCGAGCAGGGCAACCAGCTACAACCCCCGGAGGAACGGGCAAGTAGAGAGGGTGAACGGCACGGTCTGGAAGACTGTCCTACTGGCCCTACGGTCCAGGGATCTCCCAGTTTCCCGGTGGCAGGAGGTCCTCCCGGACGCTCTCCATTCCATCCGGTCGCTGCTGTGTACCACCACTATCCAAACGTCTCATGAGCGCCTCCTTGTCTTCCCCAGGAAGTCCTCCTCCGGAACGTCGCTGCCGACCTGGCTGGCAGCCCCAGGACCCATCTTGCTCCGGAAACATGTGCGGGCGCACAAATCGGACCCATTGGTCGAGAGGGTTCACCTTCTCCACGCGAACCCGCAGTACGCCTACGTGGCGTACCCCGACGGCCGACAGGACACGGTCTCCCTGCGGGACCTGGCGCCCGCCAGCAACACACACACACCCCCGACACCGATCATCCCCTCCCTGCCACTGGCGCACCCCGCGACCGCCCCCTTCCCGGGGGGATCGGTCCTCCTCCCGTGCCCGCCCAGGAGTAAAACAGGAACAAACACCGAAACGCTCCCGGAGACGACAATGCCTGAGCAAGCACCTGCACCACCACCGGGGCTGAGGCGATCGACGAGGAAGACCAGACCGCCCGCTCGACTCGTGGAATCCGCGTGACACCAAGAATGTTGTTGTAACAAAAAAATTTTTTTTGCTAATATTGTAAATAGTTCTCACAAACTTGTACATAGCCCAGTGTTGGGCTAAAACTGTAGTAACACTGTCCGAAATTTTCCTTCCAGGGCCAGCCTTGTAAACCCCTACCACCATGCGAACCACCACCCCACCGGGTTCCTTTTTAACAAGGGGTGAATGTGGTGGTATGTATTAGGGGTCATGCGGGACTGTGAAGCCGAGATGCTATTGGCTGACAGATCCCGGGTCCTGGTTGGCTGCTGACTCCTGGCTCCGCCCTGAGGGCAGAGTATAAGAACCCGAGCTTCTCCCCGCAGCTTCATTCTGTTGCCGAGCTGCTGGGGACAAGCATCGCTTAATAAAGCCTGGATCGACTTCATCACTTCTCGTCTCTCGTAAATCATTGTGCGCTACACCTTGGTCACATCCTCGGAAAGTACAATGTTAATTTTCACACATACACAATCAGCTTTACCTCACCACCACCTCTCCCGGTTCCTCCACTGTTGCTGACTTATCAGACAGTTTACCAGACATCCAGCACTGGATGAGCAGAAACTTCCTCCAATTAAATATTGGGAAGTTTGAAGCCATTGGGTGGAATTTAATGGATCGTTGGGAGTGGGTTAGGAGACTGGAGAAGGAAATACCCTAGGCCAGAACCCTGATATTGTGATGTCAGTTCACAATAGCGGAAGCTCAAAGACAGCGTTGCCATAAGGACACGGCAGAAAACCAATAGAGATCGTCAACAAGCTAATTTAGTCTTATTTACATGATGCGGTTGGTGATTACTTGCCACTTGTCAGCCCAAACCTGGATATTGTCCAGGTCCTGCTGCATTTGGACATGGACTGCTTCAGTATCTGAGCAGTCATGAATGGTGCTGAATATTGTGCAGTCATCTGCGAACATCCCCACTTTTGATCTTATGATGGAAGGTCATTGATGAAGCAGCTGAAAATGGTTGTGCCTAGGACACTGCCCCAAGGAACTCCTGCAGTGATGTCATGGAGCTAAGTGGATTGACCTCCAACCACCGTAGCCATCTACCTTTGTGCCAGTTATGACTGGTGAGCTTGAATTTAATTGTAAACCCAGATCTGATTAAATGTGAGTCTGCGCATGTGGAGGGTGCAGGGGGAATGATGTGATGCAGCACCCTCTGAAGAGTCCTCTTGTTAGCCTTCTCAGAGGTAGACAGCAGTGTCCCAGTCTCTGTGACTGTCTGTCCTAGAGTGTGGAAATCTGCATGAGCAAACACAAACTGGGATGCAGATCTCCTCCTCCCAATCATGCTAGTCTCACTTCAGTTTTGCCATCTACAATTGCCTGGCTGCCCTCTGATCCAGTCACTCCCAGAGCCGTTGTCTCTGCTGGTGTCAGTAAATTGTGCCTGGGATTCCTCCGCTGGTATTTGATCTTTCCTTACTGTTGCCGGCCGCTTTCTCCTGCAGATAGAACGAGGGACTTTGAGTTTCCACATAAAGACTAAGATGACACATATGTTGGTGGTATCCTTTTCCCTGTGATGAAGGCTCCTGAATACCTCCTTCATATGTCAACTCTCCAGGACATGGAGTGGGTACGTGAAGACTGGCATGTGACTGTTGTCAAGGTGGTGCCATACATCAAAAATTAGCTGGTGCTGCTATTCCCCACTGCCACCACCTGTCTGCTCCCTGCCTCTCCATCTCATGCACCACCTGCATTACCATATGCAACGCTGATACCGATATCGAGGACTCACTCTGGCTGAATGGACGTCATGGAGCTGCTTACAGTGCTGCATCAAGGTTTGGGGGATTGACCCCATGGCCGCTGACCTTCCTTGATATTTCCATCCAGACGTCCTTGATCAGGTGGGTGGGGGGGGGGGGGGGTCGCTTCTTACCTTCCCTTGGGAAGGGTAGCTCCCATCTTCCCCATGCAGCCTGTAGGGGAACCTACAGAGACATTGCAAAATTGTGGATGGGGGCTCGTAGTGTCTTCCTTCCGCCATGTCTTCTGCACTCTCCTGGCCCGCTCATTGACATCCTGGTTGAGCGGCAGTGCTTACATTGGATTCAACAGCCTGTGGGATTCCTGCAGTAAGCACTGTTCAACCTTCATTGCCAAGATCCACTCTGGAGTTAGTGCCCTTTCTGAAGGGCTGCTGTGCAAACTGGAGCATACGAGGCAGGACTGAATATAGATCTGGCAGGCTTTTACAAATGGCGGCAGCACATGTCCCACCATCAGTGACACCAAGTTAGTGTCTCATGGCCTGGCCCAGCAACAGCACTGAGCATCCCCACACCCCCAGGCCATGTGATTACAATCAGTGACTCATAGCTTCTGTGCTACAAGGGCACCCCCTTCCCAGTCCACCACCCAGAAATTTGTTACTCGCATTCAATTTAGCCCATTATTTACAGCCCCCACTCCAAATGCCATTCTCCAGCTGTGACTCCACTCCTCTCCTGCCAACAGTCTGAGAATAAACTAATCTATTTGCAACCTTGCTGTCATATTTGACCTCAAAATTGCCTGACCTCATATTTGTGTCATCACAAAGACTGCCTATTTCTACCTCCGTCACATTACCAACTTCACCTGCTGCTGAAACCCTCATTAATGCCTTGGCTACCTCTAAACTTGATTATACCAATGCATTCTTGGCTGGTCTCCCACATTCTACTTTTCATAAAGTTAATGTCATCCAAACCTCTGCTGCCCATGTCTTTACTCACATGTCCGGTCAGGGAGTGGTTGGGTCTGGGGGCTAGTCGGGTCCATACTAGTCCTAAACAATCGCCTGCCCATTCTGTTTGACTTCTTATTAAGGATGAAGGAAAAACCCATTAGGGCCTCACTGAACTGCAGCAAAGTGCATTTTAGCTCTTGGCTAGCAGGAAAGTCCAGGTTGGCCATGAGGGAAGATAGAGAAAGGGCATATGGAAATAGGGTCTCTGCTCAACGTCCTGACATTTCAGTCCCCTTGTATCCCTTTCATTCATGGAGCTCGTGCTGCCTCTTGCCCCAATGGGATCTTGATTGACCCTGCAATTGTAAGAAGGAAAGTCTCTGGCAGGGCCCTCACAAGTTTCAAAATACATAGGATGTTGGTCAAGAAATTGGAGCAATCAGAGCAGTGCTAGAAATAACCTGGTACTAGCTCTACTAAAGCCACAGAGGTTGCACCACGTACAGGGTAATAGATGGAGGGTTTTCACCTGGGTGTTCAAATGTGTTACATTGTCACATCTGTGTTTCACGTTTACGAAACATAAAACCATACAGTAACTTTGCTTTCAGGTGTGAATATTTGTGGGAAATTGGTCTGCTGCAGAGTGAAAGCATCATGGAAGCTCCCTGGGAATCTTGTTCAGATGGGCACGATTTGGTAACACAAGACACTCGTTAGACCTCAGCTGGAATATTGTGTGCAGTTCTGGGCGCCAGGCAATAGGAAGGATGTGAACACGTTGGAGAGAGTGCAGAAGAGGTTCACAAGGATGGTTCCAGGGATAAGAAACTTCAGTAATGCGGATAGATTGGAGAAGTTGGGACTGTTCTTCTTGGAGAGAAGAAGGCTAAAAGTGGATTTGACAGAGATGGTAAAAATCATGAGGAGATGGACAGGGGTAAAGAGGATCAAGAACAAGAGGGTACGTAGAGGCTTAAAGTGATTTGCAAAAGAAGCAAATGTGATGTGAGAAAAAACTTTTTCACAGAACGAGTAATTAGGGTCTGGAAAGCGCTGCCTGGAGATGTGGTGGAGGCAAATTCAATTGAGGCATTCAGGAGGGCATTAGATGATTATTTGAATAGGAGCAAAGTGCAGGGTTATGGAGAAAAGGCCAGGAGAATGGCACTAAGTCATAAATCTTATTCGGAGAGCCAGTGCAGACACAATGATTGGCCTCCGTCTGTGCTGTAATAATTCTGTGAATCTGTGTTTCCGGACCAAGTGAATATTGAAGGAGTGGAGCCCCTTTCTGATGATGAAGGTTTTTGTGTGATATTATGAGGTGCCTTAATTGCCATATCTGCGAAATCTGTGACTCCCTGGACTGCTGGGAAGCCAGCCAGAGTGGCAAAGCTAAGCACTTGTTCATTTTGACTGGCCTCATGAGGAGCAAAGTGCACTTTTGTGCTGACCCTAACAAACAGGGCATCCATCACCTGTAAATTGCACCTTTGGCCAGTTGATTCTGAGATTCTACGAATTTCCCCAGAAGATCCCTGAACAAAGCTGGAGGTGAAGAAATGATAGATTTTGGGGACCTTGACCATCACTGACAATGCGCATCCACCTGGTCCATTTGGGAAAACGGTCTTCTTCCAGAAGGCTGAAAATGTCAGTGGCCATCTGAGGGTCTGCAGGGTTAATGATGCTCAGTCAAGTCCAGGAAGCTTATCCTCTACCTATGTACCCTGTTTTGGGGGCATCGTCACCTGTGAGCTGGAGACCCATGCTCATCCCCTCTGACCTGCAGGGTGACAGGTGGTTGAGAGGGAGGCTGGTGCTGTTCATGCTGGTTCTGCTGTTGTTGATACTGCTGCTTCTCCTTTTATGCTTCATCTGAGTCCCAGGTATATCTGCATATGAGTCCAAGGTATAGCTGCATATGTGGCATCCAGTCCGATCTGATAGTTGACAGCTGCAAAATGCAGCTTTTTATGTACTCATCGGTTTGCTGCATATCTCATTTATCTCAGAGATTACTCTAGCTCCAAATAGTTATTTAAAATACTTTTAAAAATCTCAGAACTTACAGGATTCTCAAAACAGAAGCCCAAATCTTCAAAAGAGTACCTATCACCATCAAATTGCTTCTCCACTTCTACTTATGTGCGCCATAATGGAACTCTACATTTCTGACTGGCCCTCGATCTCAACTCCTTCAGAAATGCAGCGTGGTCTTCAATTGAACTGCGTCCTTGTAACGCTGGATTGTCGGGGGGGAGAGGAGCCACATTCCCCTTTTACCGCACTAGCTGCGGTGTTTTTTAAAATGTTCACTAGCACACTAAAAAGTTATTCTGAAAGGCTTTGAGATAGCATTAAATAACGCTTCAGTGTATGGGTGAAAGGATAAATGAATGAGTGGCTGTGTAAGTGGGTAGAGTGGATGAGGTAAGTGTGTGAGATAAGTGGTAGTGCAGCAGCTGGGTAGGGTGGTAGATGGGCAGCATGACAGGTGAGTGAGGTGACAGGTAAGTGAGGTGGTTAGGATGGGCGAATGGATAGGTGGGTCAGAGGTAGTCGTGTCATGGGCTAGTCAGATCGGTCATGGGGACACTTGGGGCCGATTGATGGGAGAGTTGGATGGGGAAGACTAGTTAGGTTTGGGGTTTAGGGAGTGAGTTGAATAGTTTGGGCTGGTCTGATTGAGGTGGGTTGAGATGCGGTTGGGGGAAGTCAGGTGGTTGGGCTAGATGAGTCAGGGGTTAAGGGGGATAGTCAGGATCAGGGGGGTTGGACTGTTCAGTTGTACGCAGAAGTTAAAGTAGGATGTATCTAATTCAAAGTCAGAGACATTTATTGGCCGGTCCATGGGGGCCAATCCCCCGCCCTATCCCCGTCACCTAATCTGTACATCCCTGGACACTAAAGGACAATTTAGCATGGCCAATCCACCTAATCTGCACATCTTTGGACCTGAAGAACATTTTGTGGAGTACATCCAGTCCCCGGTGCTGTAGTCGACCAGCGTTCCGGTTGACTACATCTGCAGCAAGTGTAACCAATGGCAGCTCCTCACAGGCCGCGTGGTTCAGTTGGAGCAGCAATTGGATGCACTTAGGAGCATGCAGATGGTGGAAAGCGTCATAGATAGGAGTTATAGAGATGTGGTCACACCCAAGGTGCAGGCAGAGAAATGGCTGACCACCAGAAGGGGCAGGCAGTCAGTGCAGGAATCCCCTGTGGTTGTCCCCCTCTCGAACAGGTATACCGCTTTGGATACTGTTGGGAGGAATAGCCTATCAGGGGGAAAACAGCAGCAGCCAGAGCAGTGGCACCACAGCTGGCTCTGATGTTCAGCAGGGAGGATCAAAGCGCAGAAGAGCAATAGTCATAGGGGACTCTATAGTCAGGGGCACAGATCGGCGCTTCTGTGGACGTGAAAGAGACTCCAGGATGGTATGTTGCCTCCCTGGTGCCAGGGTCCAGGATGTCTCCGAATGGGTAGCTGCATCCTGAAGGGTAGGGCAAACAGGCAGAGGTCGTTGTACATATTGGAACTAATGACATAGGCAGGAAGAGGCATGAGGTCCTGCAGCAGGAGTTTAGGGAGCTGGCAGAAAGTTAAAAGACATGACCTCTAGGGTTGTAATCTCGGGATTACTCCCTGTGCCCAGTGAGGCTAGAAATAAGAAGATAGAGCAGCAAAACACGTGGCTAAACAGCTGGTGTAGGAGGGAGGGTTTCTGTTATCTGGAACACTGGGAGCTTTTCCGGGGCAGGTGTGACCTGTATAAGAAGGACAGGTTGCATCTAAACTGGAAAGGCATAAATATCCTGGCCGCGAGGTTTGCTAGTGTCACACGGGAGGGTTTAAACTAGTGTGACAGGGGGGTGAGTACCGGAGCAATAGGTCAGAAGGTGAAAAAATTGAGGGAGAACTAGGGAATAGGGCTAGTATGGCTCTGAGGAAGAGCAGACAGGGAGATGTTGCTGAAAACAGCGGGACTGGTGGCCTGAAGTGCATATGTTTTAATGCAAGAAGTATAACAGGTAAGGCAGATGAACTTAGTGCTTGGATTAGTACTTGGAACTATGATGTTGTTGCCATTACAGAGACCTGGTTGAGGGGAGGACAGGATTGGCAGCTAAACGTTCCAGGATTTAGATGTTTCAGGCGGGATAGAGGGGGATGTAAAAGGGGTGGAGGAGTTGCGCTCCTGGTTAGGGAGAATATCACAGCTGTACTGCGGAAGGACACCTCAGACGGCAGCAAGGCTATATGAGTAGAGATCAGGAATAAGAAGGGTGCAGTCACAATGTTGGGGGTTTACTACAGGCCACCCAACAGCCAGCGGGATATAAAGGAGCAGATAGGTAGACAGATTTTGGAAAGGAGTAAAAGCAACAGGGTTGTTGTGATGGGAGACTTCAACTTCTCCAATATTGATTGGGACTTACTTAGTGCTAGGGGCTTGGATGGGGCAGAGTTTGTAAGGAGCATCAAGGAGGGCTACTTAAAACAATATGTAGATAGTCCAACTAGGGAAGGGGCTATACTAGACCTGGTATTGGGGAATGAGCCCGACCAGGTGGTAGAGGTTTCAGTAGGGGAGCATTTCGGGAACAGTGACCACAATTCAGTAAGTTTTAAAGTGCTGGTGGACAAGGATAAGAGTGGTCCTAGGGTGAATGTGCTAAATTGGGGGAAGGCTAATTGTAACAATATTAGGCAGGAACTGAAGAACCTAGATTGGGGGCGGATGTTTGAGGGTAAATCAACATCTGACATGTGGGAGGCTTTCAAATGTCAGTTGAAAGGAATTCAGGACCGGCATGTTCCTGTGCGGAAGAAGGATAAATACGGCAAATTTCGGGAACCTTCGATAACGAGAGATATTGTAGGCCTCATCAAAAAGAAAAAGGAGGCATTTGTCAGGGTAGAAGGCTGGAAACAGACGAAGCCTGTGTGGAATGTAAGGAAAGTAGGAAGGAATGTAAGCAAGGAGTCAGGAGGGCTAAAAGGGGTCACGAAAAGTCATTGGCAAATAGGGTTAAGGAAAATCCCAAAGCTTTTTACACGTACATAAAAAGCAAGAGGGTCGCCAGGGAAAGGGTTGGCCCACTGAAGGACAGGCAAGGGAATCTATGTGTGGAGCCAGAGGAAATGGGTGAGGTGCTAAATGAATACTTTGTATCAGTATTCACCAAAGAGACGGAATTGGTGGATGTTGAGTCTGGAGAAGGGTGTGCAGATAGCCTGGGTCACATTGAGATCCAAAAAGACGAGGTGTTGGGCGTCTTGAAAAATATTATTGTAGATAAGTCCCCATGGCCTGATGGGATCTACCCAGAACACTGAAGGAGGCTAGAGAGGAAATTGTTCAGGCCTTGACAGAAATCTTTGGATCCTCACTGTCTTCAGGTGGTGTCCCGGAGGACTGGAGAATAGCAAATGTTGTTCCTTTGTTTAAGAAGGGTAACAAGGATAATCCAGGGAACTACAGGCCGGTGAGCCTTTCGTCAGTGGTAGGGAAATTACTGGAAAGAATTCTTCGAGACAGGATCTACTCCCATTTGGAAGCAAATGGATGGTTTAGTGAGAGGTAGCACAGTTTTGTGAAGGGGAGGTCGTGTCTCACTAACTTGATAGAATTTTTCGAGGAGGTCACAGGTAGGGCGGTGGATGTTGTCTATATGGACTTCAGTAAGGCCTTTGACAAGGTCATTCATGGCTAGGTCATAGAAGGCATAGAGTAGCAATGGAAGTGTGCTTTTCTGATTGGAGGGCTGTGACTAGTGGTGTTCCGCAGGGATCAGTGCTGGGACCTTTGCTGTTCATCGTATATATAAATGATTTGGAGGAAAATGTAACTGGTCTGATTAGTAAGTTTGCAGACGACACAAAGGTTGGTGGAATTGCGGATAGCGATGAGGACTGTCAGAAGATACAGCAGGATTTAGATTGTTTGGAGACTTGGGCGGAGAGGTGGCAGATGGAGTTTAATCCGGACAAATGTGAGGTAATGAATTTTGGAAGGTCTATTGCAGGTAGGGAATATACAATGAATGATAGAACCCTCAAGAGTATTGGCAGTCAGAGAGATCTAGGTGTACAGGTCCACAGGTCACTGAAAGGGGCAACACAGGTGGAGAAGGTAGTCAAGAAGGCATACGGCATGCTTGCCTTCATTGGCCATGGCATTGAGTATAAAAATTGGCAAGTCATGTTGCTGCTGTATAGAACCTTAATTAGGCCACACTTGGAGTACAGTGTTCAATTCTGGTCGCCACATTACCAGAAGGATGTGGAAGCTTTAGAGAGGGTGCAGAAGATATTTACCAAATGTTGCCTGGTATGGAGGGCATTAGCTATGAGGAGAGGTTGAATAAACTCGGTTTGTTCTCACTGGAATGACGGAGGTTGAGGGGCGACCTGATAGAGGTCTGCAAATTATGAGAGGCATAGACAGAGTGGATAGTCAGAGGCTTTTACTCAGGGTAGAGGGGTCAATTATTAGGGGTCATAGGTTTAAGGTGCGAGGGACAAGGTTTAGAGGAGATTTACGAGGTAAGTTTTTTACACAGAGGGTAGTGGGTGCCTGGAACTTGCTGCCGGAGGAGGTGGTGGAAGCAGGGACGATAGTGACGTTTAAGGGGCATCTTGACAAATACATGAATAGGATGGGAATAGAGGGATACGGACCCAGGAAGTGTAGAAGATTTTAGTTTAGATGGGCAGCATGGTCGGCACAAGCTTGGAGGGCCGAAGGGCCTGTTGCTGTGCTGTACTTTTCTTTGTTCTCTTTGTTCTTTGGTGATCCATTGACAGAAGATCTGGGCCAGTGACTTTGCTATATCTGTGATCCTTTCCAGTCTGGTGTCAGTACAACTCTCCTCCTGTGTTCACAGGCTTAAGCAATCAAGCAAGTGAACAAAGATCAGTGAAACAGACTAACCAATTAAACCTCGAACAATTAAACCATTGAACAACACAGATCAAAGGCAAAAAAACTCAAGGTGGTAAAAAAACATAGCCTCCAAAATATTGGAAATTACCTCCAAAGCAGTGAAGACACACTCTCTGAACAAATCGTGTGAGTAAACAACTTCCACTTATGCGAGATCTCAGTGTTTAAAGTCTTCTTGTCTGTCAATTGTTTGACCCTATTAACTCCAGCTGCCTTCTCACCTTGTTTTCACTGGTGAGTTCTGGGAAGCGTAGGAAACCAATGCTGAGGAGCATTTCACATATTGAACCTGTCCCATCGGGGTTTTGTGTGCGCTGCAGAACATGCTCAGGCTAAAGGTGGAGCAGCTTTTTCCCAGCATCTGGACACCTCGGGCAGGTTTAGCTCTTTCTGCACAGAATCCCTAGCCGGCCTATCATGTTAAAACTCCCCCCAATAGTTTAACCTTCATCAGAAGCTGTATTTGTGCCTTACCTCCTTGACCACAGTGTTTAGCTGGGTATCGCAGGCTGAGCTGTACATTTAAAAAAGCTGTACAGAAGTTACCTGCCAGCTCAGTTGCTTGCACCAGTTTTATGATAGATTATCAGTGGAAATGTAAAGATAATTGCCAGGAATTATTTGGAGGCCATTGGTGAAGGCAATACTTTTTTACAAAAATCAGTGCATTGCAGTGAATTCTGAGCCATTAAATCATTATCATGCTTTTAAATACATGCTATAAACCTAGATGAGAGTCACAGGACCGGACCGATTAGGTTCCCTGTGATTCACGAGGAATACTAGTTATCCCGCTGAGGGGGCGGATCTCCCTTATTAGTAGGGAACAAACCTGGACATTAAAACCCTGGCCCGGGTGTGGGCCGGTCGCGGGAGTCCTGTCAGGGAGTGGTGGTATATAGAGTCTTCATTTAACCTTGAAATAAACCATTGTATCCTTTATGCCCCTCTGTGGTCGCTTCCTTGGATTCAACACTGGCGATGAGGATCAAGGGGAGTTGCAGAATGTGCCATTTCCACAGTACTTGACCGCCTTTCCGTAAGCCTCTGGAAGTTGTTTCAATGGCCGCTGACATGCCACAATTTGAGAAGTTTGCGGCGTTCGATGCAGGTACTGACAACTGGTTGCAGTACATTGGTCGCAAGCGCTATTTGTTTTCAAACGAATACCACCGTTGGGAATGAATGCCAGACCGCTATCCTGTTGATGGCCTGTGGAGTGCCCGCCTTCAGCATCATCAAAAGCTTAACGTACCTTGGTGCCCAGACTCAAGGTTGTTCGCAGACTTAGTCGTCCTGGTAGTGGAGCACTTCAACCCCAGACCATCAGTCACTGGCCAGTGCTACCATTTGAATATGGCTGAACAAATCCGTGGTGAGTCCATGTCGGAATATTTAGCGCATCTCTGGAATTTGCAGAGTTTGCGAATATGGGGCTGTCCCTTTGGAGATGCTGCGGGACGGATTGGCCTGTGGTATCTGCAATGCGGCGTCCCAAAGAAAACTGCTTGCTGAGTCCCAGCTGGATCTCAAAAATGCCAAAGAGATAGCCCTATCACAGAAAAGCTCTGAGCAGGGCATGCAAGTATTTCAGGGGGTCGAAGTCCTCAGTCTAGGCCATGCGGCACCCTCTTGACCAGGCGATCCCAGCCACTAGCCCTGGACAACTGCCCGCCGGGTGTCAGAACTTCCACCTGGACCCAGGGAGATGGACAGGACCCATCCCCTGATCCTGATGAGGTACACCCAGGTTATTGCAGGGCATGTGGTTGGCATGGTTACAGAGAGTGATGTTCATGGGATGGCCCACACACCCGCCACCCTGCTAGGCCTGGCCACCCTTTCCAGGAGTTCACCTTCTTTGTGGAGGAAACAGAGGATGATTGCCAGCAGCTGAACTACGATTCCTCAGCCAAAGTTGGGCCCAATAGTATCACGGTTCGTGTCAATGGACATCCAATCCACATGGAATTGGACACGGGTGCTGCCGCCTTGGTTGTCAATAAAGGTACTATCAACAGAATCCGGACAGGGGTTCAGCCCCTAGCATTGCAGAACACAGAGACCCAGTTGGTCACTACACTGGGGAGCCACTGGCGATCATCGCGACTACAATTGTCCCACTTGGCTATGGGCAGCAGTCTATTTGCCTACCCCTGGTCGTGGTATGGGGCAACAGCTCATATTGGTTGCAGTGCCTCTGCCTCGATTGGCAGCAGATGTTTTGGATGAATTCCAGAGGCTCATAAGCAGTGCTGGGAAAGTATCCTGCCGTTTTCAAAGCCGGAGTAGACAGTATCCGTGGGACCTCGACGATAATTTATGTGGACCCTGAAGCACAGCTGAGGTACTTTTGTGCCCACCGGGCTCCGTTGGTACAAGGGCCTAAAGTGGACACAGAGTTCGACTGCCTGAGAAGTTCGCAGATTGGGCAGTGCCGGTCATCCCTGTCTTGAGGCCCAATGGACCCCTGCGCCTTTGTGGTGACTATAAATGACCGTCAACCAGAGTTCCAAGCTAGATCATTGCCCCATGCCGAGGATCAAGGACTTTTGCACAAAGCTCAGTGGAGGAGACTCATTCACTAAGCATGGCATGAGCCATGTGTATCTCCAGTTGGTGCTCGATCCAAAATCGCTTAAGTACGTGAAGGTAAATACTCACCGGGGATTGTACAAACACACCAGGTTGCCATTTGGGGTCTCTTCGGCCTGTGCCATTTCCCAGCATGTAATGGAGAACATATTGTGGGACTTATCACGTGTGGCGGTTTATTTCGCCGACGTACTGGTCACCAGGATGACGGAAGAAGAACATTTGGATAACCTTGATGAGGGGCTCCATCGCTTTGTGGCCTCTGGTGTTTGCCTCCGTAGGGAGAAGTGTATCCGTGAGATGACTTACTTGGGTTACCGCGTGTACCGGGATGGCCTTCACCCGGTCGAAGAAAACGTTTGGGCCATCGGGCAGACTCCGTACCTGAGAGGGATACGGAACTCTGTTCATTTCTGGGACTCATTAATTCTTACGCCAAGTTCGTCCTGAGATTGGTGACGATGTTGGTCCCGTGTTATGGGCCACAGTTTAGAAAACCCCAAAGTGGATCATGAAGTTCACCTGACCCACAACTTTTAATAGATTGTGGTATGGGGAGCACACGGCTCACTCTACAGGTATGGTATAGCAGAAAATGGACCAGTGGTTTTTAAAACAAAACAATGTTTATTCTATGAACTCAAGTTAACCTTTTTAAAACAAACAGTGAATATCTTAGCAACCAGTAAATCAAATACACCCCCAAAGAATACAACACTAAGTAATCTGGATGCCGTGCTTTTAACATCCAAAAGGCTTAACAAACCTTCAAACAGGAGCACATTAGGGTTTACAGTCAAGACTGAAAACATTTATAATTCTTCTGAATTCACGAAATGATTAAGAGATAGTCCTTCATGGCAGAGATCAACAGCAGTGCAGCTCACAGACACACCCAAGCTTTCTCAAACTGAAACTAAAAAGCAGAAGTGGAGCTCAGCTCCACCCATACTCTGACATCACTCCAGTAACATGAGCAGCTCCATTTCTTAAAGGTACATTTCTTAAACACCCATTTCTTAAAGGGTACTCTCACGTGACATCACCTGTACAAGCTCCTCAAGAAGAGCCAGGTGTGGACACAGGTTCCGTCTCAGGAGATGGCATTTGCAGTGGTGAAGAAACAGCTCTCTTCTTTCCAGCTGGTCACCCATTTCGACCCATCAGGCCGCTCATGGTCAATTGAGATGCCTTGCCTTACATCATTGGGGTGCTTTTGTCCCACCGAGTGGACGAAGGAATGGAACGCCCGATCTCCTTTGTCTCACAGACGCTCGCCACGGCGGAGTGAAACTACGCCCAATTCGAAAAGGAGGATTTGGCCAAGGTGTTTACTGTCAAGAAATTGCATCAGTACATCTATGGGCTCACAGTGCTCACCGATCACAAACCGTTGTTTAAAGAGCACAGAGCCATTCCCCCATTGCGTCGGCTAAGAATCAGCGCTGGGTCCTCATTCTGGCGGCATATGAGTACATGCTGGAGCACCACCTCAGGACACAGATCGCACACGTGGATGCCTTAAGTAGGGTCCTACTTCCAACACCCTCGAGCACTGATGAAGCCGTCGCCTACATGCGCTTCATGGATACGTTGCCATTCACAACAACCCAGATACGTGCGTGGCCTAAGACCGATTCCCCACTGTCCCAGGTTCGCCACATCATTTTGTATGGGGCTCAGCATCGCGCTCTTCCTTGCGAGCTGAAGGCATTTACGGCCAAGAACGCGGAGTTCAGTATCGGAGATGGGGTCCTCCAGTCGGGGGCACGCATGGTGTTCCAAAAAAATAGCAAGGCCCAATCCTGGCAGACCTCCACAACGGGCACCCCGGGGTGTTGAAGATGAAGATACCAGCGTGCAATTACATGTGGTGCCCGGCATGGACGCAGAGATGGAGCAGCTCGCCCAGCAAATTGGCATATGTCAGGAGCAACAGAAACTCTCCCCCTGTGGTGCCCCTGCGCCCCAGGAAGTGGCCGGGTCACCCATGAGCAAGGCTCCATGTCGACTTTGCAGGGGTGGATGCTTCATCTCCTTACTGTTGCCCACTCAAAGTGGCTGGACGTCCAGTGCATGCTGTTGGCGACTTCTAAAGCAGCGATCGAAAAACTCCGGCTGTCGTACAGTATCCACGTCATCCCAGAAGTCTTGGTTTTGGACAACGCAACACCTTTCATATGAATAGTATTCAGCACATTCATGGCAACGAATGGGATCTGCAATCTCCACACCGCCCTGTATCACTCTGCGTCCAATGCTTTGGCTGAGCAAGCGTTCCCAACATTTAAGCGTGGGATGTGCAAACAAACAACAGGTTCGCTCGCCACACCTATGGCATGTTTTATCTTCAGTTACTGCACCACGCCCCACGCTACCGCCGGCAAAGCTAATTATGGGTTGTTGACTTGGGACTCCTCTCAGCATCATGATACCTGATATAGGCAGGAAGTACCACCACGGGCAGGACCGGGTAGAACATGGTCCCGGCAGATGTATGCCATCTCGGCATTTCACACCAGGAGGCGCAGTCCATGTACAAAATTTTGGTGATGGGGCGATGTGGGTTCCGGGTAGCACTGTCCGACAGAGCCGGTATCATACTGGGTTTGCGTACAAGACCAGGGGTCCAACAGGTACCTGGACCATCCCCACAGCCGAGCATTTATTTTACGCGATGCCCCTTTGGAGGGCCCAGCACAGATCTTGGGCACACCATCACCACCACCACTACCACCGCTACCATCGAGACTGCCACTCCCGCTGCAATCCAATGAAGTTTTCAACGTTGAGATGCCCGATGCTGATGACTCGGACTCCGGCTGGATGATGCCGTGGTCCGGGCTAGCAGCCACTGGAGGTGGTGCCACCGGGGCACTCAACCCAAAAGCGCGGTCCCATGACCATTACACGCCACCTGACCCCGCCCCGACGACACCCGGATGGCAGCCTCGAGCTAACAAGTACAGAGGTTCTCCCCCGCGCCCTTTTACAGTGGACGCATGTTTGGATTTGGCGGGGGAGGGAAGGAGTGTTATAACCTATGAGAGCCACAGGACCAGGCCAATCATATTCCCTGTGCCTCTTGAGAAAAACGAGTTACCCTGATGAGGGGACAGAGCTCCCTCATTAGCGGGCAATAAATCTGGACATAAAAATCAGGGCCCGGGTGTGGATCGGACGTGGGAGTCCCTTCAGGGAGTGGTTTAATAAACCTTTGTATCCTTTACGCTCCCACATGGTCACTTCCTTGGATTCAAAAATATACCACCATCATTTTTATCCCCATATTGGCCATGTCGCTTTAGCTGGCCGCATCCCTTAAAATCACTATCCCATCACTCCTTACAAACAGATTTCATGAGGACTGCTTTCACATAATAACGCAATGGAAGGCCCAATGCAACCACGAGCTTGCCTGCAATATTTAAATAGAACTGCCAAGTGGAGTCAGCAGCGCAATAGTGGAATATTTGTCGTGACTCATCTGCTGCTGAAGTCCTCATTCATGCTTTGGTTGCCTCTGGACTCAACTATCCCAATGCACTCCTGGCTGTCTTTCACATTCTACCATCTGTGAATTCAAGGGCATTCAATACATTGCTGCACATGTCTCAACTCACTTCAATTCCCATTCCCCGAGCACCCCAGTGCTCACTGATCCATATTGACTCCCAGTCAAGCAACATGGTGATTTTAAAGTTCTCATCCTTGTTTCCGAATCCCTCCTTGGCCTTGCCCTTGTTGGTCTCTGTAATCAACAGCCCCACAAAGGTCCGAGGCACCTGTGCTTATCGAATTCCAGCCTCTTGTACATCCCCGATTTTAATCACCCCACCAATGGTGACTGGCTTTGAAGCTCTGGAATTCCCTCCCATCTCTCCCTCACCTTCCTCCTTAAAACCTACACCTTTGACCTACATTGCACTACAGGCCAGATAACTATAAATTGTTCTTGCTGTAGTAATCCTGACTAACAACTGATCTGAAATTACTCCTACATGTCAGGAAATATACAAGAGACAGAAACAAAGCTGACAAGAGAGGCACGCTTCATTTATCTAATCTGGTCAGTTGAATCAAATACAATACCTCATCGCTTCCCTGGTATAGGCCCACTCTCCTCACCCACACAAAAGAATTCTATCCTGAATATTAATTTCAATATGATTATTGAAAGACAACAGTGAAATAGAAGCATAGTTTAGATTTATTACCTTAGTTACCTTTGTTGGTGAAAAACACAACCACAGATTCCAACTGTAGTATTCATGAATTTTATTACTGACTAAAATACTGTTTTGAACTAAATGGACCAATGATTACCCTGCCTGTTTGCAATGGAACTTTAATTAGTTTGTCTTTATCCACAGAGTCTGCAGTCCGCGTCAAACATCTCCCAGTAAGGTGACCAAACTCAGAACGTATATAATGTCAAAACAAAACACCCAATCCATCACAAAATCTTCCCCTGGGCAGCAGGTTAATGAAATTACCCGGGGTTTTGTGAATAGATTACTGAGCATCTGGTAAAGGGTGATGGCTAACTTGACCCAATTTACATTCTGAATGGGACACGAGTAAAGCCTTACACAATGGATAGTCCCTGAAGTTGGATTAGTAGTTCCAGCAAAACCATCCTTATCTTACAGTAATGCAGGAATATAATTTTTTTAAACAAATACCAAAATACATTTGCATTCTCACCATTCTGTGAATTAATTCGCAATTAAATATTTGGTTACAAACCTTTCTTTAAAACTATTTGCTCGGCCCCGTTAGTGACTTGAATTACATCATGTGATTCGGAATTCTGTGAAAATCTCATTTTATATAGCTATTATATTTTAATCTCTTCTGACAACAGTAATTTTATACATCAGTGTAACAAGTTCAAAAAGGCATTTTAAAAGCCTTAGACATTTTATAAAGATTATACAAGAATTCTGAGTTCAGGCCATACAAGGTTAAAAGGAGAATTGGACTTCTAAATGAACAAATTTGCATATCAAACCATTTTAGCGATGCTCAATCCTGTTGGTTTTTATATTCCTCATGGATTACTGATATTTCAGAGTGTTGTATGGAATATGGCCTGATCTTCTATTTTAATGTTACCTTATACAAGGTCACTAGAAGCATTGTAAAGTGGTGTTGATTCAGTGTTGCAAAGACAAGTGTCACTTAAAAGGAGTGACAATCACTCATTTACGGTTAAATGTGTTAACTTACTTTGAGGTATATCACACTTTAACATAGTAAAGATTCGATGTGCTTCGATTGATTTACATTCTAAGTCCACCTCACCAATTATAAATCCATTCCTTTGTTGACTCTGCAGCCAGAATTTTAGGATCTTGTTGCTAGAGGGGTCGGTCAGTAAAATGTGGCAAACCCATTCAAACGTCCATAGACTTCAGTGGGTGGAATTTCAGTCTAGTAACCTTAGGTTAGAATGTTACCATAATGTTATGATCTTGGTGGAGACCAGGAACTGTTCTTTTTTAATAAAATCTGAAATCAAAGTAATTTACCAGAAAAAACGCAAGACACCACAGTTTAAAACAGAACAAAGTAAACACTAAATACTATCCATTTGGGCGACAAAGGGTGAGATTTAACGGAAACATTTCTGAGTGTCATTTTGGGCGTGATTTGCGAGATCACGTCCCGTATTCAACGGATGAGCCCCCTCGAGTGTCTCGCCATTACTGGCCGTCTCGCCGTCTCATTCACCAGACTTGCGCCTCAGCATCTTGCTGCTAACAAGGGGGAGCTGCTTTTAAACATTTCCTTGCCACCCACCCCAGTCAACACGCAGGCATGGCAGCACGCTGACCTGCTCCTCGCTCTGGGGTGGCCGGCCTGGACAGCCTTCTCGACACTGTGAATGAGAGATGGGGCATCCTGTTCCCCCGAGGGTGTCGGAGGGCCAGTAGCAGGAACACCAATACCACGGGGGAGGCAGTGGCAGCAGCTATCAGCCAAAGAAAGTGTATGCACCCCTTGCTTGATAAGAGCAAAAGTGCTCTGAGCCATCACAGAAACGGCCTCTCCTGTCTCCAGCTCCATTTGGAGGTCATGACCATTCACTTGTAGGGTGGCATGGTAGCACAGTGGTTAGCACTGTTGCTTCACAGCACCAGGGCCCCAGGTTCGATTCCCAGCTTGCGTCACTGTCTGTGCCGAGTCTGCGTGGGTTTCCTCCAGGTGCTCCGGGTGCTCCGGTTTCCTCCCACAAGTCCAGAAAGATGTGCTTGTTAAGTGAATTGGGCATCCTGAATTCTCCCTCAGTTACCCGAACAGGTGCCAGTGTGTGACAACTAGGGGCTTTTCACGGTAACTTCATTGCAGTGTTAATGTAAGCATCATCCTCAGGCTATTCTGGCACATTCAGATGCAAGGCCCGGCCCTGGGACTGATGTCCACCTTGATCGGGGCTGCACCAGGAGCGCTGGCCTAACTGCTGTCTGCAGAGATGCCTAGATCGGTGTCCACACGGTGCACACGGGCCGGAGTCACCTTCAGCCGAATCCGTGGCCGACGGCGTCCAGAGGCCTGAGTCGCAGTGGTGGTCAGTCTGGGTCGCAGGGGTACAACATGAGGGATGATATCCCAAAACGTTCATCCCCAAACCATAAACCGCTTGGGCGCCACGTTCCGCACTTTCCTGGGACAGGGTGATCTGTAGAACCTGCTGAAATGTCAGGGAGGCTTTGCCCAAAGGTCTCCATGTTATTAAGACTGCAGACTAAATGGTCGACGAGCATATCGGACAAAACGGTTATATGAATTCGGTGACAGACTCACCTGTGGACCTTTCCGCCGTATTAACCCAATGTCTTTGAACGATTGTCGACGGGGTTGTGTTAAAGTGTTGCACCACAAGAGTCACGAGCTGGTCAAATGCTCGTGTATCCAGTGCCGCTGGATACATGAGATTCCGGATCACCCTGAATGTATGCGGTCCGCAGGCCGTCAATAGTATGACCGTCTGGCATTCATACTCAGTGATATTGTTGGCCAAGAAGAAATAACGCATTCATTCACCGTATTGGTTCCTGTCTTCAACACCGGCGTCAAATGTATCTAACCAACCAACCAGAGACATGACAAATCAAATAAATGGAAACCTGGGTCCAAAATATTGGGGAGGTGGCTCAGCTAAGCAGGTTGCCGCGACGACAGAATACCAACTTACTCCTTGTCGCCAGTTTAATAAGAACACGGGATGTCCACACCAAGTACGATAAGAAACAATGTTTCTTTACAAGAACGATATATACATTACCCGGTAGATCCCTACAGGGTTGTCCTCTGGTTGATGCCTTACTGGCTGACCTTTATATAGTGATTAACGAGATACCCAGCCCGGGGGAGCACGTACTCTGCAAGGACCACAGGAAAGACAAGCATTCTCACCCCGAAGATCCCTTGCGGGATATTAGACTCACCTTTGAACACTTTTACACCAACACTCTGACCTGCCTCTAACCTCTGTCTGATGGGTGTTAAGGATGGGGTGGGCGTAGAGGATGTGTCAAGTGGGGGTGGGGATGGGTGCGGGAGGATGGGGTGGAGCAGAGCCCCTATGATACTTGAACGTCCCACATGGTGCCACCCTCAGCAAGAACTGGCAGGGCATCAGGCCAGAAGTGTGAGCCCACCTTGTATGACAGCATCCCCAATGAGTGGGCCCCAACTGTTCACCAACTCCATAACTGCCCCCCCGCAAGCACATATGGGCCCGTGAGATGGAATGGCCAGCACACATGCAGGGATCAGCCAGACGGAAGTGGAATGTGATGCTGAAGGCTGAAGTCAGAATTTGTCAAACGATGAGGAACATCAGAGATCATCTCACAGTGAGCCATCATCCTCGATCCCATTGACAAGACCCGCTGGTACTGCCTGCCCAGGGCCCCATGATGATGCTGGTAGCTCTGGTAGTAGGAAGGAGTGGAAGGCTAGGGGGATTGAGGGACTGAGGGAGAGAGAAGATGGAATGAAAGACTGAGAGAGAGGGAAGGGATGAGCAGTTATGGTGAAGAGGGTGTCATTTTGAAGTAAGGGAGGGGAGGGTAGATGCAGGAGAGGTGAGACAGGGGGGCGCTGCTGTTGGTGACCAGGCCATTTAGTTAAAAAATAGCGAGGTGATGAGGTTGTCCTGTGTGCAGTGGCCCAGGATCATATGTTTGGTGGCCTGTCCTCCAGCCCAGGCTCCAAGCCTGGATTATCCCGGACCTCAGCAGGTAACCCTTGTCGCACAGGAGCCTGCCGCTCACCCGATGGAGCGTCTCGGAGGCATCAGGAGCCTCAGAGTGCGTCAGGATGTAAGCGGCATGCACACTGCCTGGGTATCAGGCGCAGAAATGTATGATATGCAGCTGATGGTCGCACAGTAACTGCACATTAGGGAGTGGAATCCCTTCCTATTGATGAAGGACACCCGCTGATGAAGCGGTGCTCAGAGGGGTCATGCGCGCCACCGACCACCCTCTGGATCTGTTGCATTCTAGTGATGGCAGCAAATCCTGCTGTCCGAGCATCCTGGTGGGCCTGGTCCAGATTAAAGATGATATAGACTGATGTCCGGGCACATAGGGCATCCGTTTACAGCGTGGATGCATCTTTGTGTGGATGTTTGCGAATTTTCACACAGGTCCCTGCTTGAAGCTTGGAATGATCCAGAGGCATGAATGTTCAGGGCGACCATCACCTTGACGGCCACCAGGAGCAGGTGTCCTCCTCCAACCCCCATGATGCCAAGTGCGCCACTATCTGGCACAAGTTGTGCATGTTCTCCATGGTAAGCTGGAGTCAGCCTTGGCACAGGTGGTCCGGCAGCTCCTTGAAGGACCACCACCTGTATATACATGCCCTAATGTGACGCCTTCTTTGCACCTCTTTCTCAGCCAGCACTTGAATCTCACCAACTGGACCCTGCTCTTCTGATGCAGGCTCCTCTTGTGCAGGGCCCTCCCTGAGCTGTCCCTGTTCCTCCTGATATGTTATGTACTCTGGGATAACACAGGCTGCAACTCGATGCAGCTTTGACCAAAAGATACTCCAGACTTTGAAGTAAGTTCAATGTGATTTATTGAACCATTAGCACAGTTCTCTATGAGTTTGACTCTCCTGCTAATCTTGCCATAGTAACTCTGTCTAACTAACCAGTCTGCTCTAAGCCACGTGGTGGGTGTGATGCTTCTGATCTGCCCCTGCCCTACTCTCTAGGTGTCGCCTGTATGTGTGCCCTGTCCTTTTATATGGGTTGTGTAATGCCCCTTGTGGTGGTATCACCTCTGGTGTCTTGACTGCCCATTGGTTGTGTCCTATTCTATGTGTTCATTAGCTGTATGTCTGCATGTCATGACATCTCCGGTGCTCCCTCTAGTGTTTACTTAGTTGTAGTGTATTTACATTAACCCCTTGTGTAGTTACAGTGATACATATCACCACATCTTCACTTTTTTCGTGTTACATATTTTCTGTACTTTGTTAAAGAAAATTGAACAAAATAGGTAGATAAGTGATGACATGTACAAGTTATGATGACAGTGATGATTATACAACACCAAATAATATTTATGAGTCCAAAGTTCATGAATTTATATGGTCGAGTAGCTTTCTTGTTTTGTTATTGAAGTGTCGATGTTGATGTTGTCATTTCCTTGTGAACGTCAGTACCAGTGTCCCTGTGCTGAAGGAATCAAGAAGTCATCAGGAGGTGTGCAAATGGTCAAATCACTTTGTTGTATGATTTGAACTCTTTTTTTTCGATGCTTGTGGTAGCGATTCTTGATGTCATCTTTCCTGTCTGACCTGGACTGGTGTCTGTGTTTGCGGTATCGATGCCGCGTGGCAGCTGCCTTGAAAGCTGGTCTGCTTGTTTGTAGTGTAGCAAATGTGAATTTAGTAAGATGCATCATCATGCCATGGTATGTTTGCACTCTCGCCATTGTTCTGAGCTGAGCAGTAACATTGTCCTTCATGGGCAGAGCTGTACCATGACGTACCAGTTGTTGTTCTATTGTTGTTGTCATTGTTGTTATTGACATGCTTGTTGTGTTTGTTGCCTCTGGTACGTTTTTTGTTGTTGTCTTTGTTGTTGTTTTTGTAGGTTCTGTTGTCGTGTTTGTTGCGCTCAATGACCACACCGAGTGGAGAATTCGAGTCCTTCACAAAGTTACTTGTGTCAGTGTCCTTTGTGGCATCTGCTGTTTCATTGAGCGTGCCATCTCTGATTCCTTGGCGCTCCCCATCTGGAGTCATGACCGGTTCACTGGAATCATCTTTGGCTTGTCGATGCTCCCCGTCTGGAGTTCGTTCTGGTTCACCTGAATCATCTTTGGTTTCTTGATGCTCCTCGTCTGGAGTCAAAATGTTCAAGATTTCATTTTCTTGTGGAGAGGTTTGAGTGGATGCAGTTTCAATTGATGTGGTCGCACTGGACGCACTAGTAGTCTCACTTTGATTGCCGAGTGCCACTGTGCATAGGAGCTGAGATCTGTCAGTCTCGCTGTAATGTTGCACATCTTGTATGGGAATTGTGAAGCCTTTGTCACTTGTTGCACATACAGTGGATAGACCTTCAGTGTCTTCTTGTCGGTCAGATGAGCTTGGTAGACTGTCAGAGTCTTCTTCCGGTGGCTCAAATAATCTGGGTAGACTGTCATAGTATTTTTGCTGTTCATGTGAGCGTGGTAGACTGTCATAATAGTCGTGCTGTGCACTTGAGCGTGGCAGACTTGCATCGTCTGCTGCTGGTTGCTCAGATAAGGTTGCGAGACCTTCATGGTCTGGTTCATGCAAGGACTGCGCTCTGGAGTCTTGCATTGCTTCCATCGTGGAGTCTGTCAACGAGCTCATTGTGGAGGCTTGTATCACTCTCTCTGTGGCATCGTGCAGTGGTCTCGCTGTGGAGTCTTTCTGTGTTCTCTGTGTGGAGTCGTGCAGTGGTCTCACTGTGGAGTCTTTCATCGCTCTGTGTGTGGCGACATTCCGTGGTCTCGCTGTGGAGCTTGTCATCACTTTCTGTGCCGAGTTGGGGACTCTTCGTGGTGCGTGGACCACTCTCTGTGGTGCGTGGACCACTGGTGTGGCATCAGGTCGCTCTCTGTGGGCTTGTACCGCTCTCTGTCTCTTGGCGTCAGACCGCAGCAGAATCCTGTACTCATGGGTCGGGATATCGTCTATGCTGGGCTGAGGATCCTCAAATCAGAAGAATTCATCCATGACTGTGCCGGATACTTCAATGTACAGCACATCTCATTGCGGTTCGGATTTGGTACTGAGGTCGCCACGTCCAATGATGAAATCATCGTCTGAGTCGTAGTCTTCAAGGACTAAATCATCTCTTAGGACGGTGCTAACTGCTTTTTCAGGGTTCTGCGGAGGTTACTTTCAGCTACTGGTCGAAGTTCAGGCATCGTGCTGTCGTTCCAGGTGAATTTGTTTTCTGGCTTAAATTTTTAAAAAAAACTATTTTCGGACATTTCCCCTTTAAGTGGGTGTGGTCCGAGGCCTCTGACATCATGACACTTGTGACGTAGAGCGTAGGAATGGATTGCGCATGCACAGATCGCTTTTCCTTCACTGTGCGCTCTTTTCGCAACTGCGCATGCGCGGCATCTCGCGCATGCACAAAACACTGTTTTGCCGGTTTGCGTCTTCTTGGGAACTGCGCATGTGCAGCTCCTTGTGCAAGATGGCTGCCAATCAAAACTGCCGTTTGCCTCTGCTGCAAGCCTACCTTGGAGTACTTGAAGGAGTCGAAGATTTCTGTTGCACTTTCACCCGCAATGGTGAGTAGAAGATCTATCTTCTCAGCATCGGCCACGCCATCTAGGTCGGATGCTACCATGTAAATCTCAAATCTCTGCTTGAATGCACGCCAGTTGGCACTGAGATTGCCATGGTACCTGAGCTGCTGAGGAACCAGAATATCGATCATCTTGCCTGGGTGCTGTTGCTGGTAGTCACGGATCTTGCTGAGTTGAACGATATAGATTCAACAGGCACTACCGGTACCATGAAGTGTTATGTACTCTGGGATCTGCCCCTGTCTTACTCTCTAAGTGTCGCCTGTGGAAAGAGACAGAGCATGTGTGCCCTGTCCTTATATATGGGTTGTGTAATGCCCCCTTGTGGTAGTGTCACCTCTGGGTATCTTGACTGCCCATTGGTTGTGTCCTATTCTATGTGTTCATTAGCTGTATGTCTGCATGTCATGACATTTCCGGTGCTCCCTCTAGTGTTTACTTAGTTGTAGTGTATTTACATTAACACCTTGTGTATTTACAGTGATGCATATCACCTCCGTGCATTCATAATGGCAGCAGCAGCCAGGTAGAGAGTGAGTATACCTAGCTGTACTCTGAAATTCATTCTCTGCGGAGGGGAAGAGACAGAGAATGTTACCAAGATGAGTATTCCCTTGACCATCCAAAGCCAGAAGGTTACATGGTGACCTTAAGTTGTACTGCAACGCGACCCTCAACACATTTCCCCCCCACATCCACCCACACCTCACCCAGCCCCTTTGATATGTGGTCATCTTCACTGCATCCCTGTCCCCACCAGAGAGTGGCATCTGGCTGATGCTGTGGGGATCATTCGTCCTCACCACCCGTCCCAGTCAACAGGGGTACTGGTGGCTGCGTAACCTGTGTCAGCAAGAGTCTCTGTAGCCCCTGTCCTGTTTCCCCCAGTGGGTTCTACCGTGGGTCTCCTCACTGGGTGGGCGGTGTGTTATCCCGCCAGTAGGGTGGTAGCTTGTTGAGTAGCGGAGAAGATCAACATTTGCCACCAATCACCTCCATACTTATGAGTCTTGTGTGTGGGCAGGTCCTGCTGATGGGGGTGAGCAAGGGAAGTGTGCTTCTGCTGGGAGCTTAGCTGCGGTGTGATGTGGGTCCTGGATGTAATGCACAAGTTGTGAGAGAGAGCTGGTCAGGTTTCCTGGCCAGGGGCAGGATGGATGGGAGCGGGGTTACTGTGGGGGGGGGGGCAGGGCTTGGAGACAGCTGGTCATCCTGCTGATAGTGTCACACGTGAGGCCTCTGCCATGAGAGGGACAGTGGGCTAGGGATGGTGCCAAAGGCCACAGTTCAGGTGTCCTTTGTTTGGAGTGAGATCTGCTATTCCCCTACTTCCCCTGCAGTGGAGATGCCTTTCTGATGAGTGCACTGAGGAGTGGTAGCACCTGGTGTGCCACTGATTGAGCTTGGCCACGCCCATCCTGTTGATTTGGGTTTGAGGGTTTCTAGAGGGTCAGCCTTGGTGGGTTCCCAGATGACCAGAGGCTTTCTGAAGATTTACAGGACACAGTGCGCAGTCAACAGTGTGTGCAGCCAGAAGTCTGTAAGTAGCACCAAAGGGGTGTATTTAAAGCCACAAACTACAGCAATGGCGGCCTGAGCCAGGCTGCCCCGATCCCGAGGGGCACAGCCCGAGTTGATGGACTCGACACCAAGTTGTTCCCCACTACTCCACCCGGCCTCGGCAGCCACTGCCCCAGCACGTCCGACAGTATTTGAGAGTCCCTGGGAATTTTCTCACCTTCTCGCTTCCCATAATGCGCCCAGGCCCGTCTTGTGAATACTTGCACAAATTCGCCCCTGCGCAACTTCCACCATCGCAGAAGGGTGGTGCATGAAGTATCCAACCTGCTAATGAGATTTAAATCCATGGAAATCACAGTTTTGCAAGGACCCACCAGTGCGGGGAGCAAACCTCGGTAATGCCACCAGCCGGGGACTGGAGCTTGGCGTTGTAATTGGCGCTGGGCGCAAATTGCGATTTTTCCATTGCGTGCAATTCTCGGTGGCGGGAAGTGGAGAATTCAGCCCATTATCTTTTATAACCTCCTGTGCTCTAACATCCAGAATCAACATAAGTTATACATGCGATAACAGCCAAACTATAAGTTACACATTAAATATTAGATAGTACTAAGAGAGATCTTACAAATTGGTTTGGCCCGTCCACACAGCATGTAGATCTTCAAATTCAGTCACAAAGTCTTTCAAAGGTCTGTGTTCCTCATGAAGAAATTCATTCCCCTTCCCGTTTTGGATGCAATCTGATCCCCAGCTGATAGCAATGCACAACTAACATGAGTTTCACGGGCTAGACATGGTATTTAGCACATATGGTACATGTCTGCAGAACCTCCGCAACTCTGTCTGGATCATGTAGATCCACCAAGTCATCTTCAAATAATAGAAACAGCCATAACAATGTATTCACAGCTTCTGGATCCAGACTCTGTTTCCTTCAGCCTCCCTAAAGTGCACCATTGGACTCATCAACTGCTTGAGCTTGGATGGCTTTGTATCCCTTTATATACCTCAACCTGCTTTAATCAGTGCAGAGGTTACTCAGATTCAGTGTTTGTTTTCTTAAAAACTGGAAGGGTCAATTTCCCTTTAGACCATAAGACCATAAGACATAGGAGCGGAAGTAAGGCCATTCGGCCCATCGAGTCCACTCCACCATTCAATCATGGCTGATTTCAACTCCATTTACCCGCTCTCTCTCCATAGTCCTTAATTCCTTGAGAAATCAAGAATTTATCAACTTCTGTCTTAAAGACACTCAACGTCCCGGCCTCCACCGCCCTCTGTGGCAATGAATTCCACAGACCCACCACTCTCTGGCTGAAGAAATTTCTCCTCATCTCTGTTCTAAAGTGACTCCCTTTTATTCTAAGGCTGTGCCCCCTTTCTCTAATTCCTTTTTTCAGTTTCTGTTTTCAGTTAGCATAGATTCCATCACAATGACTATTGATTTTTTAAACTGTACACCACCTTATGGTTAAATAATAAACTGTACACTAGTGTATGTATACCTATTGTTTTAATGAATGACAATTGAGTAAAGATTTTCTCCAGTTTTTAAAATTAATTTACGGGATGTGGGCGTCTCTGGCTAGGCCAGCGACAGTGAAGGAATAGCAATATATTTCCATGTCAGGGTGTCGAGTGACTTGGAGGGGAACCCCCAGGTGGTGGTGTTCTCTTGTATCTGCTTCCCTTGTCCATGACAGTGACCATAGGTTTCCAATGTGCCGTCTGGGGAGCCTTGGTGAGTTCCTACAGTGCATCTTATGAATGGTACACACTGCTGCTGCTGTTTGTCGGTGGTGGAGGGATTGAATGTTTGTGGAAGGGGTGCTAATCCAGTGGGCTGCTTCGTCCCGGATGGTATCAAGCTTCTTGAGTGTTCTTAGAGCTGCACTCATCCAGGCAAGTGGAGAGCATTCCTTTACACTCCTGACTTGTGTCTTGTAGTTGGTGGACAGGGTTTGGGGAGTCAGAAGATGAGTTGCTTGCCATAGGATTCCCACCCTCTGACCTGCTCTTGTGGCCACAATGTTTATATGGCTAGACCAGCTAAGTTTCTGATCAATGAAATCTCAGAATGTTTACCATTGAACATCTTCTCCAACTTAATCTATACAACCTTTTTGGTTGATTCTGAGGATTTCTGATTGGCAAGTTTTAACCATACTATCACAGTGTCATCTCTATGCATAATAGGAGTGTTTCCACATCATTCTGCATTTTCTCTTAGATGTTTAATCGACAATGGTATAGAAACACTAACCCTGGACAACATCTCAAAGAGGACAATATTTGGATTGACTCCATAGGTTCTGATAGAGGTTTCCATCTGAAATATAAACCTGCCGTTATAACATTTACACGCTTCCTTCTCATCCTTGTGATTGCACAAGCCTTGTTTCTATTTATTTTTAAAAGAAAAAAAATCAACAATGTAGCATTTTAGTCTGTTATAGACCAGATCAGCAACATCTTTGAAAAGAGTCAGTGGCCCTGTTTGCCGCGGGCGTAAATGATGACAGGGTGCAAAAGCGCACAAAGGATTAAAAAAATGAAGTTTGCACCAATGAGGTTTCCTGGAGCAGTTGTCCCCAACCCCACATGTGACGTAACGGGGTTCCTGCTATGTCAGGTCAGGAACCCCATTTGCATGCATTAGAATCTCATTAGTGGGCCTCCCTGTAAAGGAATGCTCTCCACAAGGGGGCATGACATAAACGCTATAAAAGGGATGAGGCACTCACACCATTCCTCTTTCCACAGACAGACATCTAGAGAGTTAGACAGGGTTGATCAGCAGCATCACACCCCAGCACGTGGCTTAGAGCAAGCTGGTACAGTTAGACTGAGTTACTACAGTTAGATTAGCAGAGAGTCGAACTCATTTGAGAACTGTGTTAATAGTTCAATAAATACGGTGAACTCATTTCAGAATCTGGAGCATCCTTTAGTTAAGACTGCATCAAGTAGCAGCCTGTGTTATCCGAAGCAGCATAGCACAACATGATACCAGGAGTTACTGTTCAATCTATTTTGTTCAATTCAGCAAGATCAGTGACAACCAGCTACTGAATACGGGCACAATGGACAAGGTTCAGGTGCCTCATCAGCTCAGGACCACCAGCATCCGACCTCAATGGCGCGACCGATGCTCGGAAGATAGCTCTTCTACTCACCACTGCGGGTGACCATGCGATAGAGATCTTCAACTCCTTTCACTTTTCCGAAGGGCCGGACAAAACGAAGTACCAAACCATCCTGGACAAATTCGACAGCCACTGCGAGGTGGACACCAACAAAATCTTTGAACGCTACATCTTCAAGCAGAGGGTGCAAGGTAAAGACAAATCCTTCAACTCCTATCTAACTAACCTTAGACTGCTAGCACAATCCTGCAACTTCGGTGATATCATTGACTCCATGATCAGAGACCAAATCGTTTTTGGAGTCCACTCTGATCCTCTGCGAGAGCAATTGTTGAAAATCAAGCACATGACCCTGCCACTCGCGATTGAAACGTGTACTGTGCATGAGCACTCTAAAAATCGCTATTCACAGTACAAAACAGCAGAACATGAAAAACAAGCCTCCCACGAGGTGAAGGGTGGAGAGTGTTCAGGCATCTCCCGGATGCAGCGCCCCCACATTGCCGAAAGTGGCCATTTTGTGCGCTCTTCCCGGGGCCCGACGCATGCGAAATGCGATCGGGAACATGAAGCGGCCGAAAACCGCGCTGCGCCGGTGCAGACGTCTGAGAACCGCGCCGCGCATGTGCAATGACGCACTGAGCGTCATGTGTGTGAACTGCGGCACCACGCATTTTTTAAAAAACTACCCTGCAAGAGGCAAACGCTGGTTAAACTGTGGGAAACCAAACCACTTTGCAGCCCTGTGCAGATCTGCACCACCAGTCAGGAGCCAGCACTCCCAATTCCGACAGCGGCTCATCAGAAGTGTGCAATACCGGATGCATGACTCTGATACAGGCAGTGCGACGGATCCAGGTGATGAATACCTGGACAACACTTACCGAGTGGGCATTATTATGATGTGCAAATACGCCACACCAGACACATCGCGAGTCCAATCAATCCTGTCCGTGGATTCCGAGGACGAATGGCATGCAATGATGAAGGGCAACCACTGCCCCATCCAGTTCACACTGGACACAGGTGCCTCCGCCAACCTGATTTCGCAGGTGGGCTTCAAGAGAATCAAGAAGCTCCTCACAATCCTTCCAGCTGCCTGCAAACTCCTGGACTACAATGGAAAGGCAATCAAGGCACTGGGGTCCTGCCATCTGCAGGTGTCCAGCCGACACACACAAGCAAGCTTATGCTTCGAGATTGTTAAACCAGACAGGGCGTCCCTGCTAGGTGCGCACGCCTCCAAGCAACTGAACCTCATTCAAATGGTCCACACCACCACGCCGTCCCATTCGGATCTTCAAGTCAGCATCGACAACATCCTAACAAAGTACCCAGATGTATTTAGCGGGATGGGCACGCTGCCGTACGAGTACAAGATTCTACTGCGGCCTGATGCCAAGCCAGTGGTCCACGCACCGCGACGTGTCCCTGCTACACTGAGAGAGCGCCTGAAGGCAGAGCTCACGAGTCTACAACAAAAAGGCATCATCTCCAAGGTCACTGAACCAACCGACTGGGTCAGCTCGATGGTGTGCGTAAAGAAGCCTTCGGGGGACTTACGCATCTGCATTGACCCCAAGGATCTAAACAAAAACATTATGCGGGAACATTACCCCATCCTGAAGAGGGAATGAATCATGAGTGAGATGGCACTCAGAATAGGACACAACCAAAGACTGCATCAAGTAGCAGCCTGTGCTATCCGAAGCAGCATAACACAACAGGGGTGAGGGTGAGTGGGCGGGGGGGGGGGGGGGGGGGGAGGGCTTGGGGGGTTGAGGGAAAAGTACATCAGTGGGGTTGGGGGGCAGGTGCAGGGAGGTGTTCATAGAAAAATAGACAATAGAACAGGAATTGGCCATTCAATCCTTCGAGCCTGCTCCACCATTCATTATGAGCATGGCTGATCATCCAACTCAGTAACCTATTCCCACTTTCTCCCCCATATCCTTTGATCCCTTTAGCCCCAAGAGCTATATCTAACTCCTTCTTGAAAATGTACAATATTTTAGCCTCAGCTGCTTTCCACGGTAGCAAATTCTGCAGGCTCACCACTCTCTGTGGGAAGAAACTTTTCCTCATCTCAGTCAGAAATGGTTAACCAGTATCTTTAGATTGTGACCAGTGGTTCTGGGCTCCCCCACCCTTCCTGCATCTACCCTGTCTAGTCCTGTTATAATTTCAGAGGTTTCGGAAGGGCATTGGCCTATCTTGGAGAAGGGAAGTTGTTTGACCCCTGAAGGACAGCGGAGGCCTCTGCGAAGAGAGGGGAAGGAAGCCACTTTTAAAGCCCAACTATCCCAAGGCTAAAAACTTCTGTTGATGGGTCTCTGCCCTCGCAAAAGGCCCTGGAAATGGGACAGCAAGCCTGGACTGGTTGGCTCGGTGGGTGCCGAATAACTCAGCACTGATGTGTATGAGTGCCACTGATTACTGATCAGTAGTTAAACCTTTACATGTTGAACACACATTCTCTGAATGCTAAGGTTTTCCTTCACCCTTCGCCGAGAGGCACATATACCCTGCCTGGCACAGGGCAAAAGCTACAAGGTTCAGCAGACCACCTTGCTCCATCAGGTGTGTGTGCTGCAGTGTTCTTACAGTGCCCTCCTCATCCCCCGACTTGACAGAATTGCACACAGGGCCTTCCAGTGACCCATGGGGCAGTTGCCTGCACCTTACAAAAGAATTCAGAAGACAGGAGGGTTTTCAAAGCTGTGGACACTCACTTAGGCTAAATGGACAGAGGCTGGTTTAGGGTCTTGTCCAACTTGGGGACTGTAAGAAATGGTCGACAATGTGATGACAAGCACAGTACTCAGGGATCATTGAAAGGGTGCTCCCATGCAGTGAGTAGGGTGAGAGAGAGATGGAGCTAGTAGAACTGGCTGTTATCTTTCTAGGACTGCGAGAAGAGAGAAGATTTGCAAATCGGCATTTGACTCTCTGGAGGCAGGAGCAGAACCCTGAGGAGAAAGGGGTGATAGGGCCTACTCCACTGTCACAGGAGGGACCCCAGTGAGTTGCCGTTTTGATGTGCCTTCAATGGCCCAGGGTCTACAGGTGGTGTCTGACCTTCCTCAAGATGAGCGAGAACCAATGTTGGAGAAGATTTTACCTATCCAGTGGCACAGTAGTTCACTTGTGCCCCCTGCTCCAGGAGTTGATGTGGCATGGACTTAGAGGACATCGACTGCTTTGACGGTCACAGCCTCCCTCAACTGTTATGCATCTGGCTCCTTTCCGGGATCCACTGATGACCTTTGCGGCATCTCGCAGGCCTCTGTACATAAATACATCAGGGAGGTAATAAATGCATTCTTCGCAAGGGCATATGATTACATTAATTTTGACCAGGATCAGGTTAACCAAGACAAGAGAGCCATGGGATTCATCCATTGCAGGCTTCCCACAAGTGCAGGAAGCCTTTGACTACACCCATGTGGCTGCCTGATCCCCATGGTATCAGGAAGTCTCCTTTGTCAACCACAAGGCTTTCCACTCCCTGAACATTCAGCTCATCTGTGACCACACAAAACGCATCCTCCAGGTGTGGGCTAGGTTCCCGGGGAGCATTCACGACAGCTTCTTCCTCAGCAGTTTGCTGACGTATTTGAGGGAGCACAGTGGAGACTCGGGTGGCTCCTTGAGGACAATGGATACCCCTGAAGAAGTGGCCGCTGACCCCTACATGGACGCCACATAGTGCAACAGAGACCAGGTAGAAAGAGGTTCATGATAGAACTCGCACTTTGGTGGAGCAGACCATCGGAATGCTGAAGGTGCAGTTCTGGTACCTCAACCAGTCAGGAGGAACCCTGCAATATAGTCCCCAGAGGATTTTGTGCATTGTGCTTGTGTGCTGCGCTTCAATGAGATGAACTGCCTGAGGCCGAGATGGATTAGAGACACATTGCCTCTGGTGAAGAGAACGTCAAGGTGCGTGATGAGGATCAATCAGAACACCCTGATTGTCTCCCGCTGTATGGATGATCAGGATTAGGGCCACAAAGAAAGTTCCATCATGGTGATGTCTCTCCCTGACTGCCTGCTGGCACACACAGGTTCACTGATATGACTCATGTCATGGGAAGGGAACGGTTGCCCATACTCCCAATGTTGCAGGAGGAGGAGGAGGAGGGTTTGTAGTGGGGACAGTGCATTGTTCATCAAAAATCTATTGAAAATGTCTGGTTCAGGTCTGGCTGAAGGTAGCTCTTGAACTCCCATTAACCAGGATAATATCAGGGTGATGTTGCACGATCAGTTCCATTTCTACTGATCTTGGCTCCTCCTTAGTTACATGTGCTCTTGAGGATTCAGTGTTACCGGTGCTAGATGCGTTATTTTCACAAGGGTCTCGCTGCTGGTTTCCATGTGCTTAGATGAGGCCTTTGCAATGACAGGGTTGAGTGGTGGGACTAACCATTGTGGAGGGGCTCCTCATTACCAGGGAGTCATTGG
Source organism: Scyliorhinus torazame (assembly GCF_047496885.1). Lineage (NCBI taxonomy): Eukaryota > Metazoa > Chordata > Chondrichthyes > Carcharhiniformes > Scyliorhinidae > Scyliorhinus > Scyliorhinus torazame. Next base: position 148,393,362 of record NC_092719.1, read on the forward strand.
CATGATTGTGTCTTGTCACCGTGAGGGAATGCCAACCAATGAGCTGGCTGCCTTGCAGAGAGCTGATGGAGGAGGCTCTGTGTTTGAGCATCCAGCCTTTCAGTATAAGATGGATGCAGTTATCTCAGTGACACTTTATGGAGAAGTCTGATGAGAGCAGGGAGCCACAAAGAGGTTGCAAAAAGTGAAATTTAATTAATTGATCTCCTCAGACAGAGGTGGTTGATGACTTACATAGGTGCTCGCTATCTACAAGTGTTACCCACACCTGTGCCCACAATGTGAAACTAGACTTCCTTAACCTTTCTAACCCTGGCGCTATGCCGTGGTCTTTCCCCAGGGTCCACAGCTGAGGTGGAAGTGGCCTGCTGTCTGCCATGCCCTGTTGCCTCAAATGAATGTGGCGGCCATCCTCTAGTTCAGGGTTTTTCAAACTGCAGGTTGCAACTCGCAGGTGGGTCGCAGGCAGGTGTCGGGAGTGTTGCAGAATGATCGGTCACAGCATTCCCGATCACGAAGAAGCGGCCAACGGCTATGACCCAGCTTTTAAATTGAGAATGCCAGCCGCAACCAGTTTTTAAATAGAGCGATGCACTCTTCTGGCCAGAGGCGGCGGCAGAGAGCAGGTCATGGGCCTGGCTCGTAAACGGATGTCACACGTCCTGTGCTTTTAGAGCAAAATCAAGGAGGACAGATTCCTCCATTTTCTAGCTCCGAGCAAACAAGCAACAGGATTGTGAAGAACTGAAGATGGATCACTTTAAACAAAGAGAAAACTGAGTTTGGGAACAAAGCAGTGTAAAGATGATTTCTTAAGGTATGGCCTTGTTAATTATGTCAATACAAATTAGAATGCAAATTCCATGTGTGTTTTATGCAGGGAAGTACCGGTAAATGAAAGTTTAAAACCCTCAAAACTTCAAAGGCATTTGAAGTCTAAGCATGGCGAGTTCAAGGACAAACATTTGATTTTTATCAAAGGATGTAGCGAGAACTTAAATCGTCAGCTGACATCCTTAGCAGAAATGTAACATTGAATGACAAAGCAAGTGAGATCGTGAGGACCAAACAGCTGTCGCATTAAAGGTGAGCGAAAATGGTGTGTCACGAAGGTTGACCGGCATTAGTCCCGAAGGTCAGCCAATGTGGATCCTGAAGGTCAGCAAGTTTGGAAAAGTGGGTCCCAGGAAAAAAAGTTTGAAAACTATTGCTCTAGGTGACAGGGACCTGGAAGATGCCTGACTGCTTTCAGGGTGCAGCTGTGGGGTGTGCCAACCTCCTCAGCCTGTGAGGCTGGGGCTGGGTCACTAGAAGAGGGTAGTCAAATGGGATGGATACTCCCTGGGTGGACCTTGAACAAGTGCTGGGGAGTATTGGTGTAGCGTTTAAGTTGAGTGCCCCGCTGATCGAAGCACTCAGCTGATGGCGGGGTGGGCGAATGAGAGGCTGCCTGCTACGGAGGCAACTTGACACTCGTGCAAAAAAATCTTTTCTCTAAGTGCCTAAAAATACGGTGTGAAAACCCGCCATCGCCGCTGATGAGCTACGACCGACTTTACCCACTTAGCCAAAAAAATCGCAAAGTTCCACCCAGTGTTTTTGTTTAAGAAAACTAAGATTGACAGCTGTAACTGCTGGCATCAACCAAATTAACAAACTGGCTTCATTAAATGATTTTGATTAAAAAATTTTAATTGCAGTTGTCTGGAGAGAATTCTGCTCAATTTCATTACAGAGGAAGAAAGGGTGTTTTTTGATGGAAGATAGAAAGCATTAAAAATATTTCTAATGAGCTGCCATGAACCACAGCAAAGCTATCCCGTACACAATCTCCTGTGATTGATGCTAATGTTACTTAAAAGCAAACAGCAAGGGGCATTAATTGGTCTCCTATACGGGAGATATTTTAACTATGAGGAATGAATAAGCAACATCAAATAAATGGAGAAATTATTTTCTCAATCTGTCCTTCACAAATAACATGCAAATAAGAATTATACAACAGACATAAACCCTGAAACATGTTTTTCATTTGCTTTGTAGGTTTTTTTCAATTGCTTTTAGTTAAAAGATGGGGAGGGGGAATGGTGTACCACATAAAATCACAACAAATAAACTTCTGGTGCACTTAGAGTATAATAAAAGTTTTTTTTGGCAGAAAAGCCAGTTGTAAATAGCCATGGTTCACATGTGTAGATGATTACTTTTCAGTCATAAGTTAGTTAGGTTATGTCACATGGCCTTGGGTAATCTGGGATTATGAATATCCCGGCAAACATTATGTTGTTTGCTCAGTATGATAAATTTGGAAAACATTTTTCAGGCTTGAGTTTACTTGAACTCACTTTGTAGTCTTTATGCGTCAAGCCCCAACAATTAGCTGTGGTGATATGCCTGTAGATAATAATGCATGTACTCAGCAGTGTGACTTTCCACCAGCAGGTGGCGGCAGATATAAATCAGGGCACATCCGGCTATCCTCGAAGGTTGTAAGATGTATAAGAGGATGATCGTGCATTGTGGTAGTTCAAGGGGGGGTCGAAAGAAACTCTGTGATAACTTGCTCTGTATCTGATCGTGACCTTACCGCGTGTACATTACTAAAAATCCTGGTTTGGTCAAGTCACCAGCAGTTCTGTAGATTCCTTGCTCGGCAACGAGCACAGAACACAACATTACCTACTCTAAATCATGGGGGCTTGTTTAAAATGGACAGATATCTCTGACATCCATGGCCTTCCGAGAGCATCTGACCCACCAAGGAAAAAATGCGACTGGAACCAAAGTCTGACCAAAGCACTTGAAAATTGAAATTGTTCTTTGTTACTTTTCTTCTATGACTTTTTCACATGTCTAATGACAATTAGTCTCTCTCAGGTCATTGGAAATTACCAATATGGACCATGTTAATAGCACATGTACAGCAAGCTTGTCTGCATTTTCAGATTTTCAGGCATGCATTCTATTGGTCATACACAGGGCAGAAGTGGCAGGATACATGGTGGAGACTGTCATCCTGCCAGTTTAATGTCCAACATGACGACATGAAACTTGGTGGGAAGGTGAGAGTTGAGGAGGATGGTAAGAGGTTTCAAGATGATTTCGACAAGTTGAGTTAGTGGGAAAATACACTGCAGATGCAGTGTAATGTGGATAAGTGTGAAGTTATCCATTTTGGTTGGAGAAACAAAATGGGAGAGTATTATTTAAATGATAATAGATTGTGAAATGTTAACATGCAATGGGACCTGGGTTTTCTAGTACACCTGTCACTGAAAGCAAGCATGCAGGACAGCAAGCAGTTAGGAAGTTCGCATTCATTGCAAGAAAACTTTAGTACAGTAACAAGGATATCTTACAGCAGCTGTACGGAGCCTCAATGAGACCACGCCTGGAATATTGTGTGCAGTTTTGGTTTCCTTATCTAAGAGAGGTTTAGCAGATTAATTCCAGGGGTGACAGGATTGTCTTATGAGAAGAGATTGGGTTGACTGGGCCTGCATTTACTGGAATTTAGAAGGATGAGAGGGAATCAAATTGAAAAGTATAATGTTCTGACAGGGCTGGACAGACTGGGTGCAGGGATGTTGTTTCCTCTGGCTGGGGGTTGGGGCTAGAACAAGGGGTCACAGTCACTGAATACGGGTTGGACCATTTAGGACTGAGATGAAGAGAAGCTTCTTCACTCAGACGGTGATGAACCTGTGGAATTGTCTCCACAGAAGGAGACAGGTCACTGAATATATTTAAAAAGGAAATAGATAGATTTCTAGACTCTAAAGGCATAGCAGAGTATGTGTAGAACACAAGAGTGTGGTATTGAGTTAGAGTGCCAGCCACGATCATATTGAATGGCAGAGCAGACTCGAAGGGCTGTATGGCCGACTCCTGTTACTTTTTCGATGTTCACATGGAGAGTTTTAACAACACTTGAGTCTGAGCACAAGCCTGAAAAGAGGCTTACTTGCCAAATTTGCAAACACTTTAAAGCAGCGTAACACAGTAAGGATATGTTTCTAGTTTTATTTAAGTGAACTCAGTACCTGCTGGAAATGCATAACAGATCAGTCAACCTCTAACAGAGAAAATTATATTTGCATTTTGTGACCTCATCCTTCGCCACATGCATTTCCAGCAGTTCAGTTTCATTTCTTATTTCCATTACCTGTGTTTTGCTTAATTTTTTAGTGATTACTTGATAGTTATTTAATTTTAAATCTGCCATTTTATTGTTAATTCTATAATCAGAAAGGATTATTGCTCAGATGTGCATGAAAAAGATTAACGGAAACTCCTGACATACACTGTTGAAAGGTGTGCTGAAATGAGTTTAGAATGAACATTGGCTGACAGGACAGCCCAGCTCAGAAACCTGCAGTGACCCATGCAGTCGCCAACTAATGGTACATCAAATGTTTTTTTGAAAAAAAGGTTCATGTGGGGCCAGGAAGAGTAGGGGTGCCTCACCAGCCCCATAACCTATTCCAAATCCACTCGCAAACGTACCCTGTGGACTGCTGCCAAGAAAGCAGGCAGCTCAATATTGACTTCCCCTGTCAGCTGTACTGCTTGAGGAGGAACAACAGGTACTGGCAGGAGATCCCGACTATGTCAATAAGACTGAAAGTACCAAATCTTGGTGATCCTCGGGATTCTTGATCTGGGTGTTTGTTGCCTCTGAATGGCTGAGTCTGGATCAGGAAATGGGTGGAAACTGGTACCCAATTGTGTCTAAAGAACTCACAAACAGGAATGGGCCATTCAGCTGCTCGTTCCTGTTCCCAGATTCATTAATGCCCTTCCCTGACAAAAAACACCCGCATGGTTTTGAAATTTTCATTAGCATTGGCTTCAACAGCTTTTTTCGGGGAGGGATTTCCAGATTTCCCCTCCCTTATATATGAAGAAGTACATCCTGAGCAAAGTAGTTTTATTGTTCTGGATTCTCACACCAGAGGAAATAATCTCCCTCTATCTTATCAACTCCCCATCACAAATAACTCAATTTGATCACCTCATTCGTGCAAGAAGCAGGAATTCCTGAAGCATGGAGACCATTGACCCTGGATCTGCTACCTTTGCAAAGTCCAAATGGAGGTCCTTTCCCTTAGAAGGCAAACAGAAAACGTTTGGAATGAACAGAGATCTAGTGATAGCCAAAGAATTTTGGAGGCAGTGGGTGGGATTCTCCGATTCTCCGGCTGCATGTTTCTCGGCAGCGCGTCATTCACTGGCAGCGGGATTCTCTGCTCCCGCCGTTTGTCAATGGAATTTCCCATTGAAGCCATCCTATGCCATGGGAAACCCGCGGACGGGGGTGCACTGCCAACTGGAAAAGTGAATCCTAAAAACTGGAGAATTCCTGTATGTTTTTCTAAGGTTCATGTTGAATATTTTCAGATTTTAACTCAAGAGATCCCGATTGGAAAAGATAAGTTTCAAGGTGACTTTTATAAAATGATGGTAAAATTAATGAAATTTTAATCAGGTAGAATAATGTTCTCTCTCATGCAAGTATCAGCTTTCTATTTCTCTGGTATTTAACAAATACTAGATATAGGATCAACAAAAGTCAGTCGAGCTTCTGCACAAAGTCATTTTCTTTCAAGATTAAGGAATTCATAACAGTCGGTAGTTTTGTCAAGCTGCTTTTTGACAACTCCACAGCATACAAGCTCATGTCAGCTGAACAACAGTTCACTGTGCATTTATACGGTAACCACAGTCTGCGAAAAGACAAACAGGAAATAGTAGAGACCCCAACACAATCCATGTGGATGTTCAGGGCCTGAAACTGAGACAGGTGCTCAAAGAGTTTTCAACGTCCTTCATACCATCTGATCTCTCCCCTCTGCTCCCAGAGTCTGAATTCAATTCTCCTGATCAGAACAGAGAATGGGAATATCTAAACCATCAAAAGATTTAAATTAACTTTGGTCAAGTTTAAAAAGCCACTGAATACTTTAAACTGACTTGATACCATATGCCAGTGCAATGTTAAGCCTCAAGTGAGATTGATTCTCCTGTGAACTCTCTCTTTTTTAAACTGTTTCCATGGGATGTGGGCGTCACTGGCTGGGCCAGAATTTATTGCCCATCCCTAATTGCCCCTTGAGAAGGCGGTGGTGAGCCACCTTCTTGAACCACTGCAGTCCATGTAGTGTAGGTACACCCACATGTCATGTTATACAGACACACACATAATGATACACAGACAAGCAGCTAATGGACACAGAGAACAGGGCATGACCAATAAGCAGGCAGAACATCAGGGGTGGGATCTGACTATAAAAGACACGAGGCACTCACACTCCGCCTCTTTCCACTGATGAACATCTAGAGAGTCAGTCAAGGGTGTTGTTACAATCTCGCACCTCCACCACATGGCTAAGAGCTAGTCTGGTTCAGTCAGACAGAGTAACCACACTTAAGTTAGCAGAGAGTCGAACTCACAGTGCTAACTGTGCTAACTGTGCCATTAGTTCAATAAACCTGATTGAACTAACTTCAAGGTCTGGAGTATATTTTTGATCTATGCTGCATCCAGTTGCAGCCAGTGTTATACCAGTGTACCTAACACGACACCACAGTGCTGTTAGGAAGGGGATTCCAGGATATTGATCCAATGACAATGAAGGAACAGTGATAGGATGATGTGTGACTTTGAGGGGATCTTGCAGGTGGTCATGCAATTGCAATAGTACGAGGCACCTCAGAGTGTCACATACTGGAAGGAAAGGACATTAACTGGATTGGGCTTCATTGATGTCCAATTTGGACTGTAATGGAATATAATTCTAAATGTTTCTGTGAAGAAAGTATATTTGGGGGAGAAAAGAAACCCCAGCAGGTTAATTCACTTCTATTTTGGCCTTCCATTTAAGGTCTGCCAATTATCATTCTGACACTAGCAACACCAAAAGAATTGGTGACAGCAGGATTGGGACTGCTCTCATGCCAAGAATAAGTACATAACAGGGGGCAGCACGGTGGCGCAGTGATAGCACTGCAGTCTCACGGCGCTGAGGTCCCAGGTTCGATCCTGGCTCTGGGTCACTTGTCCGTGTGGAGTTTGCACATTCTCCCCGTGTTTGCGTGGGTTTCACCCCCACAACCCAAAGATGTGCAAGGTGGGTGGATTGAACACGCTAAATTGCCCCTTAATTGGAAAAAATGAATTGGGTACTCTGAATTTATTTTTAAGAAATGAATAAGTACATAACAGAACTGATTTTACACTCGGCAGAAACATTGACCCAGATCATTGGGCCTCCGGATCATCAGAGACCGGACATATGACACGAGTTGCATTTCAGGGGCGAAATTCTCCGTTATCGGCGGAAAGTCCGCCGATCGGCGCACAAAACGGCGCAAATCCCACTTGCGTCACGTCATAAAAATGGGACGATAGTCTCCGGCCCGAAATGGGCTAGCAGCGACGTAACGGGATCCGCGCTTGCGCAGTGGTTCACGCCGTGCAGCGTCATACGCGCTGCACGGCATGACGGCTCATAAGGCCGCGCAGCTCCCCCCCAACCGACCGGAACACCCGACCGCAACACCCGACTGGATGGCTGGCCATCGCTCAGCCCCGAGGTTCGAGTCACGCGATGTGGAGGCGCTCCTGGATGCGGTGGAGCAGAGGAGGGACACCCTGTATCCCGGGCACGGCCGCAGAGTTGCCCCACGCCACAGCCGGCGTCTGTGGAGGGAAGTGGCAGAGGCCGTCACCGCTGTGGCCCTGACACCACGGACAGGCACCCAGAGCCACAAGAAGGTGAACGACCTCGTCAGAGCAGGCAGGGTGAGCCTCCCCCATATCCCCCCCTCCCCCATATCCCCCATATCCCCCCTTCCCCCATATCCCCATAACCCCCTCCCCCATATCCCCCCTCCCCCCATAACCCCCCCTCCCCCATATCCCCCATATCCCCCCTCCCCCATATCCCCCTCCCCCATATCCCCCATATCCCCCCTCCCGATATCCCCCCCTCCCCCATATCCCCCCTCCCCCATATCCCCCCCTCCCCATATCCCCCCTCCCCATATCCCCCCTCCCCCATATCCCCCCTCCCCCATATCCCCCCTCCCCCATATCCCCCATATCCCCCCCACCCCATATCATCCCTCCCCCATATTCCCCATATCCCCCCTCCCCCATATCCCCCCTCCCCCATATCCCCCATATCCCCCCTCCCCCATATCCCCCCTCCCCCATATCCCCCCTCCCCCTCCCCCATTATCCCCCCTCCCCCATATCCCCCATATCCCCCCCTCCCCATATCCCGCCCTCCCCCATATCCCCCATATCCCCCCCTCCCCCATATCCCCCTCCCCATATCCCCCCTCCCCCATATCCCCAAGTGAATCCAGCCCTAACTTTAACCTCTGCAATGCACGCGCAACCGATGGTGTGCATTCATATACCTGCCTAACACTGTTGCCTTTTACCCCTGCCACCAGCCCCCCCCCCCCCCCCCCCCCACAGGAGAAGCGCGCACACAACAATAGGGAGTATGTGAGGACTGGAGGAGGGCCCGCTGATGAGAGGCCACTGACCGTACACGAGGAAAGGGCCCTGGAACTGGCTGGCGGACCTGAGGACCGGGAGGTTGCTGATGCAGAGGTCGGGGGCCCACCAGCAAGTGAGCCACCGACAGCCCGTCCCCATATCCCCCCTCCCCTATATCCCCCTCCCCCGTATCACCTGATCACTGCCTGCGTGTCGAACCATGCATGCTTCATTGTGTATCGCAGGACCAAACTTCCAGGCACCCATCCCCGCAGATGCATACCGCCCGCAGGATGCCCCTCGGAGACCACAGGAGACGGAGAGACCCGGACCCTCCAGCATGCGACGCCCGCAGGATGCCCCTCGGAGACCACGGGAGACGGAGAGACCCGGACCCTCCAGCATGCGACGCCCGCAGGATGCCCCTTGGAGACCACGGGAGACGGAGAGACCCGGACCCTCCAGCATGCGACGCCCGCAGGATGCCCCTCGGAGACCACGGGAGACGGAGAGACCCGGACCCTCCAGCATGCGACGCCCGCAGGATGCCCCTCGGAGACCATGGGAGATGGAGAGACCCGCACCCTCCAGCATGCGACGCCCGCAGGATGCCCCTCGCACACCACGGGAGACGGAGAGACCCGCACCCTCCAGCGTGCGACGCCCGCAGGATGCCCCTCGCACACCACGGGAGACGGAGAGACCTGGAGCAACAGGGAGACGACTCCCCCGTCACGTGCGGGAGCGACCACCCAGCGATGAGGGGGGCAGCACCAGGCCCCCGTCACATCCGAGCCAGGACACCACTACCCAGGACACCACTACCCAGGACACCACTACCCAGGACACCACTACCCAGGACACCACTATCCAGGACACCCCTACCCGGGACAGCACTACCCAGGACACCCCTACCCGGGACAGCACTACCCGGGACAGCACTACCCAGGACACCCCTTCCCGGGAAGACGAAATACCGGACAGTGACTCAGAGTGGATGGGTGGAGACGAACCCCCACCCCAAAGTGCAATGGAGTCAGAGTAGGACGAAGAGCACGACACAACGCCACTGCTGTCACCAACACCCTCCACCATCGCAGAAACACTCACCACGGTTGGGCACTTTAGTGATGAGGCGTCTGGTACACTCACTGGTGCGCACAACACAACCGTCCCGGTACAGCAGGTGGAGGTAGGAGCAGCAGAGGAGCCGGGCGGTCGGAGGGCAGCCCAGCCCAAGCGAACATCTGCCGCCCAGATGGATCCCGGGTTCCTGCAGTTACGACACCCACACATAGATCCGATGCAACCACCGACCCGGAGACGAGCGAAGAGGGTGACGGGCGGCTTGCGGCGGCTGCGGTCGCAGGTGGAGGAGTCCACCCGCGTCCAGGAGCTGGGAGTGGTCCCGGTCATGCGTGCCACCCAGGCTGACACCGCACGGGTGGCGTCCGCGGTGGAGGCAATGGTTGCGACGGTGTCAGACATGGGGAACGGTTTGCGAGGCCTGGGGCCTTCCGTGCAGGCGGCGTCTGTGGGCCAGGAAATGGCTGCCCTCTCACAGGAGGCCATGAGCCAGTGCCAGCGCCAGATGGCAGAGGCGCTCAACGCCATAGCCCAGTCTCAGCAGGCCATGGCCCAGTCTCTGCAGGCCATGGCCCAGTCTCTGCAGGCCATGGCCCAGTCTCAGCAGGCCATCGCTGAGGGCATCGGCACCAGTGGCCATGTGCGAGCCGGCGTCGCACTGTCAGACAGGGTTTGCCAACACCCTGGGCTCCATGGCTGCAAACCTGCAAACCCCTGTCGATACCAGCACGGGCCTCCAGGACTGGCAGCGCCAGATGTCGGGGGGGCGTCGGATGGCCAGTCCGTTCACATCCCCCACCCATGTAGAGGCCTGGGGGCCATCGGGCACCCCGAGGGAGGAGGAGGTGGTATGGTCCGTCCCGGCTCCCTCTGTAGGGGAGGTCCCGGTACACCGCGACACCTCGGACTCCCCCCCCTTCCGTCCCAGGTGCATCGGGTGGGCAACGAGCAGGACAGGCTGGCAGCTCGCCATCCCAGTCGCCCGGGCCGCAGCCTGGCCCATCTAGGCCAGGACGCCCCAGGAAACGGCCGCCAAAGGGATCCAGTGTCAGAGGGCAGGAATCACAGGAGTCCACCTCCAGTTCTGCTGTACCGTCTGGGGAACCACGTAGACGTAGTCAAAGGGCCCGTAAGGCCAAACAATTAGACACTGAGTAAGTTGGCACGGGTGCAGGGCACAGATGAGTTTTAGGGGCTAGGGCACGTGCATGAACTCGTTTGGTTATTAAAGTCAATGTTACACCTACAGAAGCTGCCTTTGTGCTCTGTCCAAAGCGTGCGGGGGTGTCATGTACGTTGAGCGCAAGTGTGTGAGTGAGGGGTGGTCTTACCTCAGCCCCAGGTGAGTCTGCCCCCTTCCCCCTGGGCCGCCATCAACATCCCCCGGGCAGAGGACGGGACCGTGCGCTGCAGTGTCACAGCCGCATGCAGCGATGGTCCGGGTGGATGGTGGTACTGTGGCCATGGGTCAGACATAGTCCAACGATGTGGAGCCAGGAGCTCACCGCAGGGCGGGTTGTCATCATCCTCCATGGCCTGCGATAGACACGCGTCCACCCGCAACTGTGTGAGCCCGGCCCATTGTGCCGCCGGTGGATCGGCAATGGGGGGGGGGGGTGGTATGCATGCGGGTGGGGTGGGTGGGCGGATGGGTGGGGGGTGTGGGTGGTCGGCTGTTGCCATGGTGTGCGGTCTGTGGCCATACTACCCGATTCCCACGCCCATCTAGTCAGTGAAGCGGGCGTCTATCAGTCTGTCCCGTGCCCGCTGGGCCAGCCGGTAACGGTGGACAGCCACCCGCCTGTGTCTACCCCGTCTGCCCTGACCATTGCCCCCATCCCCCTCATCTGGGGAGGACTGTGCCTCTTCCTGCTGCTCCTCCTCTCCGCCCTCCTCTGCCTGCGGCACATCGCCCCTCTGCTGGGCTATGTTGTGCAGGACGCAGCACACCACAATGATGCGGCTGACCCTATCTGACCGATACTGGAGGGCGCCCCCAGAGAGGTCCAGGCACCTGAAACGCATCTTCAGCACGCCAAAGCACCTCTCGATCACTCCCCTTGTCGCTACATGGGCATCATTGTAGCGGTTCTCCGCCTCATTGCGTGGCCTCCGTATAGGCGTCATCAGCCACGATCGCAATGGGTAGCCCCTGTCGCCCAGCAACCAGCCCCTCAGCCGGGGATGGCGTCCCTCGTACATGCCGGGGATGGATGACCGCGACAACACGAATGAGTCGTGTACACTGCCTGGGTGACGGGCGCAGACGTGCAGGATCATCATGCGGTGGTCGCAGACCACCTGTACGTTCATCGAGTAGGTCCCCTTCCTATTAGTGAACACGGCCCTGTTATCTGCAGGTGGCCGCACGGCGACGTGCATCCCATCGATCGCGACCTGGACCATGGGGAACCCGGCCACGGCAGAGAAGCCCACGGCCCGGGCATCTTGGCTGGCCCGGTCCACGGGGAAGCGGACGTAGCGGTGCGCCATGGCATAAAGGGCATCTGTCACTGCCCGGATGCACCGGTGCACCGATGTCTGCGATATGCCAGACAGGTCCCCACTCGGTGCCTGGAATGACCCCGTTGCATAAATGTTCAGGGCCACCGTAACCTTGACGGACATGGGGAGAGGGTGTCCCCCGCCAGTGCCACGCGGTGACAGGTGTGCCAGCAGGTGGCAGATGTGTGCCACGGTTTCCCGGCTCATCCGGAGTCTCCTCCTGCATACCCGGTCCGTGGGGTCCTGGTATGACTGCCGGGGCCGGTACACACGGGGCGCCCTCGGGTGCCTCTGTTGCCGTGGGGACGCGGCGCCCTCCTCCCCCTCCTCGTCCTGTCGGTCAGGTGTCCCTCCAGCCTGGGCGGCTGCCGCCTGCCCCTCTGCGGCAGCCTGCGCCGCCTCTCTGGCACGCTCCTCCTCCTCCTCCTCCTCATCCAGGGCAACATAGACATGAGCGGCTGCCACCACGGCGGCCAACATCGCTGGATGATCTGAAAACATGACGGCCTGGTGGGGGGGAGGGGAACGACGACATGTCATCATTGCCCATATCCCCTCCTCCCCCCAGCCAGGTGGCATGGACCGCATGGGTCCAACTGTTGGAGGCTGGCACCTGGCCAGGTGGACCAACTCATTTGCCCTCCCATCACCCTCCTCGGCACGGACCCCCTCCCCAACCTCCACCCCAGCACGGACACCCTCCAACCCCCAACCTCCACCCCGGCACGGACCCCCTCCAACCCCCAACCTCCACCCCGGCACAGACACCCCCCCCCCAACCTCCACCCCGGCACGGACCCGCTCCCCAACCTCCACCCCAGCACGGACCCCCTCCAACCCCCAACCTCCACCCCGGCACGGACCCCCTCCAACCCCCAAGCTCCACCCCGGCACGGACCCCCCCCCAACCTCCACCCCGGCACGGACCCCCTCCCCAACCTCCACCCCAGCACGGACCCCCCCCCAACCTCCACCCCAGCAATGACCCCCCCCCAACCTCCACCCCGGCACGGACCCCCTCCAACCCCCAACCTCTCCCCCGGCACGGACCCCCTCCAACCCCCAACCTCCACCCCGGCACAGACCCCCCCCCCAACCTCCACCCCGGCACCGACCCCCTCCCCAACCTCCACCCCAGCACGGACCCCCCCCAACCTCCACCCCGGCATGGACCCCCTCCCCAACCTCCACCCCAGCACGGCCCCCCCCCAACCCCCAACCTCCACCCCAGCACGGACCCCCTCCCGGCACTCCCCCGGAGCCCAGCCTACTCTAACCACTCCCCCCCCCCCCCCCCCCGCCGCACACACACACACACACAAGCCGAGACACACCTCTCCTCACGCAATCAGTCTGCGGCCACGCCATTTCCTGCCCAGAGCCAACCCCCCAGGCCGTCACTCACCTCCTCGCTGGTCGGCGTGAGCCTGGAGCACCGGGTCACGCCGATGAAAAGGAGGTTTAATTCACGTCGACGTGAACGGTCATCACGTCGACGGGACTTCGGCCCATCCGGAAGGGAGAATATCGGCAGGCCGAAAATCGGCTGCCTTGCGCAGACCCGTGACATTCTCCGCGGCAGCGGCGCCATTAACGCCCCGCTGACTTTTCTCCCTTCGGAGACTTCGGCGGGGGCGGGGGCGGGATTCACGGCGGCCAACGGCCATTCTCCGACCCGCTGGGCGGTCGGAGAATGACGCCCCAGGATCCTGCAGATCGACTCTGTGAGACTTGCCCGGGAAGTTTGCACTTGGAGTGGGGAATTCCACTTCTCCCTGGGACCCTCCAGAAAAAGTCTCCAAGTGTGGGGTAGAATTGTAGATTTTGCACAATTCTAACTTTCTGACTTTGGTAATTACCTGGGAAATGTTAGAAAAATCTTAGTCTTACTCCTGAATAACTATACAACCGGCCCCCAACAACACCCCCATCGACTCCCCCCCCCCCCCCCCCCCCAACTTACCATCCTGATACCCCAGGCTGTAGTACTGCCGACGCCGATCCAACCTGACCAGCCCCCAAAATTTGATTCTCCCCTGACTGAGCCCCCTCAATCCCCACCCCGAACACAACTACTCCCAAACCTCCCTACTCACTCAGCCACTCTACCCACCTTGTGCTCCCACCATGCTGCCCACCTGCTACCCTACCACTTACCCCCAAGGCAGATGCTACCTTACCCATTCAACACCGATCCCAGCTGCCCAACTCGGTTGCCACCCAAACCAGCTGCCACCATCTCCACCGACATTTGCTGTTCACTTGCACACCCATCCATTCACCCCTTTACCCATTCACTCACTCATTGATAAACTGAAGTTGTTAAATGTTTTAAAGCTTTTCAGTGTGTTTGTCAACACTTACCAGAATACAGTACCTAGTGTCATAAAAAAGAGACATGGCTTCTCTTCACATTCCCACTCCCCTGATGATAAAAGCGCTGTGAGCCGTTTGATGGAAGGCTGCTCCACATTTCTGAAGAAGCCGTGAGCAGAAGGCCTAGCTGGAGTTGTGGTGAAGAAAAGGAGGAGTGAAGTGGTAAGCTGATGATGATTGTCACTTCTCAGAAGATTCAGGCCCGAGTGAAAGGGTAGTTGAAATGGCTGCAATGAATTACCTCCTCTGCTGCTTCTGCGAGCTGCAATTTTAAATTGCTCTTTCAAGCAAGCAAGAGACACCTGCAGGAAGGCAGTGAAGCCCTTTAAATATATTCCTCAACAGGCCAACCCAGCATCTGGGGAGCTAGGGGCTGAAAAGTCCCAGAAAGGTAGGTTGCTTTTATTTTTTTTAAATTTGGTTTCTTTGTGAATGAGAAGGAGGCAGGAGCATTCCTGTGGTCCCACAACAAAACTTTCAGCCGAGTCTGTCTTGACGTCCCTCCTCCATCCTCTGATTGCAATATTGCCCACCTACCCCTCCCTCAACCCCCAACCCACTTATTTCAGTTCCTTGGGTCCCCAGCAGTGACCTGCTGCTGTCTGCAATCCTGCTCCCATCCACCGGTCAGCTAACACGTCCTGCTCGGCGACTACGCAGCTGAGGACCAGGAATGAAAATCGGCCTGGGCCTGGGCCTGGGTCTGTGGAGAGCTGAGCAATTTTTCATCTGCCTTAAGCCCTGGCAGCACAACTCGCTATGGAACTAAAGTCATGGGGCTGGATTCTCCACACCCTGATGCCCAAATCGCGGCCAGCACGGGTCGGAGAATCCATTTTCCTGCATGGAATCGGGACATGTGCCGGTTCCCCGATTCTGCGGGCCCCGAAAAGCGGCGTACTCAGGGAGTATGCCGCGGCCCCTCGGACCTACCTGGGGCCATCGCCAGAGGCCTGCTCCACCATTCTCTGCTCCCGACCAGCCGAAGTCCCGTCAGCGTGGATATAATGTAGTTCAGCCGGTCGGGATACTCACCTGACGGCTGCGGACTCAGCCCGTGGTCGACCTGGTTGGGGCGGCTGATCGGAGGGCGGGGGGGGGGCCTGCCTTACAGGCGGCTGGGAAATGTTTGTGCCGGCGGACAGCGTCGGCCGCGCGGCTGATTGGGGGAGGTTATTTTTCGGGTCCAGCTCCGCGGTCCAAGTCCGCCATGGAGCACGGCGCGGTCGCTGGAGGCCACCGCCGAACGCATGCACGGCCTCCGACCCGGAAATCCGGGCCCGTATCTGCAGCAAAAGCTGCTAGATCTGCGTCGGGTCCCTGCTAGCCTCCTGCAGGGCTAGGAAATTGTGGCCGAAACTCCACAGTTCTGACGCCGGGGTGGGGTCACAGCCCCAATGACGGAGAATCCAGCCCATTGCACATGGAAGCAAAACAATCAATGGATCACAGAGCAGTGCTGATTGAAGCTGAGAAATCTCTGTTGAAGGCAGTGTTGCATGATCAATTGCACAAAGACTAAAGTTGGGTACAACTGTGGCTTTATTACAGTCAGATGCGTGGCCTCCTGCTGCAGCTGGCGAAATGGCAGGGCACTGGAGGTCATGCATATTTATACAGTTCTCCCTGGGCGGAGCCAGCCAGCAGGAGCTACCGGCGAACCTGGAGTGCAGGTCCTACCTTACATCCCCTATTACAGTGGTTCACCACATTCACCCCCTGTTAAAAATGAGTCCGGCGGGGGTGACGTGAAACTATATACAATTAGTGAAATTATGTACAGTGGTAGGGAAAGAAAAGTCGATGTTGACGGTCCGGAGTCCGTCAAAGGTTCAGCCGGTCCGGTGCTTTGGTGCTTCGTTGGGAGCGGCGTAACGGTGGCGGCGAAGTCGGTGCTGGCGGTGCTGGAGGTGGCACCAATGGCGGTGGTGGCGGTGCTGATGCTGGCCAGTCATCGGGGAACTCCGGGAGCGTGCCAAAGTCCTCTTCGTCCTCTTGTGCGGAAAAGGGGAGGGGGGGGAGTGGTCTGGTGGGGGCAATATTGGCGGCGTGGTGGGAGGGCGCATTGGTGGGGGAGGTGTGTTGGGGTGGAACCTGACGGTGCCAGGTCCCTGAGTGAGACAGTATCTTGGCAGCCGTCGGGGAACTCAACGTAGGCATATTGAGGGTTGGCGTGGAGCAGGTGAACCCAGTCCACCAAGGGTTCCGCCTTGTGGAGTTGGACGTGCCAACAGAGAAGGACCGGTCCTGGAGCAGCGAGCCAAGTCGGGAGCGACACCCCGGCTGTGGACTTCCTGGGGAAGGTAAAAACACGTTCATGGGGTGTGTTATTAGTGGCGTTGCACAATCGTGACCGGATGGAGTGTAGAGCGTCAGGGAGGACCTCCTGCCAGCGAGAGGCTGGGAGTTTCCTGGACCGCAGGGCCAGCTGGACGGCCCTCCAAACCATCCCATTCTCCCGTTCTACTTGCCCATTTCCCAGGGGGTTGTAGCAGGAACTGACGCAGCTCATCGCTCATGAATGAGGATCCCCTGTCACTGTGGATGTAGGCGGGGAAACCGAACAGAGCGAAGATGGTGCTGAGGGCCTTGCTGACGGTGGCAGACATCATATCGGGGCATGGGATGGCGAAGGGGAATCTGGAGTACTCATCGACCACACTGAGAATGTACATGTTACGGTCGGTGGAGGGGAGGGGCCCTTTGAAATCCACGCTGAGGCGTTCAAAGGGGCGGGAAGTCTTCACCAGGCATGCACGGTCCGGCCGGTAGAAGTGCGGCTTGCACTCCGCACAGACCTGGCAGTCCCTGGTGACTGTCCTTACTTCCTCGACGGAATAGGGCAGATTGCGAGCTTTGACCAGATGGTACAATCGAGTGACCCCCGGGTGACAAAGGCAGTTGTGTAGGGCCATGAGTTGGTCCACTTGTGCGCTGGCACATGTACCTCAGGAGAGGGCGTCTGGGGGCTCGTTGAGTTTACCGGGCGATACAAGATCTCGTAATTATAGGTGGAGAGCTCGATTCTCCACCGCAAGATTTTATCATTTTTGATCTTGCCCCGCTGTGGGTTGTTGAACATGAAGGCTACCGCCCGTTGGTCCATAAGGAGAGTGACTCTCTTACCGGCCAGGTAATGTCTCCAATGCCGCACAGTTTCAACGATAGCTTGGGCCTCCTTTTTGACAGATGAGTGTCGAATTTCAGAGGCATGAAGGGCGCGGGAAAAGAATGCCACGGGTCTGCCTGCCTGGTTTAGAGTGGCGGCAAGGGCGACATCTGAAGCGTCGCTTTCTACTTGGAAAGGCAGTGACTCATCCACAGCGCGCATCCCGGCCTTGGTGATGTCTGCTCTGATGCGGGCGAAAGCGTGTTGTGCCTCGACCGCGAGGGGGAATTGGGTGGACTGGATGAGTGGGCGGGCCTTGTCCGCATAGTTTGGGACCCACTGAGCGGAGTAGGAAAAGAACCCCAGGCAGCGTTTGAGGGCCTTGGGGCAGTGGGGGAGGGGAAGTTCCATGAGGGGGCGCATGCGGTCGGGGTCGGGCAAAAGAAATCCGTTTTGGACTATATAGCCGAGAATGGCTAACCGGGTGTGCTGAACACACACTTCTCTTTGTTGTAGGTCAGGTTAAGAATAGTGGCAGTGTGGAGGAATTTATCGAGGTTGGCATCGTGGTCCTGCTGGTCATGGCCGAAGATGGTGACATTATCTAAGTACGGAAAGGTGGCCCGCAAACCGTACTGGTCGACCATTCGGTCCATCTCTCTTTGGAAGACCGAGACCCCGTTAGTGACACCGAAAGGGACCCTAAGGAAGTGGTAGAGGCGACCGTCCACCTCGAAGGCAGTGTATGGCCGGTCCAACTTCCGGATGGGGAGCTGGTGGTTGGCGGATTTCAGGTCAATTGTTGAGAAGACCCGGTACTGCGCAATCTGATTGACCATATCAGATATGCGTGGGAGGGGGTACGCGTCGAGCTGCATGTACTGATTGATGGTCTGGCTGTAGTCCACAACCATCCTGTGTTTCTTCCCAGTTTTAACCACTACCACTTTGGCTCTCCAGGGGCTGTTGCTGGCCTCGATAATACCCTCCTTAAGCAGCCGCTGGACTTTGGACCGGATGAAGGTCTTGTCCTGGGTGCTGTACCGTCTGCTCCTAGTGGCAACGGGCTTGCAATCCGCAGTTAGATTGGCAAAAAGGGAGGGGGATCGACCTTGAGGGTCGCAAGGCCGCAAACGGTAAGGGGGGATAAGGGCCGGCCGAATTTGAGGGTGAGGTTCTGGAGGTTGCACTGGAAGTCCAGGCCCAACAGTAGTGCAGCGCAGAGATTAGGAAGGACATAGAGGCGGAAGTTACTAAATTCTACGTCCTGGACCGTGAGGGTGTACAAAAGCCTCGGATCGGGACGGAGTGGGATCCGGAGGCTAGGGAGATCCTTTGATTGGCAGGGTGGACCACGAGGGACCAGCACCTTACCGTATCTGGGTGAAGGAAGCTTTCGGTGCTCCCGGAGTCCAGCAGGCATGAGGTCGTGTGGCCGTTGATTTTAACCGTCGTCGACACGGTGGCCAGGTTGTGCGGGCGAGATTGGTCCACCGTCATCGAAGCTTGCTGCGGGTAGCCATCGGATGCTTCGGGTGGCGAGCGTGTGCGGTTCCGATGTTGGGATGTCCGGGGACCCTGTGGGGAACAAGATGGTGGCGCCCATGGTGCGCACATTACGGGGTCGGGACAAGGTGACGGCGCATATGGGGCGCACGTGGCCGAAGGGGGACAAGATGGCAGCGCCCATTGGTTGCACATGGACCTGGGAGGAGAAGATGGCGGCTCCCATTGTGCGTCTGGCGTGGGGGAGGGGGTGATAGCGGGCGCGATCGCGGCGACTGCGCAGGCCTGGCACACAGCCGTGAAGTAGCCCTTTTTACTGCAGGCTTTACAAACTGCAGTGCGGGCCGGGCAGTGTTGGCGGGGGTGCTTCTGCTGACCGCAGAAGTAGCAGCGGGGACCCCCGGGGTGCGCGGATCGGCAATACGCAGGTGTATTGCGAAGGCAGGGCCCCGGCTGAGGAGGTCGTCGGCGGGGTCCAGGAGGGGTAGGAAGGGGTAGAAGGGTGGGCAGCACAGTGGGAGAGGTACGATTGTATGTTACGGGATGCGACCGTCATGGAGAGCGCCAAGGTTTTCATCTCTGCCAGTTTGAGCGTGGCCCCTTCCAGCAATCGTTCTCGGATGCGGTCCGACGCAATCTTCGTCATGAAGGCATCGCGCATGAGGAGATTCGCGTGTTCGGCGGCCGTGACGGCCTGACAGTCACAGTCCCGGACGAGTGGGATTAGGGCCCGCCAGAAGTCTTCGATGGACTCACCTGGTAGTTGCGAGCGGGTGGTAAGTACATGCCTGGCGAAGAGCGTGTTCGCCTTCTGCGCGTAGTGTTCTTTGAGGAGTTCCATTGCTTTTGTGTAATTCGTGGCATCTTGAATCAACGGGAACACGCTGGAGCTCAGTCTGGAGTACAGGACGTTGATCTTCTGAGCCTCCGTTGGCGCGGGGTTCGCCGCGTTGATGTAAGCCTCGAAACATGCTAGCCAGTGAGTAAGGTCTTTCCTGGCGTCGGGCGAGTGAGGATCCAGCTGCAGGCGATCGGGCTTAATTCGGATATCCATTCTGTGGAAAATCTGACTGTAATAAATTGATGCACGACCAATTGCACAAAGACTAAAGTTCGGTACAACTGTGGCTTTATTACAGTTAGTTGCGTGGCCTCCTGCTGCAGCTGGCAAAATGGCAGAGCACTGGAGGTCATGCATATTTATACAGTTCTCCGTGGGCGGAGCCAGCTGGCAGGAGCTACCGGTGAACCTGTAGTGCAGGTCCTACCTTACATCTCCTCTTACAGTGGTTCACCACAGGCAGACAACGCTTATAACTTTCGGAAGCAAATTAATAAAGGAAGTAAACTGGTACATGGTCCTTGTAATGCCTAAGTTTCAATTCAAACCAATCCACTCAGCAAATTGCCATGCACCTCTTAAATGTGTACATTAAATAGTTCATTGATTTCAAGAAGCATTAGCAGTGACTTTATTAAATGCCCAGCTGCCTATCAGCTTGCAAATCATTAAAACCATATTAAAGATTTCATCATAACCTAACTATTTATTTATTTCACTGATAGTAACTGTTGCTGTTACATGGTTTGATTTTTTTATCTGTTAAATTTAAAACTTCAATATAATTGTATTCGTATATAAAGTCCTGGCATGTTTTCCTTTAAACTAAATCTCTTTTATCCACTGAAGAAGGTCACTTCCCTGATGCGAAATGAAAAATTAAACTGTTCTTGACGAAACATTAAAATAAGTACATTAAAGGAGACTGGACAATGTTGCCTGTTTACTGAATGTAAAGCACAATAACTTCATGGGAGGGATTACAGGAGCTGAGCCCCCTGTCAATATCTTTCGTATGGGACATTTCCCCGCTACCTCCACCCACCCCAAAGCCCAGAATTGCATTGCTAATTCTCAACTGTTTAAATGTGGATGCTTCTTTAAATGGTGCATATTTGTATTTTTCAATGCATTGCAATGACTTCCACAAATACTTTAACATCCAGCCTATAATGCAGTCACCACCAAGGCTGCCTCTGGTTAGCTGTGCCTACAAAATTGCTTGTTTTCATGCAAATTCCACTTGAGACTGTCCAGAGTGAGGTTGCTTGTAACAAAAAATATGGTTGAAGCAGTCCCTTATTCTGACACCTCATTTATATTACAAGACGGCACATGCAATTCTTGAAACGTTGCATTTACAAATTGAATTTTCTGGTACAGGCCTGTTTTAAGAGCTCAAACAGGTCATAGGCAGAAATGATGATGGCAATTAGCATGCACTGGCACTGCCTTTCCAACTGTTTACAATTGTTTAAGGTTTAGAAAGGCAAACTACTTTATAAAACTGTAGCCTACAATCATACTTTATGATAGCACGGTTTTGTCCATGTTTCTCCAAGTTTGAGGGGCATCTGCCGAAGGTGTAATTATATCTCTGGTGAAGTGTGAGGAGAGGGTGCAGAAGGGGACGGACTCTGCCTGTGGCATTTTGTCTTGCAGAATTTGGGGGAATATCTTTCTTTGGGCGTTATCTTTATTGTGATTAACACCTTTATTAAAATGTGTACCTTTTCCTGTCGACCTCTGGTAGCAGGGGAGCTGAGTTCATCTTATTGATCTCCTTCAGGTAATTCAAATTAATTTTGTTTATAATTTAATCTTCAAATTCTGACCCAGACTTCGATTTGGATGCAAGTTTTCCACAGTTCATATGATCTAAGCGGACTCTGAAATCAAAATTCATGTTGCTCCAGATACTGATTTCAGGCTGTTAAAATATTTTAAACAAATTACGCAGTGTAGACAGATTGATGGTGATGGTCAACTCAGTATGAACAGGTAAAATGATTTTCCATACCATTCAGAAAAGCATATCAACTTGCTGGAAATATTGGCACCTACAAATTTCCTCCACTCTCAAACTGTGGATAGGATTTTGCATTTGGATTTGGGACGTTGACATCCCAAAACCTGACCACAATCCAGGGTGGAAAGTAATCATAGCACACAGTTTTGCCTGAGATTGACAGGTAATTGGCTGGAGGGCGAGTTTGGCCGATAATTAGAGGTAGCAGGCTTAAGAGAGAGGTGGGCCCGAGCCACAACTCTGCAGAGGGTTCTGCCATTCAACACCAATTGAGACACAGGAACTATATTTTCAAATGCATGATGGTGGTTCTTGTGAGCAGATGATGTTGGTTGTAGCATCTCAGCATCTCTGTGAATCTGGCTCAGGATTGTGAAGTAAGTTAATTAACAATCGCTTCAAGGGATATCCTCACGTCTGTAGTGGGTAAAGTCTTGGAGGGGATTATAAGGGACAAGATTTATAATCATCTAGATAGGAATAATATGATCAGGGATAGACAGCATGGCTTTGTGAAGGGTAGGTCATGCCTCACAAACCTTATTGAGTTCTTTGAGAAGGTGACTGAACAGGTAGACGAGGGTAGAGCAGTTGATGTGGTGTATATGGATTTCAGCAAAGCGTTTGATAAGGTTCCCCACGGTAGGCTATTGCAAAAAATACGGAGGCTGGGGATTGAGGGTGATTTAGAGATGTGGATCAGAAATTGGCTAGCTGAAAGAAGACAGAGGGTGGTGGTTGATGGGAAATGTTCAGAATGGAGTACAGTCACAAGTGGAGTACCACAAGGATCTGTTCTGGGGCCGTTGCTGTTTGTCATTTTTATCAATGACCTAGAGGAAGGCGCAGAAGGGTGGGTGAGTAAATTTGCAGACGATACTAAAGTCGGTGGTGTTGTCGATAGTGTGGAAGGATGTAGCAGGTTACAGAGGGATATAGATAAGCTGCAGAGCTGGGCTGAGAGGTGGCAAATGGAGTTTAATGTAGAGAAGTGTGAGGTGATTCACGTTGGAAGGAATAACAGGAATGCGGCATATTTGGCTAATGGTAAAGTTCTTGAAAGTGTGGCTGAGCAGAGGGATCTAGGTGTCCATGTACATAGATCCCTGAAAGTTGCCACCCAGGTTGATAGGGTTGTGAAGAAGGCCTATGGAGTGTTGGCCTTTATTGGTAGAGGGATTGAGTTCCGGAGTCGGGAGGTCATGTTGCAGCTGTACAGAACTCTGGTCCGGCCGCATTTGGAGTATTGCGTACAGTTCTGGTCACCGCATTATAGGAAGGACGTGGAGGCTTTGGAGCGGGTGCAGAGGAGATTTACCAGGATGTTGCCTGGTATGGAGGGAAAATCTTATGAGGAAAGGCTGACGGACTTGAGGTTGTTTTCGTTGGAGAGAAGAAGGTTAAGAGGAGACTTAATAGAGGCATACAAAATGATCAGGGGGTTGGATAGGGTGGACAGTGAGAGCCTTCTCCCGCGGATGGATATGGCTGGCACGAGGGGACATAACTTTAAACTGAGGGGTAATAGATATAGGACAGAGGTCAGAGGTAGGTTCTTTACGCAAAGAGTAGTGAGGCCGTGGAATGCCCTACCTGCTACAGTAGTGAACTCGCCAACATTGAGGGCATTTAAAAGTTTATTGGATAAACATATGGATGATAATGGCATAGTGTAGGTTAGATGGCTTTTGTTTCGGTGCAACATCGTGGGCCGAAGGGCCTGTACTGCGCTGTATTGTTCTATGTTCTATGTTCTATATATCCATTGTCCCTTACAATCCAGCTGGAAGGTTTGGATGGTGACTTGAAGAACAGAGACACCCTGGACTGCCAGAGGTGGAGGATAATGAAAACACACTGCCCTTGAGAAGTTGAAAACACACTTGATGTGGTCACAGACTATTTGAATGTTTCAGAAATGGAAGCTTCGTATTGATGAATCTCACTGGCGGCTCATTTGATGTCTTGATGGCCACATGGCCGCAATAAATGATGCCCTGCACCTGTGGCAATCCAGCGAGATGCCGGGGTCCCATTGCCTTTTGTGAATGAGGTTAAGAGGCTTCGTTCATAACAGGTAGAAAAGTTATTGCGATTCTCCTGCTGGCAAGTGGGTAAGGCAGATCTCACTAGCACTGATAGTGCTGGAAGTCTAACTTTTGTTTATTCATTCACAGTGTGTGGACCAGGCAAGTGTTTATCCCCTTTCTCCAGTTGCCCTTGAGAAGTTGGTGGCCTTCTTGAACGGCTGCAATCCTTCAGATGTAGGTACACCCACAGAGCTTTTAGGGTGTTCTGTAGCGGTTTGACATTACTTAGTATGTTGCCCATTTCAGAGGGAAGTTGAGAGTTAACCAATTTACTGTGGGTCTGAAATCACATGTAGTCAGATCGGGTCAGGATGGTAGATATTTCTCCCTAAAGGACATGAGTGAACCAGATGGAGTTTTATGACAGTCTGATAATTTTGTGGTCACCGCTACTGAGACTAGCTTTTTATTGCAGATGTATTTAATTAATTAAATTGAAATTCCCCTCAGATGCCATGGAGCATTAGTCTAGTAACATTACTACTATGGTACCATTCCCATTTGACAGCCAAGAGCAAAGATACAACATGAGCAGTTAGTTACACTATGATTTGACAACTTAAGTACATATTGGGGTCTGATTTTTTTCTTTAATAAGTTGTATTTAACAAAGGCAAATTTTACTCTATGTTCTTGTTAGAACATAATTCTGCCATTCACACTGTAGTAATATTTGCAACAAATTTTAAGTAATTAAGACAACAGTTACAAAGTATTATTTTGTTGACATTACTGTAGTAAAGATGAATAAGAATCTTGGGCAGGGCAGAATCATTTAATTGCTCTGAGCACTTCTGTTCAGTCCACAAGCACAAGCCTGAGTTTCCAACCACTTGCCATTTTACTTCTCCCTCTCAGTTCCAATGTGACCACTCAGGCCTCAGCCTCTTACAGATTGGATGGGTGGGCGGGATTCTCTGATCCAGAGGCTAAGTGTTGACACCATCGTATACGTTGTCGCGTTTCATGACGGTGTCAACAGGCCCCCAGGAGCAGCGATTCCGAGCCCCTCAGCAGGCCAGCACGGCACTGGAGCGACCCATGCCACTACCGGTGTCAAATGGGCGTCGCAGGTCTGCGCATGAGCGCTGCGACCAGCGCGAATGAGCGTATGCGCACTGCGACCGGCGCGATTGCACGCATGCGCGATGGCTTCCTTCTCCACGCCGGCCCCGACGCAACATGGCGTAGGGCTACAGGGGCCGGCGCGGAGCAAAAGAGGTCCCCAGCCCGAGAGGCCGGCCCCCCCGATCGGTAGGCCCCAATCGCGGGCCAGGCCACAGCGGAGGCCCCCCAGGGGTCGGACACTCCTCTCCCCACCCCCCACCAGGCCGCCCCCGGAAGTATGCACGATGAGGACCCGCCAGGTAAGACCACACATGGACGGCGCCGGCAGGACTCGGATTTTTATGTGGCCACTCGGCCCATCCCCAATGGCACTGAGACTCCGCTCCCCGGATAATTGGCGGACCGGCGTCAGGGCGTCGTCGTGCAATTTGCACCCGGCCCAGCAATGGCTGAGAGCATCCCGCCCATTGTTGCAGAAACTTACCACAAGCTTGAGGAACAATACGTTGGGCAGGATTCTCCACTTCAGAGGCTAAGAGCGCAGTCCTCCAGGCATGCTACACCAGAAAAGCAGCTTGAGGCAGCACAGCATGGTTGTTGAAAGCCAGGATATACCAGGCTTGCAATATCTCGGGAGATTCAACACAATCTCACAAGACGTTGCAAGGTGAATCCCTTCCACAATGGGCAGAATCAGTTTTTGCTAAAATTGCATACTTGAGTGAGGCAGTAAGCCTTACTCTAATGTGCTGATTCCTGATGTACCTGTGGTTAAATAACACCAAATTATGGATTGATTACAATGTGGCTGAGGGCCAACGAGAACTGAGTTGAAATTGTTCAAACCTATTGGACTTTAACCTGGTGTTATAAGGCTTCCTACTGTGCCCACCCTAGTCCAACGCCGACATCTCCACATCATCACATCCAGGTGTCATGTGCGAGTACCTTTAAGGAATGGGTGTTTTTTATAGAATAACTGTAGTGGGTGTACCTTTAAGAAATGGGTGTTTATTACTGCAGTGATGTCAGAGTGTGGGTGGAGCTGGGTCTGTTAGCTTTTAGTTTCACTTTGAGAAAAGCTTGGGTGTGTCTGTGTTTCTTTGGTTTTGTTTCAGTGTTGGAGCTGCAGTCAGCCACAGAATGTGTAATGTTGTTCTCTCTGCCATGTAAAGACTATCTCTTGATCATTTAGTGAATTCAGAGTTAGAATTGTTCTCAGTGGTGAATTTAAACCTGATGTTCTTCTGTTAAAAAGTTTTTTTTAAGTCTTATGGATGCAAAAAGGAAAGTAAAGATTACTTAGTGTTGTATTCTTTGGGGGTTGTATTTGAATTAATGGTTGCTAAGATGTTCATTATGTTTTAAAAAGGTTAACTTGAGTTCATAGAATAAACATTATTTTGCTGTAAAAAATACTTCTCGATTTCTGCTGTACCACACCCGTAGAGTGGGCAGTGTGCTCTCCATACCACAATCTATTAAATGTTGTGAGTCAGGTGAACTCCATGATACACTTTGGGGTTCTCTAAACCCTGGCCCATAACAAATTGGAGGCTCGTCTGGGATAAAAGTCTATCTGTTGGATTGGCTTAGTGAATTTAAAGACAGTGAGGGGTGAGCATATTGTGGTTGTTTGTCAGGTGTGATATTCCAGTTTAAGTGGGGAGTGTGTTGTGGACAATGGTTCTTTCAGAGGCTCTGAAGTTTTTGGGGGTATGTGGAGTTTCAATGAAAGAGAGAGAACGAGGTAGAGAGGACAAAGAAAAGGAGAGAGAAGAAAGGAGAAAAGAAAGAATAGCCTGAGCAGAACAAAACAAAAAGAAAGGGAGATACCAGATCAGGGAAAAAGATAAAGAGAAAAATACATCTTAGGTGCATATGAATTAGTGCCTGAAGCCTACGGACAAAGGTTTAGAAATTTAAGGAAAGAATTTGGTCAAACGTACATTGAAAGGCTCAAACAGAGTAATTTTGATAGGTGGATAAAGGCTTTGAAAATAGACCAAGCGTATGAAGCTCTCAGAGAAATTATACTTTTGGAGGAGTTTAAAAATTAAATTCCTGAAGGAGTGAGAACTCATGTGGAAGAGCAGAGGGTTAAAACTGCGAGGTTAGCAGCAGAAATGGCAGATGATTATGAATTAGTTCATAAATCAAAGCTTGGTTTCCGACATCAGTTTCAGCCTGTGAGGGATAGAAACTGGGGACATGAGAAATACTCAAGTGGAAAAGGTAAAGGCGATCTGATGGGAGATAATAAGGAGAGAGTACCTCAGATTAAAAAAGAAATCCAGGAGGGTGGAAGAGACATGAAAAGTTTCAAATGTTTTCAACTGTAACAAACTAGGCCATGTAAAGTCACAGTGTTGGTGGTTGAAGAAAAGCACTGGGAAGGCTGATGTGGTAAAACAGGATAAGACAGTGGGGTTTGTTAAAATGGTAAAGGAAAGCCCAAGTGAAGCGAAGGGGGTGCAAAAGATTGTACAGCCTGATCAACAGGTGATTGATAAGAAGGTGCCAGATCTCTTTAAAGAATTTACTTGTGTGGGTAAAGGAGGAGCAGGTAAAGAAATGTGTATCAGGAGGAGCAGGTAAAGAAATCACAATTTTAAGAGATACAGGAGCTAGTCAATCTTTAATGGTAAGAGATGAGGAGTTATGTAGTTTGGGAAGAATATTGCCAGAAAGGTGGTAATATGTGGAATTCAGGGTGTGAGGAATAGTGTTCCATTATATAAGGTACGGTTGGAAAGTCCAGTGAAGAGTGGTGAAGTGGTAGTAGGAGTAATAGAGAAACTATCTTGTCCAGGAATACAGTTTATCTTGGGTAATGATATAGCTGGATCGCAAGTGGTGATGCCTACTGTGGTTGATAAGCCAGTGGAAAATCAGACAACGGAAGTGTTGAAGGACGAATATCCTGGGATATTTCCGGATTGTGTAGTAAAAAGGTCGCAAAGGCACAGGTGAAGACAAGAGGAGAAATCAAAGAGTGAAGATGAAGTTGAAGTGCAATTTTTGATCAGATGGGAAAAAGAACAAAACAGGTGGAGGATGAAGCGGATATTTTTAGTTCAGGAAAACTGGCGGAGTTAAAACAGAAAGATATAGAAATAAAACGGATGTACCAGAAAGCATACACGGAAGAGGAATCTGAGTGTATATCAGAGTGTTCTTACCGTAAAAGTGATGTCTTGATGAGAAAATGGAGACCTTTACAGATGCAGGCGGATGAAAAGTGGGCAGACGTTCATCAAGTAGTATTGCCGGTAGGGTACAGAAAGGAGGTGTTGCGAGTTGCACATGAGGTACCAGTGGGAAGTCATTTGGGAGTAAGGTAAACGCAAGCTAAAATACAAAAACATTTTAATTGGCCTAAACTACATAAAGATGTAGTTAAATTTTGTCAATCATGTCACACATGTCAAGTGATAAGGAAACCTCAAGCAGTGATAAAACCAGCACCCTTAATACCCATTCCAGGATTTGAGAGACCTTTTACAAAGGGTCCTAATTGATTGGTAGGACCGCTTCCTAAAATGAAAAGTGGGAATCAATATCTTTTGACTATAATGGATGTGTCTACTAAGTTTCCAGAGGCCATTCCAGTACGTAATTTTACAGCTAAAAAGATTGTGGAGGAGTTACTTGAATTCTTTAATAGATATGGACTACCTACAAAAATACAATCTGATCAAGGATCAAATTTTACCTCAAGGATATTCAAAGAAGTTATGGATAGCTTAGGAATAAAACAATTTAAATCAACTGCGTACCATCCAGAATTGCAGGAAGCGTTAGATAGGTGGCATCAGACATTAAAGACAATGTTGAGGGCTTATTGTCACGATTATCCAGCGGATTGGGATAAAGGAATTCCATTCATACTGTTTGCAATTAGGGATGCACCTAATGAGTCAACCAAATTCAGTCCTTTTGAACTAATTTTTGGACATGAGGTCAGAGGACCACGTAAATTGATGAAGGAAAAATTGGTGAGGGAGAAATCGGAAATTACATTGTTGGATTACATGTCAAATTTTAGGGAACGATTAAATAGAGCAGGTGAATTCGCTGGACAACATTTAAAAATTGCACAAAATGTGATGAAACGCGTAGCGGACAAGAAATCCAAAGTTTGTAGTTTTGCCAGTGGAGATAGAGTTTTAGCGTTGTTACCAGTGGTAGGTGAGCCTTTAAAAGCAAGGTTTTATGGACCTTATCAGATTGAAAGGAAATTAAGTGAGGTGAATTATGTGGTATAAACGCCAGATAGAAGGAAAACTCACTGAGTGTGTCATGTGAATATGCTTAAAAGGTACTTTGAAAGGGAAGGAGAGAAAAAGGAGGCGGTTTTAATGATTCTAACTCAAATGACGAACCAAATCCAGATGACTGTGAATTTGACATATTTCAAATTAAATTGCAAAATGAGGCTGTTCTTAAAAATTGGGATAAATTGTTGTGCCGTCCAGAGGAAAAACGAACTGACCTGAAAGAGTTATTGATATCACATGGGCAAGTTTGTAGAGATAAATTGGGAAGTACTAAAATGGCTATACATGATGTAGATGTGGGAAATGCTGTTCTCATCAAAGAACAGCCATATAGACTTAACCCTTTAAAATTGGCACAGGTTAACAAAGAGATTGAGAGTATGCTTAAAAATGGCAGAATTGAAGTGGGTTGCAGCCAATGGAGCTCACCCATAGTGATGGTACCTGAACCAGACGGTACCCAACGGTTGTGTGTGGACAAAAGAAAGATTAATGCAGTTACAAGAACGGACTCATCCTATGCCACGTTGGAGGATTGCATTGAGAAAGAGGGACAATCAGTTTTTATTTCCTAACTGGATTTGCTTAAAGGTTACCCGAAAGGGCGAAGAAGATTTCAGCTTTTGTGACTCCAGATGGTATTTACCAATTCAAAGTTGTACCATCTGGCATGAAAATCTCCCCAGCCACATTTCAACGGTTAACTAACAAAATTGTTTCAGGATTACCCAATTGTGCGGTGTACATCGACGATCTTGTAATTTTCAGCCAGACATGGAAAGAACATTTAAAACATCTGATGGAGTTATTCGATCGATTTCAGGAGGTGGGTTTGGTGATAAACCGAGCCAAAAGTGAATTTGGAAAAGCCCAAGTCACTTTCCTTGGCCATACAATCGGACAGGGTCAAATGGTCCCACGGGATGTGAAACCAAAAGTTATTGGGGAGTTTCCAATACCCTCGACACAAAGGGAAATAATGCGATTTCTTGGCATGGGTGGATTTGATCGAACATTTGTGGAAAATATTTGTAGCGTGCTTTCTCCACTGATGGACTTGATGAAGAAACGTCAAAAATTTCAATGGACAGCGGAGTTGCAACAGGCATTTGACTGCCTGAAAGCTGTGATAACCAATGCTCCTGTATTGGAGAATTACAAGGGATTCTGTGATCAGATTGAACTAAAGTATCTGACTTTAAAGAGACATGCCGAGGCGTAGAGAAATGGATGGATCGTGCAGAGACCTTCTTGTTCAAAGAGACTGTCAATCAAGAGGGATTCCAGTTGGAGGAAGAAGAACAAAAAATGGACTAGATTATTGCACCTGTTTGCGTGTGTTGTTTTTTTGAAACAAAAAATTATATTTACTGTGTGCATTTCTTAAAGGATAGTGAAAAGGTGAAAAATTAAACCATCTTGAAGTTGATGGTTTATTTCTTTTTCTTGGGGGGAGGTGTCATGTGAGACTACCTTTAAGAAATGGGTGTTTTTATAGAATAACTGTAATGGGTGTACCTTTAAGAAATGGGTGTTTATTACTGCAGTGATGTCAGAGTGGGTGGAGCTGGGTCTGTCAGCTTTTAGTTTCACTTTGAGAAAAGCTTGGGTGTGTCTGTATGTTTTTGGTTTTGTTTCAGTGTTGGAGCTGCAGTCAGCCACAGAATATGTAATGTTGTTCTCTCTGCCATGTAAAAACTATCTCTTGATCATTTGGTGAATTCAGAGTTAGAACTGTTCTCAGTAGTTAATTTAAACCTGATGTGCTCCTGTTAAATTTTTTTTAAAGTCTTATGGATGTTAAAAGGGAAGTAAGGATTACTTGGTGTTGAATTCTTTGGGGGTTGTATTTGAATTAATGGTTGTTAAAATGTTCACTGTATGTTTTAAAAAGGTTGACTTGAGTTCATAGAATAAACATTGTTTCGCTGTAAAAAATACTTTGATTTCTGCTGTACCACACCTGTAGAGTGGGCCGTGTGCTCCCCATACCACAATCTATTAAAAATTTTGGTCAGGCGCACTCCATGATACTCTTTGGGGTTCTCTAAACCCTTTGTTCTTTGGCCCATAACACAGGGAGTAATACATTGCACTCACCTGTCTATTAAAGGTGCCAAGAGGTAAACCAGGAGGTTTTGTTGAATGAAAGGGCTTCTGCTCAATCAATGTGCCGATTGTCTGTGACCACTGGATCCAGATCTTTAGGCCTATGCCCACTGACCTGGCAGCTCACACAATGCCTACATCTTGCGGCACTCACAAGGTACCAACGCTGTTCATGGCTCCTGCACAATTGGACTCTGTCACCCAAGAACAGATGCCGATGAGAGTAGGGAGACAACAGGAGTCAAGTCTCCACAGGGACGGTGGTGAACAGGACCATCGGGCTGTTCATGATGCATTTTGATTGCCTTGGCCAACCAGGGAGAGCATTGCAGAATCCTCCAGAGCAAGTCTCCCCTATTATTCCCCGCGCCATCTGGCTCCAGCAAAGGGGGACCCTGTGGAGGCTAAGAAAAGCGAGGTAGCTCCACAGGTCAGGGCCGATGATTCCAGTCATGGATCTGAGGAAGAGCCCTGGGACGGACAGGGTGAGAATGTGGAGATAGACGACAGGAACTTTCAGGGAGGCAGGGACACCTTGATCTTGTGAACCTTCAGCTAGTTTCCAGGGCATTGATGCTTCCTCATGCCAATGGCCCCATTTTTTTTACAAACAAACATGATATGCGAGAACAACCCAAAACTCCAGCAGCGCACAACACAATACAATTATGAGCCTGTGCTGCACCTGGCACCTATTGCAACCATTAAGTCAACTCAGCCCATTAAAGAAAGACAAATATTTATGTTATTATAAAGGAGCCAGTGAAGAACATATACTGTTGCCAAACGAATACAAATTTCAGAATAATGAATGAAAATAATGTCATCCATAAGACCATGTTGTGCTCAAAGTTCCTTCAATGTTTGCGGGTTCTGTGTTTTGGTGCACCCCCACCCCACCTCGCTAGCAGCGACATTGGGTGTAGCCTGCTGACTGCACTGTTCTCGTGGCCATAATAATCTTCGCAATCACTCTCTGGCCGGTGGCGTTCAAACAGTCTCTGCCTGGGAGGGTGAGTGGCAGTCTCATTCATCATGGCATAACCAGATGCAGAAGCCAGTGGAATGGGGATAGAAGACCTGTTACCATCGTCCAGTGAACCCAGAGAGGAGCCCACAGAGGTGACAGGCACTTCACCCCGAAGTCAGGTGCGTTTGGATTTCCCTGCTCACCAATGATGCATGGACACCTAGCAGAGAGACGAGGTGCCTCATCTATCTCTCACACTGGCAGTGGCCGCTTGAGGTTTGCTGGATTGTAGGTCCAAGTGCGACCCATGGAAACCCTGAGTCTGTTCCTGAAGCTGCCCCTCTGTGAGAGTTCCCACTCCCTCAATGGAGAAAGCTGTGTGCTTCGTGCTCAGGGTCAACGCAGTGTTCATACTCCGCAAGGACTCCTCCATGACAGATACCATGGCAGTCCTCAGGATCCCTGGCAGATCTCGCCGTGCATCCCGCTGGATATTCAGCATCTGCCAACTGATGGACAACTCCAGAGGGTCATCATCTGCCTGGGACTCAGCATGATCCTGGTCTCTAGCACTGCTCCCAATGTCAGTGTACTTGAACCTCCCAGCCTCTGTCAACTCCTCCCATGGAGCCAATCATCTAATGTCCACTGACATGTTAGTGTCTGCTCAGGTGAGAGCCTGAGGGATGGTGTGACACTGCTGCAGGTGTCATCTTTTCTGCTAAGCTTAATGTGTGTGGGGGTGGTCTCGGGGTCTTGCAGATGGTGCAAGACAACATATCAGTACATTCAATCATTATGGTCACTGTGCATGCGAGGTGGGCTGGTAAGACAATGGAGACGTGAAGCATGGCACCATCTGCACTGGAGCTTCAAAGGGCACTCATGCTGTCACATTTCCATTTCCAATGTTATGTTTGCAGTCCCCTATGCACTAGCATCTGTGAACTGCATTCATGCCTTCATCAAGACTGATTCTCACCTCACCACGACCAGAGGAGCGAGCTGGGTGGCGGAATTCCAGCTCCAGTGCATCACTCATATCTTCCAAGGGCAGGCAGATTTGACACTCCACCACATTATGGTTCCTCTTCTCCTGAAAGGGAAAAATAGAACACATCATTAATGCTCCCTCACCCTGAAGATCCATTCCAGACCCCCCCCCCACCCCTCAACGCTCACATACGGCTAGTCAGTGGAGCATGTTACAGTGGCACAATTCACCCTCGAATGCACTGAGGCCAAATGTGCTGACATTCCGCCTTAGCAGCGCAAGCTTCAGTGCCAGTTGACACACACTCTTACACCCCTGAGCACCCTGAGGAATGGGCACTCAACTACACATCTCCACACAGTACCATACCATCTCTACACTTACCCATGTCAAACGCAGAAGATCATGGAACATTTTTCAGCACCGAAACCACATGCGGTGCACCATGTTCTGTCCACTGACTAACCTGGATGGTAAACTCTGCTTAGGCCATCTTGGTCGAGTAGGGTGGCCTTCTCTTGGTGCACCTGGGCATGAGAATGTTCCACCTGGTACTGACCTCCTACATCAGGACTCCCAAGCACCCATCCAAGAAATGGGGGGAGGAGGCACTGGACTTGCCCTCTTGATGCCCATGCCACCAGGTGCTGATGACATGACCACTCCGATAACCCTGTTGCTCGCTTGCACACAGCAGCCTGCCTCCCTCCCGCAGCTTGCTGCAACGGAAATGTTGGGCGTGATTTTATGGTCGCTTGGCACTGAAGCGAGAATGCAACGAGGCCAAAATCGAGAACAGCACTGGGCACGGATCCGTTTACGATCTAACCAGCCCTCTCCCATTGGTAAAATCAGGGTCCCGTCTTAGCGTGGCGAGAAACCAATAATTATCACTTAAGCTCAATCTCCATACAATTAATAGAAGTGACCCCCTTTCTAACAGCCTCTCTAGATCATGCGGGCGTCGATTAGTGCTCCTTTTTAAAAACAAGAGACTGGCGGGAGAACTGCTGCGGGGACCTGAAGAGGTGAGTAGCCATCTTCGTTCCAAGAAATGAGCCCGGGAGCACTGGGGTTGCTGCCCGGTGCTCGGAGGGGGTGGAGGTCCCGGAATGGAAGACACCGCTGGTTGTCTCTCACTCTCTCCAATTCCTTACTGATATACGGTATGAACGGTATCTTGGACCCCCCGGAAACTGCACCCATGGTGCTGCTGGCAGGTAAGGCGAGCAGACAACGGAGGAGGCAGTGACAGCAGCATCGGCAGAGACTCTAGGCAGTGGCCAGATCCTCATGGTAGAACATAGAACATAGAAAAATACAGCACAGAACAGGCCCTTCGGCCCACGATGTTGTGCCGAACCTTTGTCCTAGATTAATCATAGATTATCATTGAATTTACAATGCAGAAGGAGGCCATTCGGCCCACTGAGTCTGCACCGGCTCTTGGAAAGAGCACCTTACCCAAGGTCAACAGCTCCACCCAACACTAAGGGCAATTTTGGACACTAAGGGCAATTTATCATGGCCAACCCACCTAACCTGCACATCTTTGGACTGTGGGAGGAAACCGGAGCACCCGGAGGAAACCCACGCACACACGGGGAGGATGTGCAGACTCCGCACAGACAGTGACCCAAGCCGGAATCGAACCTGGGACCCTGGAGCTGTGAAGCAATTGTGCTATCCACAATGCTACCGCGCTGCCCTTAAGAACAAATAAATCGACACTAAATCATTTTACCGTAATCCATGTACCTATCCAATAGCTGCTTGAAGGTCTCTAATGTTTCTGACTCAACTACTTCCACAGGCAGTGCATTCCATGCCCCCACTACTCTCTAGGTAAAGAACCTACCTCTGACATCCCCCCTATATCTTCCACCATTCATCTTAAATTTATGTCCCCTTGTAATGGTTTGTTCCACCCGGGGAAAAAGTATCTGACTGGCTACTCTATCTATTCGCCTGATCATCTTATAAACCTCTATCAAGTCGCCCCTCATCCTTCTCCGTTCTAATGAGAAAAGGCCTAGCACCCTCAACCGTTCCTCGTAAGACCTACTCTCCATTCCAGGCAACATCCTGGTAAATCTTCTTTGCACCTTTTCCAAAGCTTCCACATCCTTCCTGTCATGATATTCAAACACACACATCATGATAGACACACCAACAGACAAATCAGAACACACAACACCACAACCAATGACAGAAAGATATAAAAGCACAGACATGACCCCTGGTGGTCAGCAAGAGCTGCAGAGGAGAACCAGGACACAGCTATTGCCGGGGACACTCAGGGAGACAGCACGTGCAGAGTGTCCAGAACGAACTGTATTATAAGAGTTATAATAAAATAGAGTTGTACCACATACAACTGTGTTGGCTCATCTGTGCACCAGAGCACCCAACACCACATGGTACAGGAGTGGATCGATACCTGCCGGCATACCTCAGTGTACACAGACAACCAGCAGTGCCCAGGCATAATGCAAGAGCTCCCGGTTCCGCAGGCGCTCCAGTGCGACGGCGACCTCCACGAAAACTGGCGGCGATTCCGGCAAATGTTCGAGTTGTTCCTGGCGGCAGCTGAACTCCAAGACCTGGATGATAAGGAAAAAATTGAATTTCTCCTCATCGTCGCCGGTGCAAGGGCAAGAGCAATGTTCAGAAGGTTCAGGTTCTTCAGGAGGCAGCAAAGGCACGATTACCAGGCAGTCATGGGCAAATTCGCCAAGTACTGTGAAGAATACGCAATCCAATGGGGACTTAAAGGTAAGAAAAGCTGCAGTACTCACCTCGTGGCTGGGATCCCGGAGCCCGAAATCCCGGGCCTGAGAAAAGGCTGGGTCGAGGTCGGCGGCCACCTTGCTAAAGGTATAACGCTAGCACAGTTGCGCGAGAAGTGCGCAGAACCGGACGTTTCGTTTGCGCATGCGCAATATGGTGCGCATGCGCAGTTAAGAAAACGGCCATCGGTAAAGGAACAGCGATCTGAGCATGCGCAGTCGCTTCCTACGTGCTACATACCGAGCGTCAGGATGTCAGAGGCCCAAGACTGGATCAATTTAAAAAGGAAATGTCCCAAATCCAATTTAAAAGGGAAACGTCCCAAATCAAAAAAACAAAAATCTGTTAAAGCTGTAAAACAACCTTCCCTCACCTGGAATGACAGCACAGTGCCGCAAATTGACCCAGGAGATGAATTTTACCTCCGAAGAACCCTCCGACAAGCAGTTACCTACGCACAAGCCGATGATTCCGACCTTGAATACTTCGATGACGATTTTTACAGTGTTTCCGGACCTCGCGAGCCCAATGATAGCTCCGTGGTCCTATATGACTATGACTCGGACGAACCTTTCGTGTTGCACATTGGCGGCCCCCATATTGAATCCGACGCAGATGCGGATTCATTTTTCGGATTTGAGGATCTTCAACCCAGCAGATATGACGTTCCAACTTATCAGTACCGGATGATGCTGCAGCCTGACATTACCAGACAGGGAGCGGTGCAAGCACACGGAGAGTGCCCTGCTGCCACACAGAGCGTGGTCCATGTCCTGCTCAACGTTCCCGACTCTATGAAAGAAGACATGCAAGACTCCAGAGTGCAGTCCTCGCATGAACCAGAAGTGACTCCAGTGTCACAAGCTTCCACAGCAAGCTCGTGGACAGCCTCCACGATAGAAGCAACGCAAGACTCCAGAGCGCAGTCCTTGCACGAACAAGAAGTGACTCCAGTGTCACAAGTCTCCACAGAGAGCTCGTGGACAGCTTCCACGATAGAAGCAACGCAAGACTCCAGAGCGCAGTCCTTGCACGAACAAGAAGTGACTCCAGTGTCACAAGCCTCCACAGAGAGCTCGTGGACAGACTCCACGATGGAAGGAACGCAAGACTCCAGAGCGCAGTCCTTGCAGGAACAAGACCATGAGGGTCTAGCAACCTCTCCTGACCAACCAGCGGCAGACGATGCAAGTCTGCCATGCTCCCGTGAACAGCAAGAAGGCTATAACAGCCTACCATGCTCCACTACACAGCAGCATGACCATGACGGTCTCTCATGCTACAATAAAGGGCACAGCGCTGAAGACTGTTCAAGCCCAGCTGAAGACAAGCCAAAGGAATCGCCTCGTCCAAGCCCGAAGAAAAAAGGTTTATGCGCTGACCTTCAGGATCATTGTAGCCGAACAGAGATTAATAATGCAGCACGGCCACAGGAGGATGCTGAGGATTTGCTAACAAAATTAATTGTATGTTTAACTTGCAAGGAGCAGACTGAGAATTGCCAGTGTTTTAGTACGGATCGAAAAAATGGACAAGACATTGATCCTCAGGTAATGGAAAGAACACAACCTGAATCATATCTACAGCAGGGACAAATGTCTCCCTTCAACACAATGCCGCAAAATCCCAACTTCGGAGACCAGCAGTTGGTCAGTAATGACTCTTCAAACCTGGAGGGGAACATTAATTGCATTGAACCTATACACACTCCACTGATTATTGAGCAGAACATTGGAGCAAGAATCCTGAGGACACCGACATCGAGTAGCCAGATAACGAATTTAACACCCACAGCAGTTTCAAGTGAACCAAGTGTGCTTTCCACTAATGATGAAGATGCAGATAAGGTCGACCCGATTATCCATTGTACCACACTAACCCCAGGGATTAAGCAGTTATGTATGGGGAGTATAATGTGGGCAATTGAGAACAGTAAAAGAGAGACTGTGACCATGCCAGTCCCAGCAAAATCAGACCCAGAGACCATGAAGGCATGTACATCAAACAAAGTTACATATGAGGTACCTGAGAAGAAAAGTGAAACGGAATGTTCTTTGGAAAATGGTACAATGTCGATAGAAACAGTGGATACTATATTCGAGACCATACATATGGGAGAATTTGGGGGTAATAAACAAGGTTCTGCAATGTCTTGGGGAAGATTTAAAGTTCCAAAGAAGAAAAGCCCAAATGAAGGACAATGGCAAGACAATGACAGTCCACCGACATGGTGTGCACCACCAGATGAAAACTCTGACAATTTACCCAACCCTAGTGAACAGCAAGCTGCTAATGACGATCTATCCACGGGATGTGAGACGAGTGACGACAGCATCCCACTTCCCATGCAAAAGGTGCAAGGTGACAAACCTCGCCTAGTGCGTACCGAGGCACTCAACGATCACGGTGGGACCACTGACGGCTGCGGTGGCGGCGCACTGCTTCCACCCTCGATGGCTCGAGCCTCTCCACTGGTTGGTGCATTCCTGCATGTTCCGACTCCAGAAGTGCAGCTTCAGGGAATCTCGGCTGCCTCCAGTGAACCTGTTGGGACTCCGGACGGGGGGCATCGACGGAAGGCAGACCGGACTCCAGATGGGGAGCAGCCAAGCGCCGACTCTGATCTGCGCACGCCAGACCTTGCTCCGGACGGGCGGTGTCGCGGCCTCGGTGATGGCACGCTCAGGGTGACGGCAGATGCCACGGCGACAGGGAATGGATCGCGTGGCAGTCCCACTGGGTCGGCAGTGGCAACCAGCACCGGCGGTCCAAGATGGACACACCAACTCGCGCCATCGCCAGACGTTGATGCGAGCAACAATTCTCTATCCAAGGCGACATGCTTCGACGTTTCTCTGCGGAGTCGCCCTTCCGGCACAGCAGGTGGCCGGAACCAGCGTACACGGTCTTGGCCAACTTCCACATCTGACACAGTCATCGCCTTGCATGATATTAGTGATGGTGCTACTTCGATGGCAACGACCCATCGGCTACAAGATGCCGTCCACCACAAACATAAAAAGAAAACAGACTCCACCTTGTTCCTGGCATGCAGGGCGGATGGATTGGTGCGTAGGCGCAATCAGCGGGCTTTGTGCCGCCTTCCACGCTCGCAACTGCACCGTACGCACACGCCGGATCCTCCACTGGTTCCCAAGGATGACTTCGTGGAGATGCCACGGATCATGCCCCTTCCATCGCCACCAGAACCAAACCACAGCCAGGGCACCACTAACAAAGATGTTGAATGTTATATTTGTAAGAATGAAAAAAACCAAGCACTGCATGAAGTACAACAAATGGTAAAGTAGAGACTTCGGCAACAGCATCACCCACAACAGTCCAAGGTGAACCAGTGTGACCCCAAATCTCCACAGCTGAACCGGCTTGAGGACCAGCCCATTCTTGAGGCGGTCACCCATTAGACTGGACTTATAACGCTGTTAATACGTTCAAAAAGTCAAACACTTCTGTATTATAACCTGTTGTTGTTTATTGTTCCAGATATCGTCTGACCGGACCAATGTTCAAGTTTTTTTTTCTCTCCCATCCAAGTTTTGTTATGGTACAACCTTGTTAGTGTGTCGCACCCGACATCGCCCCATGTAAATAGTTACGTCATAAACACACGCTGTACACAACACAAACGCACACTCTTAGATGCACTCACGACACAATTATATTTATAACCACGTAGGCACTTGTCTTTGTAAAAAGGGGGGATGTCATGATATTCAAACACACACATCATGATAGACACACCAACAGGCAAATCAGAACACACAACACCACAACCAATGACAGAAAGATATAAAAGCACAGACACGACCCCTGGTGGTCAGCAAGAGCTGCAGAGGAGAACCAGGACACAGCTATTGCCGGGGACACTCAGGGAGACAGCACGTGCAGAGTGTCCAGAACGAACTGTATTATAAGAGTTATAATAAAATAGAGTTGTACCACATACAACTGTGTTGGCTCATCTGTGCACCAGAGCACCCAACACCACACTTCCTAAAATGAGGCGACCAGAAATGTACATAGTACTCCAAATGTGGCCTTACCAAAGTTTTGTACAGCTGCATCATCACCTCACGGCTCTTAAATTCAATCCCTCTGTTAATGAACGCGAGCACACCATAGGCCTTCTTCACAGCTCTATCCACTTGAGTGGCAACTTTCAAAGATGTATGAACATAGACCCCAAGGTCTCTCTGCTCCTCCACAATGCCAAGAACTCTACCGTTAACCCTGTATTCCGCATTCATATTTGTCCTTCCAAAATGGACAACCTCACACTTTTCAGGGTTAAACTCCATCTGCCACTTCTCAGCCCAGCTCTGCATCCTATCTATGTCTCTTTGCAGCCGACAACAGCCCTCCTTACTATCCACAACTCCACCAATCTTCGTATCGTCTGCAAATTTACTGACCCACCCTTCAACATCCTCATCCAAGTCATTAATGAAAATCACAAACAGCAGAGGACCCAGAACTGATCCCTGCGGTACACCACTGGTAACTGGGATCCAGGCTGAATATTTGCCATCCACCACCACTCTCTGACTTCTATCGGTTAGCCAGTTTGTTATCCAACTGGCCAAATTTCCCACTATCCCATGCCTCCTTACTTTGTGCAGAAGCCTACCATGGGGAACTTTATCAAATGCCTTACTAAAATCCATGTACACTACATCCACTGCTTTACCTTCATCCACATGCTTGGTCACCTCCTCAAAGAATTCAATAAGATTTGTAAGGCAAGACCTACCCCTCACAAATCCGTGCTGACTATCCCTAATCAAGCAGTGTCTTTCCAGATGCTCAGAAATCCTATCCTTCAGTACCCTTTCCATTACTTTGCCTACCACCGAAGTAAGACTAACTGGCCTGTAATTCCCAGGGTTATCCCTAGTTCCTTTTTTGAACAGGGGCATGACATTCGCCACTCTCCAATCCCCTGGTACCACCCCTGTTGACAGTGAGGACGAAAAGATAATTGCCAACGGCGCTGCAATTTCATCTCTTGCTTCCCATAGAATCCTTGGATATATCCCGTCAGGCCCGGGGGACTTGTCTATCCTCAAGTTTTTCAAAATGCCCAACACATCTTCCTTCCTAACAAGTATTTCCTCGAGCTTACCAATCTGTTTCACACTGTCCTCTCCAACAATATCGCCCCTCTCATTTGTAAATACAGAAGAAAAGTACTCATTCAAGACCTCTCCTATCTCTTCAGACTCAATACACAATCTCCCGCTACTGTCCTTGATCGGACCTACCCTCGCTCTAGTCATTCTCATATTTCTCACATATGTGTAAAAGGCCTTGGGGTTTTCCTTGATCCTACCCGCCAAAGATTGTTCATGCCCTCTCTTAGCTCTCCTAATCCCTTTCTTCAGTTCCCTCCTGGCTATCTTGTATCCCTCCAATGCCCTGTCTGAACCTTGTTTCCTCAGCCTTACATAAGTCACCTTTTTCCTCTTAACAAGACATTCAACCTCTCTTGTCAACCATGGTTCCCTCACTCGACCATCTCTTCCCTGCCTGACAGGGACATACATATCAAGGACACGTAGCACCTGTTCCTTGAACAAGTTCCACATTTCATTTGTGTCCTTCCCTGCCAGCCTATGTTCCCAACTTATACACTTCAATTCTTGTCTGACAACATCGTATTTACCCTTCCCCCAATTGTAAACCTTGCCCTGTTGCACGTACCTATCCCTCTCCATTACTAAAGTGAAAGTCACAGAATTGTGGTCACTATCTCCAAAATGCTCCCCCACTAACAAATCTATCACTTGCCCTGGTTCATTACCCAGTACGAAATCTAATATTGCCCCTCCTCTGGTTGGACAATCTACATACTGTGTTAGAAAAGCTTCCTGGACACACTGCACAAACACCACCCCATCCAAACTATTTGATCTAAAGAGTTTCCACTCAATATTTGGGAAGTTAAAGTCGCCCATGACTACTACCCTATGACTTCTGCACCTTTCCAAAATCTGTTTCCCAATCTGTTCCTCCACATCTCTGCTACTATTGGGGGGTCTATAGAAAACTCCTAACAAGGTGACTGCTCCTTTCCTATTTCTGACTTCAACCCATACTACCTCAATAGGGTGATACTCCTCGAACTGCCTTTCTGCAGCTGTTATACTATCTCTAATTAATAATGCCACCCCCCACCTCTTTTACCACCCTCCCTAATCTTATTGAAACATCTATACCCAGGGACCTCCAACAACCATTTCTGCCCCTCTTCTAGCCAAGTTTCCGTGATGGCCACCACATCGTAGTCCCAAGTACCGATCCATGCCTTAAGTTCACCCACCTTATTCCTGATGCTTCTTGCGTTGAAGTATACACACTTCAACCCATCTCCGTGCCTGCAAATACTCTCCTTTGTCAGTGTTCCCTTCCCCACTGCCTCATTACATGCTTTGGCGTCCTGAATATCGGCTACCTTAGTTGCTGGACTACAAATCCGGTTCCCATTCCCCTGGTACCTTGCACTGAGTTCATACAACACTGCCTGTTTTGGATATTGAAATAAATAATGCAGATTATCTCTTTGCATCCTAAGATTGAGTTCTTTCAATTTGATGTAATTACAAGTGCCAAACCTTATATTGCATTTATGCTGAGACTGATGTCCGAGACACCCAGTAGCTGCTGTATCAGTTCCAGCCAGCCAGTTACCCCACTTATGCTGTTTGGATTGAATTGCAAAAGCCCTGCCTAAGTGATTACTCTTGGCACCTGTGATTATGTCAATAAAAAGTTCCTCTTTCAAAGGTTGGAACTGAAATTTTTTGGAAGAGCAGTTGGAAACATCTGCAATCACTAAACATTTAAATCAAACTTGGAGGACTGATCCCCAAGCAATTTTTAAATCAGGTGTAACATTATATGGGTTTACATTGCAGATGGTGTCAAAACCAAGTGGTGTTAAACTGCGCTCTTTGGTGATTATTGCATTGCTTCTCTCTGGACGGATGCTGTAATTTTAGTGCTGTGCTGAAAGAGAAAATGACAGCACGATGTTAAGATGGACATCACTAGATAACTGTGCTAGAGCAGGTTATCCAGCCCATCCAAAAATGTTACTCTATCAAACCATCTAATTGTATTTTGAATAGGTTTGGCCTTCAGTATCTGATTCTTGAAGCCCATTTCAGGATTTGAACACAATTCATTGTCCTTTCACCTTTCCACTCTACATCTAAGACAAAGAATCATCCAGACTCAAAATGTTAGCTCGCTTTTCTTTCCACAGATGCTGTCAGACCTGCTGAGATTGTCCAGTATTTTCTGGTTTTGCTTCACATTCCAGCATCCGCAGTCATTTGCTTTTACCACCCTGTTGCTAACTTTTGGTTGGTTCAATTGGCTCTGTTTTATAACCTCTGCTCTCGAGTCGCCAGGCATCTTTATGATACCGCCACGAGGTTCAAGTCCAAGTAATGATCAATAACTCATACACCGATTAGTAAGATTCAAATCAAAGCACATTTATTATACACAGTAATCGCTACTCATGCACAAATTCTACGTCTAAGCTACTTCTACAACTAACAGGCCTATACTTAACTTCGGACTGGCCCACCAGGTCAGGGGAACAAATGGCGTTTTGTTTGGGTTCTGAGACTGCGGGATTCGAAGTTGGTATGGATTGGTAGCTAGGAGCGTCTATCTTGTAGCGAGCGTTGACTTAAGACTTACGGTCTCTCGGCGGCAGCTGCACCGGTCACGGTCAAGGTTGGTTCGCGTTGCTGTGTGACCCAGTCAAGAAGAACGATTTGAACTTGGGGCTTAACTTTTATAGTCCCCAGGGGCTTCCCACCTTTCGGGGTGGAACCTGTACCTGGTTCTAGGTGATTGGACTTTGTTCCAATCGCTTGGTTCGATTTCTCCAATACTGGAGCGGTTCCCTGATCGATGGGCGGTCTTGAGGTGTTCGTTAACCTCTTTTGTGTTGGCTCCTGCTGCCGCCGGGGAGTCTGGCTTAACTTTGTTTGTCCTAAATGTTGCGATTGTTCCCGGGGATTGCTTATTAGTATGTAGATGGCTGCTACATTATTATGCTGATGGTCGCTGGTATCGATGCTGTCTGGGCTTTTGCAGAGTTAAATACACAGTAAACCTGCACCTGCTGGTTTCTGCCTGTGTTGGCTGAATTTCCCTTCAGCCTTTGCTGTTCTCCATTTTAAATCGGGAGTTGGCCAACTTAGGTGGCTACAACCCGATACCCCATTGTTCTGGGAGAAGCTTTTCCTGAGCTGACTGGGTTATTCCTCGAGTTTAATAGGGACTACATTTCAAAACTATAATGCATTTTGGGACATCCCGAGGTCATGAACGATGCTATGTAAATGTAAGTCTTTCTTTCTTGGAAAGAAAGGTGCTTGTTTTCCAATGAACAGTCCTGGGCTCAGACCTGACTAAATCTCTTTCTTGGGGAAGTGGTGGTGCTGGTGATGCAGAGACCCAGGTTAATACTCTGGGGACCCTGCTTTGAATCCTGTCATGGCAGATG
The DNA here is from genome assembly GCF_047496885.1 of Scyliorhinus torazame. NCBI lineage: Eukaryota > Metazoa > Chordata > Chondrichthyes > Carcharhiniformes > Scyliorhinidae > Scyliorhinus > Scyliorhinus torazame. Next base: position 148,438,172 of record NC_092719.1, read on the forward strand.
GTGGAAATTGAATCCAATAAGTACCTGGAATTAAAAGTCTAACGATAACCATAAAACCATTGTTGATTGTCATTAAAAAAAAAACCCCAGCTGGTTCACTAATGTCCTGCAGGGAAGGAAATCTGCAGTGCTCACCTGGTCTGGCCTACTTGTGACTCCAGATCAACAGCAATATGGTTGACTCTTAAATGCGCTCGGAAATGGATGAGCAAGTCACTCAGTTGTATCAAACTGCTACAGAGTCGATAAAAGTGAAAGAAACCGCACAGACCACCCAACATAGACCGAAGCACTGGAAACGACGACAGCAAACCCAGCCCTGGCGACCCTGAAAAGACATCCTTACTAACGTCTGAGGGCTTGTGCCAAAGTTGTGAGAGCTGTCTCACAGAATAATCAAGCAGCAGCCTGACAGTTATATTTATGGAATCACACCTTACAAATTTCGTCCCAGACGCCACTATCACTATTTCTGGGTGTGTCCTGTCCTACCAGTAGGACAGGCCCAGCAGAGGTAGTGGCACAGTCATATATAGTATGGCGGGAATTGCCCTAGTAATCCCCAACGTTGACTCTGGACCCCATGAAGTCTCGTGGCTTCAGATCAAACATGGGCAAGGAAACCCCCTGTTGATTACCACATATCGTCCACCATCAGCTGCTGAATTAATAATCCTCCATGTTGTACACCACGTGGAGGAAGCACTGGGCATGGCAAGGGCACAGAATGTAGTCTGGGTGGGGGACCTCAATGTCTCCCACCTGTGGTAAACCATTGTTACACCTGTATTAGGTGATGTAAGGTAGGACCTGTACTACAGGTTTGCCGGTAGCCCCAGCCTGCTGGCTCCGCCCAGTAGGAGGAGTATAAATATGCATGTCCTCTATTCAGCTGCCATTTCATCAGCTGCTGTGGGGGCCAAACATTTTACTGCAATAAAGCCATAGTTGTATCCAACCTGAGTCTTTGTACAATTGATCATGCATCATCACCAAAAGTAGCTTGTTAGCACCACTACTGTCCAAGCTTGCCGAGTCCTAAAGGACATAGCTGCTAGACTGGGTCTGTGTCTGGGTGGTGAGTGAACCAACAAGAGGGAAAAACGTATTAGACCTCATCTTCATTAATCTGCCTGCTGCAGATGCATCTGTCCATGGCAATATCAGTGGGAGTGACCACCGCACAGACCTTGCAGAGACAAACTCCCGCCTTCAAATTGTTGATACCCTCCATTGTGTTGTGAGGCATTATCAATGTGCTCAATGGATAGATTCAGAATAGATCTAGCAACTCAAGACTGGGTATCAATGAGGTACTCTGGGACATCAGCAGCAGAATTATACACAGCAATCTGTAACCTCATGGCCTAGCATATCCCCCACTCTACCATTACCGCCAAGCCAGGGATCAACCCTGGTTCAGTGAAGAGTGCAGGAAAGCATCGAGGAGCAGCACCAGGCACACCAAAAAATTAGGTGTCAGCCTGCTGAAATTACAAGACAGGACTAATTGTGTGCCAAACAGCATACGCCGCAAGTGATAGACAGAGCTAGGTGATCCCACAACCAATGGATCAGATCTAGACTCTGCAGTCCTGCCACGTCCAGTCATGAATAGTGGTGGACAATTAAACAACTCACTGGAGGAGGAACCTCCACAAATATCCCCATCCTCACTGATGGATGAGCCCAGCAGATCAGTGCAAAAGTCAAGACTGAAGTATTCGTAATAATCTTCAGCCAGAAGTGCCGAGTAGATGATCCCCCAGAGGTCCCCAGCATCATAGATGCCACTCATCAGCCTATTAGATTCACCCACGTGACTCCAAGAAAAGGCTGAATGCACTGGATTCTCCAAAGGGTATGGCCCTGACAATATTCCGGCAATAGTACTGAAGACTCCAGAATTTGCCACGCCCCTAGCCAAGCTGTTCCAGTACAGCTCCAGCACTGGCATCTACTCAGAAATGTGGCAAATTGCCCAGGTATGTCCTGTCCACAAAAGGCAGGATAAATCCAACTTCTCCAGTGACTGCCCTATCAGTCAGCTCTCAATCATCAGTAAAGTGATGGGAGGGGTCATCAATAGTGTTATCAAGTGGCGTTGATTTAATAATAACCTGCTCACTGATGCTCAGTTTGGTTTCCGCCAGGGTCACTCAGCCTTGGTTCAAACATGGACAAAAGAGCTAAACTCCAGAGGTTAAGTGAGAGCGACTTACCCGGTCAAGAAGGCAGCATTTGACTGAGTATAGGATCAAGGAGCCCGAGCAAAACTGGAGTAAATGGGAATCAGTAGGAAAACTCTCCACTGGTTGGAGTCATACCTCACACAAAGGTTGTGGTTGTTGGACCTCAGTCCCAAGACATCGTCAGGGTCTAGTGTTCTTCAGCTGCTTCATCAACAACCTCCCTTCCAACATAAGGTAAGATGTGGGGATATTCCCAGATGATTGCACAATGTTCAGAACCATTCGTGACTTCTCAGACACTGAAGCAGTCCACGTGCAAATGCAATAAAACCTGGGCTATATCCCGGCTTGGGCTGACAAGGGGCAAGTAACAGTTGCACCACACAAATGGCAGGCAATTACCACCTCCAACAAAAGAGGATCAAACCGTCACCCCATGGCATTCAATGACATTACCATCACTGAATCCCCCACAATCAACATCCTGGGGGTTACCTTTGATCAGAAATCAAACTGGATTAGCCGTATAAATACTGTGGCTACAAAAGCGAGTCAGAGGCTAGGAATTCTGTGGTGAGTAACTCACCTCCTGACTCTGCAAAGCCTGTCCACCACTTATAAGGCACAAGTCAGGAGTGTGATGGAATACTCCCCACTTGCCTGGATGAGTGTAGCTCCAACAACACTCAAGAAGCTCGACACCATCCAGGCCAAAGCTGCCCGTTTGATTGGCACCCCTTCCACAAACATTCAATGCTCCACCACTGATGGATAGTAGCAGCAGTGTGCGCCATCTGCAAGATGCACTGCAGCAACTCACCAAGTCTCCTTAGGCACCACCTTCCAAACCCACGACCACTACCATCTATTTTTTTAAAATTTAGAGTACCCAATTTTTTTTTTCCCAGTTAAGGGGCAATTTAGCATGGCCAATGCACCTACCCTGCTCATCTTTGGGTTGTGGGGGTGAGACCCACGCAGACATGGGGGAGAACGACAACCACTACCATATAGAAGGGCAAAGGCAGCAAGTACACGGGAACACAACCACCTGGAAGTTTCCCTCCAAGTCACTTACCATCCTGACATGGAAACATATTGCTGATCCATCACTGTCATGGGGTCAAAATCCTGGATCTCCTCCCTTAACAGCACTGTGTGTGTACTTACACAGCCGGAACTGCAGGAGTTCAAGAAGGCAGCTCACCACCACCTTCTCAAGGGCAATTGGGGATGGGCAACGAATACTGGCCGAGCCAGTGAAGCCCAAATCCCACAAATGAATGAATTTTAAAAATGTCATGTCTTAACCTTTAAGAAATGTTCTGGATTTATAATGTTCATACTTCTACCTTTACAAGGTTTTCTTTCAATCACCCTTTTTAATGGATAAAAGCTCTAGCTTCTCAAGTTTTTCTTTGTAGCTCAGCCTTTGATACCAGAGATCAGTCCCAGAGCCCTTTTCAACACAGCCTCCATGACTTAAATGCTTCCTTAACACTTGGTGGACAAAAATGAATCTAATATTCAGTACCAGCAGACCACTGCATAGTTTCACAATGGTACCTTTCATTTCTACTATGCTGATCGAGCAACATAATTACAAATCCTTTTTATTCCTGCTCCATAATGATTTGACAAGTTAAGTGCGAGAACTGCTCTCAGAACAGAACCTTTGCAAATTTACTATCTGCTAATTCAGCCATAGTATATGTGGACACCTATGTTTCTTTCCAGTGTGTAGTCCTTTGCACTTGTCCATATTGAATTGAATCCCATGTACCAGTGTTCTGTCCATTTGCAGATTTTGTCTAACACTTTTCTAGGTACCTGGCTGCTTCTACTGACTCTATTGCAGCCATGTTTTGTCCCCTCCTCCGCACTGCAGTTTATATTCTGTGGATTTGATCATTTTGCATTACGTTTCTTAATCTCAGCCGTTAACGTGGATTGGGGAAAAATAGGGAGCCCAGCACTGATTCCTGGGCATGTCATAAATTAGCTACCCCTACGTGACATCAGTAACAGGAACCCACAGTTTCCTTTATTTATTCACATACATATTTTACCTTGTGTTTCCACTGCTTTCAGTCAGAGTTGAAGAAACAGTTCATCCATCTATGCCCAGGAGCTGTCACAAAACCAAAAGATGAATATTCCGATTCTTCTTGAAAAAATAAATACATTTTTTTAAAGAAAAATAACTAATCCTACATCACTATCATCCCCTGTGCCTGCAGCATTTTGAGGCCCAGCAAACTCTTCACAACTTTAATTAACCTGCCTTGCTGCCAACAACTTAATTTCCTTGTCTATTCTTGTGACACTGGGTCAAAACCGCAGACGCACAGTCATTAACAGATGGTGATGATTACAACTCAGAGCATCTAATGCTTGCATGGGCAAACATCAGGAATGTCTCTACTTGACACATCACTCTTAAAAGTTACAAATTCCAAGATCTTCAGGATGAATGGATTTTTAGCAGTCACAATTAATGTTCATCCTCAGCTTTGATTGGAGGCATTTCCTGCAGTGAAAACATTCCCCACAAGCAGGGGAACTCCCCAAAAATGTTAATTTGACAAGAAATGGATAGACAAATGTAATAACCAGGGGATTAAAGGGGATCTTGCTGAGTGTTAAAAATGGAAAGTTTAAAAACATAATGATGCCAGGATGGCTCAGCAATATGCAGGGGTGGCACGGTGTTTAGCACTGCTGCCTCACAGTGCCAGGGACCCGGGTTCAATTCCGACCTCGGGTGACTGTCTGTATGGAGTTTGCACATTCTTCCCGTGTCTACGTGGATTTCCTCCGGGTGCACAGGTTTTCTCCCACAGTCCAAAAATGCAGGTTAGGTGGATTGGCCATGCTAAATTGCCCCTGGTTGGGGTTACAGGGATAGGATTGGCCCTAGGTGGGATACTCTTTCAGAGGGTAGGTGCAGTCCCGTGGGCCGAATGGCCTCCTTCTGCACTCTAGGGATTCTCTGATTCCCTACATTGTCGCTGGGTTTGAAGTTCTATCGAATACTATTTTTAGTACATTGGTTTTGTAAGGGCCCCGAAGAATCCAGCACGAGTTTTAAGGATACAAAATAATAAAGATTATTTACTATAACAATATATACATAGCAGTAGCAGTAACTTCCCTTGCTACCTTCTCCTTCCTCCTGGTTCCTGGACTGGCCAGCTTATTTATAGTAGGAGTTTCTCCGCCCCCCTCATTGGGGAAGTTCATACTCCCATAGGATTGTGGGATAATCATTAGTCCCCAGCCAATCGTCAGTAGGCAGGTTATAACAATTGGTTAATTTGTTGTTCAAAAATGTGCATTAAATATCAAAATTGTTAACTTGAATCTCAACCTACTATTGTTCCCCATTGGTTGGGAGGATAAATTAGAGTGTGAAGCACCACATGCATCACTTGCCTCCTTGACCGCAGCGCTGTCACTGACAAAGGCCTGGGAGTTGATTCTTGTTTATTTTTACTGTGGGAATGCTACATGAAATAGATCACCTAAAAGAGGGCAAGAAGATAAATAACTTTAAAATAGGGACAAAGAAATAGGATAAATGCTAACATCTTTTTGTGTGCTTCATGGTATTTTTGTTAGATGGTGTTGATGATGTCACCAGATAATGTCATTGGACTAGTTATGATGTCTGAGAATATGATATATTTGAACTAATATTTGTAGATGTAATCTATAAGCTAACGCTTGCCATTTCATGTTACTTCTATTCACCACACTACGAGGGCCAATAAGTCATGTCATCAACATAGGCAAAACGATATCAAATATTTTTTAAAACATAAAAAGATGTCTATTTTGCTTTTGACCAACAACAATCAGGTTCCAGGGGACATCAATGAGACAATTTGTCAAGTCGCAGCCCTTCTTGGTTTGATGTGTCTTTACACGGTATAGGATGACTTTTTTTAGGCTTTCTACATAACCAGGTTAATCTTTATACTTTTAGCATTCTGCTGCCTAAAACCTTGATCCAATATTTGTTTTTGCAAATCAAATTACAACTCATGAAAGCGCCATCCACATCCGAAATGGAATGGTAGAAGCTAGGAAAGAAATAAAAGGAAATAGAATTTGCATTTACACAGCAGCTTTTCATTTTCTCAGTGCATTCTAAAGCACTTACAGGTACTTTTGGACAATTAGGTACTTTAAAAGTATTATCATTGTTGCCATGTCGGGAAATGCAGCAGTTAATTTGAACACAGCAAATTTTTTAGGATTCTATATCACATAAATCGGGTCTGGTGATGTAGGCCGAAGGATAAATGTTGGACAGGACACCAAGAAAGTCCTCCTACTCTTCTGTGCGTAGTTCCATTGGATATTTTACACCCACCCAAAGATACTAGATTGGAACTCAGTTTAACATCTCATCCAACATAAACCACTTTTCAAAGTGCAGCACTCCATCACTGCACTGAAGTGTCAGCCTAGATTATGGTTTCTGGAGTGGAGCTTGAATCTGTGACCTTATAACTAAGAGGCACGGGTGCTAGTACTTAGCCAAAGCTTATATGTACAACAACCCCAGAGAAAAAGAGTTTTAAAGCACACTTTTAGAGGGCAAAGATTGGACTAAGTGAATTGCGTGCATCAAACAGAAAAGGAGGTCACAATAATGTTAAAATGATAACTATTGGAGAGAAATACGTAAAAGCCAAAATAAGACAAGAAGCCATTTTTAACTTTTTTAAATGTTTAAACTTTACGGTTAATTATTATGGGTAACAATTCAAGTTACAAAGCTAGTCCTGGCATTTGAATAGCTTTCATCACTGTAGCATAAGAGCTAAAAGTTTTAGAGAATGGGAGGTTCAAAGATCCTATAGCATCGCCTTGTACTACCAAAAATCCAAAAGCTACAATTTGTGTTTTTCAGCCAAATTCTTTCTCAGTTTTCATAAATATCCTCATTCTTGCTACTTGGTTCCATGGGCCTCTGTATGTTTCTTGTACCTTACCAAAGGTAACCATTATGGTGTATGAGCTGGGGTAGTGATTACTCACAGGGCATTTAACTGTACGGACATCACAGCCTGTCCTTTCCTCATTACCACCGACAGGACCTTTTTCTGAAGGGTCATTAGCTATCAGCCATGACCAGGAATGTTTGTTCATTCTAGATCTCCCCCAAAGCACATTGAGATTTTCATGACTAAGATCGTTAATTGAACTTAGAGAGATGGTTGATCCTAAGAAAAACAGAAAATGCTGGAAAATCTCAGCAGGTCTCTCGGCATCTGTCGGGAGAGAACAGAGCTAACGTTTCGAGTTTGGATCACTCTTCGTCCAAACCAGAGAGAACTGGAAATAGGATGACATTTATACGTGTGTGTGTCTGTGTGTGTAGCAGTAAGGGCTGGCTAGAGGGCCAGTGATAGGTGGAGGCTGGGGAGAGATTGACAGAGAAGTCAACCAAGTTGCACGAGGTCCAAAGATGTGCAGGCTGGTTGGATTGTCTATGCTAAATTTCCCCATCGTGCCCAAAGGTTGGGTGGGGTTACAGGGATAAGGTGGGGAATTGGGCCTATATAGGGTGCTCTTTCAAAGAGTCGGTACAGACTGGGTGGGCCAAATGGCCTTCTTCTGCACTGTAGGGATTCTGTGAATCTTGGCTATGATCATCACCGCTCACATTCCCTTTGTCTTTTTTTCCATGACCCTCTTACCAGCCCTTATGGCTCCACCTCACTCCTCCTGCCACACAACAGTACAAATCTCATCCTATTTCTAGTTCTCCGTAGCTCTGACAAAGAGTGAGCCAGACTCAAAAAGTTGGCTTTGTTCCCTCTCTGTTGATGCTGTCAGACCTGCTGAGATTTTCTGGCATTTTCTGTTTTTGTTTCTGACTCCAGCATCTGCAGTAATTTGCTTTTATCTTAGTGGTTGATCGTAAGACCCTCCTAGATTGTAATGTTCAATATCACAGCTGGTGGTGAATGCATCCACTATGCTATATGGGAGGTGTGTTGTTTTCCTTTAAAACACAATCACTCTATGAAAGTTTTTTTAATAAAACATGATTACTTTGATCAAGTTGTAATTGTTGGCAATTACTGATAAAGTTGGCAACTGTATTTTTAAATAAATAGGATAAATAATAAAAGTTTTGGAAACAGAAGTAGGAAGGATAAACAGATGGGAAGAAAATGCTGGTACGTAATGCAAATACTACAACTTCACTATGGAAGGTGGATTAAATAAAACTACCATGGCTTCCATGTAATATGCACTGACTGTAAATATTACTTACTTTACTTCCTGTCACACTTTATCTGTCACATTTCTCTTGTCACACCTCAGTGTTGCCATTAATTCAGTGAACAATGCCACAGGAGAACTATTTTATACATAATTAGGCTGAAAATCCACATCCGTAGTGATGCACTTTCATCATGAGATTGCAGTGAAGCAGTTCAATGTTGGGATCTGGGCTCTGCTCCAAGTTTCCATCAGGACTTGTCTGAGGCAGGACTGGAGGGGGATTCCCAGGGAATGAACTTCCTTCTCCACCAGGCCTGAGTTAAGCTGACTGGCCGCTAAAATTAACTTAATCAGGCTTTCTCATATTGGATAGAAGACAGGCTGGCGGACAGGAGCCAGAGACTTGGGATAAATGGGTCTTTTTCTGGATGGCAAGATGTAACTAATTGGTTGCCAGTGTTCGATCCTTGGGCCCCAGCTATTTACAATCTATGTTAACGACTTGGATACAGGGATTGAAGGTTCTATAGCCAAATTTGCAGATGACTCAAAAATAGGTGGGATAGTAAGTTGCAATGAGGAAATAAGAACCTTACAAATGGCTATAGATAGGTTAGGAGAGTGGGCCAAAATGTGGCAGATGGAGTTAACGTGGAGAAGTGTGAGGTCAAGCATTTTGGTCTAAAAAACGCAAAGGCAACTTATTATCGAAATGGAGAGAGACTTCGGGGTGCTCCAATGCAGAAGGACCTGGCTGTCCTCGTGCATGAGACACAGAAAATGATCATGCAGGTTCAGCAGGTAATAAGGAAAGCAAATGGAATGTTGACATTTATAGGAATTGAATATAAAGGTGAGGAAGTGTTGTTGCAACGATACAAGGCATTGGTGAGACCGCACCTGGAGTATTGTGCACAGTTTTGGTCTTCTTATTTCAGGAAAGATGTAGTTGCATTGGAGGCAGCTCAGAGGAGGTTCACTACATTGATTCCAGAGAAGAGGGGAATCATCATCGTATAAGAGATTGAACAGTTTAGGCCTGTACTCTCTAGAGTTTAGAAGAATGAGGGGAGATCTAATTGAGGTATACAAGATGCTAAAAGATGGATAAAGTAGATGTGGAGCTGATGCTTCCTCTCGTGGGGCATTCTAAAACGAGAGGTGATGACATGAATGAAAATCGCTTATTGTCACAAGTAGGCTTCAAATGAAGTTACTGTGAAAAGCCCCTAGTCGCCATATTCCGGCGCCTGTTCAGGGAGGCTGGTACGGGAATTGAACTGTGCTGCTGGCCTGCCTTGGTCTGCTTTCAAAGCCAGCGATTTAGCCCTGTACTAAACCAGCGCCAGGTCATAATCTTGGTAAATTTAAATCGGATTTGAGGAAAAACTACTTCTCCCAAAGCGTTGTGAATCTATCCCAGAGTGCGGTGCCGTCAGTCAATTTAAGGAGGAGTAAGATAGATTTTTAATTGGTAATGGGTTGAAGGGTTATGGAGAACGGGCAGGACGGTGGAGTTGAGGCCATGATTGGATCAGCCATGATTGCACTGAAGATGTTTAGGCTCGGGAGGCTAAATTGCCGACTCCCACTCCTCGGTCATGTGTTCGAGGGAGGAGATGCTCTGGCTGATTTTGCAATCCAGTTTTTGGTCTATAGCATTGTAGGGAACAGATGAGGAACATATTAGCCATGATCGAATGGTTGAGCAGACTCAATGGGTCGAATGGACTAATTCTGCTCCTATATCTTACGAACTTATGATATCCAGCCTCGTGGTTCTGGTCTGGATCCACAAAGTAATTTGCCAGTTCCTTATAAAAGGGAGCCATTTTGCATTTCCAAGATTACTACTGTGCTTGACAGAGCTAAGGGCAGCTCCCTAATGCCTTTTACCTGACTGTCTTTCTTCCAGTGGACATTAAAATGCATCTACATGGTTTGTGTACCTGTCACAATCTTTGAAGTAGTTAACCTTCTCTGGTCTTGGGCACTTTGGTGTGATCAGAAATGGAAGCTACCAGTGAATGATCCTCCACTTCCTGTCGGAGAACTCCATTAATCTTCAGATTCAAAGTGAGTGAGAATGAGACATTTGGGAGTGTAAAGTCTCAGGCAAGCGGCCGCTGAGAAGCGATGACTGTAGAAAAGTTTGGTTTTATTCTCCTTACCATACCTACTCCCCGAAGGGTCTCTCGCGACCGGCCTGCACCCGAGCCGGAAAATTGGGGTAGTCCTGCCCCCTCATCTGGGTAAATCATATTCATGTGAGGCCACAGGGACTCTGACGTTACCGACCCCTGGCCTCCTGTCAGGTTATAACACCCCTCCACCCGCACGTCCCCCCACCACCACTCCCAAGTCTGATACGTCGTCCTTTTTGATGGTGCTCCGAGAGGGATGGGAGAACCCCAGGGTGTGGCGGGAGTGGGAGGGTCAGCCTCGATCGGTGTGGGCTGCCACCAATGGAGGGGAGTGGTGCTGAGCATGGGGGCTGGCTGACCATGACCCGGGCTGGGCTGGGCTGGGGGGGTGGGTGGCGGAGAAAGGTGTCTCAGCGCTCGCGGGTCGACTATGCCAAAACCAGGACCGCTTGGTGCTGTTCCGGGGGTAGCCCCAGACCCTGTCTTTCTACCGCACCGACCACCCATAACTCCCACTGACCACGGAGCCCTATGGCCACGCGACTGAAGGCTATTGCTAATTGGGAATTGGCAATCGTAGTCAAGTGAAACATCCTGATTGGATATCCGTGGTAGTTGTGCCATGTAGCATGTGGGGGTTATTGCCCAGCATCCCAATCAGACTGTGTTGCCTGGATACTGTGTCTGAACACTGTGGGAGACGCAGCAGCCAACATCCAGTGGCCCCAGCACCGTGAACTTCTCTGTGACTAGAGGGTGGGTGTGTGGACTGGGGAAGGGACCAGAACCCTGTCCAGGTAATGTTTCGTGTTAAATACAGGTGTCTGGTGAGCAGGGACCTCGCTATGTCTGGGGTGCGTGGGCAAGGCGTGTCAGATGGGGGGTGGGGAGCAATGGGGTGGGGGGAGACTGGAAGGTCCTGGAATAGAAGACACCACTGGTTGTCAGTCTCTCAGCCTCTCCAATTCCTTATGGATATTACCGGGTATGGATGATATCTTGAATCCTGCGGAAACTGCCCTTGCGGTGCTGGCAGAAGGCCAGATGCCGGATGAGGCGACAGCAACAGCGTCGACAGAGACTTAAGGCGGCTCCGCCTTACACCCTGAGAACCCGCCCGCCCAACAGGCTAGGGAGGGATCCAGAGGGGAAGGCCAGCAATGGCCCAACGTGTACAGGCGTCGTTGGTCTTTCGAACAGATGACAGGCAGCGTTTGCAGCTGGAAGCTGTGCCTCAACAAGTCCTTTGGGACTTGGCACCATGTGGAGGAAGAGGCTACCTCTCCCGGTAACCATCAAGGTCACCGCAGCCCTGAATTTCTGCACCTCATGATCATTCTGGGGCTCAAGCAGGGACTTGTCTGGCATCTCACAAACTACAGCCCAGAAGTGCAACTGTGAGATCACGGATGCCCTGTTTGCCTGGGCAGTTAACGGTAAAAACGCTGTCATGGACCAAGCCCAGCAAGGTGCCCGGGCAGCTGGTTTCTCCATCATCGACAGGATGCCCCAGGTCCATGGGGTAATAGATGGCACGCATCACCGGGCCGTCATTAACATTAACAGGAAGAGGTTACACTCCCTAAATGTCCAGATCGTGTGCGACCACCACATGAAGATCATGCACAGGTGTGCAGCGAGTGTGCATGACATCTACATCCTGGGGCAGTCGGACATCCCCAGCCTCTTCAAGGACCACCCCAGGATGGCCTGTTGGTTCTTGGTGGACAAGGGGTACCCGCTGAGGACCTAGCTAATGACGCCAGTAGGGAGGCCCGTGGAGACCATATAACGAGGCTCAAGCAGCCACCCGGTCTGTCATTGAGCAGTGCAGCGGACTGCTGAAAACGTGGTTTTGATGCCTCGACTGCCCTGGAGGTGCACTGCAGGACACTCCCCAGAGAGTCACCCGCATTTTGGTGGTCTGGTGTAGACTCCATAAACCTGACACAGCAGTTCAGTGATGTGCTGGATGTGGAGGGGGAGGAACATATAGCTATCTCCGAGGAGAAGGACGAGGACCAGGAGGTGCTGGATCTGGAGGGGCTCAAAGACAACCCCAGGAGGAGCTGTGGGACCAGCCAGAGGAAGGAGGCCACATGGCAGCTGCGAGGGTCCGGCAAGCCTGGAAGGCCAGGGAGGCCCTCATATTTGTCTGGTTCACATCGGACACGGCCTTGTCTGTCACTCCCCCTCTTTCCAACCACCCATCCCTCAGCTTTGCCCTTGCCCCTCCCACCTCCATTCCGTCCCCCTTCACCCTCTTCCGACCGCCCCCCCCCCACCCCCCCACCCCCCACACCACCACCGTTCCCCACCTTCCCATGGTCTGTGTAACATCACTGCAGAATGATGGGACTGTGTCGGCACTGTCAACAGCTCACTGTTGAGGGCAGGGGGTGTCGTGATGATAACCGGCTGCGAGCTGAGGGCCGGAGCGTCTCATTCCATACCATTGTCTGACCCCTGCCTGTCTGCTGAGTGCTTCCCCTATCCCCCGATGGTGCTGCACCCCTCTTTCCCCACCCCTTCCTGATCCTCCCCACCCCTCCCTCCAGAATACAACACACTCAACCCCCTCACCGAGGCAAGGGGGACCACCGAGGATGGACCGGTGCAGTAAGATAAAGATCCTGCGGGAGAATGGACATCTGGTCAGCGGGATGGATGTGTCAGTCTGTATGGCATTAATAACTCATGTGTGACAGGTCATCTGTGTTGGGGCTGGTGGATCCTGACGTTTGACCCATACACCAACCTCGACAACAGATCTGTCCTCGGCAAACTCGCGAGCTCCAGGACTCATTACTCATACAGGGTGAGAACCCTCATGTCAGGCACCCCGCCGCCCATGTGGGCCCACTTCTCCTGCGGTGACATGGGGGGGGGGGGCATTGTTAGCTGCACACGACGTTCATCGCGGAGGTGGGGAGATACCCCGTTTGGGGATGGGGGGGGGGGAGTGGGGAGTATGGGGGGGGCATGGGTGGCACTGCTGGAGATGAGTGGGTCTGGGGCACGGAACGGCTTGGGCGGGGTCAGTGGCAAGTCCACACAGTCCGGTGCCAACGTGCGGCCCGGTGGAGGCCCTCGATCTTACGGCACCGGGTGCTGGTCGTCCTGGACACACTTCGAGCTGGCGGCCATTGTCACTTCCTCGGAGGCAGCACTGGCTGCCCTGTGGCTGACCCTCCACGATCCAACGACACGGGGGAACTGTGCATCTCGTTTGTCTGGATTCAATACCTGCCCAGGATAGCATCCCCGAATTGCGGGGCTGATTTTCTCGGCGGGATGGCTGTGAGTTGACTGTGCAGAAGTGTTTTAAGTGCTGTTCTCTCTTGCTAGCAGGGGCTGGCGAGCGTGCCCTCGGCGAATCAGCCGGTGGGACCATCATTTGTGGTGTGAAGCCCATGGGGCCTGATTATGTGGACCAATTAATATTTTATAGCGGTGAAGGCCTCACTGGGCTGAGCGTAAGGAAGCTCGCAGTCATTCCCGCTTGTTATCACACTTTGAAACGTTTCCATTTGCCATGTGGTATAGATAATTCCTGTAGAGGGCAGTCACACAAAGATCAGTTCAACCACATCCCAGTTAATGACACAGAAGTAAAACAGATAACGGAATACTGGATCAAATACTGACCGAAAGTCGCTTCCCAGGTTATGATTCGTTAAACTGCAAGTTTCTGAATAGAGTTCTGAACGTGATCCAGTTCAGTTTTTGGAGTTTGAAAAATGAACATTTGCTTGGTATTAATTATTCTTTTCTTTAACGTTCCAGAAGAAATTGGTATGTTAAAAACTGCAAGTTCATTGGGAGTCTGAAAATTGAAAACAAAAATGTGATTTTTGCATCTTTTTAAGATAGTAGAAAGCAAAGAGATATCGGATCTGTTTATTCAGGATCTTTACTTCAGGTACTGGGGAGGGTTTCTGTGGCATTAATGTAAACAGTACACAGAACAGACAAGTATACACAAACTCGGAATGTAAATCACAAAATCACCCCGAAACAAAAATCATGCAATGAGGTTTATCCACAACAGCCACATTTTGACACAAGTTCCAGGACACCCTGGTCGGAATTCTCTGGTTGTCGGGATTCACTTTTCCCTCTGGCGGGTTTCCTGCTGGCATGAGATGGTTTTAGTGGGAAATCCCATTGACAAGTGGTGGGAGGATAGAATCCTGCCGCCAGCGAACAGCGTGCTGTTGAGAAACACACTGCTGGGGGACTGGAGAATACCGCCCACCTTCTGTTAACTTAGACCAGTAATGTCAGTGGATATTTAGCGTTGGGGGAAGCTCCCACATTAAAATCCCAATGGAAGACCAGATAAATCAGACTATCACCATCGGTCAGTGGAGCGGCCAAAGCTAAGAAAACCAAAGTGCCCCTTGGAACCTACTGGGCAGCACGGTGGCACAGCGGTTAGCACTGCCACCTCACAGCGCCAGGGACCCAGGTCCAACTCCAACCTTAGGTGACTGGAGTTTGCACTTTCTCTGTATCTGCGTGGGTTTCCTCTGGGTGCTCCAGTTGCCTCTCACAGTCTAAAGGTGTGCAGGCTATTTGGACTGGCCATGTTAAATTGCCCCTTAGTGTCCAAAAGGAATAAGACAAGAGAGTATGCCTAGATAGGGTGCTGTTTCGGAGGGTTGGTACAAACTTGATAGGCTAAATGGCCTCCTCTTGTACTGTAGGAATTCCATGATTTGTAATACTTTGTCAACAATGTCAACTTTTCTTGCAGGAATACTTGTCCAAATCACCAAATGGGCCCAAAATCACCATATGCTGGCCTGGTTTATGGTCTACCAACCACTAGTGGTCTACCCAGCTAAGAAACTGGGACAAACTTCCTTTGTTGGGACTCTGTTCTCTCATTCCATCATCTCCTACACCATTGGTGGGTGTTTGGGTTGCAGAGAGGCTCTTCCTCTTGCAAGGCCCCATGGAACAACCATTGCTAAGTGAGATAGAATCCCTACTGTGCTGAATGAAGCCATTAGGCCCATGAGTCTGCACCAACCCTCTGAAAGTACACCCTAGCCAGGCCCACTTCCCAGCCCTATCCCTGTAACCCCACCTCACCTTTGGACAATTAAGAGCAATTTAGCATGGCCAATCCACCTAACCTGCGCATCTTAGACTGTGGGAGGAAACCAGCGCACCCGGAGGAAACCCACGCAGACACCGGGTGATGTGCAAACTCCACACAGATAAAACCCAAGGTCTGAATCGAATTCGGGTCCCTGGTGCTGTGAAACAGCAGTGCTAACCACTGTGCCACCGTGTTGCCCTGCATATCCGTTGCACATTTACCTACAAGAACTACCTCAACAAAGTAACTCTGAAGATTGAAAGCAGGAATAGCCTTCGAACAAGGACCACTAAATAATGAATAGTGACCAGCCTTCTCAAATATATTGGGCTGGATTTTCATCCTCCAGCCAGGTTGAGGGATTTATTGTCACATGTACCGAAGTACAGTGAAAAGTATTTTTCTGCGACCAAGGGAACGTACACGGTAGACAAGGAGAAGAATACATTCCTGGCTCAAACCATTCACCACAAGAGAAAGTGCCAGCAAGGATGGGATTTTCATTGTGGAGATGGGGTGGGTGCATGCTGGAGTCAGGTCAGCCCACCCAGGGAAATGTTTGGAGGCAGCCAGAGGGCTGCTTAAATGATCCACCACAGCGCTGTGATATCTTGTCTCAGTTAAAATAACAGTTCGACTGCCCATCATATCCGTCACCCCATTCAATTTCTGAGCAGGGTTTATAACAGGAGGGTGATCCTTTATCATCTGAATTGTATCCTCACAGTCATACAGTCTTAGCTTTGTATTGTATAAAACAAATCTGATTTCTTTCATCTGCAGCTTTTGATAAATTATGCACCAGTGACCCACTTTTGGCAATTTTCCATTTAACACAGAATAGAGATTTTGGTGCAGAAATACTCCATTTGGCTCACTGGAGCTGTATAAGTGCTGTCTCTCTAATACTGGGCTGGATTCTCCGTTTCAGCGGCTAAGTGATCTTTGAAACGGAGAATTTACGGGTGTTTTACAACGCCAGAATTGGAGCCGATCCCTCACTGATTCCGAGACCGGTGAGGGGCTAGCAGCAGCGCCGGGTGAAACCCCCGGCTCCCAAGCTGAAAATGGCAGCATGGATCCCGGCCGAGTGTGGTGGCGCTGGACACAATCCGCAGCCATCACGGCGGGTTCCCGACCGATCCGATATCTCTTTGCTTTCTACTATCTTAAAAAGATTCAAAAATCACATTTTCGTTTTCAATTTTCAGACTCAGACCACACGTCAACCGCGCAGTCAGGAACTCGGCCCATCGGGGATGGAGCATCGGAGGAGGGCCTTTCGATGACGCACGCCGTTGCGACAGCGTGTGGCACGTGACGCGATTACGCCACTTCCGTGGGGGCAAAGCTTGGCTGACCGGCATCAAACCAGCGCCAGCCCCGATTTGGGTGTCGGAATGGATTCTCCACCCGATCGCCGATTACGATATCCCACTGTTTCGCTTTTTTCCCTAACCCTTTAATGGTTAATATTTTTCAAAGGTGTGTATCTCATTCCTTCGGTTCCATTTTTGAAGCAAGATATTGGCTTCAATGACCACTTATGGTAAAACGTTGCATATTATAGGAAATGCTTGTGCAAAATTCCTTTTTACCTTCCATTTAAGATGAATGCAGCATGTTAATGTATTATATTAACTGTTAAGCAGTTTTTCAAATTTGATTATAAAGTTGAAAATCTTCAGATAAGCAACAAATTATCAGAGAAAATAGGAATATGCTGAGTCACAAAAATAAACCACTGAACGGTAGAGGCTAATGAAAAACTTTCATTTATTTCATGATGTCAAACGTGTTTACAGCCAATTTAGTGGTTTTAAAATGTAGCAGTCAACTGCCGCAAAGAAAGCTCCCAGGAAGAGCAATTAAACAATGACTGGACAATCTATTTGAATGATAATGGATGAGGAATAAATCTTGTCCAGATACAATTTCTTTACTCTTCTTCAAAATAGTCCTCTAGGATCTCTTCTGTCCCCACAAGAGGGTGAATAGAGTCTCAGCTTAATAGCTCATCTGAAAGATGGCACATCTAATGGTGCTGAACTGAACGGTCAGTCTCAATTTATCTACTCAAGTCTCTGGAGTGGAACTTGAACCCACAACCCTCACATGCAGAGGTAGAAATGCCACCAAGCTGCAGCTGACACGATAGCATCCTAAACTCAGGTTATGGCACTTTGAATGTCATTGTGCTGATTAGTGATCACATCCTCCATTATCTTATTGTTGAAATCTTTACTAATATTGCACACAAAATGGGCACAGATTCTGTGCTTCAATGTGCTGGATGAGCTCATCCGATAATTGCAGGCCCCAATGTTTATGCCAAGAAGTTTCCAAAAAGTAAACCAAACAAGAATAAAGTCTGAAGAAAGACAGATGGATTCAGGAGAGAGGCAAGTTGACAGAAGAACTCTATAATACCTCAGGAAAATAAAAAGCAACAGGTTTTGGCGTGTCTCATAATGTTCTATAATCACACCAGCGTGGCATGTGAAATATAAACCGCTGCCGTAAACATTTGCATGGCATGAATTAGAAGACCACCACTCATGTAGTGAATTATAGTCTTTTGTCTTTTTATAGTTCCCTGTTCATGGTTCCTTCATTGGGATAGAGGGAAAAGAATCAATTTGATGGCAGCCGCTAAAATATTAAATCAGCACAATTAAAACAGCTGTTTGGATATTCAAAAGATTGTTAAAGTCTGTCATAATGATTATGCTAGCTGCAGTTTATAGTCCATGATTCATTAGTGCTGTGTGGAGAAACAACAAGAAAAATATGTTTCAAGGTTATTTTCCTTTGAACAAATCGAGCACCAAGTTGCCAATGTTATTTGTGGCGTGTTGTATATTTTTGCTGCATATTGCCGTTAAATCAGATAAGACAAATTTGTTACTAAGCAAATTGAGATCTAAAGCAATTTTTTTTTAAAAAACGCATTTTATTCAAACTAGCATCAAAGTAGGTTACAGCAAATAAACACCCCGGGAAACATTCTTCCCAACAATCAACGATACAGTTTGTACAGATTTTCCTCCTTTTTCACCCCCCCTCCCCATCACCCCCCCCCCCCTCCCCCCCCCCGCCGCCGCCCCCCCCCCCTCCCTCCGCCCCCCCCCCCCCCCCGTGATGAACAGCTCCTCAAACACGGTCACAAACATCCCTCACCTTTTCCCGAACTCCCCTGCTGAGCCCCTTAACTCATACTTTATCTTCTCTAACCGCAGGAAGTTGTACAGGTCACCCAACCATGCTGCTACTCCCGGTGGCGATGCCGACCACCACTCCAGCAAAATTTGGCGCCCTGCAATCAGAGATGCGAAGGCCATGACATCGGCCTTCCTCCTCTCCATGAGCTCCAGCTTCTCTGAAACCTCAAATATCGCCACCAAAGGCTCCGGGTCCACTCCCTCCTCCACTATCCTAGCTAAGACCGCGAACACCCCCGCCCAGAATCTTCCCAATTTTTCACAACCCCAAAACATGTGCGCATGATTCGCGGGCCCCTGCCCACACCTCTCACACTCATCTGCTACCCCCTGAAAGAACCCACTCATTCTCGCCCAAGTCATATGCACCCTGTGCACCACCTTGAACTGTACCAGCCGTTGTGTGATTACTGCCTGCTTCATCGTCTCCGGCAATTCCCCTTCTACAGTGCTTCATTAAACGCCCCCAACAGAGGTGATGCCACGTCCGCTGCAAATCCCTTATAAAATTCTGCCGGGCACCCATCTGGCCCAGGGGCCTTCCCCGACTTCATACCCCTGATACTATCCAGCACCTCCCTCAGCCCCAGGGGCTCCTCCAACGCCTCCAGTACCAGCCTCCCTGAACAGGTGCCGGAATGTGGCGACTCGGGTTTTTTCCACAGTAACTTCATTTGAAGCCTACTTGTGACAATAAGCGATTTTCATTTCATTTCATATCAGGCTCATCCTTGCACAAGAGGAGGTCCCGTTTACCCTTCGCAGTGCCTCACTCCATACTCCCCAATTGATCTCCATTCCCAACTCCGTTTCCCATTTCTCCTTGATCTTCACCACCCGCTCGCCTCCCTGCTCTTCTAGCCACTTAAATATATCCCCTCCCCTTCCAAGCAGCAGTCGCTCCAACAGGTGTATCCCAACAATCAAGGGAACCCCTTCCAGATCTTTTGTGCGAAGTCCCTAACCTGTAGATACCTGAATTCACTACCCATCAGCAGCTCTACCCTCTCCCTTAGCTCCTCCAGACTGGTGAACCCTTCCTCCAAATACAAATCCCTCACCTTGACCAGCCCCACTTCCTTCCACCTCCTGTATACACTATCCATCCCCCCGGCTCAAACCCATGATTCTCGCACAGCGGCGTTAGCACCGACATCCCTTCCACCCTAAAATGCCTCCTCAGCTGATTCCATATCTTCACCGTGGACTGCACCACTGGGCTCCCTGAATACCTGCTCTGAGCCATTGGCAATGCTGCCATCACCATAGTCCTCAAACTAGACCCCTTACAAGATTCCTCCTCCATCCTAACCCACTCTACCCCCTTCTCCTTCCCACCACCGCCGCATTTTGTCCACATTTGCTGCCGAATAATAATGAAGCAAGTTTGGCAACGCCAACCCCCCCCTGCTGCCTCTGCCTCTGTAGCAGGTCCTCCCCAACCTCGGCACCTTCCCCGCCCATACAAAGTCAGAGATGATTGTGTCCACTTTCCGAAAAAAGACCTTTGGTATAAAGATAAACAAGAACCTCGGCAGAATATTCATTTTCACCACTTGGACCCTCCCCGCCAACGTTAAGTGCATTGTATCCCACCTCTTAAGATTCTCCCTGGCCTCCTCCACCAGCTTCGTTAAGTTCCACTTATGGAGCCCCGTCCATTCCCTCGCTTTCTGAATCCTCCAGTACCTAAACCTATCCCTCGCTACCGTAAATGGCACCCCCCCTAAATTAGCTCGCTGTGCCAGCTCATTCACCGGGAATACCTCTCTTTTCCCTCAATTCAGCTTGTATCCCGAGAACCCGCCAAACCTCCCCAACAGGTCCACAATCCTTCCCATACTCTTCAACAGATCCAAAACATACAGCAGGAGGTCATCAGCATAGAGCGACACCCGATGCTCCCTCTGTCCCCTCATTATCCTTTGCCACTCTGCCGACCCCCTGAGAGCCATCGCCAACGGCTCTATGGCCAGCGCAAACAGCAGCGGCGACAGCGGGCACCTCTACCTCGTACCCCTGTGTAAGTGAAAGCTTCGTGAGCTCATATCATTCGTTCTCACCCTCACTCTTGGCACCACATACAGCAACCGCACCCATACCACAAATCTCGGCCCAAACCCAAACCTTCCCAAAACTTCGAACAAGTACCGGCACTCCACCCGATCAAATGCTTTCTCCGCGTCCATGGACACCACCACCTCCGGTACCAGAGCTCTCGACGGATTCATCACCACATTCAACAGCCATCTTATATTACTCGCGAGCTGCCTGCCCTTCACAAAGCCTGTTTGATCTTCTGCAACCACCCCCAGGACACAATCCTCCATCCTCCCCGCCAACAACTTGCCAATACTTTCACATCCGTGTTCAATAGTGATGTGGGTCTATACGACCCACATTCCACCGGATCCTTCCCTTTTTTTGGGAGTAGTGTGATTACTGCCTGCTTCATCGTCTCCGGCAACTCCCCCTTCTCCAGTGCTTCATTAAACGCCCCCAACAGATGTGGTGCCAGGTCCGCCGCAAATTCCTTATAGAATTCTGCCGGGTATCCATCCGGCCCAGGGGCCTTCCCTGACTTCATACCCCTGATACTATCCAGCACCTCCCTCAGCCCAGGGGCTCCTCCAACGCCTGCCTCTTTGCTTCCTCCATGTGGGGAAATTCCAGCTCGTCCAGCTACCACCCCAGGTCCCCCTCCTCTCCTCCTGGGTCTGCCTCATAAAGTCCCTGGTAATACTCTCTAAATGCCTCATTTACCTTCCCTGGCAACACCACATCCCCAGCCCCAGTCCGGATCTTCAATATTTCCCTGGACGCAGCCTGCAAATGCAGCTGGTGTATCGGCATGCGCTCGCCTTCTCCCCATACTCGTATTGACCCCTCTTGCCCTACGCAGTTGCCCTACTGCCCTCCCTGTTGTCAGCCTGTCAAATTGCCCCTGCAACTTTTCCTCCTCGCCAATCCCGCCACAGTGGGCACCCTCGAATATTCCCTGTCCACCTCCACTATCTCGCTCACTAGACGGTCATGTTCGGCCCTCCTTTCCTTATTCGCACGAACCGTAAATGAGATCATTTCTCCCCAGACCACTGCCTTCAGTGCTTCCCAAAAAATGCCCGCCGACACCTCCCCATTCTGATTGAACTCCACATAATCCCCAATCGCCAACCGCACCTTATCGCAAAAACCTCCATCTGCCAACAACCCCGAGTCAAACCTCCACCCCGGCCTCTGCTCTCATCCCGTACTGAACCGAATATCCAGTCAGTGGGGTGCATGGTCCAAGATAACTATCCCCGCATACTCTGCCCCCTCCACCCCAATCAAAATCTCCCGGCTCACTACAAAGTAATCAATCCTCGAATACACCTTATAGACGTGTGAAAAGAAGGAATACTCCCTTCCCCCTGGGTTCTGAAAGCGCCTTGGATCCACCATACCCATCCTCTCCATAAACACCCCCAGCTCCCTTGCCATTCGTACCCTACCCATCGACCTGAGGCTCGATCTATCCACCCTCGGCTCCAGGACACAGTTAAAATCTCCTCCCATGAACAACTGGTACGTGGCCAAATCCGGGATTGCTGCCAGCAACCCCCTCATAAAACCCACATCATCCCAATTTGGGCATACACATTTACCAACGCTTCTGGTGCCCCTTCCAATACCCCATTCACAATCACATATCTCCCACCCGGATCCCTCACCTCCTTCGCACTCACAAATCCCATTTTCTTGCTCATTATAATCGCCACACCCCTCGATTTCGAATCAAACCCCGAGTGAAAAACCTGCCCAACCCACCCCTTCCTTAACCTAACCTGGTCCTTCACACGGAGGTGTGTCTCCTGCAAAAAGACCACCCCCACTTTCAAGCTCCTGCTTTTATCTCTTTGGCTGATATTGACTGGTGGGTATGGGAGCAAGAAGTTGCCGGGAGGGACAGCTGGTGCCCAGCAACCAGGTCATTTTGAAACAGACACAACATTGCTTGAAGAAAGGAACAGACAATAGAATAAGTCTGTTTATACGAGACCCTAGAAACCAATAGATTCTGCGCCCCAACTGACCAAGAGTCTGTAAATCTAAAATTGCTTGATTTACTCTCTAATGTTCATGCCAACGATCACAGCATCAATTGAGCCTTTTCATCACCTTTGCTTGCAAAGGATCTGCCATTGTGCAAGAGTGACCTTGATGAATCTCTTCTTCCCTGAAAGAAAGCAGCTAGTTCCCAATCAGCAAAAGATGACATCTAAAATTGTCACCATAGTATATGATTTTGAAAATGTGCAGTGCTGTATATTCTAAGGAAATAAAAATGTACTGTGAAAATTTGTGCTGTTCGGTGGGTCTAATTTATCCACCTTAATGGAACGGATCATTCTGGTGGACAATGCAAATTCTGGGATCAATCAAGAATTATTAATTTGGTCTTGCAAGCCACAGCTGTGGTCAATGTGGTGTACCACAAGTTCCCTACCTCACAAAGCAGCTGAGAAAAATGGAGCCTGTAAATGCAAGCAAGACAGATCTGCAGAGAACCTCTTTTACTGACAGGTAGAAATTTTTCCTACTTACCTTGAAGCTCCTCTTCAACTACTCATCAAGTCTTGGCCAAACTCCCCATGTCTGCGTGGGTCTCACCCCCACAACCCAAAGATTAGCAGGGTAGGTGGATTGGGCATGCTAAATTGCCCCTGAATTGGAATTTTTTTTCAAAAAACTGCCCACCAAATCCCTTCAAAACCCTTACTCCTTCTTTCCCCCATTCCCCTCTTTCCTCTTCTCCAGCACCTCTCTCTCCTTCCCTACCTTCTCAGTCACCATTCAAAGTAGAAGTGCTGTACAAGGAGGAGCGAAGAGTGACACACCTGCCCTTTGGCATTAGCAGGGACTTGATAGGTGCTAAATATCGGCCTAGGTTATTCCCTTTATTTTGGATTCCGCAGGAAATAGTTCCACTGTATCTACCCTCTCAAATCCCATTATCATTTTAAACAGCTCCATTAGATCATCCCTCAACCTTCTAAATGCAATGAATACAAACTAAGTTTATGAAAACTGTCTAACCCATGACATCTTGATATTCTACTGATCCTGCACTGTACCTTCTCTAAGACCAATATAACTTTCCAGAATGTGACCTGTCTTTTGTCTTCTGTGACCACATATTCTGAATTGGCTGCTGTGGAAGGGATTTACCTGTTGGTAATTAGGAAATTTATATCGAGAGAATTTTCACTTTGATAATATTGGTCCTCCCCTGCTTTAACAAATGTGATCAAAATATTTGATTACCCAGTTTAATATATTTTTTAAAATATAAATTTAGAGTACCCAATTATATATTTTTCCAATTAAGGGGCAATTTAGTGTGGCCAATCCACCTAACCTGCATATCTTTGAGTTGTGGGGGTGAAACCCACGCAGACACGGGGAGAATGTGCAAACTCCACACAGACAGTGACCCAGGGCCAGGATTTGAACCCGGGTCCTCAACGCCGCAGTCCCAGTGCTAACCACTGTGCCACGTACCACCCACCAGTTTAATATATTAACACATCAATATGTAACCATTATGTGACTCTATCCCAAATTTATTTCCCCCTGTTTCTCCCCTACTCAATTGAGAATTCAGGTTGGAGTGTGAAGATAAACTCACCAACCTCACATTCCTGCGGTGTGTGGGTCACTCTCTGACTCATGTTCCAGTCAAGTACAGCTCCTTAATGGGAGCACAAAGCTTTTTGTTACAATTTTCACCATGCTCACTCCCTTCGTGGTTACTCTTCATATGTGAGCTTAGATAGTGAAATGGAGGCAGGTTATATTTAAACATGAAGAGGCTGATTCTCTCAACATCCAGCAGGGGCCACTGAATAACAATTAAATGTGGAAATAACTATGGCTATTTTCTTCCCCTTTCACACTTGGGGCACTGGAGCCAAAAAAGACCCCTACCCTGACCGGAACTGACAGCAAGTTCATCGCACAATGAAAATCAGATCCTGATCATTCAACAACTGCAATTTGTATCTCACTAGGGTAAATGACTGAAAGCTAGGTCAAAGTGAAAGGTTTTAAGGAGCAACTCAAAGAAGAAAAAAGTGGTAAAGAGTGGAGGAATGTGAGAGTAATTTCTCAGGAAAGGCACAGAAAATTAATCTTATGGAAAAACATACATTTAAACTGGGTTTGCAAAATGTATTTAACAACAGGTGTTTCAATGTCTCAAAACAATTTAACAACATTTGTCTGGATAATTCAAACAAGATCAGAGCTTTAATTATTATAATTAGTTAACTTATTTCAATTATAGCTGTTTAATATTATATGGACATTTAATAACTTTAATTATTGTAGGGGCTTTATTACTGACAATAGAAGGTACCATAATTGACAGTAAATTTGTGCTAAAATTATTTACACAGGTTGTTTTCATAGAGTTATTAGTGGTATTTATATTACTGATTAGATGAATCCATCACTGATGTAAATTGAACAACTTCATTATTTGTAACTTTGGGAATTTCAAAAAGTATTCATCACTAGGATATTTTCAATAGTGGATGCCAAGACATAAGGGCAACATAAATAACTGTGCTCCTTCACTGTTGCGTTTGGTACTTTAAGATGAACTCACCAAACACTTTGATCTGTCCAACCAAGATCCTTTTATTGTGTCTCGCGCAGTTGGACGACAATCTGACACAGAGCACGTTATCATGGAGTCTTGCTACTCCTCTGGAACTTACAACTTATGCTGACCTTTTACATGTACATCTTATTACCCTCTACCTCATGTTCTTCTGGAGATGGCTGGATGAGCCTCTCTTTATATATGACCTTGGTCTTGAGCCCACATGGTGTGTCTGTACTGCCACCTGCTGGTTGGAAGTCTCACACAATCCAACTGTGATATGGCCCATCGCATATCACCACACTTAACCATCTAAATCTTTAGCAAGATACAAATCAGTTGTTAATGTATTTAGCTTACTTGTTCTATAACTAGTGCACATGAAATCTGCTGAAAACAATATAAAAATGTTTGATGAGAACGACGTGCAAGATGCACCTTCTGTTTTCTTGTTTCTGTTGTAGATGGCTGGCATATTCTCCAAAGCTCTGTAATACCCAAGGCTTTAGGAAGTGTACAAATAGGATTAACAACTTTGCTGAAGCAATCCACACGTGAACTCGGTGAAAACGTTTTTACAAATATGCCAGTTCCCTCTCCATTGTAAGCAAAAATGGATGAATAAATAATGGCATTTTTTTAGTGTTTCTTTTTTTCAAGGCTATAATTACTCTAAAGAATTAAACAATTGTGATTTTGTGAATAGATTAAAGCAACATGAGTTTCCAAATGTCAGGATGCTGCTGCACTATGACAGCCAGAGCTTTACCACGGAGTTGCCATATTCCCCAAGGTATGTAATAATTCCCTCTGTTCTTGTATATGTAATGATAATCTGTCTTCTTGTAATGCAGGTGCATTGCATATGATTAATTTCAACAATATTTTAGCTTCAAGGCACACCAGGAAACTACATGGGAGTTTCTGACCCGCTTTAACTCCTTCATGATTTGACCTGTACTCTCCTTCCATAGATAATGATCGTATTTCTTGGAGGGGTTGTTTACCTCGCACTAAAAATTCATTCAAAAATCATCACCATGAGGGTCGGCGTTGTTGCACGTACAACGTTTGCATGCCTCAAGGCACACTGGAGAATTTTGTTTAAGTGCACTGAGCCATGCTATTTATTTGTGCCACATGTTGTAGCCACGTGCCATCCTCTGTGGTCTTTAAGAGTAAAGTAGAGGCATGCTCCATGGAGAATGGATTGATGCTTTGCAGCCTGTGAATGCTGAATACACAAACAGCAGCTGCTCATCATTCACAATGACAAGATGTGCAGGCAGAAAAAACATGGAGTGTTTTTTATGATGGTTTACTTTTTGATGCCAACACAAGGGGCGAGTTTCCCCAATCCCGCGGCAGAGTTTCCACGCCTTCGTACACGCAGTCGCGTTTTACGACGGTGTCAACGGGCCGCTCCCACGTCTAATTCTGGCCCCTACAGGGGGCCAGCACGGCACTGGAGCTGGAGGACATGTGCAGTGGCGCCGGCGCCAACACACGCATGCGCAGTGGCCTCCTTCAACGTGCCGGCCCCGACGCAACATGGCGCAGGGCTACAGGGGTCGCCGCGTAGGCAAGGAGGCCCCCAGCCACAGTGGCCGGCCCCCCGTTCGGTGGGCCCCGATCGCGGGCCAGGCCCCATCGGAGGCCCGCCCCCTGGGTCGGAGCCCCCCCCCTCCCACAGGCCGGCTGCGACCAGGTGTGGACGGCACCGGTGGGACTCTGCCTTTTTAGAGCGGCCGCTCGGTCCATCCGGGCTGGAGAATCGGTGGCCCGACCGCGTAGAGCGGCCCGCGACAATGGAGCCGATTCTTCACTCTGTGGAGAATCCCGTGCCGGCGTCGAGGCGGCGTGGCACGGTTGCAGGGATTCTTCGGCCCGGCGCGGAGCTGGGAGAATCCTGCCCAAGACGCTTTAAGTTGTGGTAGTGACTACCTTTTATCAAATGATGCACAGATATTGGCTTCTAACATATAAATGTTTATTTTGTGCTATATTTACATCATTGTGCCCTGTTTCACTCATTTTACAGACCATATAAGTGCAATTTGAAAGTGCCTTATTCTTTTTATCATGCGGAAAAAATTAAAGAATTAAGGAGAGTGCAGTCCCTTATATACATGCCAATATAGACATCATGCACCTGGCAGCACAAATCTAACATTCTTCTAACAATTTGGAGAGATACTTCAAAAACTTATGTGAAAACTAATTAAGAAATTAAAAGAATATACACAACAGTGTATATAAAATTAGAAAGCAACCTCCTAATATGAACAGCAACCTCCGAGCATGGGCATAAAGAAAAAGGCAATCTTGAGAGAGATGACATTGGCATCAATCAAAGCTGAATGCCCTCCTGGAGAGTTTATGTCACACTGGCAACCACTTTTGGCAATGCCTGCACTGCGTATCACCTTAAGTAGGAACTTGAGAGGGCGTCCCCTGCAAGTGCTAGATGCTACTAAATGTGTGTAATCATGATCTCAGGCAGCCCAATTAGCTATGACTCCCCTTTACCAAATTGTGACAAAGCAGGTCCATTCAACTAATTTGCACACCATTCAAAAAATTGGGTTCAGCCCTACCTTGTGTTTCTTAAAGGACAGGCACCCAACTTGCAGGTAATGTGATTTCGAAGAAGTTGTTATTACAAAGTCTCTGACTGGACTAGTCTGCCCAACAGCTGCAGTGTTTTAGCATCTGCAACATGACATGGAGATGGAACAGAGGCTGCCAAGAGGGCAAGTTCTACACGATGCCCTTTGCCAAGTTAGTGCCAGACTACTTGACAGCTCCTTGTCCGTGACAGGAGACTGTGTTGTAAACCAATTAATAAACCCATATCCTGGTATTCATTCTGCTCAGTGTACTCCCGCCTCTCCATCAAAGTCCTCAGATTGTGTTTCATTGTATTTGAGTGATAGACTCCCATACTTGAATGGTCAGAGTACGTGGAGGCAACGAGAGGTGTATTATCATCAAACTTTGTAATACTGTTCCCTACATGTAGTTTGTGAATATTGAAAAAGTAATGGATTCAAAACTTACCCGTGGGCAATACTTCTGCAAACCAGCCTCCAGTCTGAAAAACATCCATCCATTGCCGCCATTTGCTTTCTATCATTGAATGAATTTTGCATCCATACAGCCTTTTTCCCCTTTATTTCCTGGGATTCCACATTTTTAATAAGCCTCTTGTGTGGCACTTTGTTAAATGCCTTCTGGAAGTCCATATATACAATTTACTGTAGTCCATGCCCTTCATGAATATTACATGCCTTTTTGACCCTGATAATGCTTTCCAATAGCTTTCCCATCATTGATGTTGGGCTGACTGGCCTGTAGTTTCCTGGTTTATCCCTTTTCTGAATGCCCTCCATTACTCCTTTACTGCTTTACTGTCTTTTTCAAATCTATTTGTGCCAAGTCCCTTCCTAAATCACTGAAATTATCTCTTCCCCAATTCAACATTTTACCTTCAATTTTTATACTCTCTTTTCATATCTAATTTAAACTGAATTATGTTGCGGTCACTGTTCGCTAAATTAAATCTTACATTAACATTTTCCACTTACCTGCTTCATTTCCCAGTATTATATCCAATATGGCTGCCTTCCTCGTTGGACTGGAGGCACACTGATCAAAAAAAGTTATTTCTTTCCTGATCTACCCTCAACATTATGTTTTACTCAATCTACATTAGATAATTACAATCTACATTTGTTATTTCTCTTTCTATATTTTGCTCTTTTCTTCAGTCTGATCTCTGCAATTTTAGAGATATTTCTGATTTTATTGTTGTTTATGTCTCTCTGTCTTCTTAACTGATTTCTGCTTATTTCTGCTATTTGTTGGTTTCCCCTTCCACCTGCCAAATTATTTTTAAGCCCTCACCATCAGCAATGGTTAACCTCTCAGTGAGGGAGTGAGACCAGCTATTCTTTGATCTGCCATCGCAGTAGATGAGGACTCCAATACAACACACTAGAACCATAGACATGTTTGATCTGGTCTGTATGAAATTTCATAGATTGCTTGCTTCCATGTGCACAGTTTGAACAGATGCTGATTTGGATAGATAATTCCCTTCATTGCTCTAACTCCATTAAGGCCACTAGGCAGGGATTTTCATTAGAGAAATGGTCTGAGTAGATGCCAAGATCTATGGGTCGCACGGTAGCACAGTGGTTAGCACTGCCGCTTCACAGCTCCAGGTTCCCAGGTTCGATTCCCGGCATGGGTCACTGTGTGCGGAGTCTGCACCTTCTCCCCGCGTCTGCATGGGTTCCCTCCGGGTGCTCCGGTTTCCTCCCACAGTCCAAAAACGTGCAGGTTAGGTGGATTGGCCATGATAAATTGCCCTTTTGTTCATTTGGAATGGTGATTGTGATTTATTGATGCCTTTATTAATGGTCAACCAGCAGTGAAACACACGTACATGGGCTATAATCAACTGATCACAAACAATTCCATTGTTTTTTTTTAAAATTTTATTCCCCTCCTTTTTCACATTTTCTCCCACATTTACATCCATCAACAATAAACAATAATCAGCAAGATATGTCAGTCCCCATAATAACATCGATCCCATCTACCCACCAACCCCCAAACCTCAACACGCATGTTTACCTAAACAAATGACAAAAAGGAATCGGGGATTACCCGTAGTCACCCTTAATCTTACACAGCTCCCCCCCCCCCCACCCCACCCCCCACCCCACCCCAGGTCTCCAGCCCCCCAACCAACGCCATCCAGCCTCTAAGAGAGTACCATACATGATACCCCAAAGTTGTACCCCCCTCCCCCCCCCAAATCTCCAGTCCTCCCGTCCAATGCCTCTTGTAAAACTCCTCCTCCCAACCTCAGTTCCCTCCCCCAACCTCGGTTCCCTCCCCCCAACTTTCCACCCCGGCTAGACCACTCGGACCCTGTTCTGTCAAGCTCCGATTGCCGCAGCCCCTCCTCCCACCTCACTCCCGTTCACTGGCCGGCTTAAACCAGCCAGCGTGGAGGCCCCCGCCCGAGTCCCTTTCCCCCTTGCCCGGCCCTAGGAAAGCCCAAAGATCCCCTTTTAGCACACAATCCCCGCTTATCCACCTACACCCCAAAGAACTCTCATTTCGAGTGAAAGTCCCGTCCCTTCCCTTGTCCAAATATATGCAACATTGGCTCCTTTAGCCTCTACACCCGCGCGCAGTGATACACACAAAAAAAAAGAAAATACAGTCATGAGGTTACATCGACACATGACCATTCCTCAATTTGTCAGTTCTGCCACAGTCCTTCTGCCTTCTCAAACTCCTCCGCTGCTTCCGCCGTTCCAAAATAAAAGTCCCTGAGCTTGTAAGTCACCCTCAGCTTCGCTGAATATACAATGCCGCACTGCACCTTGCCAATGTACAGTGCCCTCTTCACCCGGTTGAAGGCAGCCCGCCTCCTCGCCAGCTCCACCGTAAAGTCCTGGTACACACGTATACCAGCTCCAGCCCACTGCATCACCCGCTTCTGCTTGGCCCAGCTCAGGACCTTCTCCTTCACACTGTACCTACGGAAGCACAGAGTCACTGCCCTTGGCAGCTCACTCGCCTTTGGTGCAGGCCTCCACGACCGATGAGCCCGATCCAGTTCATATCTGGAGGGGTCCTCCCCCTCCCCCAGTAGTTTTGCCAGCATTGCGGCAAAATACTCAGTCGGCTTCGGTCCTTCAACTCCTTCGGGCAGCCCCACGACCCTCAAATTCTGTCGCCTGGATCTGTTTTCCAGATCTTCCATTTTTCCTCGCAGATTCTTGTTCGTGTCCATCACCTTCCGCAACTCCTTCCCCATCGAGGCAAGTTGATCACCGTGCTGCAATAACGTCTCCTCCACTTCCTTCAGCGCCTCCCCTTGCTCTTGCACCTCCGCCACTGCACTCGCCACCGCTGTCTTCACCGGGGAAACCGCCTCCTCCACCAGCACATTCAAAACCTCCCTCATCTCCTCCTTCACCATCTCCATACATTTCTCAATCTGCGCCAACTGCTTTTGGAATTCCGCAGCCATCACCTTAGTTAGTTCTTCATCCGTAAGCACTGCGGCCTCCCGTGGTGCTCCAGCCTCCATTTCCTTTGTTGACCCCGCGGTGACCTTTCCCCTCTCCAACGGACTTTCAGCTGCTTTTTTCCCGGCCGTTTTTTTGGTGATTTTCGACATCCTTCTTCTCCTTGCGCTATCTCCCGACTTTTACTGCCGTCGCTGGCCCTAGGACCGGGCGTCATTGCCATTCCCGACAAACAATTCCATTGTTCTGGGCACCAATTGATTCTGTGCCAGTGAAAAATCCCATAAGGTAATTAATTCCAAATGTGCCACACATTCGTGGAAGCATTTGTGAAAGGAAGATAACAGACAGTTTCTAAACAAGAAAGATGGTTTTGAGTCTACCCAACTGATCTCCTGCAGCATTGCTTATGTGTAATCCAGAGGCTGCAGCATATTTGTGTTATTCAGCTGAAAGTCTGGTCCATTCCATTAAGGCCACTAGGCAGGGATTTCCTGTGGAGAAGTGGTCTGAATAGATGCCAAGATCAATTTGAGTTCAATTACTGTTTGGATAGCAAGGTTTTCAGATTGATCGGTACTTGTAAATTCCTGGATGCAATCAGGAAACAATGGCATGCTCCTAAAATTATACAGGGTCAATGATGCCAGTTTTGTGCCTGTGAGCTGACTCTGTCAGTACCCTGAAGCAATGTTTCCCTATTATTTCTTGGAATGCGTAGATTTGTTTAAATGTGTGACCCCTTTTAAAAAATCTTTGGAGCCACTTACTCATGGTAGTTTAAAGTGTGGATGGCTTGTTACAATCCCCATGGAGACCGATAACTTTCAAAAAAATAAATGTAGAGTGCCCAATTATTTTTTTCCAATGAAGGGCCAATTTAGCATGGGCAATCCACATATTCTGCACGTCTTTGGGTTGTGAGATCACTAACTTTTAATGAAAAACTTGAACTTTGAGGTATTACCTGAAAGAATTTAATACGCAAGGTTTTGCATTTTAAAAGAACTTTCACTGCATCAATGACTAAAGGCAACACACAACTAAACACTATTTTCTTCTGAAAAGCAACTTATGCTTTAAACCACTGAACCACCCTTTCAACTTTTACTGACAACCGAAACCCCCAATTTTGTTACATTACCCAATCTCTAAAGTAAACATCCAATCTTCTGGAACCAGTCCAAAGTATTCAGCAGCTCCAAAGGGTTTACTTCTGTTCTTTGATTTCCCGATTAGTAACTTCCAAAGTGAGAGTTTTCTTGGCGATTCTCCTTCTAAATTCAGCTCAGTGAACCCTTCTGCTTTTTCTTCATTCTTTCATGGGATGTGGGCGTTGCTGACTCGGCCAGTATT
This sequence comes from Scyliorhinus torazame, assembly GCF_047496885.1. NCBI lineage: Eukaryota > Metazoa > Chordata > Chondrichthyes > Carcharhiniformes > Scyliorhinidae > Scyliorhinus > Scyliorhinus torazame. The sequence goes on from NC_092719.1 coordinate 148,471,143, forward strand.
TATTGCCCATTCCTAATTGCGTTGAAGAGGTGGTAGTGAGCTGCCTTCTTGAACTGCTGCTGTCCATGTGTACGAACATCCACAGTGCTGTTAGGAAGTGCGTTCCAGGTTTTGACAACAGTGAAGCAATGCTACAATTGTTCTAAATCAGGATGGTGCGCAGCTTGGAGGGGAACCTGCAGGTGTTGCTGTTCTCATATATATGCTGCCCTTGCCCTTCTAGATGGTAGAGGTTGTAGTTTTGGAAGATGCTGTCAGAGGAACCTTGGTGAGTTGCTGCAGTGAATCTTGCAGATAGAACACACGGTTGCTGCTATGCGCTGGCAGCGGGTGTGGATGTTGAAGGTGGTGGGCAGGGTGCCAATCAGGTGGGCTACTTTGTCCTACATGGTGCCAAGCTTCTCAGTGTTGTTGTGCTCATCCAGGAAGGTAGATAGTCTTCCATCACACTCCTGATTTGTGGACAGGTTTTGGGGAGTCAAGAAATGACTTATTCATCACAGAGTTCCCAGCCATGACCTGCTTTCATAGCTACAATAATTATTTGGCTGACCCAGTTCAGTTTCTGGTCAATGATATGCTCCCAGAATGTTGATAGTGGGGGTTTGGGAGATTAGTAATCCCATTAAAGGCAAGGGGAGATGGTTACAGTCTCCCTTGTTGGAGCTGGTCATTGTCTGGCACTTGTGGGATGTGGATGTTACTTGCCACTTATCTGTCTAAGCTTAGATATTGTCCAGGTCTTGCTGCAAATGAGCATGGTCTGCTTCAGTATCTGACGTGTCCTGAATGGTGCCGAACATTGCACAATCATCACAAATATTCCACTTCTGACCTTACAATAGAGGGAAGTTAGTTGATGAAGCAGTTGACGAAAACTGGGCCCAGGACACTACCTTGAGGAACCCCTGTAGTGATGTCTCGGAGCTGAAATGACTGACCTCCAACAACCACAACCATCTTCCTTTGTGCTACATCCAGGGGAGAGTTTCCCCCCCAATTCCCATTGACTCCAGTTTAGCTAGGGCTCCTTGATGCCCCATTCAGTTAAATATTGCTTTGGTGTTAAAGGCAGTCACTCACACCTCACCTCTGGCATTCAGTTCTTTTGTCCATGTTTGGATCAGGGTTGTACTGACGTCACAAGCTGAGTGGTTGTGGTAGAACCAAAACTGAGCATCAGTGAGCAGGGAATTGTTGAGTAAGTGCCACTTGCTAGCACTGTAGATGACACCTTCAATCACTTTGCTGGTCATCATGTAGACTAATGGGACTGCAATTGGCTGGGTTGGATTTCTCCTGCTTTTTGTGTACAGGACACACCTGGGCAATTTTCCACATTGCTGGGTAGATGCCAGTGTTGGAGCTGTACTGGAACAGTATGGCTAGGGGCATGGCTAGTTCTGGAGGACACCCCTTCAGTACTATTGCTAGAATGTTATCAAGCCCGTAGCCTTTACAATACCCAGTGTCTTCCACTGTTCCTTGATATCAGGGGGAATGAATCGAATTTGTTGAAGACTGGCATCTGTGATGCTGGGGACCTCAGAGGAGGCCAAGATGGACCGTCTACTTGGTACTTCTGGCTGAAGATTGTTGCATATGCTTCAGCCTTATCTTTTGCACTGATGCGCTGGGCTCCCCCATTATTGAGGATATTTGAGAAGCCTCCTCCTCTAGTTAGTAGTTGAGTTCCACCGTCATTCACGGCTGGATATGGCAGGACTGCAGATAGATCCGTTGGCTGTGGGATCACTTAGCTCTGTCTGTTGCATGCTGCTTCAGCTGTTTGGCATTTTAGTAGTCCTGTGTTGTAATGCTATCATTGACTTTTTAAAATAAATAGCAACTATGTTTAAGTAGCGCCAATTAGTATTTAATGTAAATGTGTTAATCAGGGTGCTAAAAATAGCAGATAAATGAAGTTAAACCCCTATGTGTGTGAAGCGTCGAAATCATGACAAAGCTCTTCTTCTTACATTGTCTCCAGCTGCATCCAGTTATTATGGCACTTAGATATAGTTTGAAAAATGAATATAGGCCTTTGATCACAATTTTCAGACAGATGATTTATACCCTGTTTCAGCCAAAGTTAATTTAGCTCCCCTGATAGCTTAATAGGCAAGTGGGCCATTGTGGAACTGAACCATACACATCAAGAAAAGACATGCACTTATACAATGTCATTCATGATCTCAATACATCCTGAAGCATTTTGCAACCAACATATTGTTTTATTGAAATGACGCCAGCAACTGCCAACTTGTGTACAGCAAATTCACACAAAAATCAACAAGGTGAATGATCAGTAAAGGGAGTTACTTTTAATTTCAAAGCCCGAGTGATCACCTGGCTATTGCAGAACCTGCCAGATTTTCATCCAATTGATTTAAATGGAGGCATTGAAATGGGATGAAAACTGGACACGTTCTATAATGCACGAGCGATCTCTTCCACCAGATTACAACTCAGACAGTGGAGGTGATAATGAACAGAAATCTATTTTGAAGGTGCTAAACGTTAAATATTGGTTTGGGCGCTGAGAGAACTTTCCTTCAAATGTTGTAGTGAAATTTGAATTTCAAATTTAAGAATTTGAGAAGTTGCACAGTGTTTCTTCTGAGATGTCTGAGAGACATCTAAAAACATGCATAAGAAGGATGTAGCCATTCCGCATTTTGAATAAACATCCATTTGCAATTAGCAGACAGTAATTCTACATTTTAAAATACTAATGCTTCCCATTCACGAGCTTGGAATACTTGCTGCAAAACTGAAACTTCATGTTGTATTTCTTTGGTAAAACAGTAATATGCACACCTTGTAGAAAATAGGTTCATTTGTATTTCAGAATACTTAAAAATTTATTTCAGATTGAATGTTTCTGAAGGGAAGTATTTTCCCTTCTTAGAGTACCCAATTCATTTTTTTCCATTTAAGGGACAATTTAGCATGGCCAATCCACCTACCCTGCACATCTTTGGGTTGTGGGGGTGAAACCCACGTAAACATGGGGAGAACGTGCAAACTCCGCACAGACAGAGACCCAGAGCCGGGATCGAACCTGGGATCTCTGCGCCGTGAGGCAGCAGTGCTATCTACTGCGCCACCGTGCTGCCCCTCCCTTCGTGCAGATCTCTACTAAAAACATGTGAAAAAATAATGTTGGGTCTTTAAACGAGTGAAACCTTCATTATTCATCATCATGTAAAGTAGGTGAAAGTTCAATGTTTGGGGAGAAAGCTGCTAGTTTTATATTTATAACTATTTCCCCACAGTTTTTGAATTTTTTAATTGGGTTGTACTTATTTTCTTTGGAAGCAAGATCTTTATAAGGAAATGCCTGAGGCTTGCAATTTAGGCAGTGATTTAATTATTTGTTTAAAGTGAGTTATTTTTTTCCAAGGTTAAAGGTGCTTATCCCACTTAAGGCAGAGTCATGTTCAATCTTTGAAGTACTTTATAAACGAATTGACTCCTGTGACAATACCTTTTACTCTAGAATATATATCTGAAGCACTCGGGGATTGGACTTTGGAATGTAGTTCTGAAGTGCTTCCTTAGATGCCGACAGATGTAGTATTGAGGGTTAACACTGGATAATTAAAGTTCATAAAAGTTATATAACCTGCTAGTTCACTCAGAACTTTTCTGTTTTCACTACATCTTCTACATAGTGGAAGAAAAAAAGGAAAGCATGAATTTTCTTAACCGCGAATTTCAACTAGGAGGAAACCAAGAGGGTAATCACTTAAATTTACTGAACAATACTGGTGTAAATCTGGGCACCTGGCATGTGCAGTCTTTCAGCATGTAATGGAGAGTATCCTGCATGAGTTGCTGCGCATTATGGTCGAATTAGATGATGCACTAGTCATGGGGACCAATCAGTTATGGAACCTTGAAGCAGTGTTGCAGCGCTTTTCTGAGTATAGCAGTCTGCCTATGCCAGCCGAAGTGCGTGTTTCACACAAAATTACTTGTCTATTTGAAGTGTTGGGTAGACCAAGACAGCCTGCACCTGGTCCCACATTACCCCGCGAGGCGCCATGGAACTTCGCTCTGTTCTTGGATTGGTCAATTATTATGGTGGATTCATTCGGAATTTAGCGACCATCTTGGTTTCCTCCCCCCTTCATTTGCTCCTCAAGAAACACCAGCCTTGGGTTTGGAGCAAGGCCCAAGATGAGGCATTTCAAAAAGTGAAATGGCGGTTGTCGTCTTCAGGATGTTGATGCATTTCAATTCTTCAAAGCCATTATTCATCACATGTAATGCATTGCCACATGGGATTACAGCAGTGCTGTCTCATCGGATGAGCGATGGCCGTGAACAACCAATCACCTTTGCCTCCCGGAAGCTGGCTGTGGCTGAGTGTAAGTACGCTCATATAGAAAAAGAAGGTTTGTGGTCGTACTTGGGGTGAGGAAATTTCATCAGTACCTCACCAGTACCATTTCTTTATCATCACAGATCACAAGCCATTACTGAGCCTCTTCCGTGAAGAAAAGGCGATCCCACCAATTACTTCCGCAAGATATTAGCACCACACCTTATTATTGGCTGCTTATGAGTGCTCTTTTGAGAACCGCCTCAGTGCCCAGATTGCACATTCCGATGCATTCAGCCATCTTCCTCTGCAGACCGAGTCCACAAAATCCCCTACGATGGATAAAGTTGTTGCCGTCCTGAATTTTATGGAGTCCTGCACACATCACTGCATTGTGTATTCGTGACTGGACGCAAACCGACTCCGTCCTTGCTGAGTTGCGGCATACGGTGCTATACGGTGGCCAGCATCAACGGCTACCAGGTGAGATGATGATCTTCTCCTATAAGTTCTTGGAACTGACAGTAGAAGATGATATCCTCCTGTGGGGCATGAGGGTTGTTGTTCCTGTGATGGGCTAGGAAATTATATTAAAGGACATTTACAACGGGCATCCAGGATTGTGCAAAATGACAATATTGGTGAGATGTTGTGCCTGGTGATCGGGTTTGGACACGGATGTAGAGACAACGGCTCAGCAGTGCTCCATCTGTCAAGATCACCAGAAGCTCCCTGCAGCGGGACCCTATACCCGGGGTGGCCTTAGGCATCCGTGTACATGCCGATTTTGCTGGTCCTTTCCTGGATTCGATTGGCTAGTCCCTGTGGATGTCCACTCCAAGTGACTGGATGTCCACAAGATGGCGATGATCGACCCATGGAATCCTGGAGGTGCTCGTAACAGATAATGGGGTCTCTTTCACAAGTTCAGAATTTGTGGCTTTCATAAAAGGCAATGTGATTCAGCATGTCCACACTACCCCATGCCATTCGGCATCAAATGGCTTGGCAGAGAGGGCTGTGCAGATTAAATGAAATGAAAATCGCTTATTGTCACAAGTAGGCTTCAAATGAAGTTACTGTGAAAAGCCCCTAGTCGCCACATTCCGGCGCCTGTTCGGGGAGGCTGGTACGGGTATTGAACCGTGCTGCTAGCCTGGTCTGCTTTCAAAGCCAGCGATTTAGCCCTGGGCTAAACCAGCCCCCTATGGTTAAGCGGGAGCTAAAGAAGCAGACTTCAGGCTCGATGGACACCAGGCTGACATGTTGTCTGTTCTTGTACAGGACCACACCACACGTAGTAACTGGGCTGCACCCCGCTGAGATGCTCATGCGTCGTCGGTTTTGTACCTGACTTAGATTGTTTCTTCCAGACATCGGCGTGAAGGTGCACTATAACCAACAGTTGCAAGGGCGTTGCCCGATTCGACATTGACTTCTCTGACCCTTTGCACCTGATGACGCAGTGTTCGTTCATAACTTCACTCGCGTTGCTCGCTGGCTCCCTGGGATTGTCATCTGTCAAACGGGACCAATCTTTCATCAAGTTCGCATCCGGGGGCAACTGATGCGACGGCATTTGGATCATATTTGCTCGTGGAGGTTGGTCCTTTATGAGGTTCCTCAGAAAATCCCAATCCCGGATCCTCCAACTCCATAGCTGAACCAGCCTGCTGTGATGCCTCCAGTCTGTGTCAATGCCGATATGCCCAATGTTATATCTTCGGATTCATACATGGAGACGCAGACGTCTCAGGTTGTAGATGCAAATTCAACCATTCAGCCGTGTCCTGCTGATCATCCGCCATGGCATTCCCCTTTGAGGTATACGCCACCTGATGAGGCTCTTCGGGGGCCCGACGTTCTTCGAAGAGGGTCCGACCATCCTCAACTTGCTCCTCCTTTTCCACCTCGCCGGTCGGCAAGAGGGTCTTCAGACTTTGGGGGTGAGGAATGTTATATCCTGCACAGGAATCACGGGGTGGGAATGATTATCTTCCCCATGGCTCTCGCGGAGTATGAGCTCCCCGCTGGGGGGCAGGGGAACTCCATTTAGCATTGTATAAAAAGTCGGCCAGTAAGGCACCAATCACAGAGAGACCCGATAGGGATCTATTGGGAAGTGTATAAAATGTAACTGTAAACAAACCAAAGTTCTTTATTCCTACTGAGTGTGGGCTTCCTGGCCGGGGTTCTCCAATCCCGCGGTCAAGTTCTGACGCCGGCGTGAAAAGCGGCGTGAGCCACTCCGACGTCAACGGGCCTCCAGTGGCAGGTATCCACTCCTTCCTAGGGATCTAGTACGGTAGCGGAGTGGTGTCTGCAGCTCCGGCGCCCAAAAGCCGGCGCGCCACGGCCGGCACGAGTCCACACATGCGCGTGGGTTCCCGTCTTCGTGCCGGCCCCTGGGCAATATGGCGGAGACACACACCTCAGTGGCGGTAAATAGTGGACAGGCTTCTGCAGCACAAGCTGGTGAGCACTACATAGTTGCTGATGAACATCAGCTGGAGGCAGGCATGTCCAGGGTGGACAGCAGTTGGAAGTCTGCTCGATCCCAGAATACTGAGCCTCTGAACCAGGTTTACCCGGAGCTGATGTAGATGCTAGCGTGATTCAGCCGTGAGATTCAGAGAGGGATGTCAGCCACACTCCAGCAGGTCCAGCAGGTCTACAGCCAGTTAGAGGAGTCCCAAAGGCTAGGGGTGCAGGAGATGGCGCCGGTGATGTGTGGCACCAAGACCAACACTGCTAGGATGGCATCCGCAGTGGAGAGCCTGGTGCAATATAAGTGGTGGTGTGCAAGGCATGGCTCAGTCAGTGACGGCCATGGATGAGGGCCTCAGCAGCATGTCTGAGTCACTGGGGGATGCGTCCCGGTCTCAGCATTGCTGAGGAGGCGCTGGGTGCCAACCTGGAGCCCAAGTGGTGACATCGGGCACCAGCTCGCCCGATTTCCCCCCCTCTGACAACGGGGTGTCTCAGGGTCAGCCTCCGGAACAGGGTGGCATGGGAAGGCATGTGCCGCCAGCAAGAAGGCCAGGGCCACCAGAAGACCCCCTCCACTGGCATCAAAGGCAACAGAGTGTGGTAAGCTTCCTCTACCTCTGATATGCACCTTGGCGACACACCTAGATATAGCGACAGAGCACAAAAGGCTACAAAAGTAGGTTGCGGGGGGGGGGGGGGGGGGGGGGGGGGAGGCGGGGGGGAGCACACCATCGGGGGCTAGGGGCAGTTGGGGTTACAATTGTACAGCATTCAAACATGTTGCACCTGAGACATGTGAAACCTCTGGCACGTTATTCCGCAATGCGGCCAAACTCCAAGGCTCTGCCCCAGCCCCCTGTGCATGGCGGACCTGGATTTCCCCAAGGCATACCACGTGCAGGGATGGGTCTGTGCACACATTCAGCGGACAGACAGGAATCATACCATGGCAATGATTGAGGAGCACCAGAGCTCAGCTCACAGCTGGGGGGGGGGGGTCCTCAGATCTCCATCGTAGCCATTCCACCAGTTTCACATTTTTAAAACGGCGCACTAATCGGCATCCACATGACCATTCGCTGGGGAGGAGGTTAAATCAAGGGAAACCGTGAGGTAGGGGTTTGTTCCCGTTAATTGTAAGGAGATTGGCTTTAATTGGTGATTATTGGTTTCTCATCACACCGCGACGGGATTCGGTGTCCAGGAATGCTTTTACCAATCACTCATAAGGGATTGGGTCAACACATTGTGGGTTCATTTATCAAGACTAGGTAGATGAGAACAGGGAAACATAGCTTGAATGTATGAGAGCAGTATGTGAATAAAAGCAAAATACTGCAGGTGCTGGAAATTTGAAATAAAGACAGAAACTGGATACATTCAGTGGGTGTGGCAGCATAGAATCTTAGATCATAGAATTTACAGAGGGAGGCCAGTTGGCCCATCGAGTCTGCACCGGCCCTTGCAAAGCACGGTAACATAGTTGGGCAGCGGGTTGCATAGTGGTTAGAACAGTTGCTTCACAGCTCCAGGCCACCAGGTTCAATTCCCAGCTTGGGTCACTGTCTGTGCGGAGTCTGCCCGTTCTCCCCATGTCTGCGTGGATTTCCTCCGGGTGCTCCGGTTTCCTCCCACAGATCAAAGAAGTGCAGGCTAGGTGGATTGGCCATGATAAATTGCCCTTAGTGTCCAAAAATGATAAGTGGGGGTTACTAGGTTACTGGGATACGGCGATAGGGTAGCGATGTGGGCTTGAGTAGGGTGCTCTTTGTAAGGGCCGGTGCGGACTCGATGGGCTGAATGGCCTCCTTCTGCACTGTGAATTCTATGATTCTATGACAGAGCACCCACTTAAGGTCACACCTCCACCCTCTCCCCGTAATCCAGTAACCCGCCCAAACTTTTGGATATCAAGGGCAATTTTAACATGGCCAATCCACCTAACCTGCACATTTTTGGACCCGGAGGAAACCCGCAGACACGGGGAGAAAGTGCAAACTCCACACAGACAGTCACCTGAGGCCAAAATTGAACTAGGGACCCTGGAGCTGTGAGGCAGCAATGCTAACCACTGTGCTACTGTGCCACCCCGCATCTGTGGAGAAAGAGTTAATGTTACAAGTCCGTAGGACTCTTCTTCAGAGCTGAAGAGGGGTAGAAATGTGACGGATTATATCGTGGCATCAATCCTCTCTCCAACTCTGTAATCCATTGCATTTCTACCCTTCTCTGAACATTTAAAAGGTGGAAGAATTGTGCTTCCAAAAAGATTTTTCAGCACTCAGTTTTTCCAGATGCTGCATTTTAAAATCATTCTTGGATTGTGGATGTGGCTCGCAAGCATTTATTGTCCATTCCTAATTGCCCTTGATGAAGTGGTGTTACACCTCCATCTTATGGTCTTATGGTTATGGTCGAGGAGGAAACAATCTTGGCAGGCACAAAATGAAAGTTCTGTTTATACCTGAGACACATTTCTTGCATCCGCTCTTGTCTTACAACTTGCATCTGCAGTGTATATCCCTGAGGGATCTCCCTTGGCTGTCTGCACCTTATTAATAATGCAGTCATAAAAATATGCCAATACATGAGAACTTCAGACATGTTCCTGGCCAGGAGTAGTTCTTTTTTAAAATGTTTTTATTCAGATTTTTCATTTTATACAGTTCAAAATAAACAAGTCTGTGGAGACCAGTTACAATTTATAAAAAAACACATTGGAAATAACCCCGAAGACCTTACCCCTTAACCCCCCCCCCCCCACCCCAATCCCCCTTTTCTAAACTTATTTTAAAATGTTTTATATCTGTACACTATACAACAGGTTCATACGTACAATTTACATGTTCCTTTCATCAGCCTTCCCCCCCCCAGGGTATGAATAAATGGGTCTTTTTCAAAGTGTAAGGCAGTGGCGAGTGGAATCTGGAGGGAACAACACTTGGGCCCCAGCTGGTCACAATATACATCAATGATTTGGATGAGGAACGAAAAGTACTATTTCCAAGTTTGCTGACAACACAAACCTTTGTTGGGAATGTGCGTGGGAGGACGATATTAAGAAACTTCAAGATAATTTAGACAAATTGAGTGAGTGGGCAAATAAATGGCAGATGCAGTATAATGTGGAGTTATCCACTTTGGATGGAGAAACAGGATGGCAGCATATTATTTAAATGGTGATAATTGGGAAATGTTGATGTACAAAGGGAGCTGGGTGTCCGAGTACACCAGTCACTGAAAGCAAGCATGCAGGTACAGCAAGCAGTTAGTAAGGCAAATGGTATATTGGCCTTCACTGCAAGAGGATTTAAGTACAGGAGCACGGATGTCTTATTGCAACTGAAAGGGCTTTGGTGAGACCACCCCCGGAATATTGTGTGCAGTGTTGGTCTCCTTATCTAAGAACGGATATATTTGCCACAGTGGGAGTTCAGCGAAGGTTCACCAGGCTGATTCCTAGGCTGGCAGGATTGTCGTATGAGGCGAGAGTGTGTGGACTGGGCCTGTATTCACGGGAATTTAGAAGAATGAGGGAAGATCTAATTGAAACATAAAATTCTGATAGGGCTGGACAGACTCCGGATACAGGGATGTTGTTTCCTCTGGCTCAGGATAGGGGGTAGGCCAGACTGAGATGAGGAGAACTTTCTTCACTCAGAGGGTGGTGAAGCTGTGGAATCCTCTACCACTGAAGGCTGTGGAGGCAAAATCACTGAATATATTTAAGAAGGAAATGGGTAGATTTCTAGACTCTAAAAGTGACAAGGGCTATGTGGAGAGTGCTGGAGTATGGTGTTGCGATAAGAATCAGCCATGTTGAATGGCGGAGCAGGCTCAAAAGGTCAGATGGCCTACTCCTGTTCCTATTTTCTATCTTTCTGTATCAGATACTTCCAAGCAACAGCAACTACATTTTGAAAGCAGCAACCCAATGGTGCATAAAACAGGTGACAAATGCCTGGAGAAAATGACTTAATTAGTTTTCCCAATGGAAAATATTCAGTAACACAAGACAACACATATTGCAGGTTTCCTAAAACACATGACATTATGGATGGCCTATATATGACCATTTGAGTCCTACCCGATGCCACTATTTTCTTGAATAGAAAGCAGTAGCATCCTGCAGTGAACCACTGTACATCTGTATTAGGGGATGTAAGGATGTAACTACAGGTTCGCCGGGAGCCCCTGCCTGCAGGCTCCGCCCAGTAGGAGGAGTATAAATATGCGTGTCGTCCATTCAGCTGCCATTTCGCCAGCTGCTGTAGGAGGCCACGCATCTTACTGCAATGAAGCCACAGTTGTACCCAATCTGAGTCTTTGTACAATTGATCGTGCATCAATTTATTGCAGTAAGATTTCTACAAGATGGACATCAGGGGCGAAATTCTCCCCCAACGGCGCGATGACCGCCGACTGGCGCCAAAAACGGCGCCAATCAGACGGGCATCGTGCCGGCCCAAAGGAGCGGAATGCTCCGCATCTTTGGGGTCCGAAGTCCAACGGCTGCTTCGGGAGGGTATCATCGAGGCCAGCAACAGCCCCTGGAGAGCTCAAGTGGTAGTTGTTAAAACTGGGGAGAAGCATAGAATGGTCGTGGACTACAGCCAGACCATCAATCGGTACACGCAGCTCGACGCGTACCCCCTCCCACGCATATCTGATATGGTCAATCAGATTGCGCAGTACTGGGTCTTCGCAACGATTGACCTAAAATCCGCCTACCACCAGCTCCCCATCCGTAAATCGGACCGGCCATACACTGCCTTTGAGGCGGACGGTCGTCTCTATCACTTTCTCAGGGTTCCCTTTGGCGTCACTAACGGGGTCTCGGTCTTCCAAAGGGAGATGGATCGAATAGTCGACCGGTACGGTTTGCGGGCCACGTTTCCGTACCTAGACAATGTCACCATCTGCGGCCATGATCAGCAGGACCACAATGCCAACCTTGCTAAATTCCTCCCCACCGCCGCTCTCCTCAACCTTACTTACAATAAGGAGAAGTGTGTGTTCAGCACGACCCGCTTAGCCATCCTCGGCTATATGGTCCAGAACGGAGCTCTGGGGCCCGATCCCGACTGCATGCGCCCCGTCATGGAGCTTCCCTTCCCCCACTGCCCAATGGCCCTCAAACGCTGCCTGGGGTTCTTTTCGTACTACGCTTAGTGGGTCCCAAACTACGCGGACAAGGCCCGCCCACTCATACAGTCCACCCAGTTTCCCCTTACGGCCGAGGCACAACAGGCCTTCGCCCGTGTCAGAGCAGACATAGCCAAGGCCGGGATGCACGCAGTAGACGAGACACTGCCCTTCCAAGTAGAAAGCGACGCATCAGACGTCGCTCTTGCCGCCACCCTCAATCAGGCAGGCAGACCCGTGGCATTCTTTTCCCGCACCCTTCATGCCTCAGAAATTTGGCACTCATCCGTCGAAAAAGAGGCCCAGGCTTATCGTTGAAGCTGTGCGGCATTGGAGGCATTACCTGGCCGGCAGGAGATTCACTCTCCTCACTGACCAACGGTCGGTAGCCTTCATGCTCAACAACACCCAGCAGGGTAAGATCAAAAATGATAAAATCTTGCGGTGGAGAATTGAGCTCTCCACCTATAATTACGAGATCTTGATTCGCCCCGACAAACTCAACGAGCCCCCAGACGCCCTATCCCGAGGTACATGTGCCAGCGAACAAGTAGACCAACTCCGGGCCCTACACAACAGCCTTTGTCACCCAGGGGTCACACAATTGTACCATCTTGTCAAGGCTTGCAGTCTGCCCTACTCCGTCGAGGAAGTACCGACAGTCACCAGGGACTGCCAGGTCTGCGCTGAGTGCAAGCTGCACTTCTATCGGCCGGACCGTGCGCACCTGGTGAAGGCCTCCCGCCCCTTTGAACGCGTCAGCGTGGATTTCAAAGGGCCCGTCCCCTCCACGGACCGAAACACATATGTCCTCAGTGTGGTCGATGAGTACTCCAGGTTCCCCTTCGCCATCCCCCGCCCCGATATGACGTCTGCCACCGTCATCAAGGCCCTCAACACAATCTTCGCTCTGTTCGGTTTCCCCGCCTACATCCACAGTGACAGGGGATCCTCATTCATGAGTGATGAGCTGCGTCAGTTCCTGCTTAGCAGGGGTATCGCCTCCAGCAGAACGACCAGCTACAACCCCCGGGGAAACGGGCAGGTAGAGAGGGAGAACGGGGACGGTTTGGAGGGCCGTCCAGCTGGCCCTATGGTCCAGGAACCTCCCAGCCTCTCGCTGGCAGGAGGTCCTCCCTGATGCACTACATTCCATTCGGTCACTCCTGTGCACCGCTACGAATAACACACCCCATGAATGTCTCTTTACCTTCCCCAGGAAGACCACATCCGGGGTGTCGCTCCCGACTTGGCTCGCAGCTCCAGGACCGGTCCTGCTCCGAAGACACGTCCGACTCCACAAGGAGGACCTGTTGGTCGATAGGGTACACTTGCTCCATGCCAGCCCCCAGTATGCCCATGGCATACCCCGACAGCCGCCAAGATACTGTCTCCCTCAGGGACTTGGCACCAGCAGGTTCCACCCATACACACTCCCCGTCCAGGCGCCATCCTCCCCTTCCCCGGCGCTTCCAACATTAACCCCACCAGGTCCATCCCTCCTTCCTGGGTGGATGGCTTGTCATGGACGAAGGATTTACCTATCACCTCTGTTCCTCACCCCTTTAGACAGCAATGAACAAAATCTGCGTAGCAAAATAATGTGGCATCAGAATGAAATGTGCACAAAGAGAATAGAAGCTTATTTTAAGTTATCTGCTCTGTCAGAGCTTTTTTAGTAATATGAAGGCCTTCTTACATGACTCTGTTCGAAACAGCTGTAGTTTTGCAAAAGAGGAATAGAAACAAACTTCATTTTTAAGGCCCATTTACAACAAAAGTCAGTCATGCAGAGAACCACACACTGCTTGGTACAGTTTGTAGTTATTGTTGAAGAATAAATACTGATGAATTGAGAGGCAGTGCACTCTCATTAACTAACTCCCACTGTCAGCTTTCTTCACCTGACCCATCTTTCAATGTCAATCTTCTCACTCAAAATGTTCCTGATGGCAGTTCTACTTAGCAGACAAGAGAATTCGAAATTAACATGAACAAATGCTTATCTAACAATATCACACAGTGTGATTTACAAATTTTCATTCAAACTAAAAGAATGGTAATGCTTCAAACAAAAAAAAATCTTTTTCTGCCACCTCCAAAGCAAATATTCATTTTTTTAGACTACAGAGCATGATTGTGGAGCAATGTTAGTTAATAAGATATCCCCTTTGTAATGATGGATGATTCCTTAAATTCTTCAGCAATGTCGCTTGTGAGAATATACCAAAATTGAAATTCCTTCACCTGGTACTAGTTGAATCATTCTGGCTGCTTGTTTCCTGTCTCCCAAATGCAAATATCAGCAAAATGCAAGGCCCAGCTTTCTTACAGATTTTCTGGTTTTACTCAGCTACTTCCCAGGATAGCAGAAGAAAGAATCTCAAGACTCGAATGGATGTCATGTATTTTGTAACGGTCTTCTTACCCTCCATTTTGCCCCAAGATTTACTGACTGAAGAACTTTGGCAGCCAAAGGGGATGATTGTCCCATGCTTTTCAACTCATTGCCGATTTAGCGTAGCTCATGTGGTGACACTGCTGTAGTGGGTTTGCTGCAGCTTCACCATTCTCTCAGGGCCAAGGGATGTCCTTATGGCAGGAATTTTGCGGTGAGCCCATCATTACAAACTATTGACCCTCAATCCTGGAAAAAGGGCAAGAGTTAGGGTTGGGGGGGGAATAAGGCAGGAGAAAGGAAATCTAGCCATCAGTCTAAGCCCAGGCCTGTACAAGAGGCTGGGCCCTTCAAGCAAAAATCTTTAATGAAGATATTAAGGATTTATAAGATGGACACATTTTATCAAGCTATTGTGAAATATTTAATTTGTTGCATATTTGATTGTATTTAAACCCTTGTCTTGGCTATTAGAAAATTCAGGTGCTGGAAAAAAATACTTGCACAATCTCAGGACAATATGCTCTTACATAAAATATTAGTCATTGTATGTCACACAAAATGACACCTTTAACATTGAAAAGAGCTATCACAATGCGACCTACAGGAGTAACAGCTACTCCAGGCATTGATTGATAATCTGTTTTTAGTTAAGCGTATATCCAACGTATCAAATTTACGGCATATATACAGGTAGATATAAGCTAGATGTAAGCATGAAATTACTCTCTTTGGCTGGCATAGAACCAGACAAATGATAAAAATGTGTTTAAATCCATGAAGCACTGTTACTGGGATTTATCCTGAACTTTGATGTTGATGAGTATAATGGAAATATATTTACTCCAGTGATGGAATGAAGTAAACATTTTTAGCTCCTGATCTTTAAAAATGACCTTGAACCAAGTTTTTTTAATGCAATCTGTTTTGACTCCCCACTGGTGTCCATTTCTACCTGGCATGCCAACACATGTGTCAGACGGTTATTTGATATTGTCTGATGCATGTACAGGTTTGACGGAGGAATGAATGCAGAGGTTAAGGGGATGACTACAATTTGGATCAACAGAACCAAACAGTGTCTCAGGTGTAAAAAATGGATAAAGTCTTTGATCGTGTTGCTTTAGGGTGTATCCTTTTAAAATTACAGCAGCAGACTTCATGCATGAGGGCATCTATCAGAGTGCAAATCAGCAATTATAACAGAACCAAGTATGAAATGCCAAAGATGATTGACAGCACAATAGAACTGGCAGGAAGGTTAGAATGAATTATACCATATTACTAAACATTCCTTAATTTAATTTGTGAAAAATTCTTATTTGTGACACCTTGTTTTTAAGCTGCCCCAGACTGCCTATCTATGTAAAAATGCCCTGCTAAAGTGTTCAATAAATTGCATACAAAGATAAAAGATTAATTGGAACATTAATCTTCGGATAGGTTATAAGTTTGGCATTTATTTCTGTGGTTTAAATGGTCATTTCTAACTTTTAATTAGACATCCCTGGGGAAGCATTGAGTTGCTTGCTCAGTGATATGAATCATTATTATATGAGTGTCACAGGCATGCATGAGCTATAGTCAATTGCATCTGTCGCACTGTTAAGAACCCCGTTAATGTTAAATGTGAGGGTATCCTGAAACCAAGGAAAACTTGGATCACTGTTCTTAGTGATGTATATTTAAATTTGATGTACTATGAGAAAAGGTATGCAAACCAGGGCGGAATAGTCCAGTCATTGTGTGATCAATTAATAAAGAATAATTATTAACTTAAAAGAAACAAGAAACAAACGACAAGAAGGACCATAATACTCTACAATACACAATTACACTGGTGGCTATACGCACACAGTATTACATGAAGTTATACCTTAGTTCCCAACTACCTACGTTTCCTGAACTCTGAGATGTCTCTTTGGTCCCAAACAACATTAAATATTATTCAACTCAATGAGCTAAATCCAGCAGATAATTGCCACGCACAGGTTATCTGGTCACATTTGGGAAAACCATCTTCAGTTTCAGAGAAAGCAAAATCTTTTCAGTTCGAGTTTGGAGGTTAACTGGCTGCCCTTTTAGGAATAGCTTGTTTTAGGAGACTTTCTAGCTACTACTGTGTCTCTTTATCTCGTTATTGAGCTATAGATATATCATTCTATCCATTTGATGTTACCCACCTTGTCGATTTCCCTATCCCGCCACATTGAAGGTGCATCTTCTGTACTCCATACCCCATTGTTTTCCCCGAGTCACTTAGGTAAACATTTGCTTTTCTAACTGATATACTAATTCGCACATCAAAATCCCTTAAGACAGCTGCCCTTCATTCCTTTTTTTATTTTTTTAATCCCAATTTCATTTTTTAATCTTAATTTTCCCCAATTCTTAAAACGTTCCCTCTTTTAAAAAAATACATATCCTAATTTGAAAGGCGATTTTATTTCTCAGCCATTTCATACCAGGTCTACCTTATTGAACATTACAAAGATTTAAAACATGTATTAGCAAAAATATATCCCAAAGTATTTGAACCCAATGTCCCCAATAGTTTCTCTGGAGAGCATTTCTTGTGGCAAGGTATCAACAATGATGTTTTATCTCCCACCCTCATGAATAATTTTTCATATCAAACGCTGCAGAAACAAACTCCATCTAAACAACTTTTGTTCCGAGTTCGAAATGTTTCCAGAAATTTTAGGGGATTATGGTCTGTATATATGATTGTTTCTGCTGAATTGTCAGCAACATAAATCTCAAAATGTTGTAACGCCAATATCAAAACTCAAGCCTCTTTTTCAATTATAGAATACTTCTGTTGATGAGAATTTAAATTCCTTGAGAAATATCTAACAGGCTTCTCAATTCCAAGTTCATCTTCCTGTAACAACACAGCCCCCACACGGATGTCCCTAGCATCCACAGCCAGTTTAAACTATTGTCATAATTTGGTGTGGCTGTCATTGGTGCTGTTGTCAACACTGTTTTTAAACATGGAATGCAGTCCTCTGTCTAGTTAAATGTCTTGTTCGTCTTCAAGAGTTCTGGGCTGGATTCTCCAATCCTGTGGCTATGTCCGCTGAATCCGTCTGGTCTTACACCAGAATGTCGGCGGTGCCCCCGCACTGATCCTCCGTCCGGTGGGGGGTTAGCAGCTGAGCAGCGCAAAGCCCCGGCTTTACCTGCAGATATGGCAGGAGAATGAACGGGTCCGTGGCCATGCATGACTCAGTCCGCAGCTGCCACGGGAGGTCCCCGAACGGTGTGAGCACACGTGTCCCATTCCGTCGGGGACTCGGCCCATTGGGGGCAGAGCATCGGGGGAGTGCCTCAGGTGATATCCCTGAGTACGCCGATTTTGAGGCGGCAGAGCATCGCAAAAACAGCGCCACCCCCGATTCTGGCGTAAACGTGGATTCTTCGGCTGATCGCCAAACGCATATTTCAGCGTTCTGGAAAATCCCAAATGGCCTGTATTTTCATATCTCCTGGAGCAATTTGATTATGGCCCACGATATGTCCTAAATATTAAATATTGAGCTTTAACAAATTCACTATTTGCCAAATTGATGACTAGATTAGCTTATTTTAAGTGTTCAAACAGTTCTTTTAAGTGTTGCAGCTATTCTTCCCAACTCCGACGAAACACCACAGAATCGTCAATGTACACCGAACAGTGACTCCATCCTTGAAAAACATTATTTGTTGGTCTCTGAACTGTTGCGGGTGCATTTTCAATCTGAACTGCATAACTGTAAATTGATAAATTTTGATAAACATTTGGCATCATGAATGCTGAAATTTCTTTTGCCCTCTTGGAGAAAGGTACTTGCCAATATCCTTAAGCAAGTCTATTTTTGTGATGAATTTAGAGCACCCAACTCATTCAATGCAATTCTCCAACAATGGTACAAAAAGTAAATCCCTCTTGGTGCCAACATTCACTTTCCTGTAGCTTTTTGTAGTTCCATTTGACATCGGCATCATTACGAGAGGTGAACTCCAATCACAAAAACTAAATTCAGTAATGTCATTTTGGAGCATATATTCAATTTCCTTCTATACTTTTGATAACTTTACTGGATTGAATCTATATTACTGTTGCTTTAGGAACTGTTCCCCCACATCTACATCATGCATTGCTACCTCCATTCTACCTAATTTATTCCTACAAATAAATTCATAAGACTGCAGCAACTCTTCCAATTCATCTGGGCTTTATTCGGAAGATAGCTTAACCAGTTGGTGTAAATTGTTTTGTACTTCCTCATTACCCAAATGAATCAGAGGAAAGTCACTCTCGGAATCTACCCCTTCCTCTTCTCCCTGCTTCATTACCATCCAGACCTCATGCTTGATGTCATCTTCGCTATCCCAATGTACTCCATGAGACGGACATCTATCTGGTGCTTGTCCAGATAATTTACTTCATCTAATTTTCTTTCAATCTGATATGGTCCACTAAATCTAGCTTTCACCTGACACAGGTAGTGACACTCACACTTTCTTCCCATTATAACACTACAAGCCTGTGTTCTTCTATCAGCCTTTGCTTTCATTCCCTGCTGTGCTATCTTTAAATACTTCCTTTCCACCTCACAAGCCCCATTCAGTCTTTCTCTGAAATTCAATATGTAGTCCAAAAGTGTAATCTCTGATGTTTCACATAACAATTTTTCTTGGATTAATTTCAGTGGTCCTCTAACTCCATATCCATAAACCAAGACAAAAGGATTAAATCTGGTAGAAGCATTTGGTACATCCCTAATGCCAAATAATAAAGATGGAATCGTTTTGTCCCAATCATGAGGGTAATCTTGATATTCAAAGTTTGATGCCATGTGCCTGATGCTCCCTGTGACTCTGGATGATATGCCGATGATTTGTACTGTTTTATTTCCAGGTTATTAATGGCCTCTTTGAATAATCCTGATGTGAAATCTGACCCTGATATGATTGTATCTCTTTTGATAAGTCATATCTAGCAAAGAACTTGGTTAATTCCCCTGCCACTCTCTTGGCTGTAATATTTCTTAATGATGTGGCTTCAGGACATCTAGGGGATATATCCATAATAGTTAACAAGTATTGATTTCCACTTTGTGTTCTCGAAAGTGGTCCAACACAGTTGACTAGAATTCTTGTAAAAGGTTCTTTGAAAACTGGAATAGGGATCAAGGGTGTGTCAGGTGGATGTACCTTTAAGAAATGGGTGTTTATCAAATAGCTGTAGTGATGTCAGTGTGTAGATGGAGCTGGGCTGTCTGTCTATCACTTTCATTTTGAACTGGGAGCTGCAGTGTGTTTTTGGTTTCGTTTTCAGAGTTAAAGAGCTGCATTCAAAGCAAGCGGCTGTGTAATGATCTCTCTCTCTCTCTACAAGCTAAAGAATGTCTTCAGCTCATTGATGATTTCAAAGTAATACCTGTTTCTGTAGAGAATTTAAACCTGCTGTCTTTGTAAAAAGGGTTTAACTTATAGATGTTGCTAAAAAAAAAGGTATTAAGGGTTATCTATAGAGTACTTTATCTTTTAGGGGTTTATCATAATTGGTAGTTGATAAACTGTTTACTGTGTGTTTATAAAATGTTAATTGGATTCATAGAATAAACATTGTTTTGTTTAAATATACTTTTAGTTCTCTGTTTCATCACACCTGTAAAGTGGGCCCTTGTACTCCCCATAACCAAAATCTATTTAAAGTTGTGGGTCAGGTTAACTCCATGATATACTTTGAGGTTCTCTAAACCCTGGCCCGTAATAGGTGCCAACTGATGCGACCATCAATTCACTGAGAGACACGTTGAGAAGTAAACCGTGGTTTTAATCAGCTTAGAACTGAGCCTGCCATTGACCGGTACAACAATGAATGCAGCCCCGCAGGTCAGCTACCTTTATACTTCCTGTAAGGGGTGGAGCCATGGGCGAGCCCGTACATGCCCCGACATATCCCCCTGTGGGTGAAGCCATACAATGGCCCATAGGTGGAGCCCACAGGGTTAAACACATAACGTAACACGATACAGCAGTAACATGATATCACAGTGCACTGGTGAATTAACAGTAGTTCCATTCACCACGCCAACTTTATTGCAGCTTGTGGTTTCCCTATTCTTGACATGTGACCTGTTTGACAAAATTTAACTGCATCTTTGGGAACCATGGTTCCCGTCAGCAAAGTTCTTGTAACGTTGCATGTGTTTGCTTTATTCCTAGATGACATACAAATGGAACTTCATGGGCTATCCTTAGAGTTTCTTTCCTGTACTCAGGAGGTAATAGAATTTGATGTATTTCTGCCCATTTGTTGTCATTTGTTATGAGTGGGACACTATTTTCTCATTAATATGGAATCCTTTACATAATAACATTCAGGAATACACTGAGCCTCCAATTCTGAATATGCTGTTTGATAGATTTATTTTAATTTGGAATCACTTTGGTGTAGCTCTATCAATCCCTTTGAGTTAAACACACCTGTTTCTGCCACTTCATCTTTTGCATTTTCATTCGGCTTATTAAAGATAGCATCAGATAACCTTAACTCAATTTTCTCACCCTGTCCGCTTGTCTCATCCTTCTCTTGTCTCATCTTATGTGCCTGTGACCCCGTTACCATACAATCAGGAAAATAGCCAGGATAGTCCATTTGCTATTTTTCTACCAGCTGTTTAACCACAGTAGGTATCATTACTATCTGTGATCCAGCTATATCATTCCGTTTTGATTTGATTTGATTTATTATTGTCACATGTATTAGTATACAGTGAAAAGTATTGTTTCTTGCATGCTGTACGAACAATGCATACCGTACATAGGGAAGGAAGGAGAGACTGCAGAATATAATGTTACAGTTATAGCAAGGTGTAGAGAAAAGATCAACTTAATACGAGGTAGGTCCATTCAAAAGTCTGACGAAAGTAGGGAAGAAGCTGTTCTTGAGTCGGTTGGTACGTGACCTCAAACTTTGGTATCTTTTTCCTGACGGAAGAAGGTAGAAGAGAGTATATCCGGGGTGCGTGGGGTCCTTAATTATGCTGGCTACCTTTCTGAGGCAGCGGGAATTATAGATAGAGTCAATGGATAGGAGGCTGGTTTGTGTGATGGACTGGGCTACATTCACGACCTTTTGTAGTTTCCTGCAGTCTTGGGCAGAGCAGGTTCCATACCAAGCTGGTATGAATCCCTAGCATCTCTGCAATGGGCAGTGTTTCTATGACTCCTCCAAACGCTTCTCCTGTCTTCAAGCTATGTCTTAAGTCTACTTTCACCAGAGGATTTTTTTTTGTCTTACCTTGAATATTTCTAAACAGAATTTCTTCCTTTAATATACCTTCTGGACAAGAAATATCTTTATCCCATATCATTAGAGACTGACTTGCTCCTGTAACTTTTAAAACGTTAACATCGTTCCCCGTTCCATTTTGTAAACATGGAAAAGTTTCCCTTCACATACAAAACCCTTAAATACATCATCTAGCTGCAGTTCACTCTACCCCTGTACAAGTTGTATACACATTTTCACCCCTTCACTCACTCCTATTGTTTATTCCTCTCTGTGTACACACCTTACCAGCTCCTCTTGTTCTCCTGTCTCCAATTTAATAATTCCTGTTTAAGAATTTAAACTCCAACCGGTTTGCAATTCATAGCATAAAGATTTAGTATGGCCTAGTTTATTACAATGAAATAATCTAACATTTCTCATATTTCTCATTCCCTCAGCATCGTCTTTTTTACTTTGAGGTGAAGTCTCTTTGGAATTTTCAACCACTCCCTCTCTTGCTTGACTGTCTTTTCTTGCACCGACTGAGGGTAAGAAAAAGCTGGGTGGGACAGACATATCTGGCTTCAACACAGGGGCAAGGGGGGTAGCCATACTGTTTGACAAAAGGACAGCCTTAACAGCAATTAACTGGGGGACAGACCCAGGGGGACGATACATAATGGTTAGCAGGATCCTAGAAGGGCCCCGATCATACTTGTAAATATATACAACCCAGACTGGACGATGCCAAGTTCATTAAAAGACCATGGCAGAGATCCCCGACCACGACTCCCACCAACTTATCATGGGGTTTGACTACAACTATGGGCAGGATCTAAAGGCAGACAGAAGCACCACCAGATCGAGGGCAAAATCAGGAAAGGTAAGAGAACTAAACACCCTCATGGAGCATATGAGGGGGGGGGGGTGTATCCGTGGAGTTCCAATCACTCGAAGGAGAGGGTGCTTTCCTTCTTCTTCCATGTCCACAAAGCCTATTTCCACATAGACGTCTTTGTAGTGGGTAGGTCAATGCTTCCGGAGGCAGAATATTCCGTAATAGTAATCTCGGACTACGCACCACACTACATGGATGTGAGATTGGAGATGGGCCAGGCTTAGCACTCCCCCGTGGAGGCTGGACACAGCCCTCTCCGCCAACAAAGGCATTCTGCAAAGAAATGTCACAAGCTATTGATGGATATATAACCTTCAACCAGAATGGGGCAGTCTCACCCTCCATATTCTGGGAGGCACTGAAGGTAGTTATCAGGGGGGAAGTAATAGATACAGGGCTCTTATTACAGGAGGAAAGGGTGGCCTGGTGGCAGCTGATTGACTCCATATTGGAAGTGGATTGATGGTACTCTATGATCCCAACCGTGGAGCTGCTGGCCGAGAGGAAAAAACTACAATTGAAATTTGACCTGCTCTCCACTGGGACAGTAGTGAACCAGCTCCGCCAGACAGAGGAGACATTTTATGAACATGGGGCAAGGCCAGCCACCTGCTGCCTCACCAACTAAAAAAGCAAATGGCAACAAGAGAAATAGTACAGATAAGGGATTGTAATGGTGGTGGCCATGGCTCCAGACAAGATCAATGGGGCTCGAAGATGAAACAGTCCCTGGATGGGTTGGACGTACCAACTGTGCTGGAGGAAAAGAGAAAGGGCATGGAAGCACTGTTAGGACTGGAGGAGGCCATAGAAAGTATTAACACCATGCAGTCAGGGAAGTTTTCGGGACTGGATGGGTTCCCGATGTACTTCTATAAGAAGTTTGTAGTACCATCGGCCCCATATTACGGAAGATGTTCAGTGACTCACTGTCGAGGAGGGTCCTGTCACAGCCCTCGATCTCAATGATTCCCAAGAAGGATAAAGGCCTGATGGAGTGTGAGCCATGCAAACCCATCGCGCTCCTGAACACTGACGCCAAAATCCTGGTGAAGGCTCTGGCGAGGCGACTGGACAATTGTTCGCCTTACGTAATCACGGAAGATCAGACAAGGTTTGCCAAGGCAGACAGCTAATGGTGAACAACAGACGCCTGCTGAACATGATCATGACACCATATGGGGAGGAAACACCAGAAGTGCCCATCTCCTTGGATGCAGAGAAGGCTTTCGATAGAGTTGAATGGAAGTACTTCATGGAGGAACTGGAACGGTTGGGTTTGGGCCAACATTCACTTCATGGGTGAAACTGTGTACAGCACTCCCATGGCGAGTGTGGCAATGAACACCTCTAGCTCTAGCTATTTCCGGCTGCACAGAGGCCTGAGACAGGGTCGCCTGTTGTCCCCCATGCTGTTCGCTCTGGCAATCGAGCCACTGGCTATCACTCTCAGGTCAGCAAAGGAGTGGAGAGGCATTCAGAGGGGAGACAGGGAGCAGAGTGTCACTCTATGCAGATGACCTGCTCTACTATGTATCGAACCCCTTAGACGGCATGGGAAAGATAATTGAACTCCTAAGGTAGTTTGGAGCCTTCTTAGGATACAAGGTTAACCTGAGCAAGAGCAAAATCTTCACAGTGAACCCCCGGGGGAGAGGGGCAGAGCTGGGGACACTGATATTCAAAATGCCCAAACCAAATTCAGGTACCTGGGGATCTAGATAACCCACGACTGGGCACGGATTCATAAGTGTAACCTGTCTAGCCTAGTGGAGGAGACGAAGAGAGATCTGCAGAGGTGGTACACATTTCCACTCTCTTGCAGGAATAGTGCAGACGATAAAAATGAACGTACTGCCAAGGTTCCTCTTCCCATTCAGATAGCTCCTGATCTTCATCCCCAAAGCCTTCTTCACCAAGTCATGGCATTTGTGTGGGCTGGTAAGATCCCTAGGATCCGTAAAACCATCCTACAAAGAGGGCGGCACATGGGGGGCTTGGCTCTGCCGAACCTCCTATTCTACCACTGGGCAGCAAACACAGAAAGGGTGAGGGGGTGGCTGAGAGAGCTAGAGATGGAATGGGGTGGGTGGAGGATGTAGTGATCTGTACATCTGTATATACATCTGCACATGCACCAGGGACTGCAGACAGATGTAACAGCCACAGCATCACTAGAGGGCATCAGAGACAGGTATAAAGGGTCCAGCCCAAGGTAGGATCCGCCTCTTTCGGAAGGACAGGGCTTGGGAGCAGCAGACAGAGACAGCTCAGCATAGGCAGCTTACCTTAGCTTCACTGTGGGCATACCTCATGGCTGTATTATATCTAGTTAAGCTCTGGAAACAGAACAAACCCATTGAATAAAGTATTTGTGTTAACTGGAAGTCTACAATCTTTGTTCAGACTTAAAGAATAACTGTTGCTAACTTTGGCTGTTTGACTTTTAATTTGGCTCTGTTTCATTACGTTTGCTCAAGAGTTGGCAGATATCTTTCGACACCGCCACAAGGTTCAGAACCGAATACTGATCAAAGACTCGATACACCAGTTAGTAAGTTCAAAAGCAATGCTCATTTATTTACACACAGTCAAATCTACTCATGCATAAACTCTACAAACTAAACTATCACTATTACTAAAGCCTGTACTCAGTCAGAGGAACAATGGCCATTGCTTGGTTCTGAGGCTGCTGGGTTGAGCTGTTTACAAGATAGCAACTAGGAGCGTCTATCTTGTAGCGTGCGTTGACTTGGAACTTACTTGGTCTGCTGTAGCTGCTTGGCTGGCCTCTCTCTTCGCTGAGAGCCAAAGCCAAAGAAGAAAGATTCTCTCTTGGGGAATACCTTTTATACCTAAAAGGGCTTTGCGCGCTTTTGGGTGGTCCTTGAACATGGCCTCAATTAATTGGGCCTTTCCCAATCACTCATATCGATCTTCCTCCAATAGAGGGGTGGTTCCCTGATTGCTGGGCGTGTCCTAGGTGACCGTTGGTCTGCTTTGTTTTAGTCTCTTCTGGCGCCGGCGTGTCTGCCTTAACATTGTGTATCTAAATGTTTCCCTTTTGTCCCCGGAGATGGCTCATTAGTATGTAGATTGCTTAGCAGTTTCTGTCCTGTCTGAGAGCTTAAGGTTCTAATCAATAGACAGATCTTGCACCTGCTTGTTTCTTAGTATTGTCCAATTTTCCCTGCATTCTTTGCGAGTGTCCATTTTATAACCGGGACGTGGCCATCCCAGATGGCTACACTTCCTCCTTGTGATCCTCAGCGTGAAGGATCACACTACTACGTCGTCTTCATCCTCTGACCAACCGGGGCACCCATACTTAGGCTCTACACTGTCCTATCCTGTGCAACACAATTTTACCTAAACCATTTAAAATACATTCATTATCATAAAACTCTGTGGGGTGCTATGACAGTAACGCATGCATTACAGAAAAATAAAAAATGAAACCTCTAACTATTCTCAATAAACTATCCTCATTCAAACAATCCAAAAAATCTATACATCTTAACCTGTACAAAATAACAGCACACAAATTTCTCTGGCCTGGCAGTCAGACACAGATGTTTACATCTCTTTATTCCATAGAATACATTAAACAAAATGATGCTCTTTAATCCGTCCCAATAGGTTCGGGGTCTGGTGAAATCCGAAAATGAGGGACCTAAACCTGTATACCGGGGTGTGAGAGCGATATGCTCTTTCTCGCCATTTCCGAACTCTAAATGTTTGCACGACACTGCAAAGTATCACCAGCACTAAGAGTGCTTCGACTACATATGAGAGTGAGTACCAGGTGATAAACTTATCACACCAGGTTGGGGGATTGCTAGCTGTCACGGGGCTAGTTATCTCGGGGTTCCGTGTATTACAGGGGTGAGAGTCATTTACGGTTTGTGTGGTAGGGGTCAGGGGGTAGCGTCCGCGCGCAACTGAAGGGATCCCGCTAAGATCCAGGTGAACACGAAGGCTGTCTTCATCTTTGTCGGTCTGCTTCTTTGTCTTTCTCTGGGGTTCCTGAGGTTCCGGAGTTCTGTGGACACAAGCATAATTTCTGTTATTCTCTTGCTTAAGATCTCGTATACCTGTCTGTGTCCTTTATTGTCAATTTCCCATTATAATTGGTCACCTTCTGTGACTCCCTCATTTTTTAAAAAACCGAATATTTGGACTAGACATCTAAGAAAAATACTGCCGTACTGCGAGCCGTCTCGCAGCCTGTGTGATTTACCATCCCAGTGTTTGAGGATGTAAATAGCATAGGGAAGCAACCTACGTGTTTCCAAAGCCAAACAAATGAATTTCGAACGTAACGAGCCAAAATGGGGTGCGTATGGGCCGCGGCGGGTAAGAAATGGGTGGAATCCCCGGGTAGGACGGTGATCAATGCCGTTTGTGCTCTCCCCAAGCGTAGTTGACCAGAGGGGGGGTCCTCAGGCAGGGCGGGGGCCAATGCCGTTTCTCCTCTGCCTGAGCAACCGGCAAGAACGGGCAAGAATGTGATCGTCATGGGGGCTTCCTCTCGAATCAAGAGAGTAACTATGAGTCGTGTCTGTCGACAAACTAGTTCCTCTGAACTATTGTCTGGGGACAAACTTGTTCCTTTAAACTGGTGTCTGTTGCCAAACTAGTTCCTCTGAACTATTGTCTGGGGACAAACTTGTTCCTTTAAACTGGTGTCTGTTGCCAAACTAGTTCCTCTGAACTATTGTCTGGGGACAAACTTGTTCCATTAACAGGCATTGGGCGTCAAAGGAGTGGTGACGTGGGCCGTGAAAACTTTCTGAGTTTACACACAACACTTAACGATAACACTAACGAACAAACATTCAACAAACATGGTGCAGGTTCCATCAGAAAGGACAACGTATCTCTCCACCGGTTCCTTTTTTCTCCATCATCTGGCCACCTCACTGCTCAATAGCGAACAGGGTCGCAAAGGGATTTGTTTGGCGGGAGTCAGACTCTATGTCACCATCTTCTCCCGGCTGTCAAACTCTTGACTGTAGTACTCGTGCTAAAGCTGCTTGGGGCAAATTGGGGTCCATCTCATCATTCCGGATGAGCCTGAATGAATTGTCTCGGTGCCAGAATCGTGTGTCGAGGTTGGAGCTACTATGCTTCAATCCGTAATCGTTGGGCGGTGGTTCTGGGTCAGGGGCTTTGATATATGTAATCTCAAATGGGTCAGTAGGATCATGCTCAGATTCGCTGGGAGTGGGGCCTGGTACAGGGGTATAGGCCTAGCGTGGTGTGCTGTGGCTATCGTCATCATGAGGGTGTGGGGACTGTATCCTGTGGACGTGGATACCGTGTTTCTGAAAAACATCAAAGCAAATGGGAGTACTGAATCCCAGGTGCTATTATTTTGCTGAACCATTTTCCTGAGGGTGGCTTTCAATGTCCTATTCATTCGTTCTACAATACCACTTGACTGGGGGTGGTATGCGATATGGAACTTTTGCCTAATGCCGAAAATCGTGAGGTCGTTTTTCATTACACGTCCGGTGAAATGGGAGCCTTGATCGGACTGTATACTGCGTGGGAGGCCCCATCTTGTAAAGATGTGGTGTGTTAATATTTAACCGTTGTCTTGGCCGTATTAGTTCGCGATGGAAATGCTTCCACCCATTTTGTGAAGGTGTCTATGACCACCAACACATACTTGTAACCATTTCTGCATGGGGGTAGGGGTTCTATATAATCTATCTGGAGATTTGTCCAGGGTCCATTCACGGGGCGGGTATGACTAAGTTGAGCTTTTTTAGCATATCTGTCCGGAATGTTCTGGGCACAGATTAAGCAATTCTCAATGTAGTGTGTTACATCGATTTTTAAATCAGGCCACCAGCAAAGCGGTCTGAGGTGGGCTAGGGTGGGTTCAATTCCTTGGTGTCCATGATTGTCATGGAACTGACAAATGATCTGGTTCCTGTCCTGGCTGTGAACTATATAAATGCCATCCTTTAAAATCACACCGTCATGTGTGGTGATTGAGTTTTTAAACTTGTCGTACGGGTCTGGGAAGTTCCCTTTAAAACTTCCCTGAGTTTCTTGTCCTCTTTCTGTGCCTTCGCTAAATCCTGAATATTGGTCTGTAAGACCTGCACTGCGTGTACTGGGGTGCTTTCAGGGGGGTTCTAAAAATAACCATGCTTGGAGCCTGCCTTCGCTAGGGCGTCTGCTTTAACGTTACCAGGGGGAAGAACGGTGATGACTGTGAACCTTAATTATTCCGTATTTCCTATGCTTCGCTGTCTCTAAGATATGGCGGAGTAATGGGGCTGAGGGTAGGGGTTTACCGTCCGTGAAAACAAATCCTCTTGTTTCCCACAGGGGTAGGAATTCCGTCAAACTGTTGCATACATACAAGCTGTCTGAATAGATGTCTGCTGGGGTCGGGAACGAGTCGGGGTGGTCTACAATATAAGCGATTGCTGCCAGCTCTGCTGCCTGCGAGTCTAAGTGTCCTGGCAACTTTAATGAAATTTCATCTAGGGTCTAGGGCGCGTCCCTGCACGTCCTCTACATATATACCGCAACCGGTAATTCTCTCTCCATTTAACACTGTGGAGGAGCCATCCACATAAATCTTCGGGGGAGCGCACATGTCTGTGGGCTGGGGTCTCTGGGGTGTACTACCTGTTTTCCTGGGAGGTGTTTTGGGAATAAGTGGGCCTGTGTTCTGTTTTGTGGTGATGATCTCACATTCATGAAGGGTGCTTGCATACTGCAAATTATCGGCAAGGAAGGTGTGGGTCTTCATTTGTTTTACTGTAATGTCCCGTCCCTGTGAAAGAAGGGGTCCAACGGGCTGCGCGGATTTGTCTGACTGTGCCATCCTTAAGTCGGCCGTTTAACAATAGCTGTGTACCGGTGTGTGTTCTGTGAGGATGGTGATGGGGTTGAGTCCTGTCATGTAGGCGAAGTACTGTACTGCCCAAAAAACTGCGAGCAGGTGCTTTTCACAGGCAGAAAATCCTTGCTCTACGGGGTCTAACACGCGTGAGGCGTATGCTACGGGGCGTAATTGGTCATGGCGTTCCTGGAGGAGCACGGCCGAAAGAGTTCGGTCGGTGCTTGCTACCTCTATAGCGAACGGGGAAATTGGATCTGGGACCTGTAGTGCGGGGGCTGTGCTGAGTGCTCTTTTTAAAGAGTCCACGGCATCCATATGCTGTGGAAGCCATTCCCAAGGTGCCTGCTTCTTGAGAAGTTCAGAAAGGGGCGCTGCTTTAGTGGCGAAACCGTCAATATGGTTGCAGCAGTAGCCAACCAGTCCTAAAAATGACCGGTGGGCTGAGACATTGTGGGGAAGGGGCAATTTGACGATTGAGTCAATTCTCTTTTGCCCGATCTCGCGTTTACCTTGAGTGATCACTATTCCCAAGTAAATCACTTTTTCTTTCAGAATCTGGGCCTTCTTGGGGTTGATTTTACAGCCAATTTCTTTTAGGAGTGCTAGGAGTTCGGCGAGAAGCGAAATGTGCTCTCCCTTTGTGTCTGTCTGTAGTAACAAGTCGTCTACATAATGGACCAGACAATCAGGGCGGGAAAATTTTGCTAAACCATTTGCCAGTTGTTGGTGGAAAATGGAGGGGGAGTTGTGGAAGCCTTGTGGAAGACACGTCCACGTGTACTGTTGCCCTTGGAATGTAAAGGCAAATTTGTACTGGCATGCTTTAGCCAATGGAATGGACCAAAGGCCGTTACTAATGTCCAAAACCAAAAAAAAATTTGACTGGAGTCCCTGTTTGAACATGGTCTCGGGACTCGTGGCTATGGAGGGGGCTGCTGCTGTGGTTACTTTGTCCAGTTCCCGGTAATCAATCATCAGTCGCCATGATCCATCCGGTTTCCTGATGGGCCAAATTGTTGCATTGTTTGTGGAGGCTACTGATCTGAGTGCGCCTTGATCCAACAAACTCTCTATTACTTTGGAGATTTCTCCCTCTGCTTCCTGGGGAAATCCGTGCTGCTTCTGGGGTTTGGGGTCGGGACCTGGAATGTTCACAAAGCCAGCCAAATTGCACAGTCGTGCTTGTGCTGTGCAAATGCTGCTTTATGTTCCTGCAGGACTGCCCTAACCTGTTTGTCTGCACTAATGGCTCGAGGGTCGAACCAGAAATCTCCTACGGAGCTAATCCTGTTTACGTACTCTCCTACTGTGAGCGTGGCGGGGTCTCATGCTGTCTTTGCCATTTTCCAAACACACTTGTTAACTGGGTCAAAAGAAAGGTTATGGGAGCTTATGAATTCGATCCCAAGGATATGTTCTGCTGTCTGGGGCAGATCAACCAAAACTACGGGGTGCTTAGTCGTGATGTTGCCTATTTGTATTGCTACAGGGGCTGTGATGTGTCCCTGTTGTAAATGGCCTGTTGAGCCGCTGAGTGTGATGGTGTCTGTTGTGGGCTACGTGTCTCGCTGTAACATTGTGGAGGAATTGAGTGTGGTGCGAGACCCTCCTGTGTCCCAAAGAAATTCTACGGGTTGTCCCCGGACTTTGCCTGCTACTACCAGTCTACCGGACTTGTCCCAAAGGGTGTCGCAGACCCAAGTTGGGGAGCCCGAACACCGTCAGTCGGTGCCGTTCATGTCTGCATTCTCTGAAAGGGCGCTAACGCTATGGATCAGCTTTGCCCTATTCCTGTTTAGGGTGCCTGTCTGTTGGCTTCTCTGCTGCTTTTGGGGTGCGGTGCACTCTCGTACAAAGTGTCCTAGCTGTCCACAGTTGTAACATTCCTGAGCTTTGGGCTGGGGTTGGCTGTTCCTGCCCTCATTTACCCATGCGGGGTTCTGGTGCACTTTAACTGGGTTCATCTCTGCCTGCTCTTCATCGGGTGCTATAAATGCGGTTTTGCCTGCAATTGATTGCTCCCAAGCGCGGGACAATCACTTCAAAACCCATTTTTCATCGTGGGCCTCATCTGAGGGGTCATAATTTGCGCAAGCTTTTCGTCCTGCTTCTGTGGCGTGGGAGACTAGAATTCGGGTCCATTTGGTCATATTATCTGGGGGAAAATGGACGCGGGCTAACTCTTCAAATATTGTGGTGAAGTGTATCCACAAGCGTCCAGCAAACTCTGTGGGGTGCTCTGTCTTCTTTTGCCTACACTTATTTAGGCCTTCTACGGGGTCTCCTCTGTTAAAGCCGATCGCATCAAGGATCGCTGTGTGCATCTCTTGGAGTGTGCCTCCTCCTACATTCTGTGGGTCGGGAAGGGCTGCCACGATGGAAGGGTCGAGGCTTAAAACTGTGAGCTTCACTTGCTCCTTTTTGTCCAGGCTGTACATGGTTGCCTGTTGTTTGACTTTCGCGAAAAATTGGTGGGGGTCTGATGTGGGAAGGAACGGTGTCGTTTTTCCACATGCGTCCCGTAATTGGGTCACGGTTAATGGTGTTGTGTAAAGGAAATCTGCTTCTCCTTCTGCTGTAGCCCTGCTGTGTGTGGTTACAGGGTTCATGGGGGTGTGTTCTGCCTGTTCGGTTGGGGATTGGGGCGCTTTCCTTTTCTGGGTGTTTTCCTGCGTAAATTCCCATGTACGTATCTATGGGCAGTCTCGTTCAATTCCTGCCAGTCGGGGCCGTTTTCCTGATCTAATTGGGGTCCGAATGTACTTTGAAGTCCATTTTGAACGGAAAGCAGAGATTGCAATTCTGCAATTTACTTCCGGCACTTTGCGTGGTCTATGGAGCTCTGCCTTTGTTCCACCGTGGAAGTGTGGAGTGCTCGTAGGGCTGCTTTTAAATCATTGCACAGCTCCTGCAATTTCTCGACTTGCTGTTCTGTCTCTTGTCTTACCAAGACCGCACGTTGCGTGTCCTGGTAGGTCTCATCATATTGCGTCTGAAAACTGTTCAAATGCACGAGACAAGACTGATGTGCTCTCTTGGCATCATCTATCTCTCTGTCCCTTGCTGCTAACTGCTCTTTTAAATCTCAATTCTCCTTCTCTACCTCACTCACATCTACCTCACTACTTCTGTCTCTCTACTCTATCTCTCTACGGAGCGTCCTAATGACCTCCTCTGTGCCTAACAATTGTGCCAAGCAGGACACGATTGCCATCGGCTTGCAAGCTTTCCCTAAGCTCTTCTTGTGTATCGCTGACAGGTTCTCCCACCAAGTATGTCCTATACTCCCGTTTCCTCATTATTGCAGAATTCACTCCAAAGGGGCCATCCTTTCCCTTTGAGATATTTCCTGATCTCATCTTCCCAAACGGGACACTCTCCTACTCTACTGGTCGCTTAGCACGCATGCATTAACACACTTCTGAATCTCGGAGGCTTGATTAGAACTGGTCTTACACTTGTGGTTTTTCTGTTTCCAATTGGAATCTCAATTCAAGTTTTGCGTTCGCTCGGAGCGGTTAGGCCACTTCTAAATCGATTCCCACCAGAGTCGCCAGTAAATGTTGCTAACTTTGGCTGTTTGGCTTTTAATTTGGCTCTGTTTAACTACATTTGCTCAAGAGCCGCCCGGTATCTTTCAACACTGCCACAAGGTTCAGAACCGAATACTGATCAAAGACTCGATACACCAGTTATTAAGTTCAAAAGCAATGCTCATTTATTTACACACAGTCAAATCTACTCATGCATAAACTCTACAAACTAAACTATCACTATTACTAAAGCCTATACTCAGTCAGAGGAACAATGGCCGCTGCTCGGTTCTGAGGCTGCTGGGTTGAGCTGTTTACAAGATAGCAACTAGGAGCGTCTATCTCGTAGCGTACGTTGACTTGGAACTTCCTTGGTCTGGTGTAGCTGTTGGCTGGCCTCTCTCTTCGCTGAAAGCCAAAGCCAAAGAAGAAAGATTCTCCCTTGGGGAATACCTTTTATACCTAAAAGGGCTTTGCGCGCTTTTGGGCGGGCCTTGAACTTGGCCTCAATTAATTGGACCTTTCCCAATCACTTGTATCGATCTTCCTCCAATAGAGGGGTGGTTCCCTGATTGCTGGGTGTGACCTAGGTGACCGTTGGTCTGCTTTGTTTTAGTTTCTTCTGGCCCCGGCGTGTCTGCCTTAACATTGTGTATCTAAATGTTTCCCTTTTGTCCCCGGAGATGGCTCATTAGTATGTAGATTGCTTAGCAGTTTCTGTCCTGTCTGAAAGCTTAAGTTTCTAATCAACAGACAGACCTTGCACCTGCTTGTTTCTTAGTATTGTCCAATTTTCCCTGCATTCTTTGCAAGTGTGCATTTTGTAACCGGGACGTGGCCATCCCAGATGGCTACATAACATATGGTACCACAAGTGATTTCAGAAAGCTAGCTAGACACCAGCAAGAGAAGAAAAACCTAAACCGGATATTCGACTGTGGAAGACTTCGCAGCAAATGGATCCTCGACGACTAACTGATTCGATGAAACTTGTTGGAACTCCATGGCAGCTGGAAACAACTGGTAATTTAAGTTATAACTGGAAAATATTTGAACAACTGTTCCAAATATTTATCACAGCTAATGATTTAAGCACTGCCTCTGACGCAACAAAAATAGCAATACTACTCTCAACAGGAGGGCATGAAGCTGGAGAAATGTATAATTGCTTTAATTACCTAGAAGGTGAAGACAACACCAAAGTAGACGGTGTACTCAAAAAATTTGCTAAACGCTGTAACAATCAGGTTGGTGCGATGCTGGAAAGATTTAACTCTTGTCAGATATACGGAGGGCCCATCTCTGATTTTATTGCAAATCTCAAGTTAATACCACAAGGCTGTGATTATGCTGATTTCAGAGACACTGTGATAATGCATCAATTAATTTCTGGACTATCTGATAACAATTTGAGGGAAGAACTTTCACAAAATAAGCATCTAACTCAAGAAACTGCTATACAAAAATGCCTTGCTTATGAACAAAAACAAAATCAACCCTGTCAGTCTTTACAAACACAGAATCAGTGTCTAGAAAAGAAAATCGGAAAAAACAGCGCCAAAACTTAGCACAAGGCAGAGGCAGGATTGATGGGAGTTCTGAGCGGCAGCCATCTTGAGAAAAGAGCCGCACATGCCCGGTTGCGAAAAGAGCGCACAGTACAGGAAACTCAGAGTGCGCATGGGCAATTGAGTCCTACGCATGACGTCACGAGCGTAATGACGTCAGAGGACCAGGACCATGCCCACTTAAAAGGGAAATACACGAAAATGAACAAAAAGATATTTAAAGCTGCAAAGCCCAATTTTTCTGCCTCAAAAGACAGAACAATGCCCGAACTTACACCAGCAGTTGAACATAACTGTCACAACACCCTGGAACAAGCAGTTAGCACCGCCCTCGAAGATGATATGATCCTTGTAGACTACGACTCAGACGAAGATTTCATCTTGGGAGGTGGCTACCCCAGTACCAAATCCGAACCGCAACTAGAGGTGTTGTACCATGAAGACCCCGACGATGAGTTCTTCCGATTGGGGAATCTTCAGCCCAGCATATATGACATCCCGACTCGTGAGTGCAGGACTATGCTGCGGCCTGACGCCAAGATACAGAGAGTGGTCCACGCACCACGAAGGGTCCCACCCTCCACACAAGATGATTTGTTCATTGAACATGAAGAGAACGATCACAATTCCGAAACAGAAAGCGATGATTTGTCCAACGAACAATACACACAATACTGCTCAGACATGGCTGAGTTATTCGGAGATCCTGATCACAGCATCAGCAACACGGTTGAAAAGCTCAAATCGACTCTTCTCATGGTAGATGAATCCAATACCATGGTGCCATGGCAGATTGTCGGTACATTGGATGACAGCAATACCCAAGACAAAGACAACGCCACACAGAAAGCACAGAACGACTCCGTTGAGATAGCTCAGATCAACTCTACAGCGAGAACACTGCATGACTCCACAAAGAGAGCGATGACAGACTCCACAGAGAGAGCGATGACAAACTCCACAGAGAGAGCGATGACAAACTCCACAGAGAGAGCGATGACGCAAGCCTCCACAAAGAGAGAGATTTTGACTCCAAAAAAGGAGCACCACGACCCACAACAAAATGAAATTGTGAAGATTTTGACTCCAGAACAGGAGCACAAAGAGATCACAGATGATTCAAATGAAACTGAAAGGACTCCAAAAGAGGAGCACCAAGAAATCAATGATAATTCAAGTGAACCTGAAATGACTCCAAAAGAGGAGCACCTAGAAATCAATGATGATTCAAGTGAACCAGAAATGACTCTAGAAGAGGAGTACCAAGTAAGCAAAGAAGAGGAATTGAATCCACCACAAATGACTGATGTCACCAACATCAATGCAACATCAGATCATTCTCACAATTCTCAAGAAGAAACGCTCAATGTAGCAGATACCACAAAGGTCACTGATACCAATAACTGTGACAATGACTCAAATCATCCACATGGCACACTCATTGAGCGTAACAAGAACAACAAAAACCGCAAGAAGCACAGCAGAAACAAGAACAACAGCAATAACAAAAACAACATGCAGCGCAACAAGAACGACAAAAGCAACAAGAAGCATGCCAGAAACAACAAGCGTGACAAGAAAAAGAACAAGAATAAAAGCGAAAACAACGAAAACAGAATCAACAAGCGCGACAAAAAGAACAACAAGAGCACCAACGAAAACAACCAATACAGAAACGACAAAAACAACAAAAACGACAACGAAAACAACAATGACAGAAATGACAGAAACAACAACAATGAAACAACGACCTGTACAACATGGTACAACTCTGCACGTGAAGGACAATGCCACAGCACACTGCAAAACAATGATAAGACTACAAACATGCCATGGCATGATAAAGAATCTCACAAATTCACATCTGCTCCAGAACAAACAAGCAAAACAGCTTTCACGAACGATGACATACAGAATCAATACCACAAACACAGGAAAAGGTTGAGGTCAGACAACGGTGCGACACAGAATCGCTACCCGCAATCAAATGGAACAAGGGAAAAAGGTGTCCATATCATTAAACGACTCATCAGCAAAGCAGCCGAGTCACGTTCCGACATCAACCTAACTCTGTTATCGTACCGAGCAGCCCCATTGAGCTCAGGACTGTCGCCAGTGCAAATGCTCTTCGGCAGAGACATCCGGACAACCCTACCGGCAAAGCAATTCCGAGACCCCGGCAATGCACTGGTTCTCGACGACATGTGGGCACTATGCCCCAAACAAAAACTATACTACGATCAACATGCAATCCCACTCAAGCCACTGACAGTAGGTGACACCATCAGAATCAGGGACCCAGAGGGCGGATGGTCTGAGTCAGCCACGGTGATCAGGCAGGAGGCACAGCGGTCCTACATTGTCAAATCGTCTGCGGGAGTACTTTTTCGCCGTAACCGCCGGGATCTATTAGAGATTCGACCTACAATGCAAGTATGTCCCACACTGGACTTGACTGAGTAGATTTGTCCACAGGGCGTTCCTCGCCACACAATGCCAGACAGTACTCTTGATGACATTAAACCATCATCCCTACTACCACCATTAAGACGCTCCAGCAGAAGCCATAAGGCACCTGATCGGCTAGATTTGTGACGACACTTCAACACACGCACAAGACAAATATGGATATGTCTCACAATGGACTCACAACACAGTTACTTGTTTCTGTATTACTTTTATAATTTTCTCAGTGTGCATATTTGCATATTCTCACCACTTGTTATGTACAGTTTTCTTGAGGCCAGTCTAGAAAACATGTCCAATAAAAGGGGGAGGGATGTAGTGATATGTACATCTGTACATACATCTGCATATACACCAGGAACTGCAGCACAGATGTAACAGCCACAGCATCACTAGAGGGCAGCATCAGAGACGGGTATAAAGGGTTCAGCCCAAGGTAGGATCCGCCTCTTTCAGAAGCACAGGGCTATGGAGCAGCAGACAGAGACAGCTCAGCATAGGCAGCTTACCTTAGCTTCACTGGTCATACCTCATGGCTGTATTATATCTAGTTAAGCTCTGGAAACAGAACAAACCCATTGAATAAAGTATTTGTGTTAACTGGAAGTCTACAATCATTATTTAGACTTAGAGAATAACATAGAGGAGACCTCCTATATCGGAACATCCCTTCGAGCACTCAAGGAGCCCGGTGGTGGTTGCCATGCTAAGGACCTGGAATCAGTTCAAACACCATTTCAAACTTGTTGACACATCTGCTTCAGCCTCCATCTGCAGAAAGCATAGATTCATCCCAGCGACAATAGGCACCACCTACAAAACGTGGAGAAAAGGTGAAGGGGTGCTGACAGTAAGGGACCTGTATGTAGACATTAGAATAGTGACCTTGGGGAAACTAACGGAGAGGCTCCCGCACCTGAAAGGGAACGAGCTCCGGTACTTACTGCGAGACTTCCTCTGCAAGGAGACCGCAGCGTTCCCTCAGCTACTCGGAAACCCGTGACTGGACAGACTGCGAGCGCCAGACATATTAGGAGACGGTAAATGCGCCGACATATACAGACGACTGTGAGAAAAGGTAAGGGCCCCTCTGGATGAGACTCAAGAAAGATGAGAGGAGGAATTGGACCTGGAGCTAGGGGGAGGACTCTGGATCGAAGCACTGCATAGTTTGAACTCCACCTCTTCATGTGCAGGGCTGAGCCTAATGCAGCTAAAGGTGGTGCACAGGGCGCACATGACCAGGAAATGCATGAACGGGTTCTTCCCAGTGCTGGAGGACAAGTGTGAACGGTGTCAGGGCGGTACGGCCAACCACACCCACATATTCTGGTCCTGCCCCAAGCTCATCAGGTTCTGGACCACCTTTATCGAGGCCATATCCAAGGTCATGGGGGTGATGGTAGGAGCCATGCCCTTTAGCAGCAGTCTTCGGTGTGTCAGAGCAGCCAGAGCTCTTTATGGGGAGAGGGGCCTATACCCTGGCTTTCACCTCTCTGAAGGTCCAGCGGAGATTCCTGCTCAAATGGAGATCGGCAGGGCCACCTAAGGCTGCGGACTGGCTGCCCAAACTAGTGGAATTCCTGAAACTGGAAAAAGTAAAATTCACCATCAGGTGTTCAGAGGAAGGCTTCCACTACACATGCAGACTATTCACCAGCCTCTTAGAGGACCTGTGTGTGACCAGCAACTATGTGGGAGGTGGAGGAGGGGAGCAAGGAGGGGGTGGGGGGGGGAAGGGCAAACTAGATGGAGGGACGGGGGGTGGCAGGGGGGTAAGAGAAAGAGGAGGAGGTAGCACCCATAACACAGGGAAGGCGGTAGATATACACTACAACAGGGGCATGGGGGCCCACAAGCAGCACTACAGAAATACTTTAAAATAAGGGCAAAATCTCAAAACCAGGCCTCGCCATCCTTGGTGGGTCTCTCCCTGGGGTACTATGCTGTGGGACCACCTGCGCACCCCTCCCTCCTCCCAGGTGACATCAGGGTTTTTTTCTTTCTAAGCCATAACGTCACCGCACCTGTCACAATCTGCCAAGATGGACCACACTAGCAAACTGTATATTACAAGTGTATGGTCTAATTGCACAGTATCGAGAACAAATTCAAAAGATGCATAATAATTTTACTTTTTATTTCTAATTTCTGGGTTTTTTTGTTTTGTTGTCATGTCAGACTCAACTGTATAGCTGGATTATATGTGTGTTACGTTTGCTTGTCATAAAATTAAAGTCTTTCAATAAAATTATATTTTTGCTCCTTTCAATTTCCTTTTGAAAATCTCTCTATCTTTCTTTTTCCTCTCTTTCCCTTTCTTTTTGCTTTTCCTGCGTCTCTAGTTTAATTTTTTCATTTCTGTTTCTTTTCCTTTTCCTGGATTTCTAATTTCTTCATTTCTATTTCTTTCTGTATTTCTAATTGTTACATTTGTAATCGAATTTTAGTGAATTCAGGGGCGTCATTCTCCGACCCCCCGCCGGGTCGGAGAATGGCCGTTGGCCACCGTGAATCCCGCCCCCGCCCCCGCCGAAGTCTCCGCTCCCTGAGATTGGGCGGGGGCGGGAATCGGGCTGCGCCGGTTGACGGGACCCCCCGCTGGATTCTCCGGCCCGGATGGGCCGAAGTCCCGCCCAGGAATTGCCTGTCCCGCCGACGTAAATCAAACCTGGTATTTACCGGCGGGACCAGGCGGCGTGGGCGGGCTCCGGGGTCCTGGGGGGGGGGCGCGGGGCGATCTGACCCCGGGGGGTGCCCCCACGGTGGCCTGGCCCGTGATCGGGGCCCACCGATCCGCGGGCGGGCCTGTGCCGTGGGGGCACTCTTTCCCTTCCGCCTCCGCTACGGCCTCCACCATGGCGGAGGCGGAAGAGACTCTCCCCACTGCGCAAACGCGGGAAACTGACAGCGGCCGCTGATGCTCCCGCGCATGCGCTGGGAAACTGACAGCGGCTGCTGACGCTCCCACGCATGCGCCGCATTTCCGTGCCAGCTGGCGGGGAAACAAACGCCATTTCCGCCAGCTGGCGGGGCGGAAATCCCTCCGGCGTCGGCCTAGCCCCTCAATGTTGGGGTTAGGCCGCCAAAGATGCGGAGCCTTCCGCACCTTTGGGCCGGCGCGATGCCCGTCTGATTGGCGCCGGCTTTGGCGCCAGTCGGCGGACATCCTGCGGTTGGGGGAGAATTTCGCCCCAGTTTCCTCACTTTTCAAATACTTGGTCTGTCTGACAGCTCTTCTACATTTAAATGATTTGCTATTCTTTCAATTATCTCAACTTTCTTAGCCCCTGTAGGTAATCCTAGTTGTAACAAATTTTCCACTTCCATCAATTTAACTTTAGATACACTTTTCAAACGTTCCAAGGTTACGTTGTCTACTCCCAAACAAGTCATAGCCATTTTGGGAGACTATGGGTGCGATTCTCCGAGCCCTGTGCCGGGCCGGAGAATTGCCGCAACCGCGCCATGATGCCCCGACGCCAGCA
Source organism: Scyliorhinus torazame (assembly GCF_047496885.1). NCBI lineage: Eukaryota > Metazoa > Chordata > Chondrichthyes > Carcharhiniformes > Scyliorhinidae > Scyliorhinus > Scyliorhinus torazame. The sequence continues at coordinate 148,511,597 of NC_092719.1, forward strand.
CACAATTCTCCGAGGTGTGGAGAATCGGCGCCATTTGCTCCGGCGCATTTGACGCGGCGCCGGCCGCGGGCCACTGGATTCGGCGGGGCCGCCGATTCTCCGGTCCAGATGTGCTGAGCGGCCGTGCGGATACGTCAGAGTCCCGCCGGCGCCGTTCACCCCTGGTCGCTGCCGGCGGGAACTCTGCGCGAAGCGTCAGGGGGCGGCCTGCGGGGCGGGGAAAAGCGCTCCTTCACCGGGGGGGGGCCTCCGATGGGGTCTGGCCTGCGATCGGGGCCCGCCAATCGGCGGGCCGGCCAGTCGTCCCCCGGGCCTACTTTGTTGCGCGGCCGGCCCCTGAACCCCTACGCCATGTCGCTTAGGGGCCGGCGCGCTGAAGATGTCCCCCGCGCATGCGCAGGTTGGCGCGGCCCAACTGAGCATGCGTGGGTTGGCGCGGCACCCATTTGGTGCCGGGAAGGGAGGCTGGAGTAGCGTTAACTACTCCAGCGCCGTGCTGGCCCCCTGTGGGGGACAGAATCGGTCGTCCCCGTGCCTGTTTCTTGCCGTCGTGAAACGCAACGGCGTTCACGACGGCGCGAACACTTACTCTCCATTTTAGAGAATCACCCCCTATTTCTGCAGCTGCGTGTGGCTGTGATGGTAGCTGCGTCTGTGTCCCTTTATCCAGTTATTGTGCTATGGACATATCATTCTTCCCCTGTGGAGCTGCCTTTTAGCATATACATGTCATAGAACATAGAACATACAGTGCAGACGGAGGCCATTCGGCCCATCGAGTCTGCACCGACCCACTTAAGCCCTAACTTCCACCCTATCCCCATAACCCAATAACCCCTCCTAACCTTTTTTGGTCACTAAGGGCAATTTATCATGGCCAATCCACCTAACTTGTACGTCTTTGGACTGTGGGAGGAAACCGGAGCACCCGGAGGAAACCCACGCAGACACGGCGAGAATGTGCAGACTCCGCACAGACAGTGACCCAGCGGGGAATCGAACCTGGGACCCTGGAGCTGTGAAGCCACAGTGCTAATCACTTGTGCTACCCTGCTGCCCTAAATTTCCTTATCTCTCCACTTTGAAGTTCTTCTATATTCCATTGTTTTCCCCCTCGCCACACAGGTAATCACTTGCTTTTCTCACTCTTATTCGAGTCGCATATCAAAATCTCTTCAGACAGCTGCCCTTCAATTCCCTTTTTTATTTTATTTTATCCCAATTTCATTTTTAATCTGAATTTTCCTCAATTCTTAACAGCACAATGTCAAAAATTTCAAACCAATGTTATTATTTTCTATGTTAAGCCACCATGATCCCTTACCTGCCCCTGCTGGATGGTGGACGGCTCTGCAGTATTTTGCTTCTTGTACAGGCTCATGACTAAGTGAACCTCTTCACAACTCTTACTGCAGTGAACATTTTGGTATTTTTAAAGCTAATACTTTGTTATTACTCTTAACTGGTTCCAAGTAACCGTTCCACTCAATAATCATAGGGCGGGAGACTTCCGGGTGCGGCGATGACCAGCTGAGTCGCACGTTTCGGCAGCTCCCGGTGAAACGGACTTTTGGGCTCTTGATAGGAGCCCCAACGGCAATTTTGACGGCTAAAAACACTGTGCGGTAAACCAGAAGGGAATCCCCCCTGGACACGGATGAAAAAAGGAGGAGAAAGTGGCCGGATTGCAGTGGATCCTTTAGAACAGCGGCAAGGAAGGCAAGCAAAAACCAAGGTGGCGTCGGAAGGTGGCAGTTTAACATGGGGCCCTGAACAACAAGAGTTCTTGAAATGCTGTGTGGAAGAGCTCAAAAAGGAAATGAAGAAAGAGCTGTTGGCCCCGATATTACAGGCGATTGAAGGGCTAAAGGAGGAACAAAAAACCCAGGAGCGGGAGCTTCGGGTCGTGAAGGCAAAGGCAGCCGAGAATGAGGACGACATACAGGGCCTGGTGGTGAAGACGGAGACGCATGAGGCACATCAGAAACGATGTGTGGAAAGGTTGGAGGCACTGGTGAACAACGCAAGGAGGAACAACCTGAGGATTCTTGGTCTTCCTGAAGGTGTGGAGGGAGCGGACGTCGGGGCATATGTGAGCACGATGCTGCACTCGTTAATGGGAGCGGAGGCCCCGGCGGGTCCGTTGGAGGTGGAGGGAGCATACCGAGTGATGGCGCGAGGGCCGAGAGCAGGAGAAATTCCCAGAGCCATAGTGGTGAGATTCCTCCGTTTTAAGGATAGAGAAATGGTCCTTAGATGGGCAAAGAAAACTCGGAGCAGTAAATGGGAGAACGCGGTGATCCGCGTTTATCAAGACTGGAGTGCGGAGGTGGCGAGAAGGAGGGTGAGCTTTAATCGGGCCAAGGCGGTGCTTCATAAAAAGAAGATGAAATTTGGAATGCTGCAACCGGCAAGACTGTGGGTCACATATCGAGGGAGGCACCACTACTTTGAGACGGCAGATGAAGCGTGGACTTTTATTGTGGAAGAAAAACTGGAATGAGCGGGTTATTAAAAAGAACGTTTGAACAAAGTGGTGGGGCGAATGTGGGGGGCAAAGAGGGGGGTTAAAAAGGGGGGAAAGAGGAGTTTTATGTACTAATCCTGCGATGTGGTAACTTTTCTCTCTCCCACAGGTGGTGATGGGGGAGGAGGGGAGGTGGAGGAGATGGGGCGTTGGCCATTGGGGGCGGGGCCAAGGGAGAAGCGCGGGCTTGGTTCCCGCGCTATGATAATCATGGCGGGAATAGAGAAGCAGGAAGGAGGGGGCGTCGCACGGTGCGAGCCGAGGTCACGGGGGGAAGCCGAGGTCGGCCAGAGTTTGCTGACTTCTGGGAGCAACATGGGGGGAGTAATTACGCTAGCGGGGGATCTAGCGGGGGGGGTGGGAGGGGGGAATTACTGGGTTGCTGCTGCTGGGGAGAGGGGGGAGCTGATATGGGAGGGGATAGGCGGGGGGGCACCGCCTGGGGGAGATACAGCTGCGTGGGAACCGGGTGAGGAGCTGGAAAAAGGTGATGGCTAATCGACAAGGGGGGGGGGGGGGGGGGGGGGGGGTAGGAAGCCCCCCAACCCGGCTGATCACGTGGAACGTGAGAGGGCTGAACGGGCCGATAAAGAGGGCACGGGTACTCGCACACCTTAAGAAACTTAAGGCAGATGTGGTTATGTTACAGGAAACGCACCTGAAACTGATAGACCAGGTTAGGCTACGCAAAGGATGGGTGGGGCAGGTGTTCCATTCGGGGCTAGATGCGAAAAACAGGGGGGTGGCTATATTAGTGGGGAAGCGGGTAATGTTCGAGGCAAAGACTATAGTGGCGGATAACGGGGGCAGATACGTGATGGTGACTGGCAAACTACAGGGGGAGACGGTGGTTTTGGTAAACGTATATGCCCCGAACTGGGATGATGCCAATTTTATGAGGCGGATGCTAGGACGCATTCCGGACCTAGAGATGGGAAAGCTGATAATGGGGGGAGATTTTAATACGGTGTTGGAACCAGGGCTGGATAGGTCGAAGTCCAGAACTGGAAGGAGGCCGGCAGCAGCCAAGGTACTTAAAGATTTTATGGAGCAGATGGGAGGTGTAGACCCGTGGAGATTTAGCAGACCTAGGAGTAAGGAGTTCTCGTTTTTCTCCTATGTCCATAAAGTCTACTCGCGAATAGACTTTTTTGTGCTGGGAAGGGCGTTGATCCCGAAGGTGAGGGGAACGGAGTATACGGCTATAGTCATTTCGGATCACGCTCCACACTGGGTAGACTTGGAGATAGGGGAGGAAACAGGAGGGCGCCCACCCTGGAGAATGGACATGGGACTAATGGCAGATGAGGGGGTGTGTCTGAGGGTGAGGGGGGTGCATTGAAAAGTACTTGGAACACAATGATAATGGGGAGGTCCAGGTGGGAGTGGTCTGGGAGACGTTGAAGGCGGTGGTTAGAGGGGAGCTGATATCAATAAGGGCACATAAAGGGAAGCAGGAGAGTAAGGAACGGGAGCGGTTGCTGCAAGAACTTTTGAGGGTGGACAGACAATATGCGGAAGTACCGGAGGAGGTACTGTACAGGGAAAGGCAAAGGCTACATGTAGAATTTGACTTGCTGACTACGGGCACTGCAGAGGCACAATGGAGGAAGGCACAGGGTGTACAGTACGAATATGGGGAGAAGGCGAGCAGGTTGCTGGCACACCAATTGAGGAAAAGGGGAGCAGCGAGGGAAATAGGGGGAGTGAGGGATGAGGGAGGAGAGATGGAGCGGGGAGCGGAGAGAGTGAATGGAGTGTTCAAGACATTTTATAAAAAATTATATGAAGCTCAACCCCCGGATGGGAGGGAGAGAATGATGGGCTTCTTGGATCGGCTGGAATTTCCCAAGGTGGAAGAGCAGGAAAGGGTGGGACTGGGAGCACAGATCGAGGTAGAAGCAGTGGTGAAAGGAATTAGGAGCATGCAGGCGGGAAAGGCCCGGGACCGGATGGATTCCCAGTCGAATTCTATAGAAAATATGTGGACTTGCTCGCCCCGGTATTGACGAGGACCTTTAATGAGGCAAAGGAAAGGGGACAACTGCCCCCGACTATGTCTGAAGCAACGATATCGCTTCTCTTAAAGAAGGAAAAGGACCCGCTACAATGCGGGTCCTATAGACCTATTTCCCCCCTAAATGTAGATGCCAAGATCCTGGCCAAGGTAATGGCAATGAGAATAGAGGAATGTGTCCCGGGGGTGGTCCACGAGGACCAAACTGGGTTTGTGAAGGGGAGACAGCTGAACACGAATATACGGAGGCTGTTAGGGGTAATGATGATGGCCCCACCAGAGGGGGAAACGGAGATAGTAGTGGCAATGGATGCCGAGAAAGCATTTGATAGAGTGGAGTGGGATTATTTGTGGGAGGTGTTGAGGAGATTTGGTTTTGGAGAGGGGTATGTTAGATGGGTGCAGCTGTTGTATAGGGCCCCAATGGCGAGCGTGGTCACGAATGGACGGGGATCTGCATATTTTCGGCTCCATAGAGGGACAAGGCAGGGATGCCCTCTGTCCCCATTATTGTTTGCACTGGCGATTGAGCCCCTGGCGATAGCGTTGAGGGTTTCCAAGAAGTGGAGGGGAGTACTTAGAGGAGGAGAAGAACACTGGGTATCTTTGTATGCGGACAATTTGCTACTATACGTGGCAGACCCGGCGGAGGGGATGCCAGAAATAATGCGGATACTTGGGGAGTTTGGGGATTTTTCAGGGTATAAATTGAACATGGGGAAAAGTGAGTTGTTTGTGGTGCATCCAGGGGAGCAGAGTAGAGAAATAGAGGACCTACCGTTGAGGAAGGTAACAAGGGACTTTTGTTACCTGGGGATCCAGATAGCCAAGAATTGGGGCACATTGTATCGGTTAAATTTAACGCGGTTGGTGGAACAAATGGAGGAGGATTTCAAGAGATGGGATATGGTATCCCTGTCACTGGCAGGGAGGGTGCAGGCGGTTAAGATGGTGGTCCTCCCGAGATTCCTCTTTGTGTTTCAGTGCCTCCCGGTGGTGATCACGAAGGCTTTTTTAAAAAGGATTGAAAAGAGCATCATGGGTTTTGTGTGGGCCGGGAAGACCCCGAGAGTGAGGAAGGGATTCTTACAGCGTAGCAGGGATAGGGGGGGGCTGGCACTACCGAGCCTAAGTGAGTATTATTGGGCCGCTAATATTTCAATGGTGAGTAAGTGGATGGGAGAGGAGGAGGGAGCGGCGTGGAAGAGATTAGAGAGGGCGTCCTGTAGGGGGACTAGCCTACAGGCTATGGTGACAGCCCCATTGCCGTTCTCACTGAGGAACTACACCACAAGCCCGGTGGTGGTGGCTACACTGAAGATTTGGGGACAGTGGAGACGGCATAGGGGAAAGACTGGAGCCTTGGGGGGGTCCCCGATAAGAAACAACCATAGGTTTGCCCCGGGGGGAATGGATGGGGGATATGGAATGTGGCAAAGAGCAGGAATAACGCAACTGAAAGATCTGTTTGTGGATGGGAAGTTCGCAAGTCTGGGAGCGCTGACCGAGAAATATGGGTTGCCCCAAGGGAATGCATTCAGGTATATGCAACTGAGGGCTTTTGCGAGGCAACAGGTGAGGGAATTCCCGCAGCTCCCGACACAAGAGGTGCAGGACAGAGTGATCTCAAAGACATGGGTGGGGGGTGGTAAGGTGTCAGATATATATAGGGAAATGAGGGACGAAGGGGAGACTATGGTAGATGAACTAAAAGGGAAATGGGAAGAAGAGCTGGGGGAGGAGATCGAGGAGGGGCTGTGGGCAGATGCCCTAAGCAGGGTAAACTCGTCGTCCTCGTGTGCCAGGTAAGCCTGATTCAGTTTAAGGTATTACACAGGGCGCATATGACTGGAGCACGGCTCAGTAAATTTTTGGGGGTGGAGGATAGGTGTGCGAGGTGCTCGAGAAGCCCAGCGAATCATACCCATATGTTTTGGTCGTGCCCGGCACTACAGGGGTTTTGGATGGGGGTGACAAAGGTGCTTTCAAAAGTAGTGGGGGTCCGGGTCGAACCAAGCTGGGGGTTGGCTATATTTGGGGTTGCGCAAGAGCCGGGAGTGCAGGAGGCGAGAGAGGCCGATGTTTTGGCCTTTGCGTCCCTAGTAGCCCGGCGTAGGATATTGCTAATGTGGAAAGAAGCCAAGCCCCCGGGGGTGGAGACCTGGATAAATGACATGGCGGGGTTTATAAAGCTAGAGCCGATTAAGTTTGTCCTAAGGGGGTCGGCTCAAGGGTTCACCAGGCGGTGGCAACCGTTCGTCGAATACCTCGCAGAAAGATAGATGGAATGGAAAAAAGAAGGCAGCAGCAGCAGCCCAGGATCTGGGGGAGGAGGGGGGGGGGGTGGGGGGGGGAGGGGGGGAGGGAGGGGGGGGGGGGGAGGAGGAACCAGAAGGACTCTCAGGGTTGTTAATATATACTGTATAATATGTATAGGTCGTTGCTACAGATAATTATATATTGGACTGTTAAATTATATTTTTGGAGAGTGTTACTTGTGATAAGGCAGTTGCCAATTAGGGTTAGTTTTCATTTTTGTTATTTATTATTTATTCATTTTTTGTTTATAAAATAGGTCATTGCTATTTGTGTTGTTATAATATTGTGTAAAGGATGCACAATGTACTGTGTTGGTTGACCAAAAATTTTCAATAAAGTATTTATAAAAAAAAAAATAATCATAGGGCGGGATTCTCCGATAATGGGGCTAATTCTCCGTGCGCCGGCTCGGAGAATCCCGCCCAAGGGGCGAACTTCTCCCCAAACGGCGCGATGTCCGCCGACTGGCGCCCAAAACGGCGCCAATCAGACGGGCATCGCACCGCCCCAAAGGTGCGGAATGCCAACATTGAGGGACTAGGCCGACGCCGGAGGGATTTCTGCCCCGCCAGCTGGCGGAAACGGCCTTTGTTGCCCCACCAGCTGGCGCGGAAATGACATATCGGGGCAGCGCATGCGCGGGAGCGTTAGCGGCCGCTGACAGTTTCCCGCGCATGCGCAGTGGAGGGAGTCTCTTCCGCCTCCGCCATGGTGGAGACCGTGGCGGAGGCGGAAGGGAAAGAGTGCCCCCACGGCACAGGCCCGCCCGCGTATCGGTGGGCCCCGATCGCGGGCCAGGCCACCGTGGGGGCACCCCCCCGGGGCCAGATCGCCCCGCGCCCCCCCCCCCCCCCAGGACCCCGGAGTCCTCCCGCGCCGCCTTGTCCCGCCGGTAAATAGGTACTTTAATTTACGCCGGCGGGACAGGCAATTTATCAGCGGGACTTCGGCCCATCCGGGCCGGAGAATCGAGCGGGGGTCCCGCCAACCGGCGCGGCCCGATTCCCGCCCCCGCCGAATATCCGGTACCGGAGACTTCGGCAACCAGCAGGGGCAGGATTCTGGCAGCCCCCGGCGATTCTCCGACCCGGCGGGGGGTCGGAGAATGACGCCCAAGGTCTTCTCAATCGATATTGCCATAAAAATCCTGTTTGTTTGACACTTTTGGCACAGAATGGCTGTTATGTTTACCAACACAACCTTTGAACTGTCCTGAAGATGGTGGTTGAAAAATATTGGGTGAAGGGTTCTCTCTTGGTTCACTGAAGACAAGGACCTTGGAACTTCCTGGATTCTTTATCAAAGTAAGTTGAGTCTACGTTGCGATGAACCATAATATTACAGGTAAAGCAAATAAATACCAATTCTCTGTCTAGGCTGACATTTGAGGCTGGGACTCCCTTGAGCTGAGCGGGAAATGGCTTCCCTCTAGTCTTTGTAGCCCAGGCTGACTAACTGGGCTGCCTTTGTTGATTAATATACCGTTTGCTATCTCTGATCGGTTTTGGTCATGTGGCAGCAGTATTGATCTATTTCATCATCCACACAATGTGTTAATGACAGATTTTCTTGATTCACAACGGTGAATGAATGGTATAGCATCATTATTCCAGCCATAAGTAACCTCCTGAATGTCTTTATTTGAAATCCTATATTTATGGAGCCGGCAAGTCTGAAAGCCATCGTTACTTTAAATCTCTTCAATTGAAATGGAAAGGGAGGTCATTAACACCAACAAACATTTACATTTTAATGACTTTCCAGAGTCATGTCCAGACACAAAGTTAGTCCCTGTCTGTATAGGAACCACAAAATATGTCACTCGACTCTCTGGGGTCCATTTTATGATCTAATTGTCCTTATTTCAGGCTGCCCATTTAAGTGTTCATCTTCATATTAGATTTTATGGGCATTTGGAGTGATTGTCACATAACAAAACAATTTAAATTTATTTTTGAAATTATTGAGATGGGTTTTACATGATGAAGCACAGTACATTAATAATTAAGTAATATTATTACCTGCTATGTATTTACACCAAATTTATTTTTGCCATTGCGTACTCCAGATAATTTGGAAATGACATGGAGAATTTGTAAAATGGTTTTGCAATGTTCAGATTTGACAAGCATTACACAGCACTAAAAATTGATATTAAATGCATTATGTCAATACATGAATTAACATGTTTATCTCTAAACATTTTCCAGTCCTGATATTTGAATCATCGGCAGCCACAGGTGAGGTGCCTGAAGATTGGAGAGTGGCGAATGTTGTGCCCTTGTTTAAGAAGGGCAGCAGGGAAAAGCCTGGGAACTACAGACCGGTGAGCCTAACGTCTGTAGTAGGTAAGTTGCTAGAAGGTATTCTGAGAGACAGGATCTACAAGCATTTAGAGAGGCAAGGATTGATTCGGGGCAGTCAGCATGGCTTTGTGCGTGGAAAATCATGTCTCACAAATTTGATTGAGTTTTTTGAGGGGGTGACCAAGAAGGTAGATGAGGGCAATGCAGTAGACGTTGTCTACATGGACTTTAGCAAAGCCTTTGACAAGGTACCGCATGGTAGGTTGTTGCAGAAGGTTAAAGCTCACCGGATCCAGGGTGAGGTTGCCAATTGGATTCAAAATTGGCTGGACGACAGAAGACAGAGGGTAGTTGTAGAGGGTTGTTTTCAAACTGGAGGCCTGTGACCAGTGGTGTGCCTCAGGGATCGGTGCTGGGTCCACTGTTATTTGTGATTTATATTAATGATTTGGATGAGAATTTAGGAGGCATGGTTAGTAAGTTTGCAGATGACACCAAGATTGGTGGCACAGTGGATAGTGAAGAAGGTGATCTAGGATTGCAACGGGATCTTGATCAATTAGGCCAGTGGGCCGACGAATGACAGATGGAGTTTACATAGATTACATAGATTACATAGAACATACAGTGCAGAAGGAGGCCATTCGGCCCATCGAGTCTGCACCGACCCACATTAATCCCTCACTTCCACCTTATCCCCGCAACCCAATAACCCCTCCCAACCCTTATGGACACTACGGGTAATTTAGCATGGCCAATCCACCTAACCTGCACGTCTTTGGACTGTGGGAGGAAACCGGAGCACCCGGAGGAAACCCACGCGGACACGGGGAGAACGTGCAAACTCCGCACAGACAGTGACCCAGCGGGGAATCGAACCTGGGACCCTGGCGCTGTGAAGCCACAGTGCTAATCACTTGTGCTACCGTGCTGCCCTCACATTAATTTAGATAAATGTGAGGTGATGTATTTTGGCAGATCGAATCAGGCCAGGACCTACTCAGTTAATGGTATGGCATTGGGGAGAGTTATAGAACAAAGAGATCTAGGAGTACAGGTTCATAGCTCCTTGAAGGTGGAGTCGCAGGTGGACAGGGTGGTGAAGAAGGAATTCGGCATGCTTGGTTTCATTGGTCAGAACATTGAATACAGAAGTTGGGACGTCTTGTTGAAGTTGTACGAGACATTGGTATGGCCACACTTGGAATACTGTGTGCAGTTCTGGTCACCCTATTATAGAAAAGATATTATTAAACTAGAAAGAGTGCAGAAAAGATTTACTAGGATGTTACCGGGACTTGATGGTTCGAGTTATAAGGAGAGGCTGGATAGACTGGGACTTTTTTCCCTGGAGCGTAGGAGGCTTAGGGGTGATCTTATAGAGGTGTATAAAATAATGAGGGGCATAGATAAGGTAGATAGTCAACATCTTTTCCCAAAGGTAGGGGAGTCTAAAACTAGAGGGCATAGGTTTAAGGTGAGAGGGGAGAGATTCAGAAGGGCCCAGAGGGGCAATTTCTTCACTCAGAGGGTAGTGAGTGTCTGGAATGTGCTGCCAGAGGTAGTAGTAGAGGCGGGTACAATTGTGTCTTTTAAAAAGCATTTAGATAGTTACATGGGTAAGATGGGTATAGAGGGTTATGGGCCAAGTGCGGGCAACTGGGACTAGCTTAATGGTAAAAACTGGGCGGCATGGACTGGTTGGGCCAAAGGGCCTGTTTCCATGCTGTAAACTTCTATGATTCTATGATTCTATGATGAAAAGTCAATACCTAATGCTTTTTTGACTGGAGATGTTGCTTGCCCTTTTTTCATATTTTTATTTATTCATTCACAGAATTTGGACAATGCTGGAAATGCACTTATTTATTTCCCATCCTTAATTGTCCTTTAAAAGATAGTGGTGAGTTACCTTCACATAGGCATAGAATCAGAGAATTGTTACAGGCCAGAAAGAGGACATTTGGCCCATCATGTCTACATGTGCTCTCCAAATGAGTGTCATGACATAGTGCCATTCTCCTGCCTTTTCCCCTTTCTTTCTATTCAAATAATCATCTAATGTCCCCTCAAATGACACAATTGAACCTGCCTCCGCCGCATCTCCAGGCAGTACATTCCAGATCCAAACCACTCGCTGTATAAAAAAGTTCTTTCTCACATCACCTTTGCTTCTTTTAAAAGTCACTTTAAATCTGTTCCCTCTCATTCTCGATCCTTTTACGAGAGGGACAGTTTCTCCCGAGCTATTCGGTCCAGCCCCCTCAAGACCTTGAACATCTGGGGTGAAATTCTCCCGAAACGGCGCGATGTCCGCCGACTGGCGCCCAAAACGGCGCCAATCAGACGGGCATCGCGCCGCCCCAAAGGCGCGGAATGCTCCGCATCTTTGGGGGCCGAGCCTCAACACTGAGGGGCTAGGCTGACGCCGGAGGAATTTCCGCCCCGCCAGCTGGCGGAAACGGCCTTTGTTGCCCCGCCAGCTGGCGCGGAAATGACATCCCCGGGCGGCGCATGCGCGGGAGCGTCAGCGGCCGCTGACAGTTTCCCGCGCATGCGCAGTGGAGGGAGTCTCTTCCACCTCCGCCATGGTGGAGAAAGTGGCGGAGGCGTAAGGAAAAGAGTGCCCCCACGGCACAGGCCCGCCCGCGGATCGGTGGGCCCCGATCGCGGGCCAGGCCACCGTGGGGGCACCCCCCGGGGCCAGATCGCCCCGCGCCCCCCCCAGGACCCCGGAGCCCGCCCACGCCGCCTTGTCCCGCCGTTCAAAAGGTGGTTTAATCCACGCCGGCGGGACAGGCAATTTATCGGCGGGACTTCGGCCCATCCGGGCCGGAGAATCGAGCGGGGGGCCTGCCAACCGGCGCGGAGACTTCGGCAACCGGCGGGGGCGGGATTCACGGCAGCCCCCGGCGATTCTCCAACCCGGCGGTGGGTCGGAGAATGACGCCCCTGTATCAAATCTCCTCTGAGCCTTCTTCTCTCCAAAGAGAACAGCACCAACCTATCCAATATACTCTCTTAACTAAACTTTCTCATTCCTGGAACCATTCTTGCAAATCTCTTCTTCACTCTCTCCAATGCATTCACGTCCTTCCTACAGTGTGATGCCCAGAACTGTGCACAATACCCCAGCTGAGATCCAACTAGTGAAAGTTCAGCAAACCTCCTTGCTCTTGCACTCTCTTCCCCTATTAATAAAGCCCAGAATACTATATACTTTATTAACTGCTCTCTCCAGCTGTCATGTCACATTCATTGATCCATGCACATATACATTTAGGTCCCTCTGCTCCTACACCCCTTTAAGAATTTTACCTTTTATTTTATGCTGTCTCTCCATGTTCTTCCTACCAAAATGGATACACTCACACTTCTCCGCATTCATCTGCCACATATCTGCCCACTTCACCAACTTGTCTATGTCCTTTTGAAGTTCCACACTGTCCTCTTCACAGTTTACGATACTTCCAAGTTTTCTATCATTTGCATACTTTGAAGTTCTCCCCTTCTCCAAGATCTAGATTATTAATAGAAAATATTGAATCATAATAGTCTGAGTTCAATCCCACTTCAGGGGCGGGATTCTCCGACCCCCCGCCGGGTCGGAGAATCGCCGGGGGCTGGCGTGAATCCCGCCCCTGCCGGTTGCCGAATTCTCTGGCACCGGATATTCGGCGGGGGCGGGAATCGCGCCACGCCGGTTGCCGCCCCCCCCTCCCCCCGGCGATTCTCCGGCCCGCAATGGGCCGAAGTCCCGCTGCTGGACTGCCTGTCCCGCCAGCGAGAATCAAACCACCTCTCTTACCGGCGGGACAAGGCGGTGCGGGCGGACTCCAGGGTCCTGGAGTTTGGCGATCTGGCCCCAGGGGGTGCCCCCAAGGTGGCCTGGCCCACGATCGGGGCCCACCAATCAGTCCGGCGAGGGCCTAGTCCCTCAAGGTGAGGGCTCGGCCCCCCAAGATGCGGAGAATTCCGCACCTTTGGGGCGGCGTGATGCCGGACTGATTTGCGCTGTTTTTGGCGCTGGTCGGCGAACATCGCGCTGATTGCGGAGAATCCCGCCCTAGGACTTGAACATAAAAATCTAGGCTGAAACTTCAATGCACTACATAGGGAGTGCTGAACTGTCTGATGTACCGTCTTTTGGATGGGATTTTAAATCGATGCCCCATCTGCCTACTTGGTTGGATGTAAAAGATCCCTTGGTGCTGTTTTGAAAAAGAGTAGTGGATTTACCCAGGTATCTGACCAACATTTATCCCTCAACCAACATCATTGAAACAAATTACCTGACCATTATTGGCTTGCTGTTTTTGAGAGCTTGCTGTGTACAAATTGGCTGCCATATTTCCGACATAACAACAGTGCCTACACTTCAAAATATACTTAATTGGTTGTAAAGCTTTGGGATGTCCTGTGGTAATGAACAGCGCTATATAAATGCAAGTCTTTTTTTTTATGTGGTGAAGGCACTCCCACGGTGCTTTTAGGTAGAGTTCCAGAATTTGCTGAAGGAACAAAAACACATTCCAACATAATTAGGATGGTGTACAACATTGGAAGGAATCTTTCAGGTGGGAGTCCTCCTGCTGCATTCATCCATCCATGTGGCAGAGGTGGCAAGTTTGCGATGTGGGATTTCAAAGAAGTGTGGTGAGCTGCTGCAGTGCATCTTGTAGAGGGTACACACTGCAGCTAATTTGCACTGGTGGTGAAAGGAATTAATATTTAAGATGGTAGATGGGATACCGATGAAGCATTCTATTTTCTTCTACATGGTGTTAAGCATCCTGAATATTTTTGGTGCAGCACTCTTTTATTCCATGGGGCGTATTCCATCACACTCACATTATGATTTGTGACTTATAGGTTTCGGACATCCTTTGGAGAGTCAGGGGGTGACCTGCTCTTGTCACCACATTATTTTTATGGCTGATCTTTGTGGTGATGTCATGGTTGTGGTGTAATTTAAAGACTGACCACTAGGAGTCTCATTAGTATATAAGTGAATGTTAGAGTCAGGTGACCTCAGACTGACTGGAGAGCTGGAAGAGAGAGGTTGCTTGTGCATGATGGTTCTGATATTTATCTGTTGTTTTGTGTATAGTTGACCCACAGTTAATGTTAATAAATCTTTATAGCTTTAGCAGTCTTGACCTATTAGGGCAGCACGGTAGCATAGTGGTTAGCACAAATGCTTCACAGCTCCAGGGTCGAAGGTTTGAATCCCGGCTTGGGTCACTGTCTGTGCGGAGTCTGCACGTTCTCCCCGTGTGTGCGTGGATTTCCTCCGGGTGCTCAGGTTTCCTCCCACAGTCCAAAGATGTGCAGGTTAGGTGGATTGGCCATGCTAAATTGCCCTTAGTGTCCAAAGTTGCCCTTAGTGTTGGGTAGGGTTGCTGGGTTATGGGGATAGGGTGGGGCTTGGGTAGGATGCTCTTTCCAGGAGCCGGTGCAGACTCGATGGGCCGGGTGGCCTCCTTCTGCACTGTAAATTCTATGATTAGTTTTGGCCTGCAGGGCTTGGTCAGCTCGGTCACTAGTGCTGTTCCCCAGTCATGGTTGCTGATGGGCATTGGAGTAACCGATGCCGAGTACATTCTGTGCCTTTGCTACCCTCAGTGTTTCTTTCAAGTTCGACATGGAAGAAAACTGATTTATCAACTAGATGTTTGCTTACCCAGGTTTGATCCAAATCAGTGTTTAAGATTCACAACACTATTCCCTCTTGGAATCCCTGCGGATCAGTTGTGTTGATGGGAGACGACATACCCAGGAATGGTTTGAATAAATCTGAGACACTGGTTGAAATGTATAATTCTGTGAGTTTCATAGATTCATAGAATCCCTACAGTGCAGAAGGAGGCCATTCAGCCCATCGAGTTTGCACAAACCCTTGGAGATAGCACCCTACCCATGCCCCCACCCTATCCACCCTAACCCAGTAACCCCACCTGAACCTTTGGGTACTTCGGGACAATTTAGAATGGCCAATCCACCTAACCTGCACATCTTTGGACTGTAGGAGGAAACCGGTCCACCCGGAGGAAACCCACGCACACACGGGGAGAAAGTGCAAACTGCACACAGTCACCCAAGACCGGAATTGAACCCGGGTCCCTGGCACGGTGAGGTAGCAGTGCTAACCACTGTGCCACCCTGTCGACAGTCTGCAAACAGCTCTCGCAATTTTGGCACAAGTCCTCACATGTTAGTGAGGAGGATGATGGGATTTGAATTCATGGGCTGGATTTTACAGCGGAATTTGAAATATTGCTGCCAGGCCAAGAGCAGGAGGTGACCCTGTTCTATGGGTAGTGGCTATTGGCAGCCAATTAACTGGCCCTCAAGTGATTTACCCCCCAAAACTGCTATCCAATCAGAGAGTTAGCAGCTCAAGCAACATCAATATGCTGCCATGGCAAGCAGTGAGACCGCAGCTCCAGGATGATGTTTAATAGAATTAACAGTGCAGAAGCAGGCCATTCGGCCCATCGAGTCTGCACCGGCCCTTGGAAAGAACACCCTACATAAGCCGACATCAATATCCTGTCATTGCTGCAGGAGCAGCCACTGCTGTCGGGGGTCTCACCGTGGACCATGGAATGATCATTTTGCTCAAGAATTAGGGCTGTATTTTCCCCTATTTTCAGTAACTGCAGGGCCAGGCATGAAAAAGAGCATTCTATCGACTAGCCGCAGTGGTGGGATTTCACTTTATGTTGTCCACTTCCACAGCATTAATTCTGAACGCATGGGAAACACTCTGGATCATAGGTGGGCAGTATCTGATTCACCCACCCACTGTGAGTTCACTGCTTCCTCGGTCTAACTACTGTAGTTTAACAGCACTCATGCACAGTGTTGTCAATGTTTGCAGCCCAGGACTGCCACAGATGAGAGAGATAGCCCCAGAAGGGAAGAATACAAGTTGCGCCCAAATGCAGTGCTGCCTCCCTGGAACATAATGCCCTCCACCCCGGTGATGGTCAGAGGTTGTCCACCAATCTCACCACTTTGGCTTTGGAAGTGGTGGCAATGGTGGTCAGTGCCAACACAGCACAGAAGAGGTCAGCTACCCAGTACAGAAAGAAGATGAATGATCTCCAAAGATGTGCAGGTTAGGTGGATTCGCCATGCTAAATTGCCCTCAGTGTCCAAAAAGGTCAGGTCAGCTGGGTTACTGGGTTACGGGTATAGGGTGGCAGTGAGAGCTTATGTAGGGTGTTCTTTCCAAGGGCCGGTGCAGACTCGATGGGCCGAATGGCCTGCTTCTTCACTGTTAATTCTATGAAATCTATGGGCCGGGATTGTCCGAGCCTCTGTGCTGAAATCGCGCTCGGTGCGGGGGCGGAGAATGGGGCGTCAGACCCGCAATCGGGTCCGACGCCTTCCCGCGATTCTCCGCGGACCGGAGAATTGCTGCCAGTCACGTGAGCGCGGTCAATACGGTGCCGGTCGGGGGCCATTGAAAGAGGCCCCCCCCAGCGATTCTTCACTGGCAGCTGCCCGAGTTCCCGCCGACGTGGTTCTAACATGCACTCGAGTGGCGGCTGCCACGGCCGCCCTGGCAGGGGGGCAGGGGGATCCTTCACCGGGGTCTTCCAGGGCAGTCAGGGTTCCGGTCGGGGGCCACAAATCGGTGGGCACGCGCAATCTGAGGGGGGGCCTATATTCTCGGGGCCGGCTTGCTGTATTGGATCCGCCACGGCCGGAAGTGCAGGTCCCCGTATCAGCAGCCGGAGCCACGCAGAGCACTCCGGCGCCCTGTTGGCTCCTACAGGGCCGGGATTCTCCAAAACGGTGGCTAATGTGTTGACGCTGGCACAAACACCGAAGCGTTTCACCCCGGCGTCAACAGGCCCCTTGGCCTAGTGATTCACTTACCTGAAGGGGACCAGCAGGGCGCTGGAGTGCTCCACGCAGCTCCGGCTGCCGATACGGGGCCCTGCACTACCGGCCACTAGTCCGCGCATGCGCGCGGCAGCGGCCCGACGCAACATGGCGGACCCACACAGCAAGTTGGCCCTGAGAATATAGGCCCCCCCTGATCGTGTGCACCCGCCGATCGGTGGCCCTTGATTGGAACGCTGGCCGTTCTGGAGGACCTTCCCCGGTGATGGACCCCCCTGCCCCCCAACAGGGCGGCAGCGGTAGCTGCCACTCCGAGTGCCTGCCGGGTGGAACCATGTTAGAACCACGCCAGCGGGAACTTGGCCAGCTGCCGCGGAGAATTGCCGCGGGGGCCTCTTTCAATGGCCCCCAACCCGCGCCGCGTCGACCGTGCTCGCGTGACTGGCGGCGATCCTCCAGTCCGTGGAGAATTGCGGGAAGGCGTCGGACCCGATCACGGGTCTGACGCCCCATTCTCCGCCCCCGCGCCGAGTGCCATTTCGTCGCGGAGGCTCGAAGAATCCCGGCCATGAAATCTCACCCGTGCAGCCAGAATAAGCCAACCATCTCATCACTCTCAAGTCACACACTCACCAGCCTATTACAAATTCACTGACATCTCACACACTGCCAGCTCAAGGGACCTCACCACTCATTCTCTCACACACACCTTCACATCTCTATCTGGCCTCATATCCTCTACTGGTCACATCCTCATCCGGTCCAATGGCTGCAGTCGACCATCCACACATGTCACGTATCCATATCATCTGCCACGGCTTGAGTCCTGCTCACACACACTATCTGTCTTTATGCAGGACAATCTCATGCACAATTGAAGTGAGAGGTCCCAAACAGGAAGTGGGATGGCCAAAGGTCCTCACTCCCTATTTGAACTGAGCGATTGAGCTGGCCAGACAGGATGTGGACCGTGCCTGTGGTGACAGTTAAGATGGCGGCACACAGCCAAGTGTGAATCCTGCACCAGCTCATCCCTCAGACAACCAGACTTTGAATGCTTTGTCCTGTTTTAAAACCATCTTCCATGCACTAACCATCTCTATTTTCTTTCATAGGAACCCGGGGACATCCAGAAGCCAGGCCCTCAGCTCCAGCCCCAATGACACCTTGGATGAGGAACCAGAGGAGAGCATTGTAGAAGACCCAACACAGCACTCAGCCACATCCTCCAGCATCACAGAGACATGCACGTCATTGGGACCACGCTGTGACCCTATCTGGCGAGTACAGTACACAATTTGACCCACAGCAGGCGGAGGCAGGGACACTCGAGGTAGCCGGTACTCAGAGGACTGTTGGAGGCCAGGAACCTGTGGAGTCCGGATCACATGACCAGCCTCTGGGCTCGGTCCTAAATTGGTTGCTGGAGCTGCAGCGCAATCAAAGAAATATCAGGAATGGTTATCAGCTGCCCCCTCAGATCATAAGAGATGGTGGAGGAGTCTGTCAGCCATCAGTCTGGGGTGATAGCGATGGCATGCCAATGCACCAAGGTCACATTGGTGGAATTGCAGCCACCATGGAAACCTTAGTCCAGAATATTGGTCCTGCACTGGTGCACGAGCTGTCTCCATTGCTGTAGGCATTGTCAGCATCATCAGTGGTATGTGAGAGGGGTGTGGGGCACCAGGATCTCACTCCAGCTTTCCCTTCTCCTCAAGGAGTCATCCACAGGCCTTTGGATGCCATAGGGAGGAGGACCAGCAGCTTGATACCCTGAGGAAATCCACCCAGGTGATTCCAGGAGTTTCTGGCCAATCCAAATCCCCTCTTCCTGTGACCCTAATAGCTCTAGCTCCATCGGCCCAGGATGGTGCAATTGCCCCACAGGAGGGCACTCAAAGCAGGCTGGGGTTCGGCCCTCCAGAGGACACCCACCAAGGTCATCACAGACAACAGAGTGTAGACACCAGCAGGCTGCCTTCATTCCATTGGGGATGTTGGGGAAGTATCAAGATGTAGCAGTAGGGTTAGGAAAGTAAAGAAGGTTTTGGAGGACAGCAGCAGCATGTGTGTTCACAACATGTATACAATGTACACAAATGGAAATAGAATCCCACTCATTTCACATCTCTGCATGTGTGTGCCTTCATTTTATAATGAGCTGTGTTGCTGTCAGTCTGGTGTGATACAATGGCCTCTTCCCGCACTTATTGCACATGTCGCTATCATGGGCCACTTGCCTGTGTACTGTGCTTCCATAGCACCAGAGTCTGTGTCCCTTTCACAGGCCATTCTTGCCATCAGTGATGTTATGTGGCTTGTTGAAGGAACCTTGTTCACATGTTTTGCAGAGTCATGTCTTATTTATTTTGGCTGTGTAAGATTGATTCGGAGGTGTTTACCTAATTTGTCTACATTCGTGAAAGGTGTAGTGTGCAAGGAGAGACACATGGGGAATGGTTATATATTGTGCAAGTCCATGTGCTCTCTGTCTCTCGGTAGAGTTTATCATGCTATGAGTTCATACTCAGAGCTTTTGTGAGCTGCTGTATGCCGACCGCCTTCCGACTGTCCGCGTGCACACCTACTAAACTGACCAATGCGTGGGAGCACTTGGCACCTCAGGGTACTGAAGCTCTGCCCCCCTCAGCCATATAATTGCCCTGGTGCTCGAATCTACAACCTTGATCAATTCTCAACTGGTAATTGTGTGGGTGGTGGCCACAAGACTCTCATCACAATGTTCAGATGCAGAGCTGTGTGTCCCCTCACCTAAACGCTCGCTGAGATGAGTGAAGTGACATGAAAATGGTGGCATTTGACACTCAATAGAGGCTTGGGCATGCTCTGGAAGTGTGTTTTAAGGAGGAGGCATTTCAATGTCTGGCAGCAGATGGTTGAACATTGTCATCATCATATGGTCCACATGAAAAGTAAGGTGAGGATAAAAACAGGTCAGAGAGTGATGGATGTGAATGTGATAGCAAAGAAGGATGAGACAGAGGATTGAGACATTTCTGAATAGATTCCCCACCTGTGGAATGTCCTCAGCTGATTTGGCCTAAGTGTCACCTATCAGTTTCACCATCCAGTTTATGCTGAATGGGCACGATTTAACGCCCAAAAAACAGAGTCTGTTTCGGGTGTTGTAGCGCACAAAGACTCCGAGAGACGAATAGAGTGAAGTCGATGAGGCTTTATTAAGCGTGACTGTTCCCCCGCAGTTCAGTAGTAGACTGCCTGCGGGGGAGGACTCCAGGTACTTATACTCCGCCTTCAGGGCGGAGCTAGAGGTCAACGTCCAACCAGGACCCAGGATCTGTCAGCCAATGACATCACGGCTTCACAGTCCCACATGACCCCTAATGCATACTACCACAGGTGTGTACAGTGGAGTGTTTCTTGACGCCTGCAGCTCGAAGCACAGCTATCAAACAGGACTTTGTTTTATTTTCTGCCCTCGGCCGGGAATGCCCCACCGAGTCCGTACTTACCTCACCTCCTGCGGGGCACCATTTTTAAATGCCTCCTCGATCTCCCGACCGCGCGCAGACCTCCCATCGCGCTCTCCATACCTGCCCCACCGAGTCCGTACTTACCTCATTTCCTGCGGGGCACCATTTTTAAATGCCTCCTCGATCTCCCGACCACGCGCAGACCTCCCATCGCGCTCTCCATACCTGCCCCACCGAGTCCGTACTTACCTCACTTCCTGCGGGGCACCATTTTTAAATGCCACCTCAATATCCCACGTGCAGACACCCCATCGAGGTCTCAAGACCTCCCCAACATCCCAATGTACCTCAAGCCCCTCCTCCCCCTCAAAAGGGCAGGGCGCCTCGGGCCCGATCCCTGGCATAGGCAACGTTGCACCCAGACACCTTGTCATTGCCAGCCTGGCACTCTGTCAGTAGGCCTGCCAGACTGGCAGTGTCACTTGGTGGCACTGTCAGGGTGCCTATGTGGCACTGTCAAGGTGACAAGCTGGCAATGCTGAGGTGCCCGGGTGCCAGCGGGAGTTCCAGGGTACATCCTGCCAGAGCCTGACCACCCGTGGCCTCCGATGGCCTGAGAGATCCCCCAGGTGCTGCTATGCCTAGTTCACATTTGTGTGAACCAGTGCTAACCAGTGCCATGGTGAGGTCCCCCAGGCACAGGCATTCGTTCCAGGAACTCAGAAGAATTGGGCGCCAACATATTTAAATGAGATGGATGGCTCATTTAAATATGTAAATCTGGATCCGGCCCAGCGAGGGTGAGATCCAGATTATGATGTCTCGCAAGATCTGTTTAGATATTGCGAGGCGTTCCGAGTGTTGCAAACGATTTAATGGTCTATTCGCGTCACTGAGTCAGGCGCGACGAGGCCATTCGATCGCACCCAATGAGTTATCCCATTGCCGGAAATGGATCTCCTAGAATAGATTTGTCAGATTAATGGCACACAGCTATATGTTCACTGACGTTAGTGGAACAGCTCCTGGCTCATGTATGCTGCCACTGTAACTGGAATGCTGGAGATATGCTTGAAGAGGTGGCACTTTCTGTGATCTGATGCTGGGACTCCCTCCAACAGTTGGCATCTCATCTCAACAGGTACAGATGCCCCCAAGGCTTCAACATCCTTCAAAGGATCAGGAAAATGTGAGGCTGCTGTGTAAAATGATCTTTGAAACGCGAGGAATAGCAATGTTCCGTGCTCATGTTGGCCCGTGATGGAGGGCACAGGTCCAAGAGTGTACTCACTGCAACTCACCAACCTCCTTGTGGAATCTGGTGACTATAAGGCCCTCATGTGTGTTGCATGCTTTGGCTCCTTCCCTTACAGCCTCGGCTTTCTCAAACTCAACACCCTCATTCCCTTTAATGACCTCTTCAATTGAGATGTGCAACTCCTCCATGTTGGCATCTGGCAAATCCTCCCCCCTTTGTAGCACCAGGGTCTGTACACTTTCGGTCTTGCACAATGTTTCTGTCAGCCTCATTCTCTGGTCCAGAGAGCGCTCTGCTGCAACTGGGTCTTAAGGTTTCACTCTTCCCTTCATCAAGCCAGGTGCCTCCATCTCAACCATCTCCCTGTAAGAGATAATGCAGGCAACAATAAATCCAGGCTCCATCTTCTTGATGGTCTCTTCTCTGCTGTATCAGTGAGAAACAGACAAGAGTCAGCATTAGCCCCCAAAGGTCCTGGGCGGGGTTCTCTGACCCCGCACCGGGTCGGAGAATTGCCGGGGGGAGGGGGGGGGTCCACCGGCGGTCCCCACCGGCAATTCTCCCAGCGCGATGGGCCGAGTGCCCGCCGAGTTAGGCCGAGTCCCGCCGGTGCCGTTTTCGTATGGCACTACCAGGAGGGACCTCGCCGTTCATGTTGCGGGGGGGGGGGGATCTGGTGGGGGGGAGGGGGGGATCTGACCCCGAGGGGGGGATACTATACTCCACGGTGGCCTGGCCCGCGATCGGGGCTTACCGATGGGCGGGTGGGCTTATCCTGGTGGGGGCCAATGTTCCTCTGTGCCGGGCCCCTGCAGCTCTCCACCATGTTGCGTCGGGGCCGTTGCGGAGAAGGCAACCCACGCGCATGTGCGAACGCACACCGGCCGTAGCATGCATGCGAGGACCCACGGCACCTGTTCTGATGCCCGTACCAGCAGCTGGAACAGTGTGAGGCTCTCCAGTGCCGTGTTGGCACCCTGTGCGGCGCAGGATCACTGCTCCTAGGGGCCTGTTGACGCCGTTGTAAAACGCTCCAGCGTTTACGACGGCGTCAACACTTAGCCCCAGGATCGGAGAATCCCGCCCCCTCTTACTGCTAATGACTTGTCAGTGAATATGGCTTCAAGGGCTTTGTTCCCATGTCGACAGCTATTCTCCTCTGAAATGCTGGTCAGTGTGGCTGAGTTTCTAGGTGCTCCCCCTTCTTCACACACGAGTATGACATTACTTTGACCGGACACTTGGATATGCTTCTTTAAGCCCAGATGCTGCAATCCTCATTCACTGCACTCTAATACTACACTCTCTGGAATAAACATTTGGCAAAATGTTTCGTCAGGAAAAGATTATTTGAGTGGAGCCTGAGGCTTCTCTTCTGTGAAATGCCAACATCACGATTCTAATATGCATCTGAATCTTTTCCAGTCGCCTAATTGCTTTGGAGTTTGTTATCACTCTGGGGATTTTACATATTGCACACAAGGGGTTAATACAAGGAGATCAATTGGTCCAACCTTGTGGGATTAGTCTTGCATGAATGTTCATTATTTCTTCACTGCCCTGATTCCCTGCATTGCCATTGAAAGGCTCCTAACATGTTCAGCTGTGCCTCTCTCCTCATTTGGGAACACACAATTCAGTTGGGCACCCCTTTAATTCACATCCCCCCACCCGCCTCCCAAATGTATGTACATGCCCTCCAATCCACCCTCAGAACCCTCACCAGCACAGAGCTTCTCCTCATTTTAATGTTACACTGTGCAATCGCTACAGGTTACAATATGGCGGTGCAAAACTCTCACTGCCACACCAGATTAGAACATCGCTGTGTAAGTGTGGAAACCTTCCCATCATCCCGGACTAGATTACTCTTCAGGTTCCCCTCCTTCCAAGACTTCTTAATCTTTTGTCTTTTTTCTTTGATCCCATTGTGATTGCGGTGGATATCCGTTTGTTAGCCCCTGAACATTTTGAAGTGGATGTGCCTCGGCCCTCTGTGAACTTCAGCCCTCCCCATCTTGAGGCCACTTGCACAGTTCAACATGTACACCACCCCACATCCTGGAATTCCCCCACATTGCGTTTTCACCATCTCTAGGCTGCAGAAGCCAATCTTGAGTGAGTGTGCCATCTGCGGCCCACTATGATGCCGGACACCCCACAGATGGGGGCATGTAAGGTTATGACAATGCCCTGCACACAACAAGCTGGGCACAACTGAGACTGACCTGACATGCATTCCTGCTTGCAAGGACAGTCTTTGCTAACTCAGCATTGTAAACTGAGGCACCTCTTGAGGGGCATGGCTAGAGTGGATGGGCAGGCACTCTTTTCCAGGGCGGAGGGGTCATTCATTTGTGGGTTTATGGGTTTAACATCCATGGGGCAAAGTTTGGAAGAGATGTGCAAGGTAGGTTTTTTACACAGAGGGTGGTGAGTGCCTGGAACCCGCTGCCAGGGGAGGTTGTGGAGCAGTTACATTAATGGCATTCAAAAGGCACCTCGCTAAATACATGTATAGGATGGGTATAGAGGATTACGGCACTAGGAAGTGCTGAGAGTTTTGCCCAAGGGTGGTATCATGACCAGTACAGGTTTAGCGGGCCATAGGGCCCTTTCCTGTTCTTTATTCACTCAGCGATCCTCCCAATCTGGTCACAAGTGGCTTATGTCATTCTGTAACAGACTCAATGGGCTGAATAGCCTCTTTCTGCACTGTATGGGTTCTATGATTCTATGACTGTGGCGCTTCCTACATTGCCATAGCAATGACGTATCAAAAAAGCACTTCTTTGGCTTAAAGCATTTTGAGACATCAGGGGCGAAATTCTCCCCCAAGAGCGGGATGTCCGCTGACTGGCGCCAAAGAAATGCGGAATGCTCCGCATCTTTGGCGGCCTAGCCCCAACATTGAGGGGCTAGGCCGACGCCGGAGGGATTTCCGTCCCGCCAGCTGGCGGAAATGGCGTTTGTTGCCCCGCCAGCTGGCGTGGAAATGCGGCGCATGCGCGGGAGCGTCAGCGGCGGCTGTCAGTTTCCCGCGCATGCGCAGTGGGGAGAGTCTCTTCCGCCTCCGCCATGGTGGAGGCCGTGGCGGAGGCGGAAGGGAAAGAGTGCCCCCACGGCACAGGCCCGCCCGCGGATCGGTGGGCCCCGATCGCGGGCCAGGCCACCGTGGGGGCACCCCCCGGGGTCAGATCGTCCCGCGCCCCCCCCCCCAAGACCCCGGAGCCTGCCCACGCTGCCTGGTCCCGCCGGTAAATACCAGGTTTGATTTACGCCGGCGGGACAGGCAATTTCTGGGCGGGACTTCGGCCCATCCGGGCCGGAGAATTGAACCGGGGGTCCCGCCAACCGGCGCAGCCCGATTCCCGCCCCCGCCCAATCTCCGGTACCGGAGACTTCGGCGGGGGCGGGGGCGGGATTCACGGCGGCCAACGGCCATTCTCCGACCCGGCGGGGGGTCGGAGAATGACGCCCCAGATTGTCATGTAAAACACTATACAAATGTAAATATTTCTATATTTTTACTGGGAATACCATCCTCCACTAATATGCCTGGTCCTCACTGAGTGCAAGAAGTAGAAACTCCCAGTGTAAGGCATCACCCCAATAACACAACTGTGTCTCCCCTGTTTTACTAAGATACTCTCTCGACTGTTGATGAGAGACTGGTGCAAGCCCTCAGGAATATCTGCTCATACTGTTTGCACATGGCAGGACAATAAGAAAATAGAAGCAACTGGAAAGCAAATCGTAGTAAGTGGGGATGAAGTAAAAATAATGCAGAGCAAGAGACATGCAGTAAATGTGAGCCAAGAGACAAGGGCTTGTTTTGTTCCTTCATAATAAGACGTTTAATAATTTTCCATTGCAATAAATTACTTGCATGTTAAGCGCAATATAAGTTGCAACTTTTAATTCAACGATTGTGTGCGAGTATAAGAATAAAAGTGAAAGATTAAGTTTAAAATTTTATCCAAGCCACTACAGTTTAGAAACAGCAGTCGCTTCAGAGAGGTTTGGAAATAAAACAGATGACAGAATTATTGCATTTGAGCTCTGACCTTTCATAACAGTCCCTCTTTGCCTCGTTGTTAGCACGGTGGATATACCCGAGAGTCCAATTGTTCTATCAGCCAGTGTAGCAACATATGAAGCCTGTGTATTTTGTGAGGCGTCCTTTCAATATTTTAAAATACCCTTTTAAATAATAGATGTGAGAACAAAAAATGACATAAACCTAAGAGGATCTCCAAAGAGTTTTCTAAAGCCGAGAAATGTAACTTTTCTTATCAGCACTGCAAGTGGCTAATTTTAAAACAATGAGTCTCCAGAGTACACACTTAGCAAAGTACTAACAATTATGCATGTGTGGAAGAGGGAGGGAGTAAAGAGAACTGAAAGGTCTAAATATTGTAATTCTGTCTGTCGCTTCATTCCTTACCTAATGTGTTTGAGCGATATGAATTCTATGTATGCCAACAGGGCAGTTTTAAATGGATTTTTGTCATTCAGCAACATTGTTTCACCTTAAATGGAAATCAGAGAAAGGAACTCTGTCTTTGTCTTACTTTTTTTATACTCACTCATTTTTAAATGCCCAGAAGTTACCGTTGATGGCATTAAAGGACAAACATTGAACATGTTCGTGTGGCACTTTTTTTGTCCCTTACTTTAACAGTGACCAGCAGAAGGAACTCCGTACAAACACATTAAATGTTTGAGAACAAAATGACATAGAACATAGAACATAGAACATTACAGCGCAGTACAGGCCCTTCGGCCCCTCGATGTTGTGCCGACCTGTGAAACCACTCTAAAACCCAATTACACTATTCCCTTATCATCCATATGTCTATCCAATGACCATTTGAATGTCCTTAGTGTTGGAGAGTCCACGACTGTTACAGGCAGGGCATTCCACGCCCTTACTAGTCTCTGAGTAAAGAACCTACCTCTGACATCTGTATTATATCTATCTCCCCTCAATTTAAAGCTATGTCCCCTCGTGCTAGACATCACCATCCGAGGAAAAAGGCTCTCACAGTCCACCCTATCCAATCCTCTGATCATCTTGTATGCTCCAATTAAGTCACCTCGTAACCTTCTTCTCTCTAATGAAAACAGCCTCAAGTCCCTCAGCCTTTCCTCATAAGATCTTTCCTCCATACCAGGTAACATCCTGGTAAATCTCCTCTGCACCCTTTCCAATGCTTCCACATCCTTCCTATAATGCGGCGACCAGAATTGCACGCAATACTCCAAATACGGCCGCACCAGAGTTTTGTACAGCTGCAACATGTCCTCATGGCTCCAAAACTCAATCCATCTACCAATAAAAGCTAACACACCGTTCGCCTTCTTAACAACCCTCTCAACCTGGGTGGCAACTTTCAGGGATCTATGTGCATGGACACCGAGATCTCTATGCTCATCGACACTGCCAAGAATCTTACCATTAGCCCAGTGCTCTGTCTTCCTGTTATTCCTTCCAAAATGAATCACCTCACACTTTTCTGCATTAAACTCCATTTGCCACCTCTCAGCCCAGCGCTGCAGCTTATCTATGTCCCTCTGTAACTTGTAACATCCTTCTGCACTGTCCACAACTCCACCGACTTTAGTGTCATCTGCAAATTTACTCACCCATCCTTCTACGCCCTCCTCCAGGTCATTTATAAAAATGACAAACGGCAGTGGCCCCAAAACAGATTCCTTGTGGTACACCACTAGTAACTGGACTCCAGTCTGAACATTTCCCATCAACCACCACCCTTTGTCTTCTTCCAGCTAGCCAATTTCTGATACAAACTGCTAAATCACCCTGAATCCCATGCCTCCGTATTTTCTGTTGTAGCCTACCGTGGGGAACCTTATCAAACGCTTTACTGAAATCCATATACACCACATCAACTGCTTTACCCTCATCCACCTGTTTGGTCACCTTCTCAAAGAACTCAATAAGGTTTGTGAGGCACGACCTACCCTTCACAAAACCGGGTTGACTATGTCGAATCAAATTATTCCTTTCCAGATGATTATACATCCTATCTCTTATAAACCTTTCCAAGATTTTGCCTACAACAGAAGTAAGGCTCACTGGTCTATAGTTACCTGGGTTGTCTCTACTCCCCTTCTTGAACAAGGGGACAACATTTGCTATCCTCCAGTCTTCTGGCACTATTCCTATAGACAAAGATGACTTAAAGATCAAAGCCAAAGGCTCAGCAATCTCCTCCCTAGCTTCCCAGAGAATGCTAGAATAAATCCCATCCGGCCCAGGGGACTTATCTATTTTCACACTTTCCAGAATTGCTAACACCTCCTCATTATGAACCTCAAGCCCTTCTAGCCTAGTAGCCTGAATCTCAGTATTCTCCTCAACAACATTGGGCGTCATTCTCCGACCCTCCGCCGGGTCGGAGAATGGCCGTTGGCCGCCGTGAATCCCGCCCCCGCCGAAGTCTCCAGTACCGGAGATTGGGCGGGGGCGGGAATCAGGCCGCGCCGGTTGGCGGGACCCCCCGTTCAAGTCTCCGGCCCAGATGGTCCGAAGTCCTGCCCAGAAATTGCCTGTCCCGCCGGCGTAAATCAAACCTGGTATTTACCGGCGGGACCAGGCGGCGTGGGCGGGCTCCCGGGTCCTGGGGGGGGCGCGGGGCGATCTGACCCCGGGGGGTGCCCCCACAGTGGCCTGGCCTGCGATCGGGGCCCACCGATCCGCGGGCGGGCCTGTGCCGTGGGGGCACTCTTTCCCTTCCGCCTCCGCTATGGCCTCCACCATGGTGGAGGCGGAAGAGACTCTCCCCACTGCGCATGCGCGGGAAACTTTCAGCGGCCGCTGACGCTCCCGCGCATGCGCCGGGAAACTGTCAGCGGCCGCTGACGCTCCCACGCATGCGCCGCATTTCCGCGCCAGCTGGCGGGGAAACAAACGCCATTTCCGCCAGCTGGCGGGGCGGAAATCCCTCCGGCGTCGGCCTAGCCCCTCAATGTTGGGGCTAGGCCGCCAAAGATGCGGAGCATTCCGCACCTTTGGGCCGGCGCGATGCCCGTCTGATTGGCGCCGTCTTTGGCGCCAGTCAGCGGACATCGCGCCGTTGGGGGAGAATTTCGCCCATTGTCTTTTTCCTCAGTGAATACTGATGAAAAATATTCATTTAGCACCTCTCCTATCTCCTCGGACTCCAAGCACAGCTCCCCGCTACTGTCCTTGACTGGCCCTACTCTTACCCTAGTCATTCATTTATTCCTGACATATCTATAGAAAGTTTTAGGGTTATCCTTGATCCTACCTGCCAAAGACTTCTCATGTCCCCTCCTGGCTCTTCTTTGCCCTCTCTTTAGGTCCTTCCTAGCTAACTTGTAACTCTTGATGTCAGAGAGCTCATTGTGCACAGGTTTGTTCTGCTGGAGTATAGTTTTGTGATTGGGGAGTGATGTAAAATGGGATGAAAATATCTTAAAAATATGATGAAGTCACCTTAAAAGATAAGATAAATCAGCAAATTAACTTGGACTTAAAAAGAATGATAAAGCCAGTGCAGCATCTCAATACATCTTTTATATAATCTCCGGATCTGCAGTCTTTCTAACAGCTAAGCTTTGGAAGCATTTAATCAATAACTGAGTATAGAATGAGCAATTAGTCGATCAAGGGCTGAGTCACAGAACAGCAATGAATCCATAGATTTTATTTCTTCCCTAATGTGTTTGAGGTACATGGATTTCACAAATGCTGATTCTTTCCAAAATGCACTTAAATCATGAAAAATTAATTGTTAAATAACAGCCAGAATTATATACAAGAGTGTAATCAGTAATGAAGTCAGATAACCCAGTAAAAACAAAAACAGTTACTGCAAATTCAAGGAAATTAAACATATCAGCTAAAAGTAAATTTATGGCCATTTTGTGAATGCTAACTTGTTTACCATAGATTATCGCCATGTGACATCTTTTTCTACGTGTAACTTCCTCAAATATTTATACTGCATGGATTTCTATGCAGCCGTGCATACACTCCCTAATTTTAGTTGGGGAGTGAGTGGAGCCAACAGGTTTTTTTTATTCCTATGTCTCATTTTAAGAGTTAGGCCAATTTCTGTGTAAATCCAGCATCAATGACATAGCACCAATTAGCAGGAGTGGGAGCAGGTTGCCAACAGGGACCCACAAAACAGGCCCTAGCAGAGGGAGGCCTGGGAATGGGGATGGGGAAAGGGGTAGGTATTCTGGAGGCAATTATGAGCTGAGAGGAGGGTTTGCACAGAAACCCAAAGGACCCGATAATTTTATGCCTCATTATATGTTCCTGGCTGAGATCCCATGAGCCTGTTGAAACACCTGGGTCCCAGGAAAAACCTTGCTTTATTTTCAGTTCCAGTTCTCTGACCTATGCTGTCAATTTCACAATGTTCATTTTCACAAGACAAAGAGGTTTCAAGTTCTTACAGTTCCTATTGAAACGTTAAAGGGTACAGTTGATTGACTCTTTTACTGGGTTGTAGTAAAGTGGGGGTTTTTAAAGAAGGGGAAAATGATCTATAAATTACTTTTCTTAATTTTTTGTACACAACGTACAATCACTATGCAGTTCATGGCTTCTATCCAGTATATAAAGGGTGAATGGGCAAGGAAGTGTCTTGGCTTGGGATGGAGGCATTAGGGGGCATGGGGTGGTTTGGCGGTGTCTCTGGGCATGGAGGCCATCAGCTGCCATGGGGGTTATTTGGGAACCTACTTAAGACATGGGGGGAATGTGGAGCCATGCGGGTGAGTGAGCATGCTCACCTTGGCATGGGGGGGTCATGAGGGATCATAGAGGAAATGAAGTGGCATGGATGGGGAGTGGAGGGTCTATGGAGGTGTGGAGTGAGGGTTGGAGATCCTTGTTATAACTGGCAGGTGGGCTGAGCAGAGAATTTTCCCAACCACAGCTACCCACCTTTGAGTATGAAAATCCACCTCAATTTCACTATTCAGAAAAGGTTGTTACTTCCTGAAGCTGAAGGGCATCATCATGAGAAAGAAGGATTAGGCACTCCTCCCCTTATCAGCAGGGAGATGCAGAGTGCGGAAAGGAAAGGGAGAAATGAAGTTAAGAACCTGCAGCCAGAGAAAAGAGATAGCAACTTATAACCAAATAAGTTCAATTACATCTTGTTAACCCGAGAAATGATCCTATTTGGGATAACTCTCAAGGCATCTATGAAGCAGTGTTAACTGCCAACCCAAAAACTCACCAATGTTCTTAATCTTTCCTCCTAGAGTTTTGTGCTATAAAAACCTGGACTGTCACCTTCTTCAAGGTGACCAAGAGAATGAGCTGTAGAGACATTTAGATGACACTCCATTTCTTCATCATCTTCTCCACTGCCTGGCCATAATATCCATGCAGCTGAATTACCATTCTTTGCATACTGGGCTTTGAAATCTGGATGCCAAATGATGGAACAACCACTCTTCATTCGTGTCCCGAAAAATGAAACAGCTCTTTCTCCATGCCTCAATGGCAGGTGCATGAATAAATGAATTCATAGTACATTACTAATTAAATTAGCTCCCTGATTCACTCAGCAATCTCTTTTCTTTTCTATCAAACTTATTAATGTTTTTTGAGGATATAATATATAAGGTAGCCAGAGGGGAATCGGTAGAGATAACAGGTGGAATTCTCCATCCAGTGATGCTGGAATTGCGATGGGGCGGAGAATCAGGCGTCAGCCAAAAATTAAAGTCGGCACCGGGTGCCGAGGGGAACGCGATGCTTTGATGCCTCGACAGCGGCGTGAATGCGTTGCATGCCCTGCATCGGCGTTGGCATGCAAATCATACAGTAACACTTGTCTACACATCATTAATGCTCCTGACCCAGTCTCCAGTCTCCCGCAATGCTCTGTCTCTGCCAGGCAGAAGTGTCGCCAGCGCGGTTCACTTGTAGTATTTATAAACCAGAACTGGACGTGGAGGCTGCTGAGGGAGTCAGAGCAGGTAAGCCAAGTTTCCAAAGGTGCAACCATGGCCTGGAAGCCGTGCCACACTGGCTGGGGGTGGGGGTGAGGGGGGGGGGGTGCATCTGCCAGGGCCGGGGGAGTAGCATGGCAGGGATGGGTGGTGGGGCAGGAGGTCTCCCAATGACAGGCAGAGCCAGGCCAGGAGCACGGTGGAGTGGAGGGAAGAGTGTTGGGGGGATATAGGCCGGGGGGTAGGGCTAGGATCAGGAGGGAAGAGGGGGACATGTGGGGGCAGCGGCTTGAGTGCAGGCCTGGGCCACCGTGTAGCCTGTTGGACCTGGATGGACAGGGGAGTACGCACCACGCTAACATGTCTGCCCTTTACCCCCTGCAGAAAATGGATTTCGATGTACAGTCGGGAGTGGTTGGCACCTGCCTGGAAGCCGCAGCTCTGGCGAATGCACTGAGGCTACATGAGTAGGAGCTGCTCAGGGAGGACCCTGCAGAACAGGAGCCTGTTCCAGAGGAGCAGGAGCCAGCCGGTGATGATGGAGAGCCGGCCGCAACGCAGGCTGAGGAGAAGGTGGGAAGGATGCATCGCATCAGGCCTCATGTAAACCGGCAGCGTCTGTCGTACGAAGACCTGCTGGACTGGGCGTGCCGCCGCTGACTGCAGCTGAGCAGGGAGACTGTGTGGCATTTCTGCCGGATCATGGCGCATCTGGAACCATGGGGCATAAGGGGGAGGACACCTGCTCCTGGAGGCCGTCAATGTGATGGTAAGTGTCTCTGGGATGGTGGAGGGTGCCGATAACAGCATTAACGAGAAGTCGGTGTCATCGCCAGACATGTGCTCCACGGGGTTGCGGCTGGGGGCGAGGGGCCTCAGACTGTCCCGTCTTGTTGCCTGGTGAGTTGCAGAGTTGCGGCTTGGGTCGGGGGGCATCGTCCAGTTCTTCATCATCCGGTGGTGACCCTGCAAGACTCAATACAAGATGCATGGTTAGATCATGGGTTGGCATGGTGTGGTAGGGAGGGGTTGACTCACGTGCCATAGGGACACCGCAATGCATTGAGGGCGCACTAGGTTGTGCCATGCCAACCTCCGCCTCTGCAACTGCCCACTCCATCGACCAGGCCAATGCCCTCTGCTCCGCAACGGTCATGGGCCGCAGGTCTGGTGGGTCCCCTCAAGTCTTCTCCTGTTCCCGGCAGTTGTGGGCAGCCTTCTCCTGGCGGGTCAGACAATACACAGTGTGAGACACCCGGACGGTGGCAGTGCAAGGAGTCTGTGGCTAGTGGCCTGTGTATGCGGAGCACCTGGCCATGCAGGGCGGTATGGGTTTTGGCATGTGGTGCAGGGTAGGGTCCGGTCGCCCTCTGGGAGGGTGGGGGGTGAGGGGTGTGGGGTGGGGTCTGTGGACAGGGGTGGTGCCGGGGCACGGAGGTAGTGACTCACCAAGTCTGGTCAGGGTATTTGCCCATCCTAACCCAGCACTGCCTATGGGCGGTAATGAGGCACAGTGGATAGCACTGGTGCCTCATAACACCGAGGAACTGGGTTCGATCCTGGCCCCGGGTCACAGTCCATGTGGAGTTTACACATTCTCCCCGTATTTGCGTGGATCTTACCCCAACAGCCCAAAGATGTGCAGGGTAGGTGGATTGGCCACACTAAATTGCCCCTTGATTGGAAAAAAAGAATTAGCTACTCTAAATTTATTTTTAAAAAAGCACTGCCGACCGGTCTGCTTGTTGGGGGCCGTATGGGGGTGGTGAGGGGTTTGGGGGGTTGTGTGGGATGGGGGTGGCACCAGCAACATGGAGGTGGTGATTTACCCGGGCCACCCTATGGAGGTCATGCAACTTTTTCTGGCACTGCTGCCCAGTCCTTGAGGTCGGGCCCTTGGCGCACACAGCTTCTGCCACTTGTGCCCAGGTGCGGTTGACGTCGGCTGGAGGCAGCCGCCTTCCCACTGGGAAACAGGGGGTGGGAATCTCCGCACCCCCGCCGGGCCAGAGAATCACCGGGGGGGGCGGCGTGAATCCCGCCCCCGCCAGCTGCCGAATTCTCCGGCGCCGGGGCTTTGACGGGGGCGGGAATCGCTCCGGTCGGCGGCCGCTGGCAGCGCCTCCCTCCCGCCAAATCTCTGGCCCGCGATGGGCCGAGCGGCCGCCCGTTTTAGGCCGGTGCCGCCGGCATAAATTAGACCTGGTACTTACCGGCGGGACCTGGCTCTGCGGGCGGCCTCCAGGATCCTCGAGGGTGCGCAGGGGGATCTGGCCCCAGGGGTGGGGGCCCACGGTGGCCTGGCCTGTGATCGAGGCCCACCGATCTGCGGGCGGGCCTGTGCCGTGGGGCACTCTTTCCCTCTGCACTGGCTGCTGTGGACCTCCGCCATGGCCGGTGCGGAGACGAACCCCCCTGCGTATGCGCTGGGATGACGCCAGCACACGCTGGTGCTCCCGCGCATGCGCCACTTCGCGCCGGCCGGCGGAGGCCCTTCAGCGGCAGTTGGCGCGGCGCCAACCCCGCGGGCGCTGGTTTACGCCACTCATCGGCGCTGGGACCGCCCGCCCCGCCGGGTAGGGGAGAATCCCGCCCAGGGTGTCCCTCCTCTCCTCCAAGTCATACAGCAGTATCTCCAGCTCTGCATCTACAAATCTCTGGGCTGCTATCTGGGGTGGCATCTTCTTAGCTGGAATGAGAGTGTGTGGCGAGTAGAACGCTTATGTGCAGCTGCAACTTGTCAGACTCTCGAGTCCCAATCCTGACCGGCCCGAATCCAACGCCAGCGTGAGTTGGGGTGGCACTAGTTCCACGTGGCACGAGTCCTGGCCCATTTGCATGTACAGAATTGCTCCAAGACTGGCGCTGGCATCGGGACCATGGAACACCCGCCATTCAGTCCCAGCATCTCTCAAACAAAGAACCCTGTTCAATATACTTGGAATTCCAAAAGTTGTTAAATAAAATGCCACAAGAAGGTTAATACAGAAGATAGGGGCTCAAGGAGTTGGAGAAATGTATTAGCCTGGATAGAGGATTGGTTAATGGGCAAGAAGCAAAGAATGGACATAAAGAGGGCATTTTCAAGTTGGCAGGCTCTGAGTAGCAATGCAGCAAGGATCAGTGCTGGGTACTCAGCTTTTTACAATCCGTATTAATAACTTAGCTGAAAAGAGATAGAGCAATGCATCTAAGTTGCTGACAATACAAAACTAGGTTGAATATCAAGTTTTGAGGAGGACACAAAGGGAATAGATATAGACAGGTTAGGTGAGTGGACAACAAGACGGCAGTTGGAGTGAAATGTGGGAAAATATGATGCTATTCACTTTGGTCGTAAGAATGGAAAAGCAGGATTACCTTTTACAAGGCATGAAACTTGTAAATGTTGATGCTTAAAGGGACTTGAGTTAATCATTCAAGGAGCGTAAAAGGTGCTGCAAGCAATCAGGAAGGCAATGGCATGTTGGTCTTTGTTACAAGGGGATTGCAGTACAAGAATAGGAAAGTTGTACATTCAGGGTTTTGGTGAGACCACACCTGGAGCACTTTTGTAGTTTTGGTATCCGTAGCAGATGAAGGATATACTGGCAATGGAGGCAGTATAGCAATGGTTTACTAGATCGGTTCCTGGGATAAAAGGGTTGTCCTATGATGAGGTGTTGAGTAGACTGGGTCTATATTCTCTGGGATTTAGAAAAATGAGAGGTCATCCTCTCAAAATGTGGAAGATTCTGAAGCTGCTCAATAGGGCAGGCACTGAGAAATTGTTTTCCCCGACTGGGGAATCTCGAACAAGGGGGACCAGTCTCAGGTTAAAGGGCCAATCATTTGGAAGGAAAAGTTTCTTCACTCATCGTGTTGTGAATCTTTGGAATTCTCCACCCAGAGTGTTGTGGGTCTCCTGTCACATATATTTAAGGCTGGGATAGATAGACTTTTATTCTCTCAGGGAATCAAGAGATATGGGGAGTGGTGGATAAGTGGAGTTGAAGTCAAAGGTCAGCCATAATTGTCCTGGATGGCAGAGCAGGCTCAACAAGTCATATGGTCTACTCTTGCTCCTATTTCTTATGTTCCTCTGCACAATTTCCTGTGTTCTGTTATCTGGTATCTGTGTTTACCTCCTTTCTCTCTTTGTGTATTTTCTGATCCCTCCATTCTTCCACGCTTGAAATTCTTTCGATTGCCTCTCAAATCTGCCCAGCCATTCCCACAAATACATAAATAGGGCCAGTGTGGGAAAATTGGAAGTGCGGAAGTTCTGCCTCAAGCACCAAGGTAATGACCTGAGAGAAAACAGGGGCGAAATTCTCCGTTATCGGCGGAAACTCCGCCGATCGGCGCAAAAAACGGCGCAAATCCCACTTGCGTCACGTCATAAAAATGGGCCGATATTCTGCGGCCCGAAATGGGCTAGCAGCGACGTAACGGGATCCGCGCTTGCGCAGTGGTTCACGCCGTGCAGCGTCATACGCGCTGCACGGCGTGACGGCTCATAAGGCCGCGCAGCTCCCCCCCCACCCGACCGGAACAGCCGACCGCAACACCCGACTTGATGGCTGGCCGTCGCTCTGCCCCGAGGTTCGAGTCACGCGATGTGGAGGCGCTCCTGGATGCGGTGGAGCAGAGGAGGGACGCCCTGTATCCCGGGCACGGCCGCAGAGTTGCCCCACGCCACAGCCGGCGTCTGTGGAGGGAGGTGGCAGAGGCCGTCACCGCTGTGGCCCTAACACCACGGACAGGCACCCAGTGCCACAAGAAGGTGAACGACCTCGTCAGAGCAGGCAGGGTGAGCCTCCCCCATATCCCCCATATCCCCCTCCCCCAAATCCCCCCTCCCCCATATCCCCCCCTCCCCCATATCCCCCCTCCCCCATATCCCCCATATCCCCCATATCCCCCCTCCCCCATATCCCCCATATTCCCCCCTCCCCCATATCCCCCCCTCCCCCATATCCCCCCTCCCCCATATCCCCCATATTCCCCCCTCCCCCATATCCCCCCTCCCCCATATCCCCCATATCCCCCCTCCCCCATATCCCCCCTCCCCCATATCCCCCATATTCCCACTCCCCATATCCCCCATATTCCCCCCTCCCCCATATCCCCCCCTCCCCCATATCCCCCCTCCCCCAAAACCCCCATATCCCCCCTCCCCCATATCCCCCATATTCCCCCCTCCCCCATATCCCCCCTCCCCCATATCCCCCATATCCCCCCTCCCCCATATCCCCCATATTCCCCCTCCCCCATATCCCCCTCCCCCATATCCCCCATATTCCCCCCTCCCCATATGCCCCCTCCCCCATATCCCCCATATCCCCCTCCCCCATATCCCCCATATCCCCCCCATATCCCCCCTCCCCCATATGCCCCCTCCCCCATATTCCCCATATCCCCCCTCCCCCATATCCCCCCTCTCTCATATCCCCCCTCCCCATATCCCCCATATCCCCCCTCCCCCATATCCCCCCTCCCCCATATCCCCCATATCCCCCCTCCCCCATATCCCCCATATCCCCCTCTCCCATATCCCCCATATTCCCCCCTCCCCATATCCCCCATATCCCCCCTCCCCATATCCCCCATATCCCCCCTCCCCATATCCCCCATATTCCCCCCTCCCCCATATCCCCCCTCCCCATATCCCCCATATCCCCCATATCCCCCCCTCCCCCAAAGCCCCCATATCCCACCTCCCCCATATCCCCCATATTCCCCCTCCCCATATCCCCCCTCCCCATATCCCCCATATCCCCCCTCCCCCATATCCCCCATATTCCCCCTCCCCCATATCCCCCATATTCCCCCCTCCCCCATATCCCCCCTCCCCCATATCCCCCATATTCCCCTCCCCCATATCCCCCATATCCCCCCCATATCCCCCCTCCCCCATATCCCCCCTCCCCCATATTCCCCATATCCTCCCCTCCCCCATATCCCCCCTCTCCCATATCCCCCTCCCCCATATCCCCCATATCCCCCCCTCCCCCATATCCCCCCTCCCCCATATCCCCCATATCCCCCCTCCCCCATATCCCCCATATCCCCCCCCTCCCCCATATCCCCCATATTCCCCCCTCCCCCATATCCCCCATATCCCCCCTCCCCCATATCCCCCATATCACCCCCTCCCCCATATCCCCCATATCCCCAAGTGAATCCAGCCCTAACCTTAACCTCTGCAATGCACGCGCAACCGATGGCGTGCATTCATATACCTGCCTAACACTGTTGCCTTTTACCCCTGCCACCACCCCCCCCCCCCCCAGGAGAAGCGCGCACACAACAATAGGGAGCATGTGAGGACTGGAGGAGGGCCCGCTGATGAGAGGCCACTGACCGTACACGAGGAAAGGGCCCTGGAACAGGCTGGCGGACCTGAGGACCGGGAGGTTGCTGATGCAGAGGTCGGGGCCCCACGAGCAAGTGAGCCACCAACAGCCCGTCCCCATATCCCCCCTCCTCTATATCCCCCTCCCCCGTATCACCTGATCACTGCCTGATGTCTAACCATGCATGCTTCATTGTGTATCGCAGGACCAAACGTCCAGGCACCCATCCCCGCAGATGCAGACCGCCCGCAGGATGCCCCTCGGAGACCACGGGAGACGGAGAGACCCGCACCCTCCAGCATGCAACGCCCGCAGGATGCCCCTCGGAGACCACGGGAGACGGAGAGACCCGCACCCTCCAGCATGCGACGCCCGCAGGATGCCCCTCGGAGACCACGGGAGACGGAGAGACCCGCACCCTCCAGCATGCGACGCCCGCAGGATGCCCCTCGGAGACCACGGGAGACGGAGAGACCCGGACCCTCCAGCATGCGACGCCCGCAGGATGCCCCTCGCACACCACGGGAGACGGAGAGACCTGGAGCAACAGGGAGACGACACCCCCGTCACGTGCGGGAGCGACCACCCAGCGATCAGGGGGGCAGCCACAGGCCCCCGTCACATCCGAGCCAGGACACCACTACCCAGGACACCACTATACAGGACACCCCTACCCGGGACACCATTACCCAGGACACCCCTACCCGGGACAGCACTACCCGGGACAGCACTACCCGGGACAGCACTACCCGGGACAGCACTACCCAGGACACCCCTACCCGGGAAGACGAAATACCGGACAGTGACTCAGAGTGGATGGGTGGAGACGAACCCCCACCCCAAAGTGCCATGGACTCAGAGTGGGACGAAGAGCACGACACAACGCCACTGCTGTCACCAACACCCTCCACCATCGCAGAAACACTCACCACGGTTGGGCACTTTAGTGATGAGGCGTCTGGTACACTCACTGGTGCGCACAACACAGCCGTCCCGGTACAGCAGGTGGAGGTAGGAGCAGCAGAGGGACCGGGCGGTCGGAGGGCAGCCCAGGCCAAGCGAACATCTGCCGCCCAGATGGATCCCGGGTTCCTGCAGTTACCACACCCACACATAGATCCGATGCAACCACTGACACGGAGACGAGCGAATAGGGTGACGGGTGGCTTGCGGCGGTTGCGGTCGCAGGTGGAGGAGTCCACCCACGTCCAGGAGCTGGGAGTGGTCCCGGTCATGCGTGCCACCCAGGCTGACACCGCACGGGTGGCGTCCGCGGTGGAGGCAATGGGTGCGACGGTGTCAGACATGGGGAACGGTTTGCGAGGCCTGGGGCCTTCCGTGCAGGCGGCGTCTGTGGCCCAGGAAATGGCTGCCCTCTCACAGGAGGCCATGAGCCAGTGCCAGCGCCAGATGGCAGAGGCGCTCAACGCCATAGACCAGTCTCAGCACGCCATAGCCCAGTCTCAGCAGGCCATGGCCCAGTCTCAGCAGGCCATGGCCCAGTCTCAGCAGGCCATAGCCCACTCTCTGCAGGCCATGGCCCAGTCTCAGCAGGCCATCGCTGAGGGCATCGGCGCCAGTGGCCATGTGCGAGCTGGC
The DNA here is from genome assembly GCF_047496885.1 of Scyliorhinus torazame. Classification (NCBI taxonomy): domain Eukaryota; kingdom Metazoa; phylum Chordata; class Chondrichthyes; order Carcharhiniformes; family Scyliorhinidae; genus Scyliorhinus; species Scyliorhinus torazame. The sequence continues at coordinate 148,551,245 of NC_092719.1, forward strand.
GTCGCACTGTCGCAGACAGGGTTCGACAACCCCTTGGGCTCCATGGCTGCAAACCTGCAGACCCCTGTCGATACCAGCACGGGCCTCCAGGACTGGCAGCGCCAGATGTCGGGGGCGCGTCGGATGGCCAGACCGTTCGCATCCCCCACCCATGTAGAGGCCTGGGGGCCATCGGGCACCCCGAGGGAGGAGGAGGTGGTGTGGTCCGTCCCGGCTCCCTCTGTAGGGGAGGTCCCGGTACACCGCGACACCTCGGACTCCCCCCCTTCCGTCCCAGGTGCATCGGGTGGGCAACGGGCAGGACAGGCTGGCAGCTCGCCATCCCAGTCGCCCGGGCCGCAGCCTGGCCCATCTAGGCCAGGACGCCCCAGGAAACGGCCGCCAAAGGGATCCAGTGTCAGAGGGCAGGAATCACAGGAGTCCACCTCCAGTTCTGCTGTACCGTCTGGGGAACCACGTAGACGTAGTCAAAGGGCCCGTAAGGCCAAACAATTAGACACTGAGTAAGTTGGCACGGGTGCAGGACACAGATGAGTTTTAGGCGCTAGGGCACGTGCATGAACTCCTTTGGTTATTAAAGTCAATGTTACACCTACCGAAGCTGCCTTTGTGCTCTGTCCAAAGTGTGCGGGGGTGTCATGTACGTTGAGCGCAAGTGTGTGTGTGAGGGGTGGTCTTACCTCAGCCCCAGGTGAGTCTGCCCCCTTCCCCCTGGGCCGCCATCAACATCCCCCGGGCAGAGGACGGGACCGTGCGCTGCAGTGTCACAGCCGCATGCAGGGATGGTCCGGGTGGATGGTGGTACTGTGGCCATGGGTCAGACATAGTCCAACGATGTAGAGCCAGGAGCTCATCGGAGGCGGGTTGTCATCATTCTCCATGGCCTGCGATAGACACGCGTCCACCCGCAACTGGGTGAGCCCGGCCCGTTGTGCCACCGGTGGATCGGCAATTGGGGGTGGGGGGGTGGTGTGCATGCGGGTGGGGTGTGTGGGGTTGGGGAGGGGGGTGAGGGTGCTGGGTGGGTGGATGGGTGGGGGGTGTGGGTGGTCGGCTGTTGTCATGGTGTGCGGTCTGTGGCCATACTACCCGATTCCCACGCCCATCTAGTCAGTGAAGCGGGCGTCTATCAGTCTGTCCCGTGCCCGCTGGGCCAGCCGGTAACGGTGGACAGCCACCCGTCAGTGTCTACCCCGTCTGCCCTGACCATTGCCCCCATCCCCCTCATCTGGGAGTACTGGGCCTCTTCCTGCTGCTCCTCCACTCCGCCCTCCTCTGCCTGCGGCACATCGCCCCCCTGCTGGGCTATGTTGTGCAGGACGCAGCACACCACAATGATGCGGCCGACCCTATCTGACCGATACTGGAGGGCGCCCCCAGAGAGGTCCAGGCACCTGAAACGCATCTTCAGCACACCAAAGCACCTCTCGATCACTCCCCTTGTCGCTACATGGGCATCATTGTAGCGGTTCTCCGCCTCATTGCGTGGCCTCCGTATAGGCGTCATCAGCCACGATCGCAATGGGTAGCCCCTGTCGCCCAGCAACCAGCCCCTCAGCCGGGGATGGCGTCCCTCGTACATGCCGGGGATGGATGACCGCGACAACACGAAGGAGTCGTGTACACTGCCTGGGTGACGGGCGCAGACGTGCAGGATCATCATGCGGTGGTCGCAGACCACCTGTACGTTCATTGAATAGGTCCCCTTCCTATTTGTGAACACGGCCCTGTTCTCTACAGGTGGCCGCACGGCGACGTGCATCCCATCGATCGCGCCCTGGACCATGGGGAACCCGGCAACGGCAGAGAAGCCCACGGCCCGGGCATCTTGGCTGGCCCGGTCCACGGGGAAGCGGATGTAGCGGTGCGCCATGGCATAAAGGGCATCTGTCACTGCCCGGATGCACCGATGCACCGATGTCTGCGATATGCCAGACAGGTCCCCACTCGGTGCCTGGAATGAACCCGTTGCATAAACGTTCAGGGCCACCGTAACCTTGACGGACACGGGGAGAGGGTGTCCCCCGCCAGTGCCACGCGGTGACAGGTGTGCCAGCAGGTGGCAGATGTGTGCCACGGTTTCCCGGCTCATCCGGAGTCTCCTCCTGCATTCCCGGTCCGTGAGGTCCTGGTATGACTGCCGGGGCCGGTACACACGGGGCGCCCTCGGGTGCCTCCGTTGCCGTGGGGCCACGACGTCCTCCTCCCCCTCCTCGTCCTGTCGGTCAGGTGTCCCTCCAGCCTGGGCGGCTGCCGCCTGCCCCTCTGCGGCAGCCTGCGCCGCCTCTCTGGCACGCTCCTCCTCCTCCTCCTCCTCCTCCTCCTCCTCCTCCTCATCCAGGGCAACATAGACATGAGCGGCTGCCACCACGGCGGGCAACATCGCTGGATGGTCTGAAAACATGACGGCCTGGTGGGGGGGAGGGGAACGACGACATGTCATCATTGCCCATATCCCCTCCTCCCCCCAGCCAGGTGGCATGGACCGCATGGGTCCAACTGTTGGAGGCTGGCACCTGGCCAGGTGGACCAACTCATTTGCCCTCCCATCACCCACCCCAGCACGGACCCCCCCAACCCCCAACCTCCACCCCGGCACGGACCCCCTCCCCAACCTCCACCCCGGCACGGACCCCCTCCCCAACCCCCAACCTCCACCCCGGCACGGACCCCCCCCCCCAACCTCCACCCCAGCACGGACCCCCCCCAACCCCTAACCTCCACCCCGGCACGGACCCCCTCCCCAACCTCCACCCCGGCACGGACCCCCTCCCCAACCCCCAACCTCCACCCCGGCACGGACCCCCCCCCCCAACCTCCACCCCGGCACGGACCCCCCCCCCAACCTCCACCCCGGCACGGACCCCCTCCCCAACCTCCACCCCGGCACGGACCCCCTCCCCAACCTCCACCCCAGCACGGACCCCCCCCCAACCCCCAACCTCCACCCCGGCACGGACCCCCTCCCCAACCTCCACCCCGGCACGGACCCCCTCCCCAACCCCCAACCTTCACCCCGGCACGGACCCCCCCCCCCCAACCTCCACCCCAGCACGGACCCCCCCCCAACCCCCAACCTCCACCCCGGCACGGACCCCCTCCCCAACCTCCACCCCGGCACGGACCCCCTCCCCAACCTCCACCCCAGCACGGACCCCCTCCCCAACCTCCACCCCAGCACGGACCCCCCCCCCAACCCCCAACCTCCACCCCGGCACGGACCCCCTCCCCAACCTCCACCCCGGCACGTACCCCCTCCCCAACCCCAACCTCCACCCCGGCACGGACCCCCCCCCCAACCTCCACCCCGGCACGGACCCCCTCCCGGCACTCCCCCGGAGCCCAGCCTACTCTAACCACCCCCCCCCCCCCCCCCCGCCGCACACACACACAAGCCGAGACACACCTCTCCTCACGCAATCAGTCTGCGGCCACGCCATTTCCTGCCCAGAGCCAACCCCCCAGGCCGTCACTCACCTCCTCGCTGGTCGGCGTGAGCCTGGAGCACCGGGTCACGCCGATGAAAAGGAGGTTTGATTCACGTCGACGTGAACGGTCACTTCGGCCCATCCGGAAGGGAGAATATCGGCAGGCCGAAAATCGGCTGCCTTGCATAGACCCGTGACATTCTCCGCGGCAGCGGCGCCATTAACGCCCCGCCGACTTTTCTCCCTTTGGAGACTTCGGCGGGGGCGGGGGCGGGATTCACGGCGGCCAACGGCCATTCTCCGACCCGGCGGGGGGTCGGAGAATGACGCCCCGGATTTCACCTCACAATTGTTTAGTTTCTAATTATGCCTTGGTATTCATTTATCATTATACATTGAGTTCACTTAGTTCATCTGATCATTTGCCCTTTTACCTTTTAACATGCAATGTTCTCCTTGTCAACCTTCAATCTTTCGTAAACGTGAGCTTATCAAAAGTTCTGCCATCTATATTCTAACTCGCACCAAGTTCCAATCGCCCTTCATCCCTCTTCTCCCTGCTCTGCATTGGCTACTGGCCCGACATCATTGTATAATTAAAGGGCGGAATCTCCCGGTTGCATTGTGTCCGAAAAGCAGCGCGGCACAACACGACTGGTAGGTGCCGGGAGATCCGAATTCTGGGATCTGCCCGGCTCGCCACACCTCGCGAGACGTCGCAGTGTGAATCCTGCCCATTGTGGGCGGGATCATGTTTTGGCAAATCTGCATATTAGAGTGAGATAGCTCGTCTCACTCATATATGCATTCCCGAACCTACCCAAGTCGTGGGATCTAACTCATTCGCCTTGGAGACCTCGGGCAAGCGCTGTTCAATGTCGGTCTCAACAAATGGGGGCCAGATGGAACAGCACTTGTGGGGATGTCCCAGGGGATCGCAGGCCTCCAAGTACATGCCCTCTGGGCAGGGTGGTACCCTGGCAGACTGGCAGGGTCAGCCTGGCAGCCTGGTAGTGCCAACAGGGTGCCAAATTGGCACTACTCAGGTAGCACTTCCAGCTGGAAGGAGTGGTGCCAAGCTGGTACTGGCAAGCTGGCATTTTCCACGAGGCAGTGATCGGGCCAGGGGGTGCTCTGCGTGTAGGGGGGGACCCCCATAGTGAGCTGGGGCTTGGGGACGGTTTGGTGGTCGCGCCGGAGGCTCAAGGGATCAGGAGGCCATTAAAAATGTCACCTCAATCTCTCACTACATTGAGGAGTTCTGGAGAATGAAGCTCCTCAGTGCAGAAAACGGGGCTAAGTACGGTCATGGTTGCGCATTCCCCTCTGAAGCCCCTGATCAGCCCAAATGGGTGTCAGATAGTGGAGTGTTTCTAGGTGCCCTGAGCACAGGAAACACCCGCTACGAGACTTTGTCCCCATTCGGGTATATTCTGCCTAAAGTTTCATCCTCATTTTCAACTCCCTCCATGACCTCATCCCATCTTTTCTCTGTAACACCATCCAGACAAGTACAACCCCCTGAGATCTCTGTACTCCCCCAATTTGGTTGCTTGTGCATACCTGGGTTTTTTTCATCCCACCATTGGTAGATGTGTGTTCAGCTGCCAGAGCTCTAAGCTCAGTATCCCCATCCCCTATTCTTCTCCATGTCTCCAATTCTCTGTCCTCCTGTAAGATGCTCCTTAAAGCCCATCTCTTTGACCAAGCATTTGATCACTTGTTTTAAAATCTCCTCATGTAACTTGCTTTCAAATCTTGTTCAGCAATACTCCGATGAAATGATTTTGGAAGTTTTACAATGTTAAAGATGCTTTAAAACTATCCGGCCCGTTTCAGTAGCCTCGTCGGGCCCAATGTGACGTTGGGATGAGGCCGTTGAGTCTCGCGAGAGGCCTCTTACAAGGTTTGCGATGTTTGAAACGTCTCGCGAGATTCAACGTAATCTCACAAGAAGTCGTGATCTGGATCTCACCCTCGCAAGGCGAGGTCCAGATCAGCATGTCTATATGAGAAATTAAGCTCATTAGGCTCATTTAAATATACGTTCGCCGGATCCACCCGCCACCCGGGATTCAACAGTCATGCTCAGGAGTCCTCGCCACCCTGGCAGTGCCACATGGGAACCCTGGCATTTTCACGCTGGCATTGCCAGAGTGTCAGGGTGGCACTGCCAGGCTGTCAGTAGCACTGCCAGGGTGCCCTGCTGCCAGGTTGGCACTGCCAGCGATTGGGCCTTTGGTAGGCCTTACCAGGTAGAGTGTTGTTGCCAGGGTCTACCCATGGTTTGGGGAGGTCGAAATGGGGGGGCCCTGAAAGGGGTTTGGAATTTTGTGCCAGTCTTCCAAAAGTGCGCCCTGATCTGCGAGGAATCTTTCCTGTTGGCGAGCTTCAGCAGGAAATTCCGCTAAGTGCAGGTTTGGTGGAGAGAATCTCCCAGAGACCAAAAAATCAGCAAAGGGCCATTGAGATGTAGTGAGATGGAACACCCCACTAACCCTGCCCTTCAGCTGACTTTAACTCAAGTCTGCTGAATCGCATTCATCATCTTTTTTGCTGTTCTGTTCACCTGGTCTCTTGGATGAGAGATTGACTAACCCTGGAAATGGGTGTGGACATCACATAATTGACTCATGGCTGTTCAGTTAAAAGAGAAGGCAGCAAGTTAATTTACTTCAAGGCAGTCTGCATCTCTTAATGGGAAGGTGCATTGTGGCTGGAAGTGGTGAAAGGTTTTTCAATATCCAAACTGGGCTGTGATACTTTGAGCAATAGTTGAACGTGCGAGAGAATAAACACCAATGTTTTCAGACAACGCACGAGAGGTTTTAATGGACGAGGTGGATGTTGTGTGTGTTACTAATAATATAGAAAACACCAATTGCTCTTAAGGGATTGTGCAAACACACTGTGGTTTCATTTACAAAGAGCAGGCACATGTGAACATATATACATACATAAAAGAATGTGAGGACTCAGCAGCAGGGCTGTGTGCCTGTGCTCTGTTTCAAGCCACAGTGAAACTGCGGCTGGATAATATAAAATACTTTCCTTAACGTGATGACGTGCTGATGTCTAAAGGCATATTACAAATTGCCCTTTCTTTGACTTACCCCCCTTTCAACAAAATATAACTATTTATAACACATGTTCACTTTTGGTTACCAATACATACGCTCAGATTTTGTAATGGTAACCTTGTCTGGAGGTTTATTTAATTGTTGACAGTGATCTTACATTGTCATTCTTGGATGCTGTTCCCTGTTGCATTTTGGATCTTTTCCAAGATGCAGTAGGACTGCATTGTTGTTGAGTTTCTGGAATGGTCCTGATTTGTCTTTGTGCACTTCATAGAACCTTGGTTCTGAATGAATCCTTGCCACCTCAGCTGGTTGCCATTGACCTGCTGTAGGATCCTGGGTGTCCGTGCTGTAAACTTGGCAATTATGCAGCCACATTTTGATTGTGCACATTGATCATCTTCTCTTGCAGTTTTAAATGCTGCTCGCTAGTCTCTGAGGTTGTGATATCCAACTAATTCCATGGATTGTCAACAGAGTATGACATCCCAGTATGCTGGTAGACCTGTGACTGCCAAGCCTTCAGCCTTCATGATATAGAACATCCGTGGCACTCCAGGACTATGGAACCTGCACACAGAATTAGTGAGCTGTTGTACTCTGATGGTTTCACAGCAGTAGTTTTCACCATGGCTTTCCATGAATGTTTATGCATAAAATCATGGAATAGAATTATGGAATCTCTAATTTACAGAAGGAGGCCATTCCGAAAGTGCACGACACTTGGAAAGATTATCCTACCTAGGCCCAAGCCCCGATGCTATCCCTGTAACCCAGTAACCCCCCCTAACCTTTTGAATACTTAGGGGCAATTTATCATGGCCAATCCACCTAACCTGCGCACCTTTGCACATGATTTAGAATTCCTAGGCATAGTATGCTGGCACTAGCTGTGGCATTAATGAATAGCTACCAAGGGCAGATTGTTTTAATTTTCACAAACACTTTGGATAGGATTATGGGGCGTCATTCTCCGCCGGCGGGAGTCTCCGTTCTGCCGGCGCCCGGGGGTTTCCCGACGGCGTGGGGGTGCCCCACAATGGGAAACCCCATTGACCGGCCGGTGTTACGGAGACTCCCGCCGGCCGGTCGGCGCAGAAATGGGGCGGGGCGGGTAGGAGAATTTTGCCCCTGGTATCCATGTTTCCCACGGGATTGGCCATGTGAAACATGTGTTCACCCGCTCTTCGGTTCATCATGCACAAACTCGGGTTTGGGTGTCCTAGTAAATGCTTCCACAATTGGGCTTAGGGCCTGTACGTTTCGCTGACCTGCAAGGATCACTTCATATTTACATTTATCTTGAGCAGCTTTTCAATTCAATACATTTTGGGCTTGTCAAGCAGACTTTTGTGGAATTCTTCCATGGGAGTGGATGCAATTGAAGACTCAACAATTTTGTCTGCTCGCTCTGTGTTTAACCTGATTCTAAACCAGTCTTCCAATATAGTCCATTCTTCACCAGCGGGATTCTGCATTGTGCGGCAGCGCACGCACGCCCATGGGTTTCCCAGCGATGTGGGGTGGTCAAAATGAGAAATCCCATTGGCAAGATGTGGGAATGGAGAATCCTGTTGCTGGTGAGGGCACACTATCCAGGAAAACTCCAGGGATGGGATTTTCCGTTCTTGCGACTATGTGTTGATGTCGACGCAGAACACAACAACAAAACTGGCATTTAACCTGGATCGATCAAGCAACTTTGGAAGGGGTAGTACCGGTACCACATGGAACATAATTGATTCCAATGAAAAACGGTGCGGAATTCATCGTGTCTGTGATTGACACTTGGGAGGCTGACAAGCTCCAGCTGCATATACACATAACAATCCCCACACACACTCATCCCAGCCAAAAAGATGGCACTGGTTGTGCTGGAGCGCGCCCATACAGCTGATGAGTTGGTTGGGGCCAGAGGGCACCTGGGGAGATGCCCTAGGTGGGACACCCATACGACCTGTGGCCCTAAGTTCACAGTGAGCTGTCAGCAGCATGTGCAGCTGCATGGCTGCCTTTCCGGCTGTGGCAATGGTGTTCCGTGCCTGTTCACCCGACCCAACAGCCCACCTCCTGGCCACCCCGACTACTCCCCCCGGCCCTGGCAGAAGCCCCCGGCCAGCGGCATGACTGTGAGCAAACTATGGCGATGTTGGACACTTTCTGTACCCCCTCTCTCTCCCTCAGCAGCCATGACACCGATTCACAATTTTTTAAAAGCACAAGTGAACCGCGCCGTCGGGAACTCGGTCCATCAGAGGCGGAGCATCGCAGAGGCCCCGGAGAATACTGGGTCAACCCCGCTAATGACATGCAAATCGCGTTTACTGTGCGTGCGTTGTGGACCGCATTGACGTTGCTGTCGAGGTGACTGAGAATAACGATTTGGTGTCAAATCGGCCTCTGCTGCAATTTTAGCATCGGAACAATCACGTTTTGCTTTTTCGTCGACAGCTAACGGGAGAGTCCCATCCCAGATCTTTAGGGAATCCTTCAATCTTTCTGCTTTTAATCCAGACAAGTTCAGCCTGTGCAGACCTTCATTCCCAATTTCTAGGCAAATTGTTGAGTCTTTTTTTTCTGTTTCAGATATGCTTAAATCAAGAAACCACAGTTCTGTGCGCTAACTTGGTGCTGGTGCACTAGGTGCTTTGTCTCAGTCCCCTCAAAGGATCCTCCTGCTTACTCGCTCTTTATTCGAGCACTCTCCCAGCATTGTGTCTACAAAACCTTTCTGCACAGGTAGCGCACTAAGTTCTCAACACTCTCCGACACTTTGAAACTATTGTGGTCTTACCAAATTATTGGGGGTTGAAGCATCCCTTGTAGATGTGTACTATGTTGTACCTGTATTGAACCTTGCTGCTGGGCTGGGCCGTATGTTGCTTAGAAGAACTGCTTCAGACCATGTTGTTAATAATGATATAAAAAGCACCAGTCACTTATAAGGGATTGTGCAAACACACTGTCGGTTCATTTAAGAAGAAAAGGCACATGTTCTGGGCACAGTTCACAAAGGCTAGAATGAGTCGAATTTTTGAAGGGGTGGATGATATATGATAGATGATAGTGTTTGGCGGGGGGTTCAGCACATCATGCGCACATATTCTGGTCATGCTCAAAGCTGATGTATTTCCGGAGGTCATTTTCTGAGACTATGTCAGCAATTCTGAATATTGGGTTGGAGCCGTGCCCATTGGTCGTGATATTTGAGGTTTTGGTTGTGCCGAATCTCTGGGCGGGGTGGGGCTGACATCCTGGTCTTTGCCACACTGGTGGTAAGGAGGCAGATCCTCATGGGCTAGAGGTCGACTACATTGCCTTGGGGTGGCTGGGTGACTTGATGGAGATCTTACACCTCAAGAAGGTTAAGGTTACTGTGAGAGGGTCAGTGAAATGGTTTTTCCGCAGATGGCGGCCGTTTATATTGTACTTTAAAGAGCTAGTCACTGTTAGCTATTAGGAGGGGGGAGGATGGGGTGGGTGGGGGGATTTACTAAGTTTTACTGTTGTAAGGGAATGTGGGGATGGGGGAGGGGACTCTTACTGTTTAATTGTTAATCTGTGTTTTTGTAGGTTTTGTATTAAAATAGTTAAAAATGTTAATAAAAATATTTCCCCCCAAAAGTCTCAAACATTGTTCTTTACTGAAGTTTAGATAAAAGAATTGCACCCTCCTGCTTACAACCTCATTTTTCTTTCCTCCATCTCCTTCTTTTAGCATCTTGTCCTGTTCTCCATGGCTTTTCTTCATTCTCCAGTCATGTTTAATTCCCGGAGGAAGCCGTTCCAGGCTTCCCATATCAGAAAGGAACTTGTTTCAACAAAAACTTTAAAATCAACAAGAAGTGACTTCAGCACCAGCCAGATCACTCCCTATAGCCGAGAACAGGAATGCTCCAGAAATGCATACAATTGTACCACCAGCCAGAAGAAATAATCCCAACACCTAACCTGCTTGTAGTTCCTTTCAAGAGGGCTGGTGGGGGTTCTTCAGCCTGTCAATGCTGCATTCAGCTGTATGAAGTTAAGAAGAGTGCGGTTTGAAAATGTCAGCAATAGCATCAAATCAGCATTGCCCACCGACTGATCTCGTCAACTGCCTGCTCTGCATGCTGCCGGAAATTGATCGGGTGTAGACATAAAGAACCCTTCCTCAAGATGGGTTTCGGTGCATTTTCCCAATTGGAATCATGCTTATGCATCTCATACCCATTTCAAGCATTATTAGATCACATGGTGATTAAAATACAGACACTACACAGCCCAATTTCTACCCTCACCCCCACTTCCCATCTTATGACTCTGTGGCTTTTTAACATGCTGTTTCTGACCTCAATAACTGGCAACTTATCTCAAGCTTACTGAACTCCAATATAGCCAGTCATAGCCAATCCAAGGATTGAATGAATATGCATGTGCTAATGGCCTTTCTTCTGCCATCACACTAAATTACCGAATAAATTAGGTTTTCTATTCCTGCACTTATTTTCGTCACCTCTTTGTGGCTCTTTCCTCAGAATGACATGGTTTAGTCCACTACACATTGTCATGCTCATATTCTAAACTCATACTAAAGTAAACGTAATCTCATTGTTTTCTTCAAGGACATAATAAATAATGTATTCATGAACTTTCCCCACATGTCATACCTCTGCCTGAAAAAATTAATTTCTTCTGTAACTTCATATTTTTCCAATAAATACAGAAGTAAAATGTTACCTCATAATTATTATTATTTATATTAGATACAGCCTGTCATTATGGTATCCTCTGTAGATTAAGATGTCCATTAATTCTCCTCACTTCTTTTTTCCAATTATGGGGCAATTTAGCATGGCCAATCTACCTACCCTGCATATCTTTTTGGGTTGTGGGACACACAGACATGGGGAGAATGGCAGTGATCCGAGGCTGGGATCAAACCCGGGTCCTCGGCACTGTGAGGCAGCAGCGCTAACCACTGCGCCACCATGCTGGCCTATTAACTCTCCTCACTAAGCAGTGCTGATGTTACTTCAATAAAATTATCAACCACTTAATTTCTTAACTTCGCTACGTTAACTTCAGTAAGTTTGCTACCATATTAATGGTCAATATTCATGACCATCGATTAATTCGTAATGAATTTCTCCTCTTTGGTTCCTCTATTTTCAAATCAACTACAATGAATGAATTCCTTCTCAGCCCATGCTGTAACTCATCTCCATAAACAATAGCCCCACTTCTCTCATTTCTCAATGGTTGATGCTTGAATAGATTATTTCATAAGAATACTGAGTAAATTAGCTCAGTTGTTTCTCCATTGATTCTATCAACTCAATTACCTAAAATTAAATAAATTACATCTCCTCTTTCCTCTGTGCTCATTCTTTGTCCCATCATCCAGAATTTGTGTTGGTTTCTTACCTCTCTTGAGGCAGAATCTTCAGTCCCTCGATGGGGCAGGACTGGTGCAAGATTAGGCGCCCGAGAGGCAAATTTTTAGTCTCACGTTCTATCCCCACCACAATTAACTTTTGAAAATGAATATTGTGCATTTGCACGGAAATTCTCCCCCAACGGCGGGATGTCCGCCGACTGGCGCCAAAGCCGGCGCCAATCAGACGGGCATCGCACCGGCCCAAAGGTGCGGAAGGCTCCACATCTTTGGCGGCCTAGCCCCAACATTGAGGGGCTAGGCCGACGCCGGAGGGATTTCCGCCCCGCCAGCTGGCGGAAATGGCGTTTGTTTCCCCGCCAGCTGGCGCAGAAATGCAGCGCATGCGCGGGAGCGTCAGCGGCCGCTGTCAGTTTCCCGCGCATGTGCAGTGGGGAGAGTCTCTTCCGCCTCCGCCATGGTGGAGGCCGTAGCGGAGGCGGAAGGGAAAGAGTGCCCCCACGGCACAGGCCCGCCCGTGGATCGGTGGGCCCCGATCGCGGGCCAGGCCACCGTGGGGGCACCCCCCGGGGTCAGATCGCCCCGCGGCCCCCCCCAGGACCCCGGAGCCCGCCCACGCCGCCTGGTCCCGCCGGTAAATACCAGGTTTGATTTACGCCGGCGGGACAGGCAATTCCTGGGCGGGACTTCAGCCCATCCGGGCCGGAGAATCCAGCGGGGGGTCCCGCCAACTGGCGCGGCCCGATTCCCGCCCCCGCCCAATCTCCGGGAGCGGAGACTTCGGCGGGGGCGGGGGCGGGATTCACGGCGGCCAACGGCCATTCTCCGACCCGGCGGGGGGTCGGAGAATGACGCCCATAAACTCTGCATTTATAATTACAGATTTATTTTACATGAAAAAGGAGAATATTATGATACTGATTTCATGGTCTCATTGTTCTACATTTTTCACAGGATATGAAATGAATGAAAATGAAAATCGCTTATTGTCACAAGTAGACTTCAAATGAAGTTACTGTGAAAAGCCCCTAGATATAGAATCATAGAATCATAGAATTTACAGTGCAGAAGGAGGCCATTCAGCCCATCGAGTCTGCACCGGCTCTTGGAAAGAGCACCCCATCCAAACCCACACCTCCACCCTATCCTTGTAACCCAGCAACCCCACCCAACATTAAGGGCAATTTTGGACACTAAGGGCAATTTAGCATGGCCAATCTACCTAACCTGCACATCTTTGGACTGTGGGAGGAAACCGGAGCACCCGGAGAAAACCCACGCACACACGGGGAGAATGTGCAGACTCCGCACAGACAGTGACCCAAGCCGGGAATTGAACCTGGGACCCTGGCGCTGTGAAGCAATTGTGCTAACCACCGCGCTACTGTGCTGTCATATGGATGACATGACATTCACATTATCATGTGAAATATGGCTCACGTGATGCAATGCTATGTATTCCTGCAACAGTTACTAGATGATTCGATGTGCAGTTTACGCAATCAATATTCATTATGATAGAGTAGATTCGATTAAATTGCATTCTTTTATATCATTTACTGGTTCACAGTTTTGAAAGCATCATGTAGATGTACAAATTTGTAAAACTATCTCATAAATAGAATGATGAATTAAATAAATGATGGGAAAGACTGCAATGTAAATACATGGAAATCTAAATGCATGTCAGTATGTGTGGGTGTACAAAGAACAAACAAAGAAGAATACAGCATAGGAACAGACCCTTCGACCGTCCAAGCCTGCGCCGATCACGTGTCTTATCTAGACCAACCGCCTGTATCTTTCTGTACCCCGTCTGTTCATGTGCCTATCCAGATAAGTCTTAAAGATCGCCAACGTATCTGCCTCAACCACCTCACTTGGCTGTAGGTCATTCTAGAAACTTCATTTCCACTGCTAAAGCCTGTTTATTTACTTATGCAGCTTCATGAGTAGTTCATTCGGTTTTTTGATGTCCTGGTTTGCCTAGTGGTTTTACCTGCCTTGTGAGCGGGTGTGAGGATTTGCACCACTAGCTGGTGTGCCAGCTTTCCAGCACCATCCTGACTCAGGGCATTTTCCACAGAGGTGGGATCAGGGGCAGAAGGTGGGTAGACAGCCAATTTGGCTGTCTTGATGGCCAGTTAGGAACATAGGAGCAGGAGTACACATTTAAGCTCATTGAGCCTGCTCCCCCATTCAATACCATCATGGCTGATCATCCACTTCAAAGCCTTTTACCCACACTATCCCCATATCCCTTTATCTCAATGATATTTAGAAACCTATCAATCTCTACCTTAAACATACTCAAAATGAATGAGCTTCCACAGCCCTCTGGAGTAGAGAATACTAAAGATAGACAACCCTCTGAGTAAAGAAATTCTCCTCATCTCAGTCCTAAATGGCTTCCCCTTTACTTTTAAAATTGTGTCCCCTGGTTCTAGGCTCCTCAACCAGGGGAAGAAAACTGTGGCTTCGGGAACAGATCAGGTGCCTGGAAGTGGTCACCCAGTGGCAGACAGGGACTGGGGGTGCCATTGTTCCAGTCAGGCTTTGATGATCTCCCGATCTATGAGGCCATAGCTGTGGCCACAGGCCACCCTGAGGTTCCCCCTTCTCAATGGTGGGCCGACTGTTATTGTCATTTTTCAAGTTAAAAGTTTTAATATTTGTTGACGGGGTGCCTCAAGGTGGAGGCTCCCTCTCTCTAACCTTGCCTGAAATTGCAGACTGCAGCTTCAGAGCTAGTGATCCATCTATTGGCCCTCCAGCTTTGAGAGCCCATTCACCACCTTTAATTGGCCAGCTAGCATGCCCTTTGGCTACTAATTTGTCAATTCAGGGAAAATCACTGCTGGGGTTGGGGTCCCAACACATAATCCCAAATCCTCCCTTTGTCTTTTCTGATTCTATACCATTCTTCCGCATTCCAAACCCTTCTAGTGCCCTCAGTAAATGAATATTCTCTACTCCCCTCCTGCCACGTCTTTCCTTTTCTCCATTGCACCCTTCTCTTCGACATCCCCTCCTCCAATTCTTTTTCTCATCATTAGCGAACATACCTGAGTACATTCGTCATGCCACTCCCTGGTTTAGTTTAAGAATTTTTTAAAATTTAACTCTTCCTTTAAACAATCTTCTGCTTCTTATACATATTTATTCTCATCTGTTCCCTTCGTGTTGGTATTCACAGTCTCATTTTACTCTGGCCTCTCCATTCTCACAGCCTTCAGGATTTCGTTTTGATTTTCATCCACCCTTTCACGTTCATGCAGATATTTATCAGTTAATTATACCTAACTCATCTCATGTTTCAATATTTCTCATTGCCTGTGTACTGCCTGAACTGCAAACATTTCTTTCCAATTTACTTAATTGTGTTAGTGTCGCTCTTTCATAAATGTTCCCATGCCTCATCATTGCCTTCTTGCCCCATTTTGTTTTATAGAACTAAATCCTTTTTGTATTAAGGCATACAGGTCCACAAAACACTCCCAGAGGGCAGGAATCCAGCCCCATCTGCCGCTGGGATTGTCTAGTCCTTTTGCTGGCCTGCCACATCATCTAAGGTAGGACCCGCCATGGCACAGCTGGGAAATCACGCCTGGACACACTGTCAAAATATTTACCGTTCTTTGTGACCTACATTACTTTCAGCCCTGAGTCTGACTTTGGATGGACCGGTATGATTCTCTATTTTTCTCTAATTTATCAAAATATCTCTTCCATTATTCTCTTTGTATTGCATGGTTTTCTACAATATACTTGAATAGGGTTATTCCCTGACTCTAATCAGTTGTCGCAGAATCAACCTTCACTTCCCATCCTTCACTTAAATGCAGTAGATAAACCCCATTGTTCACACTGTGAATTCTGATAAACCCCATTGTTCACACTGTGATGTTGTCACTGGGATAGTCTGCACCAGTTCTGTAAAACCTAGTGGTTTCACCTCTTGTTTCAAATTTTGTTTACATTTTAACCTGATAATATTATATTTGTGCACATTGCTTTTATAAATCCTGGTTCTGTTTCAACTACAAATATATTTAATAACAATGCTTTTTAGATATTAAAATGATTACAGCATCAAGTAATGGATTTTCTCTCAATGACATAGAATCAGTTTATAATGCTACAGCAAATTCAGATCTGGCATAATGTGTTAATTCATCTTCAGATAAATCATCCTGGAGCAATTGAAATAGATAGCCTAGGCAACAGATTTTGCAATCTATTGTGTTAGTTCTGCCAGAGTACATTGTTAGTGACTAGTTGCCAGCTATGTTTTGATCACTTTTCTTCACAAATTCAATGGTTCCTTCCTTAAATGTTGTGTGCTATTCTGTGGTAGCAGCCTCACATAAAGGAAAGATAATCTTAATTTTCTCAGGCATAAAAGAAAAACAGAAAGTATTCAAGAGCTAAATTCCTGACTTGGGCATTGCTCACACCAAGGGTGCTCACAAAGAGTATTGATAATGAAATTGCAGACCTGTGATGATGTCTGGCTGGGTTGAAGTGATGTCTGAAATGAGTCCAAAGTGTGTTTTATAGAGACTGTTAGAAACAAGGCACCCAGGAACTTCCAAACATTAAAAAAAAACTATTTACACATACAGTGTCAGATAAACACAAGGCATCTGCTTCGGAGTTCTAGAGACGTGATCTGACATCATTGATGATGCATCTTAACTCTTAACATAATAGCTTTTAACCCTACATATCACATATATCCCCAAGTCTTTCATTCTATTCACTAACAATAACTATTTGCTCTTCAGTAACATTAACTATTAACATTAACTATTTACAAATCCTACACCCCGACAAACCTTACAAGGGCAACACGGTGGCATAGTGGGTAGCACGGCTACCTCACAGCGCCAGGGACTTGGGTTCAATTCCGACCACGGGTGACTGTCTGTGTGGAGTTTTTACATTCTCTCCATGTCTGCGTGAGTTTCCTCCAGGTGCTCCGGTTTCCTCACACAGTCCAAAGATGTGCAGGTTAGACGGATTGGCCATGCTAAATTGCCCCTAAGTGTCCAACGGTTAGGTGAGGTTACAGGGATCGGGCAGGGATTGGGCCTGTGCAAGATTGTTTTTCGAATGGTTGATGCAGACTTGATGCGCCGAATGGCCTCCTTCTGCGCTGTAAGGACTCTATCCCCCCCCACCCACACAGTCTCTTGGACCCGAAACATCAATTGGAATCCCCAACTGTGTTCTCAGCTCTCTTAGTGGATGTGTAAGATGTATGTTCGCCTTTTTCTTACTAGACCACATTTGAATCAGCAGAGATTCCTGGTTCTGTTGTAAAGAGTAAAGATGATGAACAGTCATTCTCTTTTCCTTTTTCTTCTTTGTACCCTCTTTGGAAGTCATGCTGTCGGCCGCTCTTCCTTTGAGAAATGAGAACAGGCCAGCTGCGGTGAAGATCTATCTAGCTGTAGTGGATCTGCAATTTTCTGATTCAACACTTCCATTTCCTAGTAAAAGTATGTTTTGCTGAGGCATATTCAATTTTTCCCACACCTTGAATGAAGTCTTCCCAATGTTTCATTCAAGAATGGATATGATGGACAAATTA
Organism: Scyliorhinus torazame; assembly: GCF_047496885.1. Lineage (NCBI taxonomy): Eukaryota > Metazoa > Chordata > Chondrichthyes > Carcharhiniformes > Scyliorhinidae > Scyliorhinus > Scyliorhinus torazame. Next base: position 148,568,726 of record NC_092719.1, read on the forward strand.
AAAAAATGAAGATTATTCTCAAACTCCTTTCCTGAGGCTAAGTGTTGACGCCGGGGCAGGATTCGTGAACTTCTAAGACAGCAAATCTGGCGCCGCACCTGGACCGATTCAGCGACGGTTGAGGGGCTAGCACCGGCGCCATGTGGAACACAATCAATTCCAATGAGAAATGGTGTGGGATTCGCCGTATCTGTGATTGATCCTCAGGAGGCTGACAGACTGCAGCCTGTAATTGATAATATGGAAAGATGCGTCATTTGAAACATGGAAGTCTGGCAATATCTGGTCTGAGAGAAACATTAGAGGATACAGGGAAAGATCCCACAAAGGGTTAACAGCAGGTGTCAGGGAAGGATTGTAAAATGGAGATATCCTTGGTCAAGCAGGCTTAGCAAACAAGACAAACAGGATTTTGAATGAAGCCAAAAACAATGGCTCACACTTTCATTGAAAGTAACTATCTTAGTAAGGATCTGGAAAAGAAAGGATGAGATTCTAGGTGTGAAAATTTGCTAATACCAGGTAAATTAAAGAGAACTGGAGGTTTATCAGTCTCAGAGAAACTTAATTCAAAGCCAAAATCAAAGTCAAAATTGAGCTGAGGACACAATTGGAAAATAAAACTACAGAAATGACAGGAATTAAAAGTAACACCTCTTGAAGTCAAAGCATTTTGAACATCACAAAGGACACAATGCAATCAGATCTATGAGATGAAGTCATGTCAAAATGAATACTTCGTTGGATTAGACTGTTTTAGATCAAAGTTCCTTTTTACAATCAAAGAAAATAAGAGTTACTTTACAATAACATCAAAAAACGTAATTGTTAGAAAGCAAATATAAACCTCGAGACCAGGGCAGGAACTATCCAGAACCAAACCTCAGAGAGAGAGGGGAGATGCAGAGACAGATTACACAGTCAGCTCGGTCATGGGAAAGACAGGACACAGCAACCAAGCTAACCAGCGAATACATCTTTAAAAGACCAGACTTTAAAGAAGATTGATTGTCAAGTTGGGCCTGAAGGTCCCTTCAACCAACCAGAAGGATCCAGAAGCAAGATCTTTTTACTTTTCTGTAAAGACAGTGATTGCATCTTTTAAAAAGAGAAAAAAAAAATATAATAATAAAATAACTTAAAAGTTTTAACCTGAAACAGTGGTTATTAGTCTACTTTACTTACTTAGCAATGCGGGACCCAGGATCGATGCTACTAAGTGGTAAGTAGATGATGGGTCGGCGAGGGCCAGAGGGCATCTAGGGGGATGGCCTAGGGGGGACACCCATAGACCTGTGGCCCTAAGTCCACAGTGGGCAGTCAGTGCCGTGCGCAGCTGCCTGGCTGCCTTCCATGCTCGGCCACCCCGACCCCACAGCCCACCTCCTAGCCACCCCCCGCTACTCCCATCAGCCCTGGCAGAAGCCCCCAGCCAGCGACACAACTGTCAGCAAACTATGGCGATGTTGGACACTTTCCGTACCACCTATCTCCCCCTCAGCAGCCACAACGCCTGTTTCCCGATTATCAAAAGCACAAGTGAACCTCGCCCTCGGACCTAAACGCCAGTGGAGGCGGAGCATCGTGAAGGCCCCGGAGAATACCGGGTCAGGCCTGCTAATGATGGGCCAATGGCCTTTACTGTACATGCGTTCTGGAATGCATTGACGCTGCTGTTGAGGCACTGGACAATTGCAATTTGGCGTGAAACTGGCATGCGCCAGGGTTTGAGCGTCAAAACGGAAATCTCTGCCCAATAGCATTTCCCGATTCCGGTGTCGGTTGATGGAGAATCCCGCTTCGGAACTTTGGACAGGCAGCTAGCATTCCTCACACTACCAATCCAAGTCCATCTCTACTACTTAGACACTGTTAAGCAGCCTCTCAGGAGGTTGGGGAGCTGGGAAAATGATGGGGACATCAGGTCAATATATTTCCTCAAATCAGTCCAGCCACCTGGGAGGTTTCCAAGCAGCAGAAATAACTATGGCTTGACTCCCAAAAGAATGGATTCAAGCAGCCAAATTGGCCAAATACAGGACTGATTATGGGTGATTTTTCCAGACTGCTGGCACTTTTTCCAGCAGTGGAGTACCTCAAGTTCCATGGTGCCTGTTATATTATGTGGTCGTAATATGTCGTTTCTCTTTGCTTTACTCCCAGAATGGTCTGATGGTTGTATTTCAATCAAACTATCAGTCTTCAATTTAAAGCAAATAACATTTAATGAATAAGGAATATATATACCAATGAGTTTGCTCACTCTCCAAAACTATAACTGATGATAAAGTCACTCAGAAGAAGTATTAATTATATTTAATTACAATTGCCAACTGAGCTATATCTCTCTAACACTCTGCTATCTAGTAACCCCTGGATCGAAGAGGCGGGAAGATCCTCTGAGTTCAGTTTATATACATGGATCTAGTGCTGCCATCTAGTGGTTGTCTAACACTGTGATGTAGTTGTTAACCCTTTACACACCAGCCGATATACAGATCATGACATCCCCCCCTTTTTCTTAACATAATTTCTGTGTATCAAAGAAAAATGTATAACTATATAACAATGAATTATGAGATGTATATCTGTACAAAGCAAAAATTAGTAATTACTATATACAACAATTAATATATTACAAGTTCAGTCTGTTTGGTTTCTTTTGTCGTCTTATCTATCTTCTGAGCTGACGAAGTGGTGAAGATGATGTTTTCACTGGCTTGTGCATGTCATCAGTATTTCTGGTATGCATTAATGTGTCATGAAAAATTGATGCAGTGAAATTTAAATCAGGAAAAATTTGCTGGTATAGACAAATTTTTTGGAATGCACACCAAATATGACTGTTGCTTTTCTACCTTCCTTAACACTGGCAACTGGTCTGGATTCTGTAGTTGAATGGATGGTAAAGTAGTTCTGAGATCCCGATTACACATTTGAGCCGGTGAGAGTCCAGAAGATAGTGTGTAGCTCTATAAGATAACAACGCAAGATGAATATCTGACGTTGAATCTATAGCTTTGCTGATTAACTGTTTGACTATGTGAACACCCTTCTCTACCTTACCGTTGGACTGAGGGTAGTGAGAACTGAATGCCACATGCGTGAAGTTGTACTTCATTGAGAACTCAGTCCATTCAAAACTGTCAAAGCATAGACCATTGTCCGACACGACGGTGTCAGGTACACCATGCCTTGAAAATGTTTCCTTGCATGCTTTAATAACTGAGTTTGAAGTCAAATCCGGAAGTTTCATTACTTCTGGGAAATTAGAGTAGTCATCAATAATTAAAACATGGTCATGACCAGTCGAATGAAATAGGTCAATTCCTACTTTGGCCCAAGGAGAGGTAACTAATTTGTGTTGTTGCAGAGTCTCCTTGCATTGCGCACATTGGTGTTTTTGACAAGTTTGACAGGTGATAACCATGACAGTAATGTCGCTGTTTATTCCCGGCCAGTAGGCTGCCTGTCGTGCTCGTCGTTTACACTTTTCGATCCCGAGGTGTCCCTCATCGATCTGATCTAGAACAAAGACAGTGTGGAATTACAATTTGGTCAGATCTCACGAGTAAACCATCTACAATCATTAAATCTGACTGAATGTTTCTGTACTGAGGACATCGCCCTTTCGGCCACCCATGTTGAAGATGGTGAATGACCCTTTGTAGTGTAGCGTCCTTCTTGGTTTCAGTTCTGATTAAATTTAACTTCTGATCTGATGCAGGTAGGTTTTCTGCACAGAATGCCGCCTGAGCTTCGACATCACGTATGAATTCAAATGGTTGTTAACCCTTTACATACCAGTAGATTTACAGATTACTACAGTGCCCTCCGGCGAAAGGTAGCCTTGCTGTGGCTTCCTGTGGTGGGGTGGTGGAGGAGCTCAGTGGCTGAAACTCCAAGGTTCACGGTGAGGCAAAAGACAACCCGAAGCCCCAGCGCTGCCACTTGTTGCTCTTTTTAGCTTTAGTCTATTTGCTCTGTTTACGTCACCTTTGCTCATGAGTCGCCAGGTATCTTTATGATAACGCCAAGTGGTTCAAGTTCAGGTTATGATTAATAATACAGCACACTGCTTAGTAAGGATTAAAACAACGATCATTTATTATATACAACAAGCAATATTAATACCCTAATACTACTTTCTATATAATAAACCTATCACTACTGGCCAATACTTAACTTAGGAAGAGCCCACTAGGTCAGGGAAATGAATGGCTTGTCCAATTCAGATCTGGCCCGCGGGATTCAAAAGGCTGCTACAGGTCGGTGGCTAGGTGTCTCTACCGGGTAGCGATCGCTGGATTCAAACTTACTATTGCCGGTGGCTGGTCTTGCGAAGGTCTCGAGCAGGCGAAGAGGAGAGAGAGAGAGATCTGAACTTGGACCCTCACTTTTATAGGGCCCAGGGACTTCCTGCCTCCCGGGGCGGCCCTTGACCCTGAGTCCCAAGTGATTGGATCTCTGGGGTCGATGTGTCCAATGGTGAGGCGATTCCTCAATCGGGGGGTGGTCGCTCACCTGTCTTTGTTTCGGCCACTGCAGGCGCCAACAGGTCTGGCCCGGTATTCAATTGCTAATATGTTGCAATTGTTCCAGGGGATAGCCGATTTAACTGTGGATGTCTGAATAGATGGGCTGCAAACCATCCTGAATGCAACTGCGAATACCTGGGTTGATGGGCTGTTGATAGCCCTGAGTATCGATCTGGGCTACCTTCCCAGAGCCGAATATGCAAAACTGTCTGCAGCTGCCTGCTTGTGTCTTCTTGGCTGCTTTTCCCAGCAGTCTTTCGGGTTAGCCGTTTTAAACTGGGTTTTGGCCAGATTAATCGGAACGCAGCCATTTTACATGGCTACACACTAGAGGGCTTTCGTCACCATCTGGCAGTGCTTTCCTGCTTGGTCCATCAATAAAATGTTACGCTCACCCTGCTGAGCAAGCCTTTGAGATGTCACGGTGTTCTCCTCATTTCCTCAGCAGAAGCCACCTCTCACGGTGATGCTGCCGAAGCTACAGAGCAGCAGCCCTTCCTTTGGGCCAGCAGCATGCATAGGCCCATTTCCCAGTTGGCTGCCTACCCCACCTGATGCCTTCACATGGCAAAACAGTGTGCAAAAGCTCACCTCACACTGCTCGATTCAAATCTCACCACAGCAGATGGTTAAATTTGAATTCAATGAAAATCTGAAATTAAAAGTCTAATAATAACCATGAAACCATTGTCAATTGTCGTGGAAACCCATCTGATTCACTAATGTTCTTTAGGGAAGGAAATCGTCTGTCCTTACCTGGTCTGGCCTACACGTGACTCCAGATCCACAGCAATGCGGTCGACTCTTAACTGCCACTCAGTTCGAGGGCAATTAGGGGATGGACAACAAATTCTGGCCTTGCCAGCAATTCCCATATCTCATGAAAGAATTAAAAAAGAACAAATGTTAAGTATGTGATCAACATATACTGTCATTTTTCTTATTTTCTCTCTCACATGCACAAATATACTGAAAGCCGCTCGGTGTACTTTTGAAATTACTCAGTAAAATGTAAGTATTTTAAACTGTGCTCTTATAAAAGCACACGGTGTGATATACTGACATTGATAGAAGATTGGCTCACTAACAGGAAACCGAGGGTAGCCATAAATAGGTATTTTTCTGGTTGATGGGCTATATGGAGTGGTGTGCCACAGGGATCAGTGATATGTATGTTTACATGTACGTAACTCTGAAAAATAGTCAGTAAAAAATTACTAAGTCGAAGAAACAAATAGTCCATCAAGACAATTGAGGGAACATTCTGTTCAGAATGTACAATGGAAATTTAGTTTTCAGGTAACAGTTCTGGGCTGTTTCAGGTAACCGAAGCCAACAGGATGCCCGAGCAGTGGGATTCGCCACCATCGCCGGCATGCCCCGGGTCCAAGGGGTAACCGGCGAGATGCATGTCATCCTACGAGCACTTGCAGATGACAGGCCAATCTTCACAAACCAAAACCGGTCCACCCGATGAACATGCAGCTGGTATGTGACCATGTGATGCTCATCAAGCACATTTGCACACAATACCCGACAGTGTGTACGATGCCTTCATCCTGGCACAGTCGACAGTCCCTGGCCTCTTCGAGGCACACCCCCGGCTGTTGGGTTGGCTCCTGGGTGACTGAGATTATCCACTGCTGTCATGGCTAATGACGCCGAACCGCAGGCCACACTCCGATGCCTGTTGGGGTTCACTGAGGGAGAATTCAGAATGTCCAATTCACCTAACAAGCACATCTTACGGAACTTGTGGGAGGAAACCGGAGCATTCGGAGGAAACCCACACAGACACAGGGAGAACGTGCAGACTCCGCACAGACAGTGACCTAAGCCGGGAATTGAACCTGGGACCCTGGCACTGTGAAACAACAGTGCTAACCACTATGCTATCGTGCAGCCAGCCCTGTTCTGGGCCTCGGCCACTGCCTGTACAGATTTCCTCAGCCTTGAACATGTTGACCCATGGGGGTGTGTGGGGAGGGGAGCTAGTGGTGGAGAGGGCTTGTGGTGATGGGAGTGGGGGGAAGTGGTGTGGGGGTGGCCCGTGGGTGTGGGGGTGGTGTGGGGGTGGTGGTGGGGATGGTGGTGCAGGAGTACCATAGGGAACCGCAACTCAGCCAGGTCTCATTTCCTGGCCTGATGCCGGCCTCTGCCCCGGTTACAGCCCTTTCTTCGGGCCCACCGACCACGTCCAGTGCCCTCTGTTCTGTTGCGGTCAGGGGCCGCAGGTCCAGCGGTCTCCCTTCAGTCTTCTTCCTCCCTCTGCGATCGTGTGCGGCCTTCTTCTGGGGGTTTGGGGGGGCGGGGGGGGGAACAGGTGGGACATAGTCTGATGCATGCACGTTGGGGTTGGGTAGCTTGTGGCTTCAGTAGCCAGGACACCCAGCCATGGCAGCTGGTATGGGTGCCGACATGTGGTGCAGGGTGGGGTTCAGCTGCCCTCTGGGTGGGACGGGGGGGGTGGGGGGTTATGGGTGTGTGGGACGGTGCTAGGGGAACAGTGCTGCCTCCTGACCATGGCTGCCCTGAAGAGGTTGTGCAGTTTCTTCCTGGACTGCTGGGCGGTCCTCCTGGTGTTGCCCATGGTGCTGCTGTCATGTGCCACCTGTATCCAGGCCTGGCGAATGGTGGCAGCTGGCAGCCTCCTTCCCACCCGGGGTACAGAGTGGCCCGCCTCTCCTCCATGGTGTCCAACAGGGTCTCCAGTTCAGCATCTCTGAATCTTGGTGCCACTCGTCTTGCTGCCATCTTGTTGGCTGGGATGGTGTGTGTCGGGAGAGGAGCACTTATATGCTTGTCAGCCTCCCGAGTGCCAATTCCGAATCCAGCGAATCCGACACCGTTTTTCATTGGAATCAGTTGTGTTCCATGTGGCGCCGGTGCTAGACCCTTAGCGGTCTGTGAATTGGTCCAGGTACGACACCAGTTTTTTCTCATAGAACTCCATGAATCCTGCCCCAGCGTCAACACTCAGTGCGGGATTCTCCGATTGCCGAAGCCAAGATCGCATTCGACGATTGGCCGGAGAATCCCATTTGACAGCGAAATCGGGGGCGGGACCTGTTTCCGGATGCTCCACCCCTTCCAAAACGGCGTCACAAAAGCTGTCGGGACGGCCTCAGGGCGTCACCTGAAGGCCCCCCCCCCCCGATGCTCTGCCCCCAATGAGCCGACTTCTCAACGGTGTGGTTCGCCTGTGGTCTGACGTTTCGTCAACCTCGTGTGGTGGTGAAGGACTGTGTCCAGCACCGCCACAATTGTGGGAGAGCCATTCCGCTGGCCAGGGGGCTGGGGGGGAGTGGTGGGGGGTGGTCCGGGGGTATCGAGGGGGGTTACAATGGGGGACTATCTGGCAGGCGGGGTCCGCGCGCGGCCGAGCCATGTTGTACTGCGTGACAGCTGCAGGTCACCGCAATGCACATGTGTGGCCGAGGACCTGGCAATTCTCCATCCATATCTGCAGGGAAAGCGAGGGGTTTTACGTGGAGCGGCTGCTAGCCCCCCGCCCCCCCCCACAGGGCGGAGCATCGGTGCGGGGCCGCCGCCGACTTTTTGGTCGTAATACTAAACACAAGCTCCGGACATAGCCTCAAAATCGGGAAATCCAGCCCAAAGTCTCAGGAATGGAGAATCTGGCCCTCAATATTTCAATGCTCGTTCAATCTGTATTATGGATATAGAAATTTAAGTTGCTGAGAAAAGTCGTGTCAAAATTTCAAATTATATTTCTTTGGAAAACATTTTGAGCATTTTGTGGGGCAGAGCTAGAGGAACCACCATGGCCATAATTAAAAATTACGGAATATACAGAATTTACATAAGAAGTTTTCAAGATGAGCATAAAAATTTTTAAATTGACCCAAGAATCTATTCGAAAGTGACAACAGGAAGTATGGTTTTGCAGATAGGAAGTGCACAGAAAATTAGAGATTGAGAAGAGCAATAGTTTCAACACCCATCCTGGGAAATAAAACCTATGTTTCTCTAGTCTGAAAATATCCACTACCTACTGCTCTGTTTTATATTCTTTGCCAAATTTCTATCTATACTATCATATTCCTTTTGATACTTTTATCAGCAACCCTCCTACATGCCACCTTTTCAAATGCATTTTGAAAATCAGTACACACATCTACTGCAGTTCCTTTATCAATAGAGTCCATTATTTCCTCAAAGAACTCTATTAAATTTGTCAGACATGACTCGCCTTTTACAAATCCACACTGACTGTCCTTAATTAACCTATGTCTTTCTCGGTTGGTATTAATTTTATCCCATATAATTGTCTCTGAAATCTTATTGACTATGGAGCTGTGTTGGAAAATAGACAGCATGCAGTGATAAAAAGAGATCCCTTACTGCTTCACTGGCAATTGATGTTCATAAACAATGTCTTACCCTGATTACAGAAATTGGTTGCATTTTGTGTAGAGTAGAGATCCACTTTTTGATCACAAAATTGTCAACTGTAGGTGTTTAATGTTGACTTGAGAAAAACGTCTGAAAATAAACATTACAAAGCCTCAATATGACCTCTGTACACTTAGACTACAGTGCCATTGCTTTTTAATTAATTCGCCATATTACCTTAACATTGAAAATGATCAGTCTCCCTGTGCTAATTTTAACTCCTTCATTATGGTACTCACTCTTTCTTTCAACATTTAATACATTGTATTTCGTAAAGTTACATTTTGTTTGCCATTCATCTGCCCAGTAGCACAGTAAATCTAAATCCTTTGATGTGTCTTTCATGCTTACCGCTCTCTGCAGTTAATGTTATTTACAAATTTAGCATGTTACAGTTTCTGATTCCAGGTATTATAAGAGGCAACACGCTCCCTGCAGAGCTCCATTCAACACGTCCTCTCTATGTACCTTACAAGCATTGTGTTTCTAATTTCATACCCAATTTCATTTTACACTCTAGGTTCTCAAGGATTCTTGGTTAATTGGTAAGCTTTCATGTAAGACTTCATTGGCCTTTATGGCCTTTAGGAAGATCAAACCAAAATTATCATGGAGGCATGAATATTCAAAGAGTTGGCGTTAAATTGGGAGGCATGGCAAATAGCGTCGGAAGTTACATAGATAGACTAAGCGAGTGGGCAAAAAGTTGGCAAATGTAGCTCAGTATGAGGAAGTGAGTCATCCTTTTTGGATCCAGGAAAGACAAATCAGAGTATTTTCTAAATGGTGAGAAACCGGGAACAGTGGAGGAGCAAATAGATTGTGGAGGAGCAAGAGATAAGATGGATGCGTCTTACAACATAATCAGTCCTTCATTTTTGTGAGCACAACTTAATCTTTTTGCAAATCTGCACTGCACCGAGTACAACAGCGAAAGAGTCAATTACCAATTCATCAACTGTCAGTAAATATTTCTTTGGGGACAATTTTAAGCTTATCCCAAGAGACTATTATGATGATGATGATGATATTCCTGATGCAGGAGATACAAGCTGCTTCCAGTATATCAAGTCTTTATCAATAGTGATGTGCCTGATTCAATCTCCTCTTGTCAGTAAGTGTCTCTTTATATACGTTCAAGTAACCATCCAATCAATGCCCGCCACCTGTATGTACTTAACCTCAATTGATACAATTTACATTCTGTGCTATCTTCTCCCCCTGGAGGAAAGCATTGTATTAATTGGCTTTCGCAATTTCCAGATAGAAATAGTAGCTAGATAGACACAAGGATCTAAGATGTGAGACCGCAGTATAAGTTATGAGACAGACCTTCAGTGATGCCAGGTTACAGTGCTTCCAAGGCAAGAAACAAGGTGCTTTATAATAGTCCAGAGGATGTTGCTTGAATATCAAAGTAGGAAATATCATTGGCCTCTTTGTGTTTCAGTTTTCCTGACAGCTTTCCTGTCAATCAACTGACCACATACTTATCTTTGTTGTCCTTGTGAATTTATTAAACATCTAAACATATAAACGGTTCATCTTATCTCCTCTGCAATTTATTTGCTCCTCCACAGACGGTCATTGAGGATCACTGCCACATCCTCCTCCTACCTGAGCTGTCATACTGTATTTGATAGTTTCTTCCCAGTTATTCCATGAAGACATCCTTTTGTCATAACCCCCACGAGGACCACAGGGAAACAATCATGGATCTCCCCGTGGAACCCGTGGAGTACGGGCTCCCCAAGTGGGGGGGAGGCGGAGGGTACGGAGACCAACCAACTGGGGTTCGTTATGAACAGGGTATAAAACCAGGCCTGACTTAGGGCCTGGTGAAACAAGTCCTCCCAGCTAGGATTGCATGTGGATACTGTCTTATGCAGACTATTGTAAACATATTGCACTTCAGCGCAAAGTTTAGTGCTTGTACCATTTGTTTTTTTGTAGAAATGTGTTGTGAACTGTTTTAATAATCAGAGTATCCACACCCCCCCCACCCCCCACTCCCCGTACATTGGTACTAAGGGGAAGGTAACCTGTTTCTCGAACATAAAATTAGTGTTTGTACCTGTGGTGAATGCATTACTGCTACCATTCACCATTGTATTACATTACATTATATTGTATTATGTTGATGCCCTTGTGAGCTCCGCCTATGGCTCCGCCCCCTCGGGGGAGGTATATAGATCTGCAGCCTGTAGGCGGCACTCAGTACAGAGCAGTCGCAGGCAGGCACAGTTCTAGCTGATTAAAACCACTGTTCACTTCAACTCTCCGTTTTGTGTGAATTGATGGCCGCATCAATTTAATCAGCTACAATATCGCTACAGAAGCAGCCCTCAAACCTAATCAACTGGAACTCGACCCACAGGCAGCTGAAGCCAAAGGAATTTTTTCGCACTGGCTCCGCTGTTTTGAGGCCTACCTCGCCGCCTCCTCCTCGCCCACCGTCACTGAGGAACAGAAACTGAGTCTCCTCCACGCCCGGGTGAGCCACAGAATCTCCGTGCAGATCGAGGAAGTGACCATGTACGCAGACGCGGTCACGATCCTGAAAAGGCAGTATGTGAGGCCGGTGAACGAAGTGTTCGCGCAGCAACCCCTCACCACTCGTCGTCAACGCCCCGGGGAATCGCTGGAGGAATACCTACGTAACCTGAAGGTACTCGTTTGAAGCTGCAACTACAAGGACGTCACGGCCTCGCAGCATATGGAACTCGCCATCCGGGACACCTATGTGGCTGGAGTCCGGTCCAACTATGTCAGACAGCGCCTGCTCGAAAGGAGCGCCCTCGACCTAGAAGAGACGGTAAAACTATCCACCTCCTTAAAAGTAGCTTTTCAGAGCCTCAATGCTTTCCCCTCCGACCACGCGACCCCCTCGTGGACACCCGACCAGGGGGCTGCCCTGCTATTTCTGTGGCCAGAACCAGCACCTCAGGCAGCGTTGCCCGGCTTGGAATGCGACCTGTAGCGACTGCGGCAAGAAAGGACACTTTGCTAAAGTCTGCCTGGCCAGATCCAAAGCTCCTAATTCACTGGCCCGACTTTCAGACTCACAGGCCCGCAGACCCCACAGCGTGGCTGCGTGCCTGCCGGTACCACCCCCTTCGGACGCGTCATCATCCTCGTGCTGTCTGTGGGGGCAGCCATCTTTAACCCTACCCGACATGTGCGACTCATGGGGACCGCCATCTTGGCCGCATCTTCAACGCTGCCCGACATGTGCGACCGGCGGGGGCAGCCATCTTGTGACCACCCCACCACCTCCGACCACGCCAGCTACCCGCAGCTCGGCGCTGTCACCCTCGACCAGTCATGGCCCAAGCATCTCAGGAACTCGATGATGACCATCTGGGTCAATGGGCACGAAACGCCCTGCTTGTTTGACTCAGGGAGCACGGAGAGCTTCGTACATCCAGACACTGTAAGGCGCTGTTCTCTCCAAATTTCCCCCGCATTCCAAACAATCTCTCTCGCTTCCAGATCGCATTCACTGCAGATCCGGGGGTACTGTGTCACGAACCTCGCGATACTGGGCGCCGAGTACGCCAATTTTAAACTATATGTCCTCCCCAATCTCTGCGCTCCTCTCCTGTTGGGACTGGACTTCCAGTGCAACCTCAGCAGCCTGACTCTGAAGTTCGGCGAGCCCCTACCCCCTCTCACCGTCTGTAGCTTCGCGATCCTTAAGGTCGCCCCTCCCCCGCTCTTCGCGAACCTCAGCGCCGACTGTAAACCCGTCGCCACCAGGAGCAGGTGGTACAGTGCCCAGGACAGGACTTGAATCAAGTCAGAGGTCCAGCGGCTCTTGAGAGAGGGGATCATCGAGGCCAGTAATAGCCCCTGGAGAGCCCAAGTGGTGGTCGTCAGGACCGGGGAAAAGGACCGGATGGTTGTAGACTACAGCCAAACCATAAACCGGTACACGCACCTCGATGCGTACCCCCTCCCCCGGATAGCGGACATGGTGAATCAGATTGCACACTACCGGGTGTTCTCCACGGTAGATCTGAAGTCCGCATACCACCAGCTTCCAATCCGCCCAGAAGAATACCACTACACGGCCTTTGAGGCAGACAGCCGCCTCTTCCACTTCCTCCGGGTCCCCTTCGGCGTCACCAACGGGGTCGCCGTCTTCCAAAGAACGATGGACCGAATGGTGGACCAGTACGGGCTGCGGGCCACATTTCCGTACTTGGACAACGTCACCATCTGCGGCCATGATCATTAGGACCTTCAGAAGTTTCTCCAAACCGCCCAAGCCCTCAATCTCACCTATAACAAGGAGAAATGCATTTTCCGCACAACCCGACTGGCCATCCTCGGTTATGTTGTGGAAAACGGAGTCCTAGTGCCCGGCCCCGACCGCATGCGCCCCCTCCTGCAGCTCCCCCTCCCCCACTGCCCCAAGGCCCTGAAAAGATGCCTCGGGTTCTTTTCATACTATGCCCAGTGGACATGCCCGCCCACTTATCAAAGCCACCATCTTCCTCCTGACGACTGTGGCCCGCCTGGCCTTCAGCCGCATCAAGGCAGATATTACCAAAGCCGCGATGCACGCGGTGGACGAGTCCATCCCCTTCCAGGTGGAGAGCGACGCATCAGAGGTCGCCCTCTTCGCTACCCTTAACCAGGCAGGCAGGCCCGTAGCCTTTCTTTCCCGTGTCCTCAACGCCTCCGAGATTCAACATTCTTCAGTCGAAAAAGAAGCTCAAGCCATTGTGGAAGCTGTGCGTCATTGGAGGCACTACCTCGCTGGTAGGAGGTTCACCCTCGTCACCGACTAACAGTCGGTAGCCTTTATGTTCAACAATACACAGTGGGGCAAGATCAAGAAAGATAAAACCTTGAGGGGGAGGATCAAACTCGCCACCTATAACTACGATATTGTATATCGTCCAGGGAAGCTCAACGAGCCCCCAGATGCCCTGCCCGCCAGATGCCCTGTCCAGCGCCAGCGCGCAAGGTGACCGACTCCGGGCCATCCACAATGACCTCTGTCACCCGGGGGTCACCCGGCTTCTCCACTTCATCAAGGCCCGCAACCTTCCCTATTCCACTGAGGAAGTCAGGGCCATGACCAGGGACTGCCAAATCTGTGCGGAGTGTAAGCCGCACTTCTATCGACCAGATAAGGCCCACCTGGTGAAGGCATCCCGGCCCTTTGAGCGCCTCAGCATTGATTTCAAAGTGCCCCTCCCCTCCACTGACCGCAACGTGTATTTTCTTAACGTCGTTGACGAGTACTCCCGCTTCCCCTTTGCCATCCAATGCCCCGACTGACCGCGGCCACTGTCATTAAGGCCCTGCATAGTATCTTCACCCTGTTCGATTCCCCACTTACGTCCACAGTGACCGGGGCTCCTCGTTTATGAGTGACGAGCTGCGTCAGTACCTGCTCGGTAAGGGCATCGCCTCGAGCAGGACTACCAGTTATAACCCCCGGGGAAAAGGACAGGTAGAGAGGGAGGACGCGACGGTGAAAGGCCATCCTTCTGGCCCTACGGTCTAGGAGTCTCCCAGTATCCCGCAGGCAGGAGGTTCTCCCCGACGTGCTCCACTCCATTAGGTCACTCATTTGCACAGCCACGAAGGAGACCCCTCATGACCGCCTATTTGTTTTCCCCAGGAAATCCACCTCCGGGGTCTCGTTTCCGTCCTGGCTGACGACACTGGGGCCTGTCCTCCTGCGAAAGCACGTGAGGAGCCATAAGTCCGACCCCCTGGTCGAGAGGGTCCAGCTCCTTCACACCAACCCCCAGTATGCCTACGTGACGCACCACGATGGCCGACAAGATACAGTCTCCCTCCGGGACTTGGCACCCGCCGGTACCTCTGCGACCATCACCTACCCCCCCACCCTACACCGAACAGCACACCCGCACCTACATGGCCTACACCCCTCCTCCCCCCATCGCCGACCTACAGGGGTGAAGCTCCAGAAGACATGCTCCCAGAGTCAACACCTGTGCCCGCAGTGATGAGTTCAACACCTGTGCCCACAGCGACGAGTTCAACACCCCTGCCCGCAGCGAAACCAGAGCTCTGGCGATTGCAGTGAACGACCAAGGTACCGGACAAACTTGATCTGTGAGCCCACTTCTCCCCCGCTGGACTTCAATTTTTAACAGGGGGTGAATGTGGTGAATGTATTACTGCTGCCATTCACCATTGTATTACAGTACATTGTATTGTATTATGTTGATGCCCTTGTGGGCTCCGCATATGGCTCCGCCCCCTAGGGGGAGGTATATAGATCTGCAGCCTGTAGGCGGCATTCAGTACAGAGCAGTCACAGGCAGTCACAGGTCTAGCTGATTAAAACCACTGTTCACTTCAACTCTCCGTCTCATGTGAATTGATGGTCGCATCAGTACCATTTGGCCTTGTATATATTTTTACTGTTTTAACAAAAAGGTATGGCCAATCCACCTTGAGTAGCTGCAGCTGCTCTCTGTCTCTGCTGCTGAGTGCTCGCTGTTGCTGACATGCCTGCAGGAAGGAGAGCGAGAGGGAGGAGAGGGGACGGAGAGAGGAAGGAGAGAAGGAGGGAAGGAACAACGACAACAATAGGAAGGTGGCTGCAAAAAACAAGGTGGGAGTAAAGCCCCTTTTACTGTCTGTTTGCTGGGCCCCTCCCGGGCTGTGGGCCCGGCCCTGCCCAGTTCTCCCAACTGTCAGGCCTTCCTCATTCCATCTTGTGAGCTTGTTTCCGGGGCAGGGACATCGAGTGGTTGCTGGGCCCCTCCCGGGCTGAAGATCCCATACACCAGCAGGGAGGAGATCGGTTCCATTGGGTGGTCGTTCCAGGGTGGAGCACAGACTGTATTTTGCTGAGCCCTACTTGGGCCGAAGACTTCTTTAAACCAGCGTCACTTACCTCAGTGTGGTGACCTAGGGTGGGAGCACGGACTGTGGTTTTTTTTTGCCGGGCCCCCTCTTGGGCTGAAGATCCCCAATTCTCCCACCCTCCAGCTTCACCCGGAGTCTCAGGAGTCTCTCACCTTGGGCACCATTCCATCTACGGTGCCCCACCCTCCTATGTTGCTGACCTCCTCCAACAGTGCTCCCTGTTCTCTCTTCTCTTCCCTTCCCTGATTTGCTCCCCCATATACCTTCCAAGGGGGAGAGTATGTCATCCCACCTCGCTCTTCCCCTGACAACCCCCTTCCCACTATCTATTTCGTCAATTAAATTCCAACGTGACAAAGCCCACATTGAGGTGGGCCTGGCACTTGTCCTGACGGCCACTCCACCTACGCCAGTGGCGGGGCCGACCAGAGCCACCTATGCGGGTCTGGTAGCCTCTTCGGCCTCCACTGCTCCCACAGCCCCGCCACCTTTCCGGTTTTTGACCCGAAAGCTGGGCGTAAAGTGTTACACTCACCCCACCGTCACCATAGAGGCGTGCGTTCGCGCGATGGCCGGGGTCCTCGGCCCCTCGGCCATTGTGGCTGCCTCTCAGGATGTACAGGAAAGTCGTGTTCTTCCTGAGGGCCGAGAGGACGGTTCACCTTGCCCTTGAAAAGGGGCTCGCAGTGGGCGGGACCTACGTGGCAGTGGACCCTCTTGAGGCCACTGCCGAGCGGGTCATATTGTCCAATGTCCCGCCTTACCTCCCTACCGAGCTCCTCCTCCCCCATCTCCAACTACTGGGGGAGGTTCGTTCCGAGGTAGCGCCGTTCCCTCTCGGCCTGAAGGACGCCCCCCTCAGGCACATCTACTCCTCCCGGCACCAGACTTTCATCCGCTTGGCCCGGGAGGATGTATTAGAGGGGGGATTCGAGGTCTCCCATCTAGGGGAGACCTTCCGCATCTTCTGGTCTGCAGATGGCGTGCGGTGCCACGCCTGCAAGAAGGTGGGACACGTGCGGAAGAACTGCCCTGCTTCCAAAGCCACCACTGACACCAAGGTGGTTGCGAGTGGCACCGCCGGTCCCTCTCCCTCCATTGGTATTACCACCCCGACCCTACAGGGGGACACCCTGCCGGCGCAGACTGGCCGGTCGGCTGCCGGAGTGGAAGAGGGAGGGCATCCACCAGGCCGCAAGGCTCGAAAGAAGGCAAGGCGGGGATCGGCTGTAAATACCCCCGACCCCATCTGCCTAGAGACCCCTGCGCCCTGAAACCCCAGCCTGGGAGCCAGTGTGGGCACTCAAGCTCATCCCAGGCCCGTTGACGCCTCAGCATCGGGTACTGGGCACGTTGTATTTTTGGCTCGGGTCAGCAAGGGGGGGGGGTGGTGATGCGCGTGCTCCCAGGCCGGCGCAAAAGACGGCAACATCTCAAACCCGGGGGCAAAGTGTTGAGGGAAGGGGGTACGTTGCGAGAATGGAGGTTTCTTCGGCGGATCTCTGAAGAGGTGCAGGTAGGTCTCACAGTTGCTGGGGAGTTTCCAATCCTGGTATCATGTCGTGGTGGGTGTTCCGATATACAAACGAACCAACATGGTTGTAGATGGTACAACTCTGTTTTATTATTCTGTACAATAACAACTGTTAACTTCTGGCTGTGGTTCGTACTTCACCAGTTAACCTGTGGACCCAGCCCGAGCACTAACTTAGAGAGGCACTCAGCACATGGTGTATGTCTGAGTGGCACGCTGTGAGCTCTGTGCTCTGAGCTATCTCCTGCTGGAATGAGCGGGAACTGTGGTGTTCCCTGTTTTAGAGTGCGTGTGTTCACACTGGTGATTGGCTGTGATGTTGTGTGTGTGTTGATTGGTCCGTCTACCTGTCCATCAGTGTGTGTGTGTGATTGCACCATGATATGTTAATGTGGATATCATGACAACACGGACATCAGGGGATAGACAATACCATTGCCCATTTAAGACCTTTGTGTTGGTGGCCCGATTAAAAAAGTGATGTAACCCATTATGTCGAGAATTGCCTTATCTGTGTTCAGAACAATCCTGAATGTTACTCAAAAAAAGGACAATTATGTTACACCCGACCTATGAATGGCCCTTGGACAAATTTGCAAATCGATTACATTGGCTCCCTTCCCCCTTGCAGAAATGGTTTCAAGTACGTGCTGGTTGTAATCGACAACTTTACGAAATGGCTAAATGGGTAGAAGCATTTCCCTCACGGACAAACACAGCAAAGGCCACCGCTAAGATTTTGACCCAACAGATATTCACACGCTGGGGTCTCCCCCGCAGCATTGAGTCAGACCAAGGTTCCCACTTCACTGGCAGAGTCATGCAAAATGTTTTAACAATTTTTGGGATCAAGCAGAAATTCCATATAGCATATCACCCCCAATCCAGCGGCATTGTCGAGAGAATGAATCGAACTTTGAAAGTGACCAGTAGGAAGCTGGTGCAACAGAACAATACCACATGGGACACCGTCCTCCCATTTGCTCTCATGTTGATTCAGAACACCGTTTCCAGTTCCACAGGTTTCACCCCCCACACTTTCATGACCGGACGGCCCATGAAAGGAATTGAATATTTATTAGGTCTCGATTTGGCACGCCCCACAGTCACCGCCCTCACCCAAGAAAAAGCAGTCCAACAAGTCACAGACAATATTAAAGCAGCACAGCTCGCTGCAGCTGTCTGACTAGGCGCTAGGAAAAAGCAGAGTAAAGCCTGCTTTGACAAAACCATCCACCCCGGAGAGTACACAGTCGGTCATCAAGTGATGGTTTCACTTTACAACCCCAGTTCTTTCCTCTCCCCCAAATTTGCAGGACCCTACTCCATTTCGGACAAAGTGAGCCCCTCCGTGTACAAGATAACGTACCCCAATGGTAAAACTGGTTGGTTCCACATCAACCAACTCAAAGTCTATGGATCCCAATGTAGCCACTCCCACCACATCTCTCTGGCAATAGGAGATGATCATGCCCCGCCCATCAAGCACGGTAGCATTGTGGATAGCACAATTGCTTCACAGCTCCAGGGTCCCAGGTTCAATTCCGGCTTGCGTCTCTGTCTGTGCGGAGTCTGCACATCCTCCCTGTGTGTGCGTGGGTTTCCTCCGGGTGCTCCGGTTTCCTCCCACAGTCCAAAGATGTGCAGGTTAGGTGGATTGGCCATGGTAAATTGCCCTTAGTGTCCAAAATTGCCCTTAGTGTTGGGTGGGGTTACTGTGTTATAGGGATAGGGTGGAGGTGTTGACCTTGGGTAGGGTGCTCTTTCCAAGAGCCGGTGCAGACTCAATGGGCCGAATGGCTTCCTTCTGCACTGTAAATTCTATGAAATCAACAACCTAGTCCAACCCCCAACCCTCCTCCAGCCATGCCGGCATTTAACTCTCGACCACGCCCACAGACCCGAACTTGTCTCCTCCCACAGGTACAGACTTTCACCGTGAACTTGTCTCCGACGACAGCGAGAGCCTCCTGGATTTGATTACTATCCCTGAACACTGGCGCCATCTCTCTGCCCCCAGTCACCCCAGTCCCCGGAACCACGACTTAGATATCTTTGACCCCCTATGTGCCCTGCCCCAGCCACCGCCACAGCCACCACCCGACCACAGTAACTTGCCCTCTACTTCCACCGCCCCTATGCCTCACGACAAACAAGCCCCTCTTTGGTACCGCGACAACTCTTGCAGACTAGTAAGGCACGACGATTCGGGATTATCTGACGGCCCACGCGGCCAAGGCACAGAAATGGCAGACACGAGTCTGGCAACCGGGAGATAATGATGATTCAGATACTGACTCTCGTTTCGGTAATGCTTTTACAACACTGTTTGGTACAGAACCCTGAGGTGTCCAGAAGATGAGAAAGAGACACGCCTAAGTATTAAGGTGTCCAAAGTTCTGATGGAGCCTGCCCGCCTTTTTCCTTCTTCTTCTTCCACTACATTCTTGTCGCCCGACACAAAATTACTCTTCGGATTCGAGGGTACGATACCCAATGTCAGTTAAAGGCACAAGTTTGTGGGGAAACAGATCACTGTTCTCCCAGTCTTTATGACAAGTTTCCGCACAGCTACAAACCCTTACCATCCACTCAAGTCACCCAGGTAGGGAGTAACCGCACTAATCCCCGCCCTACCTGAGGACCCCAAATGCATCCGGTCAGTTAAGCTCGGGTAGTGGAGTAACGGCACTAACCTCCGGCCTACCCAGGGATTCCTCCCATTCTTATCCTGCTGCGACCCACACGCACCTCATGTTCTCGTCACTTCATACGCTTTGGAATGGTTCTCTACACTCTGCATTGTCTTTGGCAGGCCTTGGTTCCACCTTCTCTACTCTCCCTTTGGTTGTGGTATAAAAAATGCATTTTGCCACGTTCTGTACGCTCACGCCTTCTTTCCTTTACCTCCCGTAACCCCCTGGTCGCTCCCCACCTGCTATTTACACATATGTCACAATTGGTTGCTAATCACTACTGCTGCACACGCTGCTACACGCGAACTACCTCTGAACTCTGGGACGAAACTCCACAAAACTGTCCGTCCTGAAATTTGGCTGGTTAAGATAAGTCTCAACCATCACTGGTCACAAGTAAAGAAAAGACTGGTCGAAGAAATTGTCCGTCCACTCACCGCATCGACCACAAGCTGCGAGAGTCTCTGTATTTACAAATTTGCATTTCTTGTCTCTCCAAAATGGTATTTCAAAAAAAAAAATGAGGGAGTCACACATGGTGAAAATCATAACGGGTAATTGGAGTAAGGAGAGAAAGACTAATAAAACGAGATAGTAACCAAAGATAATAAATACTATGCTTGCACCCCCAGGATTACACGGAAAACAGAAAACCCAGGATGAAGCAAGGACGTCTGACATGCGTTTGGATCATCGCTGGACTTCTGCAACTGCGCGCGCAACGGACTTTTGTTACAAACCCCACACCAGCCCCGAACACTACCACACAACAGGCCATCACGAGCCTGGACACCACACATAAAGACAGACATTGAAAACCAAACTTGGTGCGAAAACATTGCCAAATGGAACCCCCTTTCATACATAGCAGAGGCCCTTCTAGTAATTGCAATAATCTGCAGTGTCATTCTGACACTCCGACTCCGTGAATGGCGAGCAAAAGCCTCCCGCTCCCCAATATATACAGTCCGAGCCCCCTTCTTTGCAATTCAACAAAATCAAACTCATGCAACAATCGCTGATAAAAATAATCCATGTACCTCTTTAACTTTATTAGGTTTAAGTAGAAATGTGATGCTGCTGTTTAAAATTTTGTAGTGTATATAAGTTATTTGATATTCACCAGCAGCATGAGAGTAGCTTAGATAGTGTTAGCTAGAGATCAACTGTGCGGATAAATTAAATGTTTTATAGTGACCTAAATTATAGTGACCGTTAGAGATGAATCAATTTATGAATGTATTAATGAAATATTAGGTAAATGTCCCAAACCATAAGATAGAGTAGAGTAGAACCTTGCCTTGACCAAGGGTGACCGGTCCACCAAGGATGAACAGGGATCAATAGTGTGATCACCACACTTCGCGTTCAGGATCAAGAGGACGGAATGTAGCCATCTAAGGTGGCCACCTGCAAAGGACCATGGGAATTGTGACCAACCCAGGACTCAGACAGATACAGAGCCGATGTGTATCTGAAACACAGGTAACCAGACCTGATCGAAACCTCCGCTCGTTTGCATTTTAATGGCCCATTTCCCAGGACACTAGAAATCCAATCAAGCAACCGGTACAGCCACAGACTGATCGGCGCCACTCCCCTTACTCAGAAAGCCCAACTGCCAAGGTCAATGACCGCTAAGGACCCGCCCAGCTAGCAAGGCACCCACCCCTTTATTGGCCGAAAACGAAGACAGTTATCAGAGCCCTGTCGAATTTTGGGTCCAAGGTTAAGGACCGCCCAAAGAGCACGAAATCCCAGAGGGATAAAAGAGGACACAGTCATGTGTTCTGTCTCTTTTGGATCCGGCCTGTGCCAACCCAATCGAAGCAGGAACAGCCAGCCAAGTTCAAAACCAACGATCGCTACCTGACGGATAAGCCCCTCAGAGACAGACCCACTTTCTTCGAACCAGTCAAGTGAAATCCAGATAAAGGCCTTATCCATTTGCACAGTGCCGGTCACCCTGAAGTTAAGCATAGGTTATTGTAGCTGATAGGTGTAGTTTAACTCATAGTAGATATTGTGTTTGCATGCCGAGATAACTCTTGTGTATGTAACTAAACCAACTTTTGAACTAACTAACTGGTTGTGTGGTCATTTGATCGATATAAGGGAAGGCTTGTGGTTCACCAACATTATTATAGAGCAACAGCAAGCCCAAGCCAGATGGTGGGGGATGAATGTAATGCGACATGAATCCAAGGTCCCGGTTGAGGCCGTACTCATGTGTGCGGAACTTGGCTATAAGTTTATGCTCGGCGATTTTGCGTTGTTGCGTGACCTGAAGGCCGCCTTGGAGAATGCTTACCCGGAGATCAGAGGCTGAATTTCCTTGACTGCTGAAGTGTTCCCCGACTGGAAGGGAATATTCCTGCCTGGCGATTGTCACGCGATGTCCGTTCATCCGTTGTAGGAGGGTCTGCATGGTCTCGCCAATGTACCATGCCAATGTACCACAATGCTCGCATTCAAAGCATTGTCTTGCATCTTTGACTTTGTCTATATAAATGTTTCTGGAATATACCTCTTCATTCACCTGAGGAAGGATCAGTGCTCCGAAAACTAGTGTTTGAAATAAACCTATTGGACTTTAACCTGGTGTTGTAAGACTTCTTACTTGTTTAAGTTGTCCTTTGACACACTGCTTACCTTTGTTCTGCCATTAACACATTTTGATTTGTTTTAGCCATGATCACCTATTTACAATCCCTTTGTCTTTTTATCCATGACATCTTGGTCCACCGATCACTGATTCTCTATCCAGCCCCACTGCTGCACTCTCATCCCCCACCCCCCACCCCACAACAGTATAATTCCAATCCTATTTCCCGTTCTCTCTAGCTTTGACAAAGAGTTCTCCAAACTCGAAGCGGTAGCTCCATTTTCTCCCCACGGGTGCTGTCAGACCTGATGAAATTGTCCAGCATTTTCTTTGATTCATTGTTGTTGAAGTTGTACTCGTCCAGGCAACAGTAGTCTACCACATTCCTGAGATGGTAGATTTGGGGAGTCATGAGGCAAGTTACTTACTGCAGAATTCCCAGCCTCTGTCCTGCCCTTGTAGACGTAGGACATTATTTAATGGCCTCGTCAAGACCTCACTTGGTAGTGTGGCGAGGCCGATGAATCTCGTGAGAGGCCTTTCACGAGGTTCTCAATGCTTGAGACATCTCGTGAGATTCATCCGAATCGCGCGAGACATCACGGGCGGGATTCTCTGATCCTGAGGCTAAGTGTTGACGCCGTCAGAAACGCCGACGTGTTTCTCACGGTGTCAACACGGCCTCAGGATCAGCAATTCTGGCCCCTACAGCCGCTCCAGCTGCTGATCCTGGCGTGAACTGGGCGCTGCATGGTCCGCGCATGCGCAGTGGCACCGGCACCAACGCGCGCATGCGCGGTGTCTCCCTTCTCCGCGCCGGCCCCGACGCCACATGGCGCAGGGCTACAGGGGCCGGCGCAGAGGAAAGGAGGGCCTCAGCCAGAGAGGCCAGGCCACATCGGAGGCCCCCACACCGGGGTCGATACCCCCCCCCCGACAGGCTGTCCCCCCGGACCCTTCCACGCCGAGGTCCCGCCGGCTGAGAGCAGACATGAACGGCGCCGGCGGGACTCGGGTTTTATGCGACAGCCGCTTGGCCCATCCTGGGCCGAGAATCGGCGGGGGCGCCGCGCCAACCACACTGGCGCCAATGGCGCCGATTCTCCGCTCTGTGGAGAATTGCGTCCCAGCGTTGGGGCAGCGTGGCGCCATTTTCACCGGTCGTGGGGATTCACCGGCCCGGCCCCGGGCTGAGAGAATCCTGCCCCACGTACTGGATCTCACCCATGCCGGATGAGATCCGGGTCAGCATATTTAAATGAGCCGGCTGTATATGTTTGCGCCATATTCGGATCCAGGATCTAACGGCCTCACCAGGAGTCCAGGAGCAGGCGCCATTCAGTACTTATCCACACAAATATGGGTCAGGCCTAACGGCACCTGGGAGGACCCCAGACATTTGGAGACGTCTGCGTGGTCGGGGAAAGGGCAGGGTGGTACCCATGCTCTCCTGCTGGCATCCGGGCATCTTGACACTGCCAGCCTGGCACATTGGCACTGCCACCCTGCCACTGCTAGGCTTCTCATGTGCCCGGGTGACACTGCCAAGGGTCTGGGCCTGGGGCTTCCAAGCCCATGAAAGGGGGGATGAGGGGCTTATGGAGAGTGTGGGGTGAGGGGTGGTATGAAGGGGCCTAATAAAGGTGGGGGGGGGTTCCTGAAAGATGGGGGGGGGCAATAGGGGGTGGTGAGGAGGCCTGAAAAGGGCAGGGACCCTCAGTAACCTCATAGCGGGGTGTCTTCATTTAAGGGGGTGGGGTGTAATGCCCACGTGTGCAGGAGGGTGATGTGGCCCTGGGTCGGGGATGTGGGATCTCTAAGCTCACTTAGAGATCGGGGCCCTTTCAAAATAGCGCCCTGATCTCTGAGGAGCCGGCCTTACCGGCGAGTTCAGCTCCCCAGTGTTGAAAACATTTCTAAGTGCAGGCTTGACCAGGGAGAAACTCCCCAAGGCCCATACAAATGACTAAGTGTGACTGAAAGCGGTGTGGACATCACCCAAACGCCAACGAGAAACACTCCGACAAACTCGCCCAAAATGACACTTAGACATTTTTTGGTTGGATCTCACCCATATTACTTAATGGCTGATCCAGTTCAGTTTCTAGTCAATGCTAACTCCCAGGATATTGATAGAGAAGGGTTCAGCAATGATAAATCCATTGATGTGAAGGGGAGATGGTTAGATTATCTGTTACTGGAGATGGTCATTTCATGGCACGTATAAGGTATGAATGTTATCAGCCACTTTCCAGCCCAAGCCTGAATGTTGTACAGGTTTTGCTGCATATGAACACAGACTGTTTCAGTGGGCTGGATTCTCCGCTGTCGGAATTCTTGTTGCGCCAGCAGCCTGGGGATTTCCCGACGGCGTGGGAAACCCCAATGGCCGGAGAATCCCGGGGGCGCGGCGCCCCAGATTTCTGGTGCGACGGGACGGAGAATCTCGCTCAGTATCTGTGGAGTTGTGAATGGAACTGAACATAATGCAATTGTCAGTGAAACATCCTCCACCTCTGAGCTTTTGATTGGGAGAGTGGCTGAAGATGGTTGGACCGAGGAACTCCTGAAGAAACACCCTGAGGCTGAGATGATTGCTTTCCAATGACCACAACCATCTTCCTTTGTGCTAGGTATGACCCTAACCAGTGGAAATGTTTTCCCTTGATTCCTATTAATTTCAGTTTTATTCCTTGATGCCACATTCAGTCAAAATCTGCCTTAATGTCAGGGGAAGTCAGTCTCACTTCACCTCTTGTGTTCAGCTCTTCTATCACTGTTTGGACCAAGGCTGTAATGAGGTCAGGAGCTGAGTCGCTCCATCGGAGCCCACACTGAGTGTCAGTGAGCAAGTTGTTGCTGAGTAAGTGCTGATCAATAGCACTGTCAACAATGTCTTCCATCACTTAATTGGTGACTGGGAGTAGTTTGATGGGGCAGTAAATGGCCAGATTGGATTTGCCCTAGATTTGCCCTAATCTTTGTGGACAGGACTTCCTGGGCAATATTCCACATTTTTCTGGGAAAGAGTCTGCTATAACACCCACGAGACCCACAAGGATGACCCGATCAATCTCGCCTTGAGTTTCGTGGAGTACGAGTTCCCCCATTGAGGGTTGGAGGTCCATTAGCGGGCTTGTTTTAAAAGCCAGGCCAGGCAGAAGTCAAACTGCAGAGTGGTCCCGGCTGGGACTTGGATTGTTGCATATAAATACTTTCCTTTGGGAAAGAAACCATTGTTTGACTCTCCTTTACAAACTTCCCCTTGACTACTAAATTGAAATGAAATGAAATGAAAATCGCTTATTGTCACAACTGGGCTTCAAATGGAGTTACTGTGAAAAGCCCCTAGTCGCCACATTCCGGCGCCTGTTCGGGGAGGCTGGTACGGGAACTAAACTCGCGCTGCTGACCTTGGTCTGCTTTACAAGCCAGCTATTGACGAGGAGGGCTGGATATAAAAACAATCCACGGGATCCATGGAAACGAGATTAGCACTATTTGTATTTAGCTAACGGATCACACCATGTGCCACGACCGGCGTAGCACTGGCAGAACTGTTGATGGGCTGGAGGCTCAGGACCCGCCACAGCCTCACGTTCCCCAATATTGGCGGGAGAGTGCAACGTGGCCAGGATCTGCAGAGGCAAGACCAAGGCAGATGGATGCAAACCAGAGGTTTCCAATCAGTGGTGCAGTGTACGACCGAAACTTCAGGGAGGAGTCCACTGGATTCCAGGGCCTGTGGCACAACAGACCTGACCGGTTTCATACCAAATAAAGACTCGCGACCGGACAGTGCGGAAGCACCCAGATCAACTCAGGAAAAGGGAGCCAGTCTTAGGACATGCCCCACCAGAGGAAATGCCTTCCAGCCACATCACCCTGGCACATGAGAGCCTGGGGTTATCAGCCCCTGGGGGCCCCGACGCCGAGATGCAAGAGGTGGTGGATTCGGATTCCGAGATGGAGACCCAGGCATCCAAAGTTTCCGACGGCGACCTTACCAGGGATCAGTCGCCAGTGGCACTCCCGTCAGATGGTCATCCAGAAACAACGTATTCCGGCATGCTACACACCCACCGACCCAGTCCTTCAGCCAATTAAGCTGCGTCTGAGCCTTGTGGTGTACGAGCTCCCACTGAGGGGTGGAGGCCCATCAGCAGGCTTGTTAATTCATTAAGATAAAAGCCGGCCTAGGTAGGAGTTGAGCTGTAGAGTAGTCCTGGCTGGGACTTGGACTGTTGCATGTAAATACTTCCTTTTTTTAAAATGAACCATTGTTTGACTCTGTTTTCCAGACTCCTCTTTAACTACTAAAGTGTCACTTTGTTACTCGAGTAGGGGCCAGTTTAGCTCAATTAGTTAGTCAGTTGTTTTGTGATGCAGAGCAAGGCCTGCAGCGTGGGTTCAATTCCCATACCGGCTGAGGTTATTCATGAAGGCCCAACCTGTCAACCTTGCCCCTCGCCTGAAGTGGGGTTATCCCCAGGTTAAATCACCACCAGTCAGCTCCCTCCATGAAAGGGGAAAGCGGCCTCTCGTCATCTGGGACAATGGTGACTTTACCTTACCTTACATACATTGAATGTGTTATATTACATACAGCCTCAACTTTCCATGGATTTACTCTACTGGGCATGGAAACATGCTTTGTTTCCAAATCAGGCCCACCCCATTCTGTGCATTTCTCCAGTCTGCGATAAATTAGCACAATTCAAATGCATTCCTAAAAGCATTATTATTCCGATTACGGTTATTCATGAAAGCCCACCTTCTCAACTTTGCCCCTCGCCTGAGGTGTGATGATGCTCAGATTAACCCACCACCAGTCAGCTCTCCCCCTCAAAGGGGAAAACCGCCTCTGGTTATCTGGGACTATGATGGCTTGCCTTTTTACCTTATTATTATGATACTGTGAAGATGTGTTAATTTCGGATACATAGAATATAGAACATAGAAAATTACAGCACAGAACAGGCCCTTCGGCCCACGATGTTGTGCCGAACAGATACAATAGAGCTACTTAATTCAGATCGATTGGAACCAAAGCAATTTTCCTCCATGAACAAAAATTAAGCAGTAATACTAATGGCTGTTTTTATGTAATATCCTAAACATAGAGAATGATGTTGAAATCAAACAGTAAGTTAAACTATGGTTCGAAAGATCAAAAGTGATGAGGAATTTTGGAGCCAATCACTAAATGCTTTTTGCTCATTCTTTTCTTAATTGGTGTTTGTATTATGAAATGACTTGTGTGCATTCCAATGATCTATTCTACTGAAAGTTAAGAATATGTAGACATTAAACAGGTGTAGTGCTTGACAGACAGACTCCAATTGAAGCTGCAGTTATAATCCGAAGGCTATTTATCAATGGATTTGAGTTTTCACGCAGCAAATCTGCCAAGTGATATGTTGCTACGTTTCAAGCACCTGTTGTATAGTGAGACTATAAGACCTTCCAGGGTCAGCACACTTTCAAAATCTTGCAATAAAAATACAGAATTAGGAAGATAAACAGATCTGTGCATTCAAATGACAGCTTGCAGATAGCATCATCTTTAATGATGGCCAAAGCTGCTGCTGAAGAGTAATTATAGCAGCTTTTACAACACAGTAGGTTCCTGACTGTCCCAGGATTGCAGCCTATTTCAGAAACTGCCCAACCAGATGGCAATGTTATTTTAAACAGGGAATTACAGAAATAATTCTTGCTCATTTTCAGCTTGTTTTGGCAAGTCCAAAACAATGGATCTCACTTCATAAATGCTTCAATATACCATAATGAGCAATTTATAATACATGTGCAGACATTACTATGGACATTTTCTACAAATAAAATGATTAACTGCCCGCAAATTGTCAATCAAATAATTTTTCACATTTTATTTGCACATATGAAACCTGTCCCATAGCAACAGTGGAATTTACAGCAGTGTAACTGTTGGTTCACTCATGGGACCAGGTACAAAAGCTTTATACATTTGGAATCAAATTAAAATAGTTGTTGGAAATTGACATAATGCTATAACAGCTGCAATGACTAACCATAAACAATATGGAGCAACCCCATTTTGCCCCTTATCATTGGTTAATAGCACTAAAATGTCACCTGCCATTGAAAGTATTTTGCCTGTATCTAAATGAACAGTGCCACTGCTTTCAAAACAGTTAAATAGATTTTGGACACAAGGGATTGTTAATTTGGGGAGCAGCTTTATTTGCAAAAGTGGATTATGTGGGATTAAATCACAGAAATTGACCACACTGGCAAGCCAGTTCAATCTCACTAACTTCCACATTTCACACCAACACATTTGACTGTGAATGAGCAAGCCATTCAGAAGTGGGTTATTGATTTCAGTGTTTTAATAGTTCATTAAGGGTGATTGTAACTTGGTTTTGGGACTAAACTGTAGGCACAATGATTTCCTGGGCTCCTTGAAACTACTCAGTAAAAGCAAGGTAAGAACACAATGATAATTGAGGGTCTGAAGAAATATCAATCAAAATGTCCCATAGTCGCTGAGACCTCACAACAGATTTCTTACCTAATTGTGTAACAGGTTTTGGTTCACAACATTTGCTAAGCGAGTCTGATTTCACTACTTTACAGACTGATTTCACACTTCTGAATCTGATTTTTAATGCTTGGAGATTTGTGCAACTGGCATCCACTCTGCAGCTGTGAGACATCAGTTCTTAACTCCATTCTCTGTCATGATTGTTGTTTTTTTTATAAGTGTTATAGACGCCTGGTGAATTTTCAGCAGTGGCTGAAATATTGGACCAGAAACCAGATTCGTTCCAGGAGTGATAATATAAAAAATAGGACTTAATTTTTTGGAAACAAACTTTATTAAAACCAAAGAAAAAACAATATTTAAACCTTTAAACATCAACCTTAACAATAACAGATTACATATAGTGTCTTAACTTTAACACACAAATTCCCATTGAGCAGCGCTTTATATGAGCATGCAGTTCTCATTCCACTTTCACAGGGTCGACAAAGGGGATAGTTGCATTCCTGAACCAATTTTTTCCTCTGTTGGGGAAGTTCTTTCAGAAACCTTTTTAAAGCTTCTCTCAGTGGCAACTTACATGAACTCTGTTGGTTGCTTTCGAAAGCCTTCTATCTGTACCTGTTCAAAACAGGATTCTTTCTCTCTCTCCCTGAGCTCTGCCTAACCCCTCAAGCAAAGGTTCTCTCCTGGGAGTTCCAGACTTGAACTCATCATCGTTATCCTGGCTGTTTGATTGCCCACTCCCATTTACACAAAAGAACAGAGCCATGCTATTGATATGCAACTAACCTTTCATGGGTGGACACAGATGCAATTGGACTCTGTAATGGGCTAATGGCTGGTCAGACAGGACTGTCCCAAAGGACGATGAATCTGGGGCATCCTGGGTATTCCCATTAACGGATTTAAGTCTGAATGGGACAATGTAGCTCAGGCCAGGTGTGGCCGTATCTCTCTGACTCAATGCTGGCAGTTTTTTCCCCTCAGTCTGTTAACCCATAAATTGCCTGCTATGTCTTCGATCCCATTCCTGGAGCCCAATTCCTAATATCTCTCTCGCAACAAAAAGTCTCATCCTGTTTAAATTGTGAGGGGCCTAACTTTTGTTCATGTTTGTTCCTGTGTATTTCATTTATTACCTTAATTCTC
The DNA here is from genome assembly GCF_047496885.1 of Scyliorhinus torazame. Taxonomy (NCBI): domain Eukaryota; kingdom Metazoa; phylum Chordata; class Chondrichthyes; order Carcharhiniformes; family Scyliorhinidae; genus Scyliorhinus; species Scyliorhinus torazame. The sequence continues at coordinate 148,599,057 of NC_092719.1, forward strand.
ATTCATTTTTTTTTGCAGTAATAATTTTTGATCCATGGATGATTTATGAACATGTATCTTTAAGGAAAGAGGTCTATGCCTTTAATTAGAGCAGGAACCTGTGCTGGGTTGTGGACTGACTGGCACCAATGTCAAAGATTGACTGAGTCTCAATTTGATTGATTTGGCCGACGGGAAATGGATTGTCTCAAAAGGCTGTGCTCTGCCCAGTAAAAGGTGGTGATTGGATCAGTTCCCACTGAACTGATTCAGCGACCTAAGGAGCTTTTAGTTTCACTTTAACAGCTAAGAGAGGAATCCTCTTGTTTCCCACTCTGTTTTCTCCAGAAATAACCAGTTTTCTGCAGTCCCCTCAGGGTTAATTCTCTGTTCTCTCCAGTTTCTATGTGGGTTTGCAAACAAAGGGGACGGTTTGCAACCATTATCCCAGAACTGCATCTTCTCCTTTTTTGGAAACTTTACAGTCTTCCAGGTGGAACCTTATTTCTAAAGGTATACTGTTTTTAATTCTTCAAGAAACAACGCCTCTCAGAGTTTTTCAAACTCTTGTTCAAGAGCAGGATTCACCATTTGCGGGGGCAGCACGCGGCGCAGTGGTTAGCACTGGGCCTGCAGTGCTGAGGACCTGGGTCCGAATCCTGGCCCTGGGTCACTGTCCATGTGGACTTTGCACATTCTCCCAGTGTCTGCGTGGGTTTCATCCCCACAACCCAAAGATGAGCAGGTTAGGTGGATTGGCCACGCTAAATTGCCCCCTAATTGGGAAAAAAAATAATAATTGGGTACTCTAAATTTATTTAAAAAGAGGATTCACCGGTCGCCAATGCCGAAATCACGAAACGCGATTGCCTGGAGAATAGCCTCCGATGCCAAAATTGCAGTAGGTGCAGGTTTGATGACAAATCGGGATCCTCCGACATCCCAAAAGTGGCGTAAATGTGTCGCTCGCCGCACAGCGTTTAAGTACCGTTGGCATACCATTAGTGGGCCTGACCCTCTATTCTCCGTGACCTCCGTGATTCGCCGCCGCTAATGGGCAAGGTTCCCGTCGGCATGGTTCACTTGTGGTCTCAGAGGTCGGGGACCTGGCCTGGCGGCTGCAGGCTGTGTCCAGCGCCGCCACAGTCAGCTGGGAGCCATTCTGCTGGCTGGGGGGAGGGCTTCCGCAACGGCTGGGGGTACTGGTGGGGGGTGGCCAGGGGGCAATGTTTGGCAGGTCGGGTCCCTGCATGACTGGCGCTATGGTTTACGGCGCAATGGCTGCAGCTCATCGCCGTGCGCATGCACGGCCATGGACCTGGCCATTCTTGTCGTGAGATCCAGGAATTTTACCCGGTCACAGGATCTGTGAGGGTTTGGCTCCGAGTTTTCCATCATAAAATGCCACAGTTCCCATGCCGGCATCGGCACTTAACCTCCAAATCGGTGAATCCAGCCTTAAGTTCTCCAGCCAGAGTAGAAACACTCCTCGTTTGCGTTGGCACACAGAGCGGCGCCCAGGAGCGATTCCCTCTCCCTTGCCATGCAAATGTATGCATGGCGGGGGCTCATAGAATTCCATCGGAATCCTAGTATCAGGCTACCAGTTTGAGTGGATAGGCAGTTCCGCGGTACAGTGGCTGGATCTCCTCCCAGAATGCAAATCCTGTCCCCCACACTGACAAGTAAGAGTGCCCTCCCCCCCCCCCCCCCCCCCACCACCACTGGAATTACAGGTCAACTCTGCACTGCACATGTGCATGAGAGTGACCTGATCCCCCTATCAGACACCCAACAGAGGGCGTCCCATCAGAGCCCCATCAGACCACCATCCGACCGCCCTGTCAGAACCCCCCATCAGACCCTCAAAAAATAAACATCAGACCCCCATTCAGACCATCTCGCATTCCTCTCCATCAGAGGCCCCATTATCTGAGGCCCCCTTAGCAGAGACCTCTATATCAGAGACTCCCATCTGAGACCCTTTGATCTGCATGGCTTCTATGCATTTTCAAAGCTAAATAGGCAGGGCAATAGCTATCAGATAGCCAGGTTTCTGGATTGTTTATTTTAATTTCCCTTCATGCTTGAATGCATCCCAAATGCCCTGCAGTGAAGCTAACCACAATGGTTATAAGCATCTCGGAGAATGTTTCATTCACTTCCTCTTTTTCTCAGGAGAAGCACTTTTTTGATGTGGTGAGGGCCTGTCAATCATAGCCTGAGGCAGCAGCTGTAAGGGACAGGTGAGTGAAAAATAAGTGATCATTTGCACTGTTTCTGCCTGGACCTTTAGCTTCCAGCTAGGGATGACCGATGAGAGGGGGGGCTGGTCTCTGTTAGGGTGGTTCTCTGCAATGGGAGTTTTCTGATATGGAGGGTTCTCTCTTATGAAAGGTCTCTGGTGAGGGTCGTTGATATGTGGGTCTCTGATATTGGGGGGGTCACTGATATAGAGGGCCTCTGATGGAGGTCTCTGGTGGGGGTCTCCGGCTGGGGCTCTGTAGAGACCGAAGAATCACAGAGGCATGGAGAATCAGGGGCGTCATTCTCCGACCCCCCGCCGGGTCGGAGAATGGCCGTTGGCCACCGTGAATCCCGCCCCCGCCCCCGCCGAAGTCTCCGAAGGGAGAAAGGTCGGCGGGGCGTTAATGGCGCCGCTGCCGCGGAGAATGTCACGGGTCTGCGCAAGGCAGCCGATTTTTGGCCTGCCGATATTCTCCCTTCCGGATGGGCCGAAATCCCGTCGACGTGATGACCGTTCACGTCGACGTGAATCAAACCTCCTTTTCATCGGCGTGACCCGGTGCTCCAGGCTCACGCCAACCAGCGAGGAGGTGAGTGACGGCCTGGGGGGTTGGCTCTGGGCAGGAAATGGCGTGGCCGCAGACTGATTGCCTGAGGAGAGGTGTGTCTCGGCTTGTGTGTGTGTGCGGCGGGGGGGGGGGGGGGTGGTTAGAGTAGGCTGGGCTCCGGGGGAGTGCCGGGAGGGGGTCCGTGCCGGGGTGGAGGTTGGGGGTTGTGGAGGGGGTCCGTGCCGGGGTGGAGGTTGGGGGGGGTCCGTGCTGGGGTGGAGGTTGGGGGTTGGGGAGGGGGTCCGTGCCGGGGTGGAGGTTGGGGGGGGGGTCCGTGCTGGGGTGGGTGTTGGGGAGGGGGTCCGTGCCGGGGTGGAGGTTGGGGGGGGGGGTCCGTGCCGGGGTGGGTGATGGGAGGGCAAATGAGTTGGTCCACCTGGCCAGGTGCCAGCCTCCAACAGTTGGACCCATGCGGTCCATGCCACCTGGCTGGGGGGAGGAGGGGATATGGGCAATGATGACATGTTGTCGTTCCCCTCCCCCCCACCAGGCCGTCATGTTTTCAGACCATCCAGCGATGTTGGCCGCCGTGGTGGCAGCCGCTCATGTCTATGTTGCCCTGGATGAGGAGGAGGAGGAGGAGGAGGAGGAGGAGCGTGCCAGAGAGGCGGCGCAGGCTGCCGCAGAGGGGCAGGCGGCAGCCGCCCAGGCTGGAGGGACACCTGACCGACAGGACGAGGAGGGGGAGGAGGACGTCGCGGCCCCACGGCAACGGAGGCACCCGAGGGCGCCCCGTGTGTACCGGCCCCGGCAGTCATACCAGGACCTCACGGACCGGGAATGCAGGAGGAGACTCCGGATGAGCCGGGAAACCGTGGCACACATCTGCCACCTGCTGGCACACCTGTCACCGCGTGGCACTGGCGGGGGACACCCTCTCCCCGTGTCCGTCAAGGTTACGGTGGCCCTGAACTTTTATGCAACGGGGTCATTCCAGGCACCGAGTGGGGACCTGTCCGGCATATCGCAGACATCGGTGCATCGGTGCATCCGGGCAGTGACAGATGCCCTTTATGCCATGGCGCACCGCTACATCCGCTTCCCCGTGGACCGGGCCAGCCAAGATGCCCGGGCCGTGGGCTTCTCTGCCGTTGCCGGGTTCCCCATGGTCCAGGGCGCGATCGATGGGATGCACGGCGCCGTGCGGCCACCTGCAGATTACATAGATTACATAGAACATACAGTGCAGAAGGAGGCCATTCGGCCCATCGAGTCTGCACCGACCCACATTAATCCCTCACTTCCACCTTATCCCCGCAACCCAATAACCCCTCCCAACCCTTATGGACACTAAGGGCAATTTATCATGGCCAATCCACCTAACCTGCACGTCTTTGGACTGTGGGAGGAAACCGGAGCACCCGGAGGAAACCCACGCGGACACGGGGAGAACGTGCAAACTCCGCACAGACAGTGACCCAGCGGGGAATCGAACCTGGGACCCTGGCGCTGTGAAGCCACAGTGCTAATCACTTGTGCTACCGTGCTGCCCTAACAGGGCCGTGTTCACTAATAGGAAGGGGACCTATTCGATGAACGTACAGGTGGTCTGCGACCACCGCATGATGATCCTGCACGTCTGCGCCCGTCACCCAGGCAGTGTACACGACTCATTCGTGTTGTCGCGGTCATCCATCCCCGGCATGTACGAGGGACGCCATCCCCGGCTGAGGGGCTGGTTGCTGGGCGACAGGGGCTACCCATTGCGATCGTGGCTGATGACGCCTATACGGAGGCCACGCAATGAGGCGGAGAACCGCTACAATGATGCCCATGTAGCGACAAGGGGAGTGATCGAGAGGTGCTTTGGCGTGCTGAAGATGCGTTTCAGGTGCCTGGACCTCTCTGGGGGCGCCCTCCAGTATCGGTCAGATAGGGTCGGCCGCATCATTGTGGTGTGCTGCGTCCTGCACAACATAGCCCAGCAGAGGGGCGATGTGCCGCAGGCAGAGGAGGGCGGAGTGGAGGAGCAGCAGGAAGAGGCCCAGTCCTGCCCAGATGAGGGGGATGGGGGCAATGGTCAGGGCAGACGGGGTAGACACAGACGGGTGGCTGTCCACCGTTACCGGCTGGCCCAGCGGGCACGGGACAGACTGATAGACGCCCGCTTCACTGACTAGATGGGCGTGGGAATCGGGTAGTATGGCCACAGACCGCACACCATGACAACAGCCGACCACCCACACCCCCCACCCATCCACCCACCCAGCACCCTCACCCCCCTCCCCAACCCCACACACCCCACCCGCATGCACACCACCCCCCCACTCCCAATTGCCGATCCACCGGCGGCACAACGGGCCGGGCTCACCCAGTTGCGGGTGGACGCGTGTCTATCGCAGGCCATGGAGAATGATGACAACCCGCCTCCGATGAGCTCCTGGCTCTACATCGTTGGACTATGTCTGACCCATGGCCACAGTACCACCATCCACCCGGACCATCCCTGCATGCGGCGGTGACACTGCAGCGCACGGTCCCGTCCTCTGCCCGGGGGATGTTGATGGCGGCCCAGGGGGAAGGGGGCAGACTCACCTGGGGCTGAGGTAAGACCACCCCTCACACACACACTTGCGCTCAACGTACATGACACGCCCGCACACTTTGGACAGAGCACAAAGGCAGCTTCGGTAGGTGTAACATTGACTTTAATAACCAAAGGAGTTCATGCACATGCCCTAGCGCCTAAAACTCATCTGTGCCCTGCACCCGTGCCAACTTACTCAGTGTCTAATTGTTTGGCCTTACGGGCCCTTTGACTACGTCTACGTGGTTCACCAGACGGTACAGCAGAACTGGAGGTGGACTCCTGTGATTCCTGCCCTCTGACACTGGATCCCTTTGGCGGCCGTTTCCTGGGGCGTCCTGGCCTAGATGGGCCAGGCTGCGGCCCGGGCGACTGGGATGGCGAGCTGCCAGCCTGTCCTGCCCGTTGCCCACCCGATGCACCTGGGACGGAAGGGGGGGAGTCCGAGGTGTCGCGGTGTACCGGGACCTCCCCTACAGAGGGAGCCGGGACGGACCACACCACCTCCTCCTCCCTCGGGGTGCCCGATGGCCCCCAGGCCTCTACATGGGTGGGGGATGCGAACGGTCTGGCCATCCGACGCGCCCCCGACATCTGGCGCTGCCAGTCCTGGAGGCCCGTGCTGGTATCGACAGGGGTCTGCAGGTTTGCAGCCATGGAGCCCAGGGGGTTGTCGAACCCTGTCTGCGACAGTGCGACGCCAGCTCGCACATGGCCACTGGCGCCGATGCCCTCAGCGATGGCCTGCTGAGACTGGGCCATGGCCTGCAGAGACTGGGCCATGGCCTGCAGAGACTGGGCTATGGCCTGCTGAGACTGGGCCATGGCCTGCTGAGACTGGGCTATGGCGTTGAGCGCCTCTGCCATCTGGCGCTGGCACTGGCTCATGGCCTCCTGTGAGAGGGCAGCCATTTCCTGGGCCACAGACGCCGCCTGCACGGAAGGCCCCAGGCCTCGCAAACCGTTCCCCATGTCTGACACCGTCGCACCCATTGCCTCCACCGCGGACGCCACCCGTGCGGTGTCAGCCTGGGTGGCACGCATGACCGGGACCACTCCCAGCTCCTGGACGCGGGTGGACTCCTCCACCTGCGACCGCAGCCGCCGCAAGCCACCCGTCACCCTATTCGCTCGTCTCCGTGTCGGTGGTTGCATCGGATCTATGTGTGGGTGTGGTAACTGCAGGAACCCGGGATCCATCTGGGCGGCAGATGTTCGCTTGGCCTGGGCTGCCCTCCGACCGCCCGGTCCCTCTGCTGCTCCTACCTCCACCTGCTGTACCGGGACGGCTGTGTTGTGCGCACCAGTGAGTGTACCAGACGCCTCATCACTAAAGTGCCCAACCGTGGTGAGTGTTTCTGCGATGGTGGAGGGTGTTGGTGACAGCAGTGGCGTTGTGTCGTGCTCTTCGTCCCACTCTGAGTCCATGGCACTTTGGGGTGGGGGTTCGTCTCCACCCATCCACTCTGAGTCACTGTCCGGTATTTCGTCTTCCCGGGTAGGGGTGTCCTGGGTAGTGCTGTCCCGGGTAATGCTGTCCCGGGTAGTGCTGTCCCGGGTAGTGCTGTCCCGGGTAGTGGTGTCCCGGGTAGGGGTGTCCTGGGTAGTGGTGTCCCGGGTAGGGGTGTCCTGGATAGTGGTGTCCTGGGTAGTGGTGTCCTGGCTCGGATGTGACGGGGGCCTGTGGCTGCCCCCCTCATCGCTGGGTGGTCGCTCCCGCACGTGACGGGGGTGTCGTCTCCCTGTTGCTCCAGGTCTCTCCGTCTCCCGTGGTCTCCGAGGGGCATCCTGCGGGCGTCGCATGCTGGAGGGTTCGGGTCTCTCCGTCTCCCGTGGTCTCCGAGGGGCATCCTGCGGGCGTCGCATGCTGGAGGGTTCGGGTCTCTCCGTCTCCCGTGGTCTCCGAGGGGCATCCTGCGGGCGTCGCATGCTGGAGGGTTCGGGTCTCTCCGTCTCCCGTGGTCTCCGAGGGGCATCCTGCGGGCGTCGCATGCTGGAGGGTTCGGGTCTCTCCGTCTCCCGTGGTCTCCGAGGGGCATCCTGCGGGCGTCGCATGCTGGAGGGTTCGGGTCTCTCCGTCTCCCGTGGTCTCCGAGGGGCATCCTGCGGGCGGTCTGCATCTGCGGGGATGGGTGCCTGGACGTTTGGTCCTGCGATACACAATGAAGCATGCATGGTTAGACATCAGGCAGTGATCAGGTGATACGGGAGAGGGGGATATAGGGGAGGGGGGATATGGGGACGGGCTGTTGGTGGCTCACTTGCTCGTGGGGCCCCGACCTCTGCATCAGCAACCTCCCGGTCCTCAGGTCCGCCAGCCAGTTCCAGGGCCCTTTCCTCGTGTACGGTCAGTGGCCTCTCATCAGCGGGCCCTCCTCCAGTCCTCACATGCTCCCTATTGTTGTGTGCGCGCTTCTCCTGGGGGGGGGGGGGGGTGGTGGCAGGGGTAAAAGGCAACAGTGTTAGGCAGGTATATGAATGCACGCCATCGGTTGCGCGTGCATTGCAGAGGTTAAGGTTAGGGCTGGATTCACTTGGGGATATGGGGGATATGGGGGAGGGGGGGATATGGGGGAGGGGGGATATGGGGGATATGGGGGAGGGGGGATATGGGGGATATGGGGGAGGGGGGATATGGGGGATATGGGGGAGGGGGGGATATGGGGGAGGGGGGATATGGGGGATATGGGGGAGGGGGGATATGGGGGAGGGGGGGATATGGGGGAGGGGGGATATGGGGGAGGGGGGGATTTGGGGGAGAGGGGATATGGGGGATATGGGGGACGCTCACCCTGCCTGCTCTGACGAGGTCGTTCACCTTCTTGTGGCACTGGGTGCCTGTCCGTGGTGTTAGGGCCACAGCGGTGACGGCCTCTGCCACCTCCCTCCACAGACGCCGGCTGTGGTGTGGGGCAACTCTGCGGCCGTGCCCGGGATACAGGGCGTCCCTCCTCTGCTCCACCGCTTCCAGGAGCGCCTCCACATCGCGTGACTCGAACCTCGGGGCTGAGCGACGGCCAGCCATCAAGTCGGGTGTTGCGGTCGGCTGTTACGGTCGGGTGGGGGGGAGCTGCGCGGCCTTATGAGCCGTCACGCCGTGCAGCGCGTATGACGCTGCACGGCGTGAACCACTGCGCAAGCGCGGATCCCGTTACGTCGCTGCTAGCCCATTTCGGGCCGCAGACTATCGGCCCATTTTTATGACGTGACGCAAGTGGGATTTGCGCCGTTTTTTGCGCCGATCGGCGGAGTTTCCGCCGATAACGGAGAATTTCGCCCCCTGTGTCCAGCCCGTTAACAGGATGCAAATGATGGGATGTGAACCTCGATGCCGCCACCAGCGGGGAACCGGAGTATCCTGTTTTTCCCCGACATTGGATGCTGCGCTGCATCGGGAACTCCATTACTGGCGGTGGGCGGTGGAGAATGCAGCCCCATTTCTTTGTCTCTAACAAACTCCACAGAAATCTGGGACGAAATTCTCCGACCCCCCGCCGGGTCGGAGAATCGCCGGGGGCTGGCGTGAATTCCGCCCCCGCCGGTTGCCGAAGTCTCCGGCACCAGAGATTCGGCGGGGGCGGGATTCGCGCCGCGCCGGTTGGCGGGCCCCCCTGCTCGATTCTCCGGCCCAGATGGGCCAAAGTCCTGCCGCTAAAATGCCTGTCCCGCCGGCTTAAATTAAACCACCTACCTTACTGGCGGGACAAGGCGGTGCGGGTGGGCTCCGGGGCCTGGGGGGGGGGGGGTGCGGGGCGATCTGGCCCCGGGGGGTGCCCCCACGGTGGCCTGGCCCGCGATCGGGGCCCACCGATCCGCGGGCGGGCCTGTGCCGTTGGGGCACTCTTTCCCTTCCGCCTCCGCCACGGTCTCCACCATGGCAGAGGCAGAAGAGACTCCCTCCACTGCGCATGCGTGGAAAGCTGTCAGCGGCCGCTGACGCTCCCGCGCATGCGCCGCCCGGAGATGTCATTTCCGCGCCAGCTGGCGGGGCACCAAAGACCTTTTCCGCCAGCTGGCGGGGCGGAAATTTGTCCGGCGCCGTCCTAGCCGCTCAATGTTGGGGCTCAGCCCCCAAAGATGCGGAGCATTCCGCACCTTTGGGGCGGCGCGATGCCCGTCTGATTTGTGCCGTTTTGGGCGCCAGTCGGCGGACATCGCGCCGTTTCCGGAGAATTTCGCCCCTGATTCTGTCTCTTTCTCAGATTTCTTAACTTTTGTCCATGAGCTTCTGGAACTAGCTCACACACATTAGGCACATCAATCTTCATAGAATCAAAGGCATGGAGACAGGCCCTTCAGCCAAAACTGGTCTAACTGTATCATAATCTGCAGGCTGTTCAGCTGAATGGTTGAATAAACCTCCATCCCTTTCCCTACCACAACACTTTGTACTAAAATTGTCTGAATCTTTTTAGGCTGTTGTAACTTGTACCAATTTTCTCAAATGATACAAAATATATTTCAACCCTTTCCTTTCTGAATTTAGGCACTAAGCAAATATTCCTTGTCAAATGAAAATCAGAAGTTGAAGCTGACTGATTGTCAAGTCTCCCTTCTGCTACCTGTTCTCTGTTCAGGTGATCAAAACCTTTCTCTGTCCAGTTCAAATTTTCTGGCTTCCCTCTCTTTTTGAATTTCAAATAAAATAATTGCATTTCCCTTTCTTGTTCCTCTCTTTCATTTTCAAACTTTTTCATTTCTCTTTCTTTCTCAAACTCAATTCTTTTAAATTTAATTTTCCATTTCAAGTTGCTTCAAGTTGCTTTGGGGCAGCACGGTAGCATTGTGGATAGCACAATTGTTTCACAGCTCCAGGGTCCCAGGTTCGATTCCGGCTTGAGTCACTGTCTGTGCGGAGTCTGCACATCCTCCCCGTGTGTGCGTGGGTTTCCTCCGGGTGCTCCGGTTTCCTCCCACAGTCCAAAGATGTGCAAGTTAGATGGATTGGCCATGATAAATTCCAATAATGTCCAAAATTGCCCTTAATGTTGGGTGGGGTTACTGGGTTATGGGGATAGAGTGGAGGTGTTGACCTTGGGTAGGGTGCTCTTTCCAAGAGCTGGTGCAGACTCGATGGGCCGAATAGCCTCCTTCTGCACTGTAAATTCTATGATAAATTCTATGATAATGATAATTGAAATTGCATCCTGGAGATTGAACAGTATTATTGGGATTCCTCTTTTCCTCCTCATCTGTCAGCGAGATTCTCTGGTCCCGTGGTGGAGTCTCTGGTGCTGCTCACCGTTAGTTTCGCAGCAGCGTGGGGTGGCTTCAATGGAACATCCCGTTGACAGTGGCAGGAGCAGAGAATCCCACTTCCAGTGAATGGCACGCCAAATTCTCCGGCCTCGCTAGCAGCAACAGCAGGACGGACTCGCAACAGAGAACCCAAGCCAAGGTTCCGACATTGAGCCAACACTTCAACAATTTCTGCTTTCTTAGTGCCTTCTTTTAAATCTATTTCTAACTTTTTGGCAAATGCCTTCAAATTAACTTTTGTTAGCTGCTGCAAGGCACTCAAAGACTGGTCCGCTCTTCGATGAACGCTTCTGCAATAGACATAGCCACGTTAACTTTTCAATGGATACAGTAAATGTCATAGGGAAATCTTGTTCATTTAAATCCTGTGGATTTGAATTCCTACCAGAAGCCCCAATTTGTTATGACCCCCATACAGACTGTTAACCTTTCGAAATATATTTTAATTTCCAATGGCTGACAGAGTAATCACCCACAAAGATTTTAAGAATTTTACACAAGAAATAAAAGCAACATTGTCTAAACACTATTGAGTAGGCAACTTATCGACAGAAAAGTAATTCTTGAAGTAACATTTAACTCTTAAATGGTGCTTTACTCTGTCCCTCAAGTGGACACTTAATTCTCTAGGAAGCGGTGTAAAGCTTTCTTCGGTTCCTCATGGCTTACTTCATTTTCTCTTTTCCAGTCAGATAAGGGATAAATGACAAATTCTGCCTTCAAGTTAAGCTAGGTGAAACTTGGAATCTAGTTTAGATGCTCATGAATTTGATCTCTTCAATCTTAAGCCTTGGAGAGGATGCAGAAGAGTTTTACAAACATGGTGCCATAGACCAGCTATTTGGAGTGACTGGAGAAGATTGGGTTGATCCCCTTAACGAGGGGAAGGTTAAATGATTTGAGAGAGGTGTAACATGGCGGTGTCAAAATATCCACTCATGTATATAATGAGATGCAGACAGGCAGTGATTGACACACAGGATGACCAGTAAGCACACAACACAGTGCAGCCAATCACCAGACAGGACACCACCACTATAAAGCCAGAGGGCACTAGGTTTCCCACTCTCTCCGGACCCAGCCGCTGAGACAGTCAGAGTCCACGAGCTAGCAAATGCAAACACCATGCGGTAGCTAGTAAGTCTCGTCAGGCTACTACAAGGTCTCCCATCAGTTCAGTATAGTGTCGACCCACAGCTGAATATGTATATTATTTCTATCATTGAATAAAACAGTGTTGGATCTTCTCCAGTGTTAGATGTCTGTTTCTAGCGTACCTGCATCGAGTGCAGTCCACATCGAACCTACCAGTCGAACACAACATGGTACCAGAGTGATACTGATCTTGGCGGATCTACCTCGAGTGAATCAGCATTAACCAGCAAGCAGCCACCTGGTGAAATGGAATACATCCAGCCTCCTCCGCAGCTTCGCATCTCCGGCAACCTCGGCGCCAATTGGAAAATCTTCAAGCAAAAGTTCCTCCTGTACATCGAGGCCTCCGACCTCGAAGCAGCATCGGATGCCAGGAAGATCGCGCTATTTCTCTCCACCGCGGGGGACCACGCCATCCACATCTACAACTCCCTCACGTTCGCTGACGGCGAAGACAAAACAAAATCCAAAACAGTCCTGCTGAAGTTTGACAGCCACTGCGACAATGAGGTGAATGAGAGCTTTGAACGGCACGTTTTCCAGCAAAGGCTTCAGGGTAAGGATGAACCTTTTCAGTCCTTCGTGACCCATCTCCGCATCCTAGCGCAGTCATGTAACTATGACATGACGGCTGATTCCATGATCCGGGATCAGATCGTTTTCGGGGTCCACTCCGACTCCCTTCGGCAGCAGCTCCTGAAAGTCAAACAGTTGACCCTCTCTGTCGCTGTCAAGATGTCCGTTGTCCATGAGCATGCTAAGAATCATTACTCCCACATCAGGACGGCAGAAACTGTAAAGCTGGCCTCCCACGAGGCGGAACGGGTGCAGGCCATTGCACAAATGCAGGGCCTGAGCATCGAGGAGAGTGGCCGTTTTGCACGCTATTCCCGCATGCGCGCCACGACCAAGTGGACGACGAGGCCGACAACCCGACTGCACAGGTGCGTACGTCGACCGACCGCACTGCGCATGTGCGAAGGCGCACGGAACAGCTGACGTCGGCGTCATGACATGTCTGAATTGTGGCTCCGCCCATTTAAAGCGGCAATGTCCGGCAAAAGGACGCTGGTGCCTACAGTGTGGCAAACATGGCCACTACGCAGTCGTTTGCAAGATCTGCTCCACAGCTCAGCGGCCAGCGGTCCCAGCTGCGGCGCAGAAGTGTCCGCTCAATACAACAAGGCATGCCAGATTCCGATCCCGACAGCCCAACAGACCCTGATGCTGAGTGCCTCAAGTCCCCATACCGGGCGGGCATCATAACTACACATGCGATGCCTTCCACCACAATGGCGAAACGCCTCTCGATCCTCAGTGTGGATCCTGGCGATGAGTGGTGTGCTGTCCTCACAGTTAACAAGGCTCGTATCCGATTTAAACTGGACACCGGCGCATCAGCGAACCTCACCTCAAAATCCGACCTTGACACCATCTGCGCCAGACCAAGCATTCTTCCACCGGCATGCCAGCTCCTTTACTACAATGGCAATGCCATAGCTGCCAGTGGCGCCTGTCAACTAGGGGTATCGAACAAGGCGATTAAGGCAACACTGCGGTTTGAAATTGTCGGGCCTGACAGCGTCCCTGCTCGATGCTCGAGCCTGCAAGTTCCTGAACTTGGTTCAGCGAGTCCACACCATGTCGTCATCATCACCGGCGACGGCCTCGCCTGATGGAAACTTGCAAGCTGACATAGATGCTATTATCACGCAGTACCACAGCGTATTCGATGGAATGGGCACGCTCCCAAACCAATATGAAATCCTGCTCAAGCCGAACGCCACCCCTGTAATTCATGCACCACGCCAGGTGCCGGCATCCCTCAAGGATCATCTGAAGAAGCAATTAAAGGACCTCCAAGACCAGGGCATCATATCGAAGGTCACAGAGCCAACAGACTAGGTCAGCTCCATGGTCTGCATAAAGAAGCCGTCAGGGGAGCTTCGCATTTGCATTGACCCTAAGGATCTAAACCACAACATCATGCGGGAGCATTACCCGATACCAAAACGTGAAGAGTTGACCAGTGAGATGGCTCATGCCAAAATCTTTGCTAAGCTGAACGCCTCCAAGGGTTTTTAGCAAATACAGCTGGACACGTCCAGTCGCAAGCTGTGCACGTTCAACACCCCGTTCGGTCGCTACTGCTACAACCGGATGCCTTTTGGGATCATATCTGCCTCCGAAGTATTTCGCCGCATCATGGAGCAGATGACGGAGGGCATCGAGGGGGTGCGAGTATACGTTGACAACGTAATTATCTGGTCCACAACGCCCCAGGAACACATCGCTCGCCCCAAGAAGGTATTCCAGAAAATTCATGAACATGGTCTCCAGCTCAACAGGGCCAAGTGCTCATTTGGTCAATCGGATATTAAGTTCCTGGGTGACCACATCTCGCAGCAGAGCGTGCGGCCAGATGCCGAAAAGGTCTCGGCGATCAACGCCATGAAGACCCCGGAGGACAAGAAGGCAGTCCTCCGCTTTCTTGGGATGGTCAACTTCCTCGGGAAATTCATTCCCAATATGGCATCCCACAACACGGCCCTCTGCCATCTCGTCAAGAAGTCGACGGAATTCCAGTGGCTGCCCACGCATGAAGAGGAATGGCGTGAGCTGAAAGCAAAGCTCACCACAGCCCCGGTTCTAGCGTTCTTCGACCCAACCAAGGAAACCAAGATATCGACTGATGCAAGCCAGGACGGCATTGGGGCAGTGCTCCTCCAGCGAGATGACTCCTTGTCCTAGGCTCCAGTGGCGTATGCCTCCAGGGCCATGACGCCCACTGAGCAATGGTACGCTCAGATTGAGAAGGAGTGTCTGGGCCTCCTGACAGGGAGAGTCAAGTTTCACGACTACGTTTACAGCCTGCCAAAATTCACGGTAGAAACGGACCACAGGCCTCTAGTCCATATAATCCAGAACGATTTAAATGACATGACACCTCGGTTACAGCGAATTCTTCTTAAGCTACGCCGGTACGACTTCGAACTTGTATACACGCCAGGCAAAGAGCGGATCGTTGCAGATGCCTATCCAGGTTATTACTACACCGTGTGAACAAAGTGACTTCATCTGCCACATAGAGGCGCAAGTGCAGTTGTGTGCCACCAACCTTTCTGCCTCTGATGAACGGGTGGTCCAAATTCTTGAGGAGACGACCAAGGATCCTCTGCTTCAGCATGTGATGCAGCACCTTACCAATGGCTGGCAGAAGGGACAATGCCCCCAGTTCCATAACATAAAAGACGATCTAGCGGTGATGGAGGGAATCCTTCTGAAACTCGACAGGATCGTAATTCCTCAAAGCATGCGGGCTATGGTGCTGGCCCAACTCCATGAGGGTCACCTTGGGGTTGAGAAATGCCGACGCAGAGCTCGGGAGGCGGTCTATTGGCCGGGCATCAGCCAGGACATTGCCGACACAGTCCTCAACTGCCCTACCTGTCAGAAGTTTCAACCAGCTCAACCCAAGGAAATGCTGCAACAGCACGAGATTTTGACCTCTCCGTGGTCCAAAGTAGGTGTAGACCTTTTCCACGCCCAGGGGCGTGACTACGTACTCCTGGTCGACTACTTCTCCAGTTACCCAGAAGTGGTGAAATTGTCCGACCTCACGTCGAAGGCGGTAATCAAAGCATGCAAAGAAACGTTCGCCAGGCATGGATTCCGCTCACGGTAATGAGCGACAGCGGTCCTTGCTTTTCCAGCCAGGAATGGTCTGATTTCGCACAGTCCTACAACTTCCGTCACGTAACCTCCAGTCCCCACTACCCGCAGTCAAACGGGAAGGCCGAGAAAGGGGTCCATATTGTAAAGCGGTTGCTTTGCAAAGCTGCAGACTCAGGCTCCGACTTCAACCTGGAGATGCTGGCATACAGGGCAACCCCACTGTCCACTGGGTTGTCTCCAGCGCAGATGCTCATGAATCGCACTCTGAGGACCACAGTTCCAGCCATCCATGTTCCAGACCTTGACCACCTCACGGTCTTACAGAAAATGCAGCAGTCACAGGCCCAAAAGAAGGCCACATACGATGCTCATGCCACGGATTTACCTGAGCTGGCCCCAACTGATCATGTTCGTCTCCACTTGCCTGAGGGCGGCTGGTCAGCCGCAGCTGTTGTGATCAAACAAGTGGCCCCAAGATCGTTCCTTGTCCGCATGGCTGATGGCTCCCTGCTATGGCACAACAGACGGGCACTGCGAAGAGTTCCACGCCCGCTACCTGACCGAAGTGCCCCGCCGCCTACGATGCTTCCTCCGGATGTACCCTGCCACGAGGCCACCGATCTACCAGCAATCCTATCGGCCCATGCGACCACCGCGATGGCAGCGATCCCACCTATCCACGTGCAGGCAGCTCCTGATCCACCTCTGCGGCAATCAACAAGAATTCATCGCCCACCACAAAGACTGAATCTGTAGACTGAACTTTTGTACATTTTGTGACTTCATCAATTTAACCTCTGTAAATATTGTTTTGTTTGCCATGTATCTGCACTATCGACACCTTCCTATGGATTTATGTTCATTTAGACACCTTTTGTGTATAGTCAGGCATATATATAATATATATACGTACGCACATCTTAGTATTTATTTATCTAAAAAATAAAGGGGGGAGATGTCATAATATCCACTCATGTATATAATAAGATGCAGACAGGCAGTGATTGACACACAGGATGGCCAGTAAGCACACAACATAATGCAGCCAATCACCAGACAAGACACTACCACTATAAAGTCAGAGGGCACTAGGTTTCCCGCTCTCTCGGGACCCAGCCACTGAGACAGTCAGAGTCCACGAGCTAGCAAGTGCAAACACCATGCGGTAGCTAGTAAGTCTGGTCAGGTACTACAAGATCTCCTGTCAGTTCAGTATAGTGTCAACCCACAGCTGAATACGTATATTATTTCTATAGTTGAATAAAACAGTGTTGGATCTTCTCCAGTGATAGACGTCTGTTTCTAGCTTACCTGCATCGGGTGCAGTCCACATCAAACCTACCTGCCTAACACATCAGGTGACACAGTGGTTAACACTGCTGCCTCACAGCGCCAGGAACCCAGATTCAATTCTGACCATGTCAGACCATGGCTGTCTGTGTGGAGTTTGTACGTTCTCTCTGTGGCTGTGTGGGTTTCTTCCCAGTGCCCCGCTTTCTTCCCACAGTCTGAAGACATGCGGGTTAGGTGGATTGGCCATGCAAATTGCTCCTTAGTGCCCAAAGGTGTGCAGGTTTGGTGAATTGGCCAAGATCAATGCACAGGATTATGAGGATAGGGCGGGGGAGTGAGCCCAGGTAGGGTGCTCTTTTGGCATGTTAGTGCAGACTAAATGGGTCGAATGACCTCCTTCTGCAATGTAGGGATTCTATGGAACATCATTAATGGTTTTGTCAGAGTGATAAAAGAGAAACTGTTTCCAGTGGCTGAACAGTCTGCAATGAAAGGATCCAGATTTGAGGTGATTGGCAAAAGAGTCAGGTCAACAAAACAATTTTTATGCAGAGATATGTTGTGCTCTAGAATGCACGCCCTGGAATGCTAGTGGAAGCAGATTCAATAGCAACATTCAAAAAAGAACAAAGGGCTATATTTTTAATTCATTCATGAGATGTCGGTGTCGCTGGCCATTCCGAATTGCCCTTGAGGGGGAATTTAAGAGTCAATCACATTTCTGTGGGTCTGAGTCACATGTAGGCCGGACCAGGTAAGGACAGCAGATTTCCTTCCCTAAAGGACATTAGTGAACCAGATAGGTTTTTACAACAATCAACAATAGTTTCATGTCATTATTAGACTTTTAATTCCGGATTCTTATTGAATTCAAATGTCATCACCTGGAGTGGTGGGATTTGAACCTGTGTCCCCAGACCATTACCCTGGGTTTCTGGTTTACTAGTCCATTGACAATATCACAATGCCACCCCCTCAATAGATAAATGATGTGCAGATGCCAGCGTCGGACTGAGTGGGCACAGTAAGAAGTCTTACAGCACCAGGTTAACGTCCAACAGGTTTGTTTCGAATCGCTAGCTTTCAAAGCGCAGCTCCTTCCTCAGATGAAATAGATAAAGAGCAGGGATGGGACTAATAGTTCTACCAAACAGCCAAAGCCATTAAATGCTGTGAAGCAACTAAAACTGAGATAGTCGCTTCTTCTAGCAGAGCAATGTGGGGAAACTATAAGAGTCGGATGTGTTCCAAAATACACTTTACAAAACTGTAAATATGGATCTATGCTTACCCTGCATCTATCTCCTCTCCTTTCAAAGAAAACTTCTGATATCCTGCTGTAAGGGTTATTCTGTTTCTCACGCCACATATGCTGCTGAACCTTCATTTTCTGTTTTATTTTCAGATGTCCAGCATCAGCAGTATTTTGCTTTCATATTGTCGAAATTGTATCTGACGATATGTTTAAAAACACTAGGACCATAATTTGCCTTTTTAATAAGTGCACACGAATGATTACCACATACGTACCACATTCTTCTGCTATTTGGTCAGAAGTATTGACACTGTAAAATAAACTGATTGAGACCTCTGTTAGCATATCATAGAGGAATCCTCAATGAATGTGTTAGGCATTCATGCACTTGCATTACAAACAGGCATTTCCATACTCAGATTGCTATTGTCACCATTGGCATTACTGTTCTATTTCTTTCACTTTTTAATAAGCAACTTACTTTATTTTTTGGTACCACAATAATAGATTGTGGATGATGCAACTGGGATGTGAGTAGATCTTTAACAAATTCTTCCCTTTGTTAAAAACGCAAAAAGGTTGAAAAAAACCTCTTGTGGAGTGAAAGAGGAAAATCAGATTCCAGAGTTTTGGCCTGACCTGCCAAAGAAGCCTCATTGCGACTCGCTGTAAAATGACCATAGATCAAATTATGTCTCTCTTCCGCAGAGTTGATGCATGTGATGGAATGGAGGAAGAGGAGCTTCAAGAGGAGCTACTTGAATACCTGTTGCAATCAAGTCTTAAGGCTGTTTTTACTTGAATCTTACTGAATTCACTGTTATGCCCAATTAACAAACACTCATGTTCACTTATCGAATAAAGTTAAATAAAACAATTTTTATCCCACCACTGCCTTATGCCTTACATCAACCAGCATAAATATTAACTCATCTGATTCTATGCTCAAACAAACATTCACATCATTTGATTTCCCTTCTATAGCACTGCTTGGCTGGAGGTCTTGTAGTATAGTAGCTAGTGTCCCTGCCTCAGAGCCAGAAGGTCCAGGTTCAAGTCCCACCCCAGGACTTGGTGGCCAAGGAAGGTGCATTCATAATGTGGTCAAGCAGATTGGTTTTCAACTTGTAAATCCTTCCAAAATACACCATTGGCAGAGCAGCAAGAGCATGAGAGATCAGCCACAGTTGCAGGCGAAAACATGCATGTAGAAGTGTATGTTGCCACAGCAACTCAGATGCCTTGAGGGGCCGGTTGGCTTAGTTGCCTGGTGTGGACAGCGTGGGGTTTGATCCCTGGCTGGCATGGATTTGGGACCTGCCTACCTGTGGTTGATTCTGTGGGTCGGGCCTGCCTTCGGGTAGAGAACAGAAGAAGGAAAAACACTGGCAGTACCTGAGTGATGGAGGGCCCAAAGGACAAAGCGGCAGAGTGACAAAAATGTAGTGTTGTGAGATTAAGACAGCATTAAAAATAATTTTATAATCTTACCAGCACGTCCAACGGACATGAAATGCCGACACCTTCCAAAAATGAATGTATTGATATTAGCGACTTACATAATGTGGTAAAGTAACAAGCTTATCATAAATGCCTTTGAGGCTGACTGGTGTTCCTGACATGTCTAACCTTCACCTGAGAATCTTACATCACTCACATGTATTCCTCCATTCACTCTACTGAAGGCTTCATGTAATATGAAATAGCTTGAATTAAAGATCTGTTAACATTACCAACTGTTTGACTGCAACTCATGGCAAGGAAGTGTTTTTGATGGAGATGGAACACATCTTTTGAATTGAAGAAGAGAAAGCAGGAGGACAGATGCTGATTGTGGGTTAGTAATGGCATTTTGTTCTCTTCTTTCTCATTCTACCATTATTAGCTTTCAGCAAAACTAGGTCAGGAAACACTCATGCTATGCTTTTAAATGGAAGCGACTTATTAATCTTCATTTTCCTTCTCTAGATCAGCCCTCGAGAGTAAAGGAGGACGGTGAGGGATGGAGCCTCTCTGCTTCAAGCATCAATGAGAGACAACTGCCCAGGGAGGGATTAGAGAGTGAGACAGGATATGGAGTAAAACATAGATCACAAATGAGCAAAAATATCAGCAGATGAGCTCACCGGGAGTGTCCAGAGACATTAGCCTGAATCTTTCGAGCAGCGGTAATGTTAAGTGGATTATTGTTGCACTCCAAGATTCTTCCAACCTGATGCTGCTGTGCATTTCTTCCGGGATCATCTGTTCCTGTCTGTCAAAGAAATGAGCAGTGCAGTATCCCTCTAGGAACTCTGTCAGAGCGGTGTAGAGTCAGGGGGAAACATGGCAAACCCACTTTTTATGGCACTAACTGTTATATGATAAATGTAAAGGTCCAGTCTTTGAATGTTATTGAATGAATGGGTGAGTGGATGAGTGGGTGAATGAGTGAATGGGTAGGTGGGTAAGTAGGTAGGAGGGTGAGTCAGTAGGTGAGTAGGATGGGTCTGTGGGTGCGTGGGTAAATGGGTGGTTGGTGGGTGAGTGGTTAGTTGGGTCGGGGCTAATTGGGTGGTTGAGGAGGTGGCCTGATAGAGGGTACTTGATTAGGAGTGCTAGACTAGGTTTTAATATGTCCAATATTCCCTGAATAACGATTCTGTGGAACTGTCCGAATCTCCATTTCTAGCTCGGAATCGGATACATTTTTGGAGTGTCTCAGGGGGCAGGACAATTGCTCATTGGAAATGTTAACTTCCCTGGCACTTCCCACGTAGGTTAGCACACAAAGACTTCCACAGTCTTTGATGCACAATTTTGATTGAATGTTCAGTCTCCGACAATTCGGAGACCAGACGATTTGACCCATTGTTTCTTGGTTGAAATATCTGGACACGCCAATTTTACAGGTTTCTCGAAGGCTACCGCAGTCTCGGTTTTTAGCTGATGATCTGTCTTTTAAGCTTTCCCAAGCTCAGGCTATATTACTTAATTTTGATTCCGGATTCTCCTATCCTGATCCAGAACGCGAGGCCTGATGTCTTTATTTGCCTTATTTCCAGTTTTGAGTTCCCACCCTAACTCTAACTTCAGATCTGTTCACTAATCTAAGGCCTTCTGCAGTCTTACTTTGTGTCCCACTCTCAAACTTGGTCCTGATCTCCACACTTCCCCAGTACTATTATCCCATTTTAAGTTAACTATAATAACCCAGTACCACTACTCATGCACTTTGCTTCCCTCAGTCCTGTTAACCAAACCTGAACTAATCACTGGCTTTGGTGTTTTACCTGATCCCTGTACTGGGCTTGTTAGCCAAACCAATTCCATTCACAGGTTAATTAGCTGCAGTCCAGGATCCCAACATAGTCCTATTATCTTCCTTGGTCCTGATTAATTTTTTTGACTGACAAATGCATTCCCCTTTGTCTTTTTTGTTTCATTGCTTTTTGTGGTGTGGGCACCATGAATTAATGTACATTCCTTCTCTCACTCTCTTCTTATTTCTCCTTCCTACCATCTCTCTCCATTCCTCTACTCTCCTTTCCCCCAGCCCCTCCCCATCCTCCTTCTCCATCCTTACTCCTCTCGCTCACCACACACTCCATCCTCACACTCCTCTTTCAACGCTCTGCATTGTCTCCCTCTCCTTATTATTGCCCTCCACTCATTCCTTCCCCTTCTCATCTTCTTACTCCTCAACCTCCTTTCCCTCACTTCCTCAACTTATTCCTCCTCCTTTCCCTCACTTCCTCGTCTTTTTTCTCCTCAACCTCCTTTCCCTCACTTCCTCAACGTATTCCTTTCTTTCCCTCACTTCCTCAACTTATTCCTCCTCCTCCTCCTTTCCCTCACCTCCTCATCTTTTTCCTCCTCATCATCTTTTTCCTCCTCATCTTTTTCCTCCTCCTCACCCTCCCTTCCTCAACTTATTCCTCCTTCTCGTTGCCCCTTCCCCACGCCCTCTTTTCTTTCCCTCCCCTGCCTGTTCTTCCCTCCCTCTTGTGCTGTTCGCTCTCCGCATTCTCTGGAGCAACACTCGCGGAGCTGTGGGCGGAGCAGAGCAGCTGGAGAGTCGGGCTCTCCACACACTGATCATCGCTGACGGGACCGCCGGGGGCTCGGCCAGGTAGGAGCGCGGCAGCCGGGGGCGATGTTACCTCTGCTACATTGAGCCCTGCACTCATTTACCGTGGATGCGTTTTGTTAATTTTGCAAAGTGGAGTTGCCAGTGGAGAAATAATGGTTTGAAAGCCCTGTTAGTTGCTGACTTTCTGGACTGATTCTTTGATATCTGAACTATGTAATGGGTGAGATAAACATCCCAGTGGGAAGACAGTGCAATATTTGCTTTTTTGTTGACAGACAGTGGGTGACAGCTTCCATTAATGTTCTGTATCTCTTGGGGTTGAGTTTATGTATCTTCAGATGGGGAGATGTAAATGACGGTTTTGACAGTGAATTGAGAGATATCCAGTATTTCAATGCTGACTGTTGTAAACATAATTCCCACATTCAACTTATAAAGTTAGCATAGGTAGCATACCACCTGTCATTGGAGTGCAGGTCTGCACATAACTCAATTTTCACCTGAAGAGATTTTGGAATAGAAATAAAGTTATGGGATTCAGGAAATATTTATGCCAATGAACTTTTAGTTCTGTTTAATAAAGAGGAGCCTCCTCCACATTGAACAGTCACTGAAGCTTAATGATGCTGCTTTTGTAGATGTCTGAATCTGCGATGGATGGAGAGGGATTATATCTCCCAAACAACCATGACAGTTACAAAGAGAATTGCTCCTTGCTAAGTAATGGTAAGTTTCCATATTGTCCAGGTCACATAAGTGGTGCTGGATTTTGGATGAAAGAACAAATGTGTTATATTAGTCCATGCTCATTCTGTACTTTAAATTTTAAAAGGCCAGAAAATAATGTGCGAGCAAGTGTGCATTTTGATCTGATTGAGTAAAGAAGCAGGGATGTCATGAATTAATATTTCAGATCAGTTTTCTTTTGAATATCAGTAGATATTGGAATAGCAAAATTTATGCTGTCAGTAATATTTTCATTTGGTAAACAGCTTGAAGATTATTTTATACATTTTAGTATTTTATACATTTAGAAAACGTTAAAGTTTGTACAATTCACAAAGGAAGCAAAAATGGAGAGCACTACAGAAACCCATACGTATACATTATACATAGTTTGTTTTTATCAGTAAATTCTATAAGTCTCATTGTCTATGTTCTGGCAGGAGGGGGTTTAATGTAAACAGCTCTGATTTCTCCTCTTACTACCCATCCATAAACTGGAAGGTGTTTTTGATTTTGATTTTCCCTTTTCCACTAAAAGCGGGATAGAGAAATAAAGATTTACAGGCAAAAGACCACAGTATAAAGGATTATTTTTTCACGTGAATCCAGAATCAAAGTCCAGTGGCTTTCTCTTTCACAGGGATCGGCAGGTTGAACACTGGTGCTGGATAATTCGCTTTTCCAGTAAAGGTGACTTCCAAGATTGCTCCGGCATTTTGAATTAGCTTTGTAGGTGCTGGTACAGACGTTCCAATACAAAGTGTAGATAGAGGGTCAGGTGTTCAAACTTGGACAGAGCTCTTTTTCTAAGCTGCTGCTTGCTAGATTGAAAATGGCAGACTGATTGGCAATACAGCAAGACAGTGTAATTGGGTCTCCCTGGTAGAGGAGGGGGGGGGGGCAGTAAGGTGGGGCATGGGATTCCCACTTCTCCACTTTGGTTTGACAAAGGATGTATATTCCTTTCTCTGGATTCTTGAGATGGTTGATGTTTCAATCATTAAGCATTTCAAAGGATGTGCAGGGTCCTTTGTCCTAGCAGACCGGTAGTCTCCGTTGGAGAGACCTGGCTCGGGAAATGTATGTGGCTTTTGTATAATTCCTGTTAAATTTGATCTCTGTGGCCATACAGGTAGTTGGCGTGTCTTCAGTGATGATGGCAGCTTCTCAGATATTGCCAGGATGTTCCTTTTGTTCAGGCGGACATAGCATCTGTCTTTAAAAGTCTTGGTCCATAGTTTTAAATTTTAGGAAGTAGCCATGTTGATATATATATTTCCTTAAAAAAAAATAATGTGAGGTCTTAGCCCTGTGATGTTTAATATCTGACATGTATAAAATACAGGTGATCGGGAATGTAGGTGTGAGCTGTATACCAGGTGGAAAACAGGCGCGAGCAGTAAAATACACTGCCCCCAATCCCATGTGCTTTAATTTTACACGCTAATCTTTTTTGAGGGACTTTGTCAAAAGCCTTCCGAAAGTCCAAATACACCACATCCACTGGCTCCCCTTCATCAATTCTACTAGTTCCATCTTTGTAGACCTCCAGCAGATTTGTCAAGCAAGATTTTCCCTTCATAAATCCATGCTTGTTTTCCAAGCATGATTCCCCTTCAAAAATTCAGATGTTCAATCCTTTTGATGTGAATACAGATTTTAGTAGGTGTGAAATTTATTTTAACTATAACCAATTATGTACCTCATCAATTTGCAGTTTTTTTGTACAAGTGGAAAAAAGCACAGACTACAATCTCCAAACTATTGGTTAACACCCCAGTATCTAACGGTAAAACCAGAATTTGTAAATCTGTCAGCCTGCTCATCATTTGTGGAACTTTTTGTCTTTTGTATATGGAATAGACATTTCTGATATATCATTTGATTTTTAAAATTAGCATAATGTATAGTATGTAGAAAAAAGTAATTCTATGGGAAAATTACAGAACTGTATACTGTACAGTTATGAGAACATTTGGATTTAGGAAATGTAGGTTAAATATTTCCTGGTTATTAGGTTTATCACATTAACTGCATGTTAATGTCGAGGTGTGTATTACTTCTGCATAATACACCATTGATGATTTTGTCAGTTCTATGTGACATCTTCACAAGAATGCAAGAAATTAATCATTATACCCACAAAGTCAATCCTGACCCTGTGCACAATTCTGTAGCAGGTATGGTTTGACAGGAATTTTATTCCAGGAGCATCTAATTAGAATCTGACAATTAATCCAAGCTAATGTAACTTTTCTGTGAGTTCATAGTGTTCAAAGGAGAAGAATGTTGGAAGATTGGCCACTTAGAGAACTTGAGAACCCACTGAAGCTATGATCCACACCAATTTGGGGTCCATTGATGTGCAGCAGCAGATTACAGCAAAATAAGACTTTTATGAGGACAAGGATTCTCATTGATAGCATGAGCAAGGTCTTAAGTACAGTTCAGATATTTTGAATACGTTCAGTGGACACTGAAGTACAGCATCAAAGTTTGCATTTAAATAGTAATTTTATATGGGAAGGATTGGATGTCCTGGGTAAGGAAGGCAGTGGGTTGCAAGGGTGCTGCTCTCTATTTTGGAAATGTAGAAATCACTGAACTCCTTGCCTCGGCCATAAGATGCAATGATGAACGGGGAGGGAGGCAATCGTTGTGGTCTTTGCAGAAGAAAATATGGATAGGTGGATGAGGTTGTAGGTGGGTTAGGTGGTAGGACATTCAGGTGGAAAGTGACGAAGGCGATGGGTGGACTGGTATGTGGGTGAAGTAGGTGCTTCAGGTGGTGGGTGGGTGTGGTGGTGGGTGGCTGGGTGATGGGTGGATGAAGTGAAAGGTGGGTGAGATGAAAATTGGTAGGTTGGTAAGGTGACAGGTGTACAAGGTGATAGGTGAGGTGGTAGATTGGTGAGGTGATAGGTGGATGAGGTTGTAGGTGGGTTAGGAGGTAGGTGGGTGGGGGGAGACAGGTGAGGAGAAGATGGGTTGGATGGCAGGTGAGTGAGGGGGTAAGTGGGTTGGTGAAAGTCAGGTGATAGTCAGGTGCTGGGGGGGGGGGTTGTCAGGTCTGGTTGGGGAATAGCCACGTGGTCAGTGAGGTAGTGTGGTCTAGAACGGTAGTTGCATTGGGTCAGGGGTGTGTGGGACGGTCAGGGTGTAGTCAGATTGTCGAGGGTGTAGTGTACTCGGGAGGGGTAGTCGGGTGGTCTGGGATATAGTGTGCTCGGAAGCAGTAGTCGGGTGCTCTGGGGTATAGTGTGCTCGGGAGCAGTAGTCGGGGGGTCTGGGGTATAGTGTGCTCGGGAGCAGTAGTCGGGTGGTCTGGGATATAGTGTGCTCGGGAGCAGTAGTCGAGTGCTCTGGGGTATAGTGTGGTCGGGAGCAGTAGTCGGGTGCTCTGGGGTACAGTGTGCTTGGTAGCAGAAGTCGGGTGGTCTGGGGTATAGTGTGCTCGGGAGCAGTAGTCGGGTGCTTTGGGGTACAGTGTGTTCGGGAGCAGTAGTCGGGTGGTCTGGGGTATAGTGTGCTCGGGAGCAGTAGTCGGGTGCTCTGGGGTATAGTGTGCTCGGGAGCAGTAGTCGGGTGGTCTGGGGTATACTGCGCTCGGGAGCAGTAGTCGGGTGGTCTGGGGTATAGTGTGCTCGGAAGCAGTAGTCGGGTGGTCTGGGCTATAGTGTGCTCGGGAGTAGTAGTCGGGTGCTTTGGGGTACAGTGTGTTCGGGAGCAGTAGTCGGGTGGTCAGGGGTATAGTGTGCTCGGGAGCAATAGTCGGGTGGTCTGGCGTATAGTGTGCCCGGGAGCAGTAGTCGGGTGGTCTGGGCTATAGTGTGCTCGGGAGTAGTAGTCGGGTGCTGTGGGGTATAAAGTGCTCGGGAGCAGTAGTCGGGTGCTGTGGGGTATAGTGTGCTAGGGAGCAGTAGTCGGGTGGTCTGGGGTATATTGTGCTCGGCAGCAGTAGTCGGGTGCTCTGGGGTATCGTGTGCTCGGGAGCAGTAGTCGGGTGGTCTGGGGTACAGTGTGCTCGGGAGCAGTAGTCGGGTGCTCTGGGGTATAGTGTGCTCGGGAGCAGTAGTCGGGTGGTCTGGGGTACAGTGTGCTCGGTTGCAGTAATCGGGTGCTCTGGGGTATAGTGTGTTCGGGAGCAGGAGTCGGGGGGTCTGGGGTATAGTGTGCTTGGGAGCAGTAGTCGGGTGCTCTGGGGTATAGTGTGCTCGGGAGCTGTAGTCGGGTGCTCGGGCTGTAGTGTGCTCGGGAGCAGTAGTCGGGCGCTCTGGGTTATAGTGTGCTCGGGAGCAGTAGTCGGATGCTCTGGGGTATAGTGTGCTCGAGAGCAGTAGTCGGGTGCTCTGGGGTATAGTGTGCCTGTGAGCAGTAGTCGGGTGGTCTGGGGTATAGTGTGCTCGGGAGCAGTAGTCGGATGCTCTAGGGTATAGTGTGCTCGGGCGCAGTAGTCGGGTGGTCTGGGGTATAGTGTGCTTGGGAGCAGTAGTCGGGTGGTCTGGGGTATAGTGTGCTCGGGAGCAGTAGTCGGGTGCTCTGGGGTATAGTGTGTTCGGGAGCAGTAGTCGGGTAGCCTGGGGTATAGTGTGCTCGGGCGCAGTAGTCGGGTGCTCTGGGGTATAGTGTGTTCGGGAGCAGTAGTCGGGTGGTCTGGGGTATAGTGTGCTCGGGAGCAGTAGTCGGGTGCTCTGGGGTAAAGTGTGCTCGGGAGAAGTAGTCGGGTGGTCTGGGGTATAGTGTGTTCGGGAGCAGTAGTCGGGTGGTCTGGGGTATAGTGTGTTCGGGAGCAGTAGTCGGGTGGTCTGGGGTATAGTGTGCTCGGGAGCAGTAGTCGGGTGCTCTGGGGTAAAGTGTGCTCGGGAGAAGTAGTCGGGTGGTCTGGGGTATAGTGTGCTTCGGAGCAGTAGTCGGGTGGTCGGGGGTATAGTGTGCTCGGGAGCAGTAGTCGGGTGGTCTGGGGTATAGTGTGCTCGGGAGCAGTAGTCGGGTGATCTGGGGTATAGTGTGCTCGGGTGCAGTAGTCGGGTGCTCTGGGGTATAGTGTGCTCGGGAGCAGTAGTCGGGTGCTCTGGGGTATAGTGTGCTCGGGAGCAGTAGTCATGTGGTCTGGGGTATAGTGTGCTCGGGAGCAGTCGTCGGGTGGTCTGGGGTATAGTGTGCACGGGAGCAGTAGTCGGGTGGTCTGGGGTATAGTGTGCTCGGGAGCAGTAGTCGGGTGGTCTGGGGTATAGTGTGCTCGGGAGCAGTAGTCATGTGGTCTGGGGTATAGTGTGCTCGGGAGCAGTCGTCGGGTGGTCTGGGGTATAGTGTGCACGGGAGCAGTAGTCGGGTGGTCTGGGGTATAGTGTGCACGGGAGCAGTAGTCGGGTGCTCTGGGGTGTAGTGTGCTCGGAAGCAGTAGTCGGGTGCTCTGGGGTATAGTGTGCTCGGGAGCAGTGGTCGGGTGCTCTGGGGTATAGTGTGCTCGGGAGCAGTAGTCGGGTGGTCTGGGGTATAATGTGCTCGGGAGCAGTAGTCGGGTGGTCTGGGGTATAGTGTGCTCGGGAGCAGTAGTCGGGTGCTCTGGGGTGTAGTGTGCTCGGAAGCAGTAGTCGGGTGCTCTGGGGTATAGTGTGCTCGGGAGCAGTAGTCGGGGGGTCTGGGGTATAGTGTGCTCGGGAGCTGTAGCCGGGTGGTCTGGGATATAGTGTGCTCGGGAGCAGTAGTCGAGTGCTCTGGGGTATAGTGTGGTCGGGAGCAGTAGTCGGGTGCTCTGGGGTACAGTGTGCTTGGTAGCAGAAGTCGGGTGGTCTGGGGTATAGTGTGCTCAGGAGCAGTAGTCGGGTGCTCTGGGGTATAGTGTGCTCGGGAGCAGTAGTCGGGTGGTCTGGGGTATAGTGTGCTCGGGAGCAGTAGTCGGGTGGTCTGGGGTATAGTGTGCTCGGGATCAGTAGTCGGGTGCTTTGGGGTACAGTGTGTTCGGGAGCAGTAGTCGGGTGGTCAGGGGTATAGTGTGCTCGGGAGCAATAGTCGGGTGGTCTGGCGTATAGTGTGCCCGGGAGCAGTAGTCGGGTGGTCTGGGCTATAGTGTGCACGGGAGTAGTAGTCGGGTGCTGTGGGGTATAAAGTGCTCGGGAGCAGTAGTCGGGTGCTGTGGGGTATAGTGTGCTAGGGAGCAGTAGTCGGGTGGTCTGGGGTATATTGTGCTCGGGAGCAGTAGTCGGGTGCTCTGGGGTATAGTGTGCTCGGGAGCAGTAGTCGGGTGGTCTGGGGTACAGTGTGCTCGGGAGCAGTAGTCGGGTGCTCTGGGGTATAGTGTGCGAGGGAGCAGTAGTCGGGTGGTCTGGGGTATATTGTGCTCGGGAGCAGTAGTCGGGTGCTCTGGGGTATAGTGTGCTCGGGAGCAGTAGTCGGGTGGTCTGGGGTACAGTGTGCTCGGTTGCAGTAATCGGCTGCTCTGGGGTATAGTGTGTTCGGGAGCAGGAGTCGGGTGGTCTGGGGTATAGTGTGCTTGGGAGCAGTAGTCGGGTGCTCTGGGGTATAGTGTGCTCGGGAGCTGTAGTCGGGTGCTCAGGCTGTAGTGTGCTCGGGAGCAGTAGTCGGGCGCTCTGGGGTATAGTGTGCTCGGGAGCAGTAGTCGGATGCTCTGGGGTATAGTGTGCTTGAGAGCAGTAGTCGGGTGGTCTGGGGTATAGTGTGCTTGTGAGCAGTAGTCGGGTGGTCTGGGGTATAGTGTGCTCGGGAGCAGTAGTCGGATGCTCTGGGGTATAGTGTGCTCGGGCGCAGTAGTCGGGTGGTCTGGGGTATAGTGTGCTTGGGAGCAGTAGTCGGGTGGTCTGGGGTGTAGTGTGCTCGAGAGCAGTAGTCGGGTAGTCTGGGGTATAGTGTGCTCGGGAACAGTAGTCGGGTGCTCTGGGGTATAGTGTGTTCGGGAGCAGTAGTCGGGTAGTCTGGGGTATAGTGTGCTCGGGCGCAGTAGTCGGGTGCTCTAGGGTATAGTGTGTTCGGGAGCAGTAGTCGGGTGGTCTGGGGTATAGTGTGCTCGGGAGCAGTAGTCGGGTGGTCTGGGGTATAGTGTGCTCAGGAGCAGTAGTCGGGTGGTCTGGGGTATAGTGTGCTTCGGAGCAGTAGTCGGGTGGTCGGGGGTATAGTGTGCTCGGGAGCAGTAGTCGGGTGGTCTGGGGTATAGTGTGCTCGGGAGCAGTAGTCGGGTGGTCTGGGGTACAGTGTGCTCGGGAGCAGTAGTCGGGTGGTCTGGGGTATAGTGTGCTCGGGAGCAGTAGTCGGGTGCTCTGGGGTATAGTGTGCTCGGGAGCAGTAGTCGGGTGCTCAGGGGTATAGTGTGCTCGGGAGCAGTAGTCGGGTGCTCTGGGGTATAGTGTGCTCGGGAGCAGTAGTCATGTGGTCTGGGGTATAGTGTGCTCGGGTGCAGTGGTCGGGTGCTCTGGGGTATAGTGTGCTTGGGAGCAGTGGTCGGGTGCTCTGGGGTATAGTGTGCTTGGGAGCATTAGTCATGTGGTCTGGGGTATAGTGTGCTCGGGAGCAGTAGTCGGGTGGTCTGGGGTATAGTGTGCTCGGGAACAGTAGTCGGGTGGTCTGGGGTATAGTGTGCTCGGGAGCAGTAGTCGCGTGGTCTGGGGTATACTATGCTCGGGAGCAGTAGTCGGGTGGTCTGGGGTATAGTGTGCTCGGGAGCAGTAGTCGGGTGGTCTGGGGTATAGTGTGCTCGGGAGCAGTAGTCGGATGCTCTGGGGTATAATGTGTTCGGGAGCAGTAGTCGGGTGGTCTGGGGTATAGTGTGCTCGGGAGCAGTAGTCGGGTGGTCTGGGGTATAATGTGCTCGGGAGCAGTAGTCGGGTGGTCTGGGGTATAGTGTGCTCGGGAGCAGTAGTCGGGTGGTCTGGGGTATAGTGTGCTCGGGAGCAGTAGTCGGGTGGTCTGGGGTATAGTGTGCTTGTGAGCAGTAGTCGGGTGGTCTGGGGTATAGTGTGCTCGGGAGCAGTAGTCGGGTGGTCTGGGGTATAGTGTGCTCGGGAGCAGTAGTCGGGTGGTCTGGGGTATAGTGTGCTCGGGAGCAGTAGTCGGGTGGTCTGGGGTATAGTTTGCTCGAGAGCAGTAGTCGGGTGGTCTGGGTTATAGTGTGCTCGCGAGCAGTAGTCGGGTAGTCTGTGGTATAGTGTGCTCGGGAGCAGTTGTCGGGTGGTCTGGGGTATAGTGTGCTCGGGAGCAGTAGCCGGGTGGTCAGGGGTATAGTGTGCTCGAGAGCAGTTGTCGGATGCTCTGGGGTACAGCGTGCTCGGGAGCAGTAGTCGGGTGGTCTGGGGTATAGTGTGCTCGGGAGCAGTAGTCATGTGGTCTGGGGTATAGTGTGCTTGGGAGCAGTGGTCGGGTGATCTGGGGTATAGTGTGCTCAGGAGCAGTAGTCGGATGCTCTGGGGTATAGTGTGCTCGGGAGCAGTAGTCGGGTGGTCTGGGGTATAGTGTGCTCGGGAGCAGTAGTCGGGTGGTCTGGGGTATAGTGTGCTCGGGAGCAGTACTCGGGTGGTCTGGGGTATAGTGTGCTCGGGAGCAGTAGTCGGGTGCTCTGGGGTATAGTGTGCTCGGGAGCAGTAGTCGGGTGGTCTGGGGTATAGTGTGCTCGGGAGCAGTAGTCGGGGGAACTGGGGTGTAGTGTGCTCGGGAACAGTAGTCGGGTGCTCTGGGGTATAGTGTGCTCGGGAGCAGTTGTCGGGTGGTCTGGGGTATAGTGTGCTCGGGAGCAGTAGTCGGGTGGTCTGGGGTATAGTGTGCTCGGGAGCAGTAGTCGGGTGGTCTGGGGTATAGTGTGCTCGGGAGCAGTAGTCGGGTGCTCCGGAGTATAGAGTGCTCGGGGGCAGTAGTCGGGTGCTCTGGGGTATAGTGTGCTCGGGAGCAGTAGTCGGGCGCTCTGGGATATAGTGTGCTCGGGAGCAGTAGCCGGGTGGTCTGGGGTATAGTGTGCTCAGGAGCAGTAGTCGGGTGGTCTGGGGTATAGTGTGGTCGGGAGCAGTTGTCGGGTGGTCAGGGGTATAGTGTGCTCGAGAGCAGTTTTCGGATGCTCTGGGGTATAGCGTGCTCGGGAGCAGTAGTCGGGTGGTCTGGGGTATAGTGTGCTCGGGAGCAGTAGTCATGTGGTCTGGGGTATAGTGT
This sequence comes from Scyliorhinus torazame, assembly GCF_047496885.1. Classification (NCBI taxonomy): domain Eukaryota; kingdom Metazoa; phylum Chordata; class Chondrichthyes; order Carcharhiniformes; family Scyliorhinidae; genus Scyliorhinus; species Scyliorhinus torazame. The sequence goes on from NC_092719.1 coordinate 148,631,003, forward strand.
GCTTGGGAGCAGTGGTCGGGTGGTCTGGGGTATAGTGTGGTCGGGAGCAGTAGTCGGGTGCTCTGGGGTATAGTGTGCTCGGGAGCAGTAGTCGGGTGGTCTGGGGTATAGTGTGCTCAGGAGCAGTAGTCGGGTGGTCTGGGGTATAGTGTGCTCGGAAGCGGTAGTCGGGTGGTCTGGGGTATAGTGTGCTCGGGAGCAGTAGTCGGGTGCTCTGGGGTATAGTGTGCTCGGGAGCAGTAGTCGGGTGCTCTGGGGTATAATGTGCTCGGGAGCACTAGTCGGGTAGTCTGGGGTATAGTGTGCACGGGAGCAGTAGTCGGGTGCTCTGGGGTATAGTGTGCTCGGGAGCAGTAGTCGGGTGCTCTGGGGTATAGTGTGCTCGGGAGCAGTAGTCGGGTGGTCGGGGGTATAGTGTGCTCGGGATCAGTAGTCGGGTGGTCTGGGGTATAGTGTGCTCGGGAGCAGTTGTCGGGTGCTCTGGGGTATAGTGTGCTCGGGAGCAGTAGTCGAGTGGTCTGGGGTACAGTGTGCTCGGGAGCAGTAGTCGGGTGCTCTGGGGTTTAGTGTGCTCGGGAGCAGTAGTCGAGTGGTCTGGGGTATAGTGTGCTCGGGAGCAGTAGTCAGGTGGTCTGGGATATAGTGTGCTCGGGAGCAGTAGTCGGGTGGTGTGGGGTATAGTGTGCTCGGGAGCAGTGGTCGGGTGGTCTGGGCTATAGTGTGCTCGGGAGCAGTAGTCGGGTGCTCTGGGGTATAGTGTGCTCGGGAGCAGTAGTCGGGTGCTCTGGGGTATAGTGTGCTCGGGAGCAGTAGTCGGGTAGTCTGGGGTATAGTGTGTACGGGAGCAGTAGTCGGGTGCTCTGGGGTATAGTGTGCTCGGGAGCAGTAGTCGGGTGCTCTGGGGTATAGTGTGCTCGGGAGCAGTTGTCGGGTGCTCTGGGGTATAGTGTGCTCGGGAGCAGTAGTCGGGTGGTCTGGGGTATAGTGTGCTCAGGAGCAGTAGTCGGGTGGTCTGGGGTATAGTGTGCTCGGGAGCAGTTGTCGGGTGCTCTGGGGTATAGTGTGCTCGGGAGCAGTAGTCGGGTGGTCGGGGGTATAGTGTGCTCGGGAGCAGTAGTCGGGTGGTCTGGGGTATAGTGTGCTCGAGAGCAGTAGTCGGGTAGTCTGGGGTATAGTGTGCTCGGGAACAGTAGTCGGGTGCTCTGGGGTATAGTGTGTTCGGGAGCAGTAGTCGGGTAGTCTGGGGTATAGTGTGCTCGGGCGCAGTAGTCGGGTGCTCTAGGGTATAGTGTGTTCGGGAGCAGTAGTCGGGTGGTCTGGGGTATAGTGTGCTCGGGAGCAGTAGTCGGGTGGTCTGGGGTATAGTGTGCTCAGGAGCAGTAGTCGGGTGGTCTGGGGTATAGTGTGCTTCGGAGCAGTAGTCGGGTGGTCGGGGGTATAGTGTGCTCGGGAGCAGTAGTCGGGTGGTCTGGGGTATAGTGTGCTCGGGAGCAGTAGTCGGGTGGTCTGGGGTACAGTGTGCTCGGGAGCAGTAGTCGGGTGGTCTGGGGTATAGTGTGCTCGGGAGCAGTAGTCGGGTGCTCTGGGGTATAGTGTGCTCGGGAGCAGTAGTCGGGTGCTCAGGGGTATAGTGTGCTCGGGAGCAGTAGTCGGGTGCTCTGGGGTATAGTGTGCTCGGGAGCAGTAGTCATGTGGTCTGGGGTATAGTGTGCTCGGGTGCAGTGGTCGGGTGCTCTGGGGTATAGTGTGCTTGGGAGCAGTGGTCGGGTGCTCTGGGGTATAGTGTGCTTGGGAGCATTAGTCATGTGGTCTGGGGTATAGTGTGCTCGGGAGCAGTAGTCGGGTGGTCTGGGGTATAGTGTGCTCGGGAACAGTAGTCGGGTGGTCTGGGGTATAGTGTGCTCGGGAGCAGTAGTCGCGTGGTCTGGGGTATACTATGCTCGGGAGCAGTAGTCGGGTGGTCTGGGGTATAGTGTGCTCGGGAGCAGTAGTCGGGTGGTCTGGGGTATAGTGTGCTCGGGAGCAGTAGTCGGATGCTCTGGGGTATAATGTGTTCGGGAGCAGTAGTCGGGTGGTCTGGGGTATAGTGTGCTCGGGAGCAGTAGTCGGGTGGTCTGGGGTATAATGTGCTCGGGAGCAGTAGTCGGGTGGTCTGGGGTATAGTGTGCTCGGGAGCAGTAGTCGGGTGGTCTGGGGTATAGTGTGCTCGGGAGCAGTAGTCGGGTGGTCTGGGGTATAGTGTGCTTGTGAGCAGTAGTCGGGTGGTCTGGGGTATAGTGTGCTCGGGAGCAGTAGTCGGGTGGTCTGGGGTATAGTGTGCTCGGGAGCAGTAGTCGGGTGGTCTGGGGTATAGTGTGCTCGGGAGCAGTAGTCGGGTGGTCTGGGGTATAGTGTGCTCGGGAGCAGTAGTCGGGTGGTCTGGGGTATAGTTTGCTCGAGAGCAGTAGTCGGGTGGTCTGGGTTATAGTGTGCTCGCGAGCAGTAGTCGGGTAGTCTGTGGTATAGTGTGCTCGGGAGCAGTTGTCGGGTGGTCTGGGGTATAGTGTGCTCGGGAGCAGTAGCCGGGTGGTCAGGGGTATAGTGTGCTCGAGAGCAGTTGTCGGATGCTCTGGGGTACAGCGTGCTCGGGAGCAGTAGTCGGGTGGTCTGGGGTATAGTGTGCTCGGGAGCAGTAGTCATGTGGTCTGGGGTATAGTGTGCTTGGGAGCAGTGGTCGGGTGATCTGGGGTATAGTGTGCTCAGGAGCAGTAGTCGGATGCTCTGGGGTATAGTGTGCTCGGGAGCAGTAGTCGGGTGGTCTGGGGTATAGTGTGCTCGGGAGCAGTAGTCGGGTGGTCTGGGGTATAGTGTGCTCGGGAGCAGTACTCGGGTGGTCTGGGGTATAGTGTGCTCGGGAGCAGTAGTCGGGTGCTCTGGGGTATAGTGTGCTCGGGAGCAGTAGTCGGGTGGTCTGGGGTATAGTGTGCTCGGGAGCAGTAGTCGGGTGAACTGGGGTGTAGTGTGCTCGGGAACAGTAGTCGGGTGCTCTGGGGTATAGTGTGCTCGGGAGCAGTTGTCGGGTGGTCTGGGGTATAGTGTGCTCGGGAGCAGTAGTCGGGTGGTCTGGGGTATAGTGTGCTCGGGAGCAGTAGTCGGGTGGTCTGGGGTATAGTGTGCTCGGGAGCAGTAGTCGGGTGCTCCGGAGTATAGAGTGCTCGGGGGCAGTAGTCGGGTGCTCTGGGGTATAGTGTGCTCGGGAGCAGTAGTCGGGCGCTCTGGGATATAGTGTGCTCGGGAGCAGTAGCCGGGTGGTCTGGGGTATAGTGTGCTCAGGAGCAGTAGTCGGGTGGTCTGGGGTATAGTGTGGTCGGGAGCAGTTGTCGGGTGGTCAGGGGTATAGTGTGCTCGAGAGCAGTTTTCGGATGCTCTGGGGTATAGCGTGCTCGGTAGCAGTAGTCGGGTGGTCTGGGGTATAGTGTGCTCGGGAGCAGTAGTCATGTGGTCTGGGGTATAGTGTGCTTGGGAGCAGTGGTCGGGTGGTCTGGGGTATAGTGTGGTCGGGAGCAGTAGTCGGGTGCTCTGGGGTATAGTGTGCTCGGGAGCAGTAGTCGGGTGGTCTGGGGTATAGTGTGCTCAGGAGCAGTAGTCGGGTGGTCTGGGGTATAGTGTGCTCGGAAGCGGTAGTCGGGTGGTCTGGGGTATAGTGTGCTCGGGAGCAGTAGTCGGGTGCTCTGGGGTATAGTGTGCTCGGGAGCAGTAGTCGGGTGCTCTGGGGTATAATGTGCTCGGGAGCACTAGTCGGGTAGTCTGGGGTATAGTGTGCACGGGAGCAGTAGTCGGGTGCTCTGGGGTATAGTGTGCTCGGGAGCAGTAGTCGGGTGCTCTGGGGTATAGTGTGCTCGGGAGCAGTAGTCGGGTGGTCGGGGGTATAGTGTGCTCGGGATCAGTAGTCGGGTGGTCTGGGGTATAGTGTGCTCGGGAGCAGTTGTCGGGTGCTCTGGGGTATAGTGTGCTCGGGAGCAGTAGTCGAGTGGTCTGGGGTACAGTGTGCTCGGGAGCAGTAGTCGGGTGCTCTGGGGTTTAGTGTGCTCGGGAGCAGTAGTCGAGTGGTCTGGGGTATAGTGTGCTCGGGAGCAGTAGTCAGGTGGTCTGGGATATAGTGTGCTCGGGAGCAGTAGTCGGGTGGTGTGGGGTATAGTGTGCTCGGGAGCAGTGGTCGGGTGGTCTGGGCTATAGTGTGCTCGGGAGCAGTAGTCGGGTGCTCTGGGGTATAGTGTGCTCGGGAGCAGTAGTCGGGTGCTCTGGGGTATAGTGTGCTCGGGAGCAGTAGTCGGGTAGTCTGGGGTATAGTGTGCACGGGAGCAGTAGTCGGGTGCTCTGGGGTATAGTGTGCTCGGGAGCAGTAGTCGGGTGCTCTGGGGTATAGTGTGCTCGGGAGCAGTTGTCGGGTGCTCTGGGGTATAGTGTGCTCGGGAGCAGTAGTCGGGTGGTCTTGGGTATAGTGTGCTCAGGAGCAGTAGTCGGGTGGTCTGGGGTATAGTGTGCTCGGGAGCAGTTGTCGGGTGCTCTGGGGTATAGTGTGCTCGGGAGCAGTAGTCGGGTGGTCGGGGGTATAGTGTGCTCGGGAGCAGTAGTCGGGTGGTCTGGGGTATAGTGTGCTCGGGAGCAGTTGTCGGGTGCTCTGGGGTATAGTGTGCTCGGGAGCAGTAGTCGGGTGGTCTGGGGTATAGTGTGCTCAGGAGCAGTAGTCGGGTGGTCTGGGGTATAGTGTGCTCAGGAGCAGTAGTCGGGTGGTGTGGGGTATAGTGTGCTCGGGAGCAGTAGTCGGGTGGTCTGGGGTATAGTGTGCTCGGGAGCAGTAGTCGTGTGGTGTGGGGTATAGTGTGCTCGGGAGCAGTAGTCAGGTGGTCTGGGGTATAGTTTGTTCGGGAGCAGTAGTTGGGTGGTCTGGGGTATCGTGTGCTCAGGAGCAGTAGTCGGGTGTTCTGGGGTATAGTGTGCTCGGGAGCAGTAGTCGGGTGCTCTGGGGTATAGTGTGCTCGGGAGCAGTAGTCGGGTATTCTGGGGTATAGTGTGCTCGGGAGCAGTGGTCGGGTGGTCTGGGGTATAGTGTGCTCGGGAGCAGTAGTCGGGTGGTCTGGGATATAGTGTGCTCGGGAGCAGTAGTCGTGTGGTGTGGGGTATAGTGTGCTCGGGAGCAGTGGTCGGGTGGTCTGGGGTATAGTGTGCTCGGGAGCAGTAGTCGGGTGCTCTGGGGTATAGTGTGCTCGGGAGCAGTAGTCGGGTGCTCTGGGGTATAGTGTGCTCGGGAGCAGTAGTCGGTTAGTCTCGGGTATAGTGTGCACGGGAGCAGTAGTCGGGTGCTCTGGGGTATAGTGTGCTCGGAAGCAGTAGTCGGGTGCTCTGGGGTATAGTGTGCTCGGGAGCAGTAGTCGGGTGGTCGGGGGTATAGGGTGCTCGGGAGCAGTAGTCGGGTGGTCTGGGGTATAGTGTGCTCGGGACCAGTTGTCGGGTGCTCTGGGGTATAGTGTGCTCGGGAGCAGTAGTCGAGTGGTCTGGGGTATAGTGTGCTCGGGAGCAGTAGTCGGGTGGTCTGGGGTATAGTGCGCTCGGGAGCAGTAGTCGGGTGGTCTGGGGTATAGTGTGCACGGAAGCAGTAGTCGGGTGGTCTGGGCTATAGTGTGCTCGGGAGTAGTAGTCGGGTGCTTTGGGGTACAGTGTGTTCGGGAGCAGTAGTCGGGTGGTCAGGGGTATAGTGTGCTCGGGAGCAATAGTCGGGTGGTCTGGCGTATAGTGTGCCCGGGAGCAGTAGTCGGGTGGTCTGGGCTATAGTGTGCTCGGGAGTAGTAGTCGGGTGCTGTGGGTTATAAAGTGCTCGGGAGCAGTAGTCGGGTGCTGTGGGGTATAGTGTGCTAGGGAGCAGTAGTCGGGTGGTCTGGGGTATATTGTGCTCGGCAGCAGTAGTCGGGTGCTCTGGGGTATCGTGTGCTCGGGAGCAGTAGTCGGGTGGTCTGGGGTACAGTGTGCTCGGGAGCAGTAGTCGGGTGCTCTGGGGTATAGTGTGCTCGGGAGCAGTAGTCGGGTGGTCTGGGGTACAGTGTGCTCGGTTGCAGTAATCGGGTGCGCTGGGGTATAGTGTGTTCGGGAGCAGGAGTCGGGGGGTCTGGGGTATAGTGTGCTTGGGAGCAGTAGTCGGGTGCTCTGGGGTATAGTGTGCTCGGGAGCTGTAGTCGGGTGCTCGGGCTGTAGTGTGCTCGGGAGCAGTAGTCGGGCGCTCTGGGGTATAGTGTGCTCGGGTGCAGTAGTCGGATGCTCTGGGGTATAGTGTGCTCGAGAGCAGTAGTCGGGTGCTCTGGGGTATAGTGTGCCTGTGAGCAGTAGTCGGGTGGTCTGGGGTATAGTGTGCTCGGGAGCAGTAGTCGGATGCTCTAGGGTATAGTGTGCTCGGGCGCAGTAGTCGGGTGGTCTGGGGTATAGTGTGCTCGGGAGCAGTAGTCGGGTGCTCTGGGGTATAGTGTGTTCGGGAGCAGTAGTCGGGTAGCCTGGGGTATAGTGTGCTCGGGCGCAGTAGTCGGGTGCTCTGGGGTATAGTGTGTTCGGGAGCAGTAGTCGGGTGGTCTGGGGTATAGTGTGCTCGGGAGCAGTAGTCGGGTGCTCTGGGGTAAAGTGTGCTCGGGAGAAGTAGTCGGGTGGTCTGGGGTATAGTGTGTTCGGGAGCAGTAGTCGGGTGGTCGGGGTATAGTGTGTTCGGGAGCAGTAGTCGGATGCTCTAGGGTATAGTGTGCTCGGGCGCAGTAGTCGGGTGGTCTGGGGTATAGTGTGCTCGGGAGCAGTAGTCGGGTGCTCTGGGGTATAGTGTGTTCGGGAGCAGTAGTCGGGTAGCCTGGGGTATAGTGTGCTCGGGCGCAGTAGTCGGGTGCTCTGGGGTATAGTGTGTTCGGGAGCAGTAGTCGGGTGGTCTGGGGTATAGTGTGCTCGGGAGCAGTAGTCGGGTGCTCTGGGGTAAAGTGTGCTCGGGAGAAGTAGTCGGGTGGTCTGGGGTATAGTGTGTTCGGGAGCAGTAGTCGGGTGGTCTGGGTATAGTGTGTTCGGGAGCAGTAGTCGGGTGGTCTGGGGTATAGTGTGCTCGGGAGCAGTAGTCGGGTGCTCTGGGGTAAAGTGTGCTCGGGAGAAGTAGTCGGGTGGTCTGGGGTATTGTGTGCTTCGGAGCAGTAGTCGGGTGGTCGGGGGTATAGTGTGCTCGGGAGCAGTAGTCGGGTGGTCTGGGGTATAGTGTGCTCGGGAGCAGTAGTCGGGTGATCTGGGGTATAGTGTGCTAGGGTGCAGTAGTCGGGTGCTCTGGGGTATAGTGTGCTCGGGAGCAGTAGTCGGGTGCTCTGGGGTATAGTGTGCTCGGGAGCAGTAGTCGGGTGCTCTGGGGTATAGTGTGCTCGGGAGCAGTAGTCGGGTGCTCAGGGGTATAGTGTGCTCGGGAGCAGTAGTCGGGTGGTCTGGGGTATAGTGTGCTCGGGAGCAGTAGTCATGTGGTCTGGGGTATAGTGTGCTCGGGAGCAGTCGTCGGGTGGTCTGGGGTATAGTGTGCACGGGAGCAGTAGTCGGGTGGTCTGGGGTATAGTGTGCACGGGAGCAGTAGTCGGGTGCTCTGGGGTGTAGTGTGCTCGGAAGCAGTAGTCGGGTGCTCTGGGGTATAGTGTGCTCGGGAGCAGTGGTCGGGTGCTCTGGGGTATAGTGTGCTCGGGAGCAGTAGTCGGGTGGTCTGGGGTATAATGTGCTCGGGAGCAGTAGTCGGGTGGTCTGGGGTATAGTGTGCTCGGGAGCAGTAGTCGGGTGCTCTGGGGTGTAGTGTGCTCGGGAGCAGTAGTCGGGGGGGTCTGGGGTATAGTGTGCTCGGGAGCTGTAGTCGGGTGGTCTGGGATATAGTGTGCTCGGGAGCAGTAGTCGAGTGCTCTGGGGTATAGTGTGGTCGGGAGCAGTAGTCGGGTGCTCTGGGGTACAGTGTGCTTGGTAGCAGAAGTCGGGTGGTCTGGGGTATAGTGTGCTCGGGAGCAGTAGTCGGGTGCTTTGGGGTACAGTGTGTTCGGGAGCAGTAGTCGGGTGGTCTGGGGTATAGTGTGCTCAGGAGCAGTAGTCGGGTGCTCTGGGGTATAGTGTGCTCGGGAGCAGGAGTCGGGTGGTCTGGGGTATAGTGTGCTCGAGAGCAGTAGTCGGTTGGTCTGGGGTATAGTGTGCTCGGGATCAGTAGTCGGGTGCTTTGGGGTACAGTGTGTTCGGGAGCAGTAGTCGGGTGGTCAGGGGTATAGTGTGCTCGGGAGCAATAGTCGGGTGGTCTGGCGTATAGTGTGCCGGGGAGCAGTAGTCGGGTGGTCTGGGCTATAGTGTGCTCGGGAGTAGTAGTCGGGTGCTGTGGGGTATAAAGTGCTCGGGAGCAGTAGTCGGGTGCTGTGGGGTATAGTGTGCTAGGGAGCAGTAGTCGGGTGGTCTGGGGTATATTGTGCTCGGGAGCAGTAGTCGGGTGCTCTGGGGTATAGTGTGCTCTGGAGCAGTAGTCGGGTGGTCTGGGGTACAGTGTGCTCGGGAGCAGTAGTCGGGTGCTCTGGGGTATAGTGTGCGAGGGAGCAGTAGTCGGGTGGTCTGGGGTATATTGTGCTCGGGAGCAGTAGTCGGGTGCTCTGGGGTATAGTGTGCTCGGGAGCAGTAGTCGGGTGGTCTGGGGTACAGTGTGCTCGGTTGCAGTAATCGGCTGCTCTGGGGTATAGTGTGTTCGGGAGCAGGAGTCGGGTGGTCTGGGGTATAGTGTGCTTGGGAGCAGTAGTCGGGTGCTCTGGGGTATAGTGTGCTCGGGAGCTGTAGTCGGGTGCTCGGGCTGTAGTGTGCTCGGGAGCAGTAGTCGGGCGCTCTGGGGTATAGTGTGCTCGGGAGCAGTAGTCGGATGCTCTGGGGTATAGTGTGCTTGAGAGCAGTAGTCGGGTGGTCTGGGGTATAGTGTGCTTGTGAGCAGTAGTCGGGTGGTCTGGGGTATAGTGTGCTCGGGAGCAGTAGTCGGATGCTCTGGGGTATAGTGTGCTGGGGCGCAGTAGTCGGGTGGTCTGGGGTATAGTGTGCTTGGGAGCAGTAGTCGGGTGGTCTGGGGTATAGTGTGCTCGAGAGCAGTAGTCGGGTAGTCTGGGGTATAGTGTGCTCGGGAGCAGTAGTCGGGTGCTCTGGGGTATAGTGTGTTCGGGAGCAGTAGTCGGGTAGTCTGGGGTATAGTGTGCTCGGGCGCAGTAGTCGGGTGCTCTAGGGTATAGTGTGTTCGGGAGCAGTAGTCGGGTGGTCTGGGGTATAGTGTGCTCGGGAGCAGTAGTCGGGTGGTCAGGGGTATAGTGTGCTCAGGAGCAGTAGTCGGGTGGTCTGGGGTATAGTGTGCTTCGGAGCAGTAGTCGGGTGGTCGGGGGTATAGTGTGCTCGGGAGCAGTAGTCGGGTGGTCTGGGGTATAGTGTGCTCGGGAGCAGTAGTCGGGTGGTCTGGGGTACAGTGTGCTCGGGAGCAGTAGTCGGGTGGTCTGGGGTATAGTGTGCTCGGGAGCAGTAGTCGGATGCTCTGGGGTATAGTGTGCTGGGGCGCAGTAGTCGGGTGGTCTGGGGTATAGTGTGCTTGGGAGCAGTAGTCGGGTGGTCAGGGGTATAGTGTGCTCAGGAGCAGTAGTCGGGTGGTCTGGGGTATAGTGTGCTTCGGAGCAGTAGTCGGGTGGTCGGGGGTATAGTGTGCTCGGGAGCAGTAGTCGGGTGGTCTGGGGTATAGTGTGCTCGGGAGCAGTAGTCGGGTGGTCTGGGGTATAGTGTGCTCGGGAGCAGTAGTCGGGTGGTCTGGGGTATAGTGTGCTCGGGAGCAGTAGTCGGGTGGTCTGGGGTATAGTTTGCTCGAGAGCAGTAGTCGGGTGGTCTGGATTATAGTGTGCTCGCGAGCAGTAGTCGGGTAGTCTGTGGTATAGTGTGCTCGGGAGCAGTTGTCGGGTGGTCTGGGGGAAAGTGTGCTCGTGAGCAGTAGCCGGGTGGTCAGGGGTATAGTGTGCTCGAGAGCAGTTGTCGGATGCTCTGGGGTACAGCGTGCTCGGGAGCAGTAGTCGGGTGGTCTGGGGTATAGTGTGCTCGGGAGCAGTAGTCATGTGATCTGGGGTATAGTGTGCTTGGAAGCAGTGGTCGGGTGATCTGGGGTATAGTGTGCTCAGGAGCAGTAGTCGGATGCTCTGGGGTATAGTGTGCTCGGGAGCAGTAGTCGGGTGGTCTGGGGTATAGTGTGCTCGGGAGCAGTAGTCGGGTGGTCTGGGGTATAGTGTGCTCGGGAGCAGTACTCGGGTGGTCTGGGGTATAGTGTGCTCGGGAGCAGTAGTCGGGTGCTCTGGGGTATAGTGTGCTCGGGAGCAGTAGTCGGGTGGTCTGGGGTATAGTGTGCTCGGGAGCAGTAGTCGGGTGGTCTGGGGTGTAGTGTGCTCGGGAGCAGTAGTCGGGTGCTCTGGGGTATAGTGTGCTCGGGAGCAGTTGTCGGGTGGTCTGGGGTATAGTGTGCTCGGGAGCAGTAGTCGGGTGGTCTGGGGTATAGTGTGCTCGGGAGCAGTAGTCGGGTGCTCTGGAGTATAGAGTGCTCGGGGGCAGTAGTCGGGTGCTCTGGGGTATAGTGTGCTCGGGAGCAGTAGTCGGGCGCTCTGGGGTATAGTGTGCTCGGGAGCAGTAGCCGGGTGGTCTGGGGTATAGTGTGGTCGGGAGCAGTTGTCGGGTGGTCAGGGGTATAGTGTGCTCGAGAGCAGTTTTCGGATGCTCTGGGGTATAGCGTGCTCGGGAGCAGTAGTCGGGTGGTCTGGGGTATAGTGTGCTCGGGAGCAGTAGTCATGTGGTCTGGGGTATAGTGTGCTTGCGAGCAGTGGTCGGGTGGTCTGGGGTATAGTGTGGTCGGGAGCAGTAGTCGGGTGCTCTGGGGTATAGTGTGCTCGGGAGCAGTAGTCGGGTGGTCTGGGGTATAGTGTGCTCAGGAGCAGTAGTCGGGTGGTCTGGGGTATAGTGTGCTCGGAAGCGGTAGTCGGGTGGTCTGGGGTATAGTGTGCTCGGGAGCAGTAGTCGGGTGCTCTGGGGTATAGTGTGCTCGGGAGCAGTAGTCGGGTGGTCGGGGGTATAGTGTGCTCGGGAGCAGTAGTCGGGTGGTCTGGGGTATAGTGTGCTCGGGAGCAGTTGTCGGGTGCTCTGGGGTATAGTGTGCTCGGGAGCAGTAGTCGAGTGGTCTGGGGTATAGTGTGCTCGGGAGCAGTAGTCGGGTGCTCTGGGGTTTAGTGTGCTCGGGAGCAGTATTCGAGTGGTCTGGGGTATAGTGTGCTCGGGAGCAGTAGTCAGGTGGTCTGGGATATAGTGTTCTCGGGAGCAGTAGTCGGGTGCTCTGGGGTTTAGTGTGCTCGGGAGCAGTAGTCGAGTGGTCTGGGGTATAGTGTGCTCGGGAGCAGTAGTCGGGTGGTCTGGGATATAGTGTGCTCGGGAGCAGTAGTCGAGTGGTGTGGGGTATAGTGTGCTCGGGAGCAGTGGTCGGGTGGTCTGGGCTATAGTGTGCTCGGGAGCAGTAGTCGGGTGCTCTGGGGTATAGTGTGCTCGGGAGCAGTAGTCGGGTGCTCTGGGGTATAGTGTGCTCGGGAGCAGTAGTCGGGTAGTCTGGGGTATAGTGTGCACGGGAGCAGTAGTCGGGTGCTCTGGGGTATAGTGTGCTCGGGAGCAGTAGTCGGGTGCTCTGGGGTATAGTGTGCTCGGGAGCAATAGTCGGGTGGTCGGGGGTATAGTGTGCTCGGGAGCAGTAGTCGGGTGGTCTGGGGTATAGTGTGCTCGGGAGCAGTTGTCGGGTGCTCTGGGGTATAGTGTGCTCGGGAGCAGTAGTCGGGTGGTCTGGGGTATAGTGTGCTCAGGAGCAGTAGTCGGGTGGTCTGGGGTATAGTGTGCTCAGGAGCAGTAGTCGGGTCGTGTGGGGTATAGTGTGCTCGGGAGCAGTAGTCAGGTGGTCTGGGGTATAGTGTGTTCGGGAGCAGTAGTCGGGTATTCTGGGGTATAGTGTGTTCGGGAGCAGTAGTTGGGTGGTCTGGGGTATCGTGTGCTCAGGAGCAGTAGTCGGGTGTTCTGGGGTATAGTGTGCTCGGGAGCAGTAGTCGGGTGCTCTGGGGTATAGTGTGCTCGGGAGCAGTAGTCGGGTATTCTGGGGTATAGTGTGCTCGGGAGCAGTGGTCGGGTGGTCTTGGGTATAGTGTGCTCGGGAGCAGTAGTCGGGTGGTCTGGGATATAGTGTGCTCGGGAGCAGTAGTCGTGTGGTGTGGGGTATAGTGTGCTCGGGAGCAGTGGTCGGGTGGTCTGGGGTATAGTGTGCTCGGGAGCAGTAGTCGGGTGCTCTGGGGTATAGTGTGCTCGGGAGCAGTAGTCGGGTGCTCTGGGGTATAGTGTGCTCGGGAGCAGTAGTCGGTTAGTCTCGGGTATAGTGTGCACGGGAGCAGTAGTCGGGTGCTCTGGGGTATAGTGTGCTCGGAAGCAGTAGTCGGGTGCTCTGGGGTATAGTGTGCTCGGGAGCAGTAGTCGGGTGGTTGGGGGTATTGTGTGCTTGGGTGCAGTAGTCGAGTGGTCTGGGGTATAGTGTGCTCGGGAGCAGTAGTCGGGTGCTCTGGGGTATAGTGTGCTCGGGAGCAGTAGTCGAGTGGTCTGGGGTATAGTGTGCTCGGGAGCAGTAGTCGGGTGGTCTGGGATATAGTGTGCTCGGGAGCAGTATGTGGGTGGTGTGGGGTATAGTGTCCTCGGGAGCAGTGGTCGGGTGGTCTGGGGTATAGTGTGCTCGGGAGCTGTAGTCGGGTGCTCTGGGGTATAGTGTGCTCGGGAGCAGTAGCCGGGTAGTCTGGGGTATAGTGTGCACGGGAGCAGTAGTCGGGTGCTCTGGGGTATAGTGTGCTCGGGAGCAGTAGTCGGGTGCTCTGGGGTATAGTGTGCTCGGGAGCAGTAGTCGGGTGGTCGGGGGTATATTATGCTCGGGAGCAGTAGTCGGGTGGTCTGGGGTATAGTGTGCTCGGGAGCAGTTGTCGGGTGCTCTGGGGTATAGTGTGCTCGGGAGCAGTAGGCGGGTGGTCTCGGGTATAGTGTGCTCAGGAGCAGTAGTCGGGTGGTGGTGGGTATAGTGTGCTCGGGAGCAGTAGTCATGTGGTCTGGGGTATAGTGTGTTCGGGAGCAGTAGTTGGGTGGTCTGGGGTATCGTGTGCTCAGGAGCAGTAGTCGGGTGGTCTGCGGTATAGTGTGCTCGGAGCAGTAGTCGGGTGCTCTGGGGTATAGTGTGCTCGGGAGCAGTTGTTGGGTGCTCTGGGGTATAGTGTGCTCGGGAGCAGTAGTCGGGTGGTCTGGGGTATAGTGTGCTCAGGAGCAGTAGTCGGGTGGTCTGGGGTATAGTGTGCTTGGAAGCGGTAGTCGGGTGGTCTGGGGTATAGTGTGCTCGGGAGCAGTAGTCGGGTGGTCTGGGGTATAGTGTGCTCAGGAGCAGTAGTCGGGTGGTCTGGGGTATAGTGTGCTCGGAAGCGGTAGTCGGGTGGTCTGGGATATAGTGTGCTCGGGAGCAGTAGTCGGGTGCTCTGGGGTATAGTGTGCTTGGGAGCAGTAGTCGGGTGCTCTGGGGAATAGTGTGTTCGGGAGCAGTATTCGGGTGCTCTGGGGTATAGTGTCCTCGGGAGCAGTAGTCGGGTGGTCTGGGGTATAGTGTGCTCGGCAGCAGTAGTCGGGTGCTCTGGGGTATAGTGTGTTCGGGAGCAGTAGTCGGGTGCTCTGGGGTATAGTGTGCTCGGGAGCAGTAGTCGGGTGGTCTGGGGTATAGTGTGCTCGGGAGAAGTAGTCGGGTGCTCTGGTGTATAGTGTGCTCGGGAGCAGTAGTCGGGTGGTCTGGGGTATAGTGTGCTCGGGAGCAGTAGTCGGTTGGTCTGGGGTATAGTGTGCTCGGGAGCAGTAGTCGGGTGCTCTGGGGTATGGTGTGCTCGGAAGCAGTAGTCGGTTGGTCTGGGGTATAGTGTGCTCGGGAGCATTAATTGGGTGCTCTGGGGTATAGTGTGCTCGGGAGCAGTAGTCGGGTGGTCTGGGGTATTGTGTGCTCGGGAGCAGTAGTCCGGTGGTCTGGGGTGTAGTGTGCTCGGGAGCAGTAGTCGGGTGTTCTGGGCCATAGTATGCTTGGGTGGGTAGTGTGGTTAGGGGTGTAGATTGGTGGTCTGGGTAAGGCAGTCATGAGATCAGAGGGTTGTCAGGTGTCTGAGGAGTATGACCGGGTCAAGTCAGAACCTGGTTAGGTGGGAGGGTCGGGTGGACAATCAGGTTGTGTGGAGGGGTGGTTTGGTGGTAGTCGATGATGGTGTCAGCAGGGCCTGTCAGGGTTTCTGGGTTGGGGGGAATGTTGGATGCAGGAAGGGCAGCGAGGTTCAGGTGTGTCACCATCCTGCCTAAGTAAATGCCCTTCCCGTACCAAGCTCATCATCACCAAGGACACAAGATTCTGGCCGATATTACTGTTCTCAAATACTTAGAGGTGCCAGATTTGCCCCTGTAAAAGTTCACTGACGGTCTGTATGTTTAATTTTCATAAATTGGTGACTCTACCTTCTCCAGAGCATTACAGGTGTGTGCATCACAACATTAGATGGGTGGTTCAGATAGCAATGTGCTATCAAATCATGAAAAATAAGGTAATCTTGGTTTAACAATTAATGCATATAAATCCCTGATGTCTATTGCTATTGTGTTTTCATTACGAGAGGTTTGCACTAAACAGAACCTTTACAATTAAGTACATATGGGGTGCATAAGACTCCATACAAAAATTACTATCATGCACAATGAATAAATCGGTGTTGAGGACAGTGACAGGCGCTCTGATGATTGCTGACTAATGTAGTAATCAGAGGTTAGTGAGTGGTGACACATAAATTTACCAACAATCACAGCATTATCAAAGCTGAAAAATAAATCACAAATTGGCAAAAATATGGGCATTCAAATTATTCATTTTTAGGGGTTCTTGTAGCAGGTCATTGCAATTAATTATTTTTTCTATACACTTTAACAATATAACCTGATATTATTTGAGAAAGATTCCAGTCATCTGGGGAAAATAATTACTGTTAACAATAGTCAATCAGGACTTACGGTGGGGCGGCCGCAAAAAAAAGAGCTCCCGCCGGTGGCCACGATTCGCGGCGATTTCGGGGAAATCCCCGAGTCTTCACGCACCCCCCGACTATCGTCGGCCTTTGTGGCTGCCACGAGCAGCCAGCGGGGCCGGTTTAAAAGCCGGCGAAGAACCCCGCGCGGGTGTCGGGCGGCGGGGGCTGAGGTGCCGGGCCCGGCAGGTCAGAGCAGCGGGGGCGGAGCTTCGAAGAGGTCGAGGTGGCAGGCCCAAGCGCCATGTAGGGAGGGTGCTCCACGTCGGATGGCTCCCACCTAGGAAGAAGAAGGTTGAAGCCTGGTCCCAGGTGAATGTAGAGGAGAAAGAAAGAAGATTCATGGAAGTTTGGTAAAAGTTTTTTTCTCAAAAAAGAAGAATGTCAGATTGATGAAGGGCAGGAGGGTGAAGGGGGAGAGAGGAGAAAGGAAAGAAGATAAAAAACAATAAGCCGCTAAAAGATGCGAAAAGCAGCGTCAAAGAAAGGAGGAAATGCGGGTTCGCCGCCGAAGGAGAAGACGAGCAAAAGCAAAAGTGTTGACACGATGGCGGAAGTTGAAATTTCTAGGCGGGGCCGCACTACTTACGGTGGAGAAGATGACCGAAGTGATGGTGGTGGAGCTGGAAAAACGTTTGGTGAGGCACATGGAGATCCTGAGGAAAGAGATGGTGGTCGTGGTGAGGTCATTGTTGGAGGGGGCAATCGGCCCGATCAGGGTGGAGGTGGCAAAGGCATCGGCCGAGGTGAGAGAGCAGGGCGAGAAGATGAAGGAGGTGGAGGAGGCCGTGACACGACACAGCGACCAGGTCACCTCGATGGGGGACGAGCTGCGGAGGGTGGTGGAGGTTAACAGAGGGCTCCGAGCAAAGCTGGAAGACTTGGAAAACCAGTCAAGGCGGCACAATTTGAGAATTGTGGGCTTGCCCGAAGGGACAGAGGGCCCAAGGCCAACGCAATACTTCGCTAAGAAGTTGGCGGAGCTGATGAGGGATGGTGAGAACCCCACCCTGTACGAGCTAGACCGAGTTCATCGGTCTTTAAGGCCGAAGCCCAAAGTGAACGAGCCGCCAAGGGCAGTAGTTATCTGCTTCCATATGTTTTGCATGAAGGAGAAAGTATTAAGCTGGGCAAAGCAGGAGCACGAGGTGCTGTGGGATGGTACTGCGGTTCGGATCTACCAGGACTGGACGGTGGAGTTGGCAAAAAGACGAGCGGCGTCTGGGCGAGTGAAGGCGGCTTTGTACAAGAAGGTGTGGTGTACCCGGCGAAGTTGAGAGTAACATATAACACCAAAGACTTTTATTTTTGAGACAGCGGAGGCGGCTGAGGCGTTCGTGAGGGCAAAGGCTTGGGACAGACGTGAAGAGCGGAACTGGAAGAGAGACTGTGGACTGTGTTTGAGCGGCTGGAAAATGTACAAATGTTACAACTTTCTTTTTACTGATTTGTATTGAAATTTACTTCTCTTTGCATTGTTACAGAGTTCAAGTTAATGGCGTTCTGTGTTGCGACGGTTAAATGTTATGTTAGTGAATTGTAGGGGTTGGATTGTTGGGTTTGTTTTGGTGTTTCTTTCTCTGGGACTGGGCGGAAGGGGGCGAGAGGTATTGGCGGGGGGGAGCCACCCGCGCTAGCTAACTAGAGTGAGTTAGTGAACGGGGGTGAGGTGAGAGGAGGACTGCGGACGTTGGAGCCTGGATAGCAGGCTTCTATGGGCCTATGAGGCGAGCAAGAGGGGGTGGAGGGAGGGATGTTGGGGGATGTTTTTGTAGGGGGGGGTTGTTCTTGGGAGGGGGGGGAAGGGGTTCGATGTTAACAATGGACAGGGGCGGGTCAGGCTTATGGGGCAGGGCCCGGTGGTATGGTGATGGTGGATAAGAAAGGTGGGGGGGGGGGCGGTGAGAGACCCCTAGTAAGGATAATCACGTGGAACGTGAGAGGGCTAGGAGGTCCGGTCAAGAGGTCAAAGGTGCTTGCACATCTTAAAAGTTTGAAAGCCGATGTAGCAATGCTGCAGGAGACTCACTTGAGGGTGAAGGACCAGGTGAGACTTAAAAAGGGCTGGGTTAGCCAAGTGTTTCACTCCAGATTTGATGCAAGGGCTCGAGGGGTAGCGGTGCTGGTCAGCAAAAGGGTACGCTTCCAGATGGAGAAGGTGGTGGCAGATCAGGGGGGTAGATATGTGATTGTGACAGGGGCATTGGAGGGAGATTAGTGGCGCTGTTAAGTGTATACGGTCCCAATTGGGACGATGTGGGATTCGCGAGGAAGGTGTTTGGGGCTATTCCCGACTTGGACACGCTTGAGCTGATTGTGGGGGGGGGACTGGAACTTGGTGCAGGAGCCAAGGTTGGACAGATCACGGCCGCGCTCGCTGGTCCCATCAGGGGGGCGAAGGCGCTGGCTGGGCTAATGGTGGAAATGGGAGGGGTGGACCCTTGGAGGTTCCTGCACCCAAGGGAACGGGAGTATTCGTTTTTCTCAGCGGTCCATAAGGTATACTCGCGGATCAACTTTTTTGTGGTGGGGAAGGCTTTGCTGGCTGGAGTCAAGAGGTCGGAATACTCTGCAATTGCAGTGTCAGATCACGCTCCACATTGGGTGGATATGGTGCTAGAGAAGGGGGCAACGCAGAGACTGGGGTGGAAACTGGATGTGGGGCTTTTGGGGAACCAAGTATTCTGTGAGAAAATTGAAAAGGTAATTAAGGAATATGTAGGTTTCAATTGTACGGGTGAGGTGTCGAAGGCAGTCGTCTGGGAGGCTCTAAAGGTGGTGGTGAGGTAAATTTGTTTAAGGCCAGGGTGGATAAGGAGGAGAGGTTGGAGCGGCAGAGGATAATAGATGAGATGTTGGAGGTAGATAGGAGGTATGCAGAGGATGGGGACCCGGCGAAGCTGGAAAAGAGGAAGGAACTACAGGCGAGCTTCGACCGACTGTCCACCAGGAAGGCGGTGCGCCAACTGAGACGAGCAAGGGATGCAGTTTATGAACATAGAGATAAGGAGATAAGGTATGTTAGCAGGTCAGCTCCGGAGGGAGGCAGTGGCAAGGGAAATTCTTCAGGCGAAGGATAGGGCAGGGAAGTTGGTGGTGGCCCCAGTGCTGATTAACAAGGTTTTTGAGGAGTTTTATGAGAGGTTGTACAAGTCAGAGCCACTCGGAGGAGACCGTGAGATACAGGAATTTCTCGATGGGTTGGAGTACCCAAGGCTAGGGGAGGGGGACAGGGCTACATTAGAAGGAGCAATAGTGGAGCAGGAGATAAAGGATGCGATTGGGAGGATGCAGTCGGGGAAGGTGGCAGGGCCGGATGGGTTTCCGGTGGAATATTATAAAATATGTAAGGATAGGTTGGCACCCCTGATGGTGGGGATGTTTGAGGAGGCGATAGGGAAGGGAGTGTTGCCGCAAACCTTGGGGCAGGCATCGATTTCCCTGTTACTAAAAAAAGATAAGGATCCGACGGAGTGTGGGTTGTATCGGCCCATATCACTTCTGAATGTGGACGCAAAAGTGTTGGCGAAGATACTGGCGGGTAGGCTGGAGGAGTGCCTTCCGAAGGTGATAGGGGAGGATCAGACGGGGTTCGTGAAAGGGAGGCAGCTGTTTTCGAACATTCGGAGGGTTTTGAACGTTGTTATGGCACCGGCGGAAAGAAAGGAAACAGAGGTAGTTGTGGCATTGGACGCCGAGAAGGCATTTGATCGGGTAGAATGGGGGTACCTGATGGCAGTGCTGGAGTGGTTTGGGATTGGACCAAGGTTTGTGAACTGGGTAAAGCTATTATATAAGGAACCGAAGGCGAGTGTCTGCACAAATAATATCAGTTCGAGATATTTCTCTCTCCACCGTGGGACGAGACAGGGATGTCCTATGTCCCCCCTGCTGTTTGCACTTGCGATTGAGCCGTTGGCCATTGCATTGAGAAGTTCGGGAGCATGGAAAGGAATAGTGCGGGGGGGGGGGGGGGGGGGATAGAGCACAGGGTCTCCTTATATGCCGACAACTTGCTGCTGTATGTGTCGGAGCCGAGTGCGTCGATAGGAGGAATATTGGAGCTACTGCAGGTATTTGGGTCTTTCTCGGGGTACAAGTTGAACCTGGACAAGAGTGAGTACTTTGTGTTGTCTCGGCCGGAGGTGGGGGCGGGGGTGGGGGGGCTGCCATTCCGTAGAGCAGGAACTCATTTTAGGTATCTGGGGGTGCAGGTTGCCCGGGAGTGGGGGAGGCTTCGCAGGTACAATATCACTAGTTTGGTGGGGAGAGTGAAAGCCGATCTGGCAAGGTGGGACGGCCTTCCTCTGTCACTGGCAGGTCGGGTACAGGCGGTTAAAATGAATGTGTTGCCGCGATTCCTGTTTATTTTTCAATGCCTACCGATTTTCCTGCCAAAGTCTTTTTTCAGGGAGACTGAGGGAAGGATTACCTCATTCATATGGGGAGGGAAGGTGGCCAGAGTGAGAAAGGTGCTGCTACAGAGGGGAAGGCAGGCAGGGGGTTTGGGTCTCCCGAACCTGTTGTACTACTACTGGGCGGCGAATGTGGAGACGGTGCGGAGCTGGGTCAGAGGGGTTGATTCTCAGTGGGTCAGAATGGAGAGTTTGTGCAGGGGGTCGGGGCTGAAGGCACTTGCAACAGCGCCGCTCCCGATAGCTCCGGGGAAATATTCAGGGAGTCCGGTAATAATAGCTTCATTGAAAATCTGGAGGCAGTTTCGCCAACACTTCGGGTTGGGTTTAGGGTCAAGGGAAATGCCGATTCGGGGGAACCACAGATTTGAGCCAGGGAGGTTAGATGGAAGTTTTCGGAAATGGGAAGAGAAGGGGATTAGGACACTAAAAGATTTGTTTCTTCGGGGTCGGTTTGCAGGATTGAGGGAGCTGGAAGCGAAGTATGGGCTGGAGCAGGGAGAAGGGTTTAGGTACATGCAGGTTCGGGATTTTGCCAGGAAGGAGATACAGAGCTTCCCAGAGGAACCGGCCTCCACATTGCTGGAGGAGGTGTTGACGACAAGAGGACTGGAGAAGGGGGCAGTGCCAGCGGTGTACGGAGCTATTTTGGAAGAGTATAAGGCACCACTGGAAGGGATCAAAGTAAAGTGGGAGGAAGAGCTGGGAGAGGTTATAGAGGAGGGGGTTTGGTGTGAGGTGGTCCGGAGAGTGAATGCCTCCACCTCATGTGCGAGGTTGGGGCTGATACAGCTGAAGGTGGTATATAGAGCGCACTTCACGAGGGCGAGGATGAGCCGATTCTTTGAAGGAGTAGAGGATGTGTGTGAGCGTTGCGGGGTGGGGGGGAGCCTGCGAATCACGTTCATATGTTTTGGTCCTGTCCAAAGCTAGGGGAGTACTGGAAGGAGGTGTTTAGGGTAATTTCCAAGGTGGTGCATGTGAAACTGGACCCGGGTCCCCAGGAGGCCATATTCGGGGTGTCGGACCAGCCAGGGTTGGAAACGGGTGCGGAGGCAGATATCATAGCCTTCGACTCGTTGATCGCCCGAAGGCGGATCCTGCTGGGATGGAGAGCAGCCTCTCTACCCAGTGTCCTGGCGTGGCGGGGGGACCTGTTGGAATACTTGGCCCTTGAGAAGGTTAAGTTCGAACTGAGGGGAAGCTCGGAGGGGTTCTACAAGTCATGGGCACTATTTATTATGCACTTTCAAGAACTGGATAACATCGAACATTAGTTGGGGGGGGAGGGGGGCTGTGTAGATTAAGGGTGTCATTTGTTTATGTAAACATGTGGGCTGAGGTTTGGGGGTTGGTGGGCGGATGGGATCGTTATTATGGGGATTGACATATCTTGCTGACTATTGTTTATTGTTGATGGGTGTAAATGTGGGAGAAAATGTGAAAAAGGAGGAGAATTTAAAAAAAAATAAAAAATTAAAAAATCAATAGTGAATCAGCACAAGTTTGAGAACACATGTTTAGTAGTTCACGACAAATAAAGAACAGAGAAGTTTGATTTACTGGTTTCGAATTAGGGCCTTTGCTAAAATGGAGAAAAATATCTTATATTGAAGTCATAGATCTTGGAGTAATTTATTTTATTGTACAAAAGTGCACATTAGCAGGGAAATATGCTGTGCCACAGTGCAATGTAGAATGGTTTGGATATGAGTTACACCTTGCTGAATAAATGTAATGAAATCTAATTTGTCTCTTCAAGGCATGTGTGGATTAAAGATTTAAACTTTCTTGTAGGCCAAGGAGAAAAGTGAAGGCATCCGAGCTCATTCATATACATTTTCATCATCTTAGAATCATAGAATTGTAGAAAGGCTACAATGAAGAACGACATGTCCATGCTCGTCTTCTGCAAGAGCAACTCACCTTGTCTCACTGCTCCACTTTGGCCCTGAAACCCTGCAAAATCTTTCTCTGAAGATACTGAAGAATCCTCTGTGAAAATTCCCTTTCGAAAGCCAGGATTGAATCTGCCTCCACCACACCCTCTGGCAGTACACTCCAGGCCTGGATTACTTGTGGTATTTAGAACGTATATCCTCAAGTCGTGTTGCTCCTTTTGCCACTCATTTCTCACGACTATCCTATGGTTTTTGATCCAGCAATTCCTCCTTCCTAATTGGACTGAAAACATACCGATGTAGAAAATTCTCCTGGCCTCACTTTTGAAACTCTTCCTCCTCTCTGTCCTTTACACTGTTACTTTCCACGTCTATAGGAAGATAATAAAAGACTCCCATTATAAAATTCTGCCTGGCTGGACAATAGCATCAGCATCGTCCTACCACCAATGACTGCTTTACCCCTTTGATCAGTGAATGGCGAATGCTGTACATGTAAAGAGTGGAATAATATTAACAACTATAAGATTTTAATAAACAATGCGAGGAAACTAACATACAATTGTCACTGAAAGATTGAGTGAAATCAATCAGGTACCTTTGGCAATTTAATGTAATCTATGTTACATTAAAAGTCTTCTGTATGGCATGCACCTAGTCTCCAAAAAAAACCTTTACTTCGTCATGTTTCAAACAGGTTCATGTTAGTATTCCAAGGTCGGTTGTTCACGGTTTTCTTTTGCAAACAATGACCTACCACAATGCACCTGGAGTCCTCTGCCCGGTAAGTGGTGCTTGATGCGTTTTGCTGCTACTTACCAAGTCTCCATGTGTTATGTCTGATGCAGCATCTGCTTTGTCGGGATGGACAAGTTTGCATTTTTTTTCCAATTCTGATGCATTCCGATTTCTATGTTTAAACTTTCTTATAGCTTCTGACCCACTGTAATTTTTACATCTAACTAATGCCTTTGACCTAACCCTACTCATTGTCAATTTTTCCTCTAACTTGTGCTGCCATACCCACAGTTCCTAACTTGCTGAAATTCTTTTGGTCCAGCCTTGCTCAAATACATTTCTCCTGCCCTTTGGTGATGTGTTATGTACTCTGGGATAACACAGGCTGCAGCGGGATGCAGCTTTAACCAAAGGATACTCCAGACCTTGAAGTTAGTTCAATCTGGTTTATTGAACCAGTAGCACAGTTCGCACAGTTCTCTATGAGTTCGACTCTCTGCTAACCTAAGTGTGGTTACTCTGTTTGACTGAACCAGACTAGCTCTTAGCCGCATGCTGGAGGTGTGACAC
This sequence comes from Scyliorhinus torazame, assembly GCF_047496885.1. NCBI lineage: Eukaryota > Metazoa > Chordata > Chondrichthyes > Carcharhiniformes > Scyliorhinidae > Scyliorhinus > Scyliorhinus torazame. The sequence goes on from NC_092719.1 coordinate 148,653,782, forward strand.
TGTAAGTACACCCTGACTCCCTCTGTAGATGTTCATCAGTGGAAAGAGGCAGAGTGTGAGTGCCTGATGCCGTTTATAGTGAGATACCACCCCTGAGTGTCCTGCCTGCTCATTGGTCATGTCCTGTTCTCGGTGTTCATTAGCTGCCTGTCTATGCCTGTCTGTATATCATCTGTATGCCTGCATATCATGACATTTGGTACCAGCATTGTTCTCCAATCCCATAATGTACCTTATCTACAATTTATTGGGCCGGCACTTCATTCCCTACAGGTCTCCTCCTCCCTCATCCCCAGCCGTGCTCTGAAATTTCTCACCCAGTCCTCATTTTAGATCGCAACTGCATCAAGACTTGGGCCCCAAACTCCTGTGTATAACAAAAAGATATTCATCAAATGGCATTGAACAATGGCCAATTTATTATGGAGAAAGGAAAGAGAAACAGTCCTTGCCTTTATAAATAGGGACATAAAAAGGATATTATGCTAGACCCCTTAAATCATTGGCTCTGCCCAGCTGGAATATTGTGTCCAATTCTGGGCACCACATTGCTAGATGTCCGTGCCTTAGAGAGAGTGCATAAGAGGCTTACTAGATTTGTACTAAGGGTGTGAAGCTTCAGTTCTTTGAAGAAGCTGGGGCTCTTCTCATCAGAGCAGAGTAGATTAAGAGGAGATTTAATAGAAAAATTCAAAACAATGAAGAGCTTTGATTGAGTCAGAAGAAATTGTTTCTAGTGGCAGAACGCTCAGTAGCCAGAAGATTCAAATTTAAGGATTGAAAAATATTTGACTTTTAACTGCCCTATGAAGTGTGCCGGACAGGTGTTTCTTGTTTTAAAAATTGCTCATCAATTTGCTGAACAGAAGTGAGGTCACTATAAGACTGCCTAGCGAGTAGGCAGAGAAAAGAAAGGAGAGAGGGACGAAGTAGTAGAGTTGTTGTGTTGAGCTTTTGCCATTGACTACCATCAGGGTGTATCTCCTTCCGACCTGTGTGTTGTATCCACTCACTTATTTCTCTATTGTTGATAGTGTTGCTAACTTTTGGTTGGTTCAATTGACTCTGTTTTATAACCTTTGCTCTCGCATCGCCAGGTATCTTTATGATACCGCCACGAGGTTCAAGTTCAAGTAATGATCAATAACTCAATACACCAATTAGTAAGCTTCAAATCAAAGCACATTTATTATACACAGTAAATCGCGACTCATGCAGAAATTCTACTTCTAAGCTACTTCTACAACTAATAGGCCTATACTTAGCTTCGGACTGGCCCACCAGGTCAGGGGAACAAATGGCCTTTCGTTCGGGTTCTGAGTCTACGGGATTCGAAGTTGGTACGGACTGGTAGCTAGGAGCGCCTATCACGTAGCGAGCGTTGACTTAAGACTTACTGGCTCTTGGCGACAGCTGAACCGGTCACTGTCAAGGGTTGGTTCGCGTTGCTGAGTGACCCGGTCAAGAAGGACGATTTGAACTTGGGGGCTTAACTTTATAGTGCCCAGGGGCTTCCCGCCTTTCGGGGCGGACCCTGTACCTGGTTCCAAGTGATTGGACTTCGTTCCAATCGCTTGGTTCGATTTCTCCAATACTGGAGCGGTTCCCTGATCGATGGGCGGTCTTGAGGTGTCCGTTAATCTGTTTTGTGTTAGCTCCTGCTGGCACCGAGGAGTCTGGCTTGGCCTTGTTTATCCCAAATGTTTCGATTGTTCCCAGGGATTGCTTATTAGTATGTAGGTGGCTGCTACATTATTATGCAGATGGCTGCTTGTATCGATGCTGTCCGGGCTTTTGCAGAGTTTAATACACAGTAAACTTGCACCTGCTAGTTTCTGCCTCTGTTGGCTGAATTTCCCTGCAGCCTTTGCTGTTCTCCATTTTACGTCGGGAGTTGGCCAACCCAGGTGGCTACAATAGCCACATCATTGTGGAGACAAAGATATATATGTTGTCGAGATCTTGGTTTTGTTGTTGGTCTGTCAGGTGTATTTGAATTCAATGGCCTCAGAGGTTGGTTTAATGAACCGGAATTTTCATTTATTGTGTTTCTCCCTGTTTGTTTTGTTTGTTTAGTCTTCACTATATCTCTCTGGGTTCCTTTCTTACCTTTTCCTGTCTAGATGGTAAAACTGTTATTGACTTTCTTCAAAAAAATCTTTTTGTTATGGCCACAGGGGTTAATAACTTTAGAATTACTTGCGTCTCCATGTAGACAACGTTTTGAAGGTTTTGTGTCATAGCAGAAGCAACTCGGTCAAATCCAGTGTCAGTAAATAAACACTGATCTTGCCAGAGCCACCACATTGTGACAATTGGTACAATCTTCATGTAGACCAATAACTTTTTAAGAGATCAAACTGTGCTGCACACACATGCTGGGCAATGACCATCTCCAATACGGGAGAATCTAACCATCTCTCCTTGACATTCAGTGGCATTACCATCACCCAATCCCCACTACCAACATATTGGGGCTTATTATTGACCAGAAGCTGAACTGGTCTGGCCAAAAAAAACCAAGAGTAGATCAGAGACTGAGAATTCTGTGGTAAGTAACTCACCAACTGAATCCCCAAAGCCTGTCCATCAACTACACGGCACAATTCAGGAGTGTGATGAAATACTTTCCACTTGGCTGGATGAGAGCAGCTCTAACAACACTCATGAAGCTCCAGCCTGGTGTAGGGGTGGGGGAGTTGGTCAGTGGCTGGGTGCGGAGGGAGAGGGGGAGTTCTGCTAAGAAAATAAAAACAAAATTATGGGAGATTCTGAATAAAAACAAAAATGCTGGAAAAACTGAGCTGATCACATTTTAATAAGAATTATCTTGGACTCTGGGATGTGGGGGGGGAGAGCATATTCAGAGAATGTGGGGTGGGGGTATTCTGGGAAGATGGGGTGGGGAGGGGGTATTCAGGGAAGATGGGGAAGGGGATATTCAGGGAGGGGGTATTCAGGGAAGGTAGGGTGGATTAAGGGGGTATTCATGGAAGGTAGGGCGGGGAGTGTATTCAGGGAAGGTGGGGGGAGAGGGTATTCAGGGAAGGTGGGGGGGAGGGGTATTCAGGGAAGGTGGGGGGGAGGAGGTATTCAGGGAAGGTGGGGGAGAGGGGGTATTCAGGGAAGATGGGGCGGGGGAGGGGGTATTCAGGGAAGGAGGGGGGAAGGGGGCATTCAGGGAAGGTAGGGCGCAGGGTGTATTCAGGGAAGGTGGGGGAGAGGGTATTCAGGGAAGGTGGGGGGGAGGGGGTATTCAGGGAAGGTGGGGGGGAGGGGGTATTCAGGGAAGGTGGGGGGGAGACGGTATTCAGGGCAGGAGGGAGTGGAGGGTATTCAGGGAAGGCGAGGGGAGAGGGGATATTCAGGGAAGGTGAGGGGAAGAGGGTATTCAGGGAAGGTGGGGGTGGAGGGTAGTCAGGGCAGGTGAGGGGAGAGGGGGCATTCAGGGAAGGTGGGGGTGGAGGGTATTCAGGGAAGGTGAGGGGAAAAGGGTTTTCAGGGAAGGTGGGGGGAAGAGGGTTTTCAGGGCAGGTGGGGGGGAAGAGGGTTTTCAGGGAAGGTAGGGGAAGAGGGGGTATTCAGGGAAGGTGGGGGAAGAGGGTATTCAGGGAAGGTGAGGGGAAGAGGGTATTCAGGGAACGTGGGGGTGGAGGGTATTCAGGGCAGGTGAGGGGAGAGGGGGTATTCAGGGAAGGTGGGGGGAGGGGGTATTCAGGGCAGGTGAGGGGAGAGGGGGTATTCAGGGAAGGTGGGGCTGGAGTGTATTCAGGGATGGTGAGGAAAAGAGGGTTTTCAGGGAAGGTGGGGGGGAAGAGGGTCTTCAGGGCAGGTGGGGGGAAGAGGGTTTTCAGGGAAGGTAGGGGAAGAGGGTATTCAGGGAAGGTGGGGGGGAAGAGGGTTTTCAGGGCAGGTGGGGGGGAAAGGGTATTCAGGGAAGGTGAGGGTAGAGGGGGTATTCAGGGAAGTTGGGGGAAGAGGGTATTCAGGGAAGGTGAGAGGAGAGGGGGTATTCAGGGAAGGTGGGGCAAAGAGGGTATTCAGGGCAGGTGGGTGTGGAGGGTATTCAGGGAAGGTGGGGGTGAAGAGGGTATTCAGGGAAGGTGGGGAGGAGGGGGTATTCAGGGAAGGTGGGGGAGAGGGGGTATTCAGGGAAGATGGGGCGGGAGCGGGGGTATTCAGGGAAGGTGGGGGGAAGGGGGTATTCAGGGAAGGTAGGGCGCGGGTGTATTCAGGGAAGGTGGGGGGAGAGGGTATTCAGGGAAGGTGGGGGGAAGAGGGCTTTCAGGGCAGGTGGGGGGAAGAAGGTATTCAGGGGAGGTGAGGGGAGAGGGGGTATTCAGGGAAGGTGGGGGTGGAGGGTAGTCAGGGCAGGTGAGGGGAGAGGGGGTATTCAGGAAAGGTGGGGGGTGGAGGGTATTCAGGGAAGGTGAGGGGAAGAGGGTTTTCAGGGAAGATGGAGGGTAGAGGGTTTTCAGGGCAGGTGGGGGGGAAGAGGGTTTTCAGGGAAGGAGGGGGGAAGAGGGCTTTCAGGGCAGCTGGGGGGGAAGGGGGCATTCAGGGAAGGTAGGGCGCGGGGTGTATTCAGGGAAGGAGGGGGAGAGGGTATTCAGGGAAGGTGGGGGGAGGGGGTATTCAGGGAAGGTGGGGGGGAGGGGGTATTCAGGGAAGGTGGGGGGAGACGGTATTCAGGGCAGGTGGGAGTGGAGGGTATTCAGGGAAGGCGAGGGGAGAGGGGATATTCAGGGAAGGTGGGGGGAAGAGGGTATTCAGGGAAGGTGGGGGTGGAGGGTAGTCAGGGCAGGTGAGGGGAGAGGGGGCATTCAGGGAAGGTGGGGGTGGAGGGTATTCAGGGAAGGTGAGGGGAAGAGGGTTTTCAGGGAAGGTGGGGGGAAGAGGGTTTTCAGGGTAGGTGGGGGGGAAGAGGGTTTTCAGGGAAGGTAGGGGAAGAGGGTATTCAGGGAAGATGGGGGGGGAAGAGGGCTTTCAGGGCAGGTGGGGGGAAGAGGGTATTCAGGAAAGGTGACGGGAGAGGGGGTATTCAGGGAAGGTGGGGGAAGAGGGTATTCAGGGAAGGTGAGGGGAAGAGGGTATTCAGGGAACGTGGGGGTGGAGGGTATTCAGGGCAGGTGAGGGGAGAGCGGGTATTCAGGGAAGGTGGGGGGAGGGGGTATTCAGGGCAGGTGAGGGGAGAGGGGGTATTCAGGGAAGGTGGGGCTGGAGTGTATTCAGGGATGGTGAGGAAAAGAGGGTTTTCAGGGAAGGTGGGGGGGAAGAGGGTCTTCAGGGCAGGTGGGGGGAAGAGGGTTTTCAGGGAAGGTAGGGGAAGAGGGTATTCAGGGAAGGTGGGGGGGAAGAGGGTCTTCAGGGCAGGTGGGGGGAAGAGGGTATTCAGGGAAGGTGAGGGTAGAGGGGGTATTCAGGGAAGTTGGGGGAAGAGGGTATTCAGGGAAGGTGAGAGGGGAGGGGGTATTCAGTGAAGGTGGGGCAAAGAGGGTATTCAGGGCAGGTGGGTGTGGAGGGTATTCAGGGAAGGTGGGGGTGAAGAGGGTATTCAGGGAAGGTGGGGAGGAGGGGGTATTCAGGGAAGGTGGGGGAGAGGGGGTATTCAGGGAAGATGGGGCGGGGAGGGGGTATTCAGGGAAGGTGGGGGGAAGGGGGTATTCAGGGAAGGTAGGGCGCGGGTGTATTCAGGGAAGGTTGGGGGAGAGGGTATTCAGGGAAGGTGGGGGGAAGAGGGCTTTCAGGGCAGGTGGGGGGAAGAAGGTATTCAGGGGAGGTGAGGGGAGAGGGGGTATTCAGGGAAGGTGGGGGTGGAGGGTAGTCAGGGCAGGTGAGGGGAGAGGGGGTATTCATGGAAGGTGGGGGGTGGAGGGTATTCAGGGAAGGTGAGGGGAAGAGGGTTTTCAGGGAAGATGGAGGGTAGAGGGTTTTCAGGGCAGGTGGGGGGGAAGAGGGTTTTCAGGGAAGGAGGGGGGAAGAGGGCTTTCAGGGCAGCTGGGGGGAAGAGGGTATTCAGCGAAGGTGAGGGGAGAGGGGGTATTCAGGGAAGGTGAGGGGAAGAGGGCATTCAGGGCAGGTGGGGGGAGGGGTATTCAGGGCAGGTGAGGGGAGAGGGGGTATTCAGGGAAGGTGCGGGTGGAGTGTATTCAGGGAAGGTGAGGGGAAGAGAGTTTTCAGGGAAGGTGGGGGGAAGTGGGTTTTCAGGGCAGGTGGGGGTGAAGAGGGTTTTCAGGGAAGGTAGGGGAAGAGGGTATTCAGGGAAGATGGGGGGGGAAGAGGGCTTTCAGGGCAGGTGGGGGGAAGAGGGTATTCAGGAAAGGTGACGGGAGAGGGGGTATTCAGGGAAGGTGGGGGAAGAGGGTATTCAGGGAAGGTGAGGGGAAGAGGGTATTCAGGGAACGTGGGGGTGGAGGGTATTCAGGGCAGGTGAGGGGAGAGCGGGTATTCAGGGAAGGTGGGGGGAGGGGGTATTCAGGGCAGGTGAGGGGAGAGGGGGTATTCAGGGAAGGTGGGGCTGGAGTGTATTCAGGGATGGTGAGGAAAAGAGGGTTTTCAGGGAAGGTGAGGGGGAAGAGGGTCTTCAGGGCAGGTGGGGGGAAGAGGGTTTTCAGGGAAGGTAGGGGAAGAGGGTATTCAGGGAAGGTGGGGGGTAAGAGGGTTTTCAGGGCAGGTGGGGGGAAGAGGGTATTCAGGGAAGGTGAGGGTAGAGGGGGTATTCAGGGAAGTTGGGGGAAGAGGGTATTCAGGGAAGGTGAGAGGAGAAGGGAGTATTCAGGGAAGGTGGGGCAAAGAGGGTATTCAGGGCAGGTGGGTGTGGAGGGTATTCAGGGAAGGTGGGGGTGAAGAGGGTATTCAGGGAAGGTGGGGAGGAGGGGGTATTCAGGGAAGGTGGGGGAGAGGGGGTATTCAGGGAAGATGGGGCGGGGGAGGGGGTATTCAGGGAAGGTGGGGGGAAGGGGGTATTCAGGGAAGGTAGGGCGCGGGTGTATTCAGGGAAGGTTGGGGGAGAGGGTATTCAGGGAAGGTGGGGGGAAGAGGGCTTTCAGGGCAGGTGGGGGGAAGAAGGTATTCAGGGGAGGTGAGGGGAGAGGGGGTATTCAGGGAAGGTGGGGGTGGAGGGTAGTCAGGGCAGGTGAGGGGAGAGGGGGTATTCAGAGAAGGTGGGGGGTGGAGGGTATTCAGGGAAGGTGAGGGGAAGAGGGTTTTCAGGGAAGATGGAGGGTAGAGGGTTTTCAGGGCAGGTGGGGGGGAAGAGGGTTTTCAGGGAAGGAGGGGGGAAGAGGGCTTTCAGGGCAGCTGGGGGGAAGAGGGTATTCAGCGAAGGTGAGGGGAGAGGGGGTATTCAGGGAAGGTGAGCGGAAGAGGGCATTCAGGGCAGGTGGGGGGAGGGGTATTCAGGGCAGGTGAGGGGAGAGGGGGTATTCAGGGAAGGTGCGGGTGGAGTGTATTCAGGGAAGGTGAGCGGAAGAGGGTTTTCAGGGCAGGTGGGGGTGAAGAGGGTTTTCAGGGAAGGTAGGGGAAGAGGGTATTCAGGGAAGGTGGGGAAGAGGGTTTTCAGGGAAGGTGGGGGGGGAAGAGGATTTTCCGGGCAGGTGGGGGGAAGAGGGTGTTCAGGGAATGTGAGGGAAGAGGGGGTATTCAGGGAAGGTGGGGGAAGAGGGTAGTCAGGGAAGGTGAGAGGAGAGGGGGTATTCAGGGAACGTGGGGGTGAAGAGGGTATTCAGGGAAGGTGGGAGTGAAGAGGGTATTCAGGGAAGGTAGGGGAAGAGAGTATTCAGGGAACGTGGGGGTGGAGGGTATTCAGGGCAGGTGAGGGGAGAGGGGGTATTCAGGGAAGGTGGGGGGAGTGGGTATTCAGGGCAGGTGAGGGGAGAGGGGGTATTCAGGGAAGGTGGGGGTGGAGTGTATTCAGGGATGGTGAGGAAAAGAGGGTTTTCAGGGAAGGTGGGGGGAAGAGGGTCTTCAGGGCAGGTGGGGGGAAGAGGGTTTTCAGGGAAGGTTGGTTGAAGAGGGTATTCAGGGAATGTGGGGGGGAAGAGGGTTTTCAGGGCAGGTGGGGGGAAGAGGGTATTCAGGGAAGGTGAGGGTAGAGGGGGTATTCAGGGAAGTTGGGGGAAGAGGGTATTCAGGGAAGGTGAGAGGAGAGGGGGTATTCAGGGAAGGTGGGGCGAAGAGGGTATTCAGGGCAGGTGGGTGTGGAGGGTATTCTGGGAAGGTGGGGGTGAAGAGGGTATTCAGGGAAGGTGGGGAGGAGGGGGGGTATTCAGGGAAGTTGGGGGAGAGGGGGTATTCAGGGAAGATGGGCCGGGGGAGGGGGTATTCAGGGAAGGTGGGGGGAAGGGGGTATTCAGGGAAGGTAGGGCGCGGGGTGTATTCAGGGAATGTGGGGGGAGAGGGTTTTCAGGGAAGGTCGGGGGAAGAGGGCTTTCAGGGCAGGTGGGGAAAGGAGGTATTCAGGGGAGGTGAGGGGAGAGGGGGTATTCAGGGAAGGTGGGGGAAGAGGGTATTCAGGGAAGGTGAGGGGAAGAGGGTATTCAGGGAACGTGGGGGTGGAGGGTATTCAGGGCAGGTGAGGGGAGAGGGGGTGTTCAGGGAAGATGGGGGGGAGGGGGTATTCAGGGCAGGTGAGGGGAGAGGGGTATTCAGGGAAGGTGGGGGTGGAGTGTACTCAGGGATGGTGAGGAAAATAGGGTTTTCAGGGAAGGTGGGGGGAAGAGGGTCTTCAGGGCAGGTGGGGGGAAGAGGGTTTTCAGGGAAGGTGAGGGTAGAGGGGGTATTCAGGGAATGTGGGGGAAGAGGGTATTCAGGGAAGGTGAGAGGAGAGGGGGTATTCAGGGAGGGTGGGGCAACGAGGGTAATCATGGCAGATGGGTGTGGTGGGTATTCAGGGAAGGTGGGGGTGAAGAGGGTATTCAGAGAAGGTGGGGAGGAGGGGGTATTCAGGGAAGGTGGGGGAGAGGGGGTATTCAGGGAAGATGGGGCGGGGGAGGGGGTATTCAGGGAAGGTGGGGGGAGAGGGTATTCAGGGAAGGTGGGGGGAAGAGGGCTTTCAGGGCAGATGGGGGGAAGAAGGTATTCAGGGGAGGTGAGGGGAGAGGGGGTATTCAGGGAAGGTGGGGGAAGAGGGTATTCAGAGAAGGTGAGGGGTAGAGGGTATTCAGGGAACGTGGGGGTGGAGGGTATTCAGGGCAGGTGAGGGGAGAGGGGGTATTCAGGGAAGGTGGGGGGGAGGGGGTATTCAGGGCGGGAGAGGGGGTATTCAGGGAAGGTAGGGGTGGAGTGTTTTCAGGGATGGTGAGGAGAAGAGGGTTTTCAGGGAATGTGGGGGGAAGAGGGTCTTTAGGGCAGGTGGGGGGGAAGAAGGTTTTCAGGGAAGGTGAGGGGAGAGGGGGTATTCAGGGAAGGTGGGGGAAGAGGGTATTCAGGGAAGGTAAGAGGAGAGGGGGTATTCAGGGAAGGTGGGGCGAAGAGGGTATTCAGGGCAGGTGGGTGTGGAGGGTATTCAGGGAAGGTGGGGGTGAAGAGGGTATTCAGGGAAGGTGGGGAGAGGGGGTATTCAGGGAAGGTGGGGAGAGGGGGTATTCAGGGAAGATGGGGCGGGGGAGGGGGCATTCAGGGAAGGTGGGGGGAAGGGGGTATTCAGGGAAGGTAGGGCGCGGGGTGTATTCAGGGAAGGTGGGGGGAGAGGGTATTCAGGGAAGGTGGGGGGGAGGGGGTATTCAGGGAAGGTGGGAGCAGAGGGGGTATTCAGGGAAGGTGGGGGAGAGCGGGTATTCAGGGATGGTGGGGAGAGGGGGTATTCAGGGCAGGTGGGGGGAGACGGTATTCAGGGCAGGTGGGAGTGGAGGGTATTCAGGGATGGTGAGGGGAGAGGGGATATTCAGGGAAGGTGAGGGGAAGAGGGTATTCGGGGTAGGTGGGGGTGGAGGGTAGTCAGGGCAGGTGAGGGGAGAGGGGGGTATTCAGGGAAGGTGGGGGTGGAGGGTATTCAGGGAAGGTGAGGGGAAGAGGGCTTTCAGGGAAGATGGAGGGTAGAGGGTTTTCAGGGCAGGTGGGGGGAAAGAGGGTTTTCAGGGAAGGTAGGGGAAGAGGGTATTCAGGGAAGGAGGGGGGAAGAGGGCTTTCAGGGCAGCTAGGGGGAAGAGGGTATTCAGCGAAGTTGAGGGGAGAGGGGGTATTCAGGGAAGGTGAGGGGAAGAGGTCATTCAGGGAAGGTGGGGGAGGGGTATTCAGGGCAGGTGAGGGGAGAGGGGGTATTCAGGGAAGGTGGGGGTGGAGTGTACTCAGGGATGGTGAGGAAAATAGGGTTTTCAGGGAAGGTGGGGGGAAGAGGGTCTTCAGGGCAGGTGGGGGGAAGAGGGTTTTCAGGGAAGATGAGGGTAGAGGGGGTATTCAGGGAATGTGGGGGAAGAGGGTATTCAGGGAAGGTGAGAGGAGAGGGGGTATTCAGGGAGGGTGGGGCAACGAGGGTAATCAGGGCAGATGGGTGTGGTGGGTATTCAGGGAAGGTGGGGGTGAAGAGGGTATTCAGAGAAGGTGGGGAGGAGGGGGTATTCAGGGAAGGTGGGGGAGAGGGGGTATTCAGGGAAGATGGGGCGGGGGAGGGGGTATTCAGGGAAGGTGGGGGGAGAGGGTATTCAGGGAAGGTGGGGGGAAGAGGGCTTTCAGGGCAGATGGGGGGAAGAAGGTATTCAGGGGAGGTGAGGGGAGAGGGGGTATTCAGGGAAGGTGGGGGAAGAGGGTATTCAGAGAAGGTGAGGGGTAGAGGGTATTCAGGGAACGTGGGGGTGGAGGGTATTCAGGGCAGGTGATGGGAGAGGGGGTATTCAGGGAAGGTGGGGGGGAGGGGGTATTCAGGGCGGGAGAGGGGGTATTCAGGGAAGGTAGGGGTGGAGTGTTTTCAGGGATGGTGAGGAGAAGAGGGTTTTCAGGGAATGTGGGGGGAAGAGGGTCTTCAGGGCAGGTGGGGGCGAAGAAGGTTTTCAGGGAAGGTGAGGGGAGAGGGGGTATTCAGGGAAGGTGGGGGAAGAGGGTATTCAGGGAAGGTGAGAGGAGAGGGGGTATTCAGGGAAGGTGGGGCGAAGAGGGTATTCAGGGCAGGTGGGTGTGGAGGGTATTCAGGGAAGGTGGGGGTGAAGAGGGTATTCAGGGAAGGTGGGGAGAGGGGGTATTCAGGGAAGGTGGGGAGAGGGGGTATTCAGGGAAGATGGGGCGGGGGAGGGGGCATTCAGGGAAGGTGGGGGGAAGGGGGTATTCAGGGAAGGTAGGGCGCGGGGTGTATTCAGGGAAGGTGGGGGGAGAGGGTATTCAGGGAAGGTGGGGGGAGGGGGTATTCAGGGAAGGTGGGAGCAGAGGGGGTATTCAGGGAAGGTGGGGGAGAGCGGGTATTCAGGGATGGTGGGGAGAGGGGGTATTCAGGGCAGGTGGGGGGAGACGGTATTCAGGGCAGGTGGGAGTGGAGGGTATTCAGGGATGGTGAGGGGAGAGGGGATATTCAGGGAAGGTGAGGGGAAGAGGGTATTCGGGGTAGGTGGGGGTGGAGGGTAGTCAGGGCAGGTGAGGGGAGAGGGGGTATTCAGGGAAGGTGGGGGTGGAGGGTATTCAGGGAAGGTGAGGGGAAGAGGGCTTTCAGGGAAGATGGAGGGTAGAGGGTTTTCAGGGCAGGTGGGGGGAAAGAGGGCTTTCAGGGAAGGTAGGGGAAGAGGGTATTCAGGGAAGGAGGGGGGAAGAGGGCTTTCAGGGCAGCTAGGGGGAAGAGGGTATTCAGCGAAGTTGAGGGGAGAGGGGGTATTCAGGGAAGGTGAGGGGAAGAGGTCATTCAGGGAAGGTGGGGGAGGGGTATTCAGGGCAGGTGAGGGGAGAGGGGGTATTCAGGGAAGGTGGGGGTGGAGTGTATTCAGGGAAGGTGAGGGGAAGAGAGTTTTCAGGGAAGGTGGGGGGAAGAGGGTTTTCAGGGCAGGTGGGGGGGAAGAGGATTTTCCGGGCAGGTGGGGGGAAGAGCGTGTTCAGGGAATGTGAGGGAAGAGGGGGTATACAGGGAACGTGGGGGTGAAGAGGGTATTCAGGGAAGGTGGGGGTGAAGAGGGTATTCCGGGAAGGTAGGGGAAGAAGGTATTCAGGGAACGTGGGGGTGGAGGGTATTCAGGGCAGGTGGGGGTGGAGTGTATTCCGGGAAGGTGGGGGTGAAGAGGGTATTCAGGGAAGGTGGGGAGGAGGGGGTATTCAGGGAAGTTGGGGGAGAGGGGGTATTCAGGGAAGATGGGGCGGGGGAGGGGGTATTCAGGGAAGGTGGGGGGAAGGGGGTATTCAGGGAAGGTAGGGCGCGGGGTGTATTCAGGGAATGTGGGGGGAGAGGGTTTTCAGGGAAGGTGGGGGGAAGAGGGCTTTCAGGGCAGGTGGGGGGAAGAAGGTATTCAGTGGAGGTGAGGGGAGAGGGGGTATTCAGGGAAGGTGGGGGAAGAGGGTATTCAGGGAAGGTGAGGGGAAGAGGGTATTCAGGGAATGTGGGGGTGGAGGGTATTCAGGGCAGGTGAGAGGAGAGGGGGTATTCAGAGAAGATGGGGGGGAGGGGGTATTCAGGGCGGGAGAGGGGGTATTCAGGGAAGGTGGGGGTGGAGTGTTTTCAGGGATGGTGAGGAGAAGAGGGTTTTCCGGGAATGTGGGGGGAAGAGGGTCTTCAGGGCAGGTGGGGGGAAGAGGGTTTTCAGGGAAGGTAGGGGAAGAGGGTATTCAAGGAAGGTGGGGGAAGAGGGTTTTCAGGGAAGATGGGGGGGAAGAGGGTTTTCAGGTCAGGTGGGGGGAAGAGGGTATTCAGGGAAGGTGAGGGGAGAGGGGTCATTCAGGGAAGGTGTGGGTGGAGTGTATTCAGGGATGGTGAGGAGAAGAGGGTTTTCAGGGTATGTGGGGGGAAGAGGGACTTCAGGGCAGGTGGGGGGAAGAGGGTTTTCAGGGAAGGTAGGGGAAGAGGGTATTCAGGGAAGGTGGGGGAAGAGGGTTTTCAGGAAAATGGGGGGGAAGAGGGTTTTCAGGGCAGGTGGGGGGAAGAGGGTATTCAGGGAAGGTGGGGGTGGAGTGTATTCAGGGATGGTGAGGAAAAGAGGGTTTTCAGTGAAGGTGGGGGGAGAGGGTTTTCAGGGAAGGTCGGGGGAAGAGGGCTTTCAGGGCAGGTGGGGGGAAGAAGGTATTCAGGGGAGGTGAGGGGAGAGGGGGTATTCAGGGAAGGTGGGGGAAGAGGGTATTCAGGGAAGGTGAGGGGAAGAGGGTATTCAGGGAACGTGGGGGTGGAGGGTATTCAGGGCAGGTGAGGGGAGAGGGGGTGTTCAGGGAAGATGGGGGGGATGGGGTATTCAGGGCAGGTGAGGGGAGAGGGGTATTCAGGGAAGGTGGGGGTGGAGTGTACTCAGGGATGGTGAGGAAAATAGGGTTTTCAGGGAAGGTGGGGGGAAGAGGGTCTTCAGGGCAGGTGGGGGGAAGAGGGTTTTCAGGGAAGGTGAGGGTAGAGGGGGTATTCAGGGAATGTGGGGGAAGAGGGTATTCAGGGAAGGTGAGAGGAGAGGGGGTATTCAGGGAGGGTGGGGCAACGAGGGTAATCAGGGCAGATGGGTGTGGTGGGTATTCAGGGAAGGTGGGGGTGAAGAGGGTATTCAGAGAAGGTGGGGAGGAGGGGGTATTCAGGGAAGGTGGGGGAGAGGGGGTATTCAGGGAAGATGGGGCGGGGAGGGGGTATTCAGGGAAGGTGGTGGGAGAGGGTATTCAGGGAAGGTGGGGGGAAGAGGGCTTTCAGGGCAGATGGGGGGAAGAAGGTATTCAGGGGAGGTGAGGGGAGAGGGGGTATTCAGGGAAGGTGGGGGAAGAGGGTATTCAGAGAAGGTGAGGGGTAGAGGGTATTCAGGGAACGTGGGGGTGGAGGGTATTCAGGGCAGGTGAGGGGAGAGGGGGTATTCAGGGAAGGTGGGGGGGAGGGGGTATTCAGGGCGGGAGAGGGGGTATTCAGGGAAGGTAGGGGTGGAGTGTTTTCAGGGGTGGTGAGGAGAAGAGGGTTTTCAGGGAATGTGGGGGGAAGAGGGTCTTCAGGGCAGGTGGGGGGGAAGAAGGTTTTCAGGGAAGGTGAGGGGAGAGGGGGTATTCAGGGAAGGTGGGGGAAGAGGGTATTCAGGGAAGGTGAGAGGAGAGGGGGTATTCAGGGAAGGTGGGGCGAAGAGGGTATTCAGGGCAGGTGGGTGTGGAGGGTATTCAGGGAAGGTGGGGGTGAAGAGGGTATTCAGGGAAGGTGGGGAGAGGGGGTATTCAGGGAAGGTGGGGAGAGGGGGTATTCAGGGAAGATGGGGCGGGGGAGGGGGCATTCAGGGAAGGTGGGGGGAAGGGGGTATTCAGGGAAGGTAGGGCGCGGGGTGTATTCAGGGAAGGTGGGGGGAGAGGGTATTCAGGGAAGGTGGGGGGGAGGGGGTATTCAGGGAAGGTGGGAGCAGAGGGGGTATTCAGGGAAGGTGGGGGAGAGCGGGTATTCAGGGATGGTGGGGAGAGGGGGTATTCAGGGCAGGTGGGGGGAGACGGTATTCAGGGCAGGTGGGAGTGGAGGGTATTCAGGGATGGTGAGGGGAGAGGGGATATTCAGGGACGGTGAGGGGAAGAGGGTATTCGGGGTAGGTGGGGGTGGAGGGTAGTCAGGGCAGGTGAGGGGAGAGGGGGTATTCAGGGAAGGTGGGGGTGGAGGGTATTCAGGGAAGGTGAGGGGAAGAGGGCTTTCAGGGAAGATGGAGGGTAGAGGGTTTTCAGGGCAGGTGGGGGGAAAGAGGGTTTTCAGGGAAGGTAGGGGAAGAGGGTATTCAGGGAAGGAGGGGGGAAGAGGGCTTTCAGGGCAGCTAGGGGGAAGAGGGTATTCAGCGAAGTTGAGGGGAGAGGGGGTATTCAGGGAAGGTGAGGGGAAGAGGTCATTCAGGGAAGGTGGGGGAGGGGTATTCAGGGCAGGTGAGGGGAGAGGGGGTATTCAGGGAAGGTGGGGGTGGAGTGTATTCAGGGAAGGTGAGGGGAAGAGAGTTTTCAGGGAAGGTGGGGGGAAGAGGGTTTTCAGGGCAGGTGGGGGGGAAGAGGATTTTCCGGGCAGGTGGGGGGAAGAGCGTGTTCAGGGAATGTGAGGGAAGAGGGGGTATACAGGGAACGTGGGGGTGAAGAGGGTATTCAGGGAAGGTGGGGGTGAAGAGGGTATTCCGGGAAGGTAGGGGAAGAAGGTATTCAGGGAACGTGGGGGTGGAGGGTATTCAGGGCAGGTGGGGGTGGAGTGTATTCCGGGAAGGTGGGGGTGAAGAGGGTATTCAGGGAAGGTGGGGAGGAGGGGGTATTCAGGGAAGTTGGGGGAGAGGGGGTATTCAGGGAAGATGGGGCGGGGGAGGGGGTATTCAGGGAAGGTGGGGGGAAGGGGGTATTCAGGGAAGGTAGGGCGCGGGGTGTATTCAGGGAATGTGGGGGGAGAGGGTTTTCAGGGAAGGTGGGGGGAAGAGGGCTTTCAGGGCAGGTGGGGGGAAGAAGGTATTCAGGGAATGTGGGGGTGGAGGGTATTCAGGGCAGGTGAGAGGAGAGGGGGTATTCAGAGAAGATGGGGGGGAGGGGGTATTCAGGGCGGGAGAGGGGGTATTCAGGGAAGGTGGGGGTGGAGTGTTTTCAGGGATGGTGAGGAGAAGAGGGTTTTCCGGGAATGTGGGGGGAAGAGGGTCTTCAGGGCAGGTGGGGGGAAGAGGGTTTTCAGGGAAGGTAGGGGAAGAGGGTATTCAAGGAAGGTGGGGGAAGAGGGTTTTCAGGGAAGATGGGGGGGAAGAGGGTTTTCAGGTCAGGTGGGGGGAAGAGGGTATTCAGGGAAGGTGAGGGGAGAGGGGTCATTCAGGGAAGGTGTGGGTGGAGTGTATTCAGGGATGGTGAGGAGAAGAGGGTTTTCAGGGTATGTGGGGGGAAGAGGGACTTCAGGGCAGGTGGGGGGAAGAGGGTTTTCAGGGAAGGTAGGGGAAGAGGGTATTCAGGGAAGGTGGGGGAAGAGGGTTTTCAGGAAAATGGGGGGGAAGAGGGTTTTCAGGGCAGGTGGGGGGAAGAGGGTATTCAGGGAAGGTGGGGGTGGAGTGTATTCAGGGATGGTGAGGAAAAGAGGGTTTTCAGGGAAGGTGGGGGAAGAGGGTCTTCAGGGCAGGTGGGGGGGAAGAGGGTTTTCAGGGAAAGTAGGGGAAAAGGGTATTCAGGGAAGTTGGGGGGGGAAGAGGGTTTTCAGGGCAGGTGGGGGGAAGAGGGTATTCAGGGAAGGTGAGGGGACAGGGGGTATTCAGGGAAGGTGGGAGAAGAGGGTATTCAGGGTAGGTGAGAGGAGAGGGGGTATTCAGGGAAGGTGGGGGAAGAGGGTATTCAGGGAAGGTGAGAGGAGAGGGGGTATTCAGGGAAGGTCGGGGCGAAGAGGGTATTCAGGGAAGGTGGGTGTGGAGGGTATTCAGGGAAGGTGGGGGTGAAGAGGGCATTCCGGGAAGGTGGGGGGAGGGAGTATTCAGGAAAGGTGGGGGAGAGGGGGTATTCAGGGGAGATGGGGCGGGGGAGGGGGTATTCAGGGAAGGTGGTGGGAAGGGGGTATTCAGGGAAGGTAGGGCGCGGGGTGTATTCAAGGAAGGTGGGGGAGGAGGCATTCAGGGAAGTTGGGGGGAGAGGGGGTATTCAGGGAAGGTGGGGGCAGAGGGGGTATTCAGGGAAGGTGGGGGAGAGGGGCTATTCAGGGAAGGTGGGGGAGAGGGGGTATTCAGGGCAGGTGGGGGGAGACGGTATTCAGGGCAGGTGGGAGTGGAGGGTATTCAGGGAAGGTGAGGGGAGAGGGGATATTCAGGGAAGGTGAGGGGAAGAGGGTATTCGGGGAAGGTGGGGGTGGAGGGTAGTCAGGACAGGTGAGGGGAGAGGGGGTATTCAGGGAAGGTGGTGGTGGAGGGTTTTCAGGGCAGGTGTTGGGAAGAGGGTATTCAGGGAAGGTGAGGGGAGAGGAGGTATTCAGGGAAGGTGGGGGAAGAGGGTATTCAGGGAAGGTGAGGGGAGAAGGGGTATTCAGGAAAGGTGGGGGTGGAGTGTATTCAGGGAAGGTGAGGGGAAGAGAGTTTTCAGGGAAGGTGGGGGGAAGAGGGTTTTCAGGGCAGGTGGGAGTGGAGGGTATTCAGGGAAGGTGAGGGGAGAGGGGATATTCAGGGAAGGTGAGGGGAAGAGGATATTCGGGGAAGGTGGGGGTGGAGGGTAGTCAGGGCAGGTGAGGGGAGAGGGGTATTCAGGGAAGGTGGGGGTGGAGGGTATTCAGGGAAGGTGAGGGGAGAGGAGGTATTCAGGGAAGGTGAGGGGAAGAGGGTATTCAGGGAACGTGGGGGTGGAGGGTATTCAGGGCATGTGAGGGGAGAGGGGGTATTCAGGGAAGGTGGGGGGGGAGGGGGTATTCAGGGCAGTTGAGGGGAGGAGGGGTAATCAGGGAAGGTGGGGGTGGAGTGTATTCAGGGAAGGTGAGGGGAAGAGAGTTTTCAGGGAAGGTGGGGAGAAGAGGGTTTTCAGGGCAGGTGGGGGGAAGATGGTATTCAGGGAATCTGAGGGAAGAGGGGGTATTCAGAGAACGTAGGGGAAGAGGGTATTCAGGGAAGGTGAGAGGAGAGGGGGTATTCAGGGAAGGTGGGGCGAACAGGGTATTCAGGGCAGGTGGGGGTGGAGGGTATTCAGGGAAGGTGGGGGGAGAGGGTATTCAGGGAAGGTGGGGGGAAGAGGGTATTCAAGGAAGGTGAGGGGAGAGTGGGTATTCAGGGAAGGTGGGGTGGAGAGTATTCAGGGAATGTGGGGGAAAGGGTATTCAGGGAAGGTGGGAGGAAGGGTGTATTCAGGGAAGGTGGGGGGGAAGGGGTATTCAGGGAAGGTGGGGGAGAGGGGGTATTCAGGGAAGATGGGGCGGGGGGAGGGGGTATTCAGGGAAGGTGGGGGGAGAGGGTATTCAGGGAAGGTGGGGGGGAGGGTGTATTAAGGAAGGTGGGGGAGAGGGGGAATTCAGGGAAGATGGGGGAGAGGGGGATTCAGGGAAAGTGGGGGAGAGGGGGTATTCAGGGAAGGTAGGGGAGAGGGGGTATTCAGGGCAGGTGGGGGAGAAGGTGTTCAGGGCAGGTGGGAGTGGAGGGTATTCAGGGAAGGTGAGGGGAGAGGGAATATTCAGGGAAGGTGAGGGGAAGAGGATATTCGGGGAAGGTGGGGGTGGAGGGTAGTCAGGGCAGGTGAGGGGAGAGGGGTATTCAGGGAAGGTGGGGGTGGAGGGTATTCAGGGAAGGTGAGGGGAGAGGAGGTATTCAGGGAAGGTGAGGGGAAGAGGGTATTCAGGGAACGTGGGGGTGGAGGGTATTCAGGGCATGTGAGGGGAGAGGGGGTATTCAGGGAAGGTGGGGGGGAGGGGGTATTCAGGGCAGTTGAGGGGAGGAGGGGTAATCAGGGAAGGTGGGGGTGGAGTGTATTCAGGGAAGGTGAGGGGAAGAGAGTTTTCAGGGAAGGTGGGGAGAAGAGGGTTTTCAGGGCAGGTGGGGGGAAGATGGTATTCAGGGAATCTGAGGGAAGAGGGGGTATTCAGAGAACGTAGGGGAAGAGGGTATTCAGGGAAGGTGAGAGGAGAGGGGGTATTCAGGGAAGGTGGGGCGAACAGGGTATTCAGGGCAGGTGGGGGTGGAGGGTATTCAGGGAAGGTGGGGGGAGAGGGTATTCAGGGAAGGTGGGGGGAAGAGGGTATTCAAGGAAGGTGAGGGGAGAGTGGGTATTCAGGGAAGGTGGGGTGGAGAGTATTCAGGGAATGTGGGGGAAAGGGTATTCAGGGAAGGTGGGAGGGAGGGTGTATTCAGGGAAGGTGGGGGGGAAGGGGTATTCAGGGAAGGTGGGGGAGAGGGGGTATTCAGGGAAGATGGGGCGGGGGGAGGGGGTATTCAGGGAAGGTGGGGGGAGAGGGTATTCAGGGAAGGTGGGGGGGAGGGTGTATTAAGGAAGGTGGGGGAGAGGGGGAATTCAGGGAAGATGGGGGAGAGGGGGATTCAGGGAAAGTGGGGGAGAGGGGGTATTCAGGGAAGGTAGGGGAGAGGGGGTATTCAGGGCAGGTGGGGGAGAAGGTGTTCAGGGCAGGTGGGAGTGGAGGGTATTCAGGGAAGGTGAGGGGAGAGGGAATATTCAGGGAAGGTGAGGGGATGAGGGTATTCAGGGAAGGTGGGGGTGGAGGGTAGTCAGGGCAGGTGAGGGGAGAGGGGGTATTCAGGGAAGGTGGGGGTGGAGGGTATTCAGGGAAGGTGAGGGGAAGAGGGTTTTCAGGGAAGGTGGGTGGAAGAGGGCTTTCAGGGCAGGTGGGGGTAGAGGGTATTCAGGGAAGGTGAGGGGAGAGGGGGTATTCAGGGAAGGTGGGGGAAGAGGGTATTCAGGGAACGTTGGGGTGGAGGGTAATCAGGGCAGGTGAGGGGAGAGGGGGTATTCAGGGAAGGGGGGGAAGAGGGTATTCAGGGAAGGTGAGAGGGGAGAGGGTATTCAGGGAAGGTGGGGCGAAGAGGGTATTCAGGGCAGGTGGGTGTGGAGGGTATTCTGGGAATGTGGGGGTGAAGAGGGTATTCAGGGAAGGTGGGGAGGAGGGGGTATTCAGGGATAGTTGGGGGAGAGGGGGTATTCAGGGAAGATGGGGCGGGGGAGGGGGTATTCAGGGAAGGTGGGGGGAAGGGGGTATTCAGGGAAGGTAGGGCGCGGGGTGTATTCAGGGAATGTGGGGGGAGAGGGTTTTCAGGGAAGGTGGGGGGAAGAGGGCTTTCAGGGCAGGTGGGGGCAAGAAGGTATTCAGGGGAGGTGAGGGGAGAGGGGGTATTCAGGGAAGGTGGGGGAAGAGGGTTTTCAGGGAATGTGGGGGGAAGAGGGTCTTCAGGGCAGGTGGGGGGGAAGAAGGTTTTCCGGGAAGGTAGGGGAAGAGGGTATTCAGGGAAGGTGGGGGAAGAAGGTTTTCAGGGAAGATGGGGGAGAAGAGGGTTTTCAGGTCAGGTGGGGGGAAGAGGGTATTCAGGGAAGGTGAGGGGAGAGGGGGCATTCAGGGAAGGTGTGGGTGGAGTGTATTCAGGGATGGTGAGGAGAAGAGGGTTTTCAGGGAATGTGGGGGGAAGAGGGACTTCAGGGCAGGTGGGGGGAAGAGGGTTTTCAGGGAAGGTAGGGGAAGAGCGTATTCAGGGAAGGTGGGGGAAGAGGGTTTTCAGGAAAATGGGGGGGGGGGAGAGGGTTTTCAGGGCAGGTGGGGGGAAGAGGGTATTCAGGGAAGGTGGGGGTGGAGTGTATTCAGGGATGGTGAGGAAAAGAGGGTTTTCAGGGAAGGTGGGGGAAGAGGGTCTTCAGGGCAGGTGGGGGGGAAGAGGGTTTTCAGGGAAGGTAGGGGAAAAGGGTATTCAGGGAAGGTGGGGGGGAAGAGGGTTTTCAGGGCAGGTGGGGGGAAGAGGGTATTCAGGGAAGGTGAGGGGACAGGGGGTATTCAGGGAAGGTGGGAGAAGAGGGTATTCAGGGTAGGTGAGAGGAGAGGGGATATTCAGGGAAGGTGGGGCGAAGAGGGTATTCAGGGCAGATGGGTGTGGAGGGTATTCAGGGAAGGTGGGGGTGAAGAGGGTATTCAGGGAAGGTGGGGGGAGGGAGTATTCAGGGAAGGTGGGGGAGAGAGGGTATTCAGGGAAGGTGGGGGAGAGGGTGTATTCAGGGAATGTGGGGGAGAGGGGGTATTCAGGGAAGATGGGGCGGGGGAGGGGGTATTCAGGGAAGGTAGGGGGAAGGGGGTATTCAGGGAAGGTAGGGCGCGGGGTGTATTCAAGGAAGGTGGGGGGAGGGGGCATTCAGGGAAGGTGGGGGGAGGCGGTATTCAGGGAAGGTGGGGGCAGAGGGGGTATTTAGGGAAGGTGGGGGAGAGGGGGTATTCAGGGAAGGTGGGGGTGAGGGTATTCAGGGAAGGTGGGGGAAGAAGGTTTTCAGGGAAGATGGGGGAGAAGAGGGTTTTCAGGTCAGGTGGGGGGAAGAGGGTATTCAGGGAAGGTGAGGGGAGAGGGGGCATTCAGGGAAGGTGTGGGTGGAGTGTATTCAGGGATGGTGAGGAGAAGAGGGTTTTCAGGGAATGTGGGGGGAAGAGGGACTTCAGGGCAGGTGGGGGGAAGAGGGTTTTCAGGGAAGGTAGGGGAAGAGCGTATTCAGGGAAGGTGGGGGAAGAGGGTTTTCAGGAAAATGGGGGGGGGGGAGAGGGTTTTCAGGGCAGGTGGGGGGAAGAGGGTATTCAGGGAAGGTGGGGGTGGAGTGTATTCAGGGATGGTGAGGAAAAGAGGGTTTTCAGGGAAGGTGGGGGAAGAGGGTCTTCAGGGCAGGTGGGGGGGAAGAGGGTTTTCAGGGAAGGTAGGGGAAAAGGGTATTCAGGGAAGGTGGGGGGGAAGAGGGTTTTCAGGGCAGGTGGGGGGAAGAGGGTATTCAGGGAAGGTGAGGGGACAGGGGGTATTCAGGGAAGGTGGGAGAAGAGGGTATTCAGGGTAGGTGAGAGGAGAGGGGGTATTCAGGGAAGGTGGGGAAGAGGGTATTCAGGGAAGGTGAGAGGAGAGGGGGTATTCAGGGAAGGTGGGGCGAAGAGGGTATTCAGGGCAGATGGGTGTGGAGGGTATTCAGGGAAGGTGGGGGTGAAGAGGGTATTCAGGGAAGGTGGGGGGAGGGAGTATTCAGGGAAGGTGGGGGAGAGAGGGTATTCAGGGAAGGTGGGGGAGAGGGTGTATTCAGGGAATGTGGGGGAGAGGGGGTATTCAGGGAAGATGAGGCGGGGAGGGGGTATTCAGGGAAGGTAGGGGGAAGGGGGTATTCAGGGAAGGTAGGGCGCGGGGTGTATTCAAGGAAGGTGGGGGGAGGGGGCATTCAGGGAAGGTGGGGGGAGGGGGTATTCAGGGAAGGTGGGGGCAGAGGGGGTATTTAGGGAAGGTGGGGGAGAGGGGGTATTCAGGGAAGGTGGGGGAGAGGGGGTATTCAGGGCAGGTGGGGGGAGACGGTATTCAGGGCATGTGGGAGTGGAGCGTATTCAGGGAAGTTGAGGGGAGACGGGATATTCAGAGAAGGTGAGGGGAAGATGGTATTTGGGAAAGGTAGGGGTGGAGGGTAATCAGGGCAGGTGAGGGGAGAGGGGGTAATCAGGGAAGGTGGGGGTGGAGGGTATTCAGGGAAGGTGAGGGGAAGAGGGTTTTCAGGCAAGGTGGAGGGAAGAGGGTTTTCAGGGCAGGTGGGTGGAAGAGGGTATTCAGGGAAGGTGAGGGGAGAGGAGGTATTCAGGGAAGGTGGAGGAAGAGGGTATTCAGTGAAGGTGAGAGGAGAGGGGGTATTCAGGGAAGGTGAGGGGAAGAGGGTATTCAGGGAACGTGGGGGTGGAGGGTATTCAGGGCTGGTGAGGGGAGAGGGGGTATTCAGGGAAGGTGGAGGGGATGGGTATTCAGGGCAGGTGAGGGGAAAATGGTTTTCAGGGAAGGTGGGGGGAAGAGGGTTTTCAGGGCAGGCGGGAGGGAAGAGTGTTTTCAGGGAAGGTAGGGGAAGAGGGTATTCAGGGAAGGTGGGGCAAGAGGGTTTTCAGGGAAGGTGAGGTTGTATTCAGGGAAGGTGGGGGACGAGGGTATTCAGGGAACCTGGGGGTGGAGGGTATTCAGGGCAGGTGAGGGGAGAGGGGGTATTCAGGGAAGGTGGGGGTGGGAGGGTGTTCAGGGCAGGTGAGGGGAGAGGGGGTATTCAGGGAAGGTGGGGGTGGAGTGTATTCCGGGAAGGTGAGGGGAAGAGGGTTTTCAGGGAAGGTGGGGGGAAGAGGGTTTTCAGGGCAGGTGGGGGGGAAGAGGGTTTTCAGGGAAGGTAGGGGAAGAGGGTATTCAGGGAAGGTTGGGGAAGAGGGTTTTCAGGGAAGGTGAGGGGAGAGGGGGTATTCAGGGAAGGTGGGGAAGAGGGTATTCAGGGAACCTGGGGGTGGAGGGTATTCAGGGCAGGTGAGGGGAGAGGGGGTATTCAGGGCAGGAGAGGGGGTATTCAGGGAAGGTGGGGGTGGAGTGTATTCCGGGAAGGTGAGGGGAAGAGGGTTTTCAGGGAAGGTGGGGGGGAAGAGGGTTTTCAGGGCAGGTGGGGGGGGAAGAGGGTTTTCAGGGAAGGCAGGAGAAGAACGTATTCAGGGAAGGTGGGGGAAGAGGATTTTCAGGGAAGGTGGGGGTGTAGATGGTTTTCAGGGCAGGTGGGGGAAAGAGGGTATTCAGGGAAGGTGAGAGGAGAGTGGGTATTCAGGGAAGGTGGGGCGAAGAGGGTATTCAGGGCAGGTGGGGGTGGAGGGTATTCAGGGAAGGTGGGGGTGAAGAGGGTATTCAGGGAAGGTGGGGGGAGAGGGTATTCATGGAAGGTGGGGGGAGGGGGTATTCAGGGAAGGTGGGGGCAGAGGGGGTATTTAGGGAAGGTGGGGGAGAGGGGGTATTCAGGGAAGGTGGGGGAGAGGGGGTATTCAGGGCAGGTGGGGGGAGACGGTATTCAGGGCATGTGTGAGTGGAGCGTATTCAGGGAAGTTGAGGGGAGACGGGATATTCAGGGAAGGTGAGGGGAAGAAGGTATTTGGGGAAGGTAGGGGTGGAGGGTAGTCAGGGCAGGTGAGGGGAGAGGGGGTATTCAGGGAAGGTGGGGGTGGAGGGTATTCAGGGAAGGTGAGGGGAAGAGGGTATTCAGGGAAGGTGAGGGGAGAGGAGGTATTCAGGGAAGGTGGAGGAAGAGGGTATTCAGTGAAGGTGAGAGGAGAGGGGGTATTCAGGGAAGGTGAGGGGAAGAGGGTATTCAGGGAACGTGGGGGTGGAGGGTATTCAGGGCTGGTGAGGGGAGAGGGGGTATTCAGGGAAGGTGGAGGGGATGGGTATTCAGGGCAGGTGAGGGGAAAATGGTTTTCAGGGAAGGTGGGGGGAAGAGGGTTTTCAGGGCAGGCGGGAGGGAAGAGTGTTTTCAGGGAAGGTAGGGGAAGAGGGTATTCAGGGAAGGTGGGGCAAGAGGGTTTTCAGGGAAGGTGAGAGGAGAGGGGGTATTCAGGGAAGGTGGGGGACGAGGGTATTCAGGGAACCTGGGGGTGGAGGGTATTCAGGGCAGGTGAGGGGAGAGGGGGTATTCAGGGAAGGTGGGGGTGGGAGGGTGTTCAGGGCAGGTGAGGGGAGAGGGGGTATTCAGGGAAGGTGGGGGTGGAGTGTATTCCGGGAAGGTGAGGGGAAGAGGGTTTTCAGGGAAGGTGGGGGGAAGAGGGTTTTCAGGGCAGGTGGGGGGGAAGAGGGTTTTCAGGGAAGGTAGGGGAAGAGGGTATTCAGGGAAGGTTGGGGAAGAGGGTTTTCAGGGAAGGTGAGGGGAGAGGGGGTATTCAGGGAAGGTGGGGAAGAGGGTATTCAGGGAACCTGGGGGTGGAGGGTATTCAGGGCAGGTGAGGGGAGAGGGGTTATTCAGGGCAGGAGAGGGGGTATTCAGGGAAGGTGGGGTTGGAGTGTATTCCGGGAAGGTGAGGGGAAGAGGGTTTTCAGGGAAGGTGGGGGGAAGAGGGTTTTCAGGGCAGGTGGGGGGGAAGAGGGTTTTCAGGGAAGGCAGGAGAAGAACGTATTCAGGGAAGGTGGGGGAAGAGGATTTTCAGGGAAGGTGGGGGTGTAGATGGTTTTCAGGGCAGGTGGGGGAAAGAGGGTATTCAGGGAAGGTGAGAGGAGAGTGGGTATTCAGGGAAGGTGGGGCGAAGAGGGTATTCAGGGCAGGTGGGGGTGGAGGGTATTCAGGGAAGGTGGGGGTGAAGAGGGTATTCAGGGAAGGTGGGGGAGAGGGTATTCATGGAAGGTGGGGGAAGAGGGTATTCAAGGAAGGTGAGGGGAGAGGGGGTATTCAGGGAAGGTGGGGGTGGAGAGTATTCAGGGAGGGTAGGGTAAGAGGGTATTCAGGGCATGTGGGGGTGGAGGGTATTCAGGGAAGGTGGGGGGAGAGGGTATTCAGGGAAGGTGAGGGGAGAGGGGGTATTTAGGGAATGTGGGGGTGGAGGGTATTCAGGGAAGTTGGGGGGAAGAGGGTATTCAGGGAAGGTGGAGGGAAGAGTGTGTTCAGGGAAGGTGGCGGAGAGGAAGCATTCAGGGAAGATGCGAGGAGGGGGTATTCAGGAAGGTTGGGGGAAGAGGGTATTTAGGGAAGGTGTGGGGAGAGGGGGTATTCAGGGAAGGTGGGGCTATGTCAAGTCTTTGGTGGGTATATTTCTGTCATGCTGGAAATTGGGAGGAGGCGGATGTGTTAACTAGAGGCCGGCTCATAATCATTACGAGTACCTACACTCAATCAGCACCGCCAGGTCTTAGTTAATTTTCCAGGAACTGCAGGGCCTGATACATTTCTTTCTGTGAGTGATTTGAACACCCGAAGGTACTTGCTGTGAGCATAGTTGAAGCTAGCTGAGAGCGGATTCGGCATCATTCCATGTCAGTTGATCATCAATGATGTCAGCTGAACGCTTGCAGGCAAATAAATGTTTACAATTGATGTGGTCTGAGTGCTGTGTGAATTCATTTCAGGTCAGTGACTTCACTTAATCACTATCAGATATGTAATGATGACTGAAAGATCACTTCAGAATACAGAGGATCGTATCTGATTGCAAGTTAATGCTGTTGCCATGCGTTTGCGGCAGGTATGAACTCTCCCCAAATCCGCCAAAGACTTTTAGAAAAAGAGTCGCTAGGACTCTCAGAGGCACGGGCCATCGCAGCTTCCCTAGATGTGGCCTCGCAAAACGCCCGCGCCTACAGCCCCGACCGCGCGGCAGCCCCTTGGGCTCCGTGGACCCCCGTCGTGACAAACCCCCCCCCCTCACAGGCTTGCGCGGTTAAGACGCCAGATCATCCCGGGGGGGCCCGCTGTTATTTCTGCGGGCAGGCGAGACACCCCCGGTAGCGCTTCCCGGCCCGCGCAGCGACTTGCAAGGACTGCGGAAAAAAGGGCCATTTCGCGGCTGTGTGCCGCTCCCGGGGGGTCGCCGCTGTCCCCGGAGAAGAAAGAGTCCAGCGCATCCCAAACGCTCCCCAACCCCCCCAGC
Source organism: Scyliorhinus torazame (assembly GCF_047496885.1). Lineage (NCBI taxonomy): Eukaryota > Metazoa > Chordata > Chondrichthyes > Carcharhiniformes > Scyliorhinidae > Scyliorhinus > Scyliorhinus torazame. The sequence goes on from NC_092719.1 coordinate 148,679,883, forward strand.
GCCCCATGTGCGACCCGCGGGCGCCGCCATTTTGGGTCCCGGCCACCACAAGGGGAGGATGGGCGCCACCATCTTGTGACGCCCCAGCCATGTGCGTTGCATGGGGGCGGCCATTTTGTCCACCCCCGACCACGTGCGATCCGTGGGGGCGGCCATTTTGTCCACCCCCGGCCGCGTGCGATTCATGGATGCCGCCATCTTGGATGACAACAAAGGACCCCAGCATCGACGGCTCCACGCGGTCCGAAGAAGACGCTGAGACACTACGACCACATCTGGCCTCGGTGACGCTGGATCAAGCACGGCCCCGGACGCTCCAGACGACGACAACAACGGTGCTAATCAACGGACACGAGACACCATGCCTGATCGACTCCGGGAGCACCGAAAGCTTCATCCACCCCGACACGGTAAGATGCTGTTTTTTGACCATCCGTCCCAGTACGCAAAAGATTTCCCTAGCTGCAGGATCCCACTCCGTAGAGATCAAAGGGTTCTGCATAGTGACCCTAACGGTGCAAGGAAGGGAGTTTAAAAACTACAGGCTCTACGTCCTTCCCCAACTCTGCGCGCCCACATTACTGGGATTAGATTTCCAGTGCAACCTGCAGAGCCTAGCGTTTCAATTCGGCGGCCCAATACCCCCACTCACTATCTGCAGCCTCGCAACCCTCAAAGTTGAACCGCCATCCTTGTTTGCAAACCTCACCCCGGATTGCAAACCCGTCGCCACTAGGAGCAGACGGTACAGCGCCCAGGACCGGACATTTATCCGGTCCGAAGTCCAGCGGAAGGCATAATCCAGGCCAGCAATAGTCCCTGGAGAGCACAGGTGGTAGTAGTAAAGACCGGGGAGAAGCAAAGGATGGTCATAGACTATAGCCAGACCATCAACAGGTACACACAGCTAGATGCGTACCCTCTCCCCCGCATATCCGACATGGTAAATCGGATTGCCCAATATAAGGTCTTCTCCACCGTGGACCTCAAGTCCGCCTATCACCAGCTCCCCATCCGCCCAAGTGACCGCAAGTACACAGCCTTCGAGGCAGATGGGCGACTATACCACTTCCTAAGGGTCCCATTTGGCGTCACAAACGGGGTCTCGGTCTTCCAACGTGAGATGGACCGAATGGTTGATCAACACGGGTTACAGGCCACGTTCCCGTATCTCGACAACGTAACCATCTGCGGCCACGATCAGCAGGACCATGACGCCAACCTCCAAAAATTCCTCCAGACCGCAAACGCCTTGAACCTCACATACAACGAGGACAAGTGCATGTTTAGCACAAACCGGCTGGCCATCCTGGGATACGTAGTGCGCAATGGGATAATAGGCCCCGACCCCGAACGCATGCGCCCCCTTATGGAATTTCCCCTTCCCCACTGCTCCAAAGCCCAGTGGGTCCCCCAGTATGCAGACAAGGCCAGCCCACTAATACAGACTACTACCTTCCCCCTGTCGACAGAGGCTCGCCAGGCCTTCAGCCGCATCAAAGCGGATATCGCAAAGGCCACGATGCGCGCCATCGACGAGTCCCTCCCTTTCCAGGTCGAGAGCGACGCCTACGATGTAGCTCTAGCGGCCACCCTTAACCAAGCGGGCAGACCCGTGGCCTTCTTCTCCCGAACCCTCCACGCCTCAGAAATCCGCCACTCATCAGTGGAAAAGGAAGCCCAAGCCATAGTGGAAGCTGTGCGACATTGGAGGCATTACCTGGCCGGCAGGAGATTCACTCTCCTCACTGACCAACGGTCGGTAGCTTTCATGTTCGATAATGCACAGCGGGGCAAAATTAAAAATGACAAGATCTTAAGGTGGAGGATCGAGCTCTCCACCTTCAACTACGAGATCTTGTACCATCCCGGAAAGCTGAACGAGCCGTCCGATGCCCTATCCCGCGGCACATGTGCCAACGCACAAATAGACCGTCTCCAAACCCTCCACGAGGACCTCTGCCACCCGGGGGTCACTCGGTTCTACCATTTTATAAAGTCCCGCAACCTCCCCTACTCCGTGGAGGAGGTCCGTACTGTCACCAGGAACTGCCACATCTGCGCTGAGTGCAAACCGCATTTTTTCAGGCCAGATAGAGCGCACCTGATCAAGGCTTCCCGCCCCTTTGAACGCCTCAGCCTGGATTTCAAAGGGCCCCTCCCCTCCACCGATCGAAACATATACTTCCTGAACGTGGTGGACGAGTACTCCCGTTTCCCTTTCGCCATCCCCTGCCCCGACATGACAGCGACCACAGTTATTAAAGCCCTTAGCACTATATTCACACTGTTCGGTTGCCCCGCATATATCCATAGCGACAGTGGGTCCTCCTTCATGAGTGACGAGCTGCGCCAGTTCCTGCTCAGCAAGGGCATAGCCTCGAGCAGGACGACCAGCTACAACCCCCGGGGGAACGGGCAAGTAGAGAGGGAGAACGGCACGGTCTGGAAGACCGTCCTACTGGCCCTACGGTCCAGGGATCTCCCAGTTTCGTGGTGGCAGGAGGCCCTCCAGGACGCTCGCCACTCCATCCGGTCGCTGCTGTGTACCACCACTAACCAAACGCCCCATGAGCGCCTCCTTGTCTTCCCCAGGAAGTCCTCCTCCGGAACGTCGCTGCCGACCTGGCTGGCGGCCCCAGGACCCATCTTGCTCCGGAAACATGTGCGGGCGCACAAGTCGGACCCGTTGGTCGAGAGGGTTCATCTCCTCCACGCGAACCCGCAGTACGCCTACGTGGCATACCCCGACGGCCGACAGGACACGGTCTCCCTGCGAGACCTGGCGCCCGCCGGCAACACGCACACCCCCCCGATACCGATCACCCCCTCCCTGCCACCGGCGCACCCCGCGACCGCCCCCTTCCCGGGAGGATCGGTCCTCCTCCCATGTCCGACCAGGAGTGAAACAGAAGCAGACACCGAAAAGCTCCCGGAGACGACAACGCGGGTACAAGCACCTGCACCACCACCGGGGCTGAGGCGATCGACAAGGAAGACCAGACCGCCCGCTCGACTCGTGGCATCGGTGTAACACAAGAATGTTGTGGACTTTAACGAGAATGTTCTTTTCCTCTTACGAATATTGTAAATAGTTCACAATCCCTGTACATAGCCCAATGTAGGGCAAAGTGTAGAGCATTGAAAGGACATGCCAAAAATTTTCTCCTCCCAGGACCAGCCTTGGTTCATTTTTAACAAGGGGTGAATGTGGTAGTATGCATTAGGGGTCATGTGGGACTGTGAAGCCGTGATGCTATTGGCTGACAGATCCCGGGTCCTGGTTGGCTGTTGATCCCTAGCTCCGCCCTGAAGGTGGAGTATAAGAACCTGGGCTTCTTCCCGCAGCTCCAGTCTGTTGCTGAACTGCGGGGAACAAGTCACGCTTAATAAAGCCTCATCGACTTCATCTCTATTCGTCTCTCTCGTAAGTCATTGTGCGCTACAGTAAATAAACTATCTTTGAACTTGAACTGACTAACTGGTTGTTTGGTCCTTTGATCGATATCTGGTAAAGCCTTGTGGTGGTATCATTTGACACCTGACGACTCTGAAAAGCAATATTATCATTAATAACTGCCATATCTAGTTAATTTGGCAACATTATTGGTGCCGATTGGTGGGATAGTATTCCACTCATTAAAAAGAGCAACATTATTGGTGACTCCGGTGCCGATTGGCAACAACGGTTACCTGAACTTTTTTGTCACGGTGTCCTTCCAGGTGCCGAGTGGGGACCTGTTTGGGATCACTCAGACTTCCGTGCACAGATGAATCCGCGCCATAATGGAAGCCCTGTATGCTCGGGTGGCACAGTATATTTACCTAAATATGGACTGAGCCCACCAGGTTGCCTGGGCAATGGGAATCATTGCCATCACTGCGATGTGCAGGGGGTATTGTGGGGGGAGGACCTGGTTAAAAAGTGACTGGACCAAGGAGAGTGAAAGTGAGATATGATAGGAATAACTAAACTCAGTGGGACAAAAACAGGCTGAAACAATGTATCAACAAGGGACGTTCTGGATTTTGGCAAGAAGGTAGATGTGGGTTTTTCAGGTTCATGGGACTGAGATCAGAGGCCATGTGGGAAATATCTCCAGAGGAGATGAGATCAGAGACCTCCTGGGAAATCACTGCTTGATGCTAGATAGTGGGAGATAGGATGAGATGTCAGAGAGTTAGCGTGAGTGAAAGGAGTAAAAGAAATTGAAACATTTAATGTCAAAATGGTAATTATCAATGAAAAGATAAGGGGCTGGATTCTCCATCGGCAGGATCCTCCGCTTTTCCGGCAGCACACTCATGCTTGCGGACATCCCGACGATGTGGTGCCCACAATGGGAAACCCCATTGGCTGGCTGGTGGGACGTGTCGTGTTGGGTGTCCTGATACACAAATGAGCCAACACGGCTGTAGATGGTACAACTTGATTTTATTGTGTTAACTAACAAATGCAACTAACTATAGACTAGGGTACGTTCGCTACCAACTAACCTATGGACCTAGCCCTCTCACTAATGTTGGTGAGGCACTCAGCACATGGTCTATGTCTGAGTGTCACCCTGCAAGCTCTGTGTCCCGAGCTGTCTCCTACCAGAATGAGCGGGAACTCTCGTGTTCCCCCTTTTATAGTGCGTGTGCTCTCACTAGTGATTGGCTGCGATGTGTGTGCTGGTTGGTCCAAATGCCTGTCCATCAGTGTGTGTGTGATTGCACCATGATATGCTGGTCTGGATATCATGACATCCCCCTTTTTACAAGAAATATGTGCCTGCATGATAATAAATAAGATTGTGTACTGGGTGCAACTAAATGTGTGTGTGTGAGAATAACTACAAAATGTACAGGAGACTAACTATACACATAGGAAGTTGTCAGGTGCAACATAAGAACAGATGTGTACCAAAAACGGAACAAATGCAAACCCTCAAATACAGAATGATAATAGAAATATGTCACCAGTACTGTAAACCAGTTCAGTAAGTCCAATGGAACAAAAGAAACCAAAACTGGCTTGTAAGTTCAGTCTCTCAGGGAGCGACGAATTCGGGTTGACCGCCTCAAGGGTGGGTCAGGAGCCACCGGCTGAGGAATGGGCCTATCGACGGGCAAGAGAGGAGAATGCATCGTGGCAGGAAGCTCAACAAAGTCGACATCAGGGGCAACAGGAGGGCATGGCACCGGTGCAGAGTGTTGTAGCGAGCGCGGAGTCAAACGAAAGGCCCGCCGATTGCGGCGGCGAACAGAGCCATCAGGCATGCGAACATCGAATGATCGGGGAGCCACCTGGCGGAGAACCTCAGCAGTTGCTGACCAGCCACCGTCCGGAAGGTGTGTGCGGACATTGTCGCCAGGCTCCAGGGCAGGAAGATCAGTCGTCCGAGCATCATGTGCCACCTACTGCTGATCGTGCTGTGGCTGCATCCTTCGCAAGACCGGGGCATGATCGAGGTCAGGAACATGAATGGACGGAACAGTTGTCCTGATGATGCGACCCATCAACAGCTGAGCCGGCGACAGGCCCGTGGACAGTGGGGCCGAGCGATAAGCCAGCAAGACTAGACAGAAGTCAGACCCGGCATCAGCAGCCTTGCAGAGAAGCCTCTTAACAATATGGACGCCCTTCTCCGCCTTGCCATTCGATTGAGGATACAACGGACTGGACGTCACATGCGTGAAGTTGTAGGCAGTGGCAAAGGAAAACCATTCCTGACTCGCAAAGCAAGGTCCGTTGTCAGATATGACGGTGAGCGGAATGCCATGGCGAGCGAAGATCTCCTTGCATGCCCGGATGACAGCAGATGATGAAGTGTCGTGCAGGCGTATGACCTCCGGGAAACTCAAGAAATAGTCAGTGAGAATAACGTAGTCCCTGCCGAGCGCGTGAAAGAGGTCGACACCGACCTTCGACCAGGGGGAAGTGACCAACTCGTGGGGCTGAAGGGTCTCACGGCTGAAACCTCTGGCAGGTGGGACAGTTGAGCACCATGTTAGCGATGTCGTCGCTGATACCCGGCCAGTACACAGCCTCTCGGGCCCTCCGTCTGCACTTCTTGACACCGAGATGGCCTTCGTGCAGTTGCTCGAGGACAAGCTGGTGCATGCTGTGTGGGATCACAATCCGATCCAATTTTAAGAGGATACCATCAATGACGGCCAGGTCGACCCGGACATTGTAAAATTGTGGGTACTGCCCCTTTAGCCACCCTTCTGTCATGTGGCGCATCACATGTTGTAGCAGGGGGTCAGCCGCAGTCTCACGTCGAATGTGGGCCAGATGTGCATCAGTGGCCGGCAGATTGGCCGATGTGAAGGCTACCTGTGCCTCGACCTGGCACACGAACCCCTCGGGGTCGGACGGTGTGTTGACCACCCTAGACAGAGCATCTGAGATGATAAGCTCCTTCCCCGGGGTGTAGACAAGCTGAAAGTCGTACCTCCGGAGCTTGAGCAGAATGCGCTGGAGGCGAGAGGTCATGTCGTTTAGATCCTTCTGAATAATGCCGACCAGGGGTCGATGGTCAATCTCTACAGTGAACTGCGGAAGACCATAGACATAGTCGTGAAACTTGTCAATGCCCATCAACAATCCTAGGCACTCCTTCTCGATCTGCGCATAGCGCTGTTCTGTGGGGGTCATGGCCCGTGAGGCATAAGCGACCGGAGCCCATGATGAGGTGTCGTCTCGTTGCAGGAGGACCGCACCAATACCAGATTGGCTGGCATCCGCGGAGATCTTTGTCTCCCGTGTGGTGTCGAAAAACGCCAATACCGGGGCGGTGGTGAGCTTGACCTTGAGCTCCTCCCATTCACTCTGGTGTGCAGGCAGCCACTGGAATTCCGTTGTCTTTTTGACCAGGTGGCGAAGAGCAGTCGTGTGCAAAGCAAGGTTAGGAATGAACTTCCCCAGGAAGTTGACCATCCCGAGAAAGCGTAGCACTGTCTTCTTGTCTGACGGCCGCTGCATGGCCGTGATGGCTGCCACTTTGTCGGCATCCGGCCGCACACCCGACCGGGAGATGTGGTCCCCCAAAACTTCAGTTCAGTCTGGCCAAAAGAGCATTTAGCTCGGTTAAGGCACAGGCCCTGATCTCGAATTCGTGCAAAGACACGCTGGAGACGACTGATGTGCTCCTGTGGTGTTGTTGACCAGATGATAATATCGTCTACGTAGACGCATACCCCTTCGATGCCCTCCATCATCTGTTCCATGATGCGATGGAACACTTCGAAAGCAGAAATGATGCCGAATGGCATTCTGTTATAGCAGAACCTGCCAAATGGAGTATTGAAAGTGCAGAGCCTCCGGCTGGATGGATCCAGTTGAATCTGCCAAAAGCCCTTTGAGGCATCAAGCTTGGTAAATATTCTCTTCCCGCTTAGGTATAGGGTATGTGCTCCCTCATGATGTTGGAATTCAAGTCTTTCGGGTCAATGCAGATCTGGAGCTCGCCGGAGGGCTTCTTCACACACACCATGGAGCTGACCCATGGCGTTGGTTCCGTGACCCGGGAAAGCACTCCTTGGTCCTGCAAGTCCTGCAGCTGTTGCTTGAGGCGGTCCTTGAGGGGTGCTGGGACCCTACGAGGGGCGTGAATGACTGGGGTGGCATCCGGTTTGCGCCGTATTTTGTACGTGTAGGGCAGCGTGCCCATGCCCTCGAAAACCTCCTGGTTGTGCGCAAGGATTGAGTGGAGCTGCGCCCCAAAGTCTACATCTGGAAAGTCAGATGTGCCGTCAGGAGACAAAGTGTGGACTCGCCGAACGAGGTGGAGAATCTTGCACGCTTGTGCGCCTGACAGAGAGTCATTCGAAGATCCTACGATCTCAAATGACATCTTGGCCGTGCGCGAGTTGTGGGTGACTTCCAGCTGGCAGAACCCTGTGGCCGGGATGACGTTCCCATTGTAATCCACCAATTGACAGTGGGAAGGTAGAATGGGTGGTTTGACCTTTAATGCCTGGAAAGCTGACCATGCAAGCAGATTGGCGGAGGCACCAGTGTCCAGGCGAAATGTGACTTGGGATCGGTTGACCGTCAGGGTGGGACACCACTCATCGTCCGGATCAATGGTGTGGACTGGCAGCTGCTGGTGGTGCCTACTTGGGGACAGCCTGTTCTTATGGATGACCGCAACGCGGAAGGGCTCGCTGTCTTCGGTGTCGCCGGTCTGCAAGGTGTCTGGAGGTGAGCCAGTGAATGTAGGCTGAATGGCCCACACGCCTGCGAGACTGGCGGAATTGTTGTGAGTTGGCAGGTTGAGGTGCTCGACAACAGGCAGCATAGTGGCCCAACCTGCCACAGCGTAGGCACTGTCGGGTTCTAGCAGGACATTGCCGCTTTAAGTGTGCAGATCCACAGTTGCTGCACGTCGTGACATATTACGTTCGTAACGTTCGTTGCACCACCACGCATGCGCGGTGCGGTCCTGCGTAGTGCACGCCTGCGCATCGCATTCCTCTGCCTCAGCGTCCCCTCTTTTGACGCGTACAAGCGCGGGAGGCCTTGGAAAGCGTGCGAAATTGCCCCCCTCGTCCGGGCCTCGGGGTACTCGATCGACTGGACCCGCTCCGCCTCGGGGGCCCCGTGCCGTGCCGTTTCGGCCGCCTGGATATGGGAGTACCGGCTGGTCGCGTTTTCATGGAGGACAAGGTCTCGATTGCAGTCGCTAGGGGGAGTTGTTTCACTTTAAGGAGCTGCTGGCGTAGGGTGTCTGACACAACCCCAAAAACTATCTGATCCCTTATCATGGAGTCGGAGGTGGCCCCGTAGCCGCAGGATTGTGCAAGGATGCGGAGGTGTGTTAGGTATGATTGAAAATGTTCGTCCTTACCCTACAGGCGCTGCTGAAATAGGAACCGTTCGAAGCTCTCATTGACTTCCACGCTGAAGTGTTCATCGAACTTGAGCAGCACCATTTTGTATTTTGTGCTGTCCTCGCCTTCCACGAATGCCAGGGAGTTAAAGATGTGGATGGCGTGTTGCCCTGCCGTGGAGAGGAGAAGGGCTATCTTCCTGGTGTCCGATGCATTCTCCCTGTCTGTGGCCTCGAGGAATAGCTGGAAGGGCTGTTTGAAAAACTTCCAGTTTACACCTAGATTGCCAGCTATTCGGAGCGGCTGCGGCGGGCTGATGCTTTCCATGGATCAGGATGGCGGATTGCTGAAATGGTGCAGGTAGGTCTCACAGTCGCTGGTCTGCGTCCACTCGTGGTATCATGTCGTGTTGGGTGTCCTGATACACAAATGAGCCAACACGGCTGTAGATGGTACAACTTGATTTTATTGTGTTAACTAACAGATGCAACTAACTGTAGACTAGGGTACATTCGCTACCAGCTAACCTGTGGACCCAGCCCTATCACTAATGTTGGTGAGGCGCTCAGCACATGGTCTATGTCTGAGTGTCACCCTGCAAGCTCTGTGTCCCGAGCTGTCTCCTACCAGAATGAGCGGGAACTCTCGCGTTCCCCCTTTTATAGTGCGTGTGCTCTCACTAGTGATTGGCTGCGATGTTGTGTGTGTGCTGATTGGTCCAAATGCCTGTCCATCAGTGTGTGTGTGATTGCACCATGATGTGCTGGTCTGGATATCATGACAGGACGGATGACCCTGCTGCTGGCGGGGCGTGCCGCACCAGAAAACAGGTGCGGCGGAATGGAGAATCCCGCCCAAGATGTTAGAGGAAGGGGGTCCAGGTAGAACGAAGATTCTGAAAATGTGGTGTAGATACATCAATAGCCAAAGATGTGGCCATGGATACAAAGATGACAGAAAGCCTGGTGGTGGGAGGATTGCAATCGAGTTTAACATCATTAAGGGGCAGCATGGTAGCATTGCGGATAACACAATTGCTTCACAGCTCCAGGGTCCCAGGTTCGATTCCGGCTTGGGTCACTGTCTGTGCGGAGTCTGCACATCCTCCCCGTGTATGCGTGGGTTTCCTCCGGGTGCTCCGGTTTCCTCCCACAGTCCAAAGATGTGCAGGTTAGGTGGATTGGCCATGATAAATTGCCCTTGGTGCCCAAAATTGCCCTTAGTGTTGGGTGGGGTTACTGGGTTATGGGGATAGGGTGGAGGTGTTGACGTTGGGTAGGGTGCTCTTTCCAAGAGCCGGTGCAGACTCGATGGGCTGAATGGCCTCCTTCTGCACCGTAAATTCTATGAAATTCTATGATTAAATTTTAAATTCTCACCCAATCCAAACTTACCTGATATTGGGGATTAATATTACCCCTCAAAGTCCAAGTAAAATTTAGTCACTGGGCACACCACTTTTTAAATTCATTTATTGGATGTGTACCTCGATGGTGGAGGGATTGAATTTTTGTGGAAGGGGGAGCAATCAATTGGGCTGCTTTGTCTTGGATGGTGTCAAACTTCTTGAGTGTTGATGAAGCTGCACTCACCCAGGCAATTGGAGAGTATTCCATTACACTCCTGTCTTGTGCCTTGTAGATGGCGGACAGGCTTTGAGGGGTCAGGAGGAGAGTTACTCACCATTTGCGTAGGATTCCTAGCCTCTGACCTTTGCTTTGTATAAATTTACATGCAATTAATAACAATATGAAATTCAAATCTGGACATTGTTTTTTATATAGATTGCAAGCTTAATATATTCTGATTAAAATCTGATTTATAGTGAATAATGTTAATTAATTCAGGATAATAATGACAATACATTTAGGGGCAGAAATTCATTTGGCCAGTTGCACAAATGTAGCAGTATCAGAGTAGCTGCCATTGTAAGTAACATCGACTGCAATGAAACAGATTATCAGCCGCTGCCCATAACAGGCAGATGATAAGATCCCACCCATTTTGTGCCATTGCTTCAAATGAATTTCTATCCCTTAAACCTCATACTAAATGGTCCTCTTACAAAAAATATACAGGATTATATTCCCATTATATCTTTACATTTTTGCCCTATTTTGATCAATTTCTTTCTGGATGTTTCCGATTTAGATAGTGGATTCTACATATTATTGATTTTGTCCTGCAGTACTTTTGTACCAACTCTAATGCATTTTAACAAATTTTGCAGTGGAATCAGACAACTAATCAATTCACATAAACTTCACATTGCAACCTACTTAAAATAAGATTGTAATAGCTAGATTTTCCGCCATTAATTTTAGTGAAGTCTTGTTCCTCAAGGCAAATAATAATAGTAATTTTTGTATAATTGTGCAGTCCATCCACACCGTATACAATTAAGTAGATTAATGGCCTTGTTTTTACCTTTCCAACTGTTAATCCATCATTCATTTATAAATGGGTTTCTTTTAAAGACAGACAGAAAAATAAAATCTGCACTTGCCATATTTGTGTTTTAATCAACTTTCAACACAATTGTGCTATTGTGTGTGCATTCAGCTACATTTCAGTGAGTATGCCATTAAACAATTTCTTCAATGTGTATCATCTATATAGTGAAGAATTGTTAGAATCATAGAATGGTTTCAGCGCTGAAGGAGGTTATTCGGCCTCTCAAGTTGTGTCGGCTCTGTGAGAACAAATCAACCCGTCCCACTCCCCTGGCCATTGCAACTAATTTTTTCCCCCCTTTTAGATGCTTCATTTACCTAATTTCCTTCTGAAAAACCTATTTCAGCTGCCTCCACTTCCCCTCTATAAAATTTCCTCTCAAGGTTTTCTTTTCTCAGGCGGAGAACCCCAGCTTTTCCAATCTATCCATGCAATTGAAATCCCTCATGCCTGGAACTATTCTCTTCAATTTTTCTGAACTATCTCTAAAGCCTTTCACTTCTTCCTGAAAGAGCCTTCCCAGAATTAGATATATTTGTGACAGAAACAGTGCCTTATAAATGTTCATCATAAGTTCCTTGCTTTCATACTATAAATGGAGGCTGGTTTAGCTCATTTGACTGGACGGCTGGGTTTGTGATACAGAGCAAGGCCAACAGCGTGGTTTCAGGGAAGCACGGTGATGCAGTGGTCAGCACTGCTGTCTCACGGTGCTGAGGTCCCAGGTTCGATCCCAGCTCTGGGTCACTGTCCGTGTAGAGTTTGCACATTCTCCCCGTGTTTGCGTGGGTTTCACCCCCACAACGCAAAGATGTGCAGGCTAGGTGGATTAGCCACATTAAATTGCCCCTTAATTGGAAAAAATGAATTGGGCACCCTTAAAAAAATTTTTAAAAACAGCCTAGGTTCAATTCTCATACCAGCTGAGGTTATTCATGAAGGCCCTGCCTTCTCAATCTTTCCCCTCACCTGAGGTGTGGTGATCCTCAGGTTAAATCACCACCAGTCAGCTCTCCCCATCAAAGGGGAAAGCAGCCTACGGTCATCTGGGACCATGGTGACTACTTATTTGATTTCCTATATTGGTCGTGTTTTTGGTGGGGTGCACGTAAAATATGACAGGTGGTTGGTACTGCCTTCCTGCCCACCCCAACCTGTTTCCTATAATATGGGTGGGTAAGATGACCATTAGCCTGCCCGGCCTTTGAGGCCCTTAATTGTCCAATTAAAGGAAAATTAAAGGCCGAATTCTGCCTCCACTGCACAAGACAGTTGATGGTGGAAGGCAGACATGAGTGGGCTGGAGAGGCTGGGGAGGGGGGGAGGGGGTATACCTCCTTGGGAGATGCCCAGTGGGCATTGCCAGCCCTCCCACCTCCCCTCCTCAAGACGGTAACATCCACTTGTGCTTCCCCCACAACAACCACAAACCCCCCCACCCCAACATCCAAAACCCACTGCCCACCCCCCACTGAAAGAGGTGCGAGCCAATTAGAATGTCCAGCGACGTATTATTGCTGGGGCAGCCTTTTTTAAATTCAGTTAGTTCACAACACAACATTTTAGCCAGTACACCCAAGACTAAGCCATCAAAAAAAAGCAGGAAAAACAGTGGTTCTCATATCATAGAATTTACAGTGCAGAAGGAGGCCATTAGGCCCATCGAGTCTGCACCGGCTCTTGGAAAGAGCACCCTACCCAAGGTCAACACCTCCACCCTATCCCCATAACCCAGGAACCCCACCCAACACTAAGGGCAATTTTGGACACTAAGGGCAATTTATCATGGCCAATCCACCTAACCTGCACATCTTTGGACTGTGGGAGGAAACCGGAGCACCCGGAGGAAACCCACGCACACACGGGGAGGATGTGCAGACTCCGCACAGACAGTGACCCAAGCCGGAATCGAACCTGGGACCCTGGAGCTGTGAAGCAATTGTGCTATCCATAATGCTACCGTGCTCCTTATACCTGTATACCTTTCTCTGAAAAATGACTTCACCACTGCTCTGTATCCTTTCAATCAAATTGGATATTCATACTACTTACAACTGTCCCTTTTATTCCATGGGCTTCAACTTTGCTGGCAAGCCTATTATATGGCATGTTAGCCATAACGTATTTTACAAGTCCCTACACCATCAACCACATTATCCTCATCAATCCTCTCTCATACCTCATCAAAAAACTCAATCATGTACTAAACATAATTCGCCCTTAACAAATACATGCTGGCTTTCCTTAATTAATCCACATTTGCCCAACTATCAATTAATTGTATTCCCGATGATCATTTCTAAAAGATTTCCCAACATCGGCTGGTCTGTAGTTTCTAGGTTTATCCTTACACCCTCTTTGAGCATGGATGTAACATTTGTATTCCTCCAGTTGTCTGACACTACCCCCCATCTCTAAGGGGGATTGGAAGATTATGGCTAGTAATCCCATGGTTTCCACTCTTATTCCCTTCCGTATCCTTAGATGCATCCCATTTGTTCCTCGTGAAATATCAAGTTGAAGTACAGCCAACCTATCCAATATCTCATCTTTATCAACTTTTAGTCTATTTATTATCTCCTCCAATTACCTACCATTTCATTCTGACTTTGGCAGCATCTTTTTCCTTGATAAAGACAGCTGCTAAATACTCATTTAGCCATGCCCTCTGCTGAGATGTATAAATCAACATTTTGGTCCCTAATTTCCTCCATCCCTTATGTTAATACTCTTATTATTTATATGCCTATAAAATACTTTTGGATTGCCTGTTATGTTAGTTGCAAGTCTCTTCTCATGCTCTCGCTTTGCCTCTCTTATTTCCTCTTTCCTTCACTTCCATTTGAACTCTCTATTACACGATGAGGAAGTGGTAATGTCACTGGACTAGTAATCCAAGGGCCCAGGCTAACGCTCTGGGACATGGGTTCAAATCCCACCACAGCAGCTGGTGGAATTTGAAGTCCAGTAATAAATATAGAATTATAAAGATGAATCTCAGTTCCCATGGAACTATCATCGATTGTTGTAAAAACCCATGTAGTTCAATATTGTCCTTTAGGGCAGGAAATCTTCTGGCCTTACCTGGTCAGGCCTACATAGGACTCCAGACCCACAGCAATGTGATTGATTCTTAACTGCCCTCTGAAATGGCCCAGAAATCCATTCAGTTCAAGGCAGTTAAGAATGAACAACAAATGCTGATGTTGTGGAAACACCCACATCCCATGAAAGAACAAAGAAAAGAAAATTAAACCTGGTTCTCGCTCATTATCCACCTTATATCTATCATTGGTACTTTTTTCTGCTTCATCTTACTCTCCCTCGTATCTTCAAGGGAGCTCTAATTTTGTTTTTTTTGTTTCCTTCTCGTGGAAATGTACTTTGACTTTACCCAAACCATCTCCGCATTAAAGGTAGCTCATTGTTCTATAATTATTTTGCCTGGCAAAAGTTTATTCTAATTTACATGGGACAGTTTTGATTTAAACCCACTGAAATTGGTCCTTCTCAAATTAAATATGCTTTACCCAGATTGCTCATTGTCCTTCGGTTCATATTTAATAACATGCCACATTGAAATGTAACTGTGTGCGTGCACAACACACATGTGTTTGATTTCATGGAATGTGTGCAATGCTGGCAATGCCAACATTTATTGCCCATTCCTAATCACCCATGGGAAGGAGGTGGTGAGCTGCTGCCGTCTATGTGGCGAAGGTGCTCCAAAAGTGCTGTTAGGCAGAGAGTTCCAGATGGCAGTGAGGAAAGAATGCCCATACACTACCAAGTCAGGATGGTGATCAAAGTGATGGTGTCCCCATCCCCCTACTGCACTTGTCCTCGTAGATGGTAGGGGTCCCATGCTTAAAAGATGGTGCCAAAGAAGCTTTGAAGAGATCCTATAATGGATCTATAGATGGTACGGGATGTACTATGGTGCACTGGCCATGGAGGGAGTGTGAATTTAAGATGGGTGGATGGCAGCCTGATCAAATGGGTTGCTTTGTCCCGAAAGGAATAACGTTTCTTGAGTGTTGTTGGAACTGCACTCTCCAGCAAAATGGAGCACCCTATCGACATCACACTTCACACCTTCCATCCCTCCACCCACATCTCCATGCCACTTCCATGATAAATCATCCCAACTCCCACCTCCCCAGCCCTCTTATACCCCCCATGCCATCTCATAATAATATAATCTTTATTGTCACAAGTAGGCTTACATTAACACTGCAATGAAGTTACTGTGAAAAGCCCCTAGTCACCATGTTCCAATACCTGTTCGAGTACACAGAGGGAGAATTCAGAATGTCAAAATTACCTAACAGCACGTCTTTCGGGACTTGTGGGAGGAAACAGGGGCACCGGAGGAAACCCCCGCAGACACAGGGAGAAAGTGCAGACTCCGCTTAGACAGTGACCCAAGCGGGAATCGAACCTGGGATCCTGGAACTGTGAAGCAACAGTGCTAACATACCATCAATGCCGCTTCCCATCCAGTATCAATCATGGGAAGACCTCAGGAACCATGTGTAGGTGAAAAAAAACTTCAAACAATCTGATGCAGCTCTGACTCATCCACGCTTGCTCGCGGAAAGAACTCGCATTCAAAAAACCCCATTCATAGCCTTTCAATATCAAGTTGATTATTTCTGACAAAAACAAACAAACTGGTATTCAGAGTCTGTATCAAAGAGAGCTTATGCTTCAATAGCCTCTTTAAACTGTCAATCAAACAGTGCACTTAGAACTACCTACAATGGAAATTGTACGTTTTGAAACTCAGTCAAGCATTCTTAATGATATGACACTATCCCTTGCAGAAATGCCAACACAGAACTCTACAGAAACTGCATAACATACGAACATACAAAATAGGATCAGAAGGAGGCCCTTCAGCCCCTCGAGAATGCGCTGCTATTCAATAAGTTTATGGCTTATCTGTTTGCATTTCAAGTTCCACATTCCCATCTGCCTCAAAATATCCTTTGATTCCACTGCTAACAACAATCTATCTACCTCCCCCTTAAAAATATTCAATTATCTCACTTCTAATGCATTTTAAGGCAGACAGTTCCAAAGGTGTAAAACCCTCTGAGAGAAAAAAAGGTCTCCTCAACTCTGAAAAATAAGGGTGACCCCTAATTTTCAAATAGTACACCCAAGTTCTGGATTCACCCACAAGAGGAAACATCCTTTCAATATACACCTTGTTGAGACCATTCAGGATATTATATACTTCAATCAAATCACCCCTCACTCTTCTAACCTGTGAAAATAAGGCCGGCCTGTCCATCCTATCCTCATAACATAAACCACTCATTCCAGTTATCAATCTAATTGAACCCTCTGAACTGCCTCTAATACATTTAAATCCTTTCGTAGATAAGAAGACCAAACTGTGCACAGCGGGGTGAATTCCCTGCTGGCAGGATTCCCCATTCTGCCGGCAACGTACCCCCGCCCTCGGGTATCCCAGCGGGGAAAATCCCATTGGCCGGTGGCGGGAATGGAGAATCCCGCTGCTGGTGACAGCGCACCGCCGAGGAACACGGGGCTGGGGAGGCGGAGAATTCACCCCAGTATTTGATATGGCCTCACAAGTGCTCTGTATAGCATCCTTACTTTTATGTTTAATACCTCTCGTAATAAAAGATAGCATTCCATTAACCTTTTTGATTATTTGCCGCACCTGCCTGCTAAATGCTTGTGTCTCATGCACTAGAACATTGAAATCCCTCTGCACCTCCCAGATCTGCAGTCGTTCTTCATTTAAGTAATGAATTGTTTTTTTATTCTTCTTGCCATTTTCTGATATTATACTCCATCTGCCAGATTTTTGCTCACTCACTCAACCTATCCATATCTATCTGCACACTCCTTGCGGGGGATTATCTGGCTGTTTCTGTCAGTGGGATTTTCCGTTCCCGACAATGGCAAATCCCTGCCACGGGCTTCCCTGCGGCGGTGAGTGGACTCAATGGGAAATCCCATGGTCAGTGGCAGAAGATCCTGCTGCCGGCCAACAGTGGGCTGCCTCCCACTGCTAGGAAACACGCCACGGGAGTGTGGTAGACCTCCCCTTATGTCTTCTTCACAACATACTTTCCACCTAGCTCTGTGTCATCTGCAAAATTATCTACCATGCCTTCACTCCTCTCATCTAAGTCACTGATGTAAATTGTAAAACTTTGAGACTCTAGTTTAGACCCCTATGGGACACATCCGGACAATCAGACAAAGATCCATTTATGCATACTGTCTGTTATCTGTTCTGTAGAAAGGTCAGTTGGATTTCATTGAATCTCGCGAGACATTTCGAGCGTCGCGAAACTCGCAAGAAGCCTCTCGTGAAATCCAACGGCTTTGTCCCGACACAAAGTCAGACGCGACAAGACGGCTGAATCGTGCCCATTAACTCTGTTTCTTTCTGAGGTCCCAGGTTCGATTCCCGGCTTGGGTCACTGTCTGTGCGGAGTCTGCACGTTCTCCCCGTGTCTGCGTGGGTTTCCCCCGGGTGCTCCGGTTTCCTCCCACAAGTCCTGAAAGACGTGCTGTTAGGTGAATTGGACATTCTGAATTCCCCCTCCGTGCACCCGAACAAGCGCCAGAATGTGGCGACTAGGGGCTTTTCACAATAACTCCATTGCACTGTTAATGTAAGCCTACTTGTGATAATAAAGATTATTATTATTAGATGCTGCCAGACCTGTTGGGTTCATTCAGCATTTTCTGTTTTTATTATTGTAACTTGTGAATTGACTTTGAAGGAATAAGTACAAGTCAGGGTTGCTTCAGATGGCAGATAAAATTCGCTGTGCTATGTCAGGTTCGATTCCTGGCTTGGGTCACTGTCTGTGTGGAGTCTGCACGTTCTCCCCGTGCCTGCGTGGGTTTCCTCCGGGTGCTCCGGTTTCCTCCCGCAGTCCAGAGATGTGCAGGTAATGTGGATTGGCCACGCTAAATTGCCCTTAGTGTCCAAAAAAGGTTGGGAGGGGTTATTGGGTTAGGGGGATAGGGTGGAAGTGAGGACTTAAGTGGGTCGGTGCAGACTCATGGGCTGAATGGCCTCCTTCTGCATTGTATGTTCTATGTTCTAATGTTCCTTAATCCTTGTGTTAAGTATCTTCCAACTGCATCAGTGTGACATTGCTGTTTCCTTCATCAATCGTCCTTACGACCTGTCAGAAGATGGTTGCCAGTTTAGTACCAAAGAATGATCAATTTTGCCTTGTGGATTCACATCCGCTTGGATTTTGCACAGTATCTTTATAAAGGAGTAGAGATTTCTTCCTATCAGTCAGGACTGGATTCAAACCTAGACCTTCCATATCTGTCAAGGAGATAACAATTCTGCTACTTTTTAAAAATCAATTCTTGCTGCCTTTATGTCAAATCTGATTTATCATTAACTTTACCCATCACCTTATCTTTCTTGCTGACTCCTCAATCTTTCTCTTGTCCCTATGGATTCTGTTTTGCATTTCTTTGTTGCTTGATTGAGTAGATTGTTTTTGATATTTTACATCCACCCCTCTAATTTTGTTCTCCATCTATTGCTCTCTTACCTTTGTTTCACTGTCTGCTGCTTTCCATAGAATCCATAGTTCCCCTACAGTGCAAAAGGAGGCCATTTGGCCCATTGAGGCTGCATCAATCATCTGAAAAAGAACTCTACCTCAGCCTTATCCCTGTAACCCCGTGCATTGATAATTGACAATCCACCTAACCAGCACATCTTTGGACTGTGGCAGGAAACCAGAGCACCCGGATGGAACCCACGCAGAGACACAGTGAAAACGTGCAAACTCCACACGGACAGTCACCCATGGTCGGAATTGAACCCGGGTCCCTGGTGCTTTGAGGCAACAGTGCTAACTATATTGCCGCCTTATTTTTGACGGACAGTAGGTTGCATAATTGGTAAACACAGTGCAGGAAAAATAGTTCAAGGACAAAGTAGTACATGGGAACATTGGACTTAGTAGCACGACTAGGTAATTTACCCCTGGTCCACCGTTTAATAATATCATGGCTGATCTGATTGTGGCCTTAACTTCACTTTCCTGTCTGACCCTCCCCTACGACCCTTGACTCCCTTATTTATGAAAAATCCATCGAACTCAGATTTGAATAAATTCAGTGACCCAGCATCCTCTGCTTTCTTGCTCTCTCGGGAAGCAAATTCAAAAAACTAACGGCCTTCTGAGAGAGAAAGTTTCTCCTTATCTCAGTCTTAAAAGGGAGACCCCCTATTCTTAAACTGTGTCCCCTACTTCCAGTCTCCACAAGAGGAAGCACCCCGGTATCCACACTTTCAAGTCCCCTCAGGACCTCATTTGTTTCAATAAGATCAACTCATGTACTGCTAAACTCCAATGGGAATAGCCCCAACCTGTTCGAAATGTTTTCATAGGAAAAGCTCTTCATCCCAGGAATGTGTCAGTGAATCTTTTCTGTACTGCTTCTAACGCAATTATGTCTTTGGTGTTCAATTATATCTTTAGTTGTAGTTGGTAACTTGAGTTCAAACTTTATGAATTGTGATAGACAGGATATAATTTTACCCAAGATCATAATTTTCAGATATCATGCTGTCATTCTGGAAACTGACAACGCATCAGGAACTCGGTATATTGGATACTGCAAATTTTAATGGTTGCAAAATAGGATGCATGTGCCGCCAGATTTCTGATACACAATACTGGCAAATGGCAAGATAGTTGCTTCTCTATGGCAGGCACGTGTCTAATTTCAAGTCATCGGCCGGTGTATCTGCATCTACCTTTTGAAGGCTGGATTTGGGCACAACAGCTACCCACCCAGAACTGGTGGGACACTCATTCAGCTAATTATGAGACCATTAAAAGCCATATTACCAGACTGTTTCCAATATGCTGCAGGGTCAGGAGTTTGGGCCTTGACGTCCCAGCCCAAAATGCAAAAGTCCTGCCCAAGGTTTCTTGTCCCCAGCACCGTGCTGAGAAGGTTACTCCTGAACTGTTAGAAATTTATGACAAAAATTATTCTTATAAAATATGGTTATCAGACGTTGGGGCAGTTTTGAGCCCGCAGTAGCCGTACACGGGATCAGCGATACGGGCGCAAAATCTGGAGAGGATTAGAAATCGCAAATCTCTCCGGTGAGATCGCAATTTCTGGTTTTCAATCCCACTTGTTGGTGGAGTAACACCCAGGAGCTTCATTTTAATACATTAGCATGCCATCAGCCAGCACTCACTACGGGACTCCCCGCTCACTGAAAATTCACACCAGTGCCATTTACAGCAGCTTTACATAAATGTGAACCTGGTGACCCCACCTCCGAGGGGAATTTCGGAGATGAGTGCTCAGGCAGCCATCACCTTCCAGAGTGTTGAAAGCTCAGGGGGCACCAGCGAGGATGCAGGGTCCCAGATAACTTCAACTTGGGATCAGGGTGGGTTTCAGTCTCACAAACCTGGGGGCAGGTGTCACTTGCAGAAATACCTACCCTTTATGTTGAGGCAACCCTTAATTTAAAGGGGTTTGAAGGCTGGCATGCGAGCAATATCCCCATTGCTGAGCTTGTGTCCAAATCACAGCTGAGGGAGTGCCCTTCCACAGCGGGAACTGGAAAGTAGATGGAAGGAGGTGAATACAGAAGGTCAACACAGGGGGCGACTGTAAGGTTTTTGGGTGGAGGTCCATGAGAGGCCAGGTTGCAAGGGCAGAGTGGGGGACTCAGGAATGGTGTGCATCTCTGCTTCATGAGGCATGAAGGTCCTCTTAGTGGGGAGGGGACAAATGCATTGTAAGTTGAATCCTACACTGAAGACAAAGAGATTAAGCTGCATGGAAGTTCAAATCTAGTTAATGAGGAAAATTGATTGTCAGGAGTTAGTGTTGGGGTGAATGGCTATGACTGATGGAAGGCTTGTCAACTCTACACCCCTTGTGACCTGAGAGAATGAGGGTGCCCCTTAGGGATGTGCTAGTTAGGCTAACTGCAGGCTTCACTTGAATCAGCTGAGACTCATCTGCCACAAGAGGCAGTCATTTTGCCTCAAATGCTATCTCACCCTTCCTTGATTTGTCAATTTTGCTTATGAAATCTGTGGAGCTAAACATCAGTGCCACTAATTGGAGCCAAGTTCTTAACCCTTTTGAAGTGTTGGGCCCAAAACATTGAACTCTAATGCTCATATAAGAGTTAATATTACACAGATACCTATGCAAGACGTGATGGTGATGTCTATCACCACTCACCCCATTGAAGATCATGATGGAGGGCAATTTTGAGGTCACTGAGGGTGCAGATGTAGGTCCCTTTCATCCACTCAACCGCTCTTTCACCTAACGCCAGGATTGTTGCGGGGGGGAGTAATCATAGAATCATGCAGTACAGCTTGCATCAACAGAAAATAACTACTCGGATCTACACTAATCCCACTTCCCAGCACTTGGCTCATAGCCTTGAATATTATTTCAAATGCTCATTCAAGTACTCTTTAAAGATTGTGAGGTTTCCTGTCTCAACTACCCTATCCTCCCAAGCAGTGTATTCCAAAGTTCCATCATCCCCTGGGTGAAGAAATGTTTCCTCAAACCCCCTCGAAACATTCTGCTTTTCATCTTAACATCATGGCCCCTCGTTATTGACCCTTCAACTAAGGGGAACAGCTGCTTACTATCCACCCTGTCCATGCCCCGTATAATCTTGCACATAGATACATAGATACATAGAAGACAGGAGCAGAAGGAGGCCTTTTGGCCCTTCGAGCCTGCTCCACCATTCATCACGATCATGGCTGATCATCCAACTCAATAGTCTAATCCTGCTTTCTCCCCATCGCCTTTGATCTCATTCTCCTCAAGTGCTATATCCAGTCGCCTCTTGAATAATTAAAAGTTTTAGCATCAACCACTTCCTGTGGCAATGAATTCCACAGGCTCACCACTCTTTGTGTGAAGTCTCCTTATCTCTGTACGAAATGGTTTACCCTGAATCCTCAGACTGTGAATCCTGGGGCGGGATTCTCAGACCCCCCGCCGGGTCGGAGAATCGCCGTGGGGCGGCGTGAATCCTGCCCCTCCGCTCCGATGCCGGCTCCCAAATTCTCCTGCGCTGGTTTTTTGCCGGGGGAGGGGATCACACCGCGCCGGTCGAGGGCCGTTGACAGTGGCCCCCCCGGCGATTCTCCGGTCCCCGATGGGCCGAACGGCCACCCGTTTTCGGCCAGTCCCGCCGGCGTGAATTACATAAGGTCTGTACCGGCGGGACCTGGCACTGAGGGCGGCCTGCGGAGTCCTCGGGGGGGGCGCAGGGCGATCCGGCCCCGGAGGGGGGCCCCCCCGGTGGCCTGGCCCGCGATCGGGACCCACCGATCTGCGGGCGGGCCTGTGCCGTGGGGGCATTCTTTCCCTCCGCGTCGGCCTGTATAAAGCTCCGCCATGGCCGACGCGGAGAAGAAACCCCCTGCGCATGCGCAGGAATCACGCGCCAATCACTCCGGCACTGGCCTAGATTACGCACCTTCCGGGCGGCCCGAAGCCGAAGTAGTTCACGCCACTCTTTGGCGCCAGTAGGCCCGCCCGCCGGATACCGGAGAATCCCGCCCCTAGTTCTGGACACACCCATCATTGCTAACATCTTCCCTGCATCTACCCTGTCTAGTCCGGTTAGAATTTTATAAGTCTCTCTGAGATCCCCCTTCATTCTTCTGAACTCCAGCGAGAACAATCCCAACCCAGTCAATCTCTCCTCATATGACAGTCCCACCATAAGACCATAAGACCATAAGACATAGGAGTGGAAGTAAGGCCATTCGGCCCATCGAGTCCACTCCACCATTCAATCATGGCTGATTTGAACTCCATTTACCCGCTCTCTCTCCCTAGCCCTTAATTCCTCGAGAAATCAAGAATTTATCAACTTCTGTCTTAAAGACACTCCATCCCTGGTATCAGTCTGGTAAACCTTCGCTGCACTCCCTCAAGAGCAAGAACATCCTTCCTCAGAGAAGGAGACCAAAACTGCACACAATACTCCATAGTGTGGCCTCACCAAGGCCCTGTACAATTGCAGCAACACATCCCTGCTTCTGTACTCGAAACCTCTCACAATGAAGGCCAACATACCATTAGCCTTTTTTTTTCTAAATGTTTTTTATTTGGTTTTTGCACAAAGTATATTTACCGTTATGTACACAGAATAAAATATGTATATATACATAGAAGAGAAGGGAACACGTACAAAAAAAAATTAAAATAAAATAACTGGTAGGATATTATGCACTAGCTCAACAACAGCAACTCTGTACAATTGGCAATATTATTTTTAACACATAAATAGGCATCTTTTTGTTGGGGGGGGGAAACTGGGGGGGGGGGGGGGGGGTGCATATACATTTGGGCGCCGGGGAAACAATTACAGCACAATTACAGAGGGCAATACGCAAGTGGGTCTGGTGTTGGTGTTGTCACTTGCTTCTCCCGGACGGTTTTCTCTGCCATTGTAGTCTCGCGTTCACCTCCTCTTCAGCCATTCGTCCCGTATTTTCCTTGTTCTCTGCTCCTGTAGATGCCAAGTTTGTTATCGATTTCCTATGCCCTCCTCAGGCGCCAGAATGTGGCGACTAGGTGCTTTTCACAGTAACTTCATTTGAAGCCTACTTGTGACAATAAGTGATTTTCAATTTTCATTTCATTTTATTTCATTTCATTCATTTCATTTTCATTCCCTTGCCTCCCCCCCACCTCTCTGGTTCCCCTCTGTTGTTCCCTGTCTCCTCCCTCTTCCCCCCCCCCCCCCTTCCCCCCTCTTCTGTCCCCTCCCCCCTCCCCTTCTCCTGTGGTTTGCCTTTCTTTTCTCTTAGGTTTAACTGTTTACCACCCCCACCCCCCCCCCCCCAACCCCACCCCCCAGCTCCCTCCCGCCCCGGTCTACCCCTTGGATAGTGAATTTGATTTTCTCCAGTTAGAGAGATTCTGAGAGGTCGGACAGCCAGTCTGCAGCTTTGGGTGGTGCTGCTGACCGCCAGCGAACAGGATTCTACAGCGGGCGATTAGGGAGGCAAAGGCAAGGGCGTCCGCCCTCCTCCCCAGGAATAGATCTGGCTGGTCTGATACCCCGAAGACCGCCACTTTCAGGCATGGCTCCACCCTCATCCCCAGCACTTTGGACATTGCCTCGAAGAAGGCTGTCCAGTACCCCGCAAGTTTGGGGCAGACCAGAACATGTGGGTGTGGTTGGCCGGGCCTCCTTCGCACCGTTCACTTCTATCCTCCACCTTCGGGACAAACCTACTCATACAAGTTCTTGTTAAGTGGGCTCTATGTACCACTTTTAGTTGCGTCAGGCTTGCGAACATGGAGGTGGAGTTGACCCTATGCAGTGCTTCGCTCCAGAGTCCCTACCCTATTTCAATCCCCAGGTCTACCTCTCATTTCTTTATTGTTGCGTCCAGTACGGTGTTGGCCCTTTCTACCAGTCGGTCATACAAGTGGCTACAGTTCCCTTTATCTAGGATGCTTGCGTCCAGTAACTCTTCCAGTAATGTCTGTCGTGCCGGTTGTGGGTACGTCCTTGTCTCCTTTCGTAGGAAGGTTTTGAGTTGCAGGTACCTTAGCTCGTTCCCCCTGGCTAGCTGGAATTTCTCTGTCAGTTCATCCAGTGTTGCGATCCTGCTGTCCATATATAGGTCCCTGACTGTCAATGTCCCTCCGTCCTGTCCCCCCTTTTTTAAGGTGGCGTCAGTCAGCGCTGGTGTGAACCTATGCTAGTTGCAGATGGGAGCTTTGTCCAACATTTTGGTCAGGCCAAATTGCTGCCGTAGTTGGTTCCAGGACTGGATGGTGGCTATCACCACTGGGCTGCTGGAGTGTTTTTTGGGTGGGGATGGAAGTGCTGCCATCACGAGGGCCCGGAGGGAGGTCCCCTTGCAGGAGACCTCTTCAGCACGCACCCACTCGGCTTCTGGCTCCTTGATCCATCCCCTTATTCGCTCGGCTGTTGCCGCCCAGTGGTAGAATTGTAGGTTTGGGAGGGAGGGCTAGCCCCCCCCCTGGATTTTGTTTTTTGTCGTACCTTCTTTGGGATCCTCGCATTCTCTCTCCCCCCCCCCCCCCCCCCCCCCCCCAAATACAAACGCCATGATTAGTTTGTCTAATCCTTTGAAAAAGGCCTTGGGGATGTAGATCGGGCTAGATCTAAGTAGGAAGAGGAGCCTGGGTAGCACGTTCATTTTGATAATCTGGACTGTCCCCGCAAGGGAGAGTGGGAGTGTGTTCCATCTTTGCAGGTCCTTTTTTACTTCCTCTGTCAGATTGGTGAGGTTCCATTTGTGAATCTCTTTCCAGTCATGGGCTATTTGGATCGCCAGGTAGCGGAATTTGTATCGGGCTTGTTTAAACGGCAGTCCCATTAGTGCTGCCCCCCCTCCTTGTGGATGTACCGGGAAGATCTTACTTTACCCTTAGCCTTCTTTACCGCCTGCTGCACCTGCATGCTTACCCTCAGCGAATGGTGCACAAGCACACCCAGGTCCCACTGCACACTCCCAGCTCCCAATTTACAACCATTCAGGTAGTAATCTGCCTTCCTGTTTTTACTTTCAAAGTGAATAACCTCACACTTATCCAAATTGTACTGTATCTGCCATTGATTTGCCCACTCACCCAACCTGTCCAGATCTTGCTGGAGGATCTTTGTATCCTAGGCACAATTCACCTTCCCACCTAATTTGGTATCATCTGCAAACTTTGTTACATTTTGTTCCCTCATCCAAATCATTAATATATGTTGTGAATAGCTGGGGTCCCAACACCGATCCCTGTGGTATCCCACTAGTTACAGCCTGCCAATTTGAAAAGGACCCATTAATCCCTACTCTTTGTTTCCTCTCTGCCAACCAGTTTTCTATCCACCTCAATACATTTCCCCCAATCCCATGCGCTTTAATTTTGCACAATAATCTCTTACGCGGGATTTTGTCAAATGCCTTCTGAAAGTCCAAATATACCACATCAACTGGCTCTCCCTTGTCAACTGTACTGGCTACCTCTTCAAAGAATTTCAACAGATTTGTCAAGCATGATTTTCCCTTCATAAATCCATGCTGACTCTGACTGATCCTGCTACTGCTTTCTAAATGTTCCGCTATAAAGTCCTTGATAATGGATCCAAGCATTTTCCCCACTACTGATGTTAGGCTTACTGGTCTATAATTCCCTGATTTCTCTCTACCTCCCTTTCTGAATATTGGAGTGATGTAAGCTACCCTCTAATCTGCCGGGACAGTCCCAGAGTCTATAGAATCCCAGAAGATGACCACCAATGCAGTCATTATTTCCAGAGCCACCTCTTTAAGCACTCTGGGATGCAGATTCTCAGGCCCTGGGGATTTATCCGCCTTCAATCCCATCAGTTTTCCAGCACCATTTCTCTACTAATGTTGATCTCCCTCAGTTCTTCCCTCTCACTAAACCTTTCATTCTCCAACATTTCTGGGATCTGATTTGTGTCCTCATTTGTGAAGACAGAACCAAAGTATGTATTCAAATGGCTCAGCCATTTCTTTGTCCCTTATTATGCATTCCCCTGTTTCTGTCTGTAGGGGCCTACATTTCTCTTTGCCAATCTCTTTCTCTTCACATATCTGTAGGAACTCTTAGTGTCAGTCTTTATGTTCCCTGCAAGCTTCCTTATACACTTCAATCAGGTCCCCTCTCAGCTTTATCTGCTCCAAAGTAAGCAACACATGCTTATCCAGCCTTTCTTCATAGCTAAAATACTCCATCTCAGGCAACATCCTAATGAATCTCCTCTGTACCCCCTCTAGTGCAATCAAATCCTTCCAACAGTGCAGTGACCAGAGCTGAACACAGTACTCCAGCTGTGGCCTAACTAAAGTTCTGTACAGCTCCAACATAACCTCCCTGCTCTCATAATCTGTGCCATGACTGATAAAGCCAAGTGTCCCGTATGCCTTCTAAACTACCTTATTAACCTGGGAGAAGCTGAGAAGAATATGGAGAGAGCAGATTAAAAGTTGATTAGAGATACATAGCACGAGGTCAAGTCATAGTGTAGTTAGTAGCTAGATAGAATATTGAATACTGTAGTACAGATTCAATATCATTTGTTTATTATCTATAACTCAGAAGTGTGTACGAACTTCATTTAATTAGTAGTGTAATAGTAAATTTGTTTGTTTCAATCTTTTTATTGGAATATTCTTTGTCAACACACCATCGCGATATTCTGGAGAAAAACAAAGAATACAACATTTACCAGTCGTGGTAATATAACACCACTGAGACACTCAAATGTCTATGTGCCTCATCCAGGTAGAGTTGATAGGGATAACTGTGGGGAAGTGACTAGGGTGATTGAAGGATGTGAGGCTTAGTGGGGAAGTGCATGGGTGGATATCCCAGAGGGTTGGAGAGCTGATGGTCAGGACTCCGTCAGAAATCCTCAACAATCACTTTGGTTTTCTCTTCTTTTCAGTGTATTATTCTGGAGAATCACGGAGCCTCTCGAGTTGGCTTTTCTGTTCATGAAATGAAAATCGCTTATTGTCACAAGTAAGTTTCACTGAAGTTACTGTGAAAAGCCCCTAGTCGCCACATTCTGGCGCCTGTTCGGGGAGGCTGGTACGGGAATTGAACCGTGCTGCTGGCCTGCCTTGGTCTGCTTTAAAAGCCAGCTATTTAGCCCAGTGTGCTAAACCAGCCTCTAGCAATCAAGCAGCAGCAGAGACATTGACGTGACGCTGCATGTGGAGAAGACCAGCATGCTGTTATCCTCGGATTTGTCCTGCAATGAGACAGATGGGGAGAGTGTAGGCAGGTGTCCTGCCTGTTCAGATGGTGGTAAGGTGTGGCATGCATGCGACTTGCGTGGGAGCGGCGATATGAGGAATAGAGTAAATACTGGGGGAGATCATGGGGCTTGGGGGTGATGGGGAAGAGGGCCTCATGACAGATGTTGACAACACATGAGGTGGCCGTGTAAGAGGTGCGAGTGGTATAAGAGGCTTGTGAGAGGGTGCAGCGAGAGACTGGAAGTGGCAGTCTTACTCTGGCCACGCGAAGAAGGTCATTCATATTTTTGTAGCACTGCTGCCCCTTCTTTTCCTGCAGTGAGCTGGCACTGACTAAGGTTGCACTTCCTCCCAGGTGAGGGTGGTCACCTTGCTGGATAGACACCTGTATGACCATGAATATAGAGCATCCTGCCTCTGCTGCACACCATCCAGGAGTCTAGTCAGAGCTCCCTCTGAGAAACGTGGTTCTGGTTTCCTGGCAGCTATCCACTCAAATGCATCTGGAACAAGTGCTGGTTAGGCCTTTATGTGGAGCTCCCCACTGATTGCAAAAATTAATTTGCCCCGGGGTGAGCAAATTAGCAGGAGGCCACCATAAGCATGGTGTGATTTACGTGGTAAAATAAAAATTGTTAAAGTAGCTCAATATTCCGTGAGGTTTCCCGCCAGTGGCGCTGATGTGATTCGCACCAGTTTTATCACTGGAACTGGCACTTTGTCAAATTTTGGTAAGATTCTGCCCAGAGGATATCACATCAACTTTGATACATTGTAAGAGAGACCCGAAGTGAGAGACTGCTAAGACATGAATTCCACAAATGAGAGGGTGTATTTAATTGTAAGAGCTCCCACTGAGTGTACTGGTAAAGAACACTATTCTGTTTATTTTATTGATTTAGTATTGATTGCATTTTGGATAATACTCTGCATGGTGGACTATTAATAGATAATCATCAGAATACTGCAATATTTATTTCCAGTGCATTTAATGAGGCATTCTGAAAACAAGATAATTACCACAAATGCCCTTAACATAAAATAATGGGATGTTATATTAACAATCAGGTTTAACCATTGTTACATTATTTATAAAAGCAAATTACTGCGGATGATGGAATCTGAAACCAAAGAGAAATGCTGGAAAATCTCAGCAGGTCTGGCAGCATCAAAGGGTCATCTGGACTCGAAACGTTAGCTCTTTTCTCTCCCTACAGATGCTGGCAGACCTGCTGAAATTTTCCAGCATTTTCTCTTTGGTTACATTATTTATATTTTGCTCGGCTGCCGCCACTTTTTCAAGCTTTAGTTAAATGTCACCAATTACGTTTCTGGGAACTAATTATATTATATACTGCCTTACTTTTAAGACTATTTCTCTTATGAACATTGAAACATAGAGGGGGCGATTCTCCGATATGGAGCCCAAGTGTTCGCGCCGTCGTGAACGCCGTCGCGTTTCATGACGGCGCAAACCGGGCCCTGGTACGACCGATTCTGGCCCCCACAGGAGGCCAGCACGGCGCTGGAACAGTTCACGCCGCACCAGCCTCCTTCGTGGCGCCATATAGGCGCCGCGCCAACCCACGCATTCGCAGTTGGGCCAGGTCAACCTGCGCATGCGCGGGGGACTTCTTTAGCGCGCCGGCCCCGACTCAACATGGCGTCGGTGTTCAGGGGCCGGCGTGCCAGAAAGTAGGCCTGGGGGTGGAGAGGCCGGCCCGCCGATCGGTGGGCCCCGATCGTGGGCTAGAACGCATCGGAGGGCCCCCCCCCCGGTGAAGGAGCCCCCCTCCCCCCCCTCCCCCCCCCCCCGACCGTTCCTGCAGAGTTCCCGCCGGCAGCGACCAGGGGTGAACGGCACCGGCGGGACTCTGTCGTATCCGCGCGGCCGCACGGCCCATCCAGGCCGCAGAATCGGCGGCCCCGCCAATTCCAGCGGCCCGCGGCCTGCGCCACGCCAAACTCGCCGGCGCAAATGGCGCCGATTCTCCGCACCTCGGAGAATCGCGCGCCGGTGTCGGGGCGTCGTGGCGCGGTTGCGATTCTCCGGCCCGGCGCAGGGCTCGGAGAATCTCCCCCAGACTGATACAACAGAAACAGTCCATTTGACTGTCCAAGTCTGCACTAACTTTTCTTTCACATAACCTACCAGAAGCTAATCCTACTCTCCCGATGACTCCCTTCAACCATTAACATTCCTCTTCTCGAAGCAACTATCTAATGCACATTTAATGTTATTTTTAGATTGCAGCTTGCAACAGTGTTTATTCTAACTGTCCATTTAGTGAAAAACATCGGTCTGAATCATCTCTGTTTCTTTTTGTGAAGACTTTAATTTTGAGCTCTGGAGGAAACAACTCCGACAGCAACAGTTGAAACAATCGATCTCAATTTTTCCTTCATAATCTTGAAGCCTGCTATGAGGTAATGCTCAATAACAACCATCACTTTTTATATTTATATAGCACCTATAAATAAAATAAATAAAATTGCTTATTGTCACAAGTAGGCTTCAAATGAATTCCGGCGCCTGTTCAGGGAGGCTGTTACGGGAATATAGCTTAGTAAAGTGTCACAAAGTACTTCACAGCAGCATTATACAGCAACATTTTACACTGAGCCACAAAGGACAGATGGCCAAAAGGTTGGTCAAAGACAGGGCGCAATTCACCCAAAGAATGACCACCCATTTTGTGCAGGTTTGGCGAGGTGATTCCCGCTGACTTGTTTGGTGAGATCGAGACCTGTATTCACCCACACACAGTCATTTTTGGAGGCTTGCCGAGTTTAATACCAGTAAATCCCACATTCTCCTGCCGGAGGAAAATTTCAACCAATTTACATTCCCCCTGGGAGCGCAAATCGGGAAGCAATTCCATTATGCATGGCTAGGAATACAGGGGATTCCCAAGGGAATCGCATTTGGATGGCACGAAGATTGGCAGAGTTGTTGACAGTGCCGAGGATTATTAGAGGATACAACAGGTTCTAGGTAGATTGGAGCCTTGTGCACAGAAATGGCAGATGGAGTTTAATCCAGACAAATGCAAGGTGATGCATTTTGGAGGATCAAATCTAGGTATGAACAATACTGTAAATGACAGAACCCTCAGGAGTATTAACATACAGAGGGATCTGGGCGTGCAGGTCCACAGTTCACGGAAAGTGGAAATACAGATGACCAAGGTGATTAAGAAGGCTTGTGGCATGCTTGTTTTCATCAGCTGGGGCATTGAGTACAGGAGTTGGGGAATTATGTTGCAGCTATATAAAACCTTGGCTAGGCCGCATTTGGAGTATTGCCTGCAGTTCTGGCCACCACATTACCAGAAGGATGTGGAAGCTTTGGAGAGAGTGCAAACAAGGTTCACCAGGATGTTGACTGGTCTCGAGGGTGTTGGCTATGAGGAGAGGTTGAATGAACTAGGATTGTTTTCACTGGAAAGACGGAGGCTGAGGGGAGTCCTGATAGTGGTCTACAAAATTATGAGAGGCATAGACATGGTGGATAGTCAGAGGCTCCTACCAAGGGTGGAAGTGTCAATTACAAAGGGGCACAGGTTCAAGGTGAGAGTGGGAAAGTTTAAAGGAGATGTGCGTGGTCGGTATTTCACGCATATAGTAGTGGGTGCCTGAATGCGCTCCAGAGGATGTGGTGGAAGCAGGCACATTAGCAACATTTAAGCGGCACCTGGATGGATACATGAATAGGGTGGAAATAGAGGGATACGGACCAAGTAATGGCAGCAGTTTTTTTATTAGTTAGAGCACCAGGATCGGCACAGGCTTTGGGGGCCGAAAGGCCTGATCCTGTGCTGTATTGTTCTTCTTTTATTTGTTCTTTGAATCCCGCTATTGGGGCTCAAATTCGAGTGGACGGCCAATAGCGAAGTCCCACGGCCGGCCACCTTCCCACCCCCCCATCGCTCTGCAAACCAGATCCCTCCCCACACTGCAAAGCAGCCCCCCACCCCTGGATTGCCAGTGCGTCCTCCCCCCAAATACAGGGGTGACTCAACCCCCGCCCCGGGAGTCTGTAACTAAGGATACTTCCCTGCCCCAGGGGTGCCCTGTAATGGGGAGACTCCCCCAAGGACGCCTTTTACAGGAAGATTCCCCAGGGACCCGCTTAATTGGGCGACCCCGCCACGGACCCCATGAATAGGGAGACCCCCTCCAGGGATCCCATGTATAGGGAGACTCCCACCCCCTAACTGAAGAAACCCCACCCCACAGAGACCCCTAACTGAAGGAAATCCCCAAATTGATCCCCTAACTGAATGAATCCCCCACATGGGAGCTCCTAACTGAAGAACCCCCCCCATAGAGACCTTCAAACTAAAGGGCCCCTCCATAGAGACCTACTAATTGAAGGATCCCCCCCACAGGAACCTCCTGACTCTAGGACACCCCCTCTCTGAAGACAACTCCCCCCCAAAAAAAAACCTCCTGCCCAAACCCTGTATGATTTTCTAGACTTCTCCTGAGCTCCTCCCACAAGCCTTAAAATTGAAGCCAGGTGGGAAATTCCCTTGTGATGATTAATTGAACATTTAAGAGCCTCAATTGAGGAACAGGTGGCTGGGCTGGTGTAGGCCTTGCCCATCCCACTGTAAAATTGTAGAGAGCTCAGGGCAGGGTGGAACCTGGTGGGAAGGCAATCAGAGGAATCTTGCAGGAGCTGCAAATCCGCCAGTGGGGGAGGTTAAAATTCTGCCCATTAGGACAGTTGGCCAAATGGTTGAACAATGATGTAGGTTTTAAGGAATGCCTTGAAAGAGGAAAATGAGGTAGAAGACAGAGAGGCATAGGGAGGGTATTCCAGAACTCGGGGCCTGGGTAACTGAAGACCAGTGGTGGAGCTAAACGTCTTGGCTGCTTGTCCAATAGCATTACTTCCACAGTACCCTGTGTACTTAAATTAACTTGGAGCACAGTTACAGACATCTCAGGGGCTGATCATGAAGCAGCATCAATCAAAGCCTGGGAGGCAGGCATTTGCCTGATATTTTGAACACAGATGGTGCCCATGGATGGGGTTTGAGGGGTGGGAATGGCGAACAAAACAGGATAAATATTATTTGTCTTCAAATAATTTACACTTCAGGATTCTTCCTGAATATTTATTGCTGCCAATTGTACTTTACATTTCTTTTAGCCAGATTGCAGAGTTAGTTTACCTAGAGAGTAATTCTCTGTCTCGAATACCTGTCAAAACATTACCTGATCTGAATCACTACATGCATGTTAATCTCTGATTTACCTGGAGTCATGTCCAAAGAATTACCATTTGAAATTTGTGCAATGCTGTTGATTACAAGCAACATATCACAGAGAAAAATCGAAGTTGGTGCTTAAAAACAGATTAATTTTCAAAGAGACCAGCAAACCGAGTTTTTCTTTTGTAACTGACCACATACAGAATAATGGCAGCAAAGAACAAAGAACAAAGAAATGTACAGGTCAGGAACAGGCCCTTCGGCCCTCCAAGCCCGCGCCGACCATGCTGCCCAACTAAACTACAATCTTCCACACTTCCTGGGTCCATATCCCTCTATTCCCATCCTATTCATGTATTTGTCAAGATGCCCCTTAAATGTCCCTATCGTCCCTGCTTCCACCACCTCCTCCGGTAGCGAGTTCCAGGCACCCACTACCCTCTGTGTAAAAAACTTGCCTCGTGCATCTACTCTAAACCTTGCCCCTCTTACCTTAAACCTATGCCCCCCTAGTAATTGACCCCTCGACTCTGGGGAAAAACCTCTGACTATCCACTCTGTCTATGCCCCTCATAATTTTGTAGACCTCTATCAGGTTGCCCCTCAACCTCCGTCGTTCCAATGAGAACAAACCAAGTTTATTCAACTGCTCCTCATAGCTAATGCCCTCCATACCTGGCAACATTCTGGTAAATCTCTTCTGCACCCTCTCTAAAGCCTCCACATCCTTCTGGTAGTGTGGCGACCAGAATTGAACACTATACTCCAAGTGTGGCCTAACTAAGGTTCTACACAGCTGCAACATGACTTGCCAATTCTTATACTCGATGCCCCGGCCAATGAAGGCAAGCATGCCGTATGCCTTCTTGGCTACCTTCTCCACCTGTGTTGCCCCTTTCAGTGCCGATGGACCTGTACACCTAGATCTCTCTGACTTTCAATATTCCTGAGGGTTCTACCATTCACTGTATATTCCCTACCTGCATTAGACCTTCCAAAATGCATTACCTCACATTTGTCCGGATTAAACTCCATCTGCCATCTCTCCGCCCAAGTCTCCAAACAATCTAAATCCTGCTGTATCCTCTGACAGTCCTCATCGCTATCCGCAATTCCACTAACCTTTGTGTCATCTGCAAACTTATTAATCAGACCAGTTACATTTTCCTCCAAATCATTTATATATACTACAAACAGCAAGGTCCCAGCACTGATCCCTGCGGAACACCACTGGTCACAGCCCTCCAATTAGAAAAGCATCCTTCCATTGCTACTCTCTGCCTTCTATGACCTAGCCAGTTCTGTATCCACCTTGCCAGCTCACCCCTGATCCCGTGTGACTTCACCTTTTGTACTAGTCTACCATGAGGGACCATGTCAAAGGCCTTACTGAAGTCCATATAGACAACATCCACTGCCCCACTTGAATCAATCATCTTTGTGACCTCCTCAAAAGACTCTATCAAGTTAGTGAGACACGACCTCCCCTTCACAAAACCATGCTGCCTCTCGCTATTACGTCCATTTGCTTCCAAATGGGAGTACATCCTGTCTCGAAGAATTCTCTCCAGTAATTTCCCTACCACTGAAGTAAGGCTCACCGGCCTGTAGTTCCCTGGATTATCCTTGCTACCCTTCTTAAACAGAGGAACAACATTGGCTATTCTCCAGTCCTCTGGGACATCATCTGAAGACAGTGAGGATCCAAAGATTTCTGTCAAGGCCTCAGCAATTTCCTCTCCAGCCTCCTTCAGTATTCTGGGGTAGATCCCATCAGGCCCTGGGGACTTATTTACCTTAACATTTTTTAAGACGCCCAACACCTCGTCTTTTTGGAGCTCAATGTGACCCAGGCTATCTACACACCCTTCTCCAGACTCAACATCTACCAATTCCTTCTCTTTGGTGAATACTGATGCAAAGTATTCATTTAGTACCTCGCCCATTTCCTCTGGCTCCACACATAGATTCCCTTGCCTGTCCTTCAGTGGGCCAACCCTTTCCCTGGCTACCCTTTTGCTTTTTATGTACGTGTAAAAAGCCTTGGGATTTTCCTTAACCCTATTTGCCAATGACCTTTCGTGACCCCTTCTAGCCCTCCTGACTCCTTGCTTAAGTTCCTTCCTACTTTCCTTATATTCCACACAGGCTTCGTCTGTTCCCAGCCTTTTAGCCCTGACAAAGCCTCCTTTTTCTTTTTGACGAGGCCTACAATATCTCTCGTTATCATAGAATTTACAGTGCAGAAGGAGGCCTCCCGGCCCATCGAGTCTGCACCGGCTCTTTGAAAGAGCACCCTATCCAAGGTCAAACACCTACACCCTATCCCCACAACCCAGACCAACACTAAGGGCAATATTGGACACTAAGGGCAATTTATCACGGCCAATTCACCTAACCTGCACATCTTTGGACTGTGGGAGGAAACGGGAGCACCCGGAGGAAACCCATGCACACACGGGGAGGACGTGCAGACTCCGCACAGACAGTGACCCAAGCCGGAATCGAACCTGGGACCCTGGAGCTGTGAAGCAATTGTGCTATCCACAATGCTACCGTGCTGCCCTCCGAAAAGGTTCCCGAAAATTGCCGTTTTTATCCTTCCTCACAGGAACATGCGGGTCCTGAATTCCTTTCAACTGACACTTGAAAGCCTCCCACATGTCAGATGTTGATTTGCCCTCAAACATCCACCCCCAATCTAGGTTCTTCAATTCAATATTGTTATAATTAGCCTTCCCCCAATTTAGCACATTCACCCTAGGACCACTCTTATCCTTGTCCACCAGCACTTTAAAACTTACTGAATTGTGGTCACTGTTACCGAAATGCTCCCCTACTGAAACTTCTACCACCTGGCCGGGCTCATTCCCCAATACCAGATCCAGTACCGCCCCTTCCCTAGTTGGACTGTCTACATATTGTTTTAATAAGCCCTCCTGGATGCTCCTTACAAACTCTGCCCCGTCTAAGCCCTGGCACCAAGTGAGTCCCAGTCAATATTGGGGAATATTGAAGTCTCCCATCACCACAACCCTGTTGCTTTTACTCTTTTCCAAAATCTGTCTACCTATCTGCTCCTCTATCTCCCGCTGGCTGTTGGGAGGCCTGTAGTAAACTCCCAACATTGTGACTGCACCCTTCTTATTCCTGATCTCTACCCATATAGCCTCACTGCCCTCTGAGGTGTCCTCCCGTAGTACAGCTGTGATATCCTCCCTAACCAGTAGCGCAACTCCGCCACCCCTTTTACATCCCCCTCTATCCCGCCTGAAACATCTAAATCCTGGAACGTTTAGCTGCCAATCCTGCCCTTCCCTCAACCAGGTCTCTGTAATGGCAACAACATCATAGTTCCAAGTACTAATCCAAGCTCTAATTTCATCTGCCTTACCCGTAATGCTTCTTGCATTAAAACATATGCACTTCAGGCCACCAGACCTGCTGTGTTCAGCAACTTCTCCCTGTCTGCTCTGCCTCAGAGCCACACTGTCTCTATTCCCTAGCTCTCCCTCAATGCTCTCACCTTCTGACCTATTGCTCCCGTGCCCAACACAGGTTGAATTCCTTTATTGACTGAGGTAATTCTTGGGACCTGCCTCCCTGCCCTACCCAAATATAGCAAGTGGTTGGCACAATACAATTAACATGGAAAAGTTATACATCAGCTCTGTGTACCTTATCAGAAGAGGTAGAACTTCAGAATCTATATATAAATATAAACAAAATACTCTGATCATGGAGATTTGACATAAAAGCAGAAGATGTTGGAAAAGCTCATCAGGTCAGGCAGCATCTGTGGAGAGAGAAACAGCGTTAACATTTCGAGTGCAATGTGATTCTCATTGTATAGGACTCAAAACGTGAATTCTGTTTCTGTGTCCACAGACGCTGTAACCATACATAAGGGGCTGGATTTTCCGTCCCGCCGCGCCAGATTTCTGGTTCAGCACGTCGGCGGGATGCTCCATTTCGCCGGCTAGTCAATGGGGTTTCCCATTGTGGGCAGACCCACGCCGTCGGAAAAAAACCCCGAGCTTTCGGCAAAGCGGAGCATCCCGACGGCGAAGAATCCAGCCCATGGTTTGTGAATTTATTTAGGGGTTCTCTAATTGATCAGTGATAAGAGACCTATGCAGCAAACCTTCTGTGCTGTAGTGCTAATATACAATTCCCCATGTATATTAATCAAAAATATATTTTCAGGGTCGCAAAATATTTTGTGTTCAGCATTGAAATTTTACTCACATGACATCATATTAGCCAGAATTATCTTTAAAATATAAAGGGCAGGATTCTCCATTTGAGAGACTAAGTGCTGACTCCGGGACTGAGTGGTGGGTGTTCTGATGTTTGTGCCAATCCCATAGCCATTCAGAACATGCTAATGGGCCAGCACTCGTGGAACGAGAGCAATTCCAACTTATGTCAGCATTGGATTCGCTGGGGTCGGGATTGGCACTGGAGAGCCTGATTAGCTGGAGCACTCCACTCCCCACACATATGCATTCCAGCCAAGAAGATGACACCACGAAGAGCGGCCCCTCAGAGCTGTAGATACTGCAGGACGCCGTGGAGGAGACACGCCGGCGTCAACGGGCCTCTTGGCCCAGCGATTCCGTGGCCCTAAGGGGGCCAGCACGGCACCGGATGCGCTGCGCTGCTCCAGCTGCTGTATGCAGCCCTGCACTGCTGGCCGCGGGTCCGCGCACACTGGGACCCAGCCACCCATCAGGCTGAGGAGGAGGTGGGAAGGAGGCACCACGTCATGCCTCGTGTAAATTGGCATCGCCTGTCATTCGAGGAACTGCCGGAACGGTCCTCTCGCCGATGACCCAATCTGAGCAAAGGGACCTGAAGTGTTGGATACTCTGATACACAGACGAACCAACACGGTTGCAAGTGGTACAACGCAGCTTTATTCCAATGAATTATTAACATATTAAACTCTGGTATTCAGCACATGGTGAACCTCTGAGTGGCTAGCAATGAGGTCTGTGCCCTGAGCCCTCTCCTGCTCAAGTGCCCAGGAAGTGTCGTGTTTCCTGCTTTGTACTGTGTATGCTCTTGTCCGTGATTGGCTGTCGTGTTTTGTGTGTTGATTGGTCCATTGATCTGTCCATCATTATGTGTGTATGTATGTGCTGTGATGTTCATCTGAATATCATGACATCCCTCCTTTTTTACAGGATTATGTGCCTACGTGTTTATAAATAGAGATGTGTACTGAGTGTAGCTAAATGTGTATGTGTGCAATATTTACAGCATGTACATGGGGCTTAACTATTTACAAGGGGAGATGTCGGGTGTGACATAACAACGAGGTTGTACCATAAACAAAGAACGGGGAAATGTTGAACGATAAAACGAATTCCTGTAACGATAAGAACATAAACATATTAACAAAGTGGTTGGATGAGTTCAATGTATAAACTGTCTCATAAGTCCAGTCTAGTAGGTGGGCGACGAATTCGGGTTGACCGCCTCAAGGGTAGGTCTGGAACCACCGGCTGAGGAACGGGCCTGGCCACAGGCGACGACAGAAGGGGCATGGTAGCAGGCAGCTCCACGAAGTCGGAATCAGGAACAACAGGAGAGCACGGTGTCGGTGTAAGGTCTCGTAGCGAGCGTGGAAGCAGGCGAAGAGCCCGGCGATTGCGCCTACGAACGGATCCATCAGGCATGTGAACCAGGAACGAGCGGGGAGCCACGCGTCGGAGAACTTCGGCAGGTGCTGACCAGCCACCTTCTGGTAGGTGGATGCGGACTTCGTCTCCAGGGGCCAGGGCGGGAAGATCAGTTGCCTGTGTGTCATATGACCTCTTCTGGCGACCGCGCTGCAGTTGCATCCTGTGCAGTACCGGAGCATGGTCGATTGTGGGCGCCAGAATGGAAGGCACAGTAGTCCTGAGGGCGCGACCCATCAACAGCTGGGCTGGTGAGAGACCAGTGGCTAGTGGGGCCGAGCGATAGGCCAGCAGGGCGAGGCAGGAATCCGATCCGGCAGCAGCAGCCTTACAGAGGAGCCACTTGACAATGTGAATGCCCTTCTCCGCCTTTCCGTTGGACTGGGGGTGCAGAGGGCTAGACGTCACGTGTGTGAAGCCATACGAGGCAGCAAACGATGACCATTCCTGGCTGGCGAAACAGGGCCCATTGTCCGACATGACCGTCATCGGAATGCCGTGGCGAGTGAAGGTGTCTTTGCAGGCCCTTATGACAGCGGACGACGTCAAATCGTGTAGGCATATGACCTCTGCGTAGTTGGAGAAGTAGTCAACGACGATGACATAGTCCCTGCCGAGCGCGTGAAAGAGGTCCACACTCACCTTCACCCATGGGGACGTCACCAGCTCATGGGGCAGAAGCGTTTCAGGAGGTTGCGCCGGCTGAAACCTTTGGCAGGTTGGGCAATTGAGCACCATATTGGCAATATCGTCACTGATGCCCGGCCAGTATACCGCCTCTCTGGCCCTCCTGCTGCACTTCTCGACCCCCAGGTGGCCTTCGTGTAATTGGTCGAGAACCAGCTTGTGCATGCTGTGCGGAATCACAATCCGGTCCAGCTTCAGAAGGACACCATCAATGACGGCCAGGTAGCCTCGGACATTGTAGAACTGCGGGCACTGCCCTTTGAGCCACCCTCCCATCATGTGGCGCATCACACGTTGTAGAAGGGGGTCGGCCGCAGTCTCTCTGCGAATACGGGCCAGACTGGAGTCGTCAGCTGGCAGATTTGCCGACGTGAAGGCCACCTGCGCCTCGACCTGACATACGAACCCCTCCGAATCTGGCAGCGTGCTCACTGCTCTCCCCGAGGTGACCCCCAAAATGATCTGGTCCCGAATCATGGAGTCTGAGGTGGTGTCGTAACCGCAGGACTGCACGAGGATGCGGAGATGGGTAAGGAATGACAGAAAGAGCTCATTCTTACCTTGCAGGCGCTGCTGGAAGACATATCTCTCAAAGCTTTCGTTGACCTCGACATTGAAGTGTTGGTCAAGCTTGAGAAGGACTGTCTTGTATTTGGATTTGTCCTCGCCTTCCGCGAACACCAGGGAGTTGTAGACATGGATGGCGTGCTGCCCTGCGGTGGTGAGGAGGATGGCGATCTTTCTGGTGTCGGAGGCACTCTCTCTTTCGTTGGCTTCCAGAAAGAGCTGGAAGCGCTGCTTGAACAATTTCCAATTGACGCCGAGGTTCCCAGTGACTTGCAGTGGCTCTGGTGTGTTGACAGTGTCCATGGCGCAGGATGGCAGATTTGTGGGTAGGTGTCAAATCACACCTGGTATCATGAAGTGTTGGGTACTCTGATACACAGACGAACCAACACGGTTGCGAATGGTACAATGCAGTTTTATTTCAATGAACTATTAACATATTAAACTCTGGTATTCAGCACATGGTGAACCTCTGAGTAGCTGGCAATGAGGTCTGTGCCCTGAGCCGTCTCCTGCTCGAGTGCCCAGGAAGTGTCATGTTCCCTGCTTTGTACTGTGTATGCTCTTGTCTGTGATTGGCTGTCGTGATTTGTGTGTTGATTGGTCCGTTGATCTGTCCATCATTGTGTGTGTATGTATGTGCTGTGATGTTCATCTGAATATCATGACAGGACCGTCCGACAACTCTGCCAAATTATATCGCATCTTGCACTGCGGGGGACTGGGAGCGGGCAACCGCTCCCATTGGCTGTCAAGGTGACTGTCGCCCTGAACTTCGAGGCGCTGAGTGGAGACCTGTCTGGAATCTCGCAGACCTCGGTGCACAGGTGCAACCGTGCCATAACGGAGGCCTTATATGCCCAGTTAGCACAATACATTACCTTAGGCATGGACCGAGTACACCAGGTTACCTGGGCAGCGGGATTTGGGGCCATCGCCGGGATGCCCCAGGTCCAGCGAGTGGTCAACAGAACATATGTCGCCCTAGGAGCACTGCAGCATGAGGAGGTGGTCTTCATGAACCGAAAGGTGTTCCACTCCATGAACGTGCAGTTGGTGTGTGACCATGAGTGTGCATGACGCCTTCTCCCTGGCACACTCGATGGTTCCCGACACCT
Organism: Scyliorhinus torazame; assembly: GCF_047496885.1. NCBI lineage: Eukaryota > Metazoa > Chordata > Chondrichthyes > Carcharhiniformes > Scyliorhinidae > Scyliorhinus > Scyliorhinus torazame. The sequence continues at coordinate 148,721,249 of NC_092719.1, forward strand.
TCGAGATGCACCCAAGGATGAGGGGTTGGCTCCTGGGCAAGAGGGGTTATCCGCTGTAGTCATTGCTGATGGTGCCTATCTGGAGGCAACAGACCGACAAAAGCGGCGTCATCACTGAGTACGCCTCACGCCATTGGGACGGCCTGAGGCCCTCCCCCCGATGCTCCGCCCCTTATTGGCCAATTTCCCGACAGCATTGGGCGCGTGTGCTACAGTTTTCGGGGACCTCACGAGATGGCTGTGGACTGTGTCCAGCGCCATCACAGTCGGTGGGGGGGGGGAGGCGTTCCGCTGTCCAGGGGAGCTTTGGCGGGGGCTGGGGGGACTGGTTGGGGGTGGTCCGGGGGCGGCGAGGGGGGCACTATCTGGCAGGCCGGATCCACGCGCAACTGGTACAATGTTGTACGGCTCGACCGCTGCAGGTCATCCACGTACACATGGGGCTTTACGTGGCACGGCTGCTAGCCCCCTCCCCCACCCCCCTCCACTGGGTGGAGCATCAGTGCGGGGACAGGGCCAACGTTTTGGCCGTAAGACAAGACACATGCTCCGGACATAGCCTCAAAATTGGAGAATCCAGCCCTAGGTCCCTCAAATGGAGAATTTGACCCAAGTTGTTCATAATTACTTAATGATGATCGCATACCTCCCAACTTCAATGCATCAAGAGACAGATCAGGACCTCAGGATAGCCTATGATGTTCAAAGAACTCCGTCCTATTTGTGCTTATCTTTCTTATTCATTGATTTGACCTGTTTGTAATTTTGTGGATGTGAAGGTTTGGAACAGCTGTTATTCGAACTGTTGCCTCAAAATAAAACCTTATATTAACTGATAAATGGCAAACCCACTTCTTGCATTGCAAAATTTCATTAGCCAATAAATGTCTGTCTTAGCCCAATTAGTTTGACCTCATCAATACTCTACAAGCATTGCAACTTCAGATAAAGTATTGCTTGATATCTGGGTGGAAAATATCTTTTAAAATGAAGTCAAAATGCGAACATAACTATTCCTGATATGAAGTAAAAACCGAAGATGCTGGAAATAATCAGCAGATCTGGCAGTATCTGTGGAGATAGAAGCAGAATTAACATTTCAAGTCTGTGACATTCCATAAGAAGTGGAACAGATGGAAATGCAATAGGTTTTGAGCAAGTGAAATGATGGAAAAAAAGGATAAAAGGGAAGGTCTGGGATAGGTTGGAAGACATAATAATAATAATCTTTTTTATTGGCACAAGTAGGCTTACATTAACATTGCAATGAAGTTACTGTGAAAATCGCCGAGTCATGACATCCCGGCACCTATTCGGGTACATGGAGGGAGATTTCAGAATGATCAATTCACCTAACAGCACGTCTTTCGGGACTTGTGGGAGGAAACCAGAGCACTGCCAGTGATCCCCCCCCCCCAACACACAAATCTAGAAATGCACCCGGAGGAAACCCATGCAGATACGTGGAGAATGTGCAGACACCGCATAGACAGCGACCCAAGTCGGGAATCGAACCCGGGTCTGGCGCTGTAAAACAACAGTGCTAACCACTGTGAGAGAATGTATGGTAAAAGGGTTACAGGTGCAAGGCCAAAGGGAATGGTAATGGGACAAATAAAAAAGCTAAAGATGTGACTGGAGGCATGAATGGCAGGATTATGATTAGCTGTAATCTAAAGCAAAAAAAAGAGAGAAATAGACAGCAAAGATCAAACCAGTGAAGAAAAAGGAAACAAAATGGGGGCAGAGGATATGATCTAAAATTATTGAGCTCAATATTAAGTCTAGAAGCCAAGAAAGTTCCCAGTCTAAAGATGAGTTGCTGTTGCTCGAGCTTCCATTGAAATTCATTGGAACGTGTTAGAAGGCTGAACAGAAAGGTTAGAGTGGGAGAATGGTGGAGAATTAAAATGATTATTTAGATATCCAGAATTCACTTTATTTTGCTTTTGTACAATTCTGATATGACCTTTCTTTTCCCCAATTATTAGTCTTCTTATAGACTAGTATAGGCTACGCATAGTTACAAAACACTACAACAGCATAACTATAGTTTTTCGACAACAGGTTCTGATGGAAAAGTTAGCTCTGTTTTTCTCCACTGAGTATTTCCAGTAATTCTTATTTTTATTTCAGATTTCCAGCTTCCCGGTATACAGTTCTTTATACAATTCTTCTTCCTTGGGTTTGCCTTATACATTTGCAATAATGCGAAGGGAGCAGTATAATTAGGAAGTCAGGACCTAATATGGTTACAATGAAGCTGGGAGGTGTGCGGTCATCTTTAGTAACAATCATGAATATGATGACTTCAAGCAACTCTAGTCCAGTGAAATGGTATGTGAAAACAAATAGAATCATAGAATTTACAGTGCAGAAGGAGGCCATTCAGCCCATCGAGTCTGTACCGTCCCTTGGAAAGAGCACCCCACTTAAGCCCATACCACCACCTTATCCCCGTTCCCCAACCTAACCTTGTTTTTGGCAATTTAGCATGGCCAATCCACATTTGCACATCTTTGGACTGTGGGAGGAAACTGGAGCACCCGGAGGAAACCCACGGGGAAAATGTGCAGACTCCACACAGACAGTAACCCAAGCCAGGAATCGAACCTGGGACCCTGAAGCTGTGCAGCAACAGTGCTAACCACTGGGATATTGTGCCACCCTAATAGGTCAAGACTTTTTAAAATTCGTAAGGAACCCTTCACATTATCAGAGGAGCTATCTTCTCCAGATTGTAAAAAATTTTGAGAACTGATGGTTATTTACCTGATGGAATTATTTGGTTGGATCTAAACTACATTTGGATTAAACATACATTAATCTGGTCTTTATGTTATTGATAACTAGAAACCAATTAGTAGGTCATATCACAATTCCAATTTAGATATCCTGTACTATAACAATACAGGAAAGGAACAGTGATACATATGTCAATCTGCAATCATCGAGAAAGCTTTTATGTACTAAAGATGAGTCAGGAGGGAACTGATACAAAGATAACCTTACATAATTGGCAAGAAAATGGTAATCTTCAGAACTACATCAGCTTTTGACTAAAGCCTCTTAGTGAGACTTGGAGTGACAGATAACACTATACCTTAAAGATCATTACACTTAGCAAGTCTGGGGCTTTTAAGTGAACAGGCAGTGAGAGCCCTAGTGCCTAATTGTATTAGGAGAATGTGCATGTGAAATTCTATTCCTGTTGTTTTTGTATTGTTCATAGACAAAGGGATTCATTTCAGCAGCCTTTTGCATTGAGGGTGGAGAGAGTTTGTCATAACACAGTTACTTCACTGTGGTGATCATTTATAAAAATAAATTTATGTCCAAAACTAGGCTTTGACCAAGAAAAAAATGCCCGATTCAACATAATTCATTGTTCACTATGGGAAATGTTGACGTCAATAACAACTTTCTGAATTCCATACAGAATATGAAAAAAATGGTTAGCATTTGGTTTTCAATTTGTTCAATTAGTTTGTTCAATCAGTCTTACAGATTGCAGACAGAAAGCTGAGTTTCAGTGTTGAAAGCACTGGGGAAAATTTGACTTTTGGATCCGACCCGCTGATTAAACCAGTCAGCTGTCAATTCTGACAGCAAAGACGATTCATTGATTTTGGCACATGGATGTTCAGATGTAGTGATCCCGTTTCAGTTGATAGGAATGTCAGCCAGCTGGGAAACTGGAGGCAGCTGGAGGTGGATCCAAGAGGCAGGATTGGCAAGGGGAACGAGGCAGGATTTTGTGGGGCTCAGAGGAGCACTCCTCCTCCTCCTGGCCGCTCAATAATAGACTCAGACATAGATGTGAGGGTATCAGTGGATGGAGTGTGTACTGTGCCGCTCTGCAACAGTAATTTCCATAAACGTGGCATTTTAGACCCTATATATGTCATAACAACCCAAGGTGTATCTTGAACAGGCCTCCCGACTGAACTGTAGCAGAAGGTGGAGGTCTGCAACTGTCCAATATTGGCCTGGAGGAGGGTTTCAGTGGTCACAACAGAGATATCATTCCCAGCCATTTATGGACTACTAATACTTTGCTGATGCTGGGTGAGGTGCCTCAAAATGTAGGGCGCGATTCAGTGGACTGTAGCGTTTTCTGGTCAGGGGGAGATTCTCTCAGCCGAGGCAGCACTTGGAGGGATTTCCAGCTGGTTCCTCACAGATCGGGGCGCCATTTTGACTGGCTGTCCTGATCTTTTACCCCACCTTTTCAGCCCCCCAACCCATTTTTGAGATAGCCATCAATCCCCCAACTTTGCGGGGCCCCCATCACCATCTGTACCTGGCAACCTCCACCCCCCCCCCCTTTCCGGGCTTGGCCTCGGTAGTGCCAACTTGGCACCTGGGCACCCTGGCACTGCCAGGAGCATTGCCAAGGTGCCACCCTGCCTTGTGCTGAACACCCGGGCGTGTCTCCAATGGCACGGGACATCCTCCGGGTGCTGTTATGCCTGGTCCACATTTGTGTGGACCAGTACTAAACGCCACACTGGCGAGACCTCCCAGGCGTGGCTGGTGAGTCCCGGGCGCCTGGTGAAAACGTATAGCACTCAAAACCTGGTGTGACAATTACTCCGGTTTATGAAGAGGAATGGTTTTCAGTCTAATAATAAATAACAATGCTGGAAAAAGATTGAGTAAAATACCAAAGCAAAATCCTCCAGCAGCTGGACCTCAGGAAAAAGAAAAAGTATTAAGAATACTCATTAGGTCAGATAGCATCTGTGGAGAGAACAGCGTTTATGAGCGCGATTCAGCAACCCTACTGTGCCCGGCGCAGATTCGGAAGCAACGGGTGAATAACGTAAGAGCCCCAAATCAGGCTTTGTGCTGGTACGATCGCCAGTTTTCCAACTCGCTCCACCTGGCAAGATCTGGATCTCACCCTCGAGATCCAGATCCGAATATTTAAATGAGCTATCAAGGTGTCAGGCTGGCAGTGCCTGCGTGTCTGGGTGCCAGGACAGTACTGCCAGGGGTTGGGTCGAGGGGGAGGCCTTGCCAATTGGAGGGGGTGATCTCGGTGCCTCGACAAGTTTTGCAGCATGAAAGGGGGATGGGCAGAAAGTGGCGGGGTGTGGGGGGCGCCTGAAGGAGGGGAGGGGTGGGTGGAAGATCGGGGCTGCCGGTCAAAAGATCTGCGTGCAGCCATTCCTGCTGGTCAGGTCAGCTCGCCAGCAGAAAATCACTTTAATGTGGCCTCGGCGGGGAGAAACTCCCCAACGCCAAAAATAAATGGTGAAGTATCATTGAGTATCTGGCTGATTCACGGTGCTGCAGTGAATGAGAAACATGCCGTCAAACACGCCCGAAAGGTGATTTAAACTTCTGAGCGCTGAATCTCTCCCATGTTTCAGGTCGCGATGACCCTTCTTCAGAATAAAATACTTGGAGATTTAAAAAATATAAAGCTGACCTTAATGTCTCATTAACCTGTTGCTCTACAGGAAAGCTCAATAGCTTGAAGCTTGACCCCTTTCAATGTCCCTCTTTGTATGTAGTTGTTGTAGAAAGCCAGGGGAGTTATTTGTTATTGTGCTTCAATTTACTTTTGCTTTTGACTCCTGCTCACAGCTCTATTTCCAGACTTCTCTTTCTTGCTAAACTTCATAATTTGTTTTTATTTATTATCATTACATGTTCGCTTTTAATTTATGATTAATCCCAGTGCATGCAGTGTCCAAATTTATGAAATCAATTTCCATAAATAATTCTCCCCTTGCCTTATTATTTTGCTTCTCTTCTTAAAGGGTATAACTAGCCGATGCTTGTTTCATGTATAGGTACACAGAAATTTGAAAAGAGTGTGAATGTTAATTGTGGAATTACAGTTTCTTCTCATCGAGAAGACCCAGATTAATGGGTTGTTTAATTAATGTTTGAACATAGCGCGTTGGAAATCAAATGCTGCAATACACCAGTAGAATTAAAGCTTTTAAATGCATTGATATAAAGAAGCTTACTCGTTTCCATGTTGAGCATTTGTACAACCACAACCATGCTAAATGTCTTTCTTCATGCTATCTCCTACCCCTCCCTCAAACATCCCTTACCTCTTGCTTGCTGTTTTATGTCAGATTCACTCTATTTTTCTGTCAATCTTTTGTTTCCATATTCAACATTCTGACATTGATCATTAAAAGCTTCTTTGCTCTTACAGTTGTAGCTGAATTTTTCAATGGCAGTTTAGCTGCCTATACTTTTGATAAGCTGGTTGATTCTTTGTCAGGCTGTCAAACCGGTTTTAAATTCCTCATGCAGGATAAAATATACTTGCTGAATTGTGTTAAAGCTTATTGTAAAAGATCATTAAAAAAAAATAGGAGCACAAGTTGGCCGTACAGGCACTCAAGCCAGCTTTGCCAGTTGATCAGATTGTGGCTGATGTGATTGCCCTCAACTCCACTCTTCTGCTTGTCCCCAATAAACCTTGACTCCCTTGTACATCAAAAATCTGTCTAAATCAGCCTTGAATATATTCAGTGACTCAGCCACCGCAGCTCTCTGACTACAGAATTCTGAAGATTCACAACCTGCTCAGAGAAGAAATTTCTCCTCCTCTCCATCTTAAATGGACAAGCACTTATTCTGAAGCTATGGGCAGGATTCTACATTTAGGATACTTATGTTCTCCTGCTGGGACTGAATCGCACCTAATCTGCGCTCACGCTGGGAGTGCAAATCAGAAAGCGAGACCCAATACTTTGTCATGCAAATGTATGCATAGTGAGGTTTGCAAGAGTTTCTCGAGGGAATCCCTTTATCAGGCCACCCCTTCAAAATGGCAGCCCAATAGTGAGGTCCAGCAACTGAGACACCCTTCCCCTCCCCACCCCATAACACAATACAGCCTTCCCCCCAGGGTTTTCTGGGTCACAAACCCCGCCCCACCAATAGTATGAGAACGACCTGATCCTCCCACCACCCCTCACCAGAGACCCCATAGTTAGAAAGGCTCCCAACAGAGAGCCCTTAATTAGAGTGGCCCCTGACTAGAAGCCCCCCAGAAGAGAGACACCTAATTGGAAGACCGCCACAAGAGAGTCCCCTGCCTGGTCTCAATGACCCAATTGCATCCTCCCGCTGGCAAGGGGTGTAAACCTCCATCCCGACACCAGCAGGCGACTGAAGCATTGGAATGCGATCAGCGCCGGGCACCATTCCCGCTTTTTGTCCAAAGTTGGATTCTCCGCCCAACCGCGAATTGCCCTGCTGGTGTCGCAAAGCAGTGAATCCAGCTTTAAGTCCCATGGTTATAGATTCTGTAATCAGGGAAACACCCACTCAGCAACTGCCCCATAACAGCCCCTCACTCAGAATTCAATGGGCGGGATTCTCCGCTCCCGGGACTAAGTGCCCGTGCCGTCGTGAACAACAGGGGGCCAGCACGGTGCTGGAGCGGTTCACGCCGCTGCAGCCTCCTTACGCGGTGCCAATGGGGCGCGGCGCTAACCTGCGCATGTACAGTTGGGCCAGCTCATTCCTGCGCATGCGCAGTTGGGCCGTGCCATCCTGCGCATGCGTGGGGAACTTCTTACGTGCGCCGGCTCCTCACCAACATGGCGCTGGGGTTCTGGGGCCAACCGCGGAAGGAGGTAGGCCCGGGGGGGGAGAGGCCGGCCCGCCGATCGGTGGGCCCTGATCGCGGGCCAGACCCCATCGGAGGTCCCCCCCCCCCGCTGAATCGCACTCATAAAACAATGTTTATTTATGAAACCAGTTAACACTTTATAAATCCACTTGTAAACATCTTAACAACTATCAACACCACTAATTCCCCCAAAGCGTACAGTACTCTATAAGTAACTCTTAATCTTTCCTTGCAACATCCATTAGACAAAAAAGAACACTTTTTACAGAGAGTGTCCCAGGAGCGTCTTCACTAAAGTGCCGAACCAAGGTGAGTGTCTCTGGGATAGTGAAGGGTGTTGGAGACAACTGTGATGGGAGGTCAGTGTCATCCTCTGACTCAAGCTCTGGGTGCCCTGAGTCTCGGGTGGAGATCTGTCAGCCAAGCTGTTATCCTCGTCACTGCTCGGCCCACGTGGGCGCTCCAGCTGTGGCAGTGGCTGAGGGCGGGGAACACCGGATGGACTGGCTCCATCTCCAGCTGCGCTTGCAAGACGCAAGACAAGACACATGTTTAGACCGCTGGCTGGGGGTTGGTGGGTGTGAGCATGTGGGTGGTGGGTGGTGGGGATGAGCGTGTAGGTGGGGGGTGGTGAGGGTGGTGGTGGTGTAGGGTGAGGATGGTGTGGACATGGTGTGGGGATGAGGGTGGTGTGGGGGTGAGGGTGGGGGTGAGGGTGGTGTGGGGGTTGGCACGTGTTGCAGGGAACCGCAAGTAAGCGGGTTCTCACTTCCTAGCCCACGGACGAACTACACCCCGGCGGCCTCCCTTTCCTCTGGGCCACCGACTACGTCCAGGGCCCTCTTGTCTGTCATGGTCAGGGGCCGCAGGTCCGGCGGTCTCCCTCCTGTCTTCTCCTGCTCCTGGTGGTTGTGAGCGGCCTTGTCATGGGGGTGGGAGTGGAAACAGGAAACGACAGTGTTAGACAGTCCGACACATGCAGCTCAGGGGTGGGCAACTGCCCAAGTACAGGGGTGACCTGATCCGCCCCCTCGGGACTCCTGTGTTTGGAAGATGCCACACAGGGACTCCTGTGATAGAAAGGCTCCAAGGGGACCCCTGTGATAGGAAGAGCCCCCACAGGGACCACTGTAATAGGCGGCACCCCCACAGGGACCACTGTGACAGAAAGATCCCCCCCCCAAGGACCTGTGTGATAAGGAGACCCCCCCCACCCCCACCCCCACAGGGACAACTGAAATATGGGGACCCCCACAGGAAACCACATAATATGGGGACTCCCACAGGGAACACTGTAATGGGGGACCCCCTACAGGAAACCCTGTAATAGGGGGACCCGCCACAGGGAACTCCTACGTAAACAAACCCCCCCCCCCCACACAGACACCCCCCTTCCCACACAGACTCCCCCCTCTGCAGAATAGAGACCAATGTGTGGAAGCTAGAGGGCAGTCCAGACAGAAGTAATGGGAAGCATTACAACTGTAATATTTACCCTGCAGCTCCACTTGTCCATTCCTCAAAGGAGAGCAGCTGTGCCTGCATCTGGTTCCCACAGATCCATTAGCTGCAAGCCATTCATAGTTTTCAAGTAGTGGTCTGTGATTGACAGCTCGTAAAAACCATCTGCAGCTTGGATCCATTCATATCCTTTCACGCTTCAGTGCTGTAAGTAGTGAAACCCAATGTTTTAAGCATTGGCCACATCAAAGAGATTTAATTTGTACTAAGTGCATTCCAATCACTCAAGCATGTGATGTCACTACACTTATTTTTCTTTGGTGTGGTCAATGTTTACAAACATTGGGATTTCAGTGCGGATGGTGTCGTGGCCAAGTTGTTGTGTGGGGGGGAAGGTGCCGGCCGCGGGACCTCGCTATTGGGCCGCCCACTCAAGCTGGCGGCCTGATAGCGAGATTCCCATTTGAATCCCTCATATTCCATGCATAAATTTGCATGGCATGGAACACTGAATTGCATCCTGCTTCACAACCGCAAGGGGATCGTAAAACTGACAAAATTCAACACCAGCGGAGCCTCCCAAATGGAGAATCCAGCCCAGGTGTTCAAGAGCAGTGATGTCATCAAGCAGGTTAAGCAGCCAATCAGATTGCAATATTCTCACAGTTAGTAAGCCAGGCTGTTAAAAACCTCTGAATCCCTTCAGTTTTCATTTTAAAAGTATTTGGAGTTTCAATCTGCTTGGAAGTAATTTTAGTTTGGCGATATGAAGGACACAGAAGTCCGAAAGTTCAAATACTGCCCTGTCTTGATGTGAGGGCGTTCAATTTTTATATTGTGAAGCTTTCTTTACTACCATCAACACGGCAAAGCAAAAAAATGTTGAACCTAATAATTTTATAAATCAACTTGTTGCTGTCAATTTTCTGCAGTACTACTGTAAGCATCCAACAATTTAATCTAAGCAATTACCACCATATTGTCTCCTTCAAGTCATGAGGACCAAAGTTCAATTTGGTTGGCTAACAAGTCTGCTCCACTTATATGCAGCGCGCAGACTGCTTTGAGGTTTTAAAATTAGAACAGGCAATTACAGTCTTCAATTTTTTTTTTGAAATTCAATTCAAATTGCAAAAGCATTGCTGAGAATAACTAATTTGCTGGCTGGAAAGCTTTTGCTAGAAAATGCTCACATCACAATAATACTTAAACCAAACATTATAGATTATAGTAATATGCATATGACAGTTCTGTAGAAATTTATACCACATTATTATCTAACTTTGTAGAAATTTGTAAATGTGCTACAGTACAGACAAATGAAGCCCAAATGTATTGTTTCCCCTTGAAGGCAATAATTTTTTTTTAATAATGCCAATTTAAAATCACAATATTTTCACAAAGCCTAGCATTGCCACCATTATCCCTAAATTAAGGGAAGCAACCCTTCTTCCTTTTTTCCTATTCTACTCTTTGAAATATAACTACAAACTTATTCGCATTTCGAATAACAAAGAGACTACCAGAGCTCTTTTTTGAAAAATATTTTAATTCTGCTTCTGTTTCACATTTTCTCCCAAATTTACATCCACCAACAATAATCAGTAACAAATATGTCAATCCCCATATCAATAACAATGATCCCATCCTCCCACCAATCCCAAACATTAGCCCGCATGTTCACATAAACAACTGACAAAAAGGAATCAGGAATCACCCATAGTCGCCATTAACACACACAGCCCCCCTCCCCCCAACCCTCCCACCCACCCTCCCAACTAATGTTCAATGTTATCCAGTTCTTGAAAGTGCATAATGAATAATGCCCATGAATTGTAGAACCCCTCCATCCTTCCCCTCAATTCAAACTTAACCTTCTCAAGAGTCAAGAATTCCAACAGGTCCCCCCCGCCACGCCAGGGCACAGGGTGGAGAGGTTGCTCTCCAACCTATCAGGATCCGCCTTCGGGCGATCAACGAGGTGAAGGCTACAACATCTGCCTCCGCACCCGTTTCCAACCCTGGCTGGTCCGACACCCCGAATATGGACACCCGGGGGCCCGGGTCCAGTTTCACACGCACCACCTTGGAAATTACCCTAAAAACCTCCTTCCAGTAATCCTCTAGCTTTGGACAGGACCAAAACATATGAACGTGATTAGCAGGGCCCCCCCACAATGTTCACACACATCTTCTACTCCTTCAAAGAATCGGCTCATCCTCACCCTTGTGAGGTGTGCTCTATATACCACCTTCAGCTGCATCAGCCCCAACCTTGCGCACGAGGTGGAGGCATTCACTCTCCGGAGCACCTCATACCAGAACCCCTCCTCCATATCCTCTCCCAACTCTTCCTCCCACTTTGCTTTGATCCCTTCCAGTGGTGCCTTCTCTTCCAAAATCGCTCCGTAAGCCGCTGACACTACCCTCTTCTCCAGTCCCCCTGTCGTCAGCACCTCCTCCAGCAATGTGGAGGCCGGCTCCACCGGGAAACTCTGTATCTCCTTTCTGGCAAAATCTCGAACCTGCATATATCTAAAGATTTCCCCCTGTTCCAGCCCATACTTCGTTCCAGCTCCTTCAATCCTGCAAACCGTGGCGGAGGCGGAAGTGACTCTCCCCACTGCGCATGCGCGGGAAACTGACAGCGGCCGCTGACGCTCCCGCGCATGCGCCGCATTTCCACGCCAGCTGGCGGGGCAACAAACGTCATTTCCGCCAGCTGGCGGGGCGGAAATCCCTCCGGCGTCGGCCTAGCCCCTCAATGTTGGGGCTCGGCCCCCAAAGATGCGGAGACTTCCGCACCTTTTTGCCGGCGCGATGCCCGTCTGATTTGCGCCGGCTTTGGCGCCAGTCGGCGGGCATCCCGCCGTTGGGGGAGAATTTCGCCCCAGGTAAGAAGTCTTACAACATAACCTGGTGTTGTAGGACTTCTTACTGTGCTCACCCCAGTCCAACGCCGGTATCTCCACATAATACATAGACATCGGGTGAAGCATACGGAGTACAGTGAGTCCTGCTGGGTCGGATTGGGTCGTGTCGGGTCATATGGGTCAGCCCCTGGATTTTGGAGGATCTCCAGGCTTTAAGTAAACATAAAAGAGCTTATAATAAGCTGATGTTATTGAGTCCAGCAGTGCCAACTCTGCTTGAAAAAGGCATCATGCTTTCCTGGACAGAGAAGAAACTGAGCATAGGGATATGAGCTTTTTATTGCTTTTTTGAAAAGGATCTTTTTCAAAATGGAATCTTACCAACTTAGTCCCTGGTGTAATGGCAGAATAATTTTCAGGTCTGAAGCTCAAAACTTGAATTCCTTCTCAGAATAAACCAGGTAGAACCTGCCTCAGACTCACCAATCAATTAAGGATGGTGGGTGGGATGGTGTGTTTATTCTGTCAGAGAAAGGGTTTCTGATGAAAGGGATCACAGCAAGTTTAGAAATGCTCAGCAGTATGTGAGGTTTCGAGGCTGCCGACACCACGAGAGTAGAGAGGAGACCTGGACAGGCTGATACCCCATGAATCTCACTCTTACAAGAATTCTAGCTGAGGGAGATGAGGCGGTTTTTCCCAAGGGTGGGAGATAGTTTGAACTTCCGATGGGCAATTCCTCTGGGACCCTCTGAGAAAGCCTACTACCCTGAGTTAGAGTCGGACACTTCAGGCAGCTCTAATTTAATTACCTGAAAAATTACCCAGGAAATGATAGTTGAATACACAGCCTAACCCCTGGGTAAATATACAACTAACCCCAATCACTGCCTCCCCCCATCTCCCCCTTTGACCACTCATATACCTCACCTAACTCCCCAACTAGCCCCCAACCACCCGATTCTCCCCTGATCTGAACCCCAACCATTGAAAGTGACTCGCCCACAACCCACCTCACGCACATGGCAGCCTACCCACCTGCCACCCAACCACAGTTCACACCTGCAAGCCTACCATCCTGCCCATCTACTACTCTACCCACCTGCCACCCTATCCAGCTCCAACCGTACCCTCCTATCACCTGATGTGTTGGGTGCTCTTGATCCGTGGAACACATACAGGCCACCAACACTTAAAATAGTACAACACTATTTTATTAAGTTAGAAACTGTTGAACATACTTTCATAAGAACATAAGAACTAGGAGCAGGAGTAGGCCATCTGGCCCCTTGAGCCTGCTCCACCATTCAATGAGATCATGGCTGATCTTTTGTGGACTCAGCTCCACTTACTGGCCCAAACATCACTGTGGGTTAACACGATGTTAGATTAAACTAAAGACCTATGCCTGTCCTAACCAGTCTATGCACTCAGCACATGGTGAAGATCTGTGCTGTAAGCTGTAAGCTCTGTCCTTCTAAGAGGCTGCATCCCGAATGAGTGGGAACTCTGATGCCCCCTGTCTGGATAGTGAGTGTGCTCTAACTGGTGATTGGCTGTGGTGTTGTGTGTGTTGATTGGTCCCACTGTGTGTCCATCAGTGTGTGTGTCTGCACCATGATATACTGGTGTATATTATGACATCCCCCTTTTATAAAAAAAATGCATGCGTGTGGCAATAAATAATGTATGGTGAGAATGGGCGTCATTCTCCGCCGCCGGGAGTCTCCGTTTTGCCGGCGCCCGGGGGTTTCCCGACGGCGTGGGGCTGCCCCACAATGGGAAACCCCATTGACCGGCCGGTGTAACGGAGCATCCCGCCAGCAGGTCGGGGCAGAAATGTGGCGGGGCGGGATGGAGAATTTCGCTCAATGTTCCTAATTACGTGTGGGGTGCAAAGACATATTTACAGGACTACGTACATGAGAACTAAGCTATTTACATGGGAAGGTGCCAGGTGCAGAGAAGCAGTATGCAACAAGAGTAACGAGATCAAAGAACAACAAAGAACAAAGAAATGTACAGCACAGGAACAGGCCCTTCGGCCCTCCAAGCCCGTGCCGACCATGCTGTCCGACTAAACTACAATTTTCTACACTTCCTGGGTCCGTATCCTTCTATTCCCATCCTATTCATATATTTGTCAAGATGCCCCTTAAATGTCCCTATCGTCCCTGCTTCCACTACCTCCTCCGGTAGCGAGTTCCAGGCACCCACTACCCTCTGCGTAAAAAACTTGCCTCGTACATCTACTCTAAACCTTGCCCCTCTCACCTTAAACCTATGCCCCCTAGTAATTGACCCCTCTACCCTGGGGAAAAGCCTCTGACTATCCACTCTGTCTATGCCCCTCATAATTTTGTATACCTCTATCAGGTCTCCCCTCAACCTCCTTCGTTCCAGTGAGAACAAACCGAGTTTATTCAATCGCTCCTCATAGCTAATGCCCTCCATACCAGGCAACATTCTGGTAAATCTCTTCTGCACCCTCTCTAAAGCCTCCACATCCTTCTGGTAGTCTGGCGACCAGAATTGAACACTATACTCCAAGTGTGGCCTAACTAAGGTTCTATACAGCTGCAACATGACTTGCCAATTCTTATACTCAATGCCCCGGCCAATGAAGGCAAGCATGCCGTATGCCTTCTTGACTACCTTCTCCACCTGTGTTGCCCCTTTCAATGACCTGTGGACCTGTACTCCTAGATCTCTTTGACTTTCAATACTCTTGAGGGTTCTACCATTCACTGTATATTCCCTACCTGCATTAGACCTTCCAAAATGCATTACCTCACATTTGTCCAGATTAAACTCCATCTGCCATCTCTCCGCCCAAGTCTCCAGACAATCTAAATCCTGCTGTATCCTCCGACAGTCCTCATCGCTATCCGCAATTCCACCAACCTTTGTGTCGTCTGCAAACTTACTAATCAGACCAGTTACATTTTCCTCCAAATCATTTATATATACTACAAAGATCAACACTATATACCAAGGAAACGATCAAACAAAGCAACAAAACAATTCAGAGAGTCCATAAGTTCGCAAAGTTCATACATTTAGTCTCTGAGGTGGGCGACGAATTCTGTTTGGCCGCCTCAAGGGTGGGTCGCGAGCCGCCGGTTCAGGAGCGGGCTGGACTGCGTCAAAGTCAGGGGGTTGCAGAGCGACAGGGAGCTCTGCATAGTCCGTGGCAGGGTCAGCAGGAGGGAGAGGCGACACGGGAAGATCACGTGGCGAGCGTGGAATGAGACGAAGGGCGTGTCGATTGCATCGCAGAATAGAGCCATCCAGTAGATGAACCAGGAACGAACAGAGGGCCACCTGCTGAAGGACAACAGCGGTTGCAGACCAGCCTCCATCTGGAAGATGGAGCCAGAGCAGGGAGATCAGCTGCACGGGAGTCATGAGCCGCCTTGTGCTGTGCATGAGACAGCTGCATCCGGCGAAGGACCAGAAAGTGGTCGAGGTCTGGGACATGGATGGACAGCACCGTCGTCCTCAGGGTGCGACCCATGAGTAACTGGGCTGGCGACACGCCAGTGGACAGTGGGGCGGAACGATAGGCCAGCAGGGCAAGGTAGAAATCGGACCCAGCATCGGCAGCCTTGCATAGGAGCCGTTTGACTATAGGTACTCCCTTCTCCGCTTTGCCGTTGGATTGGGGTACAAAGGACTGGACGTCACATTGGCAAAATTGTACCGCCTGGCAAAGTTGGACAATTCCTGGCTGGCGAAGCAAGGGCCATTGTCCGACATAACCGTGAGCAGGGTGCCGTGTCGAGCAAATGTTTCTTTACATGCACGAATGACTGCAGACGGGGTGATGTCGTGCAACCGTATTACCTCCGGGTAATTCGAAAAGTAGTCCACGATCAGGACATAGTATCAACCCAGCGCGTGGAACAGGTCGATGCCCACCTTGGTCCATGGTGACGTGACCAACTCATGGGGCTGCAGGGTCTCACGTGGTTGGGCCGGCTGGAAGCGCTGACAAGTGGGGCAGTTGAGCACTGTGTTGGCTATGTCCTCATTAATGCCGGGCCAGTACACTGCCTCTCGGGCCCATCGGCGGCACTTTTCCACACCAAGGTGGCCCTCGTGTAGTTGTTCCAGGACAAGCTGGCGCATGCTATGCGGGATGACAATGCGGTCCAGTTTTAGAAGAACCCCGTCTACTACCGCCAGATCATCTCTGACATTATAGAGTTGAGGGCATTGGCCCTTGAGCCACCCGTCCGCTAGGTGGCGCATGACAAGCTGTAGCAAGGGGTCAGCCGCCGTCTCGCGGCGAATTTGGACGAGGCGTTCATCCGAGGCAGGTAGATTGGAGGCAGCGAATGCCACATGGGCATCAACCTGGCAGACAAATCCCGCTGGGTCACATGGAGTGTTGACTGCCCTGGAGAGAGCGTCAGCAATGATGAGGTCTTTGCCTGGGGTGTATACCAGCTGGAAGTCGTATAGCCGGAGCTTGAGAAGAATACGCTGAAGGGGAGGCGTCATGTCGTTCAAGTCTTTCTGTATTATATTGGCCAGCGGGCGATGGTCGATCTCGACGGTGAATTGAGGAAGTCCATAGACATAATCGTGAAACTTAACCACACCGGTCAAAAGGCCCAGGCACTCCTTTTCTATCATCGCGTAGCCCTGCTCTGTGGGGTCCATTGCACGTGACGCATATGCAACGGGGGCCCATAATGAGGCCTTATCACATTGAAGGAGCACTGCCCCAATGCCGGATTGACTGTCATCGGTCAAAATTTTGGTCTCCTTTGCTGGATCAAAGAAAGCTAAGACCGGGGCCATGGTCAGTTTTGTTTTGAGTTCTCTCCATTCGCGCTCAAGGGCAGGGATCCATTGGAAGTCTGTCGTCTTCCTGACCAGGTTCTTGCGAGCCGTGGTATGAGAGGTGAGGTTAGGGATGAATTTCCCTAAAAGATTGACCATGCCCAGAAATCGGAGGATGGCCTTCTTGTCCTCTGGTGTTTTCATAGCTGTGATGGCAGCTACCTTGTCCGCATCCGGCTGCACACCTAATTGGGAGATGTGGTCCCCGAGGAACTTGAGTTCTGTCTGACCAAAAGAGCATTTGGTCCTGTTGAGGCGGAGACCATGCTCTTGTATACGTCTGAATACGCACTGGAGTCGGCTAACATGCTCCTGCGGGGTGGTGGACGAAATGATTATGTCATCGACATAGACGTGAACACCTTCAATGCCTTCCATCATTTGTTCCTAATCCTATGGAACACTTCTGATGCAGATATGATCCCAAACGGCATCCTGTTGTAACAATATCTGCCAAAGTGGGTGTTAAATGTGCAAAGCTTCCTGCTGGATTTATCGAGCTGGATTTCCTTTTGAGGCGTCGAGTTTGGTGAAGAGCTTGGCCCGAGCCATCTCACATGTGAGCTCTTCGCGCTTGGGAATTGGATAGTGCTCCATCATGATATTGCGATTTAGATCCTTGGGATCAATGCAAATTCTCAATTCGCCGGAAGGCTTTTCTACACATACCCATGGAACTGACCCAGCCGGTCGGTTCCGTGACTTTGGAAATCACTCCTTGGTTCTGGAGGTCCTGCAGCTGCTGCTTGAGGTGGTCCATAAGGGGTGCTGGGACCCTGCGAGGTGCACCACAGGCGTGGCATTCGGGTTTAATAAAATCTTGTAGGTATACGGGAGAGTGCCCATGCCCTCGAAGACGTTGTGGCACTGGTTGATAATGGCGTCGAGCTGCGCCCTGAAGTCGGTGTCCTGAAAGGCAGATGCGTCAACAGGAGAGAGAGAGTGAACTCTCTGAACTAGGTTCAACAGCTTGCATGCCTGCGCACCAAGCAGGGAGACTTTTGAGGAGCCCACGATTTCAAAGGGAAGGATGGCTTTGCATGACCTGTGCGTCACTTCAAGTTGGCATGAGCAGCTGGCAGCAATGGCATTGCCATTATAATCTAATAGCTGGCAGGCTGATGGGAGGATGGCTGGTTTGACACGAAGGCTTTGGAGGTCAGACCGCGCAATGAGATTGGCGGAATCGTATTTGGGACCGGTTGACCGTAAGGGTGGCACACCACTCATCGTCTGGATCGATGCTGTATACTGATAGAGGCTGGATTCTTTGCTTCGGGGACACCCTGTTTTTTGTAACGATACCGACTCGAAAAGGCGCCTTCGGGTCCTCGGTGTCAATATCGGGTAGCAGGTCCGAATCGGACTCGGTGACCGTGGGTTGAATGGCCCGGACATTCCTGCGAGGCTGGCCGGAGCGATACGAGTTGGCAGGCTGAGCTGATCTGCATAAAGCAGCATAGTGGCCAAGTTTGCCACATCTCAGGCATCGTCGGGATTTGGCAGGGCATTGCCGCTTTAAGTGGACGGAGCCACAGTTGCCGCACGTTGTAGCATCAGTACGCTCGCTGCGCCACCGCGCCTGCGCAGTACGTTCGCCGACGTCGTCGTCCCTTCGTTCGGTGCGCACAAGCGCGGGAGTCTGCGAAAAGCGCGCAAAATGGCCGCCCTCATCCAGGCTGAGGCCCTGAAGTTGCTCGATTGCTTGGACACGTTCTGCCTCATGGGGACCTTGCCGCGCCCTTTCAGCCGCTTGGATGTGGGAATACCGACTAGTGGCGTGTTCGTGTAGCACACAGGTCTCTGGCAATCGCTAGGGTGAGCTGCTTTACCTTGAGGAGCTGCTAGCGTAGGGGGTCCGACTGAACACCGGAAACGATCTGGTCGCGATCTGGTGGACCCGTAATTACAGCACTGCGCAAGGATGCGGAGGTGGGTGAGAAAGGACTGAAAAGGTTCATCCTTACCCTGCAACCGCTGTTAGAATACATACCGCTCGAAACTTTCATTCACCTCTATGCTGCAGTGAGTGTCAAACTTGAGGAGGACCGTCTTGAATTTTGATTCATCTTCATCATCAGCAAAGGTGAGAGAATTGAAAATGTGGATGGCATGTTCCCCGGCCATGTTTAGGAAGAGAGCGATTTTCCTGGTGTCTGAGGCAGCGTCCCGGTCTGTGGCTTCAAGGTAGAGCTGGAAGTGTTGTTTGAATATCTTCCAGTTGGCCCCTAGGTTACCGGTGATGCGGAGCGGCGGCGGCAGACAGACGCTGTCCATTTTGCAGGATGACTGTATGCTGGTGGAAGGCAGATCACTTGCAGGTAGGTCTAAGAAGTTCTAATATCCCTCAACTACTGGTACTATGATGTGTTGGGTGCTCTGGATCTGTGGAACACATACAGGCCACCAAAACTTAAAACACTATTTTATTAAGTTAGAAACTGTTGAACATCCTTTCACTGTGGGTTAACACGATGTTAGATGAAACTAAAGACCTATGCCTGTCCTAACCAGTCTATGCACCCAACACATGGTGAAGATCTGTGCTGTAAGCTGTAAGCCCTGTCCTTGTAGGAGGCTGTATCCCGAATGAGCGGGAACTCTGATGCCCTCTGGCACAGGTTAGCACAGCCAGGTTGGCACAGCCAGGGCCAACCTGGGAGTCTCAACTTGGGCATGCCCTACTACCCTCCTGGGACAATATTTACCTCTGCATCCGTCGAGGGATCCCCTCGACAATCTCACACCTGGCCCAACCCATTGTGAACCTCGGCGACATGACATCACGTCAGCTAGGTTTGAAGATCTCGCAAAGGGGCATCATGTGGCAGGGAGCCACTAATAGCATTTAAATGCGATTAAATTTATTCAGATGAGGTTCACGCTCTTTGTGGGCACGAATCACATGACGCCGACAGCGAGGGGAAGGGAAAATTGGGAAATTCGATCCTGAGAATCGTGTTTCCTCATTCTCGCAAGATTTTCTGCTTGTGCCACTGATCCAGTGGGCGGTCAGGGTGGCCTCAAGGTTTCACCCGTAGTGTTTTACAGCAGAGAAAGAGGCCCTTTGGCCCATCGCGTCTGTGTCGGCCATCAAGCACCTATCTATTCTAATCCCATTTTCCAGTACTTGGCCTGTAGCCTCGTATGCTGTGGTGTTTCAAGTGCTCATCTAAATGAGGGTTGCCGCCTCTACCACCCTTTCAGGCAGTGAGTTCCAGATTCTCACCACCCTCTGGGTGAAAACGTTTTTTTCTCAAATCCCCTCTAAATCTCCTGTCCCTTACCTTAAATCAATGGCCCCCATTAGTTACAGGTTGACATCCTCAAAATGCCCCTCTTTTCCCAACGCTCTGATTTCTATTAGTTAGCTTTATAAACATATGGACAGGGCAGAATTTTTCCAGAGTGTCAGGCTCTGACTGAAACCCAGCATGCACCTCTCCAGATACACAGCTGAGTTTTCTCAACAGATTTTCAACTACCCTGAGAAACATAAATCTGGGTGAGTAGTTTATACTAATAATCTTTATTGTCACAAGGAGGCTTACATTAACACTGCAATGAAGTTACTGTGAAAATCCCCTCCTCGCCACATTCCGACGCCTGTTCGAGTACACAGAGGGAGAATTCAGAATGCCCAAATTACCTAACAAACACGTCTTTCAGGAATTGTGGGAGGAACCCGGAGCACCCAGAGGAAACCCACGCAGACACAGGGAGAACTTGCAGACTCCGCACTGACAGCAACCCAAGCCGGGAATCGAACCTGTGACCCTGGCGCTGTGAAGCAACAGTGCTAACCACTGTGCTACCGTGCCATCCACGCCGTCAGCCTGGAGGGGCTGGGACTGGTAACGCTGGCAGAGGGTGCCCCGATAAGCAATAAAATCAAACCCCTTCCACAAACCCTCCCACAAGCATCGGGGTGACCACCTCCTCCACCACCCACCAAGATATCAGGGGCTGTTCCCCTCACGCAAAGACACAAGTACTGAGGGGTCTCTTCTCCCTCCTATCACCACCACTGTGACAGTTTCACAAGCCCTCTCCCCTCACAGGCAAGTCCCCCTTTCACTGACAAGTCTCCCCCCCCCCCTCCACTGGCAAGTTTCCTCCCCACTTCATTGGCTCATCTCCCTCCCATCACTGAAAAGCCTCACCCCCCCTTCACTTTAAAGGCATGGGCCATATCCCCAAACCCCCTTCACCAAACATAATGGGACCCCCACCCAAATGTGGTTCCCAGAGGGCCCACCCCAGCACTGCCCGCTGCCACAGATTGGCACTGCCAGGTTGAAAGTGCCGGAGGCAGTGCAATTGCACTGCACGGACATGTCCCTGTCCCCCTGGGGGCTATTCTTACCTTGGCGTCACCAGCGGGATACTCTGGACTGAATCCCGTTCCTTTGAAACTGTTCTAAACCTAGGGCGGGATTCTCCGACCTCCCGCTGGGGTGAGAGAGGTTTGACTGAGATGTTCAAAATCATGAGGGGAATTGACAGAGTAGATAGGGAGGAACTGTTCCCTTTGGGACAGCACGGTAGCACTGTGGTTAGCGTAGTTGTTTCACAGCTCCAGGGTCCCAGGTTCGCTCCCTGACTTGAGTCAATGTCTGTGTGGAGTCTGCACGTTCTCCTTGTGTCTGTGTGGGTTTCCTCCCTGATGCACGATCAATGACCACTAAAGCGAGATTGTAGTCCAACTGAAGGCTTTAATAAGCTAGATGTTTCCCCTAGCAGCTCAGGTACAGAATGAAGGCTGCTGGGGCGGCACGGGCTCTTATACCCCACCCAGCAGGGTGGAGTTACCATACATCCTAACCAATAGGAAGCATACAGTTTCCACCAATGGTGCTCCAGCCTATCACGTACCGTAATCCCTCTAATACCACATTCACCCCCTGTTAAAAAAAGTCCGGCGGTGGTGGTGTCCTGATATTACAAACATGGCAACGTGGTACAATTAGTTATGGAGGTACTGTAATACCTCCATACAGCGTTTTGTAACTATTTACAATTCTGATAGCTATTACAATTGGTCATTTAAATTTACAGTTTACAGTTTAAAATGAAGCAATCAGTCGATCGGGTGCCCTGGTCGTCCTCTGTGACCGTCGGAGCTTCGGTGGTAACTCCAGTAGAGGCTCGGGCGTCTGTGACTCGACTCCGGGAGCGTGGCTTCGATCTCCATGGCAGCTTCGGCACCCCTAGACGGCGCAGGTGGGGAAAACGGTTGACTTAAGGAAGGAAGCGCCTGCGGGGTGCGTCGGTGGATGGGGGGGCCTAGACGGGGTCGGCGGGAAGACCGATCCTCCTGTAAGGTGCACTGGTGGGATGGAAGGTGGGACTGGTGGTTGGGTTGTGCGTGGGGCTCCAGCGGGTGCCAGGTCCCGTAGGGAGACCGTATCTTGTCGGCTGTCGGGCTACGCCACGTAGGCGTACTGGGGGTTAGCATGGAGCAGATGGACCCTCTCGACCAACGGGTCCGACTTGTGCGCCCGCACATGTTTTCGGAGCAGGATGGGTCCGGGTGCTGCAAGCCAGGTTGGGAGCGAGGTCCCAGAGGAGGACTTCCTGGGGAAGACAAGGAGACATTCGTGAGGTGTCTGGTTGGTGGTGGTACACAGCAGTGACCGGATGGAGTGGAGGGCATCCGGGAGGACTTCCTGCCAGCGGGAGACTGGGAGGTTCCTGGACCGTAGGGCCAGTCGGACGGTCTTCCAAACCATTCCGTTCTCCCTCTCTATCTGTCCATTACCCCGGGGTTGTAACTGGTCGTCCTGCTCGAGGCGATGCCCTTGCTGAGCAGGAATTGATGCAGTTCGTTGCTTATAAAGGAGGACCCCCTATCGCTGTGTATGTAAGCGGGGAACCTGAACAGTGCAAAGATGCTATGGAGGGCCTTGATGACAGTGGTTGCGGTCATGTCGGGGCAGGGGATGGCGAATGGGAACCTGGAGTACTCATCAATCACGTTCAGGAAGGACGTGTTGTGGTCGGTGGAGGGAGGGGGCCTTTGAAGTCCATGCTGAGGCGTTCAAAGGGACGGGAAGCCATCATCAGGTGCACTTTCTCTGGCCGGTAGAAGTGCAGTTTGCACTCCGCGCAGACTTAGCAGTCCCTGGTGGCGGTCCTGATCTCCTCGATGGAGTAGGGCAGGTTGTGGGTCTTGACAAAATGGAAAAAGCGAGTGCCCCCCGGGTGGCAGAGGTCCTCATGGAGGGTTCGGAGGCGGTCCACTTGTGCGGAGGCACATGTGCCGCGGGACAGGGCGTCAGGAGGCTTGTTTAGCTTCCCGGGACGATACAAGATCTCGTAGTTGTAAGCGGAGAGTTCGATCCTCCACCGCAAGATCGTGACGTTTTTTATCTTGCCCCGCTGCGCATTATCAAACATGAAAGCAACCGACCGTTGGTCAGTGAGGAGAGTGAATCTCCTGCTGGTCAGGTAATGCCTCCAATGTTGCACAGCTTCTACTGGGCATCCTTTTCGACTGAGGAGTTCGGAAGCATGGAGGGTACGTGAGAAGAAGGCCATTGGTCTGCCCGCTTGGTTGAGGGTGGCCGCCAGAGCTACGTCAGACGCATCGCTCTCGACCTGGAAGGGGAGGGACTCATCGATGGCATGCATCATGGCCTTTGCAATGTCTGCTTTGATGCGGCTGAAGGCCTGGAGGGCCTCTATCGACAGGAGAAAAGCTGTAGATTGGATCAGGGGACGTGCCTTGTCCGCATAGTTGGGGACCCACTGGGCGTAGTAACTGAAAAACCCTAGGCAGCGCTTCAGGGCCTTGGAGCAGTGAGAGAGGTGGAACTCCATAAGGGGGCGCATGCGTTCAGGGTCGGGGCCTATAACTCCATTTCGCACTACGTAGCCGAGGATGGCTAGGCGGTCGGTGCTAAACACGCATTTATCCTTGTTGTATGTAAGGTTAAGGATTTTTGCGGTCTGGAGGAATTTTTGGAGGTTGGTGTCGTGGTCCTGCTGGTCGTGGCCACAGATGGTGACATTATCGAGATACGGGAAACCCACGCACACACGGGGAGGATGTGCAGACTCCGCACAGACAGTGACCCAAGCCGGAATCGAACCTGGGACCCTGGAGCTGTGAAGCAATTGTGCTATCCACAATGCTACCGTGCTGCCCCAAGGGGAGAGGATACGCGTCCAGCTGTGTAAACCTGTTGATGGTCTGACTGTAGTCGATGACCATCCTGTGCTTCTCCCCGGTCTTTATCACCACTACTTGAGCTCTCCAGGGGCTGTTACTGGCTTCAATTACCCCTTCCCTCAGTAGCCTTTGGACCTCTGACTTAATGAAGATCCGGTCCTGGGCACTGTACCGTCTGCTCCTGGTGGCGACGGGTTTGCAATCCGGGTTGAGGTTCGCAAACAGGGAAGGCGGGTCGACCTTAAGGGTCGCGAGGCCGCAGACAGTAAGGGGGGGTATAGGGCCGCCGAATTTGAAGGTTAGACTTTGGAGGTTACACTGGAAGTCTAAACCCAGGAGTGTAGCCATGCAGAGGTGGGGAAGGACGTAGAGGCGGACATTTTTGAACTCCTTTCCCTGGACTGTGAGGTTTGCTACACAAAACCCCTTTATCTCCACTGAGTGTGACCCGGAGGCCAGGGAGATTTTTTGGTTAATGGGGTGGATGAGGAGAGAACAGCGCCTTACCGTGTTAGGGTGTATGAAGCTCTCCGTGCTCCCAGAGTCGATTAGGCAGGACGTCTCGTGCCCGTTGATGAATACGGTCGTTGTAGCAGTTGAGAGTGTTCGAGGCCGGGACTGATCCAGAGTCACCGAGGCCAATCGCAGCAGTTGAGAGTTCTCTTCGGGCAGTGCGTGGTCAGCCAAGCTGAGGTCCTGGGGGTTCATCCAAGATGGCGGCTCCCATTGGTCGCACATGGCTGGAGGTGCACAAAATGGCGGCGCCCATCCCTCCAACATGGCGTCCACGGAACATGATGGCAGTGCCCGGGGTCCGCACGTGGCCCTGGAATAGGAAGATGGCGGCGACCGCTGGCCGCACGGGGACCATGGAGAAGTTTGTGGTTGCGGTCCGCATTCGCCGCCGGAGACCGCAGCAACCGCACGGGCCTGACATACCCCCACGAAATGGCCCTTTTTGCCGCATCCCTTGCAGGTGGATGCACGGGCCGGGCAGTGCTGGCGGGGGTGCTTGGCCTGCCCGCAAAAGTAGCAGCGGGGCCCCCCGGGTTTGCCAGGCTCTGTAACCATTCTGTGATTCATGGTGACCCTGTCAGGTTGCTGGGAAATCCAGGAGTCAGTGCTAAGTGACTTCCTATGTGGTTTCTCAACAATCTCAACTACTTTGAAATGATTACCAAGCAGACCCTTGGTCTGGGGGTGTGGGGGGGGGGGGGTGGTGGTGGGGGGTATTGCGGTTCAGTTGTAACCTGTCCGGGGGAAATCCACAAGAGGATGGGGTCCTTTTCTGCAACTCCCTCAGCCTACAATCTCCTGAACCTACCTCCAAGGCTCAGAAACTGTTGCCCTTTTTATCAACCGATGCTTTGTATTACTTGGAGTGGTTGAGCCTTCCATTAAAGTAAGAAAAGGGTTCATTTTCTAACACCCCTCACATGCTGAATGATAATCGCTTATTGTCACAAATAGTTCAATGAAGTTACTGTGAAAAGCCCCTAGTCGCCACATTCCAGCGTCTGTTCGGGGAGGCCGGTACAGGAATTGAAGCCGTGCTGCTGGCCTTGTTCTGCATTACAAGCCAGCTGTTTAGCCCACTGTGCTAAACCAGCCCCTAAAAAAATTAACAAAATAATTCATCAATAAACCGAATGTTCCTTAAAAAGTCCAGTTGTCTTCGATGGACTTCATACTTTCAATTCATCAGCCTTAACTGACATTTCTGTAGCACTTGTCACGTAATGTTCTATGTTCTAAGGAGTCTGACAAATTGTGAACATTTTCCTAAACAGAGAAAAAACTGAGCTGAGAAAATGTTCAGAGAAGTCAGTGAAGAGTAGGGTTTTGAGGAGTGTTTTGAAGAAAAGGAGGGAGTTGGAAAAACTGAAGAAGTTGAGTGAGGCCTCCAGAGGGTAAGGAACAAATTGTGCGAAATAAGCTATTGATGATAAAATGGAGATGGTGGAAAACAATTGCTGACCCAGTCATGGGAAGGTAAGCACATTTGGGATTGTGCATAGTAAGGTATCAGCAACCGCAGAAGAATCATCCAACAAAAAAATCTACAATTTGAAATTAAGAGGTGAAATATTTTGTACTTCATGTTTATTCCCTGTTAATTCCCTTGTTTCCCACTTTTATTTTTGATGCATAGATGATTTCTGGACATGTGGCTTTGAGGCAGCATGCCATTTTAATTCAAGCAGGAGAAAGCAGTGACTTGTGCCTTTAATTCAAATGGAAGGATCCAGAAGGCTATGCTGATTTAAATTGGGGACTGGCACCAATGACAGAGATTGACTGGGGCTTGGTTTGATTGATTTGGGGGTGGGGGGGGGTGGGGGGGGGGCAATAAATTGGCCCAAAAGGTGCTGCTCTGCCTGGTAACTGGTGATGAAGGGATATTTTCTCACCGGAATGTTTCGCAGAGCCATGAGGTTCCATTTTTCGTTTCACTTTTGATTCTGGCAGCATGGAGGTAAAAGATCCAGCTGAATCCTCATCAAAAAGCTGTTGCTCAGCCTCTGCAAAAAAGATCCAGGGAAATCTCTCGAATAATCCTGTGGGTGTTGGATTCCTGAAAACAGGGCCTGAGGCCAGGCCACAAACTGAAAGTAAAGTCTGATCAAACTGGGTCTCTGTCTCTCCAGTAAAATTGTGAGTGCAGGCTGCAAAACAAGGAGCGTGATCTACATGCTTACCGTGGAGAAAGCCTGCAAGGAACCATCATCCAATGCAAAGACTCTTTTTCATTTACGTTTCTTTTCCCTTTTCCACCCTCCTACATGTGATTGCTTTGTGTTCCTGGTAGTAGAGGATGGGGAGGCAAGTTATGTAGGAGTTTACTTAAATATTATGTAGGGGATAGGTATTAATATTTAACCAACTGTATCTACTACGTCTTTTACCACTATTCTTGATATAAATAAACTGTAATTGTGTTTCAACTTACAAACCTGGTGACTGTAATTATTGGACAGCCAAGGGCCAAAGACCTCAACAATTCTTATAAGAATTATTGGTTAATTCATTTGTATTGTGACCCCGGGGCACACAGGGTTGGAATTGACCGCACACTAGCCCAGGGTGTCGTAACATAGTTCAATTCTGCATTTTCACAAGTGTTTAAGATCTACTGTCAATGGCAATACATTTATCGGTTAGAAACTTTAAAAAAGTTATCGGGTTTTATCTTGCCCCATCCACAGTTTTTTAAGCTAGAAATATCGCTGAAATGCTTATATACACTGACACCCTAATTTCCCCTTGTTGCCAATAATTATGCCATGATGCTCAGCTATTCACTCACCCACCCCACTCACCTACCACCTTACTCAACTGCCACCCTAAACAGCTGCTGCCCTTCCCACCTACCACCTTACCCACCTATCACCCTACCCACCTGCCACCCCACACAACTGTCGCTCTACCCACCAATCACCCTGCCCACCTACCTCTCTACACAGCTGCTGTCCTACCCACCTATTACTCCACCCACCTACCCCCTTCCCAACTGCCACCCAACACACCTACCACCTCACCCACCTTCCACCCTACCCACTTACCAACTTACATAACTATACACTCACCCATTTACTCACTCACTAACATACTGAGAAGCTTGTGGACCTTTAAACACGAATAAGGCAGCCCGTGCCACAAAAAGGCTTCTGCAGATTCCCTTTTCTGCTCTTTGTGAGGATTTGTGTGCTGAGGTAGTTCTTCCTCATCGTGGATCGAAAGTTGAAGTCTTTTCATCTCGTAGGTAAATGGGCAGCTTTCTGTCTGATCAATGTCGAACACAGGGTTCCGACTCAGGATGGAAGTTATTGGCCAATGTTTATTTCAATTCATCGGAACATCACTTCCCTTCCTTATCTTTTTATACTACTCACCTTTTTTCACCTTTTCAATTGATGTACTTTTAGTTTATTCTGTCAGTCCTTATCTCTGACTTCCTAATGTAATATAAATAATGGGTGTCCTTTTTTTTCTGTCCATAGTTTCCCACAGCATAAGGTCCTGGTCTGTAAAAGGCAATATAGAAATGTAAAAGCTCACAATGTAATGATGAAGGTGGAGCCTCTGTTAAGGCCCTACGATCAACATTCACTTAGTAAGAAGAGTCATGGTCATATGCCCTCTTAATTTTACCCCAAGTGCTACTAAAATAATCATTGACACATTTCTTTCTGACTGTAAGGCAATAGAGCCTGATGAAAATTATCTGGTTCATGGCAGTATGTCCCTATTAAAGTGGCTCCGGAGAGCACTAACTGTCGAGGCAGTGATGGGTTACCACTCTGTACAGCAGCAGTTATTCTGTTGTTGGCCTGTTTATTTAAATGTTGTTTCACAAACTAATAGGCAGGTAGGCTCAATATAAAGTACAATTCATACTCGGTGCTATTCTTTCCGGCAACATCTGTTCATGAGTCAGTGTTATTATGCTGCCTGAGCTCCACTTGGGAAACCAAGAACCATTATGCAAAGCTTAGTTAAATATTTCTACCAGTTGTGTCATGTAAAGTTGATACAAAAGCTATTGTGTCCTTTGTGCCTATTTTAAACATGGAAGTTTCTGATGGTTTCAAAGGGTATTTGGCATTAGATATGCAGTGGGAGCCAATGGTTCACTGAGCCAAGTACTCTCTGCAATTGTTATTCTGTCACAAATTAGTACACATTGATGGGGCTTTGGGGATATCACGGGTGCAATTGGTGATTAAGTGGAGGAATAAATATCTACAATGACCTTCAAGGAGCTGTAAGAGCTGAATTTACATCTTGCTGCAAAGTCAGCGTTGTATCATTGGCCTGGTACCATTTAACTTTCTGAGGTGATATTTTCATGTTGCCTGACCAGGTTTAGGAAGTGCACTGGAAGGTGCAACATATCTGACTGGAAAAGTTCACGGGAGGTGACTATTTAAAAGCTAAGTGATTCATGGCAGTGGGGGGGCGGGGGGGGGGGGGGGTGGATTCCTGCCTTCAGAATTGCTGAATATAATTTTTTGAGCATGCGCTTTTCCCAAAGGCTCTATGGGAAGGATGGGAAGGTCTTGAATGGGTTCGAAGTGGCAGACCAAAAGTGAAAATGAATGTAAAGTCACAGTCAAAATGGAGCAAGAAGTAGTACAGCACAACATCTAATTTCCTGCTTGATGGCTGCTTAGGATAGGTGCAGCGGACATTTCCCCTCTTTCGCCAGCAAGAGAAGTGTCCCCACAAGCTGGCATAAAATAGGATTCATGGCCCAGATATAATGACAGAAAAATTATCACTGCTCCCAATCCTTATGCTTTGAAACAGACAGCAATTTCTGGAGTTTGCACATGCCTAGTTAAAAAATAAATCCAAAAGTTGGTGACAGTGATTCTATGTTTCTCCAGAGGGTACTTAGAGGAAAGTCCCCAGAGACTTAAATCAATTGAAAATGTACGAATTGCTAAGAACTTTCATTCCTATGCCCTTAAATCAGGATTCTCCGCCCCCGCATTTGGCAGGCGGGAAAGCCGATGAGGTAGAGAATCCAACGGCATTCCCCCAACGGCTTCTATGCTGGTGGAATTTCCCATTCAGATTGTCCCCACCTCCCTCCAATGATATAATAAGCATCACGCCATGTAAGGTCAGGAACTCCATTACCATACATTTAAATATCATCAACAACCTTCCCCGCTGTATTATCCCCCTACATTAGGATTTCCCCTGGCTGGGTTTACAATTGGGACCTGGCAAAGTGAACACGGCGGGGTTGTACAGGAATGTACAGCCTCCAGGGGGAAGAGCATCATGCCCGGGCAGTGCCTAGGCAATTCCGCCAGCACTGCCCCAAGGGCACTGCTGGGTGAAGTGCTGGGTGGGGCTCCTGTTGGGGAGGTCGCTGGGGGAGGAGGGGCTACCTCGGGGAGGGGGCGTTTCATGTAAATGGCAGGGGGAGGTTCCTTTTTTATCCTAATTTTTCTCTTGAAAGCCGAGGTTCCTGAAGGGTGGGCTGATTCAGAGGTGTGGCGTCGTGGGAGTCGCCTCCAGGATTTTGTTTGACCAAGTTTCAAAAAATATGGCTGAAAAAGCCGGCAGTGGAGCTGGCAGGTTACATCCCACTTTTCCTGCTTGAGTTGGCACCTAGTCAAAAAAAGATAAAATTCTGCCCATCATCTCACTGTAAAAACTTTGTAATAGCTACACAATTATGACAAAAAATATTCCAGACATTTTTAAATTATTTTAAACGTTTGTTTTCATCTTCGATCAAATCTCATGTATGTCCACAAATTATTTGTCATTATCTGTAAATTTGAACTAAAAGTGAAGGGTGATCAGTCCATTTTACTTCCTGGTTTTCTGTCTGTGAGAATACTTCAAAGCATTTGGCTAGTTTCCCTGCTTGATGACTCTGCTGCTGCTGGAAATCCCCTTGACAAGATGCCCATTAAAACTTACAACAGGAAGGGGAGATTCATGCCTCAATGTTCGTTAGGCTTTGTGGGCATCTTTCTTCGAGGTCATCAACAGGCACTGCCATTTCACTGCCACTTGAAATCCAGGCCAATGCTTTGCACTGAGTGCAAGACTCTAATAGAGGAGGAGGAAGATCTTGATGAAACTGGCACCACTGAATGCAGTCCCCATAGTGCAGCTTAAAATGAAGACTCCAGCATAACACTATCCTTATTAGCAATGACTGTCCCAGTTGAACAATCAGTTGCGCTCACCATTAGTACCGCAATATGGGTAGTTTTCACCAGTAATCTTTGATTACTTGGTCTATGAATGAATGAGTAACTTCATCCTCTTTTTTTATTAGGAAGAAAGTAGGCAATAAATGAGTGCTATACCATGCTTCCAAAGTTGCTGGCTCTTGTCGCACTATTGCTGCCAGTTAAGAATAAAGCTGCTTATCATTTGATGCTAAAATCTTACATTGTTAAAGAAAATTTATGTATTTGATCATAATTGATACAAAGGATAATTGGCTTGACTTTGGAACACTAACCAATTATCTTCCAGAAATGTTTGTGAAGAAGCCTCAATGTTTTATGATTGCTGCGATAAGTCCCTGACATGGGGGAATAGACTCCTAATTAGTGTGGCAGTCAAGGTTGATTGGGGCTACAAATGGAAACAGCATGAATTGTTAGAAATGTACACTCTGAAAAATGTGGTTCACAGTGGTCAAACTACTAGTGCCCTTCTATTTCACAATTACTTGTCCATGCATGCTCTGTGCTACAACAAGAATTATAAAAATGTTTAAGACATGCATTTTTGCTAAAACCCATTACAATTTATATTACATTCTGTTGTGTTCTAGTTGTCCATTCTCTTTCCAAACATACTGAACCAATTATGTTGATTTTTGAAAACCTTTAGTAAACACACGAGCTTGCCAACAAACATATTATTAGTTATTTCTGTGCTATTTGCAGGAAGCAGTATGTAATGTATAAATGATATTTGTTTAAATGTGAAATAATTTTTAGCATATCTGAATTGAGAAATATGAGGTTTTGTGGAGTACATAATTAAAATACATAATAGATTCAGCAAATGAGTGAAAACGTAATGCATGCAGGAATCTGTCTAGACACTGTCTACCTCGCTAATTGTAGAAGCTTGTGAAGCTTAGAAATAAACCAGCATCAGATTTATATACAAAAATAACAAATCAATGAATCTCATTAAATTTTATATAGCAATTGGACCCACAATTGAATTTTAAATGATGACTTAAGATTTGATATCTTGAGGACTTCATGATTTGAATATATTTACATTCTTACGCTCAGTTAAAATAAAATAAAATCTCCCCCTTCTCAAGAAGCAGGAAATTAAGAAACAAAAGCTGAGCGTGTAAATAATGTGTGATTCAACCCAATGGATGATCTGCAGGCTGCAGGCTGATCCCACTGAGGAGGTATGTGGAAAACCATGGACTGTGCCCACACAATTTTCCAAGATAATCTCCCCTGTGAGCAATTCTTCCCACTGGGAATGTCAGATTGTGGGATCACCCCTGTGGAGAATACTCAGTATTTCATCAGGAAATATAATGGTTACATGTACCAGTCCCTAAGGCTGATACCACAGGAGCCAGGCAGGTGCTGTGTCAGCAGACATTTAGCTAAGATTCATAACCGGCTTTGTATTACTTTTCCAACTAGCAGGATTTGCCAGCAAACCTTTTAGATTGGTCTAACCGGATATTTGAGAGAGGGAGACAAAGCCTCATTTAAATATTGTATTACATTTTACTAAGATCATTGTTTACTTAAACCAGGATTGGGCTGGACAATAATTTGCTTTTCCAGAATGGGTCTCAGGGAAGCTACATAAGCATTGATCTTCAAAAGGGTCCGAGACGTTCAGATCAGTTTTTTACGACATTTTTATTAAAGGCTTCTATAAAGGCTCAAAATGGATTTAGAACAATTAGCAGCCTTTGGGAAGAGGTGTGCAATAAAAGGAAATAAGAAAAGCCCAATGGGTGGAAAGGTATGACATTGAATCTGTGGACAAGTGATAGAGCAATACAATATTTGATCCCTTTACCACCCTGCCCTATCCACATCTTCACTACTTATTGCTTGCAAAAGTAAATTCTAATAGAAAATGATGGACTTTATTACAAAGCAGGTGAGAGCAGGGCACTTGGAAAATTTCAATGCAATCAAGCAGAGTCAGAATGATTTTGTGAAAAGGAAATCATGTTTGACTAATTTATTAGACCTGTTTGAAGAAGTAACAAGTAATGTGGATAATGGGGAACCTGTAGATGTGGTGTACCTGGATTTCCAAGAGACATCTGACAAGGTGCCACATCAAAGGTTATTACACAAAATAAGAGCTCATGGTGTAGGGGGTACCCTTTCAGCATGGATTGAGGATTGATTAGCTAACAGGAAATCACATAAATTGTTCATTTTGGGGCTGGCAAGGTATGATGAGTGGAGTACCACAGGGACCAGTGCTAGGGCCTCAACTATTTACAATCAATATGAATGAATTAAATGAGGGGTGCAAAGGCATGGCAACTAAATTTGCATGTGACACAAAGATATATAGAACATACAGTGCAGAAGGAGGCCATTCGATCCATCGAGTCTGCACCGACCCTCTTTAAGTCTTCGCTTCCACCCTATCCCCGTAACCTAATAACCCCTCCAACCTTTTTTGGACAGTAAGGGCAATTTAGCATGTCCAATCCACCTAACCTGCACATCTTTGGATTGTGGGAGGAAACCAGAGCACCCGGAGGGAACCCACGCAGACACCGGGAGAACATGCAGACTCCGTATAGACAGTGACCCAGCGGGGAATCAAACCTGGGACTCTGGCGCTGTGAGGCCACAGTGCTAACCACTGTGCTACCGTGCTGCCCATATGTCGGAAAGTATGCTGTGAAGGGAACATAAGGAGGTGACAGATAGACACAGGGTGCAATTTAACTAAATGGGTTCAAAGTCCCATAGCGAGTGCGTTTAGCCGCGGGTTTCCCTGCGCTCACAGCGCCGAGAAACACAATGCTATCAAATGTCACTCAGGTTAGGTACGAGGCCTCGGGAGAAACGTGCGATTGAGGCCACTCATTGCCCTTTTTCTGCACTGAGGAGCTCCACTCACCGGAACTCCTCAGTGTAGCGAGAGATCAGGACACCATTTAAAATTGGAAGTGCCAATCTGGAATCCACCAGCTGGCAGTGCCACCTGGGCATCTTGGCAGTGCCAGGTTGGTGCCCATATGGCACTGCCATGCTGCATTCTAGCAGTCCCAGGGTGGCCAGGTGGCACTAGCATTGCCAGGGTACCACCCTGCCCAAATGGCATGCACCTGGAGATCTCCGAGCCCCAGGAAACCCCCACGAGTGCCATTCCATCTGGTGCCCGTTTGTGGAGACCAGTATTGAATGGCCCTTGCCCGAGGTCTCTTGACGTGAAGGGGATAGATCCCAATTCCTCTGGTGCCTCAGTGTATAGAGTGAGACTAGCTGTCTCGCTCTAATGTGAAGATTTGCCAAAAGGACACCCCGCCCACAATGGGCGGGATTCACATCGCAGCGTCTCGCAAGATCGCATTAGATTTCACGAGGAGTTGGCAACTGAGTAGATCCTGGGAGCAAGGCCTCTCAGCTTCTATTGACCATGTTGCGCTGTGGCACACTGTCTTTCAGACGCAGCGTCGTTGTTCAATCGTGAGTATAGATAGACTATGTGTGGTCAAAAATCTGGCAGATGGGATTTAATGTGGGAAAATGTGAACTTGTTCACTTTGGCATATTACAGTAATTAACCCTGCAGTACAGAGAGATCCAGGTGACCTATCATGTGAATCACAAAAAGTTAGTATGTAGGTACAGGGAGCAAATAGCAACGCAAATGGGATGTTATTTACTGCAAGGAGAATGGAATATAGGGATGTTTTGCTACAGTTGCACATGGCATTGGTGAGACTGCATGTGGGGTACTGTCTACAGTTTTGGTCCCCTTATTTAAGATATAGGGTGGGATCCTCCATCCCGCCGCACTCATTTTCTGGTGCGGCGTGCCACCATCGGAAGCGGATCCCCGCAGCCGGCCAATGGGGTTTCCCATCGTGGGCACCCCCATGCCATTTAGCACGGTAGCATTGTGGATAGCACAATTGCTTCACAGCTCCAGGGTCTCAGGTTCGATTCCGGCTTGGGTCACTGTCTGTGCGGAGTCTGCACATCCTCCCCGTGTGTGCGTGGGTTTCCTCCGGGTGCTCCGGTTTCCTCCCACAGTCCAAAGATGTGCAGCTGGGTGGATTGGCCATAATAAATTGCCCTTAGTGTCCAAAATTGCCCTTCGTGTTGGGTGGGGTTACTGGGTTATGGGGATAGGGTGGAGATGTTGACGTTGGGTAGGGTGCTCTTTCCAAGAGCCGGTGCAGACTCGATGGGCCGAATGGCCTCCTTCTGCACTGTAAATTCTATGATCTATGATCTATGATTGGGAAATCCGCGGGAGTGAGTGCGCTGTCAGCAATATGGAGGATCCCGCCAATGGAGAATCCAGCCCATGATGTAATTGTAGTAGAAACAGTCCAGAGAGCAGTGGGAGGAGCGGGTCAGGCCGGGCGCGGCGGGAGGAGAGCGGGCTGTTTACTCCGATCTAAGGGGATTTGGACGAGGGAATCAGGGGGTCCGAGGAAGTTAAATTTAACAGATATATCGGGACCGGGTGATTTTTTTTTTTGCAGAGAGGCGGTGGGTTTATTTTTCGGGGGGGGGGTGGCCGTGGGCGGCGGCGGAGACTTTTTTCCAGGGTATGTCAAGCGACGGGGAGGAGGTTCAGTTCGGGTGCCAGCTGAGGTGGTGGAGTCAGAGTCATTTACGACATTTAAGTGTCTCGTGGACAGGCACATGTATAGCAGTAAATTGAAGGGGTTAGATTAGGATAAGTGGTCAGTAAAACATCCTTGGCCGAAGGGCCTGTACTGTGCCGTATTGTTCTATGTTCTAAGATTCACTTTGCAGAATCCTTGGATGAGGGGTTTATCTTATGAGGAACGGCTGAACAGGTTGGTTCTGAATACATTGGAATTTAGAAGAATGAGAGATGATTTTATTGAAGGTCTTGAGGTGATTTGACAGAGTGTATGCTGAAAGGATGTTTCCTGTGATTGGACAACTAGGAGATACAGATTAAAAATAAGGGGATCTCTCTCACATTTAAGACAGAGATGAAGAGGCATTCTCCCAGAGGGTAGTGAGCCTGTGGAATTTTCTTCCCCAGAAAGGTAAAGGGGCAGGTGTTGCACTTTCTGCGATTGCATGGGAAGGTGCTGTGGGAGGTGCGGTGATATGCATCACTGTAAATACACAAGGGGTTAATGCAAATACACTAAGACTAAAAAAAGACTAGAGGGAGCACCAGAGACATCATGACACACAGACAATCAACCAATAGGTCAGTAAGATAGGACACGACCAATGGGCAGTCAAGACACATCCAGAGGTAACACTACCACAAGGGGGCTACCCATATAAAAGGACAGGGCACACATGGGGCGAGATTCTCCACTCCCGCGCCGGTTGGGAGAATCGCCTGGGCCGCCAAAATTTCCCGGGACCGGTCCAACGCCCTCCCGTGATTCTCCCAACTGGTGGGAACGGCCCGGTCGAGTTACGCGGGCCGCAGGCGGGAGAATCGCCGGAGACACCCAAAATGGCGATTCTCCGGCACCCCCGCTATTCTCAGGCCCGGATGGGCTGAGCGGCCAGGCGAAAACGGCGGGTTCCCCCGGTGCCGTCCACACCTGGTCGCTGCCGTCGGGAACAGCGCGCGAACGCTGGGGGGGGGGGGAGGGGCGGCCTGCGGGGGGGCGAGGGGGGATTCTGCACCGGGGGGTACCTCAAATGTGGGGTGGCCCGCGATCGGTGCCCACCGATCGTCGGGCCGTCCTCTCTGAAGGAGGACCTCCTTCCTTCCACGGCCCTTCAAGATCCGTCCGCCATCTTCTTGCAGGGCGGACGTAGAGAGGACGGCAACCACGCATGCGCGGGTGACGTCAGTTATGCGGCGCCGGCCACGTCATCTATGCGGCACCGCTTTTACGCGGCGACAAGGCCTAGCGCATGTAGATGACGCGGCCCCGATCCTAGCCCATTGTCGGGGCCTGAATCGGTCGGGATCGGGGCTGTTTTGCGCCGTCGTGAACCTCGACGGCGTTCACGACGGCGTG
The DNA here is from genome assembly GCF_047496885.1 of Scyliorhinus torazame. Lineage (NCBI taxonomy): Eukaryota > Metazoa > Chordata > Chondrichthyes > Carcharhiniformes > Scyliorhinidae > Scyliorhinus > Scyliorhinus torazame. Next base: position 148,757,926 of record NC_092719.1, read on the forward strand.
GGCACTTTGGCGCGGGAGTGGAGAATCCCACCCATGCTCTTTCTCTTTCCACAGGTGACACAGGGGCAGATCGGAAGCATCACACCCACCGTATGGCTTAGAGCAGACTGGTTAGTTAGACTGAGTTACTATAGCAAGATTAGCAGGAGAGCCGAACTCAAGCAGGAGAATTGTTAACTGTTCAATAAATGTGTTAAACCTATCTCCAAGTCTGAACTTTCCTTTATCAGAGTTTACATCAAGGAAGCAGCTTATGCTACATGAAGAAGCATAACACAACAGGAGGGACATTTATCATTTTTCTATCACCCTTTTCTCCCCGCTTCCTATCTTTTTTTCCCCTTACCACCGTCTCGCCCTCCTCCTACCCCACACCACTAGAGGCATCTATTCCCTGTTCCAAGTTGTTCTTTGATACACTGCTTACCTTTGTTCTGCCATTAACAAATTATGACCTCTTAATGTGCCACTATCAACACCCTTCTTAGCCATGGTCACCACCACTTAGGTTTCCTTTGTCTTTTTGTCAACGGCATTGTTTTTTTTTAGAAAATATTTTATTGAAGCATTTGTAATTTTCACAGTTTAACATATTGACATTTCTATAACAACAAACAATAAACTACATACCCCACTCTCCTGCCCTATCCCCAATTACCGATATACTAAATTCCCTGTCCTTATTTAACATTACCATGCCTCCTATTTTCCTCCCCCCCGCTTTTCCTTTTCCCCCCTCACTGCTGACGTTCAGTTTTTGTTAAAGAAGTCAATGAACGGCTGCCAACTCCGGGCGAATCCCTGTATTGGTCCTCTTAGAGCGAACTTGATTTTCTCCAGACTGAGAAACTCTACCATATCGCTGACCCACTCTCCTGATTTCGGGGGCTCCGAGTCCCTCCATCTCAGCACGATCCGTCTCCGGGCTGATGCACGATCAATTGCGCAAAGACTAACGTTGGGTACAACTGTGGCTTTATTACAGTCAGATGCATGGCCTCCTGCTGCAGCTGGCAAAATGGCAGGGCACTGGAGGTCAAGCATATTTATACAGTTCTCAGTGGGCGGAGCCAGCCGGCAGGGGCTACCGGCGAACCTGTAGTGCAGGTCTTACCTTACATCCCCTAATACAGTGGTTCACCACATTCATCCCCATTAAAAATGAGTCCAGCAGGGGTGACGTGAAACTATATACAAATAGTGCAATTATGTACAGTGGTAAGAAAAAAGGAAAAGTCCATGTTGACAGTCCGGAGTCCGTCAAAGGTTCAGCCGGTCCGGTGCTTTGGTGCTTCGTTGGGAGCGGCGTAACGATGGCGGCGAAGTCGGTGCTGGCGGTGGTGGAGGTGGCACCGATGGCGGTGGTGGCGGTGCTGATGCTGGCCAGTCATCGGGGAACTCCGGGAGCGTGCCAAAGTCCTCTTCGTCCTCTTGTGCGGAAAAGGTGGGAAGGGGGTCTGGTGGGGTCAATGTTGGCGGCGTGGTGGGAAGGGGGAGGGCGCATGGGTGAGGGGGTGTGTTGGGATGGAACCTGGCGGTGCCAGGTCCCTGAGTGAGACATTATCTTGGCGGCCGTCGGGGAACTCAGCGTAGGCATATTGAGGGTTGGCGTGGAGCAGGTGAACCCTGTCCACCAAGGGGTCCGCCTTGTGGAGTCGGACGTGCCTATGGAGAAGGACCGGTCCTGGAGCTGCGAGCCAAGTCGGGAAAAACCCCGGATGTGGACTTCCTGGGGAAGGTAAAAACACGTTCATGGGGTGTGTTATTAGTGGCTGTGCACAATAGTGACTGGATGGAGTGTAGAGCGTCAGGGTGGACCTTCTGCTAGCGAGAGGTTGGGAGGTTCTTGGACCGTAGGGCCACCTGGACAGCCCTCTGAACCGTCCCATTCTCCCGTTCTACTTGCCCGTTTCCCCGGGGGTGGTAGCTGATCGTCCTGCTGGAGGTTATTATTCTGCTGAGCAGGAACTGACGCAGCTCATCGCTCATGAATGAGGATCCCCTGTCACTGTGGATGTAGGAGGGGAAACCGAACAGAGCGAAGATGGTGCTGAGGGCCTTGATGACGGTGGCAGACATCATATCGGGGCATGGGATGGTGAAGGGGAATCTGGAGTACTGATCGACCACACTGAGAATATAATTGTTAGGTCGGTAGAGGGTAAATCCACGCTGAGGCGTTCAAAGGGGCAGGAAGCCTTCACCAGGCGCGCACGGTCTGGCCGGTAGAAGTCGGCTTGCACTCTGCACAGACCTGGCAGTCCCTGGTGGCTGTCCTTATTTCCCCGATGGAGTAGGGCAGATTGCGAGCTTTGACCAGATGGTACAATCGAGTGACCCCCGGGTGACAAAGGCTGTCATGTAGGGCCTGGAGTTAGTCCACTTGTGCGCTGGCACATGTACCTCGGGAGAGGGCGTCTGGGGGCTCGTTGCATTTACTGGGGCGATATGGAATCTCGTAATTATAGGTGGAGAGCTCGATTCTCCACCACAAGATTTTATCATTTTTGATCTTGCCCCGCTGTGTGTTATTGAACATGAAGGCTACCGACTATTGGTCCGTAAGGAGAGTGAATCTCTTACCGGCCAGGTAATGCCTCCAATGCCGTAAAGCTTCAACGATAGCTTGGGCCTCCTTTTCGACAGATAAGTGTCAAATTTCAGAGGCATGAAGGGTGCGGGAAAAGAATGTCACGGGCCTGGCTGCCTGGTTTAGAGTGGCGGCAAGGGCGACGTCTGAAGTGTCGCTTTCTACTTGGAAAGGCAGTGACTCGTCCACTACGCGCTTCCCGGCCTTGGTGATGTCTGCTCTGATATGGGGGAAAGCGTGTTGTGCCTTGGCCGCGAGGGGGAATTGGGTGGGCTGAATGAGTGGGCGGGCCTTGTTCGCATAGTTTGGGACCCACTGGGCATAGTAGGAAAAGAACCCCAGGCAGCGCTTTAGGGCCTTGGGGCAGTGGGGCAAGGGAAGCTCCATGAGGGGGCGCATGCAGTCGGGCCCGAGAAGTCCATTTTGGACTACATAGTCGAGAATGGTTAACCGGGTCGTGCTGAACACACACTTCTCTTTGTTATGGGTCAGGTTGAGAAGAAGAGTGGCAGTGCGGAGGAATTTATCGAGGTTGGCATTGTGGACCTGCTGGTCATGGCCGCAGATGGTGACATTATCTAAGTACGGAATGGTGGCCCGCAAACCGTACTGGTCGACCATTCGGTCCATCTCCCTTTGGAAGACCGAAACCCCATTTGTGATGCCGAAAGGGACCCTACGGAAGTGGTAGAGGCGACCGTCCGCCTCGAAGGCCATGTATGGCCGGTCCGACTTCCGGATGGAGAACTGGTGGTAAGCGGATTTCAGGTCAATTGTTGAGAAGACCCGGTACTGCGCAATCTGATTGACCATATGAGATATGCGTGGGAGTGGGTACGCGTCAAGCAGCATGTACCGATTGATGGTCTGGCTGTAGTCCACGACCATCCTGTGTTTCTCCCCAGTTTTAACCACTACCACTTGGGCTCTCCAGGGGCTGTTGCTTAGATCACCGAGCACCCCAGAGAGAGAGAGAGACCCAATGTGGCTGCCCTTCATACCCCTGTTGGTCCGTCCCTCTAGTGATCATGTGGTGCTACTGATTACACATTAACCCCTTGTGTACATGCACATATAGAGATCACCACATCCCCCTTTTTTAGTGTTACATATTTTCTGTATGTTGTAAAGAAAATTGAACAAAACATAATGGATGCAGCTTGCAAATGCATTACAGAAAATCAATGAGTTAGTCTGTCAAATGTTAATACATTTAGTTTCTTAAGTTTTTGTTTTTTGCTTGCGTAAAATAGGTAGACAAATGACATTATGTACAAGTTGTGATGATCTTGACGATTATACAAAGCCAATTAATATTTATGAGTCCAGTCTTAATTAAAAAACAATTTTGTGAGTCCATACTTTATGAGTTTGTTCGGTCGAGTTGCTTTCGTCTTCTGTTGTTGTTGAAGTGATGATGTTGATGTTGAAGTAGCCAAGAAGCCATCAATGAGTTATTTGAATGGTCGAATCACTTTGTTGTCTGATTCATGCTTTTTTTTTCTATGCTTGTGGTAGCGATTCTGTGTTACATCTTTGTTGTCTGACCTGGACTTTTTCCTGTGTTTGTGGGATTGATTCTGTATGTCATCTTTGTTGTCTGACCTGGACTTTTTCCTGTGTTTGTGGTATTGATTCTGCATGTCATCTTTCTTGAAAGCTGGTTTGCTTGTTTGTTGTGGAGCAAATGTGAATTTGTGAGATTTGTTGCCATGCCATGGCATGTTTGTACACTTGCCATTGTTTTGCAGTGTGCTGTGGCATTACCCTTCCTGTGCAGAGTTGTGCCATGTTGTACAGGTCATTGTTTCATTGTTGTTATTTCTGTCTTGGTAGTTTTCGTTGTCGCTCTTGTTGTTGTCGTTCTTGTAGTTTTCGTCATGTTTGTTGTTTCTGTTTTTGTTGTTTTCGCTGTTGTTCTTGTTGTTTTTCTCGCCGTGCTCGTTGTTTCTGTTTTTGTTATGCTTCTTGTTATGTTTGTTGTTCTTGTAGTTTTTGTTGTTGTGCTTGTAGTTTTTGATGTTGCTGTCGTTGTTCTTGTTTCTGTAGCGCTTTGTGTTGTTGTTGTTGCTCTTGTTGTTCTTGTTTCTGCTGTGCTTCTTGTGGTTTTTGTTGTTCCTGTTGCGCTCAATGAGTGTTCCGTTTGGATAATGTGAGTCATTGTCACAGTTATTGGTGTCAGTGTCCTTTGTGGTATCTGTTACATTGAGCGGTTCTTCTTGAGAATCGTGAGAATTACCGGGGGCAGGACTCTCCCCTACCCGGCGAGGTGGGGGGTCCCGGTGGGATGGAGTGGCGTGAACCACTCCGGCGTCGGGCTGCCCCAAAGGTGCGGATTTCTCCACACCTTTAGGGGCCAAGCCCTCACCTTTAGGGGCTAGGCCCATGCCGGAGTGGTTGCCATCCCGCCGGCTGGCATGGAAGGCCTTTGGCGCCACGCCAGCCGGGGCCGAAGGGAGTCCGCACATGCGAGGGAGCGTCAGCATGGCTATGGCCGACGTGGATGGGAAAGAGTTCCCTCATGGCACACGGTGGGCCCCGATCGCAGGCCAAGCCACCATAGGGGCACCCCCCCGGGGCCAGATCGCCCCACGCCCCCCTAGGACCCCGGAGCCCGCTCGCGCTGCCTGGTCCCGCCGGTAAGGGAGGTGGTTTAATTCACGTCGGCGGAACCGGCATTACAGCAGCGGTACTTCGGCCCATCGCGGGCCAGAGAATTGCCGGGGGGGCCCACCGACTGGCGCGGCGCGATTCCCGCCCCCGCTGAATCTCCGGTGCCGGAGAATTTGGCGGCTGGTGGGGGCAGGATTCACGCTGCCCCCCGGCGATTCTCCGACCCGGCGGAGGGGGGTCAGAGAATCCCGCCCCTGATGTTGCATTGATGTTGGTGACATCAGTCATTTGTGGTGGATTTGATTCCTCTGCTTTGCTTCCTCACATACAGTGGGTACTCCTCTTCTAGAGGCCATTTCTGGTTCACTTGAATCATCTGTGATCTCTTTGTGCTCCTCTTCTGGAGTTATTTCTGGTCCATTTGAATCACCTTTGGTTTCTTGATGCTCCTCTTCTGGAGTCAAACTCTTCAGGATTTCTATTAACGTGGTCTCTCTGGACTCTTGGTGCTCCTCTTCTGGAGTCAAAATCTTCACGATTTCATTTGACGTGGTCTCTGGTCTCATGAATAGCCATCCTCTGATTATTGAGTGCTTCTGTGCAGACGAGCTGAGATCTGTCAGTCTCGCTGTGATCCTGCACATCCTGTATGGGAATTGTGATTTCTTCGTCACTTGTCTCACATACAGTGGGTAGACATTCAGTGTCTTCTTGTTGGTTAAATGAGCTGGGTAGACTTTCATAGTCTTCTTCTTGTACCTCAAATAATCTTGATAGACCTTCAGGGTCTTGTTCATGCATGACGTTCGCTATGGAGTGTTTGCCTGCTTCCATTTTTGAGTCTGTCACCAAGCTGTCTGTGGAGGCTTGCGTCGCTCTCTTTGTGGAGGCTTGCGTCGCTCTCTTTGTGGAGGCTTGCGTCGCTCTCTTTGTGGAGTCTTTCATCGCACTCTCTGTGGAGTCCTTCATTGCTCTCTCTGTGGAGTCTGTCATCGCTCTCTCTGTGGAGTCTTTCATCGCTCTCTCTGTGGAGTCCTTCATTGCTCTCTCTGTGGAGTCTGTCATCGCTCTCTCTGTGGAGTCTGTCATCCTTCTCTCTGTGGAGTTGTGCAGTGTTCTCGCTGTAGAGTTGATCTATGCTCTATCAACCCAGTCGGTCTGTGCTCTCTGTGTGGTGTCGTCTTCTTCTTGGGTATTGCTGTCATCCAATCTATCGACGATCTGTCATGGCATCATGGTATTGGATTCATCTACCATGAGAAGAGTAGTGTTGAGCTTTTCAACCTTGTAGCTAATGCTGTGATCAGCATATCCAAATAACTCAGCCATGTCTGAGCAGTATTGTGTGTATTGTTCGATAGACAAATCATCCCTTTTTGTTTCGGAGTTGTTATCGTTCTCTTCATGTTCAATGAACAAATCATCTTCTTTGGTTTCGGATTTTTCATTGTGCTCTTCACTTTGGGTGGTGCAAACTGCTTGTTTCAGGGTGTTGTGAAAGTTATTTTCAACTGCTGGTGTAAGTTCGGGCATTGTTCTGTCTTTTGAGGTAAGAAAATTGGGTTTTGCAGCTTTGAATTTCTTTTTGTTCATTTTTGTGCATTTCCCTTTTAAGTGGGCATGGTCCTGGTCCTCTGATGTCAGCCGCTCGTGACATCATGCGTAGGACTCGATTGCGCATGCGCAATTCGAATTTCCTTTACTGTGCGCTCTTGGCGCAACTGCACATGCGTGGCTTCTCGCGCATGCGCAGAGCACTGTTTTGCCGGTTTGGGTCTTTTAGGGAAGTGCGCATGGGCGGTTCCTTTATCAAGATGGCTGCCAATCAAAAAGAACTGTTGCATCGAGTGAGATCCTGCCTCTGCCTCGTGGTAAGTTTTGGCGCCTCTTTTACCAATTCTGTTTTCTAGATAATGACTCTGTGTTTGTATATACTCACAGTATTGATTTTGTTTTTGTTCATAAGCAAGGCATTTTTGTATAACAGTTTCTCGAGTTAAATGCTTATTTTGCAATAGTTCTTCCCTCAAATTTTTATCAGATAGTCCAGAAATTAATTGATTCATTGTCAATTAACACAGTGTCTCTGAAATCAGCAGAATCACAGCCTTGTGGTATTAACTTGAGATTTGTAATAAAATCAGTGATGGGCCCTCCGTTTCTGTGGCATTTATGACAATTGTAAAATCATTCCAGCATCTCACCAGATGGACTCTTACAATGTTCATCAAATTTTTTGAGTATTACTTCTATTTTGGTGTTGTCTTCACCTTCTAAGTAATTAAAGCAATTATATATTTCTCTAGCTTCATGCCCTCCTATTGAGAGTAGTAGTGCTATTTTCGTTAAGTTAGAGACCATGCTTAAACCATTAGCTGCGATAAATATTTGGAATATCTGTTCAAATCTTTCCCAGTCATAACTTAAATTACCGGTTGTTTACAGCTGCCCGAGAGGTCCAATGAATCCCACAGTTAGTCGTCGAGGATCCATTTGCTGCAAAGTCTTCCACAGTCGAATGTCCAGTCTTCTCTTTTTGTCTAACCTAATCTAACCAGTTCTGTTAAAGCCACTCGACTGGTACCATGTTTTGTAACCTGCGTGGTAGGTAACATGTGCTACTCAATCCTTGGTTAGTGATGAGGTATTCTGAATTGCGATGAAAAAGATTCGAACTATTCCAGTAGTAACAAAAGGTTTATTGAGTAACTACAACAATATTTACATGAGTTCTTTACTTTAACTTTGATACTAGTGATAAGGTGAACAAGATCTAACTATGGTAACTATACGTAACTCCACTGGCCATCTAAACTAGTCTGCTGTTGCTTTGATCACAGTGCACCCCAGAGAGAGCGAGAGACCCAATGTGGCTGCCCTTTATACCCCTGTTGGTCCGGCCCTCTAGTCATTATGTGGTGCTACTGATTACACATTAACCCCTTGTGTACATGCACATATAGAGATCACCACAACAGCCGCTCCCACTGACGGGATTTTCCATTCCTGCCGAAGTCAATGGAGTTTTGTGCGGCTCGTTGCCTTTTATGCCCTCCCCACCCCCACCCCACCGCAACAGGACCATAGAATTCCTCCCCTGTAGTATGCTTATCATGACTCTGCGAATCGGAAAACTTGATACCTCTTCCATTGTTTGTTTTTACACATTTATTGAATTCCACATAGATTTGTAATCGTAAATAAAATGCTGTGCAGAAAGTTTTCAAAAGTCTTAAGTATGAAAAGCCATACACAATGGTTAACAGGAATGCGTGATTAGTAAGTCAATTTCTTTAAAAAATACAGCAATGAGAAATAGAAATGGATTAAAAACAGGATGAAAGAAATGGAAGAGAGAGCTTTTAATTTTTTTAGGCGTTTGAAAGCTCACTCCTCTTTGCGCGGTACCAGAAAAGCCGAATACCATGTCAATGTGTAGGAACACAATAGTCTACAAAGGTCAAAACATTTCCTTCTAGGTTTTATTTAAATCTCTGCAAACTACATCCCTCATAAGAAGGGCAAAACTGTGATGATGTTGTAAGAAATAATAATAAACAGAAAATGTTCAGAGGCTTCTCAGACCCTTTTGTGACTGGGAAATGTGTGTATTAGCAGTTTTCTGGCAAATGAAATAAATACCCTGATGCTCTGAGAGCCACAGCTTCACACACATTGAAATGGTGTTAGCTGCATTCCGAAAATGCTTTCCTAGTGTTTGGTGGTTTACTGGGATTCACAGCTATAAATATATCCATTTCCCCCAGGTATAAACTTAAGACCATTTGAGATAATTGTATCTGTTCCTTACATTTCTTAAAGGGGACATTTATGATTTGATACAATTCTTGCCTGCAGGACTTATAGGTGTAATTTATTGCCATTTATTCATTTATTGGTAAGACAGATGATGAAATATTTCAACTGATTTTCATACTTTATGTGCTGGGCATGAATCATATTATGGCATCATAATTGCTGAATGATGAAAATATAATACGATGATACATAACAGGCCCGATCTAACGGCCTCGCCGCCCGCCTCGATAATACGACAAGGCCTTGCCTCTCGCGTGATTTACGATACTCAGGGCACCTCGCTAGATCTAGCTAGACCTCGCGAGGCGTTGTGATCTGGATCTCGCCCTCACTGGGTGGGATCCAGGTTTTCATATTTAAGCATGAAGTTAGCTTCACTTAAAACTGCTTGCGCCGGAGGATCCCAAAGCCCAGGATCGAATGCCCACACCTGGCATACCTCACCGCGGTGCCGTTTAGCACTGGTCTACATAAACCTGGACCAAGTGCATAACGGCACTTGTGAGGGGGGGGGGGGGGGTTTCCCAGGCTATCGGAGGCCCCTAGGTGGTCGGGCTCTGGGAAGGGTGGTACCCTGGCATCCCCAATGCCACAAGGGCACCTTTTCACTGCCACCCAGGCACCCTGGCAGTTCAACGCTAGCACCCTGGCATTGCACAGGTGGCACTGCCAAGCTGGCAGGGGCACTGCCAGTTGTGGCTTGTTTACTTTGTGCAACGTCCTGAGTATGCCTGCTTTCACCCTTTCTCCACACTTCTTAACTAATATCACTCATCACTCAGAGATAGGATATTAATATTAAAGGCAAATATGTGTTTCTTAATATGACATTGGATGATTTTTTTAATTTAATGTTTGGAATTGTGTCCAAACATAAAATAGTGAAGTTTTCAAAGTTAATAGTACTTACTGTCTCGTATCCACCACTGTCCTGTAATTTATTAAGTAAAACATTCATTTCATGCATTTGCTAATGAGCTATTACAGATGGACTGTCAGTCTCCATATAGCTAATTCTGTATGCATCTGAAATCACACATATAAGTTCAACACACACTTGAGTGAATATGATTGATGTAATTTAAAAAAATAGGTTTTGGCCTGACCTTTCTGCATTAAGATGAAAATAAGATTGTATAAATAGCATCAAGGTTAAAAAACATTATTCTGCTTCATTTGACATGCTTCACACAATGTAGGAGTTAAGCCTAGCTTGATTGATTTTGGAAAAATGACATGAATTAATATTAATAAACAAATGTGGTCTTGATTTCAGTCGTGAGAGATACTGCTTTTGGTCTTCTACTTCTTGTTCTGGATACCTCCAGCATCTATGAAATGGTGCTGCTTTGTTTTTCTCAAGAAGCAGGTTAGAGTTTCTGCTCCGACCATTGCGTTGTGTCAGATTGGATCAGTTCTTCAATCCTACACCAGTTTGTCTGTCAAATTAGAGTCTTTTTCCCAGTTTTTATGTATTGCTAAGTTTCCATCCATCAGACACCAAGGGTGCAATTTTCCAGAAAGAATTCTAAGTGCGGTAGCGAGCAGGAATTGTCGTGAGCTTCCCGGCGGCCGGTCTGGTGAGGGTGGCAACACAATATAATGTTAACTTGTCCAGTTAACGAGTACCGACGGGCTTCTCGCCGCAAACGAAGGCTCGCCAGCTGAGTCGTCGTGACCGTGCTTGCCAGCACCCCCGCTAACAAGGTCAAGCAGCACTTAAACGACATTTACACAATGAACACCACTCAGCTCACAGCCATGGTGCCGAGATGAGGACCTGGGGACATGGACCTAGCGAAGCTCCGCGATGCAGTTGACGCCAGGAGCGATGTCCTGTTCCTCCGAGAGTCCACAGGGCAGCTGGGACGAAGTGGCAGCGGTCGTCAGCTCAGGAAGTGTGACCAGGGGGACTGGCTTCCAGTGCCGCAATAGGTCAATGAGCGACACCAGGCAACACGAGTGAGTTGACACCAACCGCCATATCTCTACCTATCCGCCCCCACGCAAGCATCCTGCCCTCTCAAACCTCCACACAGCACCCAACCCTCCCTTCACCCCCCCTCCCTCCAATACCCACCACCCTTCCTTCACCATCCCCCCCCCCCCCCCCCCACCACCACCACCACCACCAATGTGAACCACACTTGTGGCTAACAATGCCTTCTCTGTATCTCCACAGGAGAAGCACTCCCACTCGTCAGGGAGGGCCCAGGCTGGCGGATGGGGTGCCAGACATAAAAATCCTTACGAACTTCGAGGAACGGGCTCTGGAGTTGACAGGGATGGCCGAGGACAGATCGGGCACCCATGCGGAGGCTGGCGGACGCCGCAGGGGTGAGGATCCACCAGGCCCCACCCAGAGAACCTGTCAAACGTGCGTTGTTATTGCCATACACACTGACCCATCCCTCCAACTGACCACATGTCCATTCTCCCGCAGGTCCTCCAGCCGATGGTGCCGGCCCATCCAGGGTTGACCCCTCCCTTGCCTCCCATGAGACGACCTAGGAAGAGAGCTCCGAGGTTGCCACAATCAACAGGTCACAGCTGTCATCCCCACCCTCCACCAGCTCAGACACACAGATACAATGGGAGACGTTACTGGTGAGGATTCTGAGGCACAATCTGGTGAGCACCACACAGTTGTTGATGTGTTCATCAGGTGGAGGCAAGAACGCCCAGGCGAGAGGTCTGCTGGATCAGGACCCAGCTCGGTCCCAGCCTGATGCTGAGCCTATGGACCAGGCTATCTGAGAGCTGATGGAGACGTTAGGGAGCAGGTGGGGCATTCAGAAGGAGATGTCAGTGACACGCCAGATCCATAACTGATTGGAGGAGTCCCAAAGGCTATGCGTACAGGAGATGTCCCCGGCAATGCGTGACATCAGGGTCAACACTGCTAGGGTGGCGATCGCAGTTGAGAGCATGGTGCACGATGTCAGCAGTGTTACTGGAGGCGTCCACGGCGCGGCGCAGTCGGTGACTGAGGGCCTCGGCAGAATGTCCGACTCGCTGGGGGATGTGACCCAGTACCTGGCTGACAGGATGGGGCACTGCTGGACATGTCCCGGTCTCAGATGGGAATGGCCGAGGCACTGCGGAGCTTGTTGCCGTTGCAGGTAGGCATTGCGGAGGCACTGCAGAGCATGGCCCAGTCACTGAGGAGCATCACCGAGGGCACCGACACAGTGGTGCAGACATTGGGGAGCTGCCAGGGCTGGCAGAGCCAGATGAAGCAGGAGCAGCCAGAGCTTGAATCAGATGCTCCTCTGTCCCGAGGTGAACCCCAGAGCGCTATGGGCACTGACCAGGAGGAGGCGCTGGGTTCCACCCCTCTGATTAGGCTGTGTCTCACAGTCAGCGCATGGGACAGGGCTGCACGGCTGTGCATGTGCCACCAGGTGCACTGGGGCCCTCCGACCCCCGAACCCCCAGGGGATGCCCACCAGGGGCATCAAAGGCCATATGGTAAGCAGCTGACAGCCTCCACCTCTGATGTGCATCCTGGGGACACACCTAGACATAGCGGTTGAGCAAGGAAGGCAAAACATGTTGAGGATCACTGAGGACACCGGGGAAGGGGGAGAGAGGGTAGATAAGGCGTGAGGTAGGGTGAGGGGGTGGTGGGGAGAGTGGAGCAGCAACATGGGAGAGTGGGGAAATGTTGGACACCTGTGAAACATTACAAACCCTTCACCACAACCTGAATGATGCCAATGTCACATTCTTCCACAATGCGGGCCGATCTCCGAACTCTTGGCCCATCTCTCCAGGAATGCCCCCCATGGGCACACCCCATGCAGGTGATGGGTGTGAACAAGCACTCAGCAGACAGAACAGGAGTCAGACTGTGGCAGAGTTTGTGGAGCACCAGTTTCCAGCTCTCTGCGGGTTATCATCACCCCCTGCCCTCAACAGTGATCCGCTGGCAGTACCCACACAGTCCCAACACCCTTGATCGATGTTACACAAACTCTAGGAGGGTGAGAAATTGGAGGGGGGGGGCGGGGAGTGTAATGTTCTGGCGCTTGACTGGTTGGAATAAATGCACTAATGAACGTCTAGTTCTTAGACGAGTTAAAGTTTTATTATTTATCAATTGTGTGGTTAAGATAATTATAAGAACACTATCAAAAACTACTAATTATAATAAATTAATTACGAGCTACTACAAATTCTGACTATCCACTACGAAGACCCTCTATCAACTCCCTGAGATAACAGTGTCACGCGGTTGCTCTCTACTGCCACCTGCTGGCCGGAGGTCTTGTCTATCACTATATACATGACTGGTTATGCATGTCATCACATCCACTTTCCTTTGGAAATGTAAAGTTTACAGACATTATCTCAATTCACGATATAATATACATGATATGCATAATGTGTTTATTATTTCCATATTTACAGTTCTTCACAAGTGTCTTGTTTTCTTCTGTGCCTTGTCGACCTTCTGAGCATTGGTTCAACCTATTTTCACTTGTTGTCCAAGATGATTCTTGCTGTTTTTCTTGACTTTGCAGGGCTGGTTTAGCACAGGGCTAAATAGCTGGCTTTTAAAGCAGACCAGGGCAGGTCAGCAGCACGGGTTCAATTCCCATACCAGCCTCCCCGAACAGGCGCCGGAATGTGGTGACTAGGGGCTTTTCACAGTAACTTCATTTGAAGCCTACTTGTGACAATAAGCGATTTTCATTTCATTTACACATTTTCATCTTGTTCTGGCTCGGTATGCCGAGGTATTTCTTGTTCTGTTGTCCTTGAATTGCTCACAATATCATTTGTGGTTCCATAAGAAAAGGTTGCTGAACTTTCAGCAAGACTCTCCTATTTTGTCTTAAAACTTGCCCATCTTCAGTAATGATGATATATGATTGAGGACCTGATGATTGTAGTACCTTAGCACACTTCAACCATCCGTTTCCATCAGGACCTTCCACCCTGACTGTGTCATCTTCTTTTAATGGTTGCAGCCTTCTTGTCATTTTGTCATCGTACCTCTTCTGCCTCCTTTTTTGAAAGTGAGCTGCCTCACATGCTTTCGAATTATTTGCTCCAATGGAATGTATGGCAAGGTTGTTCTCAGCTGTCCGTTCATCAACAACTGCGAGGGAGATAATCCGTTTACCAGTGGTGCTGCTCTGTAACTCAACAGTGCAAGATATGGATCAAGCCGGCTGTCCATAGCTTTTTTGAGCATCTGCTTCGCAATGTGAACACCATTTTCCGCCTTCCCGTTTGATTGTGGATACAGAGGGCTAGCAGTTATAAGCTGAAAATCATAAGTTTGTGCGAACTCTGTCCATTCATGACTGCTAAAACATGGACCATTGTCACTCAATGTGGCTTCACAGCATCAGGGTCCCAGGTTCGATTCCCTGTTGGGTCACTGTCTGTGCAGTCTGAACGTTCTCCCCATGTCTGTGTGGGTTTCCTCTGGGTGCTCCGGTTTCCTCCCACAGTCCAAAGACGAGCAGGTTAGGTGGACTGGCCATGATAAATTGCCCTCAGTGACCAAAGAGGTCAAGAAGAGTTATTGTGTTATGGGGATAGGGCGGAAGTGAGGGCTTAAGTAAGTCGGTACAGACTTGATGGGCCGAATGGCCTCCTTCTGCACTGTATGTTCTATGTTCATGACAATTTGAGCACAGTAAGAAGTCTTACAACACCAGGTTAAAGTCCAACAGGTTTGTTTTTAATCACTAGTTTTCAGAGCACTGCTCCTTCCTCAGCTGAATGGATTCAGTATTCACCTGAGGAAGAAGCAGTGCTCCAAAAGCTAGTGATTCAAAACAAACCTGTTGGACTTTAATCTGGTGTTGTAAGATTTCTTACTGTGCTCACCCCAGTCCAACGCCAGCATCTCCACATCATGACAATTTGAGGTATTCCATGGCGAGCAAAATGTCTTTAGTATGCTTAATGACACACCGAGCTGATAAGTTTGCTAATTGTACCATTTCTGGAAAGTTAGAGAAATAGTCGATCACTGACAGGTATTCTTTTCCTGCCAGGTAAAACAGGTCCATTCCTACTTTCTGCCATGGACTTGGAATGATTTCGCTCATTTGTATTGTTTTTTTTCGCTGTTTGCACTGAACTTTTTGACAGGCAGGTTGCACAATTTGCGATCATGACTTGAATACCTTCATTGATACCCGGCCAGTATACCGTCCCCCTGACTCGTCTTTTACATTTTTCTATGCCAAAGTGCCCTTCATAAATCTTTTTCAGAAGTATCGGTCGTAATGATTTTGGAGTTACTATTCTGTTTTACCTTCGCAAAAAAACCATTAGCTGCACTTAGCTCTGCTCTGATGTTATAGTAGTTAGAGCAGGATCCTTTTGACCATCCCTCTGTGAGATACATTATTATCTTCTGCATCTTTAGTGGTTTCATTTTTTATTAGTTTTGACTTCCCATTTGGACCGGAAGAGATTCCATCACAAAATTCACTTGTGCTTGTCCATCCTCATCCAAATGTTGGCCTTCTTTCATGTCCGTAGCATGAGATATTGCATCTGCTACAACGAGATGTTTACCTGGCGTGTAGATCAGATCAAAATCATGGGCTGGATTATCTGTTTGGGAGACTAAGTCCCCACGCCAGCGTGAAAACGGTGGTGTTTTACACCAGGAAAACTGGCGCAAAACGGCCACCAATTCCCTGCTCTGGGGGTGGCTAGCAAAAATAGTCCCCCCCTTCGGCCGGCTCACGTGCTCCGGACTGCCCCCCCCCACAGTGCCTCCAGCCCTGAATAATGCCCCCCCCCCCTCCCCCCCGCCCGCAGATCGACCCTCCGCCAAGGGTGGCGGCGCTGAACTGAGTCAGCAGCCATCACGCTGAGTTCCCGACGTGTGAGACCACATGCGTCCCATGCCGTAGAAAACTCGGCCGGTCGGGAATGGAGCATGGGGGGCAGGCCTGAGGCAATGGCCTGAGGCCGTGGACACGGCATGCGGTGTACTCCTAGAGTAGCCGCTTTTCAGAGGGTGGAGCATCGCAAAAGCGGCACTGCCCCGATTTCGTCGTCATTGGGGGTTCTCCGCCCTGTCGCCGAATGCGATTCCGGCGTCAGGGATCGGAGAATCCAGTCCCATATCTTTGTAACTTCATTATCATGCGTTAAATCCTGGGTGACAACATAATTCGATTCTTTTTCACTGTCACCACAAGTGGTCTGTGGTCAGTTTCCACTAAAAATGTCGATAGGCCGTACACAAAGTCATGGCATTTGTTTGATCCATTAATTAAGCCCAAGCATTCTTTTTCTATTTGAGCATATCGCCGCTCTGTGTCAGTCATTGACCTTAAGACATAGGCAATTGGAAGCTAATTCTCGTCATAATCTTGCTGCAATAACACTGCTCCCAACCTATCTTTCGACACATCCATCGATATATTTGTCCTCTTTGTAGGATCAAAAAATATTAACACAGGTTCTGTCATCAATGCTTCCTGTAACATTTGCCATTCATGTTCATGATTGTCCGACCACTGGAAAAGTGTCCTTCTTTATTGATTCTCTCAGGCAGATTGTTTTCACTGACAGATTAGGAATAAACTTTCCCACAAAGTTTATCATGCCAAGCATCCTGAGGACTCCATTTTTGGCTTTCGGACGTGGCATGTTTAAACTTGCCTTTATTTTTTTCTTGGTCAGTTTGTCTCCTATGGATGTGATTTTTCCGACACCAAACTGATATTTGGCTTTGTTCAGTTTTAATCCATATTATTTGATGCTTCTCAGCACTTTGACAAGCCTTTCATTGTGCTCTTCTCTTGTTGAGCCCCATACAATAATGTCATCAATGTATACTGATGCCTGGAATGCCTTCTATGATGTGTTTCATTGCCCGATGGAAAATTTCAGGTGCTGTAATAATACCAAATGGCATTCTGAGAAAACAGTATCGCCAGAATGGAGTATTGAAGGTGCACAGCTTTGTGATCTTATCATCTAACTTGAGTTGTCAAAAACCCTGTGATGTATCTAGCTTGCAAAAATATGTCGCCCCTGACATCTCACATGTGATTTCTTCCCTCTTCGGAATGGGATAGTGCTCTCTTTTAATGTTTAAATTGAGATCCTTCGGATCCATACAGATGTGTAGGTCATTGTTACGGTTCTTCACGCAAACCATGGAGTTCACTCAATCTGTTGGTTCTTCGATGCAGCCCAGTTTCATCATTCTCTCCAGCTCATTCTTAACTTTTCCTTTCAGGGGAGCAGGTACACGTCTTGGTGTGTGTATTACTGGCCGTGCATTGTCTTTTAACTGTATGCTCCACTCCCAATAAAGATTCACGCTCAGCATCAACGTTTAAGAACTTTACTGAGTGCACTTTGTTCTTAACATGGACCTCTAGTTCACAGACTCACAGTGTATTGATCCTTGTTCCATTACAATCTTTTAATAATGTTGTGGTATTTAAAACGTGCGGCTTAATCTTCATTTCTTGTAAATCGGATAAACTGATTAAATTGGCTCTCGTTCCCGTGTCAAGTGTGATATTAATTAATGTTCCATTAATCATCAGAGGAACTGTCCAGTTCTCTCTTTGAACACTTACATCTGCATTGCTTTTACTGCAAATTTGCTGTCACAGTGCACACCTTCATTAGAAATCTTGGGCGGGATTCTCCATTCCCTGATGCCAATTTTGTATTTCGGCGATCCCTTTTTACAATGAAATCGGGGGTGGCGTCTGTTTCACATGCTCCGTCCCCTCCAAAACGGCGTCATCGAGGAACGAGTGGCACGCTGTTGGGACAGCCTCAGGACGTCATCTGAAAGCCCACCCCGGATGCTCCGCCCCCGATGGGCCGAGTTCCTGACCACGCGGTAGTCTCATTATCTCAGCGGTCGGGAACCCGGTGTGGCGGGTGCGGACTGTGTCCAGCACCACCACAGTCAGGCAGGAGCCATGCTGCTGGATAGCGGGGCTTTGGCAAGGGCTGGGGATCTGATGGGGGGTGGCCAGGGGGTGGTGAGGGGATGTCCAGGAGGGCACAATTTGGCAGGTTGGGTCCGTGCACAGCTGGCGCCATGATGTATGGCACGACAGCTGCATGTCGTCGCCATGCGCATGCGCGCTCACAGACCCGGCAATTCTCTTGCCGTTTTTGTCGTGGAGGCCAGGCGTTTTATGTGGCATGGCTGCTAGCCTCTCACCGGTCGGATGATCGGTGCTGGGGTGCCACCAATTGTTTTGACGTAAAATGCCACACATAGGCTGAAAATCAGAGAATCCAGCCCCGTATCGATGAAAAAAGTGTCTTCAAGATATATTTAATCAATCACGCTGATTGACTTTGGTATTCCTGATTTTTTGTTAGAAAAGAATTGTTTAGCAAAGTGATTTTTGCCTTTGCACCTGTCCACCATTTTACCAAATGCTGGACATTGCCTTTGCATATGTTTATTGCCACATCGCTTGCATGAAATGGAGGTTTTGTTTACTCGCCTAAAATGGCCACTGTTTCTGGGACCCCATTTTGCCTTCGGGTGCGTCACAACATTAATGGCATTGGCTGCTTCTCCGAGCTTCGTGCCAAAATTCTTCAGGCTCAGAGTACTAATCTGCTGCGTAGCTAGCTTGCTGGCATGGCAAATCTTAACAGCATCATCAAGCTGAAGGTCGCTTTCCCTTAATAGCCTCTCCTGTACCTTGTTATTACAAATCCAGAACACAATTTGATTGTGGACCATCGACGCTTGTGAGGTAGAAAAATTACATGACTGAGTCTTCAATCGCAAATGGATCAAAAAACTATTTAACGATTCACCTGCTTTCTCGGTCCGCGTGCAAAAAATATGGTGCTCGAATGCTTTGTTTTCTTCGGTGTGCAATGACAATCGAATTTAGAACTTCATCAAAGTTTTTGCTTTCCGCTACGAAGACCCACTATCATCTCGCTGAGGTGACAGTGTCACGCGGTTGTTCCCTACTGCCACCTGCTTGTCGGAGGTCTTGTCTGTCACTATATACATGACTGGTTATGCATATCATCACAGGGAATGGGGTGTGGGAGGTAGCGATGATGGACCAGGTCATTGTGGTGATATACATCACTGTAAGTACACAAAGGGTTAATGTACATACACTACATCTAGTTAGGCTCTAGAGGGAGCACCAGAGACATGACACACAGACAGTCAACCAGTAGGTCAGTAAGATAGGACACGACCAATGGGCAGTCACGATACACAAAGAGGTGACACTACCACAGGAGGGCATTACACCAACCCATATAAAAGGACACATCACACAAGCTCAGTCTCTTTCCAATGGAGACACTCAGTGAGTACAGACACAGGGTTGATTGAACATCACTCCCACCACGTGGATTGTAGCAGACTGGTTCGTCAGTCTGAGTAGCTATAGCAGGATTAACAGTAGCGTTGAATCCAAGTAGGAGAATTGTTAATAGTTTAATGAACGTGTTAAAGCTATCTCCAAGTCTGAACCTTCCTTTGTCAGAGTGCACATCAAGAAAGCAGCTTATGCTACGTCAAGAGCATAACAAAACAGCCATGTCCTAAATGAAGCATGCGGGTATGTGGCTACCCTGGCCCTCTGGGCTTGCCGGACGCTTGCCGCTGCTGCCTGTCCTGAAGCCTCTGGCTGGCCCCCCGGCTCATTCCCGGGATCGTCCTCCAGCCCCTGCTGGTCTGGCACCTCATTAACCTCATCCTCCTCCTCCTCGGAGGTGGCCACATGTTCCTCATCCCCCACCTCCAGCACGTCACCCTGCTGCTGTGCCGGTTTGTGGAGGGCACAGCTGACCACCACAAAGTGGGCGACCCTCCGGGCGGTGTACTGCAGGGCACCATTGGAGCAGTTGAGGCATTGGAACCACAATGCAGGGTTCAATGATAGCCTGGGTGGCCACATGAGCCTCATTGTATCTGGTCTTCACGTCGGTCTCCTGCCTCCGTATCATTAGCCAGGCCCCCAGCAGGTACCCCTTATCCCCCAGGAGCCAGCTTGCTCTCTGAGAGTGGTCCTCGAAGAGGCCGGGAATGTCTGACTGCCCAGGATGTAACTGTCATGCAAACTCCTTGGGAAGCGCGCACACACATGCATGATCTGCATTCAGCGGTCACACACGAGCTGTATGTTCAGGGAGTGGAACCCCTTCCTGTTAATGTAGGGCACTCCCAGCTGGCCTGGTGTGCGCAAGACGATCTGCCTGCAGACTACCAGCCTCTAGACCTGGGATATCCCGAAGATGACGGAGAATCCTGCTGCCCAGGCATCTTGTCGAGCTTGCTCCATGTCAAAGTTGATGTAGTTAACCGCGCGGGCAAACAGGGCGCCTGTGACCTGTCGGATGCACCTATGAGCTGTGGTCTGCGGGATGCCACACAGGTCCTTGCTCGAGCCTTACAATGATCCCGAGGCGTAATAGTTCCGGGCAGTAGGTGGGTGGCCTCCTCCTCCACTTGGTAACAGTTCCGCAAGGACATGTCACAAGTGCCGCACCGTCTCCTTGTTGAGGCGGAGCCTCCTGCGGGATGCCGTGTTCATCATGTGTTCAAACGACTAGCACACCCTGGGCTGCTGGGGGCCTCCCCCTCTGGGTCTCACGCTAGCCTAATGAGCGGCCGGGTCATCGTGGTATGGTGTGGGATCGGGCACATAGGCCACCATGTTGAACCTCTGCAGACGCAGCTGCTGCCTCCATCTTCAGTGTCTGGCTGCCTGTCCGACCAGCAGCACAACGAGGGCCTGTTCTGCGGGGTACAAAGTACTGTCCATACCATTTAATATCTGTAAGGAATTTGTAGAGGGTGTTGAACTGACAAACAGAGGTGGCTCCCACCCCGGGATGCTCCATTTCCCCATTGATCACGCCCCCCGCCCCGCACCAACAACACCTGTACATGTACACCCGACCGTAGCGGGCTGACCCCAAAGGAACCCAGACCCTGTACCCCTGGTCCCCGCCCCATTGTACTCACCCACCTTCCGGCCGTGGACATGTTCATGGAGCTGTGCCCCATCCCTTCGGTATTGTGATGTTGGCTGCTGTGTCCATGGTGTTGCCTCTCACATTGTTTGGCACAGTGTCCAGGCCTTGTGGTCTCATTGGGATGCTAGGCAATTACTCCAACATGTTACATGGTCCGCCCACCCACGCGAATCCACTTGGGATGAGTGAAGTGGGCACTTAACCGTGATTGCCAATTTAGTAATAGCCTTCAACCATACGGCCAGAGGCATCAGCAGTCGGTGGGGGGTCTCAGATAGTCATTGGAGCAGACAGGTTGGGACAAGAGTTACCCCTGGAACTGGTACACATGGGTTGGTATGGTGGAACTAAGTGCGGTTGCTAGCCAGCGGCCCCCCCTCCCATGGCGGTCCACCCAGCCGAGGGTGCCCCCCACCCGAGGTTGCCCCCTGCTGAGCAGTGGGGCGGGATGTCGTCGAGCACTGGGTTCATTGCCTGTGAGCAAAGATTGTTACTTACCTCCTTGGCTCCTCGCAGAGGCCCTTCCGCCAGGTTCATGATTTTATAAAGGAGTACTAATCGGCGCCAGCGTGACCACTTGCTGAGTTGGCCACTGAATCATGGGAGCCCATTGGATATAGGGTGGCTCCCGTTAATTGTATGGAAACAGGGCTTGAGTGGGGATTATTGGCTTCTCGCCACGGTACGGTGGGATCCCGATCTCTGCTACAGGGGTGGGATCCCGATCTCTGCTACAGGAGCGGGCCGGTTGCATTGCAAACTGTTTGGCGCCCGGTGCAGTTCTTGTTTTTGGCCTCTCCCGCTATTCACCGGCCTCGTCATGCTCTCGCAGCGAGGCCTGACAATCACACCCAATTTTGCAGACTATATACACAAGTAGTCACAGTTATTTATTTTTTTTAATCTTGCCTGGATCACACTTTAACCTTCAAAATTCAGTGAAATATTAGCCAAATTAATGCAGCCTTTTCTTGTAATTTAAACCTTTGCACCTGATATCATTCTGGTCCATATTTCGGCACTACCTCAGTGTGAAGCAGGCAGAAGTGGTTTGTGATGCAATTAACTCACCAAATACAATTCAAAATAGTAAAGGATTTGTTACTAAGTTCCAGCAGTTCACACAAACATTTACACCATTTGGGCTTGGCGTTGCTCTTTTTCTTGTGCTTCACAAGAGGCTGGTTTCACATGCGTGATCCTTTCCCCTGGCCTGGCAATAGCCCACTTGTGTTCGATAACTTACCGTATACTGAACCCCAATCTGTACCACCCTCTAACACACATACAGTGCCAGTTTTTAACTGGTAAGTGTGATTGTCAGATCTTCATCAGGAATCTGCTATTGTTGATACCTTTCATGGTGAGACTGCACTGGCGGATGGGCAAATCCATAGAATCCCGAGAATCCCTTCAGTGCAGAAGGAGGCCATTTGGCCCATCGAGTCTGCACCAACCCTCCGAAAGAACGCTCTACCCAGGCCCACTCCCCTGCCCACTCCACCCTATCCCTGTAATCCTGCACATCCCTGGACCCATTTAGCATGGCCAATCCACCTAACCTGTACATCTTTGGACTGTGGGAGGAAACCGGAGCACCCGGAGGAAACCCATTCAGACAGAGGGAGAACGTGCAAACTCCACACAGACAGTCATCCAAGATCAGAATCAAACCCGGGTCCCTGGAGCTTGAGACAGCAGTGCTAACCACTGTGCCACTGTGCTGACATCAATTCATGGGGATCTAAAAGTAAAAATGCAAGAGAGTGTTGGGTGAGGTGGAGAGGAAGATATCCATGGTCTCAGCATCTGCAGCTAGCATTCAGGCCTGACAGCAGGATAAGTGGGATTTGAGTACGTGCATAAGACACCAATATACCATCATCTGAAAGTGAACACTGATACCGAAAACAACAACCTTAGCAACTACCAGCCCTATAGTGCAGAGCACCATCCCCTCCAAAGAGTTGAGGAGATGCAGGCAAGCCTATCCACCGCTGGTTTTCTCCTGCTCCTTATGGTTGTGCAATGTCTTGTCTGTCGTAGATAATTTGCTGGCTGTGTTGGTGTTGTTAGAGTTGATACGAAGCAGGCAGCATTGGTAAGTGTGCAAGGGTAAGGTGGAACATCTGCATGTTAGCCATATGTTCTGAATGTTGATGGGTGAGTGATGGGGCTGCGATACTTTACGCAATGTGAGAGTTGGATGGTACGGTGGCCTTGGCATTCACTGACCTTAATTCTCACTTGAAAACCATAAGACATAAGACCATAAGACATAGGAGCAGAATTAGGCCACTTGGCCCATCGAGTCTGCTCCACCATTCGAACATGGCTGATATTTTGTCATCCCCATTCTCCTGCCATCGCCCCATAACCCCTGATCCGCTTATTGATCAAGAACCTATCTATCTCTGTCTTAAAGACACTCAGTAAATTGGCCTCCACAGCCTTCTGCGGCAAAGAGTTCCACAGATTCACCACCCTCTGGCTGAAGAAATTCCTCCTCATCTCTATTTTAAAAGATCGTCCCTTTAGTCTAAGATGGTGTCCTCTGGTTCTAGTTTTTCCTACAAGTGGAAACATCCTCTCCACGTCCACTCTATCCAGGCCTCGCAGTATCTTATAAGTTTCAATACGATCCCCTCTCATCCTTCTAAACCCCAACGAGTACAGACCCAGAGTCCTCAAACGTTCCTCATACGACAAGTTCTTCATTCCAGGAATCATTCTTGTGAACCTCCTCTGGACCCTTTCCAAGGCCAGCACATCCTTCCTTAGATATGGGGCCCAACACTGCTCACAATACTCCAAATGGGGTCTGACCAGAACCTTGACATGAATGCTAACATTGCATTTGCCTTCTTAACAGCCGACAACCTGCACATTAACCTTAAGAGAATCATGAACAAGGACTCCCAAGTCCCTCTGTGCTTCTACTTTCCGAAGCATTTCACCATTTAGAAAATAGTCTATGTCTAAATTCCTCCTTCCAAAGTGCATAACCTCACACTTTTCCACATTGTATTTCATTTGCCACTTCATTGCCCACTCTCCTAGCTTGTCCAAATCCTTCTGCAGCCCCCTTGCTTCCTCAATACTACCTGTCCCTCTACAGGGGCGAAATTCTCCGTTATCGGCGGAAAGTCCGCCGATCGGCGCAAAAAACGGCGCAAATCCAACTTGCGTCACGTCGGAAAAATGGGTCGATAGTCTCCGGCCCGAAATGGGCTAGCAGCGATGTAACGGAATCCGCGCTTGCGCAGTGGTTCACGCCGTGCAGCGTCATACGCGCCGGACGGCGTGACGGCTCATAAGGCCGCGCTGCTCCCCCCCACCCGACCGCAACACCCGACCGCAACACCCGACTGGATGGCTGGCCGTCGCTCAGCCCCGAGGTTCGAGTCACGCGATGTGGAGGCGCTCCTGGACGCGGTGGAGCAGAGGAGTGACGCCCTGTATCCCGGGCACGGCCGCAGAGTTGCCCCACGCCACAGCCGGCGTCTGTGGAGGGAAGTGGCAGAGGCCGTCACCGCTGTGGCCCTGACACCACGGACAGGCACCCAGTGCCACAAGAAGGTGAACGACCTCGTCAGAGCAGGCAGGGTGAGCCTCCCCCATATCCCCCCTCCCCCATATCCCCCCTCCCCCATATCCCCCCCTCCCCCATATCCCCCCCTCCTCCATATCCCCCCTCGCCCATATCCCCCATATCCCCCTCCCCCATATCCCCCCATCCCCCATATCCCCCATAACCCCCCTCCCCCATATCCCCCATAACCCCCCTCCCCCATATCCCCCATATCCCCCCTCCCCCATATCCCCCCTCCCCCATATCCCGCCTCCCCCATATCCCCCCTCCCCCATATCCCAAATATCCCCCTCCCCCATATCCCCCCTCCCCCATATCCCCCCCACCCCATATCCCCCCTCCCCCATATCCCCCCTCCCCCATATCCCCCATATCCCCCCTCCCCCATATCCCCCCTCCCCCATATCCCCATATCACCCCTCCCCCATAACCCCCCTCCCCCATATCCCCCCTCCCCATATCCCCCATATCCCCCTCCCCCATATCCCCCTCCCCCATATCCCCCCTCCGCCATATCCCCCATACCCCCCTCCCCCATATCCCCCCCTCCCCCATATCCCCCTCCCCCATATCCCCCCTCCCCCATATCCCCCCTCCCCCATATCCCCCCCTCCCCATCACCCCCTCCCCCATATCCCCCCTCCCCATATCCCCCATATCCCCCCTCCCCCATATCCCCCATATCCCCCCTCCCCCATATCCCCCATATCCCCCCTCCCCATATCCCCCTCCCCCATATCCCCTCTCCCCCATATTCCCCATATCCCCCTCCCCATATCCCCCCTCCCCCATATCCCCCGCTCCCCCATATCCCCCATATCCCCAAGTGAATCCAGCCCTAACCTTAACCTCTGCAATGCACGCGCAACCGATGGCGTGCATTCATATACCTGCCTAACACTGTTGCCTTTTACCCCTGCCCCCCCCCCCCACAGGAGAAGCGCGCACACAACAATAGGGAGCATGTGAGGACTGGAGGAGGGCCCGCTGATGAGAGGCCACTGACCGTACACGAGGAAAGGGCCCTGGAACTGGCTGACGGACCTGAGGACAGGGAGGTTGCTGATGCAGAGGTCGGGGGCGTACTAGCGAGTGAGCCACCGACAGCCCGTCCCCATATCCCCCCTCCCCTATGTCCCCCTCCCCCGTATCACCTGATCACTGCCTGATGTCTAACCATGCATGCTTCATTGTGTATCGCAGGACCAAACGTCCAGGCACCCATCCCCGCAGATGCAGACCTCCCGCAGGATGCCCCTCGGAGACCACAGGAGACGGAGAGACCCGCACCCTCCAGCATGCGACGCCCGCAGGATGCCCCTCGGAGACCACAGGAGACGGAGAGACCCGCACCCTCCAGCATGCGACGCCCGCAGGATGCCCCTCGGAGACCACGGGAGACCCGGACCCTCCAGCATGCGACGCCCGCAGGATGCCCCTCGGAGACCACGGGAGACGGAGAGACCTGGACCCTCCAGCATGCGACGCCCGCAGGATGCCCCTCGGAGACCACGGGAGATGGAGAGACCCGGACCCTCCAGCATGCGACGCCCGCAGGATGCCCCTCGGAGACCACGGATGACGGAGAGTCCCGCACCCTCCAGCATGCGACGCCCGCAGGATGCCCCTCGCACACCATGGGAGACGGAGAGACCTGGAGCAACAGGGAGACGACACCCCCGTCACGTGCGGGAGCGACCACCCAGCGACGAGGGGGGCAGCCACAGGCCCCCGTCACATCCGAGCCAGGACACCACTACCCAGGACACCACTACCCAGGACACCCCTCCCCGGGACAGCACTACCCAGGAAGACGAAATACCGGACAGTGACTCAGAGTGGATGGGTGGAGACGAACCCCCACCCCAAAGTGCCATGGACTCAGAGTGGGACGAAGAGCACGACACAATGCCACTGCTGTCACCAACACCCTCCACCATCGCAGAAATACTCACCACGGTTGGGCACTTTAGTGATGAGGCGTCTGGTACACTCACTGGTGCGCACAACACAGCCGTCCCGGTACAGCAGGTGGAGGTAGGAGCAGCAGAGGGACCGGGCGGTCGGAGGGCAGCCCAGCCCAAGCGAACATCTGCCGCCCAGCTGGATCCCGGGTTCCTGCAGTTACCACACCCACACATAGATCCGATGCAACCACCGACCCGGAGACGAGCGAAGAGGGTGACGGGCGGCTTGCGGCGGCTGCGGTCGCAGGTGGAGGAGTCCACCCGCGTCCAGGAGCAGGGAGTGGTGCCGGTCATGCATGCCACCCAGGCTGACACCGCACGGGTGGCGTCCGCGGTGGAGGCAATGGGTGCGACGGTGTCAGACATGGGGAACGGTTTGCGAGGCCTGGGGCCTTCCGTGCAGGCAGCGTCTGTGGCCCAGGACATGGCTGCCCTCTCACAGGAGGCCATGAGCCAGTGCCAGCGCCAGATGGCAGAGGCGCTCAACGCCATAGCCCAGTCTCTGCAGGCTATGGCCCAGTCTCAGCAGGCCATGGCCCAGTCTCTGCAGGTCATCGCTGAGGGCATCGGCGCCAGTGGCCATGTGCGAGCCGGCGTCGCACTGTCACAGACAGGGTTTGCCAACCCCCTGGGCTCCATGGCTGCAAACCTGCAGAACCCTGTCGATACCAGCACAGGCCTCCAGGACTGGCAGCGCCAGATGTCGGGGGGGCGTCGGATGGCCAGTCCGTTCGCATCCCCCACCCATGTAGAGGCCTGGGGGCCATCGGGCACCCCGAGGGAGGAGGAGGTGGTGTGGTCCGTCCCGGCTCCCTCTGTAGGGGAGGTCCCGGTACACCGCGACACCTCGGACTCCCCCCTTCCGTCCCAGGTGCATCGGGTGGGCAACGGGCAGGACAGGCTGGCAACTCGCCATCCCAGTCGCCCGGGCCGCAGCCTGGCCCATCTAGGCCAGGACGCCCCAGGAAACGGCCGCCAAAGGGATCCAGTGTCAGAGGGCAGGAATCACAGGAGTCCACCTCCAGTTCTGCTGTACCGTCTGGGGAACCACGTAGACGTAGTCAAAGGGCCCGTAAGGCCAAACAATTAGACACTGAGTAAGTTGGCACGGGTGCAGGGCACAGATGAGTTTTAGGGGCTAGGGCACGTGCATGAACTCCTTTGGTTATTAAAGTCAATGTTACACCTACCGAAGCTGCCTTTGTGCTCTGTCCAAAGTGTGCGGGAGTGTCATGTACATTGAGCGCAAGTGTGTGTGTGAGGGGTGGTCTTACCTCAGCCCCAGGTGAGTCTGCCCCCTTCCCCCTGGGCCGCCATAAACATCCCCC
Organism: Scyliorhinus torazame; assembly: GCF_047496885.1. NCBI lineage: Eukaryota > Metazoa > Chordata > Chondrichthyes > Carcharhiniformes > Scyliorhinidae > Scyliorhinus > Scyliorhinus torazame. Next base: position 148,785,820 of record NC_092719.1, read on the forward strand.
GGGCAGAGGAAGGGACCGTGCGCTGCAGTGCCACAGCCGCATGCAGGGATGGTCCGGGTGGATGGTGGTACTGTGGCCATGGGTCAGACATAGTCCAACGATGGAGAGCCAGGAGCTCATCGCAGGGCGGGTTGTCATCATCCTCCATGGCCTGCGATAGACACGCGTCCACCCGCAACTGTGTGAGCCCGGCCCGTTGTGCCGCAGGTGGATCGGCAATGGGGGCGGGGGGTGGTGTGCATGCGGGTGGGGTAGGTGGGGTTGGGGAGGGGGGTGAGGGTGCTGGGTGGGTGGATGGGTGGGGGGTGTGGGTGGTCGGCTGTTGCCATGGTGTGCGGCCTGTGGCCATACTACCCGATTCCCACGCCCATCTAGTCAGTGAAGCGGGCGTCTATCAGTCTGTCCCGTGCCCGCTGGACCAGCCGGTAACGGTGGACAGCCACCCGCCTGTGTCTACCCCGTCTGCCCTGACCATTGCCCCCATCCCCCTCATCTGGGGAGGACTGGGCCTCTTCCTGCTGCTCCTCCACTCCGCCCTCCTCTGCCTGCGGCACATCGCCCCTCTGCTGGGCTATGTTGTGCAGGACGCAGCACACCACAATGATGCGGCCGACCCTAACTGACCGATACTGGAGGGCGCCCCCAGAGAGGTCCAGGCACCTGAAACGCATCTTCAGCACACCAAAGCACCTCTCGATCACTCCCCTTGTCGCTACATGGGCATCATTGTAGCGGTTCTCCGCCTCATTGCGTGGCCTCCGTATAGGCGTCATCAGCCACGATCGCAATGGGTAGCCCCTGTCGCCCAGCAACCACCCCCTCAGCCGGGGATGGCGTCCCTCGTACATGCCGGGGATGGATGACCGCGACAACACGAATGAGTCGTGTACACTGCCTGGGTGACGGGCGCAGACGTGCAGGATCATCATGCGGTGGTCGCAGACCACCTGTACGTTCATCGAATAGGTCCCCTTCCTATTAGTGAACACGGCCCTGTTATCTGCAGGTGGCCGCACGGCAACGTGCATCCCATCGATCGCGCCCTGGACCATGGGGAACCCGGCAACGGCAGAGAAGCCCACGGCCCGGGCATCTTGGCTGGCCCGGTCCACGGGGAAGCGGATGTAGCGGTGCGCCATGGCATATAGGGCATCTGTCACTGCCCGGATGCACCGGTGCACCGATGTCTGCGATATGCCGGACAGGTCCCCACTCGGTGCCTGGAATGACCCCGTTGCATAAAAGTTCAGGGCCACCGTAACCTTGACGGACACGGGGAGAGGATGTCCCCCGCCAGTGCCACGCGGTGACAGGTGTGCCAGCAGGTGGCAGATGTGTGCCACGGTTTCCCGGCTCATCCGGAGTCTCCTCCTGCATTCCCGGTCCGTGAGGTCCTGGTATGACTGCCGGGGCCGGTACACACGGGGCGCCCTCGGGTGCCTCCGTTGCCGTGGGGCCGCGACGTCCTCCTCCCCCTCCTCGTCCTGTCGGTCAGGTGTCCCTCCAGCCTGGGCGGCTGCCACCTGCCCCTCTGCGGCAGCCTGCGCCGCCTCTCTGGCACGCTCCTCCTCCTCCTCCTCCTCCTCCTCATCCAGGGCAACATAGACATGAGCGGCTGCCACCACGGCGGCCAACATCGCTGGATGATCTGAAAACATGACGGCCTGGTGGGGGGGAGGGGAACGACGACATGTCATCATTGCCCATATCCCCTCCTCCCCCCAGCCAGGTGGCATGGACGGCATGGGTCCAACTGTTGGAGGCTGGCACCTGGCCAGGTGGGCCAACTCACTTGCCCTCCCATCCCCCTCCTCGGCACGAACCCCCCCCAACCTCCACCCCAGCACGGACCCCCCCCCCAAACCCCAACCTCCACCCCGGCACGGACCCCCCCAACCTCCACCCCAGCACGGAACCCCCCACCTCCACCCCAGCACGGACACCCCCAACCTCCACCCCAGCACGGACCCCCCCCAACCTCCACTCCAGCACGGACCCCCCCCCCCAACCTCCACCCCAGAACGGAACCCCCCCTAACCTCCACCCCAGCACGGACCCCCCCACCAACCTCCACCCCAGAACGGACCCCCCCCAACCCCCAACCTCCACCCCGGCACGGCACGGACCCCCCCCAACCTCCACCCCAGCACGGACCCCCCCCCAACCTCCACCCCAGCACAGACCCCCCCCAACCCCCAACCTCCACCCCAGCACGGCACGGACCCCCCCCGCCAACCTTCACCCAAGCACGGACCCCCCACCAACCTCCACCCCAGCACGGAACCCCCCCCAACACCCAACCTCCACCCCAGCACGGACCCCCCCCCTAACCTCCACCCCAGCACGGACCCCCCCCCAACCCCCAACCTCCACCCCGGCATGGACCCCCCCCCAACCTCCACCCCGGCACGGACCCCCCCCACCTCCACCCCAGCACGGACCCCCCCCCAACATCCACCCCGGCACGGACCCCCCCCCAACCTCCACCCCGGCACGGCATGGACCCCCCCCAACCTCCACCCCAGCACGGACCACCCCCAACCTCCACACCAGCACGGACCCCCCCCAACCCCCAACCTCCACCCCGGCACGGAACCCCCCCCCCGCAACCTCCACCCCAGCACGGACCCTCCCCCAACCCGCAACCTCCACCCCGGCACGGACCCCCCCCAACTTCCACCACGGCACGGACCCCCCCCAACCTCCACCCCAGCACGGACCCCCCCCCAACCTCCACCCCGGCACGGACCCCCCCCCCAACCTCCACCCCGGCACGGCACGGAGCCCCCCCAACCTCCACCACAGCACGGACCACCCCCCAACCTCCACCCCAGCACGGACACCCCCCCAACCCCCAACCTCCACCCCGGCACGGCACGGACCCCCCCCCCCCAACCTCCACCCCAGCACGGACCCCCCCCCAACCTCCACCCCAGCACAGACCGCCCCAACCACCACCCCAGCACGGACCCCCCCCCCAACCTCCACCCCAGCATGGACCCCCCCAACCTCCACCCCAGCACGGAACCCCCCCCAACCTCCACCCCAGCACGGACCCCCCCCCAACCTCCACCCCAGCACGGACCCCCCCCCCAACCCCCAACCTCCACCCCGGCACGGCACGGACCCCCCCAACCTCCACCCCAGCACGGACCCCCCCCCAACCCCCAACCTCCACCCCGGGACGGACCCCCCACCAACCTCCACTCCGGCACGGACCCCCCCCAACCTCCACCCCAGCACGGACCCCCCCCCCCCAACTTCCACCCCAGCACGGAACACACCCCAACCCCCAACCTCCACCCCGGCACGGACCCCCCACCAACCTCCACCCCGGCACGGACCCCCCCCAACCTCCACCCCAGCACGGACCCCCCCCCCCCAACCTCCACCCCAGCACGGACCCCCCCCAACCCCCAACCTCCACCCCGGCACGGACCCCCCACCAACCTCCACCCCGGCACGGACCACCCCCCAACCTCCACCTCAGCACGGACCCCCCCCCAACCTCCACCCCGGCATGGACCCCCCCCAACCTCCACCCCGGCACGGCACGGACCCCCCCCAAACCTCCACCCCAGCACGGACCCCCCCCCAACCTCCACCCCAGCACGGACCCCCCCCAACCCCCAACCTCCACCCCGGCACGGCACGGACCCCCCCCCAACCTTCACCCCAGCACGGAGCCCCCCCCCCAACCTCCACCCCAGCACGGACCCCCCCACCAACCTCCACCCCAGCACGGACACCCCCCAACCTCCACCCCAGCACGGACCCCCCCCAACCTCCACCCCAGCACGGACCCCCCCCCAACCTCCACCCCAGCACGGACCCCCCCCCAACCTCCACCCCAGCACGGACCCCCCCCCAACCCCCAACCTCCACCCCGGCACGGCACGGACCCCCCCCAACCTCCACCCCAGCACGGACCCCCCCTCAACCTCCACCCCAGCACGGAACCCCCACCCCAACCCCCAACCTCCACCCCGGCACGGCACGGACCCCCCCCCCAACCTCCACCCCAGCACGGACCCCCCCCCCAACCTCCACCCCAGCACGGAACCCCCACCAATCTCCACCCCAGCACGGCCCCCCCCCAACCTCCATCCCAGCACGGATCCCCCCCACCCCCCAACCTCCACCCCGGCATGGACCCCGTCCCGGCACTCCCCCGGAGCCCAGCCTACTCTAACCACCCCCCCCCCCCCCCCGCCGCACACACACACACACAACCCGAGACACACCTCTCCTCACGCAATCAGACTGCGGCCACGCCATCGCCTGCCCAGAGCCAACCCCCCAGGCCGTCACTCACCTCCACGCTGGTCGGCGTGAGCCTGGAGCACCGGGTCACGCCGATGAAAAGGAGGTTTAATTCACGTCGACGTGAACGGTCATCACGTCGACGGGACTTCGGCCCATCCGGGAGGGAGAATATCGGCAGGCCGAAAATCGGCTGCCTTGCGCAGACCCGTGACATTCTCTGACGTCAGCGGCGACATTAACGCCCCGCCGACTTTTCTCCCTTCGGAGACTTCGGCAACCGGCGGGGGCGGGATTCACGGCGGCCAACGGCCATTCTCCGCCCCTCTGGGGGGTCGGAGAATGACGCCCCAGATCTTTGTATCATCTGCAAACGTAGCAACAGTGCCTTCAGTACCTTCTTCCAGGTCATTAATGTATATTGTAAAACGTTGTGGTCCCAGCACAGACCCCTGAGGCACACCACTAGTCACCGGCTGCCATCCTGAAAAATACCCCTTTATCCTCACTTTCTGCCTTCTGCCAGTCAGTCAATCCTCTATCCATGCCAGGATCTTACCCTGAACACCATGAGCTCTTAACTTATTTAACAGTCTCCTATGCAGCATCTTGTCAAAGGCCTTCTGGAAATCTAAATAAATCATGTCCACTGGTTCTCCTTTGTCTAATTTACTTGTTACCTCCTCAAAGAACTCTTAACAGATTTGTCAGACACGACCTCCCTTTGACAAAGCCGTGCTGACTCAGTCCTATTTTACCATGCACTTCCAAGTGCTTCGCGATCTCATCTTTAATAACAGACTCTAAAATTTGACCAATGACCGAAGTCAGGCTAACCGGCCTATAATTTCCCATCTTCTGCCTCCCTCCCTTCTTACACAGTGGTGTTACATTAGCCACCTTCCTGCTTCCAGTGATTCCTGAAAGATCACCACCAATGCCTCCACAATTTGCTCAGCCATCTCTTTTAGGACCCTGGGGTGTACTCCATCCGGTCCAAGTGACTTATCCACCTTCAGACCTTTCAGTTTCCCCAGAACCTTCTCCTTAGTAATGGTCACTGCACTCACCTCTGCCCCCTGGTTCTCCTGGAGCTCTGGCATCCCACCGGTGTCTTCCACCGTGAAAACTGATGCAAAGTAACTATTCAGTTCATCTGCCATTTCTTTGTTTCCTATCATTACTTCTCCAGCCGCATTTTCTAGTGGTCCAATATCTATTATTGCATCTCTCTTACCTTTTATATATTGAAAAAAACTCTTCCTATCTTCCTTTATATTAGTAGCTAACTTGCTCTCATACTTCATCTTCTCCCCCTTATTGCTTTTTTTGTTGTCCTCTGCTCGCTTTTAAAGGCTTCCCAATCCTCTGGTTTCCCAATAATCCTCACTACTTTGTATGCTTTTTCTTTAGCCTTTATGCTGTCCTTGACATACCTCGTCAGCCATGGATGCGTTGTCCTCGGGCACCCCGAGGGAGGAGGAGGTGGTGTGGTCCGTCCCGGCTCCCTCTGTAGGGGAGGTCCCGGTACACCGCGACACCTCGGACTCCCCCCCTTCCGTCCCAGGTGCATCGGGTGGGCAACGGGCAGAGCAGGCTGGCAGCTCGCCATCCCAGTCGCCCGGGCCGCAGCCTGGCCCATCTAGGCCAGGACGCCCCAGGAAACGGCCGCCAAAGAGATCCAGTGACAGAGGGCAGGAATCACAGGAGTCCACCTCCAGTTCTGCTGTACCGTCTGGGGAACCACGTAGACGTAGTCAAAGGGCCCGTAAGGCCAAACAATTAGACACTGAGTAAGTTGGCACGGGTGCAGGGCACAGATGAATTTTAGGGGCTAGGGCACGTGCATGAACTCCTTTGGTTATTAAAGTCAATGTTACACCTACCGAAGCTGCCTTTGTGCTCTGTCCAAAGTGTGCGGGAGTGTCATGTACATTGAGCGCAAGTGTGTGTGTGAGGGGTGGTCTTACCTCAGCCCCAGGTGAGTCTGCCCCTTCCCCCTGTGCCGCCATCAACATCCCCCGGGCAGAGGACGGGACCGTGCGCTGCAGTGCCACAGCCGCATGCAGGGATGGTCCGGGTGGATGGTGGTACTGTGGCCATGGGTCAGACATAGTCCAACGATGTAGAGCCAGGAGCTCATCGCAGGGCGGGTTGTCATCATCCTCCATGGCCTGCGATAGACACGCGTCCACCCGCAACTGTGTGAGCCCAGCCCGTTGTGCCGCAGGTGGATCGGCAATGGGGGGGGGGGGGGCGGTGGTGTGCATGCGGGTGGGGTAGGTGGGGTTGGGGAGGGGGGTGAGGGTGCTGGGTGGGTGGATGGGTGGGGGGTGTGGGTGGTCGGCTGTTGCCATGGTGTGCGGCCTGTGGCCATACTACCCGATTCCCACGCCCATCTACTCAGTGAAGCGGGCGTCTATCAGTCTGTCCCGTGCCCGCTGGGCCAGCCGGTAACGGTGGACAGCCACCCGCCTGTGTTTACCCTGTCTGCCCTGACCATTGCCCCCATCCCCCTCATCTGGGGAGGACTGGGCCTCTTCCTGCTGCTCCTCCACTCCGCCCTCCTCTGCCTGCGGCACATTGCCCCTCTGCTGGGCTATGTTGTGCAGGACGCAGCACACCACAATGATGCGGCCGACCCTAACTGACCGATACTGGAGGGCGCCCCCAGAGAGGTCCAGGCACCTGAAACGCATCTTCAGCACACCAAAGCACCTCTCGATCACTCCCCTTGTCGCTACATGGGCATCATTGTAGCGGTTCTCCGCCTCATTGCGTGGCCTCCGTATAGGCGTCATCAGCCACGATCGCAATGGGTAGCCCCTGTCGCCCAGCAACCACCCCCTCAGCCGGGGATGGCGTCCCTCGTACATGCCGGGGATGGATGACCGCGACAACACGAATGAGTCGTGTACACTGCCTGGGTGACGGGCGCAGACGTGCAGGATCATCATGCGGTGGTCGCAGACCACCTGTACGTTCATCGAATAGGTCCCCTTCCTATTAGTGAACACGGCCCTGTTATCTGCAGGTGGCCGCACGGCAACGTGCATCCCATCGATCGCGCCCTGGACCATGGGGAACCCGGCAACGGCAGAGAAGCCCACGGCCCGGGCATCTTGGCTGGCCCGGTCCACGGGGAAGCGGATGTAGCGGTGCGCCATGGCATTTCGGGCATCTGTCACTGCCCGGATGCACCGGTGCACCGATGTCTGCGATATGCCGGACAGGTCCCCACTCGGTGCCTGGAATGACCCCGTTGCATAAAAGTTCAGGGCCACCGTAACCTTGACGGACACGGGGAGAGGGTGTCCCCCGCCAGTGCCACGCGGTGACAGGTGTGCCAGCAGGTGGCAGATGTGTGCCACGGTTTCCCGGCTCATCCGGAGTCTCCTCCTGCATTCCCGGTGCGTGAGGTCCTGGTATGACTGCCGGGGCCGGTACACACGGGGCGCCCTCGGGTGCCCCCGTTGCCGTGGGGCCGCGACGTCCTCCTCCCCCTCCTCGTCCTGTCGGTCAGGTGTCCCTCCAGCCTGGGCGGCTGCCACCTGCCCCTCTGCGGCAGCCTGCGCCGCCTCTCTGGCACGCTCCTCCTCCTCCTCCTCCTCCTCCCCCTCATCCAGGGCAACATAGACATGAGCGGCTGCCACCACGGCGGCCAACATCGCTGGATGATCTGAAAACATGACGGCCTGGTGGGGGGGAGGGGAACGACGACATGTCATCATTGCCCATATCCCCTCCTCCCCCCAGCCAGGTGGCATGGACCGCATGGGTCCAACTGTTGGAGGCTGGCATCTGGCCAGGTGGACCAACTCACTTGCCCTCCCATCCCCCTCCTCGGCACGGACCCCCCCCAACCTCCACCCCAGCACGGACCCCCCCCAACCCCCAACCTCCACCCCGGCACGGACCCCCCCCAACCTCAACCCCAGCACGGACCCCCCCCCCCCCCAACTCCACCCCAGCACGGACACCCCCAACCTCCACCCCAGCACGGACCCCCCCCCAACCTCCACCCCAGCACGGACCCCCCCCCCAACCTCCACCCCAGCACGGACCCCCCCCAACCCCCAACCTCCACCCCGGCACGGCACGGACCCCCCCCAACCTCCACCCCAGCACGGACCCCCCCCCAACCTCCACCCCAGCATGGACCCCCCCCAACTCCCAACCTCCACCCCGGCACGGCACGGACCCCACCCCCAACCTCCACCCCAGCACGGACCCCCCCCCCAACCTCCACCCCAGCACGGAACCCCCCCCAACCCCCAACCTCCACCTCAGCACGGACCCCCCCCCCCAACCTCCACCCCAGCACGGACCCCCCCCCAACCCCCAACCTCCACCCCGGCACGGACCCCCTCCACCTCCACCCCGGCACGGACCCCCCCCCAACCTCCACCCCAGCACGGACCCCCCCCCCCCAACCTCCACCCCGGCACGGACCCCCCCCAACCTCCACCCCGGCACGGCACGGACCCCCCCCCCAACCACCACCCCAGCACGGACCCCCCCCCAACCTCCACACCAGCACGGACCCCCCCCCAACCCCCAACCTCCACCCCGGCACGGCACGGACCCCCTCCCCAACCTCCACCCCAGCACGGAACCCCTCCCCCAACCTCAACCCCAGCACGGACCCTCCCCCAACGGTGCCTCCGTTGTCGTGGGGCCGCGACGTCCTCCTCCCCCCCCTCGTCCTGTCGGTCAGGTGTCCCTCCAGCCTGGGCGGCTGCCACCTGCCCCTCTGCGGCAGCCTGCGCCGCCTCTCTGGCACGCTCCTCCTCCTCCTCCTCCTCCTCCTCATCCAGGGCAACATAGACATGAGCGGCTGCCACCACGGCGGCCAACATCGCTGGATGATCTGAAAACATGACGGCCTGGTGGGGGGGAGGGGAACGACGACATGTCATCATTGCCCATATCCCCTCCTCCGCCCAGCCAGGTGGCATGGACCGCATGGGTCCAACTGTTGGAGGCTGGCACCTGGCCAGGTGGACCAACTCACTTGCCCTCCCATCCCCCTCCTCGGCACGGACCCCCCCCCAACCTCCACCCCAGCACGGACCCCCCCCAACCCCCAACCTCCACCCCGGCACGGACCCCCCCCAACCTCCACTCCAGCACGGACCCCCCCCCCCCCACCTCCACCCCAGCACGGACACCCCCAACCTCCACCCCAGCACGGACCCCCACCAACCTCCACTCCAGCACGGACCCCCCCCAACCTCCACCCCAGCACGGACCCCCCCCCCCCAACCTCCACCCCAGCACTGAACCCCCCCCAACCTCCACCCCAGCACGGACCCCCCCCAACCCCCAACCTCCACCCCGGCACGGCACGGACCCCACCCCCAACCTCCACCCCAGCACGGACCCCCCCCCAACCTCCACCCCAGCACGGAACCCCCCCCAACCCCCACCCTCCACCTCAACACGGACCCCCCCCCAACCTCCACCCCAGCACGGAGCCCCCCCAACCCCCAACCTCCACCCCGGCACTGACCCCCCCCACCTCCACCCCGGCACGGACCCCCCCCCCAACCTCCACCCCAGCACGGACCCCCCCCCAACCTCCACCCCGGCACGGACCCCCCCCAACCTCCACCCCGGCACGGCACGGACCCCCCCCCAACCTCCACCCCAGCACGGACCCCCCCCCAACCTCCACACCAGCACGGACCCCCCCCCCAACCCCCAACCTCCACCCCGGCACGGCACGGACCCCCTCCCCAAACTCCACCCCAGCACGGAACCCCCCCCAACCTCCACCCCAGCACGGACCCTCCCCCAACCCGCAACCTCCACCCCGGCACGGACCCCCCCCAACCTCCACCACGGCACGGACCCCCCCCCCAACCTCCACCCCAGCACGGACCCCCCCCCCCCAACCTCCACCCCAGCACGGAACCCCCCCCAACCTCCACCCCAGCACGGACCCCCCCCAACCCCCAACCTCCACCCCGGCACGGCACGGACCCCACCCCCAACCTGCACCCCAGCACGGACCCCCCCCCAACCTCCACCCCAGCACGGAACCCCCCCCAACCCCCACCCTCCACCTCAACACGGACCCCCCCCCAACCTCCACCCCAGCACGGAGCCCCCCCAACCCCCAACCTCCACCCCGGCACTGACCCCCCCCACCTCCACCCCGGCACGGACCCCCCCCCAACCTCCACCCCAGCACGGACCCCCCCCCAACCTCCACCCCGGCACGGACCCCCCCCAACCTCCACCCCGGCACGGCACGGACCCCCCCCCCAACCTCCACCCCAGCACGGACACCCCCCCAACCTCCACACCAGCACGGACCCCCCCCCAACCCCCAACCTCCACCCCGGCACGGCACGGACCCCCTCCCCAAACTCCACCCCAGCACGGAACCCCCCCCAACCTCCACCCCAGCACGGACCCTCCCCCAACCCGCAACCTCCACCCCGGCACGGACCCCCCCAACCTCCACCACGGCACGGACCCCCCCCCCCAACCTCCACCCCAGCACGGACCCCCCCCTACCTCCACCCCGGCACGGACCCCCCCCCCCAACCTCCACCCCGGCACGGCACGGACCCCCCCAACCTCCACCCCAGCACGGACCCCCCCCAACCTCCACCCCAGCACGGACCCCCCCCCAACCCCCAACCTCCACCCCGGCACGGCACGGACCCCACCCCCAACCTCCACCCCAGCACGGACCCCCCCCCCAACCTCCACCCCAGCACGGAACCCCCCCCAACCCCCAACCTCCACCTCAGCACGGACCCCCCCCCCAACCTCCACCCCAGCACAGACCCCCCCCCCCAACCCCCAACCTCCACCCCGGCACGGACCCCCCCCCACCTCCACCCCGGCACGGACCCCCCCCCAACCTCCACCCCAGCACGGACCCCCCCCCAAACTCCACCCCGGCACGGACCCCCCCAACCTCCACCCCGGCACGGCACGGACCCCCCCCCAACCTCCACCCCAGCACGGACCCCCCCCCAACCTCCACACCAGCACGGACCCCCCCCCAACCCCCAACCTCCACCCCGGCACGGCACGGACCCCCTCCCCAACCTCCACCCCAGCACGGAACCCCCCCCCCAACCTCCACCCCAGCACGGACCCTCCCCCAACCCGCAACCTCCACCCCGGCACGGACCCCCCCCAACCTCCACCACGGCACGGACCCCCCCCCAACCTCCACCCCAGCACGGACCCCCCCCAACCTCCACCCCGGCACGGACCCCCCCCCCAACCTCCACCCCGGCACGGCACGGACCCCCCCCAACCTCCACCCTAGCACGGACCCCCCCCAACCTCCACCCCAGCACGGACCCCCCCCCAACCCCCAACCTCCACCCCGGCACGGCACGGACCCCCCCCCAACCTCCACCCCAGCACGGACCCCCCACCAACCTCCACCCCAGCACGGACCCCCCCAACCCCCAACCTCCACCCCGGCACGGCACGGACCCCCCCCCCCCAACCTCCACCCCGGCACGGACCCGGACCCCGTCCCGGCACTCCCCCGGAGCCCAGCCTACTCTAACCACCCCCCCCCCGCCGCACACACACACACACAAACCGAGACACACCTCTCCTCACGCAATCAGACTGCGGCCACGCCATCGCCTTCCCAGAGCCAACTCCCCAGGCCGTCACTCACCTCCACGCTGGTCGGCGTGAGCCTGGAGCACCGGGTCACGCCGATGAAAAGGAGGTTTGATTCACGTCGACGTGAACGGTCATCACGTCGACGGGACTTCGGCCCATCCGGAAGGGAGAATATCGGCAGGCCGAAAATCGGCTGCCTTGCGCAGACCCGTGACATTCTCCGCGGCAGCGGCGCCATTAACGCCCCGCCGACTTTTCTCCCTTCGGAGACTTCGGCAACCGGAGGGGGCGGGATTCACGGCGGCCAACGGCCATTCTCCGCCCCTCTGGGGGGCCGGAGAATGACGCCCCAGATCTTTGTATCATCTGCAAACGTAGCAACAGTGCCTTCAGTACCTTCTTCCAGGTCATTAATGTATATTGTAAAAGTTGTGGTCCCAGCACAGACCCCTGAGGCACACCACTAGTCACCGGCTGCCATCCTGAAAAATACCCCTTTATCCCCACTCTCTGCCTTCTGCCAGTCAGCCAATCCTCTATCCATGCCAGGATCTTACCCTGAACACCATGAGCTCTTAACGTATTTAACAGTCTCCTATGCAGCATCTTGTCAAAGGCCTTCTGGAAATCTAAATAAATCATGTCCACTGGTTCTCCTTTGTCTAATTTACTTGTTACCTCCTCAAAGAACTCTTAACAGATTTGTCAGACACGACCTCCCTTTGACAAAGCCGTGCTGACTTAGTCCTATTTTACCATGCACTTCCAAGTGCTACGCGATCTCATCTTTAATAACAGACTCTAAAATTTGACCAATGACCGAAGTCAGGCTAACCGGCCTATAATTTCCCATCTTCTGCCTCCCTCCCTTCTTACACAGTGGTGTTACATTAGCCACCTTCCTGCTTCCAGTGATTCCTGAAAGATCACCACCAATGCCTCCACAATTTGCTCAGCCATCTCTTTTAGGACCCTGGGATGTACTCCATCCGGTCCAAGTGACTTATCCACCTTCAGACCTTTCAGTTTCCCCAGAACCTTCTCCTTAGTAATGGTCACTGCACTCACCTCTGACCCCTGGTTCTCCTGGAGCTCTGGCATCCCACCGGTGTCTTCCACAGTGAAAACTGATGCAAAGTAACTATTCAGTTCATCTGCCATTTCTTTGTTTCCTATTATTACTTCTCCATTTTCTAGTGGTCCAATATCTATTATTGCATCTCTCTTACCTTTTATATATTGAAAAAAACTCTTCATATCTTCCTTTATATTAGTAGCTAGCTTGCTCTCATACTTCATCTTCTCCCCCTTATTGCTTTTTTTGTTGTCCTCTGCTCGCTTTTAAAGGCTTCCCAATCCTCTGGTTTCCCACTAATCCTCACTACTTTGTATGCTTTTTCTTTAGCCTTTATGCTGTCCTTGACATACCTCGTCAGCCATGGATGCGTTGTCCTCCCCTTAACATGTTTCCTCCTCCTTGGATGAATTGCTGTTGTGCCTCCCTAATAATCCCCAAAATCTCCTGCCATTGCTGTTCCACTGTCTTCCCTGCTCGGCTCCTTTTCCAGTCAACTCTTGCCAGCTCCTCCCTCATGTCTTTGTAGTTACCCTTATTTAATTGTAATACCGTTACATCTGATTGCAGCTTCTCCCTCTCAAACTGCAGGGTAAATTCTATCATATTGTGGTCACTGCTCCCTAAGGGTTCCTTCACCTTAAGTTCCCTCATCAAGTCTGCCTCATTACACATCACCAAACCCAGAATTGCCTGTTCCCTAGTAGGCTCTCTCACAAGCTGCTCCAAAAAACCATCTCTTAGCTATTCCACAAACTCCATTTCTTGGGATCCACTACCAACCTTATTTTCCCAGTCCACCTGCATATTGAAGTCCCCATGATTATTGTAATATTGCCTTTTTTACATGCCTTTTCTATCTCCTGATTTATTTTCTGCCCCACATCCTGACTACTGCTCGGGGGCCTGTACATAACTCCCATCAGGGTCTTTTTACCTTTGCGACTCCTCAACTCTACCCACAGAGATTCTATGCCTTCTGATCCTATATCGCTCCTTGCTATCGATTTAACTTAATTCCTTACTAAAAATGCAACTCTGCCACCTTTGCCCATCTGCCTGTCCTTTCGATAGGACATATATCCTTGGATATTTAGATCCCAGCCCTGATACCCTTGCAGCCACGTCTCTGTGATGCCCGCAACATCATACCGGCCAATTTCAATGTGCGCATCAAGCTCATTTATCTTGTTCCGTATACTGCGCGCATTTAGGTACAACCCCCTCAATCCTGCATTGGCCACCTCCCTTTTCACACTCTCCTCAGTCACTGTACCCTGTACTGTGGCCCTGTTTGATTTTTGACAATGGTTTCTCTGCCTTACACTTTCCCCCTTACTGCTTTTTGTTTCTGGCCCCGTTTTACTTCCCTCCGACTTCCTGCATCAGAACCATCCGCCTGCCACATTAGTTTAAACCCTCCCCAACTGCTCTAGCAAACACCCGCGCTAGGACATCGGTTCCAGTCCTGCCCAGGTGCAGACCGTCCGGTTTGTACTGGTTCCACCTCCCCCAGAACCGGTTCCAATGTCCCAGAAATTTGAATCCCTCCCTCTTGCACCATCTCTCAAGCCACGCATTCATCCTAGCTATCCTGACATTCCTACTCTGACTAGCTTGTGGCACTGGTAGCAATTCTGAGATTACTACCTTTGAGGTCCTACTTTTTAGTTTAACTCCTAACTACCTGAATTCAGCTTGTAGGACCTCATCCCGTTTTTTACCGATACCGTTGGTGCCTATGTGCACCACGACAGCTAGCTGTTCACCCTCCCCCCACAGAATGTCCTGCAGCCACTCCAAGACATCCTTGACCCTTGCACCAGGGAGGCAACATACCATCCTGGAGTCTCGATTGCGTCCACAGAACCGCCTGTCTAGTCCCCTTACAATTGAGTCTCCTTTCACTATAGCCCTGCCATTCTTCTTCCTGCCCTCCTGTGCAGCAGAGCCAACCACGGTGCTATGAACCTGGCTGTTGCTGCTTTCCCCTGGTGAGCCATCTCCCTCAACAGTATCCAAAGCGGTACATCTGTTTTGCAGGGAGATGACCGCAGGGGACACCTGCCTTCCTACTCTTGCACTGTCTTTTGGTCACCCATTTTCTATCTCCCTCAGTAATTGTCACCTGCGGTGTGACCAACTCGCTAAACATGCTATCCACGACCTCCACAGCACGCGAATGCTCCAAAGTGAGTCCATCTGCAGCTCCAGAGCCGTCAAGCGGTCTAACAGGAGCTGCAGCTGGACATACTTCTTGGATGCGAAGGAGCCAGGGTCAGTGTCCCTGAGCTCCCACATCGCACACGAGGAGCATGACACGGGTCTGGGATGTCCTGCCATGTCTTAAACCTTAGATTAACTTATACAACTACAATTCCAAAAAAACGAAAAAATAAATAAATAGACAAATGAAAAGAAAAACTACTTACCAGTCACTTACCAGGGATCAAAAGCACCTCCTCCCCACCCAGCTTTGAATTCCCACCTAGCTTCAAATTCCCAAACTCACTCTTCGCTGTGCCTCACTTTGACTGTGTCTTCTCTGGCTCACTGGGAAAACACAATTGAATCTGCCTCTTCTCAGACATTGCATTTTGGATCTGAACCACTTGCTGCGTAAAAGGTTTTCCTCACCTTGGTGTTGGTTCTTTTGCCAATCACCTTAAATCTGTGTCCTCTGGCTCTCAGCTCTTCAGTGGCAACAATTTCTCTCTATCCAATCTGTCCCAACCCTTCATAAATTTGAACATCCTAATCAAACCTGCTCTCAACCATTTCCTCTCGAAATAGAGAACAACCCCAGCTTCTCAAATCTATTCTAATAACTGAATCCCTGGAGCCATTCTTGTCAATCTTTTCTGCACCCTCGCTAAAGTCTTCACATCCTTCCTAAACTGTCATGAATAAGTGAGCACAATATTCCAGGCCAAACAAATATTTTATAGAGTTTCATCGTACCCTTCTTGCTTATTTTTTTTTCTTTTTTATTGTCACAAGTAGGCTTACATTAACACTGCAATGAAGTTACTGTGAAAAGCCCCTAGTCGCCACATTCCGGCGCCTGTTCGGATATGTACTCTATCCTGCTGTTCATAAGGTTAGGAATCCCAGGAACCTTTTACCCACTTTCTCAACCTCTGCTGTCAACTTCGGTAATGTGTGCACATACACCCCAGGTCCTTCTGTTCATTCCCCCTCTTAGAATTGTGCCTATTATTTTATATTTTCTCTCTTCCTTCCAAAATGTATCACTTCGCAATTCTCGACCTTTCCGCCAATGGGAGCAACTTCTCTCTACCTGCCCTGTCTGGATTCCTCATAATTTTGAACACTTCTATCAAATCTGCTCTCAATCTTCTCTCAAAGTAGACCATACCCAGTTTGGGGCATTTGGACATTTTTGAATCAAGTCCTGTATTTCTTCTCATTTTTGTTGTTGTTTTCTTTGTCCAGCATCACTGCAGCTGAGAGGCTGGTGCACAACTTGGAACCAGGTAGCTGCAAGAGCCTTGAAGTCATAGAAATTCAATTCAGCTGGTGGTGAAAAACAGGCAAGACCAGATTAGCTGCTGTTATGCACCATGCTTGAGGTTCAGTTCTGTTGCAGTCACCGTCCAAAACAAATTTCAGCCACACTGTGCCTAAAAAGCAATATTGTAACAACTGACATTATTCTCTGTTAGACGTCTTCCTGTTTGGGCAGCACTGTAGCACAAGTGGATAGCACTGTGGCTTCACAGCACCAGGGTCCCAGGTTCGATTCTCTGCTGGGTCACTGTCTTTGCGGAGTCTGCACATTCTTCCCGTGTCTGCGTGGGTTTCCTCCGGGTGCTCCGGTTTCCTCCCACAGTCCAAAGGTGTGCAGGTTAGGTGGATTGGCCATGCTAAATTGCCCTTAGTGACCAAAACAAGGTTAGGAGGGGTTATCGGGTTACGGGGATAGAGTGGAAGTGAGGGCTTAAGTGGGTCGGTGCAGACTCGATGGGTCGAATAGCCTCCTTCTGCACTGTATGTTCTATGTTCTATGTTTAGTTCAGAGTGCCATTTGCTTTGAGACGTTTCAGTGGATACAATCTTTATTTTTTTGTATTGTTCTAGTTCACACCTTCCCTTCACCAAATGATCAGTCTTCAAATGATGTGACATGCGAAGCTATTAGTCCCCTACCAGATCACAGAAAAGGTGCCACAGAGTGTGCCGGCTGCCCACTCCCATCTTCAAAAGAAACAGCAACTGAAGATTCGTGGATGGGCTCAACTCCATCACTGTGCTCTACGGAGAGTAAGAAAAGTAAATTTGCTTGTCAATCAGCAAGCTCACAAATTCATAACAAAAACACTGAAGGTAGGTTTATTGATTATTAAAATGTTGATCAGGACGCGATAAATTAGAAGTTACATTCACGTAAAACTACAAATTCCTGGGGGCGTACTCCACTGGTATGGTTCACCAGAACATAAACCTAGAACTAGGCCAGAGAATCACCAACCCAAATCCCAAGGCCAAGTTCATTTACATTCTTGGGATGGGCTGCTGGCATCTGCCAGGGTGCATCAAAGGTCCTGGCATAACCTAATCTGTATGCAAAGGAGTGCACTGTAATTCTGTCTGAAGTGTCTCAATTGGAACAAAGAAAACAAAGTTTTTGTAAATGTTCAGGTCCTAGGCTTCTGCTGAGCTAAAGAAGATTATTTTAGTCCGAAGCAAACACTTTCCTTGTGAAACCTTGAAGCCCACAGAGGCCTGCCTCAAAGAGATTCAGAATAGATATTTTCTGCGGTGATTTCCACAAAAGCCTTTCAAATACATTATTATTATTAGGGAGAATTTCCCAACACTGCCTCAGAAATTCATCCAACAGGGCCTCTTGACACAGGGAAATATGCAGCAGATCCACCTGTCCAAAATGTAATTGCCTATTCTAAACGAGGCAGATTTCTAAATCCATCCGCGCTTCCCTCCCCCACAACCGTCGAAATATCAGACATATTCCCTGTCCCAATCCAGGAATTTTTGGACCTATAATTCAGATCTAAAGTTAGGATCTAAAACATTTTGGCCTATATTCCCCACACAAAGGTGCTTTTCATTGACTAGCATTATTTTACAGTTAGAACAAGAGAGTGCACCAGATAATGATCCCAGCTATGTTTGCCCAACGGAATTTATATTCATAGATGTGGCTGTTGGCTGTGTTAGAAAATCCTTCCTCTTCGAAAGTATTAATCCTTGAAAATGGACAAAAGTAACAGCCAACTGTGGCAAGTAGATTCAGGTGCATCAGCATTGCGACTAATAGGCTATTGGGTGTAGAAAGGTATTGGGGTTTAGAATAGTACTTCAAGGTTAGTTACAACACTGGAATAATTCAATCACTATATAGGTGGTAGAAGCAGGAACCCTCAAAATATTTAAGAAGTATTTAGATGAGCACTTGAAATACTATAGCGTACAGGGCGGCACGGTGGCACGGTGGTTAGCACTGGTGCCTCACGCCGCTGAGGACCCGGGTTCGATCCTGTCCCAGGGTGACTGGCCATATGGAGTTTGCACATTCTTCCCATGTCTGCGTGGGTCTCACCCCACAACCCAAAGATGTGTAGGGTAGATGGATTGACAATGCTAAATTGCCCCTCAATTGGAAAAAAAAGAATTGTGTACTTTAAATTATTGCATAAAGGCTGTGGACCAAATCCTGGAAAATAGGATTAGACTAGATAGATGCCCGTGCTGACACGATGGGCCGACAGGCATCTCTCCGTGCCGTAAAACTCTATGACTCTATATGGCCAAATTAGACTTTCTGATCAATCAATTGTTAGCTTTATCTTTTCTATCGTAATACTGGAGTAAGACAGTTGGGTGTCTAAAACAACCAAACATTTCTCAGGAAGATCACACATATTTTCTATACCATTATTGTTATGTCCTAAAGCCGAATTGTAAATTCTGGCCTATTAGTATGCAGAAATGTTCCATTATGTATCCACATATAATGGTAAAACTCTTTAAAAATTGGAAATAAAATCATAATTATCTAATGTACACTTCATGAACTGAATTATTGATCATGATGTATTATTTATTCGATACATTTTACCGTAACATGTTCCAGTCACACCTTGTTTGTACACAGTAATTAACTTAAACTATAGAAGTAAATAAGGGGCTGGATTCTCCGCCAGCGGGATGCTCAATTTTGCCGGTAGCCCGGGGGTTTCCCGACGGCGTGGGGCTGCCCCACAATGGGAAACCCCATAGACTAGCTGGCGTAACGGAGCATCCCGCCGGCAGGGTGAAACAGAAATGTGGCACGGCGGGGCGGAGAATCCAGCTCAAGATCCCTATTTGCAAGATGGGTTCAGATGAAGAAGTTCCTTTAGCTTATTTGATGGTTCTCTTCTTAAAAAAAATCCCCTTCTCCCAAAGTCATTGACTGATTGCCAAGGTGTGATTCCAGGGTCCCTAGTCACTCTTCAGCACCTCATGCAAGTGACTGTCGCTCATATGTGAGCATCGGCAAGCTTCTTAAACATGATAGATACCAAACATGAACCTGATATGCATTATATCCAACGTCTACATGTGTCCTTCCGTAATAGCCACTACATAAGTACATAGGAACAGGAGGACCATTTAGCCCCTCAAGTCTGTTCCAACATTCAATGAGATCTCTTGGTTGATTGGTGATAACTCCATGTACTGTATTTGGCCCATATCCCTCAACACCTTTACTTAACAAAAATCTATCATTCTCAAATTTAAAATTTACAATCAGGTTCCTCAGAAGCTCTACCCCTGGCACTACCCCTTGGCACAGGCTGGCATTGTCACGTTGGCAATGCTAGATTGGCTAGGTGTCAACCTGGCAGTGCAACCTTGCCATGCCAGCATGTGCCAGGGATATGTCCCTCTCCCCCAGGGGCTATACGTAGCTTTTGGCCCCCAGGGTATCCCCAAAACTGATTTGTGTTTTGCAGAACCTGTTATAAACTGTCAAGTTGGCAAGATATGAATATTCAGAGTAGGGGGTTGGGGGGGGGGGGATCATGTGGTGGTAAGTAGATTAAAATGTATTACGGTGTATTTAAATGAGGTTCCTACCTTTCTGGGTATGAACCTTGGTACGTCACCGGCGTGGTGTGTGGAAAATCGTAAAACTCGATCTCGCGGGCGATAATCACGGTTCCAATTTTCGATGGAATTTCCGCCCACGTCGCTATTCCCGCTGACAGTCAACATGGATTATGTAAACTCCCTCATAATTTAACCGTTAGAATTAAGGTATCATTCTGTAAAATAGACATTGCACTCCTTCCGAAGCCAATACTTTCTAAGGTGTGCATTCAGAATTGCTCACAGTACTTCAGGTGTGGGCCAACTAGGCTTTGGAAAGCTGAAGCATTATGTTGATCCCCTTCTATTCTACGATTTTGTTTTCCATACCTGATCATAACATTTTAATAATCTATCTACCTAGACTCCAAGGCCTAAAGTTTCACTCCAGGATGGGAGTGTAGGGTCAGAAAAATACCCAGCTTCATAAAGCCGACCCGGGAAAAAGTGCCCGGGAAGTTCCGATTTTTGATCCGAAGATGAGTGAAATGAGAATCATCACAGACACTTCAAAAAGTGTTCGAAGGCTACACAGGGGCAGCTGTGCAGAGGCAGGCTGGGCAAAAGATCTGGCACTTGAAGTTGCTAAAAAAATTAATAAAACAAACAACAGCCCTCACCTGTCACCCCCGCTCACCCCCCCCAAGCACAACCCATGCCATATCCATGCCAACCCACGCTACCTCACACGCACACCCCATGGCTCCTTCTACCCTCCATCCAACCTCTGTCCTTCCACTCACTCACCCATGGTCCCTCACATCTGCCATGACAAATTATGCCCCTCCACCACCCATGGCCCTGTATAGCCCCGGTGCCAACTTATTTTCCTCTACCCATCCCCATGGCCATTTACAGCCCCAAGCCAACCACAGCCCTCCACCCACTCCATGGCTCTTTACAACACCTCTTCCAATGTAGTGTGAACTCATGCCAACTCATGTCCACCCAACATATTGACCATGGGCAGACTTCAGGACCGATGCTGAGATTAAATAAACATCTTCACTGTTTATTAACGACTTCACTATTTCAAAAAAACACTCTCATTGATAAAAACCCATTCACTACGGGGTGAATTCTCCATCTGCGAGATTCTCTCTTCCACTGGCAGCACACCCTTGCCGTCGGTTTCCCGGGGCGTGGAGTGGCCCAATGGGAAATCACATTGGCCGGCTGTGGGAATGGAGAATCCCACTGCTGGCACTAGCACACTACCGAGGAACATGCGGCTGGGGAGGCGGATAATTTGGGCGGGATTTACCGGCAGTTCACGCAGGTGGTAAATTCCGGTCCCACGTCAGTGCACGGGTTTCCCAGCAACAAGCGGTGCTGTCACCAGGATCGGCCGTTTCCGCCACCAAAAAGCACGTGGTAGGTAAACCTGTCCTTCACCCCTACATTGCGCTTCCTAATCCATTATGAAAACAAGCATTTACATTCATAGTCCCACTTCAAAAACTTTGGGCAGGATTCTCCGTTAGCTGATGGCAAAATCAGGAAACGTAATTGGGTGGACAATCGGTACCGACACCAAAATCGCGGCAGGAGCCGATTTGACACTAAATCGCAATTCTCCATCACCTCAACAGCGGCGTCAATGCGTTCCAGAACTCACGTACAATAGACACCGTTTGCATGTCATTAGCAGGTCCGACCCGGTATCCTCCGGGGCCTCCACGATTCTCCGCCTCCGATGGGCCAAGTTCCCAATGGTGTGGTTAACTTGTGTGTTTGAAAGTCATGAAACCGGTGTGGCGGCTGCTGAGGGAGAGAGGGGGCACGGAAAGTGTCCAACATCACCATAATTTGCTGACAATTGTGTCGCTGCCGGGGGGCTTCTGTCATGGCCGGCGGGAGTAGTGGGGGGTAGCCAGGAGGTGGGCTGTGGGGTCGGGGTGGACAGGCACAAAACACCATTGCCGCAACTGGCAAAGCTGTTATGCAGCTGCACACACTGCGAACAGCCCACTTTGAATCTGGTGACACGGGACATATAGGTGTCCCCCCAGGGCACCTCCCTGAGTGCCCTTTGGCCCCAGCTGACCAATCAGCTGTATGGGTGTACTCCAGCACAACCAGTGCCACCTTGTTGGCTGGGATATGAGTGTGTGTGGGGAGTGTAATGTGTATGTGCGGCTGCAGCTTGTCAGCCTCCCGAGTGTCAATCACGGACCCGGTGAAACCGGCACCGTTTTCCACTGGAATCGATTGTGTTCCACGTAGCACCGGTGCTAGCCCCTTAATAGTAGCAAAATTGGTCCAGATGTGGCGCCAGTGTTTCTGTCGGGAAAGTTCACGAATTTGGCGTTGGCGTCAACACTTTGTCTCAGAAACGGAGAATCCCGCCCTTTATAAGCACTTGGAGCTGTCAATCAAACTGTGAGCCCATAGGCTCTCTATTGTGATATTGATGGGTTGTGAAATCAGACATTTTGTACTAATCCGGTAATGGTAACCCTCAGGCTTTTGGCAATAGTCAGAGTGAAACAGCAAACACTTGTTTAACACTGCAGACAGTTTAAAAATATACATTTAAAGCACAGGACATTTAAATGGCTTGACAGCTTGACAATTATTTAGATACTTCACTTTATGGTTCTCTTGACAGTGCTCTTGACAGTTCCAATGAGCTTGACAATTCCAATGAGCTCATACACCTTTTACACGCATTCATATCTATGTTTGACAATCCCAAACAGCACATTCCATCTCACAAAGGTCACTTTTCCTCTCCCAAAGTTGTCCTAGGACCATACATATAATGGCACCTTACCTCTCTAAATGAGTATGCTATGATTCCTAAAACCTCTGGGAAATTTAGACCTTCTCCAGGTCTAAAGCGGACAAGTCATGTTTTGGACATCCAATTAGGCAAAATCAGATCTGACTGAGGCAGCTTCACTTTAACATGTGTAGTTGCCACTGTGAACCATGGAATTGCACATTAGAATCTGCCCCATTCCTCTTCTGCAAAAATTATAGAGGCCAGATTCAGGAGCTAGACTTCTGAATCCAGGACCCCATCACCATTTCACAAAGTCAAAGAACCTAATAATAATAATATTAATAATAATAATCTTTATTAGTGTCACAAGTAGGCTTACATTAACATTGCAATGAAGTTACTGTGAAAATCCCGTAGTCGCCACACTCCAGCGCCTGTTCAGGTACCCAGAGGGAGAATTCAGAATGTCTAATTCACCTAACAAACATGTCTTTCGGTACTTGGGGGAGCAAACCGGAGCACCCGGAGGAAATCCACGCAGACACGGGGAGAACGTGCAGACTCCGCACAGACAGTGACCTAGGTCAGGAATCGAACCCGGGTCACTGGCATTGTGAAGCAAAAATTCTTTGGACCTCCGCTGTTATTAGCTCTGCTTCATTTATGATGTACCTTGTTCTATCCTCTTGAGGTTTAAAGTGGATGAGCTCACTTTTGTTTACATTGAAATCCATTTGCCATGGTTTTGCCCACTCACTTTAATCTATTGAGATTTCTTTATAGTTTATTGCTTCAATCTACATTGCCTACTTTTATGTCATCGGCAAATTTGAATATGTGGCTTTCTGTCCCATCAAATCATTAATAAATATGGTGAATAGTTCAAGTTCCAACACAGGTCCTTGCGGGACACCATTTGTCACATCCTCCTAATTAGAGTACATGCCCTTTATCCTTACACTTTGTCTCCTGCCACTTAGCAAACTTCCAATCCAGGACAATAATTTGCTTTCAATTCCTTGGGCTTTGACTATAACAAACAGTCTCTTATGAGGGACTTTATCAAATGCCTTCTGGAAACATAGAAAATAGGAGCCGGAGTAGGCCATTCAGCCATTAGAGCCTGCTCTACCATTCAATATGATCATAGATGCATAGAACATAAAGTGCAGAAGGAGTCCATTCGGCCCATCGAGTCTGCACTGACCCCCTTAAGCCCTCACTTCCACCTTATCCCTATAACCCACTAACCCCTTCTAACCTTTTTGGACACTAAGGGCAATTTAGCATGGCCAATCCACCTAACCTTGCACGTCTTTGGACTGTGGGAGGAAACCGGAGCACCTGGAGGAAACCCACGCAGACACGGGGAGAACGTACAGACTCCACAAAGACAGTGACCCAGCGGGGAATCGAACCTGGGACCCTGGCACTGTGAGGCCACAGTGCTAGCCACGTGTGCTACCGTGCTGCCCTTGGCTGATCCTTTACCTCAACACAACACTCCAGTGCTCTCCCCATACCCTTTGATGCTTTTGGAGTCTAGAAATCTATCTATTTCCTTATTAAATATATTCAGTGACTTGTCCTCCGTAACCTTTTGCGGTAGAGAATTCCACAGGTTCACCACCCTCTGAGTGAAGATGTTTCTCCTCATCTCAGTCCTAAATGGCCTACCCGATATCCTGAGATTGCGACCCCTTGTTCTGGACCCAACCAGAGGAGACAACATCCCTGCGTAAAGTCTGTCCAGCCCTGTCAGAATTTGATATCTTTCAATTTGATCTCCTCTCATTCTTCTAAATTCCTGGCCAGCAGACGCAATATCTCCTCATACAACAATCCTGCCAGCTCAAGAATCAGTCTGGTGAACCTTTGCTGCACTCTTTCTATGGCAAGTGTATCCTTTCTTACATAATGTGGAGATGCCGGCGTTGGACTGGGGTGAACACAGTACGAAGTCTTACAACACCAGGTTAAAGTCCAACAGGTTTGTTTCGATGTCACTAGCTTTCGGAGCGCTGCTCCTTCCTCAGGTGAATGAAGAGGTCTGTTCCAGAAACACATATATAGACAAATTCAAAGATGCCAAACAATGCTTGGAATGCGAGCATTAGCAGGTGATTAAATCTTTACAGATCCAGAGATGGGGTAACCCCAGGTTAAAGAGGTGTGAATTGTACCAAGCCAGGACAGTTGGTAGGATTTCGCAGGCCAGATGGTGGGGGATGAATGTAATGTGACATGAATCCCAGGTCCCGGTTGAGGCCGCACTCATGTGTGCGGAACTTGGCTATAAGTTTCTGCTCGGCGATTCTGCGTTGTCGCGGGTCCTGAAGGCCGCCTTGGAGAACGCTTACCCGGAGATCAGAGGCTGAATGCCCTTGACTGCTGAAGTGTTCCCCGACTGGAAGGGAACATTCCTGCCTGGTGATTGTTGCGCGATGTCCGTTCATTCGTTGTCGCAGCGTCTGCATGGTCTCGCCAATGTACCACGCTTCGGGACATCCTTTCCTGCAGCGTATGAGGTAGACAACGTTGGCCGAGTCGCACGAGTATGTACCGCGTACCTGGTGGGTGGTGTTCTCACGTGTAATAGTGGTATCCATGTCGATGATCTGGCACGTCTTGCAGATGACATTTTTTTCCTTTGGACCCACGGCGAAGAATCACTGAAACGACTACACGATGACATTAATAAGTTCCATCCAACCATCAGACTCACCATGGACTACTCTCCAAAATCAGTTGCATTCTTGGACACACTCGTCTCCATCAAGGACGGTCACCTCAGCACTTCGCTTTACCGCAAACCTACGGATAACCTCATGATGCTCCACTTCTCCATCTTCCACCCTAAACACATTAAAGAAGCCATCCCCTATGGACAAGCGCTCTGTATACACAGGATCTGCTCAGACGAGGAGGAGCGTAACAGACATCTACAGACGTTGAAAGATGCCCTCGTACGAACGGGATATGGCACTCGACTCATCGATCGACAGTTCCAACGCGCCACAGCGAAAAACCGGACCAACCTCCTCAGAAGACAAACATGGGACACAACCGACAGAATACCCTTCGTCGTCCAGTACTTCCCCGGAGCGGAGAAACTACGTCATCTTCTTCACAGCCTTCAACACGTCATTGATGACGATGAACATCTTGCCAAGGTCATCCCCACACCCCCACTACTTGCCTTCAAACAACCGCGCAACCTCAAACGAACCATTGTTTGCAGCAAACTACCCAGTCTTCAGAACAGTGACCACGACACCACACAACCCTGTCATGGCAATCTCTGCAAGACGTGCCAGATCATCGACATGGATACCACTATTACACGTGAGAACACCACCCACCAGATACGCGGTACATACTCGTGCGACTCGGCCAACGTTGTCTACCTCATACGCTGCAGGAAAGGATGTCCCGAAGCGTGGTACATTGGCGAGACCATGCAGACGCTGCGACAACGAATGAATGGACATCGCGCAACAATCACCAGGCAAGAATGTTCCCTTCCAGTCGGGGAACACTTCAGCAGTCAAGGGCATTCAGCCTCTGATCTCCGGGTAAGCGTTCTCCAAGGCGGCCTTCAGGACCCGCGACAACGCAGAATCGCCGAGCAGAAACTTATAGCCAAGTTCCGCACACATGAGTGCGGCCTCAACCGGGACCTGGGATTCATGCCACATTACATTCATCCCCCACCATCTGGCCTGCGAAATCCTACCAACTGTCCTGGCTTGGTACAATTCACATCTCTTTAACCTGGGGTTACCCCATCTCTGGATCTGGAAAGATTTAATCACCTGCTAATGCTCGCATTCCAAGCATTGTTTGGCATCTTTGAATTTGTCTATATATGTGTTTCTGGAACAGACCTCTTCATTCACCTGAGGAAGGAGCAGCGCTCCGAAAGCTAGTGACATCGAAACAAACCTGTTGGACTTTAACCTGGTGTTGTAAGACTTCGTACTTTCTTACATAAGGAGACCAAAACTGTACGCAATGCTCCAAGTGTGGTCTCAGCTGCAGCAAGACATCCTGGTGCTCTCCATTAAAAATATCCATAGACTTTCCACTGTCCACTTCATCTGCTCTTCAAAAAATTCAATCAAGTTTGTTACCAAGGTTGGGCTGTGGAACTCAGGCTTGAAAACTGTGATTGGCTTTGCACGTCTGAACCCAGGGGTACAGAGGCCAATTGTAATACCTGTGGCACAACCAGGAATCCAATTGACATTTCTGTAGCCTTTATTGTTCAGCTGCTTAGTGGCTAAACTCACTGAATCATTGAGAGAAAAGGTCATTCAGTCAGATTTAATGAGCTCAATAATTCGCCAGCACTAATTATGGATGTTTTTCCCTGTGCACCGACATCACAAAAAGCAAAAGAGTCTTCTGATATGACCAAAACGCCACTCGATCAACTCGGATGGAACAACAAAAAAATGCATTGTCTAAATTATGTTCCCTGAAGTGTTAGCTTGTCATTTAAGGCCATTTGCAACCTGCACAATTATTAAAATATTGCTATGATGTTGTAAACAGTCATGTAAATCATACAGCATTGCTTGATGCTGCTGAAATACAACTGGGCTCTTTCTGACATGTGTATTATGTATTTAGAAAGTGATTGTGCAAAATGATTGATAGCTGTAATTGAATATACAAAATGTAATTTGGTACTAACTCCGCACTTGCCTTAGTGCTGCTGTAAATATTTCCAGAAAACAAAGCCTCAGCTAAACCATGTGTCTTACATTTGTGATTTTTGAAATTTGTATTTGAAATCACTTTCCAAATTCTATCCACATTCTACCAAATTAGCAGTAAAAGAATCAAATTAGGCAGTTAATATTACTTTATATTTAACTGAAACTTCATTTACATTTTATTGCTACTTCGTGTTGCTACCTATGTTGCTTCTGTTGCATGTTCAAATATACTTTCCAGATGTTGATGTTTCCACCATTCTTATTTCATAACCACTAACTTTGCCCTGTCTCTTTATCATCCCATCTTTTTTATCAGATGAATGTGCGTCCCTCATTCTAAACTGTCTGTTCTGCCAGTTCTACGATTTTCTGCTCATGCTACCTCACACATGTGCAAATCAATGGAACCGGACATGTGGTTATCGTTGTCATAAATATAATTCTGATGTGAGCCATAACTATCATGATTGTAACTGCAAGTGTGAATTTGACTGTGGTATATTTGACTCTTGTCACGAAACCAGTGAGTGTTTGGAACTAGCTTTAGAAATTTCTGAAGTTTGCTATCGATGAGCAGCTCCCTTATGCTTATGATGGGAGTATTACAATAAAGCTACAAATCATAGTCTTGATACATAATTACACAGTCTCTCTTTAAGGGAGTAAATTTTGTGATTATATTTCTGCATTTAATGACCACAGAATTCAGGCATTATTTCTCAAAGTTTCCAAAATAAATCTGTTGTTAAGCTGAATGCCATCATTTGTTCATCTATGTTACATGATAGATTTTTTAATAATGTTGGATCACATGTTTCACCTTTTACTCCCCTTATATCCTTAAGAAGACCACTGTGTCCAATGCCTGCTAGCCTGCCTGTTTTGTGAAATGCTGTCCATGTTCAAATCCATCTCTGATGGTGCATCATGTGCTGGATTCAATATGTACAGTTGCTGTTGTGAAGATGTTGAAGACCTCGACCTGCCTTGCTGCACTGGCTGTGAGGACCTGGAAGAAAGTTGCGTAAATTCCAACTGCGTGGGGATTTGTTCTGAGTGCTGCGGTCTTTGTTTTCCATCGTGACCACTGAAGGGCAAATCTTTGACCTGTGTCCTTAATCAAAGGCTGGACTTTAGCTTTTTAGCGCATATTTATGGAAAATGAGAAAACAATACATTCATGTGCACAAAAGGAAAATAGATTATAAACACAAATCTCTCAGAACTTTAGCACAATTCAACAGTAAACCAATGCCCTCCACACAATATGAATATGTTCATGTATGCCATGATCTAACGTGTATTATTCTGCCTTGGTTTGTGAATTCTCAATAATGAAGATGCTAAAGAAGTTAACAAAATAAAATACTAGTATATAAATTTAAGGATTGCTAAAAAATATGTACTCCAATTCAAATTGTTCAATGGAATATTTGAGAATTTAGAAGTGATTTCATTCTATTGCAGCATGAGCCATTTACTATAGTTTTCAAAGATACAACTATAATGCGTACTTATTCTAAATGTATTACTATTCAAAATCTATGCCATGAGGTTTTTCTAGCAGTGTTACTCTCAAGTTATGCGTTTCTTTTCTGTTATTAATATCAATTGTATAAATAAATAAACGTATACATGAGAGAATATCATGTCTGATTGTTCAAGGGGGATTTCCTAAATTCAATGATGCTAGGATAGTCACTGACTTTACTACATTACAGTCCAAACAAAAATGTACCAACAGGCTTTCGAGTTTATTATACAATTTGGCCGGGATTCTCCCCGGCGTGATTCTCCGTTATGCCGGTGCCCGGGGGTTTGCCCCACAGTGGGAAACCCTGTTGACCAGCTGGCGTAACGGAGAATCCTGCCAGTCAGTCGGGGCAGAAATGTGACGAGGCGGGGCGGAGAATCCCGCCCATATCTTTTACAAGGACAATTTTTGAAACATAATCAAGATATTGTGCAACGTTAAATAACACATAAGTGTCCCACTTGGCTCTTTAAAAGTGCAGGGAATCCATCTTTCAGTTGATATGCTCAATTGAAATCCTGTCTGCACTCTCAGATGGAAGTAAAATATTCCATCACGCTATTTAAAGAGCAGAGGAGTTCTCCTGGTGTTCCAGCCAACATTTATCTCCAATTCAACACCATTAAAAATAATTTAATTGATTATTTATCTCATCGCTGTTTGTGGGACCCGACTGCGCACAAATTAACTGCTGCATTTTTCTGTTACAACAGTTCAAAAAGTAATTAATTTGCTGTGAAGCACTTGGGGATGTCCTGTGGTCGTGAAGCATGCTTCATTAAGGCCAGTTCGTCTTGTTTTTTCTTCTCTTCTCACATTGTTTCTACAGAAATTACCACTGAAATGGCCATAGCTAAAATTTCAGTGCTTAATGTCCCATTTACTTTGATCCCAGAATACTAAAGAAAATGGGTATATCATATGTGAGCCAATGACCTGGGATTTCTTGGATCTATGCGTTCTATATGGGTTATCGACCTTGGGTAGAGGGTGGAGGAGGTTGCAGAGAAAGGGAGGTGGGATCGATGATGGGGTCCAGAACAAGAAAGGAACTTGAAGTTGATTTCTGAGAGCATCTTAGAAATACACAGCAAGTGTCACGTAGCTGTGCGGATTGGCCCATTCAATATAAAATAAATGTAGACAGTGGGCGAAATTCTCCCTTTGGGAGGCTATCCCGCCAGAGCTGAATTGCACGTGATTTGCGGTCTCCCCTATTCGCTATTCATAAATTTGTATGGCAAGGAATATGAGGAATACCACCGAATGGAACATCTGATAACAAGGCCTCGCGGCCGGCCATCACATCGCAAAGCAGCCTCCACGCCCTGCCACATCACAAATCAGCCCACCAACCATGGAAACCCTACAGTGCAGAAGGAGGCCATTCGGTCCATCGAGGCCTGCACTGCCTCTCTGAAACAGCACCCTACCCAGGCCCACTCCCCTGCACTATTCCCGTAGCACCACCTAACCTGCACATCTAAGGGGCAATTTTTGCATGGCCAATCCACCTAACCTGCACATCTTTGAACTATGGGAGGAAACCGGAGCAGCCGGAGGAAACCCACACAGACACGGGGAGAACATGCAGAGGTCACATACACAGTCACCCAAGGTGGGAATTGAATCTGGGACCCTGGTGCTATAAAGTAGGAGTGCGAGACACTGTGCCACCCTGCCGGCCCCGGAGTGAATGGCTTGCAGCTAAAGGATCTCAGGGTTTAAATATGGGTCACTGCTTTTCGGTTTCCAGGAATGGACACGTCTCGCTTCCAGGTGAGTGTTACAACAGTGTTTTTTTTAACTGCCTCTGTCTGGACTGCTTTCTAACTTCCAGACGGTGGCCTTTTTCTGGGGATTGTTGGTGGAGGGCCCCTTTAGTGAGAGGGTCTCTGGGGAGGGGGCGTCCTTTTGTTAGGGGGTGCCTGTGGGTTGCCTCCATATTTAGGGGGTGTCTGGTAGGGGAGATGTGCATTGTGGGGGGAGGAAGGTAGGCCCTCCGATGGACTTTGGGGACAACCCCCTTCAGGAGTTGGCCTACCGCTAGGGCCACCTGTCAGGTTCACGCTTGGTGATACCTGTATTAACCCCGCCCGCATGATTCCTGGCCCAGAGGACCGGAGCATCACAAGGACCCGGAGAATCTGCTGCTCGGCCCACTAAGTGAATGCAATGGAACCATTAGCATCCGCCTGCTGGTGTGCGGTCCTGAACCCCGATCCCACTGCCAGCGGGAGGCTGGAACATCGCAATTAGTTCGGCACCTGGTATTAACCTCGATTTCAACCGGACGCCTGATTCTCCGCCCGATTGCGATCCGCATTGCCGATGTCACGGGGCGGAGAATCCAGCCCAATATACTTTGCATATTTAGACTGAGAATGTTATCCACCTTTGCCCCCTGCACATGGTGAATAATATTGAGGCCTCATAGTAGGTGCAGGAGAGGATGACCAGTTTAAAGATTTCTGATTATAAGGAGAGGCACTATTTACTTCAGGACCATTTACTTCAGGAAGCAAAGGCTTAATAGGGGTATGATAAATGTTTTTTTGCATGTTAAATGCATTGGATTCAGTCAGATTGGATAAGTTATTTGAGATGGATATAGATACATGCACGAGAGGATGTTCTTATAAAATATTTAATCAAAGAGGTAGACTACATACCAAGAAGCAGTTTGTTTTGGAGAGAGTCAATCTTCTTTGGAACAAACTATCTGAATATGTGGATACACTGCTTTTCTTCAAACAGAAGTTTCCTGAATGAAGAAAATGTTTCCAGTAACTGAGGGTCATTGTGATTATGCAGATTTATTATTATTTTTAAAATAAATTTAGAGTGCCCAATTTCTTTTTCCAATTAAGGTGCAATTTAGCTTGGCCAATCCACCTAACCAGCACATCTTTGGGTTCATAGAATCATAGAATCATAGAAGTTTACAGCATGGAAACAGGCCCTTCGGCCCAACCAGTCCATGCCGCCCAGTTTTTACCATTAAGCTAGTCCCAGTTGCCCGCACTTGGCCCATAACCCTCTATACCCATCTTACCCATGTAACTATTGAAATGCTTTTTAAAAGACACAATTGTACCCGCCTCTACTACTACCTCTGGCAGCACATTCCAGACACTCACTACCCTCTGAGTGAAGAAATTGCCCCTCTGGGCCCTTCTGAATCTCTCCCCTCTCACCTTAAACCTATGCCCTCTAGTTTTAGACTCCCCTACCTTTGGGAAAAGATGTTGACTATCTACCTTATCTATGCCCCTCATTATTTTATAGACCTCTATAAGATCACCCCTAAGCCTCCTACGCTCCAGGGAAAAAAGTCCCAGTCTATCCAGCCTCTCCTTATAACTCAAACCATCAAGTCCCGGTAACATCCTAGTAAATCTTTTCTGCACTCTTTCTAGTTTAATAATATCCTTTCTATAATAGGGTGACCAGAACTGCACACAGTATTCCAAGTGTGGCCATACCAGTGTCTCGTACAACTTCAACAAGACGTCCCAACTCCTGTATTCAATGTTCTGACCAATGAAACCAAGCATGCCGAATGCCTTCTTCACCACCCTGTCCACCTGCGACTCCACCTTCAAGGAGCTATGAACCTGTACTCCTAGATCTCTTTGTTCTATAACTCTCCCCAATGCCATACCATTAACTGAGTAGGTCCTGGCCTGATTCGATCTGCCAAAATGCATCACCTCACATTTACCTAAATTAAACTCCATCTGCCACTCGTCGGCCCACTGGCCTAATTGATCAAGATCCCGTTGCAATCCTAGATAACCTTCTTCACTATCCACTCTGCCACCAATCTTGGTGTCATCTGCAAACTTACTAACCATGCCCCCTAAATTCTCATCCAAATCATTAATATAAATCACAAATAACAGTGGACCCAGCACCGATCCCTGAGGCACACCACTGGTCACAGGCCTCCAGTTTGAAAAACAACCTTCTACAATCACCCTCTGTCTTCTGTCGTCCAGCCAATTTTGAATCCAATTGGCAACCTCACCCTGGATCCCGTGAGCTTTAACCTTCTGCAACACCTACCACGCGGTACCTTGTCAATGGCTTTGCTAAAGTCCATGTAGACAACGTCTACTGCACTGCCCTCATCTACCTTCTTGGTCACCCCCTCAAAAACTCAATCAAATTTGTGAGACATGATTTTCCACGCACAAAGCCATGCTGACTGCCCCGAATCAGTCCTTGCCTCTCTAAATGCTTGTAGATCCTGTCTCTCAGAATACCTTCTAGCAACTTACCTACTACAGACGTTAGGCTCACCGGTCTGTAGTTCCCAGGCTTTTCCCTGGTGCCCTTCTTAAACAAGGGCACAACATTCGCTACTCTCCAATCTTCAGGCACCTCACCTGTGGCTGCCGATGATTCAAATATCTCTGTTAGGGGACCCGCAATTTCCTCCCTAGCCTCCCACAACATCCTGGGATACATTTCATCAGGTCCCGGGGATTTATCTACCTTGATGCGCTTTAAGACTTCCAGCACCTCCTCCTCTGTAATATGCACACTTCTCAAGACATCACTATTTATTTCCCTTAGTTTCCTAACATCCATGCCTTTCTCCACCGTGAATACCGATGAGAAATATTCATTCAGGATCTCACCCAACTCTTGTGGCTCTGCACATAGATGTCCTTGTTGATCCTTAAGAGGCCCTACTCTGTCCCTAGTTACTCTTTTTCCCTTTATGTATCTGTAGAAGCTCTTTGGATTCTCCTTTGCATTATTTGCCAAAGCAATTTCATGTCCCCTTTTTGCCCTCCTGATTTCCCTCTTAACTCTATTTCGACAATCTCTATACTCTTCAAGGGATCCACTTGATCCCAGTTGCTTATGTACGTCATATGCCTCCTTCCTCTTTTTGACCAGAGTCTCAATATCTCGAGTCATCCAGGGTTCCCTACTTCTACCAGCCTTGCCCTTCACTCTAAAGGGAATGTGCTTACCCTGAACCCTGGTTAACACATTTTTAAAAGCCTCCCATTTACCAGCCGTCCCTTTGCCTGCCAACAGTCTCCCCCAATCTACCTCTGAAAGTTCCTGTCTGATACCATCAAAATTGGCCTTGCCCCAATTAAGAATTTTAACTCTTGGGCCAGACCTATCATTCTCCATAGCTATCTTAAAACTAATGGAGTTATGGTCACTTGTCCCAAAGTGATCCCTCACTAACACTTCTGTCACTTGCCCTTCCTTATTTCCCAAGACGAGGTTAAGTTTTGCCCCCTCTCTAGTCGGTCCATCCACATACTGAATGAGAAATTCCTCCTGAATACACTCAACAAATTTCCCTCCATCCAAGCCCCTAATGCTATGGCTGTCCCAGTCAATGTTGGGAAAGTTAACGTCCCCTACTATTACCACCCTATTTTTCTTGCAGCTATCTGTCATCTCCTTACATATTTGCTCCTCAATTTCCCGCTGACTATTTGGGGGCCTATAGTACAGTCCTATCAAGGTGATCTCTCCCTTCTTATTTTTCAGTTCCACCCATATAGACTCAGTGGGCGAACCCTCGGATATATCCCCTCTAAGTACTGCCGTGATGTTCTCGCTAATCAAAAACGCCACTCCCCCTCCTCTCTTACCTCTTGTTCTATCCTTTCTATAGCATCTGTACCCCGGAACATTGAGCTGCCAGTCCTGCCCCCCCCTTAGCCATGTTTCAGTCATAGCTATAATATCCCAGTCCCATGTGCCCATCCATGCCCTGAGTTCATCCGCTTTGCCCGTCAGGCCCCTTGCATTGAAATAAATGCAGTTTAATGTAGACTTTCCTTGCTCTCTGCCCTGCTTTCTCTGGTCATGCTTTTCACACTCTCCCTTCCTGCCTTTTGTTTCTGTCCCCACTGACTTCCTACATCGGTTCCCATCCCCCTGCCACATTAGTTTAAACCCTCCCCAACTGCACTAGCAAACACACCCCCGAGAACATTGGTTCCGGTCCCACCCAGATGCAGACCGTCCGATTTGTACAGGTCCCACCTCCCCCAGAACCGGTCCCAATGTCCCAGGAATTTGAAACCCTCCCTCTTGCACCATCTCTCAAGCCACGTATTCATCCTAGCTATCCTGTCATTCCTACTCTGACTATCACGTGGCACTGGTAGCAATCCTGAGATTACTACCTTTGAGGTCCTACTTTTTAGTTTAACTCCTAACTCCCTAAATTCAGCTTGTAGGACCTCATCCCGCTTTTTACCTATATCGTTGGTGCCTATATGCACCACGACAGCTGGCTGTTCACCCTCTCCCTCCAGAATGCCCTGCAGCCGCTCCGAGACATCCTTGACCCTTGCACCAGGGAGGCAACATACCAACCTGGATTCTCGTTTGCGTCCGCAGAAACGCCTGTCTATTCCCCTTACAATTGAATCCCCTATCACTATAGCTCTGCCACTCTTTTTCCCGCCCTTCTGTGCAGCAGAACCAGCCACGGTGCCATGAACCTGGCTGCTGCCACCTTCCCCTGGTGAGCCATCTCCCCCAACAGTTTCCAAAACGGTAAATCTGTTTTGGAGGGAGATGACCGCAGTGGATCCCTGCACTGCCTTCCTACTCTTCCTCTGTCTGTTGGTCACCCATTCCCTATCTGCCTCAGTAATTTTAATCTGCGGTGTGACCAACTCACTGAATGTGGTTGTGGGGATGAAACCCATGCAGACACGGGGAGAATGTGCAACTCCACATGGACAGTGACCCAGGGCCGGGATTCAGGACCCGGGTCCTCAGCGCCGTTGTCCCAGTGCTAACCACTGCACCACCGTGCTGCCCGATTATGCAGATTTTCTTGATTCCCTTTGGGAGTTGGAGGAGAATTTCACAGAGTAAGGAGTTGTCCAGTTAAGACAGAGCTGAGGAGGAATTTCTTTTCTCAGAGGGTAGTGAATCTGTGGAATTCTTTACCTCAGAGGGCTGTGGAGGTTTGGTCATTAAGTATATTCAAGGCTGAGATAAAGAGATTTTTAATCTGTGAGGAAATCAAGGGTTATTTGGATAAGGCGGGAAAGTGGAGTTGAGGACTACACCAGATCAGCCATGATCTCATTGAATGGCAGAGTAGACTCAATGGACTGAATGGCCTACTTTTGCTCCCACGTCTTATGGCAGGCTCACACAGAACGAGATGGTGTCCTGCGATATTTAATGCAGGTTTCACATTGAGCAGCAGTTTGTTCAATTAGGTCATCATATCCTATATCATGTACTCCTGTATCTCAAAATAGAGTCCTCGATTTCTTTGGCACTGGATGTGCAAACTGCCTGTGTAATTTCCAAATTATCTTTTGGCTTCCTTAGTGGTAAGCAGTGGTGACCAGTTCGAGTAAAATGCAGATCCATATATTTTCCAAACACTATAGCTTGATCATTCTTCATCTATAGCATCGTCTGAGCCTTTTTCATCGCAGATCGACTTAACGCTTGTGGTATCTCACTAGAAACCACATCAGCAATGATAAACCAATTGACCTCTGCGATCTTACAAGGGAGAACTACTTGTTTGGAGGATCTTTACGTATTGTCATCTCCGAACCTGAAGCAAA
Organism: Scyliorhinus torazame; assembly: GCF_047496885.1. Lineage (NCBI taxonomy): Eukaryota > Metazoa > Chordata > Chondrichthyes > Carcharhiniformes > Scyliorhinidae > Scyliorhinus > Scyliorhinus torazame. The sequence continues at coordinate 148,822,457 of NC_092719.1, forward strand.
TATCGCTTTCATACTCCCTGATCTTCTGCCGATTTACCTTCTTAAGAGATCTGAGATAGTAGTCAGTCCACACCACACAATGTGGAAATGCAAGCTCTGTCCAACATTGCAGTTGAAGAAATCGACCATCAAAATGCTCAGCCCTGGATTCAAACTCTCAGTGACCAATACAGTTCCATCAAGGCAGTCACCTTCATAATTTTCAGTCTCAGATATATCTGTCTCATGGGTTACTTACCAAACAAGGTTCTTTCACTGTGGACTGTTCATCACATAATGATACTGGGAATCACACCAGAAACATTAATTAACCATGCCCCATACATGTTTCAGGTTTAAACGCCTATGGTCTCCACACTAGACACACCCTTTGTCCCAACTTTCAAACTGGCTAGAGTATGAACGTTTTCAAACTTCCTGTCATTAATCCCATTTCTGTTTTGGAATTTTTGTCTCATGTTTGGTTGATCTTGGAATTGAGCCACCATTGAATCCTCTATCCTTTGTTTTGCAGCATTTTTGTTTGCATATGCTCAGGGAGTGACTGGTAATGACTCTTTTCTCTGAAATATATTTAGGGATGCAGCCATTTGATCTGGGAGAGATTCTTTCCCCCAGGATTGAACCCCTGTTCGTACCAACAGACTATCAACATGGGAAATGCGGGACAAGCCCAGTAATCTAAATGTCAATAGAGATTCTGGAATTTCAAGTGCAAATCTCCGTAGTCTCTTGTAACATTTATCAAAATTCATGGCATATTCTTCCATGGACTGATCCTCTGATTTCTTAAACCTATCAAAGTTTGTCCAGGTTTCATATGCTTCCAATAATTTGTGCTTTTTGTGAACCCTATCCAAGATCCAACCATTCTTCTTGATCCAGATCATCCACTTTCCACTTTGAAAATATCTTATTCCTTATCTTACTTCTGGATGGTAATGATAGTGCTAATACCATACCTTGCTTCTTTTGGGGTATGGAATTAACCCGGGTCCATATTTCAACTTCAACTTTCTATTGCTGGTATGGTTCAGAGTCAGAAACTTTGGTGGCTAGACAAAACACAGTCCTGCCATTTTGTAGGATCCCTACAGTACAGAAGGAGGCCATTTGGCCCATCGAGTCTGCATTGACCCTCCGAAAGAGCACCTACCTAGGCCCATTCCCCCAACCTATCCCCATAACCCCATCTAACATGCACAACTTTGGTCACTGCTAACCATTGTGCCACCATGCTGCCCCTAACTTAAATTGTCAACAAGAGTACACTTTTTTCCCTCAGAGGATTGAAACAAAAGACTTCATATACAGCAGTGAATCAGCAAGCTTAAAGTTTATCCTTTGCTACCATTTGCTACTTACTACCAGGGACTACGGCGGAGGGATCAATCCAGTCTGGTCTTTTAGATTCAAATGGCACGGTAGCATAGTGGTTAGCACAGTTGCTTCACAGCTCCAGGGTCCCAGGTCCAATTCCGGCCTTGGGTCACTGTTTGTGCGGAGTCTGCACGTTCTCCCCGTGTCTGCATGGGTTTCCTCCAAGTGCTCCGATTTCCTCCCACAGTCCAAAGATGTACAGGTTAGGTGGATTGGCCATTCTCAGTTGTCCATTTGTGTCCAGGGGTGTACACGTTAAGTTTCGGAGTGGGGGAGTGGACCCTGGTAGGGTACTCTTTCAGAGGGTCGGTGCAGATTCAATGGGCTGAATGGCCTCCTTCAGCACTAGGAATTCTATGATTCTATTTTATGAACAAACACCACACAGTCACCCAAAGTCTGAATTGAACAGTGGCCCGTGTGTTGTGAGGCAGCAGTGCTAACTAGTGTGCCACCGTGTTAAATATGTTTCTGCCTTGTTTGCTTTAATTATCTCACTCATTTATAATTATTTCAATAAATATTGTGTTCTGATGTTTCAGTAAAACACTTGTAGAAGCTTGTAAAGTTGAATGTAGAACATTTATTTATGAAAATTATTGTATAAATACAAAACTTTGAAATCAGTTAACTTTTAACATAACATTTAACTTTATCAGCTGAACAATGACATAAAACTGCCTCACCTTTTACAAATTTCTTGCAATAAAATAAATACTTAACCACAACAGCCCCGTCTTTTTGTAAAGATGAGGGAGGGAAGGGGGAAGTGGAGGGACGGAAGAGGGACGAAAGGGAGGGATGGAACAGGAGGGAGGGAAGAGGGAGAAGGGAATGCTTTTGACAATTGTTAATTGACAAGCTTAACGCCTGAAAGCCGCAGCTGCTGAAGCATAGTGCCCTGGCACACATCTCCTCCGACATCATTTCAGAATGTCGTTTGGCAGTGCACCTTAGGGTGGGTGATTGGTTTACTGCAATACCTGTCAAACAGATAGTTCACATTAGCTTACAAGAGGCTTGCATATATCAACTAAGGCATTAAACTTTATTAAAGCATTTGAAGTAATCACTGAGGGTGAACATTACATCAGGGAGACTCGTAAACAACTCAGTTTAAAATACATTGCAAAACCCAAATGTACTTTAGCTCTGAATCAGCTGGGAGGATAGGCGTGCTAACATTAATGTCTTTGAAGGAGTCAATAGCACCAGTACCAAGGCCATGATCGTCTGAAACCAAGTCCGCTGGGCTGCAAATATGTTTTGGATATCAGAGTCCCGACTATAAAGCAAATCTTCCTCACCCAGCTCAAGGAAGGATTCCGGAGAGGAGGAAGACAAAGGAAGCTCTTGAAGGACATCTTGTAGGCTTACTCAAGAAAAGGAACATAGACGTCAATGCCTGAGCGACCTTTGCTCAGATGATACCTACTCAGAGAAACCTCCTGATTGAAGGGTCACAATCCTTCGCGAACACACGAGAGGAGGCTCAGAAAGGAGCCTGAGAAAGAAATACCCACAACTTAGCACCCAAGGACCGATTCCACCTTTTGGAAACTCCTGCCAAGTGAGTGATTGAAGATGTGGCTCTAGGACCAACCTCATCAGCCAAGCAAGGACCCGCAGAACATGTGACCAATAACACTGAGTATCTTAGATGGGCAATCATACCTGTTGTCAAGTGATCACTGCATTTTATCCATTATAGTTCCTTTCATAGAATAACATCCTCATGACACACCAAAGTTTTTAAAAAATAATTTTTTTTCACCTCCTGTGACTTCAAACTCACTTTATACAGTAAATTACCCTTTTAATAGAATTGACAGCTTCATGACAAACCAAAGTTTAAAAAAATATTATCTTCCTTTCCTTTTGTTTGCATTTTAAACAAATTTACAAATGCTAAGCCCTAATATTATAAACCTTTAAGCTACCAAAAAAATGACTCCCAATGTCTCCTGCCTCTGCTAGACCGAAAAATAAGAGTGCAAATAAAAAAAGGTGTAAATTCACCAAATATCCAGGTAAGTGGCCCAAGTTTGCACTGTTGCTGGATTTTTCATTCAGCAGCGCAGGACTTCAGGCAGTCAAAAAAAACAACCAGCCGGGAGTTTAAACGGCACCGCTTCCAGCGCGCATGCCTGAACGCCCGCACTTCCCGGTCATCACGCGATGCATGTGCAGCGCACCAGCGACTTAAGTCGCGAATCCTGCAGGAAGTTATGGGCCATTGTCACGTGTTTAACTAGCAATTTCCTTGACAAGATGATTGCCATATAGTGATTAATAATACAACACTGAGGCCCACTCCACGATTCTCCATCTGAGTGTTTCAGGTTTTTGATCCAACAACAGTAAAGGAATGGCGATAAAGTACTAAGAATGGTGAGTAGCTTGGAGGGGATCTTGCAGCTGGTGGTGTTCCCATGCATCTGCTGTCCATGAACTTCTAGATGGTAGAGGTTGCTGATTTAGAAGATGCAGTTGAGGGTGCCTTGGTGAGTTGCTGTTGCGTTTTGTTAGAAATTTATTCTATCGCTGTTGAAGAATCCCACGCAGACCACACAGGTGGTGCTCCGTGGCACAGCCTGCCTCCTGGGAATTGACATAAATCTGCACTAGTGGCAATAAATTAAAAGTTTCTCTCCCAAGGACATTTTAAAAATAATTCCATCCCTGCAGAGTTAAGAGGCTTCTCCTAGCTCTTCAAAAATGCTGTGGACGGCACATCAAAACCCATCACCCCCACTATTTTACCATCCAATTTCATTTTTTTGAACAACTTCTGCATCTGTCCCCCTGGAATAAAATTAATTCTTTCATCTGCTTTTCTAGGAACCAAGCCGTATCCATTAATTATCAAACCCAAATCAATTTCTCAACATATTGCAAAGATTTTTTTTTAGTGGATCATTCTCAGATCAAAGTAAGCAGCGAGTGGCAAGTAGATTTGTCAATTAACCAATGTTAAGACATGAAAGCCAGCCAATTATTCTCTAAAAGCTGATACTTTGGCACAACAGTACATGTAACTTGTGGACTGAATTGTTTCTTTAAGTCAACTTCGTATTAACCTTGAACCTACTGAGGCAGAATGAAGAAAAATAAGCCATGGACATTGTCCTATGAGACAAATCTTCCCTCTGCTTTGCACCAGGAATGCTTATTTCCATACTCAAAGCAATGGAAAAAATGTTTTGGAAGCTCACGATGCAATGTTCTGCCTTTCAAAAAAAAAACTAGTCCCTACGCTTTACTGGGCCAGTAGGTGATGCTTTGGAGATGGAGGACTTTTTGGCGGCTGTTTTTGCACAACAAGAATACCCATGGCAGCTGCCACTATGTTTACTGTAGATCTCTCAGTCGCTCGCAGTTAACTTTCCTGCTTGTCAATGGGTAGGCGTGTGCTATGAAAATTCAGGCAATAAAAAATGACCGTCATGTCGAAATATAGGTGGGATTATTTTAGGTCAGATCAGATGAGCCACAGTTTGGGTTTCACAAAATAGCATTTTTACTTAATGACACAGAGCCTCTGTGATAGGAACCTATTTTGCAGGAAAGATTCTTACTTCCTTACCCTTCAGATTTCTGGCAGTCAAGAGATTGACTGTTGATTTATTTCTAATCTAATTTTCCATATTTCCTTCCCATTCGAACCAAAGAGCAATCTTGGCGACGAAACAACTTTTTTGCCAAGTCTACAATCATTAACTGAGAATAATCCTGCTCAATTCTTTTCGCTGTTAAAATATATAACTATTTTTTCGTAGACATAATTAATCTAACATCCCAGTTCTATGCAAAGCTATAAATTCAAATAACGCAAATAATCCAAATTCCAAAAAACACACAAAGTTGGCTTTTGAAATGTTTTCGCTTTTGCAAAATAAAAGACATCTTCCTTAAGTATCATAAAGTTGTGATTTAATATACAATCCATTTTTATTGCTTCTAAATTTCATTCCAAATTGTATCACCTCACTTGTTTATTGTTAGACTATTTCCAGGAAACTTCTGAAATTCAGAACATACTGGGCGGAATTCTCCGACCCGCCGCCGGTTCGGAGAATCGGCGCGGCGCTGCACGGATTGCACCACGCAGCCCTGAGGCCGGGACGCAGTTCTCCGCAGAGCGGAAAATCGGCACCATCGGCGTCGGCGAGGCGCCGGCCGGGGTGTGCGCTGACTCTCCGGCACGAGCCGGCGCACCGATTCGCTGGCCCGTATGGGCCGAGCGGCCGTCACAAAAAATCCGAGTCCTACCGGGGCCGTTCTAACAACCTCTGAGCCGGCGGGACCTCGGCATTGAAGGGTCCGGGGGCGGCCATTGGGGGGGAGGGTGGTCTGACCCTGGGGGGGGGGGGGGCCTCCATAGTGGCCTGGCCCGCGATCGGGGCCCACCGATCGGCGGGCTGACCTTTCTAGCTGGGGGCCTCCTTTCCTCCGTGCCGGCTCCTGTAGCCCTGTGCCATTTGGCGTCAGGGCCGGCGCAGGGAAGAAGGCTACTGTGCATGCGCTAGTTGGTGCCGGCCCAACTGCGCATGCACGGACGCCGCGGCGCTGGGTTTACGCCGGGATCGGCAGCTGGAGCGGCATGGGCCACTCCAGCGCCATTCTAGCTTCCTGTGGGCTGGAGAATGGGGTCCTGGAACGGGCGCCGACGCCGGAGTAAAACACTCCCGTTTTTACGCCGGTTTCAACACTTAGCCGCCCGATGGGAGAATCACGCCCACTATTGGGTGCTCGAGAATACTTTGATTCATGTCATAAAGCACATTGTTGTCCAGCAATCATTTCCAATTTGGTTTGAAAGCCAACATCTCGGGCGGAATTCACTGATAATGGGGCTATGACCCCCACGCCCATGGGAAAATGGGCGCAAATTACTCTGGACTTTCCTGGAGAAATACCCGAGTGGTTCTCCATTTTGAAGGGGGCTGTCAGGGCCCCGGAGTGCAATACGTGGCTCCAGTGGCCAATACGGGGCCCTGCGCTTCCGGCCGCGGGGCCGCGCGCATACAACATGGCAGACCCGCACAGTGAGCCGGCCCCGTCAATATAGGCCCCCCCCAGATCGCACGCATCCGCCGATCGGTGGCCCCCGATCGCGAGCCTGGCAGTCCTGGAAGGCCCCCCCCCCCCCCCCCCCGGTGACAGATCCCCCCCCGCCCCCCACCAGGGCGGCAGCGGACTGAGTCCGCAGTTGCCACTCCGAGCTCCCGCCGAGTGGAACCATGAGTGAACCAGGCCGGCTGGAACTCGTCCAGCTGCCGGCGGAGAATCGCCGCGGGGGCCTCTTGCAATGGCCCCCGACCGGCATAGCTTCAACCGCGCACACGCGATTGGCGGCGATTTTCCGGTCCCCGGAGAATCGCGGGAAGGCATTGGACCCGATTGCGGGTCTGCCGCCCCATTCTCCGCCCCCGCGGCAAGCGTGATTGCGGCGCGGAGGCTCGGAGAATCCCAGCCCTCATCTACAATGATGATGTGACTTAACTCTGTTTTCACAACAGTGAAATGTTAGGTGTTTCAGGAAATTTAAATTTGATGTTAAAAGCAGCCTTGGGCACATCGACAGTGGAAGTATGTACAGATGTTTTGTGTCAAAAATTGCATTCTCTGTCGCTTCATAAGTCACATTTTGGACCGGTTCAGCTTAGGATGGGGGCATACAATTGCATCTGATGTTTTATACCTAACCCAGCAGGTTACCTTATTTGCATGAATTGAATACAATTTTTAAAAAATCAATTCCGCTTTTAAATTCAACCACCTCATCTTTCTGAGCTAATTGTTTACAAATGAACAAGAACTGTCCTTGCATGCTCCACAATTGAATGCCAGTAACGATTTGTATGAATGCTTTCAAAAGAAATTCATTTTTTTTTAGCCTTTAATCGTTTTAGATTTATTGCACCAGTGGACCATAACATGCAAAGCAACTACCTATTAAATTTGGAGTAGAAAGTTCAGGTAACATTTATCTTTTCCTCCTAAACATTCTCAAAATACGCTGTTATCCACCTTACCATACCTGCCCTAAACAGGATGACACTGATTTTGGTGCTGCAAGAGCAAAGTTTGCATTAATAGCATTGTGCAGCCCAACAGAAACAGGGAGAGGCCATTCCATTCCCATTCAATTAGGTCATGCCTATAGATCAGTACTTCAGTACTATATACTTCTCTTTACTTCATGTTTCTTAATATCGTTATCATTGAAATATCTGTTATTTTTTTTCTTTTATAAATTTAGTGTACCCAATTCTTGTTTTCCAATTAAGTGGCAATTTAGCGTGGCCAATCCACCTACCCTGCACATCTTTGGGTTGCAGAGGTGAGACCCACGCAGACACGGGGAGAATGTGCAAACTCCACACGGACAGTGACCCGGCATCAAACCCGCGTCCTCGGTGCCGTGAGGCATCAGTGATAACCACTGCCCCAACATACCTCCCTCAAAAGTCCTGTTAGTTACTAGGATTACGCCTTCTAGCTAAAAGTAAAGTCTGTAGAATCCTGGTCACCTGAAAAACATACGATAATGTGAAAAGTCTGGAGGGACAAGGAGTATGTTACACCACAACACTTTATTTGGTTCCTCCTTATTTCCTTTCCCTCCTAAACACCCTTGAGAGTGCTCCATTTCCAGGCAAGTGAAGACCTCACATGCTTTGAACAATGTATATTGTTACTGGCTGTTAGGAAATGCAAACAAAATTGATTAACTGATCAATTTTTATTTTCTGCCCATCTTAAACTTTAGAGGTGCAGAATCACATGTGCAAAGCCACATTGCAAGGTTGCCTGACAGTTCTGGTACACAATAACATTGGTATCCCGTTTGAGGCCGTACCTTGGATTCATGCCGCATTACATTCACCCCCCACCATCTGGCCAGGGCTTGCAAAATCCTACCAACTGTCCTGGCTTGAGACAATTCACACCTCTTTAACCTGTGATTACCCCTCTCCCCAATTGTTCCATCTGGACCTGTAAAGACTTAATTACCTGCAAAGACTCACATTCAAAGTATCGTCTTGCATCATTGACTTTGCCTATATGTGTTTCTGGAACCCACCTCTTCATTCACCTGAGCAAGGAGCCGTGCTCCGAAAGCTAGTGATTCAAAACAAACCTGTTGGACTTTAATCTGGTGTTGTAAGACTGTTTACTGCGCTCACCCCAGTCCAACACTGGCATTTCCACATCCTGTGTAATTACAGCAAGACATTACTGCTCCTGTACTCAAACCCTCTCACTATGAAAGCCAACACACCACTTACCTTCTTTTCTGGTTCAGCAGGATTGTCATTTGATTATTGGCAAGCATTCATTACCATGTATTGATAAGAAGCCTACCAAGTTTACCTTACATTGGAAGCCTTGGAAGCTGGGAGAGACGTAGCCCAGTCAGTTTTGACAAAGCAATCAACGATAACTTCTTCCTTACATCAATCCTACTGAACACTCAGGAGATGTTCCAGAGCATTGCTTTCATATCATTATTCATCTCACAAAGACAAATCCTTTCCATCTATCCTAAGTCAATGAATACACAGTCATGCAGTAAATTCCATATTTGTTCACATTCTGTGATTCGCTAGCAGTTCCGTAAAGGACTGCCAGGCAGCCAGTCAGGACCAAAGTAACATCCTCACAGGTAAGTACATAGCTTCATCAGAATGAGCACACACCTCTGACATCATGGACTTACTACCGTATAGCAGACACTTCTAACGTCATCGAGTGGAACCAAGTTCCATCGTTCAATGTCACACTTGGGGAGAGTGGGGTCTAAGAAAAGAACAACTTTCAGCTTTAAATGCGGAGACAAAAACATGCTGCAGGAAGGCATAAATGGATATGGTGCTTGACGATTAATGCTACTTTTCCATAAAATTCACAGTTATAAAATAAACACCATTGCAAAGCATGCTTGGGAAAAAAGACTCTAACGTGGGTTGCAACAAGTAATTGGAAAGTTCACAAACAACAGATTTCAGTGGGTCACAATAATCACTGACCTTGATGAATAGTTCTCATGAGTTTAAATAATGCCTGCCTAGGAAACAAGTGTTACATGTACATTGTCCAGCCATCATTTTCATACAGGAAGTGTCTTTGTTCATATTGCAGGTATGGAACTAAAGGCGATTGATTCACTGTGATGCGATTGAGTATTTAATAAAACTGAGATGACAAATAATTGGGGGTGATGGTTCAATTTGTACCCTTGAATGAATGTGGGACCTTGCATCACATCAATTAGCCATCTGAGACTTGGAGAGGAGTAAATTGAAATGTAGCTTTGTGCAGGTGAAAGAGACACAGCCTGAGTGAGACACATCCAGAGTGGGAATTTGGAACTTGGTAATTTGGTGCAGTGGGGTAATCAGGAAAGGTAAGTGGGAAGTCTAATTCTGCTGTTTTTCAGTCAAACGTGGAGTGTGTAGATTAGTGTCGGATTGGCTGAAGCTGCCCCCACCCTAATTGTTGAGAGGCAGTTATCTGTCAGTCACCTGAGGCCTGTTTAGGGGCACAAAGGTACACATTGTATTCTTCTCTTTGAAGTTTAAGTAGGGTGAGTCACCCTGGTCAGCTGTAGTCTGTATAAAAGACAGACAGAAAGCGCACTCAGTAAGTTGTGCGTAGGTCAAAGAGACACAGCCTGAGTGAGACACATCCAGAGTGGGAATTTGGAACTTGGTAATTTGGTGCAGTGAAGTAATTCGGTGCAGAGTGGGAAAAGGTGCTTTTTCCCACTGTTTTGTTCTCTCTCTTTCTTCTGGCCTGTAACTTTTAATCAGCAGGGAGAACCAGGGAACATCTGAGACCCTCGTAAGGTAAGTAAGGGATTTTTACTCATTTTTACTTTTATTACCTTTTCAAATTGTGTGTGTGTGTGTGGGGGGGGGGGGTTGAAGTGATATCACAGAAATGCTGAGACCTGATTAGCTGGTTGGGTAAAAAAATTAAGCATTGGTAAACTAATTGAACATAATTACTTAATTATAATTTAGAGGGGTCTCTAAGCCAGAAATCGGAGAGTACTGTATTTAGCTTTCACATTTATAGTAGAAATCTAGTGCTAGGAAACATCTAGTTAACAGTAACTTTTTAAAAATAACTTTTCAATTTAATTTACTAATTAATTGACGCAATGTCAAATAGAGGGGTGCAGTGCTCTAACTGTGAGATGTGGCAGGTCCGGGAGGCTTCCAGCGTCCCGGATGGCTTCATCTGCAGAAAGTGCACCCAACTGGAGCTCCTCACAGACCACATGGTTCGGTTGGAGCAGCAGTTGGATGCACTTAGGAGCATGCAGGTGGCGGAAAGCGTCATAGATAGCAGTTATATAAATGTGGTCACACCCAAGATGCAGGCAGAGAAATGGGTGATCACCAGAAAGGGCAGGCAGTCAGTGCAGGAATCCCCTGTGGTTGTCCCCCTCTCGAACAGGTATACCCCTTTGGATACTGTCGGGGGGGATAGCCTATCAGGGGAAAACAGCAGCAGCTAGAGCAGTTGCACCACTGCTGGCGCTGATGTTCAGAAGGGAGGGTCAAAGCACAGAAGAGCAATAGTCATAGGGGACTCTATAGTCAGGGGCACAGCTAGGCGCTTCTGTGGACGTGAAAGAGACTCCAGGATGGTATGTTGCCTCCCTGGTGCCAGGGTCCAGGATGTCTCCGAACGTGTAGCGGGCATCCTGAAAGGGGAGGGCAAACAGGCAGAGTTCTTTGTACATATTGGTACTAACAACATAGGCAGGAAGGGGCATGAGGTCCTGCAGCAGGAGTTCAGGGAGCTAGGCAGAAAGTAAAAAGACAGGACCTCTAGGGTTGTAATCTCGGGATTACTCCCTGTGCCACGTGCCAGTGAGGCTAGAAATAGGAGGATAGAGCAGTTAAACACATGGCTAAACAGCTGGTGTAGGAGGGAGGGTTTCCGTTATCTGGACCACTCGGAGCTCTTCCGGGGCAGGTGTGACCTATATAAGAAGGACGGGTTGCATCTAAACTGGAGAGGCATAAATATCTTGGCCGCGAGGTTTACTAGTGTCACACGGGAGGGTTTAAACTAGTATGGCAGGGGGGTGGGCACAGGAGCAATAGGTCAGAAGGTGGGAGCATTGAGGGAGAACTAGGGAATAGGGCCAGTATGACTCTGAGGCAGAGCAGACAGGGAGAAGTTGCTGAACACAGCGGGTCTGGTGGCCTGAAGTGCATATGTTTTAATGCAAGAAGCATTACGGGTAAGGCAGATGAACTTAGAGCTTGGATTAGTACTTGGAACTATGATGTTGTTGCCATTACAGAGACCTGGTTGAGGGAAGGGCAGGATTGGCAGCTAAACGTTCCAGGATTTAGATGTTTCAGGCGGGATAGAGGGGGATGTAAAATGGGTGGCGGAGTTGCACTACTGGTTCAGGAGAATATCACAGCTGTACTGCGGGAGGACACCTCAGAGGGCAGTGAGGCTATATGGGTAGAGATCAGGAATATGAAGGGTGCAGTCACAATGTTGGGGGTTTACTACAGGCCTCCCAACAGCCAGAGGGAGATACAGGAGCAGATAGATAGACAGATTTTGGAAAAGAGTAAAAACAACAGGGTTGCTGTGATGGGAGACTTCAACTTCCCCAATATTGACTGGGACTCACTTAGTGCCAGGGGCTTAGACGGGGCAGAGTTTTTAAGGAGCATCCAGGGGGGCTTCTTAAAACAATATGTACACAGTCCAAATAGGGAAGGGGCTGTACTGGACCTGGTATTGGGGAATGAGCCCGGTCAGGTGGTAGAAGTTTTAGTAGGGGAGCATTTCGGGAACAGTGACTACAATTCAGTAAGTTTTAAAGTGCTGGTGGACAAGGATAAGAGTGGTCCTAGGATGAATGTGCTAATTTGGAGGGAGGCTAATTATAACAATATTAGGTGGGAACTGAAGAACCTAGATTGGGGGCGGATGTTTGAGGGTACATCAACATCTGACATGTGGGAGGCTTTCAAGACTCAGTTAAAAGGAATTCAGGACCGGCATGTTCCTGTGAGGTAGAAGGATAAATACGGCAATTTTCAGGAACCTTGGATAACGAGAGATATTGTAGGCCTCGTCAAAAAGAAAAAGGAAGCGTTTGTCAGGGCTAAAAGGCTGGGAACAGATGAAGGCTGTGTGGAATATAAGGAAAGTAGGAAGGAACTTAAGCAAGGAGTCAGGAGGGCGAGAAGGGGTCACGAAAAGTCATTGGCAAATAGGGTTAAGGAAAATCCCAAGTCTTTTTACACGTACATAAAAAGCAAGAGGGTCGCCAGGGAAAGGGTTGGCCCACTGAAGGATAGGCAAGGGAATCTATGTGTGGAGCCAGAGGAAATAGGCGAGGTACTAAATGAATACTTTGCATCAGTGTTCACCAAACAGAAGGAATTGGTGGATGTTGAGTCTGGAGAAGGGTGTGCAGATAGCCTGGGTCACATTGAGATCCAAAAAGACGAGGTGTTGGGCGTCTTGAAAAATATTATGGTAGATAAGTCCCCAGGACCTGATGGGATCTACCCCAGAATACTGAAGGAGGCTAGAGAGGAAATTGCTGAGGCCTTGACAGAAATCTTTGGATCCTCACTGTCTTCAGGTGATGTCCCGGAGGACTGGAGAATAGCCAATGTTGTTACTCTGTTTAAGAAGGGTAGCAAGGATAATCCAGGGAACTACAGGCCAGTGAGCCTTACGTCAGTGGTAGGGAAATTACTGGAGAGAATTCTTCGAGACAGGGTCTACTCCCATTTGGAAGCAAATGGACGTATCAGTGAGAGGCAGCATGGTTTTGTGAAGGGGAGGTCGTGTCTCACTAACTTGATAGAGTTTTTCGAAGAGGTCACAAAGATGATTGATGCAGGTAGGGCAGTGGATGTTGTCTATATGGACTTCAGTAAGGCCTTTGACAAGGTCCCTCATAAGAACATAAGAACATAAGAACCAGGAGTAGGCCATCTGGCCCCTCGAGCCTGCTCCGCCATTCAATGAGATCATGGCTGATCTTTTGTGGACTCAGCCCCACTTTCCGGCCCGAACACCATAACCCTTAATCCCTTTATTCTTCAAAAAACTATCTATCTTTATCTTAAAAACATTTAATGAAGGAGCCTCTACTGCTTCACTGGGCAAGGAATTCCATAGATTCACAACCCTTTGGGTGAAGAAGTTCCTCCTAAACTCAGTCCTAAATCTACTTCCCCTTATTTTGAGGCTATGCCCCCTAGTTCTGCTTTCACCCGCCAGTGGAAACAACCTGCCCTCATCTATCCTATTGATTCCCTTCATAATCTTATATGTTTCTATAAGATCCCCCCTCATCCTTCTAAATTCCAACGAGTACAGTCCCAGTCTACTCAACCTCTCCTCGTAATCCAACCCCTTCAGCTCTGGGATTAACCTAGTGAATCTCCTCTGCACACCCTCCAGTGCCAGTACGTCCTTTCTCAAGTAAGGAGACCAAAACTGAACACAATACTCCAGGTGTGGCCTCACTAACACCTTATACAATTACAGCATAACCTCCCTAGCCTTAAACTCCATCCCTCTAGCAATGAAGGACAAAATTCCATTTGCCTTCTTAATCACCTGTTGCACCTGAAAACCAACTTTCTGCGACTCATGCACGAGCACACCCAGGTCTCTCTGCACAGCAGCATGTTTTAATATTTTATCATTTAAATAATAATCCCTTTTGCCGTTATTCTTACCAAAATGGATAACCTCACATTTGTCAACATTGTATTCCATCTGCCAGACCCTAGCCCATTCACTTAGCCTGTCCAAATCCCTCTGCAGACTTCCAGTATCCTCTGCACTTTTTGCTTTACCACTTATCTTAGTGTCGTCTGCAAACTTGGACACATTGCCCTTGGTCCCCAACTCCAAATCATTGATGCAAATTTTGAACAGTTGTGGGCCCAACACTGATCCCTGAGGGACATCACAAGCTACTGATTGCCAACCAGAGAAACACCCATTAATCCCCACTCTTTGCTTTCTATTAATTAACCAATCCTCTATCCATGCTCCTACTTTCCCCTGAATGCCATGCATCTTTATCTTATGCAACAACCTTTTGTGTGGCACCTTGTCAAAGGCTTTCTGGAAATCCAGATATACCACATCCATTGGCTCCCCGTTATCTACCGCACTGTTAATGTCCTCAAAAAATTCCACTAAATTAGTTAGGCACGACCTGCCCTTTATGAACCCATGCTGCGTCTGTCCAATGGGACAATTTCCATCCAGATGCCTCGCTATTTCTTCCTTGATGATAGATTCCAGCATCTTCCCTACTACCGAAGTTAAGCTCACTGGCCTATAATTACCCACTTTCTGCCTACCTCCTTTTTTAAACAGTGGTGTCACGTTTGCTAATTTCCAATCTGCCGGGACCACCCCAGAGTCTAGTGAATTTTGGTAAATTATCACTAGTGCATTTGCAATTTCCCTAGCCATCTCTTTTAGCACTCTGGGATGCATTCCATCAGGGCCAGGAGACTTGTCTACCTTTAGCCCCATTAGCTTGCCCATCACTACCTCCTTGGTGATATCAATCCTCTCAAGGTCCTCACCTGTCATAGCCTCATTTCCATCAGTCACTGGCATGTTATTTGTGTCTTCCACTGTGAAGACCGACCCAAAAAACCTGTTCAGTTCCTCAGCCATTTCCTCATCTCCCATTATTAAATCTCCCTTCTCATCCTCTAAAGGACCAATATTTACCTTAGCCACTCTTTTTTGTTTTATGTATTTGTAGAAACTTTTACTATCTGTTTTTATATTCTGAGCAGGTTTACTCTCATAATCTATCTTACTCTTCTTTAGACTAGTACAAAAGGTGAAGTCACACGGGATCGGGGGTGAGCTGGCAAGGTGGATACAGAACTGGCTAGGTCATAGAAGGCAGAGAGTAGCAATGGAAGGATGCTTTTCTAATTGGAGGGCTGTGACTAGTGGTGTTCCGCAGGGATCAGTGCTGGGACCTTTGCTGTTTGTAGTATAAATAAATGATTTGGAGGAAAATGTAACTGGTCTGATGAGTAAGTTTGCAGACGACACAAAGGTTGGTGGAATTGCAGATAGCGATGAGGACTGTCAGAGGATACAGCAGGATTTAGATTGTTTGGAGATTTGGGCGGAGAGATGGCAGATGGAGTTTAATCCGGACAAATGTGAGGTAATGCATTTTGGAGGGTCTAATGCAGGTAGGGAATATACAGTGAATGGTAGAACCCTCAAGAGTATTAAAAGTGTACAGGTCCACAGGTCACTGAAAGGGGCAACACAGGTGGAGAAGGTAGTCAAGAAGGCATACGGCATGCTTGCCTTCATTGGCTGGGGCATTGAGTATAAGAATTGGCAAGTCATGTTGCAGCTGTATAGAACCTTAGTTAGGCCACACTTGGCCTAACCAGTGTTCAATTCTGGTTGCCACACTACCAGAAGGATGTGGAGGCTTTAGAGAGGGTGCAGAAGAGATTTACCAGAATGTTGCCTGGTATGGAGGGCATTAGCTATGAGGAGCGGTTGAATAAACTCGGTTTGTTCTCACTGGAACGATGGAGGTTGAGGGGGCGACATGATCGAGGTCTACAAAATTATGAGGGACAGAGACAGAGTGGATATTCAGAGGCTTTTCCCCAGGGTAGAGGGGTCAATTACTAGGGGGCATAGGTTTAAGGTGCGAGGGGCAAGGTTTAGAGTAGATGTACGAGGCAAGTCTTTTACACAGAGGGTAGTGGGTGCTTGGAACCCGCTGCCAGAGGAGGTGGTGGAAGCAGGGACGATAGTGACATTTAAGGGGCATCTTGACAAATACATGAATCGGATGGGAATAGAGGAAGTGTAGAAGATTGTAGTTTAGTCGGGCAGCATGGTCGGCACGGGCTTGAAGGGCCGAAGGGCCTGTTCCTGTGCTGTACTTTTCTTTGTTCTTTGTTCTTTGTATGTTTAACAGTGCAGATTATATAGAGTGAAGGAATACCCGTGAGTACCATCTTGCATTCAAAACTGCATTATTATCTAACTCGACTGCTAAGTCTAGATGCAGGCCCAACATCTGCCGCAGAGGTGGAGGCAGAGGGCATCGCAATGCCCACTTGTCCAAAATGGCGTTGGCATTCTCTGGTGTCCTGAGGCCCAGAGAGTCCCAGTTTTCTAAGGGTCACTTGCTCAGTGGCAGTTGCATACTCCTCATTCTGACCTGGTGGAGTTGATGGAGGTCACAGGCAGAGGGGATTTGGAGCAGCAGGTCACCTTTGAACTGTCCAGGGTGGATGCCCCTGGGATGATTGGCTGGTGCTCTTCCTCCGCACCCCTCACTGACTCCTTGAGGAGAAGGGGCACCTGGAGGTGGTCAAGGTGCCTAATCCGCATCCTACCTAACCACTGCTGGAATGCACCCATGACTAGACCACGTGCAAATCCAAGCACAAATCTGGCAGAAACTGCTGGACCAAAGCAGCCACCATCCTTCCCATGGTGACTTTGATGCACTCATATGGTGGAGCACCAACATCAGACAGAGCTTGAACACTCAGTCTGGTGATGCCTCTGACAATGCTGACAATGCTGTCTGATGTTCCCCTGCCAGTCTCTGCGTCTCCAACATTTCTCACAGAGCCTATTACAGAGGGTGATCATTGGATTCGGATTCACCAGGGACCTGGAGCGGGATTCTCCGTGAATCGGCACGATGGGCCGAACAAGGCGCCAAAAACGACGCGAATCACTCCGGTGTCGGGCCCCCCGAAACGTCGCAAATTCTCCAGCCAGGAATGGGCTAGTAGCGGCGTGTCGCCATTCGCGACGGCGTCACCCATCACAGACAGCACAATAGACGCCTCCCCCACCCTCCTCCCCGGCACGCACCCTCCCCAACCGCCCCCCCCCCCCCCCCCCCCCCCCGTCACCGGACCACACCCTCCTCCCCGGCATGCACACTCCCCAACACCCCCCCCCCCTCCTCCCTGGCATGCACCCTCCCCAACCTCCCTCCCCCTCCTCCTCGGCAGGCACCCTCCCCAAACCCCTACCCCCCTCTCCTCCCCGGCACACACCCTCCCCAACCCCCCCCTCCTCCTCCCCGGCACGCACCCTCCCCAACCACCCACCCCCCGCCCCCTCTCCGGACCGCCCTCTCCTCCCCGGCATGCACACTCCCGAACCCTCCCCCTCCTCCCCCGCACGCCCCCTCCCCAACCCCCCCTCTCTCCTCCCCGGCACGCACCCTCCGCAACCTCCCCTCCCCCTCCTTCCCGGCACACAACCTACCCAACCCCTCCCTCCTCTCCGGCCCCCCCTCTCCTCCCCGGCATGCACCCTCCCCAAACCACCCCCCCACACCTCCCCGGCACGCACCCTCCCCAACCCCCACCCACTCCTCCCCGGCACGCACCCACCCCAACACCCCCCTCTCCTCCACGGCACACACCCCACCCAAACCCCCCCTCTCCTCCACGGCACACACCCTACCCAACCACCCCCCCTCTCCTCCACGGCACACACCCTACCCAAACCACCCCCCCTCTCCTCCACGCCACGCACACTCCCCAACCCACCCCCCTCTCCTCCATGGCACACACCCTACCGAACCCTCCCCTCTCCTCCACGGCAGGCACCCTCCCCAACGCCCCCACCCTTCTCCTCCCCGGCACGTTCCCTCTCCATCACTCGCCCCCCCAACATCCCCCCTCCTCCCCAGCACGCACCCTCACCATCACTCGCCGACCCCGGCGACCCCCCCTCTCTCCTCCCCGGCACGCACACTCCCCAACGCCCCCCCACCCCCCCCATCTCCCTGGCACGCACACTCCCCAACCCCCTTCCACCCCTCTCCTCCACGGCACGCACCCTCCCCAACACCCCCCCAACACCCCCCCCTTCTCCCCGGCACGCACCCTACCCAACCCCCCCCTCTCCTCCCAGGCACGCACCCTCCCCCTTACTCCTCCCCGGCACGCTCCCTCTCCATTACTCGCTGTCCCCGGCCAACCCCCCCCCTCTCTCCTCCCCGGCACGCACCCTCCTCAACCCCCCCCCCCACATCTCCCCCCCCCTCCCCGGCACGCACCCTCCTCAACCCCCCTCCTCCCCGGCACGCACCCTCCCCAACCCCCGCCTCCTCCACGGCACGCACCCTCCCCAACCCCCCGCCCCGCCCCCCCTCCTCTCTGCACGCACCCACCCCGACCCCCTCCCCCCTCTCCTCCCCGGCAGGCACCCTCCCCAACCCCCTCCCCCCCCCACTCCTCCCAGGCACGCACCATCCCCAACCCTCCCCCTTACTCCTCCCCGGCACGTTCCCTCTCCATCACACGGCCCTCCCCAACGTCCCCCCTCCTCCCCAGCACGCACCCTCACCATCACTCGCTGTCCCCGGCCACCCCCCCCTCTCTCCTCCCCGGCACGCACCCTCCTCAACCCCCCCCCTCCCTCTCCTCCCCGGCACGCACCCTCCTCAACCCCCCCCCTCTCCTCCCCGGCACGCACCCTCCTCAACCCCACCCCCTCCTCCCCGGCACGCACCCTCCCCAACCCCCCCCCCCCCCCCTCGTCCACGGCACGCACCCTCCCCAACACCCCGCCCCCCCCTCCTCCCTGGCACACACCCTCCCCAACGCCCCCCCCCTCCTCCACGGCACGCACCCTCCCCAACCCCCTCCCCCTCTCCTCCCCGGCATGCACCCTCCCCAACCCGCCACCGCCCCCCCTCCCCGGCACACACCCTCCCCAACCACCCCCCTCCTCCCCGGCACGCACCCTACCCAAACCCCCTCCTCTCCGGACCCCCTCTCCTCCCCGGCCTGCACACTCCCCAACACCCACCCCCCACCCCCTCTCCGGCAAACACCCTCTCAATCTCTCAATCACTCGCCCTCCCCGGCGCGCACCCTCCCCAACACCCCCCTCCCACCCCCTCCCTGGCAAACACCCTCTCAATCACTCGCCCTCCCCCCCTCCGCGGCACACACCCTGACATCACCCGCCCCCCCCCCCCCTCCCCAACCCCCCCCCCCTTCCCGGCACACACCCTCTCCATCACTCGGCCTCCACGCCCCCCCCTCCTCCCCCCCCCAACCCCCCCGGCACGCACCCTCTCCATCTCTCCCCAACCCCCCCCCACTCTCCCCTCCAGCCTCTCACCCAGGCCACTCCCCCACCAGGCCCTCCCCCCACCCCCCCGGCACGCACACTCCAACGGCTCCTGCGACCCCCCACCGCCACCTGCAGCCGTCACTTCTCCAGCGGCCGCCCCACGCCGACCCCTACCTCCGCGCTGGCCGGCGTCAACCAGCACGACTGGTTGACGCCGTTAAATAGATGGTTTGATTTACGCCAGCGTGGCCCATGGTCACGTCAGCAGGTCTTCGGCCCATCCGGCCAGGAGAATTGGGGCGACACCGGGGCCCGTTGCTTCGCGCCGGTCCTCGACATTCTCCGAGGCACGCGGCGCGATTCACGTCGACGGGATTTGGGGGGGGCCAGAGAATATCGCGGGGCGGCCGGGCGGGATTTACACCACCCCCCGGCGATTCTCCGACCCGCCGGGGGGGTCGGAGAATCCCACCCCTGGAGCGTCATTCTCCGACCCCCCAGAGGATCGGAGAATGGCCGTTGGCCGCCGTGAATCCCGCCCCTGCCGGTTGCCGAAGTCTCCGAAGGGAGAAAGGTCGGCGGGCGTTAATGGCGCCGCTGCCGTCGGAGAATGGCACGGGTCTGCACAAGGCAGCCGATTTTCGGCCTGCCGATATTCTCCCTTCCGGATGGGCCAAAGTCCCGTCGACGTGATGACCGTTCATGTCGACGTAAATTAAACCTCCTTTTCATTTGCGTGACCCTGTGCTCCAGGTTCACGCCGACCAGCGTGGAGGTGAGTGATGGCCTGGGGGGTTGGCTCTGGGCAGGCGATGGCGTGGCCGCAGTCTGAATGAGGAGAGGTGTGTCTCGGGTTGTGTGTGTGTGTGTGTGCGGCGGGGGGGGGGTTAGAGTGGGCTGGGCTCCGGGGAAGTGCCGGGAGGGAGGTCCGTGCCGGGGAGGGGGATGGGGGGGGTCCGTGCCGTGGAGGGAGATGGGGGGTCCGTGCCGGGGAGGAGGTTGGGGTCCGTGCCGGGGCGGAGGTTGCGGGGGGGGTCCGTGCCGGGGAGGGGGATGGGGGGGGTCCGTGCCGGGGAGGAGGTTGGGGGGGGTCCGTGCCGGGGAGGGGGATGGGGGGTCCGTGCCGGGGAGGAGGTTGGGGGGGGGTCCGTGCCGGGGAGGGGGATGGTGGGGGTCCATGCCGGGGAGGGGTGTGGGGGGTCCGTGCCGGGGAGGGGGATGCGAGGGCAAGTGAGTTGGTCCACCTGGCCAGGTGCCAGCCTCCAACAGTTGGACCCATGCGGTCCATGCCACCTGGCTGGGGGGAGGAGGGGATATGGGCAATGATGACATGTCGTCGTACCCCTCCCCCCCCCACCAGGCCGTCATGTTTTCCGATCATCCAGCGATGTCGGCCGCCGTGGCGGCAGCCGCTAATGTCTATGTTGCCCTGGATGAGGAGGAGGAGGAGGAGGAGCGTGCCAGAGAGGCAGCGCAGGCTGCCGCAGAGGGGCAGGCGGCAGCCGCCCAGGCTGGAGGGACACCTGACCGACAGGACGAGGAGGGGGAGGAGGACGTCGCGGCCCCACGGCAACGGAGGCACCCGAGGGCGCCCCGTGTGTACCGGCCCCGGCAGTCATACCAGGACCTCACGGACCGGGAATGCAGGAGGAGACTCCGGATGAGGCGGGAAACCGTGGCACACATCTGCCACCTGCTGGCACACCTGTCACCGCGTGGCACTGGCGGGGGACACCCTCTCCCCGTGTCCGTCAAGGTTACGGTGGCCCTGAACTTTTATGCAACTGGGTCATTCCAGGCACCGAGTGGGGACCTGTCCGGCATATCGCAGACATCGGTGCATCGGTGCATCCGGGCAGTGACAGATGCCCTATATGCCATGGTGCACCGCTACATCCGCTTCCCCGTGGACCGGACCAGCCAAGATGCCCGGGCCGTGGGCTTCTCTGCCGTGGCCGGGTTCCCCATGGTCCAGGGCGCTATCGATGGGATGCACGTCGCCGTGCGGCCACCTGCAGATAACAGGGCCGTGTTCACCAATAGGAAGGGGACCTATTCGATGAACATACAGGTGGTCTGCGACCACCGCATGATGATCCTGCACGTCTGCGCCCGTTACCCAGGCAGTGTACACGACTCATATGTGTTGTCGCGGTCATCCATCCCCGGCATGTACGAGGGACGCCATCCCCGGCTGAGGGGCTGGTTGCTGGGCGACAGGGGCTACCCATTGCGATCGTGGCTGATGACGCCTATACGGAGGCCACGCAATGAGGCGGAGAACCGCTACAATGATGCCCATGTAGCGACAAGGGGAGTGATAGAGAGGTGCTTTGGCGTGCTGAAGATGCGTTTCAGGTGCCTGGACCTCTCTGGGGGCGCCCTCCAGTATCGGTCAGATAGGGTCCGCCGCATCATTGTGGTGTGCTGCGTCCTGCACAACATAGCCCAGCAGAGGGGCGATGTGCCGCAGGCAGAGGAGGGCGGAGTGGAGGAGCAGCAGGAAGAGGCGCAGTCCTCCCCAGATGAGGGGGATGGGGGTAATGGTCAGGGCAGGCGGGGTAGACACAGGCGGGTGGCTGTCCACCGTTACCGGCTGGCCCAACGGGCACGGGACAGACTGATAGCCGCCCGCTTCACTGACTAGATGGGCGTGGGAATCGGGTAGTATGGCCAAAAACCGCACACCATGGCCACAGCCGACCACCCACACCCCCCACCCATCCACCCACCCAGCACCCTCACCCCCCTCCCCAACCCTACCCACCCCACCCGCATGCACACCACCCCCCCCATTGCCGATCCACCTGCGGCACAACGGGCCGGGCTCACACAGTTGCGGGTGGACGCGTGTCTATTGCAGGCCATGGAGGATGATGACAACCCGCCCTGCGGTGAGCTCCTGGCTCCACATCGTTGGACTATGTCTGACCCATGGCCACAGTACCACCATCCATCCGGACCATCCCTGCATGCGGCTGTGACACTGCAGCGCACGGTCCCGTCCTCTGCCCGGGGGGGTGTTGATGGCGGCCCAGGGGGAACGGGGCAGACTCACCTGGGGCTGAGGTAAGACCACCCCTCACACACACACTCGCGCTCAACGTACATGACACCCCCGCACACTTTGGACAGAACACAAAGGCAGCTTCTGTAGGTGTAACATTGACTTTAATAACCAAAGGAGTTCATGCAAGTGCCCTAGCCCCTAAAACTCATCTGTGCCCTGCACCCGTGCCAACTTACTCAGTGTCTAATTGTTTGGCCTTACGGGCCCTTTGACTACGTCTACGTGGTTCCCCAGACGGTACAGCAGAACTGGAGGTGGACTCCTGTGATTCCTGCCCTCTGACACTGGATCCCTTTGGCGGCCGTTTCCTGGGGCGTCCTGGCCTAGATGGGCCAGGCTGCGGCCCGGGCGACTGGGATGGCGAGCTGCCAGCCTGTCCTGCCCGTTGCCCACCCGATGCATCTGGGACGGAAGGGGGGGAGTCCGAGGTGTCGCGGTGTACCGGGACCTCCCCTACAGGGGGAGCTGGGACGGACCACACCACCTCCTCCTCCCTCGGGGTGCCGGATGGCCCCCAGGCTTCTACATGGGTGGGGGATGCGAACGGACTGGCCATCCGACGCCCCCCCGACATCTGGCGCTGCCAGTCCTGGAGGCCCGTGCTGGTATCGACAGGGGTCTGCAGGTTTGCAGCCATGGAGCCCAGGGGGTTGGCAAACCCTGTCTGTGACAGTGCGATGCCGGCTCGCACATGGCCACTGGCGCCGATGCCCTCAGCGATGGCCTGCAGAGACTGGGCCATGGCCTGCTGAGACTGGGCCATGGCCTGCAGAGACTGGGCTATGGCGTTGAGCGCATCTGCCATCTGGCGCTGGCACTGGCTCATGGCCTCCTGTGAGAGGGCAGCCATGTCCTGGGCCACAGACGCCGCCTGCACGGAAAGCCTCAGGCCTCGCAAACCGTTCCCCATGTCTGACACCGTCGCACCCATTGCCTCCACCGCGGACGCCACCCGTGCGGTGTCGGCCTGGGTGGCACGTATGACCGGCACCACTCCCAGCTCTTGGACGCGGGTGGACTCCTCCACCTGCGACTGCAGCCGCCGCAAGCCGGCCGTCACCCTCTTCGCTCGTCTCCGGGTCGGTGGTTGCATCGGATCTATGTGTGGGTGTGGTAACTCCAGGAACCCGGGATCCATCTGGGCGGCAGATGTTCGCTTGGGCTGGGCTGCCCTCCGACCGCCCGGCCCCTCTGCTGCTCCTACCTCCACCTGCTGTACCGGGACGGCTGTGTTGTGCGCATCCCGTTACGTCGCTGCTAGCCCATTTCGGGCCGGAGACTTTCGACCCATTTTTCCGAAGTGACGCAAGTCGTATTTGCGCCGTTTTTTGCGCCGATCGGCGGACTTTCCGCCGATAACTGAGAATTTTGCCCCTGGTCTCCAGTAATCCACTGAGTGTCAGAGACTTCCACTGTCACTGCCTCTGCCAGCTGGGGACTGATGTCAGTGAGGTGATCACCAGATTGTGACCCTGGGTCTACTCTAGGACTGGAACCTACCAAGGTGCATGTTTCTGTGCTGATGAAGGCTGCAGGTGAACATGGTGATCTGTCTTCCTCGGATGGTTCATCTTCCTCCTTGTCTGAGGTGCTCTGGGTGCTGAGGCTGAGTTGCTTGCTTGTGGTCTTCTGCTTTTTCTTGGAGGTCACTGGAATAGAGCGATTAGATAATTAGTGATTGACCTTTGACCCCTTGAGGGCAAGGATCCCTTTCAAGCCATGAGATTCGACGAGCTCATTATTGATGCATAATTAGTTTGTATTTAAATCACAAATGTGGGTGGATCAATCCGACCCACTACCCAGTGGAATCACGCCAACTTTCTAGCCCATCACTGCACGTAGTCTCCTAAATGGAAAATTCCGCCCTAGTATCCTTTCAAACACTAATTCCTCAGTAGCTAAAAATAAAGTTTTTTTGTTCAGAAATATCATTGCTGCTAGATTCAGTTGTTCGCCAAACTGTGTAATGCTACTTTTGTGTCGCATTAATCACCATATTGGATAAAACTGTTCATTTCATCTGCATCTCTGCCTCTGAACTCAGTATCCATCTCCTACACCCTGCAACCTCTGTCGATGCAGTATCCACCGCACCAAGCTTACTCCCAAAGCACCTCCTAGCCCTCTGAGGTCTGTAAGCAAGAACGACAAGAGGAGCAATATCATGGCAATGCCATCACTTTAAAGTTTGCCTCCTAATCACACAGCACCCTGGCTTGGATATATACTGTCATTCTAATATTGTCACTGGGTCCATATTTTGGAATTCCACAGAGTTTGGAAGTTCCAAGAGAAGGCCCGCATTTGGCAAGTATCTTAAAGGCTGCAGGAGTACCACTGACATCAACTTGAACTTAGGGAAATTCGGCTAGTTTGGAGAAGCCCACAGCCTGAGCCTGTTCTTGAAGTCGAGGGCAATTGATATAATGATTGATATTCAGATTATTACATGAATTATTATTGATTACTGATTGTTGCTAATGTCTCCAGTGGCCCCCTGGAAAGAGCCCAGTGCAAAAGGGTTTTATGCTACTGTATATTTGACTAGAGTTGATGGTCCTAGGTTTGGCTTTTCAACAGCCTGTGAGTGTTAGGTCAGATGTGAGCATACTTTGATCTCAAATAGCATCACTGAATCCTGACACTTCAAAATGCAATGATTTTCAAAGAGATGACGGAAATAGGAGAGGTGGAAACCCACAATATTTGAATTAACAGATTGTTAAGTTCATTGTGGAACTTCGTAACAGTCATAGGAGAAGCATTTTTCCATTTTCAATGCAAAGGTGAAGGGAAAATGGAGGATCTGAGCGATATTAGGTCACAGCTGTTGTGTACACAGTGGGGAGCCATGAGTGATAATGGTTAACAGTGTTGAGAGATGAGAGATAAAGTCTGATGCTCAACCAGTGGAACAGAGTTGCCATAGCTGGTGCTGAGGTTTCTCTGTGTGAACAGTGAGAGGTTGGATAGTTGAGAGGGATATAAGTTGCTGGCATCAGAATTGGATAGAGGAAGCCCTGATGAACCGACAAGTGACATCTGAGGGAGTTGAGATGGGAACAGCCTCCTCTGACATTGGACAGAGCAGTGTGGAGGAGTTTGGAGTTTGTGCTCTGGTCCACAATTCTTTTTATTATCAATGTTTTTTATTGGATTTTTGAACAAAGTATATTTGCCGTTATGTACACAGGATATGATATATATCTATATATATATAGAAGAGAAGGGCACACACACACAAATCACAAAGGGAAAAAAAAAGTTACAACACGAGAGAAATACAAAATCAAATAAAGTAACTGGTAGGGTATTATGCACCCGCTCAACAGCAGCAACTCTGCACATTTGGCAAAATTATTTACACACGTAAGTCGGCATCTGTTTGTCGGGGGGGGGGGGAGGGGGGGCGAGGGGGGAGAGAGAGACCGGGGGAGGGGGTGGTTAGATATACATTTGGGTGCCGGAGAGACAGTTACGGAGGGCAGTACTCGAATGGGTCTGGTGCTGGTGTTGTCCCTTGCTTCTCCCGGACGGATTTCGCTGCCGTTGTCTTCTCGTGCTCACGTCCGCTTCAGCCGGCCCTCCCCTCTTCCGCCTGTATTCTCCTTTTTCTCTGTTCCTGTGGATGCCAAGTTTGTTAACACCTCCCTGGCTCTCCTCGATTGTTCCCTGTCTCTTCCCTCTTCCCCCCCCCCCCCTCCCACTGCTTCTGCCCCCCCCCCCCCCACCTGTGGTTCACCTTTCCTTCCTCTTAGATTTAGCTGTCCCCCCCCCCACCCGCTCTCCCAGTCTATCTCTCCCTCTCATGCTTTGGCTACTTTCCCCTGGTTCTTGGCTACCTGGCTGTAACTCTTGATAACTCTCAGTCTTCATACATTCACCTGAGGTGTCTTTGACATCAAGGCAGCATTTGAATAAATGTGGCATCAAGGAGCCCTATCAAAACTGGAGACAATAGTAATCAGGGTGAAAACTCTCTACTGACTGGAATCATATCTAGCACGAAGGAAGATGGTTGTGCTGTTGGGTGGGTTAATCATCTGAGTCCCAGAACGTCACTGCAGGTTGTTCCTGGGATCAGCTGTGGACCTGGGTGGCATCTCAATGTCAGCAGTTCTTCATGTCATTAAGCAGGTCATAGATGCCCTGTTCCTGATAGCAAGTAATACATCCATCGTGAGACAGAAGAGCCAATGCAGGCACAGAGGCAATGGGCTTTGCTACCATTGATGGTTTTTCTCAGGTCCAAGGGGTCATTGATTGTACAGATGCATCCATCAAGGCACTGTCAGACCTGCCACACAACACAAAAGTAAAATACTGCGGATGTTGGAAATCTGAAATGATAACAGAAAATGCTGGAAGTAATCAGCAGGTGCAGCAATATTTGTGGAGAAAAATAAAAGTTAACTGTTTCAGGTCGATGAACTTCCGTTGTTGATAGTCCAGCCAACCGGAATCCTGAACAGAAAGGATTACAATCTCTGAATGTCCAGCTGCTCCGTGACCACAGAAACCACATGTTGTAGATTTGTGCAAAGCTTCGAGGTGGCTGTCATAATTTAGCCTTGGAGATTCCCAGATTCCATTCCTCTTCAGACCAACTTCCCAACTCCATGGCAGACTGCTGGGCAATGAGGGCTATCCTCTAAGGATGTGACTCCTGATCCCCTTCAAGGATCCAGCCAAGGAATGTAGGTGGGAAAGGGATTATTCAGATGTGTGTGGTTCCTGGATAAATATCCTCTCTGATGGAAGGTGCATGGCAGGGTCATCTGTCAGAAGGACTGGGAGCCTTTGAAGTGAAATATTGCTGAAGTAACATGGCCCTCACAGTTAGGCTAACCTGTTGATCACTATGGGCCCTGGCGAGATCTTCCCAGACATCAGTTCCTCAGTCAGAGGAGTTGAGAAGGTAAAGGATGTTACCTGTGTCCCATGAAGGATGCCCCCCTCATCAGCCTCTTTGACTGCCTCAGTATCTTCATGATACACTTGCAGGCCAGATGAGGACACCAGCTGGATGCAGCTGGCAACCACTCCAAGTATTTCTGAGCCATCAGCAACATTCAGTTGCCAATGCTAGAGAGAATGTCACTCTTCCTGTGCATGTCTGTGGTTTGGCTTGTTGCCCTTTACTTGTGTCGTCCTCTGTCTGGATGAGGTTTATTTTACTCTGAGTGACTTGAAGTTAGTCTGTATTAAGTTTTTCTTAAAACTACATATTCACAAATATTTAGTTCAAGACCTCACAGTAAGTAAATTATTCTCTGAACACCGAGTGTTTTGTGTTTTGCTCCCCTGGAGTCTCTCGGTCATCTGACCTTGATGTGCTGCTTACATAATAATTTACATCATTATCTAATTAACATAACCATTAACCCTTTATTCTACAGTTGGCACATTGCTCCTGTACTCACACAGTAGTGCTGCATATGGCGAGAGCCATGGAGACATGAGGGTGACTGCTTTCTCAATGGAGGAGCTCCTGCGCTCAAAACTCTGACTTGTAACTGTGCAAATGTGCTGCATGGGCTTTGCCATTGTTTGTCCATTGCTTTGCAATGCTTCAGGAATCTCAGACATTTGGGAGTCTTCTGCCTCTAATGTTCCAGGACGATCCTCCTTGTGTGTGAATTCTGAGGCCCAGCACCTGTAGGACATGACGCGTATATCCTCTGATCTTTGAGGGAGCCTGCCCACATCTGAGTCTGCCTCACTCGTCTTCTCCTGTTCACTTGTGGGATGTGACTCGCACTGGGCTCACCATTCTAAGCTAGATTGGGGCCCAACTGAGGTGTGTGTGTCTGGGCTGGTGGTAAGTGTGGAGGAATGATGCAATGATGCTGCCTCAGGGCCATCTGTCCCTGCTGGGGAGGCCAGAAAACACTGGGCAACTAAATCTTATTCCTCTGTGAATAGCTCTGCGGGAAACGCAAGAAGGTATGAACGAGAACACAGATGACTGTGGAGATTCCTCTGTACAACCACCCCAGTGATGACAGCAGTTGTTTGGTCACAGGCCATATGAGACAGGAGGGACCTCCATGCCCTTTATCTATAGATTATGCTGTCAGAATTCAAAATGAGGCCTGTAATGGAGGCAGACCCAGCCTGAGACCCAAGCAGGGTAAGCTGCTGGACTTCCCCCTCCATCCCTGAACCCTTCGTGCCATCCTCAACGTGGCAGTCGGGATGGGAGGTAGCCATTAAGTGGCCATTGATTGGCCTTTTATGGTCCTTTATTTGAGTGAAGCCTGGTGGGCCACCCTTGGCTTTGGCCTGACCTGTTAAATTATGGACAATTGTGGATAGCTGGGCGTGCAGCAGAATGGCCACCCTGGAGATTTTACATGCTCCACCACCTGCAAACATATCGACAGAGGCTCATAATGTTCTGTCCCAAGTGAACTTTTAGAATGCAATGAGCGATTTGGCCTCTTCCAGCTGAGTCCCAAACCCACTGTGGTGATGTGGCCCCTATAAGCAACGATTCTTTATGGGCCACGTGACAAGCCTAGAGCCAATGGGGATACAACATGCCTATCAGGAGTTTAGGCGTGGCTCTGGCCACTGGAGTTTAGGCAGAATTAGCTCAGGAGTGATGGGAACAAGATCTGAGTAGTAGTTGTGCTATCCAGTGTATATAGTTACCTGAGTTCAATAAACCTCTTTTGTGTTTCAACGCTGTCTCGTTCATTGCCTCACAATACAACATTGGCAACAAGAGCAAAACAAGCCAGTAGAAGGAAATTGTTGAAAATGTGGATGGAGGACGAGTCTCTCAGAATACTAAAAGGTAAAAGATAGTCTGCAGTCGAATAGTGATGCTACTGTTTGGAAAAATTTATCCCTTTGAACGGGAGGCTGAAAGTTGGGGCCAATATGTCAAAAGGCTTCAACACTTTTTCCCTGCCAGTTAAATAATGGCAGAAGGGAAACAAGAAGTAATATTACTTCCCCATTTGTTACCCAGAAACAAACAACCTTGTGCAAAGATTAACATCTCCAGAGGCTCTGGACTCCAAGTCTTTAAACCAATTGGTACAATTAGTGAGAGACTGCTGTAACCCACAACCCTTTGTAATTTTGCAGAGATAAGTTTCTTACGACTATCAGAGGTCTGGCTTTCATAGCCAGATTTCAGTCTGAACATTGTGAATTTGGTAGTACTCTCAGTGACATGCTGGGTGACCATTTGGTCTGTGGGATCAACAACTTAAACATTTAGAAGAGGATGCTGGTAGAAACCAAGATATCCTTGGGTTGAGTTGACTCAAGCAGGGTGGCACAGTGGTCAGCACTGCTGCCTCACGGTGCCGAGGACCCGGGTTCGATCCTGGCCTGGGTCACTGTCCATGTGGGGTTTGCCCATTCTCCCCATGTTTGCGTGGGTCTCAGCCCCACAATCTAAAAGATGTGCAGGGTAGGTGGATTGGCCACGCTAAATTGCCCCATAAATGGAAAAAAAAAGAATTTGGTGCTCTAAATTTATTTTAAAAAGTTGACCCAAGTGACTGAAAGTGCTGAGTAAGCCTTCTCGGGCTACTAACTCAACCAGAGCAAAAGTTGGGGGCTGCCATTCAAACTAGCCCAAAGCAAATTCCGCTACCTGGGGATCCAGATTGCCCATGACTGGGCACGGATCCACAAGTGCAACCTGACCAGTCTGGCGGAGGAAGTAAAAATGGACCGACAGAGATGGGACACGCTCCCTCTCTTCCTAGCGGGGAGGATATAGACGATCAACATGAATGTGCTGTCCAGATTCCTCTTCCTGTTCAGATCCATACCGATGTACTTCCCCGAAGGCCTTCTTCAACACAGTCGACAAAATGTTAATGGTGTTTGTGTGGGGGTGGTGGGGGGGGCGGAACCCAAGTATCCCCAAAAAAGTCCTACAGAGAAGAAGGAACATGAGGGGCCTGGCCATCCCAAACCTACAATACTACCACTGGGCAGCCATGGCAGAAAGAGTGAGGGGAGGGGTGAAAGAACCGCAAATGGAATGGATGAGGATGGAGGAGAGCTGCTGTACAGGGACGACCCTCCGGCCCTCGCCAGGGTCGCGTTCCCATCACCACCAGCAAAACTCCCACCAACCCAGTGGTAGTAGCCACCCTCCAAACCTGGAACCAGATGAGGCAGCACTTTGGCTTAATCAAAATGTCCACCATGGCCCCCATCTGAGGCAACCACAAGTTCGCGCCAGCCATGCCAGACGCCACCTTTAAGAGGTGGAAACAGGATGGGAGGGACACTGACTGTTAGAAACTTTTACATAGAGGACAGACTAGCATCCTTAAAGGAACTGATGGAGAGATTGCAGCTACCTAATGGGAACAAACTGGGACACCTACAGGTTAAGAACTTTCTTGGCAAGGAGATGACAGCATACTCACAGGTCCCGTGACACACAATGTTAAAGGAACTACTGGACATGGGTAACCTGGGAGGGGGGAATGGTGGGGACAACTATCAGAAAGGGCACGCTCCCCACTGGACGAAACACGGGAAAATGTGAAAAAGAACTAGGAATGGAAATAGGGCAGGGACTCTGGAGCGAAGCACAGAACACGGCCAACTCCACCTCCCCATGCGCCAAGGCTAAGCCTCATGCAACTGAAAGTGGGCACAGAGCACACCTGACAAAAAACGAATTTGTAGCTTCTTCCCGGAGGTGGAGGACAAATGTGAACGGTGCCAGGGAGGCCCTGCCAACCACACCCACATGTTCTGGGCATACCCCAGACTTGTCGGGTTCTGGACATCCTTCTTCAAGAAAATGTCGAAGGTTGTGGGGGTGAGGATGGAGCCATGCCCAAGAGTGGCAGTCTTCAGGGTATCGGAGCAGCCAGGACCATTTATGGGGAAGGGGGCCAACGCCCTTTGCTTCCCTAATTTCCCGCCAAAGAATCCTGGTCAGCAGCACCACCCACAGCTGCAGACAAGCTGGCAGACCTGTCAGAATTTCTCCACCTGGAGAAGATTAAATTTGCTATCCAAGGGTCAGAGGAGGGCTTCCACAAAACGTGGAGGCCATTCACCAACTTGTTCTAGGACCTGCTCAAAGCCAACAGTCAATAGAGTGAGAGGAAATGAAATGAAAAATGAAATGAAATGAAAATCACTTATTGTCACGAGTCGGCTTCAATGAAGTTACTGTGAAAAGCCCCTAGTCGCCACATTCCGGCGCCTGTTCGGGGAGGCTGGTACGGGAATCGAACCGTGCTGCTGGCCTGCCTTGGTCTGCTTTAAAAGCCAGCGATTTAGCCCAGTGTGCTAAACCAGCCCCTTGGAGCCAACGAGACAGCAGTGAGCAGACAGTGAGGGAAGGGGGTGAGGGGGGGGGGTGGAGGCTGGAGAGAGAGCGGGGCCAGTGTAGACTGGATGGGCCGAGTGGCTCCTTCTGCACTGTGTTGCAAGAGTCAAGAAAATGGATCTTAAGTGCTGGAATTTCTAAAAGTCAGAACAGATGAGGTCCTTTATGCAACGCAGAGATGAAATCACTTGTGAGGATATGGTCT
This sequence comes from Scyliorhinus torazame, assembly GCF_047496885.1. NCBI lineage: Eukaryota > Metazoa > Chordata > Chondrichthyes > Carcharhiniformes > Scyliorhinidae > Scyliorhinus > Scyliorhinus torazame. The sequence continues at coordinate 148,854,584 of NC_092719.1, forward strand.
TTCTGTGGGGCCCCAAGGTAATACTGTCACCCCCGGGGCAGCAGCCTCTTTTTCTAGAGTTATGTGGTGGTGACCCAGGGCAATCACCCAGATAAAATGAAGGTACTGGTCAGCAGCTCTACATGGTGGCCAGGGATCAAGAAGGACATAGAAAGTATGGCCAATTGGTGCGGCCATGGGCAGTCTCAACACAACTTTCCACCTCCAGCAAGTTTGCATCCTTGGGAAAGACCAGAGTATCCATGAACGAGACTCCACATTGCAGGTCCCTTTTTGGGTACAACAGTTTTTGGTTGTCATGGACACCCATTTGAAGTGGCTAGATGTGCAGCCACCTCCACCACCAGACCTCCCACATATAAGCTATTGCAAATCTTTGCCATTCACGGCCGGCCCAAGGTGATTGTCTCAGACAACGGTACTGCCTTCATAGCCGCGGGGTTTCAAATCTTCATAAAATCCAATGGGATCCAAGACGCATCAAACAGGTTGGCCGAAAGAGCTGTCCAAACTTTCAAAGCACCGATGAAGAAACAAGCTCATAGGCCACTAGTGCTTCGCTTGGCGGACTTCTTGCTCTCGTACAATTCAGCCCGCATACCACCACTGGGGTAGCCCCGGCTGAGTTGTTAATGGGCCTGTTCTCAGGACCCGGCTCAACCTTATTTTTCTAAATTTGTCGGGGAATGTGGAGGCTGACAGAAAAGCCAACCACAATACAGCCAAGAAGGACAGGCCGTTTCAAACAGTCGATTTAGTATACATGCGGTACTTTGGTGGAGGACTGGAACGGTTGTCTGGTTAGAGTTGTTGAAAAGACTGGGCTAGTATCCTATGTCATAGACCTACCACGCCAGGAGGCTAGAAAACACATTGACCATCTGAGGAGGAGAGAAACCGACATCCCCAAAAAGGGGCAGGTGGGCCCAGTCCCAGTTACCAGTATACCACTTGCCAAGGTGATGGTGTTAGGACTGAGATCGTCTCAAGGGGATTCTCAAGCAGATTCCTTCCTGGAATGTGGTGACCAGAGCTACACAGTACTCTTGCTGCAGCCTAACGAGTGTCCTTATGCAGTTCTAGCATAACCGCCCTTCTCCTATAAAATTTGACTGAACTAATCAATCCCACATGCCTTCTGAACCAGTCTTACCTATCTGTCCTGCCACCTTGATGGACCTTTTCACATTCATTCTAAAGTCCATCTGTTTGTCTTCTCATTATTCTACCATTCATTGCCCCTTGGCTTGTTATGCCCCTACATTTAAGTTTAAATCATTGATTTACACCATGAGGAGCAAGGGATACTGAGCCCTATGGAACCCCACTGGAAAAAGTTACCCAGACACAAAAACACCCATTGTACAGTATACTCACAAATAGAGAGATACAGTGTGCACTAGAAATATAGTAATGTCCAGATACCAAAGGAGTATGATCAACCCTGAAATTGCAGGCGCGTTTAAGATAATGCAGCCACCAGTCCAAGCACATAGTTGCCTGACTTAGTGCCCAGTTTGAATAGAGCACCTTTCCTCTGAACAGTAGAAATGGAGGAATGCAGTCACAGATCTGAATGAAATCAGCCATTTACCTGAAATGGAAATAGTAGCTCTTCATTCTGGAACTCTGAGGCAAGGTTTATGGCAGCGCATCAGGGCAAAGTTCTTAGCATTGAGCTTCATTCAGTTTTTGTCCACATTAATTTCACCCAAAACACAGGCACAATTGGGACGCAGCCAAAAAATATTCAACGGGAATCTCCGTCAGCGGGATCCTCCGCTTCACCTGTAGCGCACTCACACCTGCGGGTTTCCTGACGGCCTGGGGGTGGCGGAGAATCCTGCTGCTGCTGGGGCGAGCCGGAAAACGGGGATGGCAGAACAGAAAATGCCACCCATTCATTCTAGAGTTTCTTCGAGGCTGAAGGCCAGTTGGTGAAGGAAATTGCTTAGAATTTCCTTCACCAAAACAGATGGACTTTAGAGTGAATGTGAAAAGGTCACTTGAACAAGATACTCGAGGGTGTGAGGTAGAGCAATTTTACCCTCAGAACGGCTCTGCAGGTTGAGGAGAGAAGGAGGCAGAAGATCAGCAAGATAATGGTCTAATGTTTTTTGAAGATAATTTTCATAGGCAGCCTAACCTATCGGTTCACTCTATATTCCTGCTTCCTGTCTTTCACAAGCAACACATCCCTCCTCAATTGTATTAATCTAGGATGATGTCTGCCCTCCAAAGTGATTTTCAAAGGAGTGTACCCTTCAAAATCAGGTTTGTAGATGTTTTATCAAATGTTATTTTCTCCCAGGAACAAGAACAAGTGATATTTCCAAGGCTGCTCTCCTCTGGTGCAGAAACCAGAACACAAGCCAGCTGTACTTCTCAACAGAAGCAATTCTCAACACCCGCTTATATCGAACTAAACCAAACTGTAATAACAGGCAGGCAGGCAGGCTCCACTGGAGTTGATGAATTCTCCAATTTAATTAACCTTTCGCCTAGATACTGAAAGAACTCCCCTTGCTGCTCCTTGGTTGGTTGTTGCAGGGCATCACTTATGATTGATTAGATAATCTTGAACTTATATACCCCTCAAAAGCTACCCTCATTTCTGTGGTGGGATCATATATTTACTTGCCTCTTTAGAGTGGAACAACACTACAGAAGAGCCCACTGAAGTATTTATTCTATGATTTTCACAGAAAATGATATTCAATTAAGTATACATGAATTTTTTAGGATGTTTCTGCATTAATATCACAGAATTTGTCTGTGAATATATATACCACAAATTCAACCGCGTCACCAAACTTTACAGGTAAATCAATATTGGGTGCGATTTTATGGAAAGGTTTCGAACAGGAACTGCCACAAGCTTCTCGACGCGCGGCTCAGTGAGGCCGTCACCACTATAAAATGTTAATTGGACCACTGAACGAGACCCCACGGGCTTCCCACCACAAATCCCTAACAAGGGAGAGCAGCCCTTTAACCACAGCCAACAGCTCGCAGCTATGCAACCAAGAAGACCAGCCCCACAATTCGGGATGCCAGACTGTTGGAAGCGGTCGAAATCAGACGGGATGTCCTCTTACGCCAAGTGTCTCAGAGGGTCGACCATAGGGCAGCCAGTGCCACCTGGGAGGAAGTGGCAGCGGACGTCAGCTTGGGGTGCATCACCAGGAGGACTGGAACCCAGTGCCGCAAGATGATCAACAACTTCCACCGGGCTGCAAGGGTGGGTTTGCACTGGCCCGTTAGCACTGCCCCTGCCATCCTCGACCCCCCCCTCTCCCAACGAGGATGTGCCTGGCACTGCCCCCACCCAGCACCGTTCAGTGCCCCAGCCCACCCATGTCCAACAGTGACACCTACCCCGACACCCCCCACCAAAATTCTCCATCCCCCCCCCCGCTCATACTCCCCACCAAAACCGGCCCAATGCCTCCCCACAATAGAAAGTGCGTGCAGTTCCTGCTTTCCTGGAGGAGAACTTTGCCCACAACAGAAGGAAGAGGACCCAGGTGGGTGGCAGGGTGCCGGACATCAGTGTCCTCGCCCCCTATGAGGAATGGGCCCGGGAGGTGGCGGGGATGGCCAAGGACAGACTTGTCACCGACGTGGAGGTTGGCGTACTGTGCAGAGGTGAGATTCCACCAGCCACCACCCAGATGACTTATCACACTTGAGTTGTTAATGCCATACAGACTGACCCATCCCTCCCACTGACCACATGCCCATTCTATCTGAGGATCTTCATTCAATGGTGCTGGCCCATCCGGGGTGGTCTCTCCTACCTCTGAGGGTATCAACATATTCAAGGCACAGCTATCATCCCCACCCTCCACCAGCGCAGAGACACACAACTCGGTGGGCGACGGTAGTGGACAGGCTTCTGGGACACAATCTGGTGAGCACCACACAGTTCCCAATGCACATCAGGTGGAGGCAGGAATGCCCAGGCGAGACAGCAGTCAGAGGTCTGCTGGATCCCAGGACCCAGCAGGGTTACAGTCAGATGCTGAGCCTCTAGACCAGGTTTACCTGGAGCTGATGCAGATGCTAGGGTGTGACCGTGAGATTCAGATGGGGATGTCAGCGACTCTCCAGAAGATCCATAGCCGATTGGATGAGTCCAAGAGGCTACGGGTGTAGGAGAGGGCGGCGGCAATGCGAGGCCAGCATTGCTTGGGTGGTGACCGCAGTGGAGTGCATGGTGCACAACATAGGCAGCATGAATGGCAGTGCCCAGGCATGGCTCAGTCAGTGACGGCCATGGCTGAGTGCCTCGACATTGTGTCCCAGTCACCGGGGGACGTGTTTGAGTCCCAGGTTGACCTTCATGAGGCACTTCGGAGCATGTCCCAGTCTCAGGTGGGCATTATCGAGGCCCTCCAGAGCATTTCTCAGTCGCTAGGGTAGGCGTCCCAGATTTAGGCGGGCACAGCCGAGGTGCTGCAGAGAATATCCCAGTTGCAGGTAGGCATTGTCGGGGCTCTCCCTCCTGTGGCACATGCTGTCCATCATCTGTTTGAAAGACCAGAGACACCTATACACCTAGAGCCGTCACGGGCCTCCACTTCTGGGTCCCTCCCTGGCCTGATGGACAGCCGGGTCCTCAGGGTGTGGGGTGGGGTCCTGCGCATGAGCCACCGCCTCAAATCTCTGTCGACGCTGCTGCCGCTGCCTTCTCCGGCGTCTGGCCTCTTGGCCTGCCAGCAGCACCATGGGGGCAGTTTCCGTGGGGTCCAAGATATCATCCATTCTGTATAATATCTAAGGAATTGAAGAGGGTGTGAGACTGACAACCGCAGTGTCTTTTGCCCGGTACCCTCAATTCTCCCATTTCTCCTACCCCCCCCCCCCCCTCCCCCACCCCCCTCCCCACACACACACACACACACACACACACCCCTGCCACCTGACATTCCCTGCCCACACACCACCTGCCGCTGCGGGGGCTCCTGGTCACTGGACCCCAGGCCCTGTACCCCAGAAACCGGCACGTAACGTTACCTGGACTGGGCGCTAGTTCCCTCCCCGGTGCACACAGCCCCACTCTGATCACAGAAATGGCCCTATTGCTGGGGCCCAGCCCCAGGGTGTTTGGATGTTGGCTGCTCCATCGGCGGTGTTGCCTCCTGCAGTGTTCTGACACAGTGTCCAGGCATCACGGTCTGATTGGGATGCTAGGCAATAACTCCCACATGCTACACGGCACGCCGACTCACGGGAATCCACTTGGGATGTGTGAAGTGCTCACTTAACTACAATTGCCAATTCCCAATTAGCAATAGGCTTCAGCCACGTGGCTAGGTGTCTCCGTGGTCAGTGGGAGTTATGGGTCGTTGGTGGGGCAGACAGGCAGGGGTTGGGGTTTCCCCCGAAATAAGAACAGATGATCCAGGGGGTGACATGGCGGATCCATGGGCACTGGGAGACCCATCTCCCAACCCCCTCCAGGCCATGTGCCAAGCCCCCCCCCCTCACCATCGATGGTGAGCCACCCCGAACGAGATCGCCCCCTCCCCACCCCCGGGGTTCCCTCACCTCTCCCCCTCCAAGTGGACATCCTCTCCTGCAGTGTATGAGGTAGGCAACGTTGGCCGAGTTGCACAAGTATGTACCGCGTACCTGGTGGGCGGTGCTCTCACGTGTAATGGTGATACCAAGGCGTGGTACATTGGCGAGACCATGCAGACGCTGCGACAACGGATGAACGGACAGTAAGAAGTCTTACAACACCAGATTAAAGTCCAGATATATAATCCCCCAGCCGCATGTTTCTCAGTGACACGCCTTTCGCTGGCGGCGGGATTCTCTGCTCCCACCGCCTGTCAATGGGATTTCCCATTGAAGCCACCCACATGCCAACGGGAAACCCGTGGATGTGGGTACACAGCTAGCGGGAAAAGAGAATCCCCAACTGCCGGAGAATTCGCATTATAGTCTTTAAAATTATGGCTTGGAGACTACCCTTCAGCTGTTCAAATAGTTGACAAACCATCTATCTGTCTGTAGCAGTAATTATTAAGAAGTCTTACAACACCAGGTTAAAGTCCAACCGGTTTGTTTCGGATCACTAGCTTTCGGAGCACTGCTCCTTCGTCAGGTGAATGAAGAGGTAGATTCCAGAAACATATATACAGACAAAGTCAAATATGCAAGACGATACTTTGAATGCGAGTCTTTGCAGGTAATTAAATTTACAGGTCCAGACGGAGCAACTGGAGAGAGGGATAATCATAGGTTAAAGAGGTGTGAATCGTCCCAAGCCAGGACAGTTGGTGGATTTTAGTAGGTAGACAGTAGGTAGAAACTTATCGCCAAGTTCTGCACACTTGAGTACGGTCTCAACCATGACCTTGGATTCATGTCGCATTACATTCACCCCCACCATCTGGCCTGGGCTTGCGAAATCCTACCAACTGTCCCGGCTTGAGACAATTCACACTCCTTTAACCTGTGATGATCCCTCTCTCCAGTCACACCTTCAGGACCTGTGAAGCCTTAATTACCTGCAAAGACTCGCATTTAAAATATCATCTTGCATCATTGACTTTGTCCATATATGTGTTTGTGGAGCCCACCTCTTCACTGTACCACCCCAGTCCAACGCTGGCATCTCCGCATCATGGCTACCATCTCTGTACATAGTTTCTTACTTTAATAAATCGTTCATTTGTTAATCCATCTCGGTGGTTGCCCGTCTATTATTGTGTTGAACTATCCTTCCTTGGCTGTCAAGTCCCGGAGTGGGACTTGAACCTGGACCTTCAGGCTCAGGGCCAGGGACACTACCCAGTGCGCCACGAGACCTCTGTTGGTTTTATAACAAGACCAAACACACAGCCACGTTTCCTACACCCAATGTAGGACACACAATATTTCAGAAAGCTTATACCCTCCCTATACAAAGGTTAGAATTTGGAACGTTCCAATGGAAGTAATTTGCCTTCCTTGATATAACATCTCTAGGATTTAGAGAAATCCAGCAGTGTTGCTGCTGGCAGTATTGCTGTATTGATTTAAAAACAAATAATTGGAAATTATGTCTTACATATGACTTTTCAGTAACTGTGCATAAACGATGCCATCTAGTGGAGCATGCTAATCCATGATCAAAGCCGCCTCCAGTTTTTCATGGAACTATTTGTAGGAATTGACAGCACTTATAGCCTAAGTGCTCGTCCTTTCTGTCTACGTCTTTTAAGATATATAAATACATTTCACAAATACTTTATATAATGATCGCAGCTGTTTGTGCCACAGAAAAAGATGGATAATAATCCAAAAATATTTAAACTGAGGAAAAAAGAAACCACCAGCTTATCATTTAGGTTAACTGGCACCACTCTTCAGTACCAAATAAACAGCACTGATGCTTTCTTGGCCAGTGAGTGGCATGTGACAGAGGATTTGATGAAGGGAAGAAGCTATGTTATCACAGCTTCTCTCAGAAGGTTGTAGTTCAAGCCCCCAGTCCAGGATTTGAATCTAGACTGGCAGTTCAACACAGTACCGACAGAGTGCTGTACTGTTGGAGGTGCTGTTCAGATGAAGTGTTAAATCAAGGTCTTGTTAGTCTTCTCAAGTGCCTATTGGAGATCCACTGGCACTACTTGACAAAGAACAGGGCAGTTCCACTCTTTCTCTGAGCAACATTTATCACAGCATCTCCAAAACAAATTAACCGGACAATTATCTCATCACTGCTTTTGGGAGCTTGCTGTGCACAAATTGGCTGCCGCATTTGCCTACATTGTGAAAGTGACTCTCGCTTCAAAATTAATTAATTGGCTGTGAGTCACTTTGCGAAATCCTGAGGACATAAGAGGTATTACTTTAATGAAGGTCTTTATTTACCAATCACTGTGTCTAATGTAAAGCACAAAGCACATTTTTTTTGTTGAAAATGGTAAGACATAAAAACACTGAATGCTGCAAAGGTAATAATACTGCTAATAAATCAGTGAATGAAGGTTGCTGTTATCAAGGTCATAATAATGGTAGAAGAGGAATGCAAGATTATTTTTCATAATCAAACAAAAGCCTATTGAATGGGGCATTATATTATAATTTACTGGACCTATATATTCAGGTATTGAATGGCTTTGAAATTTGCAAATAGATGTGGTAATATGTTAAAAATCATCATCATTTTAGAATACAGGCTTATCTTTAGGATTACTTGCGAAATTAGATTTCTGTAAAATGCCTCGTTGCCTATAAAGTTTCTAACTGGTATGTGGCATTAGCAGAAATTGTCTTTGTCCTGTCAAACCACTTTAAACTCATCATTTGATGAAAGATGAGTGACGTGATGTTCGGAAATTAAAAAGGAATGAAGGTTTTTCTTTTACAGTAACCTCACTGTAACCCCAATCCTTTTGTTTTCCATTTATGTTCTCCTATTGGGTTCCAATGCTCACTGTGCCTCACACAAGTGCCTATGTGTTATGCTTAAGTGGAAGCCTATTCCACAAAGGGAGGCCACAGCGGTTAGCACTGTGGCTTCACAACGCAGGGTCCCAGGTTCGATTCCCGACTGGGTCACTGTCAGTGTGGAGTCTGTACGTTCTCCCCTTGTCTGCGTGAGTTTCCGGTTTCCTCCCACTAGTCCCGAAAGATGTGCTGTTAGGTAATTTGGACATTCTGAATTCTCCCTCTGTGTATCCGAACAGCCGGAATGTGGCGACGATGGGCCTTTCGCAGTAACCTCATTGCAATGTAAGCTTACATGTGACAATAAAGATTATTATATTATTATCACAACCTAGCCTGATCCTGCCCTCAACCCGATGCCCACATATTTGAACTTGCTGCAGTGGTCACCAGATTGCAGTCAGAAGCAGGGTCCCACTCTAACCTGGGGATCAATGACCTCAGTAAACTGTGGGGATTTTCTAGGTTATATGACTGAGTTACATGTTAACTTTATGAATTGAGCTACCTGAGCCGTAGGTAGTGAGATTCTCATTATTTTGTAGCAAGTGAGAAGTTCAATTAAATTGTTTTCAAGACACAATGACTGACTTTGATTTGCCAAATTTGACATCAATTGGTAACAGCCTCTAAATGGGGTTTGTGGCTTTACTGCCACATTAATCCCCATGATTAACCTTCAGTGGATTTTGCAGGACTTTTTCAATTAGAAAGCTGCCGACCCTGCCTGTTTCTAAAAATGTATTTGTTCATGGGATATGAGCATCACTGGAAAGGCCAGTATTTGTTACCCATCCTTAATTGCCCTTGAGAAGATGGTGGTGAGCTGCCTTCTTGAACTGCTGCAGTCATAGATTATCATAGATTATCATAGAATTTACAGTGCAGAAGGAGCCATTCGGCCCATCGAGTGTGCACCGGCTCTTGGAAAGAGCACCCTACCCAAGGTCAACACCTCCACCCTATCCCCATAATCCAGTAACCCCACCCAACACGAAGGGCAATTTTGGACACTAAGGGCAATTTATCATGGTCAATCCACCTAACTTGCACACCTTTGGACTGTGGGAGGAAACCGGAGCACCCGGAGGAAACCCACACACACACGGGGAGGATGTGCAGACTCCGCACAGACAGTGACCCAAGCCGGAATCGAACCTGGGACCCTGGAGCTGTGAAACAATTGTGCTATCCACAATGCTACCGTGCTGCCTTTGTCTATATGGTGTAGGTACATCCGCAGTGCTCACAGTGAATGAGTACCTGGATTTAGACCCAGTGATTAGCGTAGTACCCCAGGGTAAGAAATGTTAACATATTTCCAAGTCAGGATAGTGTGTGACTTGAAGGGGAAGCTACGGGTGGTGGTGTCCCTGCTAACCTTGCTCTTCTGGGTGGGAGAGATTGTCGGTTTGGAAGGAGCTGTCGAAGGAGTCTCCGCTGGTACACATCTTGCAGATGGCACATGCTACTGCCCCAACCAGAGATGGTAAGCTACTTTTAACATGCAAATTGGGATGGTATGTAGAACAGAACTGGTCAGAGCTTGTGGAACTGGCCCAGGTCAGTCGGTTGCCCAAGTACGGACATTTAGAATCCGTAGATCTTGCCTTGTATTCCAATGAAACCTGGTCTTCTGCCACTGGGCTGAGCCACTAGCTGGTCATCCAAAAGTCAAAATGTTTCCCAACATGGTCACAACTATCTACACAAATAAACACCTCATCGCCCTTTGCAATACACATAACGTGTATTGACTCAGTTTTAACTAATTGCATTACAGATATCCTTCAACATATCAAACTAAATTTATTAGTATGTTCTGGTAGATCAGTATTAGTAATTGTAAGCTTTTAATTATTGTTTGTGAAAAAAATGTAGAAATGGAACACCCTATTTTACTGGAATGAGAAACCCAGACTCAGCAGACTTTTAGGCCTGGGGCCATCTGTGTCTTCAGAAAACAAGAATGTGCAGATTTTCTGTCGTTAAAACTCATAAAAACGTAATGTGGTATGAATTGGGAAAGTAAAACTGTATGAAAGTGAAAACCTCCAGCAAAGGAACTGCAAACATCGCTTTTGTTAAGCTCGGCATGAATGCAGAATTACTTCTTCCTTCAATTTGGTTTAAAGTATAAACTGCAGCAACTGCCAGAAGCCCGAGGCTATTGGCTCACTGCCTACAGAGTCTAAATAAACAATAAGGTAAAGTCCACAGTTTTACATTGCTCGGTATCTGAAAAATAAGCTTCTAAAGCATGCAGAGGCAATGAGAGCAGTACCCTAGGTTAATGTTTGAGCACTGGCATGTTTTATTGATTTAAAATGAGTGTAGTTCTGTGAGTATTAAATTGGGACACTTTAAAGAAAGTGCTATAGGGAGTAGTGCCAAACGAGGAAAATGCTGCTGCCACAGGTACTTTTCTTTGTTGGTAATTATTTGCAGCAACAAAAATATTCTCACTTAAATTAAATGAGACAATAATTCATTGATTAAACAGCAAATGTTTGTCTGTGTTTGCACTATTTTCACTTTTAAGGCCATATATGTAAAGGACTGCATCTCTTTATCATTAGACCTTATTTTCTGTTTGGGTGCAATTTATTTTGATAGGCTTTGAGAGAAAAATGAAACCTTGTTAAAATGTTTAGCAACATTTGAATGTATTTCGACCCTTTCCATTTTGAAGAAACAATATTATTTCATAAATCATTTTGTATCATGTTATTTTTAAATCTCACCCACTTAAGATTAATAAATTCCCTCCAAACACCAATATTAAACACACTTGCATATTGTGTACAATGCCAAATATATCCAGCTTCTTCTTGCAGTCGTGCCAGCGTCTCGGGGCCTTCTTTAAAGTGAAACCATGTGAGTAATTTATGCATTCTGGCAAGGTAAGCATTCTCAATTGTTTGTTTATGACAAGCCACCCACAAGAGCAATCTGTGTAAAATAAATTCATAACATAAAGTCTTTGTTGTTGTCTTTGTAAAACCTGGCTGTAAAACATCTGGTGAAAATGCAACTTATTCCCCATCCAGGGCCACATCGACACATCAAATGTGTTAATCAAAAAGAAAATTGTGTTACCAACAGTTCTAAATAAATTGCACGGTTTTTATAAATATGCAACATCCCATAAAAGTTGCAGACAAAATGTTATACCTTGTTCTCCAAAGGAACAAAAAAACTCAAAAATTACTTTGATTGCTTTATTTTTACCTTCTGCTGTTTTATTTTAGATTTTGAATCTACTTCAGCATCTATATTGATCTTCTGCACCTTGGGAATCATCTGTATCCTACAGGATTCACTTAGTCTCATACTCTCACCCAAAGCATTCACGTCTTTTCAAGAACAATTAGCAGGTATGTATGTTCTCCCTCCACATGCCACATTTCAGAAGACTCACTTACTGAAGCAAGGTCCCAAAAGGATGAAATTACTTTTCTTATCTTGTCCTATTAACGTCAATAGCTGCTCTATCAGGGAATAGTAATTTCCCTTTTCTTGTTTGCTTATGTAGCATTTCATTTTCATGGGAATCTTTAATTTTGATGATTTTCCTTTCTCACATCGGATTTAATGAGTGAAATAAATAAATAAATTTCCTCCCTACAAATATTTTTCGGAGGTATATTTACTGTCAATATTGCAGAACCAAGCAGAAGCAGTAACAATAGGCGTTAATAAAATAAACCTCCATTTTATATTTCTATTTGCAAAGGATCCAACATTAACTTTGAAATAAACTTAATTAGCTTCTGGTTCGTGACTGGACCGAGAAGGTACCATCCAAAATAATGCCATTTTTGGAAACCACTCTATTCCAGGTCACTCTTGTGCTAGTTGGATAGTTTATTGGTTTAAATAACAAGGGAATATTTTCTTTATACATTACAAGGGAAGTTGAAGCACTGGTTTAAAATATAGAATAAGCCTCAATTAATCGGTGAGATTAAACCATAATCAATCAAACAGTAATTGTCCACTGACGACCATAAATCAATCTGATGACTTTTCTGCTTCATTTATGCACATGTGAATTTGTGCATAGAAGATGTGAAGCAATTAAATTATTGCTTAGTTGCAACTTCTTTAAAACCTTAGTTACAGAATAATGGAACCAGGTTGAATCTAGAAGTTTTCTAGTACAGCAGTGGCTTCTGAATCAAAAACAGAAGAAAACTGAACAATCTGAGCAGGTCTGATAGCATCTGTGGAGAAAGAAGGGAGCTAATGTTTTGAGTCTGGATGACCCATTGTCAAAGTTAGAGAGAACTGGAAATGGGGTCAGATTTATACTATAGTGGGGGTGGGGGGAGGGGGGGGGAGCATTGGGCTGGATAGGGGGCTTGCGATAGGCGAAGATTGACAAAGGTGTCAGAGCAGAAGACAAAGGAATGTAAATGGTGGTGATTAAGGCTAAGAAGGGTGATGATAGTAGCGCATAATGAGATTAGAATGTGTGAATGGCAATGGTTTCTGAATGTAGTTTCTTGGATTAGTCACAATGCCAGTTGTCACTTGGATTCTTAAAGTTAGAATGATGTTTGCATTACTTCATTGTGACTACTTCCTGCAGAGTGTTTCCCAGCTGTCCACAGTGACTTCAGTGAGAAAACCACAGAAACTCCAGGAAAATGATAGAAATGCTGTATAAGCTGTTTTTCTGGGGTTGCTGCAGTTCTTCCATCAAAGATATGGCAGATAAATGGGAGAACTATTCTGAAATTCACTGCAAACATTGTTTGAACAATTGCTCTGAAGAAACATCTGAAGTAGAGTCTTACAGACTCAAAACTTTGTTTCTCTCCCCACAGATACTGACAGGCCTGCTGAGTTTTTCCAGAAACTTCTGTTTTTATTTTGTTGGGTTTACTTACTTGACTTTAGCTTTCATGTAGTATCTTTGATGTTGAAGTAGATTGCTTTATCGATTTACACTTCTTTGGCTCACAGGGATTCCCAGAGGCATAAAGAATTGACTCATCCTAGTTGATCCAGTAAACTAATATGCCCATTTAACTCATACATTACACTTCAGGTGACACCATGGGCTGGATTCTCTGATTTGAAGATTAAGTGCTGACAACAGCGTGGGAACAGTGGTGTTTAACACCAGAAAAAAAATGGGCAAAAGCTGCATCGATCCTCCATCTGGTTGTAAAACCCACAGCTTTACCTGCGATTATGACCGGAGAATTACTGGGTCCGTGGCCATGCATGCGCACGGCGGCGGACTGCAGCGGCTGCGCCGTGCAACATGGCGTCAGCCACGCGCGGACCCAGCCTGACATATACTGTCCTCCAGTAACCCCTCTCACCACCCCCGGACCACTCCCCACCAGTGTCCTCAGCCCCCGCCAAAAGCCGCACCTGCCCGCAGAACAGCTCCCCGACTGTGGCGGTGCTGGACTCAGTCCGCAGCAGCCATGCCAGGTTCACAAAATAAAAAGGATAAATGTTCCACGCTGTCGGGAACTCAGCCCATCAGGGGCGGAGCATCGGCGAGGGCCTCAGGTGACGTCCTGAGGCTGTCCCGATGGCGTGCTGCGTACTCTTCGGCTACGCCATTTTCGAGGGCGGAAAGCATCGCAAAAGCGGCGCCGCCCGATTTAGGCGCAAACGAGGATTCTCTGGTTGATCACCGAATGCAGTTTCAGCATCGGCGACTGGAGAATTCTGCCCCATATATGGTGCCATATTCAAAACAGGTGACAAAGTGGACCCATGTGAGAAAACCGTATGCCTTGATTCCATTCCATGTAAGTTATTGGACTTTATTAATGTGAATAAACTTGAAGACCATCGATACAATAACAATCTAGTAAATATGAATTCAGAAAGGGAAGAAACTGTCTACACAATGGAAGCAGAGCTGAATTTTACCAGCCCCTGGTGGTGTGACTGGTTAAATAGTGGGAGGTCATGCTGGGACATCTCACCAATGCTGCCCCGCTGGGAAGGTTTCCTAGCAACAAGCGCGAGGCAGATCACCTACCTGCTCCATGGAGGTGAACAGCCAATTTGCATAATAAGGCCAAGATTACAGGCTGTTTTACAGGGCCACTGACATTATGCTGACGGCAGGTCTGCCAATGCACAGAGAGGCCATGGGCTTCATGACAGTGTCCTCCCTGCAGCAGCTTGAGAAGCAAGAGGTTCCATGGCCGAAAGAGGAAGCCACACTTACAAAAGGTATTTTGAGGCACCCCTGAGGTTTTCTACCTCTTCAGCAGCACCCACCTCTTCCACTAAGTTTAAACTTCTGATGGGCAATTCCCCGGATCCCCAGAACGCTCCAAAAAGTCTAGAACTCTGAATTTGATTTGGAGACTTTGGATGGTTCATCCTTAGTTACCTGAACAGTTACCAGGAAATGTTAGACTGAAAAATCCGAATCGTACTCTTGGCTAACAATACAGCTGACCCCTCACAACGTCCCCTCAACGACCTTTCTGATGAACTCCCACCATCCAACTCCCCCCACCCCTGACTCCAGCTCCCCCACCCAACCAAACTAATCCCTACTGCCCAATCCCCAGACTCCCATGACTCAGCCTGACTAGCCCCTATCACCTGGCCTCCCACGACCCGCCCCCTGACCTGACTTGATTACCCCCCACCTCCCAATTCCCCCCATCGACCTCCTGTCTCCCTCCATGACCCCTCTCCTCTCTCCTCCAACCTGACCTGAGTCAACCTCACCGCTTGCCAAACAGCTATGCTACCCAGCTGCCATCCTTCCACTTTACCCACTTAGCTCACCCTCTCTATCCACTTACCTCACCACCCCACCCCCTTACACACTTACTCCACCCACCCTATCCTCTTACACAATTACCTCAACAGCCCTCCATCGAACACACCCGGACCAACACAGCATGTGCATGTCGGACTTACCTTCACGGAGTTCTGTGGCAGCTTGCAGAGATCAGAAGGGATGTTGGAGGCCTCCAGTGACTATGGACCATGGAACACCATGTGCAGCAGTGGATGAGGGAAGCATCTATCAGGTGGATCTTTGAACTGCAGCAACTTCCAGGAGGTGTATCTTCAATGTCCAGGATCATCCAGGAGGTGCATTTGTATACCCTCAGGGTAAGCTGATGCCCGGGCACCTTTTAAGTATGGCGCCCAGCTAAGATGGCGAGGCACGAGCGAGCCATCTAGCCAGTCCCATCGTGAAAAACATTGGGAAACCCCTAACTTTATAATTAACTAGGTCAACATCAGGTAATACGGCACAAATTCCCTCTGGCCTCCATCGCGGGAAATTCTCCCCATTCCCACCGCTGCCACAGGTCTAAGTCCAGACCTGGAAAATTCCACCCTACGTATTTTCATTCCACTTTATCTTGTCACCTCCAGAATCCCCCACAGTTCAATCCTTGCTTCCCAACACCTTTAACTTAACTTCATGCTAACACATGGTGACATCATCCACAGGAAGAAGATCAGCTTGATAAGTATTCTGATGGTTCTGCTGCTCTCATTTTTGGGACCCACATCATCCACCCCAAAGGCATATGAAAGAGGTCCAACCAGAAAATGGGTTAGATGTTTTTCAGGGATTTTTGATGGCTGCCTAAAACAAATGTTATATCCCTTGTGTAAGTTAAATGAGTGGCTTAATGGCTACATTAGGGCCCCTCTGGAAATCTGTACCCAGGCCTGACCCCACCTGCATCTCCTGGTGCGGATGTAACTCAGAATTTAGCCAATGCTAAAAAGTTTAAATTGATTTTAATTCATGGAAAACCAGAAGGAACAGGACTTATACCTACCACTGCTATCACTTAACTGAGGGAAAGTTGGGTGTGCTGCCTGTGGAGATGCGATGGGTCCCAGCATCTCTTCCCAATTATTGAGGTGAGGCCTGAGCTCCAATTGAGCGATCACTGGAGTGTGTAATAAAAGCAATTTAATAAATGTGGGACACTTTAATCTTCATAAATGATGGACCAATCAAATTGGCAACGATTGTTTTTATGAATTTGCAGGATCATTTATGGCAGTTTTTTTATTCATTCATGGTATGTGGGCATTGTTAACAAGACGAGCATTTGTTACCCATCCCTTGTTGCCCTTGAGAAGGTGGTGGTGACCCATTCCACCACTTTACTGATGATCAAGAGTAGACTGATGGAACGGTAATTGGCTGGGTTGGATTTGTCCTGGTTTTTCTGTACTGGGCATACCGAGGCATTTTTCCACGTTGCCAGGTAGATGCCAGTGTTGTAGCTCTGCTGGAACATCTTGGCTAGGGCCGCGGATAGTTCTGGAGCACAAGTCTTCGGTGCTATTGCCAGAATGTTTTCGGAACCCATAGCCTTTGCAGCATCCAATGCCTTCAGCCGTTTTTTGATAACAAGTTAAGTGAATTGATTAGCTGAAGATTGGCATCTGTGATGCTAGGGATTATCTGAGGTGGCCGAGATGGATCATCCATTTGGTACTTCTGGCTGAAGATTGTTGTAAATGCTTTAGCCTTATCTTTTGCACTGATGTCCTGGGCTCCTCCATCATTGAGGATGGGGATAAGTGTGAGCCTCCTCCTCCAGTGAGTTGTTCAATTGTCCACCATCATTCAGAACTGGGTACATAAGACCTGCAGAACTTAGATCTGATTCGTTGGTTGTGGAATCACTTAGCTCTATCTAAAATTTGCTGCTTATGCTGTTTGACACACAAGTAGCCCTGAGTTGTAGCTTCATTAAGTTGACACTTAATTTTCAGGTATACCTGGTGGTGCCCCTGGCATGGTACCCTGCAGTCTTCATTGAACCAGGGGTAACCCACTTGCTCGGTAGTAATAGTAGAGTGGGGGATATGCCAAGCCATGAGGTTACAGATTGTGGTTGAGCACAGTTTTGCTATTGCTGATGGCCTACAGTGACTCATGGCTGTTCAATCTTGAGTTGATAGATCTGTTCGAAATCTATCCCATTTAGCATGGTGGTGGTGTCACACAACACGATGGAGAGGATCCTTAATGCGCAGAAGGGATTTAATCTCCACAAAGACTATGCAGTGGTCACACCTATCAAAGCTGTCATGATCAGATACATCTGTGACAGGTAGGTTCGTGAACATGATGTCAAGTATGTTTTTCCCTCTTGTTGGTCCCCTCACCACCTGCCACATACCCAGTCTAGAAGTTATGTCCTATGGTCCTCGGCCAGCTGGGTCAGTAACAACGTTGCGGAGACACACTTGGTGATGGACATTGAAGTGGAGAGGATGTTTCCACCAGTAGGAAAACTAAACCCAGAGGCTTTAGACTGAAGGGACAATCATTTAAAACAGAGATGAGGAGGAATTTCTTCAGCCAGAGGATGGCGAATCTGTGGAACTCTTTACCGCAAAAGGCTATGGAGACCAAATCACTGAGTGTCTTTAAGACAGAGATAGATAGGTTCTTGATTAATAAGGGGATCAGGAGTTAGGAGGAGAAGGCAGGCAAATGGGGATGCAAAACATTTCAGCCACGATTGAATGGCGGAGCAGATCCGAATGGACCTAATTCTGCTCCTATGTCTTATGGTCTTAAGTCCTCCACCCAGAGTACATTCTGTGCCCTTGCCACATTCAGTGCTTCCTCCAAGTGGTGTTCATAATGGAGGAGTACTGATTCATCAGCTTTGGGTGCAGTGTGGGGGTGGTAGTATTTGGTAATCAGTGGGAAGTTTTGTTGCCCATGTTTAGCATGATGAGACTTCATGGGGTCCAGCGTCTCTGTTGAAGACTCCCATGGCAATTCCCTCCTGATTGTACATCACTGTGCTGCCATCTCTGTCACACTTGGTGGGGCAGGACATATCCCGGGATGGTGCTGGTGATGGGGTGATGTCTGTAAGGTATGAGTATGACTATGTCAGTCTGTTGCTTGACTAGTCTGTGAGACAGCGCTCCCAAATTTGGCACTCGCCTCCAGATGTTAGTAAGGACTTTCCAGGGTCGATGCCAGGTCATCCATCCGGTTTCATTCCTTTTAAAATGTTTTTACAATACATGGGACTTGCAAATATTGTTGTTCCGAGAGACTTTGGTGGACGCATACAAGGAACTCAGTAAGCTAACTTGTAGGTGCAGCAAGCATTTAGAAAGGCAAATGGCTTGACAATCTTTATTGCAAGCGGATTTGAGTACAGGAATAACGAAGCCTTGCTGCATTTCTCCAGGATTTTAGTGAGACCATACCAGGAATATCGTTTTCCATTTTGATTTCCATATTTAAGGAAGGATATACGTACATTGGAGGTGGTAGCACAAAGGTTCACAAGACTTGTCCCTGGGATGAGAGGGTTATCTGTGATGAGAGGTTGAGTAAATTGGGTTTAGAAGAATGAGAGGCGATCTCATTGAAACGTATAAGAATCTGAAGTGGCTCGATAGGATAGATAATGAGAGATTGTTCCCACTGGTTGGGGAACCTAGGACCTGATGGTACAGTCTCAGGATAAGGAGTTGATCATTTTGGACTGGGATGAAGCGAAGTTTCTTCTCGGGTTGTGAATCTTTGGAATTCTCTACCCCAGAAAGTTGTGGTTGTCCTATAATTACCAAATTTAAGACTGGGATCATCAGACTTTTGAAATCTCCCAGAAGCGGGGAGTGGGTGGGAAAGTGGAGTTGAAGCCCAGGACCAGCTTTAATCGTAGCGATTGATGGAGCAAGCTCGATGGACTCAATGTTCTACCCCGTTTCGATCTCTCTCTCCTGCACTGGCATTGGGCCCCCTGGATTAGATGAGCATATTGGTCACTTTGCCTCCTTCATGCCTCAAACCAAGGATTGAAGAATTTGTTTTCCTTAGAGTACATGTCCACGTCTCCACCACCTCGTATGATGCCTCGACCATCTCTGTCAGATGACAAATTGAACATCAAGCCATACCAGGAGTCATAATTTCACCCAACTTGACATTAGGGAGTTCAAAGTTACTGCATTTTACCGTATAATCATCTCCATGGCCCTGCCATTAATTACACCCTGTGGATTGGATTTGGATTTATTGTCACGTGTACCGAGGTACAGTGAAAAGTATTGTCCTGTATACAGTCCAGGCAGATTGTTCCGTACATGAAAAAACATAGGACATACAATAAATACGCAATGTAAATACATAGACACAGACATCGGGTGAAGCATACAGAGTGTAGTACTACTCAGTAGAGAAGATGCGTGGAGAGATCAGTTCCGTTCATAAGAGGGTCAATAAAGAGTCTGGTAACAGCGGGGAAGAAGCTGTTTTTGAACCTGTTATTGCATTTTCTCAGACTTTTGTATCTCCTGCCCAATGGAAGAGGTTGGAAGAGAGAATAACCCGGATGGGAGAGGTCTTTGATTATGCTGCCCGCTTTCCCAAGGCAGCGGGAGGTGTAGACAGAGTCAATGGATGGGAGGCGGGTTTGTGTGATGAACTAAGCTGTTTTCATGACTCTCTGTAGTTTCTTATGGTCTTGGGCCGAGCAGTTGCCATACCAGGCTGTGATGCAGCCTGATAGGATGTTTTCTATGGTGCATCTGTAAAAATTGTTAAGAGTCAATGTGGACATGCCGAATTTCCTTAGTTTCCTGAGGACGTTTAGGTGCTGTTGTGCTTTCTTGGTCATAGTGTCGACGTGGATGGATCAAAACAGATTGTTGATAGTGTGCACACCTAGGAATTTGAAGCTGTCAACCATCTCCACCTCACCACCATTGATGCAGACATGATGTATGATACTTCACTTCATGAAGTCAATGACCAGCTCTTTAATTTTGCTGATGTTGAGGGAATATTGTTGTCGATACATCACGCCACTAGGTTCTCTATCTCCCTTCAGTACTCCGACACATCATTGTTCGAGATCTGACTCACTACAGTCATGTCAGTAGCAGGCTTGTTGGAGTTGGAGACAAATTTTGCGACACAGTCTTGTGTATATAAGGAGTATGGTAGGGGGCTAACTACGTAGCCTTGTGGGGCCCCGGTGGTATTGAGGACTACTGTGGAGGAGGTGTCCTCTTAACTGCGCAGTGCTGAGGGTGAGTTGCACTGTCAAAGATGCCAGGGCTGAATCCCCCGTTACTAAGTGCTGAATCTGGGACTGGATAGCGAGCGTTCTACGTTGACAAAAGCAGTGCAGGGCCCAGAGGAATTCAGAACATGTTAATGGTCTAGAACCGGCGTCTGATGGCCGTATGATGGCGTCTGATTCGCCGGCGTCAGCACCGGCACTCGAGAGCCTGACAAGCAGCAGCCGCATATAAGCACTCCACTCCCCACACACACTAATTCCAGCCAACTAGATGGCACCCCGAAGAGCGACATCCTATTTCACCGATGCAGAGCTAGAGACCTGAATGCCGTGGCGGAGAGGTGGAGCACCTTGTTCCACGGGGTGGGAAGACGGCTGTCATCTGCCGATGTCAACCGACCCTGGGGGTAGGTGGCAGAGGCCGTGAGCGCCGTGGGCCCCACCACCAGGACCACACTACAGTGTCGTAGGAAGCTGCACGACCTCCTCAAGGTAGCCATGGTGAGTAGCCAGCCCCGTGCCCCTGGCAGCACCCACATCCCACACCCCCCGCACGCAAAGCCGTTTCATGCGACCCACACCAGGCAGTGCTGGCAGCAGGTGGGCAACACTGCAGGCCAGCCAGGGTGGACAGGGGTCATGTAAGGCAGCTATGGAGCACGCAAGAGGAGCGTAGGTGTGGGGGGGGTGTTGGGTTCAGTGAGGGTGAACAGTGGAGGGAGTGTTTGGAGGGGTGTATGTGGGGGTGGGGGTTGGACCGGATGGTAGTGCTGCCACTGACCAGGCCCCCTAGTCGGTGAACCTGGAGTCGATTAGATTGTCCTGTGCGTGGCGGCCCAGGCGCACACGTTGTTCGACCTCCTGTGGCTGCCCGGGTCCCAGGCCCTCCTCTTCACCCTTCTCGTTGGACGAGGCCTGGTATTCGTCCCCCTCTTCCAGCATGTCACCCATCTGCAACACGATGTTGTGGAGGACACAGCAGGCCACCAAGTTGTGGGAGACTCACCTAGCATTATACTAGAGGACCCCTCCAGAGTGGTCCAAGCACTTGAACCACATCTTGAGCACGCCGATGCACCACTCAATCATGCCCCTCGTTGCTGCATGGACATCGTTGTAGCGGTTCCCCATGTCGGTCTGTGGCCTCTGGATTGGTGTCATCAGTCACTGCCACAGTGGAAAATCCCTGTTGCCCAGGAGCTAACCCCTCACCAGGGGTGCACCCAGCAGATGTTGGGAACCGTCGAGTGTGCCAGGATGAAGGCATCGTGCACACTGCCCGGGTATTGGATGCAGACGGACATGATGTGTGTCCCATCGATCACCCCCTGAACCTGCGGCATCCCGGCGATGGCAGCGAATTCCACTGCCCGGCACACTGGTGGGTTCAGTCCCTGCCAAAGGTAACATATTATGCCGACCTGCAGACATGGTCACCGTTGCGGCATGGATGTTTCCGTGCATGGAGGTCTGGGAGACCCCGGACAGATCCCCACTCAGTGCCTGGAAGGACCCCATGGCGTAAATGTTCAGGGCAACCGTCACCTTGATGTGTTCCGGGAGCGGGTGTCCTTCTCCATACCCCGCTGTGCCAGATGTGCCATGATCTGGCAGAGATGTTGCACGGTCCCCCTGCTCAGCTGAGTCTTTGGCAACACGCTCGGTCCTGCAGGTCCTCGACTGACAGGCGCTGCCAATATGCATGAGGTGTGAGGCGGCGCCTCCTTCCCACCTACTCCCAGGCCTGTTGGACAACTGGCTCTCCATCCTCACTGGCTGGCCCCTGTTCCTCTGGGGCAGGCTCAAGTTCTGCAGGGCTCTCCCCGAGCAGCTCCTGCTTGTACAGCATCAGTGCATCCGTCAGGGCTGTGGCGGATAGGATGATGGCAAGCATGCTTAGTTGGACATCAAAATCCATTGTCTGCAGGCGGTAAAGTGTGGCCATGTTAGCATGGTGGGTAACCCCATGCCCGATCAGGCCCAACAGACAACACGGTGGCCCTGGCCTGCATTGCAGCCTCTGCCCCTACCGCATGTACCCCTCCCATCTTCTCCTCCAGTCCAATCCCCACACAAACCCCTGACTGTTCCCCCTGGCACTCAATCCTCCACCTCGCAACCCTAGCCACGTTGGTACCCGGCATTGGGGGGGCCTCTGCTTGCAGCAGCCGTCCCTGCCAGTAGGCGTACCAGTGGCTGGCCCTACACATGCCAGCTGTACGCTCTGCGGCCCCTGTTCAGCGCCCTCATGTGGGCTCTACTGTGGGCGTCCCCCTTGGGTGAGCCGCATGATGCCCCGCCAGCAGGATAATGCCCGAGTGTTGGGGGGGAAGGTCCTTATGCCTCGTTGCGCTCTGTGCAACCACGGGCCATGGTGGGTGGTCAGTGGGTCGCGCAGCAAGATGCCTGGATACCCAGTCCCAGGGGATTACCCCGGCCCCATGGCCCATCCCCAGGTCACCCCTCACTCCCCCCCCCCCCCATCCCGGCAGACGCCCACCTAGCCAGCGACAGCACCGGCAGCCCACAGTTACGCCTTTGGGAACATGTCCTATATCCTCACTTTCCCTCAACAGCCAAGGGCCTGTCTCCTGATTTTATATTGCAGAGTGAATCTTGCCATCGGTAATTCCTCCTGCCGGAGGCAGTGCATCGCTGAGGCCCAGAGAATACCGGGGCGGGGCGGGCTTGTTAATGATATGCCAAAGGCATTTACCTTACAATTTGCATGGCCACGCCAATGTGCGGCGTAGAATGCATTCACGCCGCTGTCGAGGGGCCAGAGCATGGCGTTCTGTTTGGTGCCGGCGCCGGCCACCATTTTCGGCTGATGCGCGATTCTCCGCCCAGTCATGTTTCCCGATTCCGGCGTCGGCCAACGAAGAATCCCGCCCACCATCTTTCAGGTGAGCTGCTGAACTGAGGCCCCAGCTGCCTGCCCAGGCCGAAATAAAAGATCCCATGGGACTATTTCAAAGAAGAGGTGGGGAGTTATCCCTGGTGTATTTATCCCTCAATCAACATCATAAACACAGATTATCTTATCGCTTCTCGGCCTTTTGGCTAAGATCAAGTGTTGTTTCTGTTCTTATCAGTTTGAAATGAAATGAAAATTGCTTATTGTCGCAAGTAGGCTTCAAATGAAGTTACTGTGAAAAGCCCCTAGTTGCCACATTCCGGCGCCTGTTCGGGGAGGCTGGTACAGGAATTGAACCCACGTTGCTGGCCTGCCATGGCCTGCTTTAAAATCCAGCTATTTAGCCTTGTGCTAAACCAGCCCCTACTGGTTTAATATCTGATACATTCCCTGGCTGGGAACCAAATATTAAATTGATTTTTGGGATAGGGAGTTGGGACAGGGGCTTGCTCATTCTACCCCAAGCATCAGCCTTGTCTCGCAATGCCTCCAGGAATGGTGCACCTTCCCCTCTTTGGGAAACAAAGAATGCAAAATGAGAAAATTGCGCAAAATATGCTTTCTCCTTCTCTCCCTTGCCATATCCCCTCACCCTGAGCAATACGGCAGTGCGGGGTAGGAACGAACGATGCAATTAAAAGCCATTTCTCGACTCCAAAATGCTGCTGAACTTTTCTTGAGCACACTTTGTTTTGTTATGCTCTTGTCGTAGCATAAGTTGCTTCCTTGATGTGCACTCTGATAAAGGAAGGTTCAGACTTGGAGATAGCTTTAACACGTTGATTAAACTATTAACAACTCTCCTACTTGGATTCGACGCTACTGTTAATCCTTCTATAGCTACTCAGACTGACGAACCAGTCTGCTACAATCCACGTGGTGGGAGTGATGTTCAATCAACCCTGTGTCTGTGCTCACTGAGAGTCTCCACTGGAAAGAGACTGAGCATGTGTGATGTGTTCTTTTATATGGGTTGGTGTAATGCCCTCCTGTGGTAGTGTCCCCTCTGTGTGTATCGTGAATGCCCATTGGTCGTGTCCTATCTTACTGACCTATTAGTTGACTGTCTGTGCGTCATGTCTCTGGTGTTCCCTCTAGTGTCTAGCTAGGTGTAGTGTATGTACATTAACCCTTTGTGTACTTACAGTGATGTATATCACCACAGTGCGTGCTAATGTTGCAAAAACCCCACTGTCTAAGACAACAGCGCCTCAATTATTTGCTACATTTTACAAATCCCAAACCTTACCCCTAACCCTATAATGCTGTGATGCAAACCTGCCTTCTCCTTTCCTCCCTTGCTACTTCCCTTAATCCTGCACAAGAAAACCCAGATTATCTGATCATTATCCCATTGCTATTTATGGGATCTTGCTGTAAGCAAATTAGTTGCCGCACTTACTACATTCCAACATGACTACACTTCAAAAGTACCTCATTGTCTGCAAAGTACTTCTAGATGTCCGCTGGTCATGAAAACCTTTACATAAATGCAAGCCTTTCTATCAGGCACCGTTCAGACCATGCAAAACCTTTGTTTTCTGTATAGTTCAAAGTTTAGCATGAAATCCTGTATCATGCAATCACTACTTTCTCTTGGAACAACATAGCCTGTATCTATCCTGTCGTAAGTCTTCCACCACTGAAAACTTGATCTATATTTCCAACATCTCACATTGTATGTTGGGCTAGAAATATGTTACGATTTGTTTTCGGGTATACAAATAAAATAAATATAAATAATCTTTATTGTCACAAGTAGGCTTACATTAACACTGTAATGAAGTTACTGTGAAAAGCCCATAGTTGCCACATTACGCCATCTGTTCGGGTACACGGAGGGAGAATTCAGAATGTCCAAATTACCTAAAAGCATGTCTTTTGGGACATGTGGGAGGAAACCGGAGCAACCGGAGGAAACCCACGCAGACACAGGGAGAACATGCATCTCTGCACAGACGGTGACCCAAGCCGGGAATCAAACCTGGGACCCTGGCGCCGTGAATATATCAACTTCCTCCATCCATTTATTGTCCAGAATAGACCAGCTTCCCCAGTGCAAATGTATTTATTTATTATGCACAATCTGTTTTACACAATAGACCAATTGATTTTTCTCCTGAAGAGGCTCTTAAAATTTCTTTCACTGGATTGATTACTTTTGTTTTAAATCAATAAGAATTATTTAATTTTGAATGTGCAATTCTGCATGCTGGTGACGGTGGGCAAATTGAGTTTTAGCTGTGCATTTACTAATATATTCTGCAAGGTATATTCAATGGCATTGAAAATTGGGGGAGGTTATTGAGTCATACGACATAGCCCAAAATCCAAATTATCACTACAGGGTTCATTTATGAAATGTACATGATTAGAATGAAAACCATTGGCTTAAAATTTATATGACAGGTGGATGGGACTGAGAGTGTTCCAAAATATTTGAGCGCACAGTGCTAAGCCCTCATTGGGACAATATTTGGAGGAGTGAGGGACGTCAGGGCACTTAACGACCTGGACATTTATTCATTCTCTCTGAAGTGCAGTGATATAAATTACAACAAAAAAGATGAATTAGCATCTGTCTTCTGAATTAAACACTTTGCAGAGGGCAACAGGGTTATTCCCTACACTTTGTAATTAGTGGCATGGGATGTTTATCATCTGTAACCCAACACAGCTAGGTCTGAGGAGAAGAGAAGTAGAGAGAAATTTGGATGTGTTGCATCTGTTTGGGGGCCTAAAATGGAAACAGCATACCAATTTTGCAACAGGAACAGCCTGCGATTAATTGTCAATGATTCTGGGTCCACTGCTAAATTAGTGGGGGGCGGGGAGGGGATTTTTAAGAGTTAGGCACTTAAGTATGTAAATTTGGAGCCCATTGTCTTTTTTTGGGCCCAACCATTTTGTTCCGTGGTGAGTGGAGAAAATGTTGGATCTGTTTCATGCTAGTTTCTTCAGCGTGAGAATTTTTTTTTTTTTAATGTTTCTATTTATTTGGTGTAACTAAGGTCCTCCCTGACCCTCCCCGCCCCCCACCGTCCTATTCCACCAAGATGTACCCGAGGTCTTCGGCTGAGTTGGAAACAGCTCGACTTTTACCTCTTAACTTGAGCAAGTGGCACACGGAGCCTGTGACAAGTATGCACCTGATGTCTAAGAACCAATTTCCATAAATCCTTTGGCCTCTCAATTTGGGCCCGCAGTGCTGATGCAGCACTGAGTCTGGGCTGACTAGACTATTTCCAATAATGCCACATCATGAGAGCATTAATCAGTGGTATCTGTATTCGATATGTTCTCAGTTCCCTCAGGTGGAAGTAAATCTTAAAACTCTAACCTTACGGTCTGAAAGCAATACCATTATTAAATTATAGGGTAATCTTTGCTGCTGTAAAATATGTCAACAGTGAAGATCAAGTCAATTTTACAGGCCATGCGATAGCAAGAAATGACACAAGTCCCAGCTCCTAGATGCCTCCAGTGCACGTTCTGAAAATACTGCAAATATGAGATTCTTTATTAACAACATCCTCGTGATCTAAAGAGAACCAGAAGATGAAGCCAATTCATCTCCATTGTTCCAGTCTACTAAAATCAGCAATAGAACACACCCATGGAAGTAGCCACAACTAATTGGAGCTGACAACTGAGTAACTCATATAAGTTCAGTTCTAGAAACAACAACTGTTGCATACATCTGTAAATGTAAACAGTTATAGAGTCACAGAGTTTTATATCACAAAAAGAGGCCTTTTGATTTCTTATTACTATATTTGGTAGAATGACTACATGGAATTTAAATAAATGAATCCTGTCAGAGTCAACTATTCTGGCAGTAAGTATCATCCTAAATAGACACAGGGACGGGATTCTCCATTGCCCCATGCCGAAATCAGGAATGGTGATCGGGCTGGGAATGGCTCCCGACGCCGAAATAGGGACTAGCGGTGGTTTGATGGCGGGTTGTGATGCTCCACCCCCTGCAAATCATCGACATCGGGACGTGCGCCGCGCGCAGCCGCGCGCAGCCGCAACCCCTTGGAGTGTCATTAGCTGGCCCACCCGCGATGCTCCATCTCCGATGGGCCGAATTCCTGATGGCACGGGCCACGTGTGGTCCCAGCAGTCGGGAGTCTGGTATGGCAGCTGCGGAGAGAGAGGGAGGGCGCGTGGACAGTGTTCAGCGCCGTCACACTCGGCCATGATCTGTGGCGCTGGCGGGGGGGGGGCTTCTGCCAGGACTTGGGGGAGTAGTGGGGGGGGGTTCAGAAAGTGGGCTGTGAGGTGGGGGTGGGCGGTACACGGTCCGGCACGGCTGGCATCATCTTTGCCGGCGCGATCAGTTTGTGTGTGGGGCGTGTGGCGTACGCACAGCTGCTGCTTGTCAGCCCTGCGCATGTGCAGCATGGGACCTGGCGATTCTCCAAACGTTTTCTGCATGTTCCGGGGGGGTTCACATGGCGCCGGTTCTAGTCCCTCACCGATAGCGGAATCGGTGAGGGTATTGCGCCGATTTTCCTTTCATACAACGCCACGGATCCTCCATTGGCGTCGGCCCTGAGCCCCAGGAACGGAGATCCAACCCAGGTTGCTTATTGTATGCTATCACCTTAATACATTTTCAGACAAGCTTCTCCCAGAAATTTTAAAGAAAACAGACATTAAAAAAACAACAAAATTGAACTATAAGTACTTTAATCAGTCTGCAGACTATTTGGGACCTGATCCCAATTATTTTTCTTACCATTATTTATAACCAAGTTAATTTTTTTTAGGTTTGCTTACATAAATGCACAATGAACAGATGACTAAGGAATATTTTGTTACTGTTGCTCGCCATGTTCATCTTGATTTAATCTAATGTAGGTCTATTCGCTGTATAATTGTGCTTCACATATGGATTCCATTACAAATGTCAGCTTAAAAATAAGCAAGTAGCTACTTCTTATTCTGTTTATCCTCAGTGTGCAATGCAGCTCTTTGTTTATTTTTCTTTTTTTCTTAATCTGGTGGAAAATAATTATAGATCTATCAATTTCCTTACAAATGTGGAATTATAATAAATTAGCTGGTATATTCTGATAGCTATTATAGTATTTCTGTTCATGTTCTCAATTGTTTCACGGTAATAATGTTTCTGCATGTTTCAAAACAAATAATGCTAGATTGGGATAC
This sequence comes from Scyliorhinus torazame, assembly GCF_047496885.1. NCBI lineage: Eukaryota > Metazoa > Chordata > Chondrichthyes > Carcharhiniformes > Scyliorhinidae > Scyliorhinus > Scyliorhinus torazame. Next base: position 148,883,165 of record NC_092719.1, read on the forward strand.
TTTAATTGGAATATAGCAATTTACTAAATTCAAACCTCTGACATTGAATGCAAAGAGTTAGAACTCTTGTCGATCTAACAACAAATATTTTGTAAAGTAAAAGGGCGAAAATAAATAACATTGAGCATAATTGTCCACACATAAATTATGACATTTAAAAGACTTAAAGGCTGACTGTATTGACATTTTTCTTAGCTGGATGTAACACATTGGACTGGATTGGAATTGAACTTGATTTATTGTCACGTGAATTGTGTGAGTAGTATTGTTCTGCGTACAGTCCAGACAGATTGTTCCATACATGAAAAAAACATAGAACATATTATAAATTCACAATGTAAATACATAGGCACAGACATCGGGTGAAGCATACGGAGTGTAGTACTACTCAGTAGAGAAGGTATGTGGAGAGATCAGCTCAGTCCACAAGAGGGTCATTCAGGAGTCAGTTAACAGCAGGGAAGAAGCTGTTTTTGAACCTGGTAGTGAGTTTTCTCAGACTTTTGTATCTCTTGCCCGATGGAAGAAGTTGGAAGAGAGAATAACCCAGGTGAGGGGGATCTTTGATTATGCTGCCCGCTTCCCTAAGGCAGTGGGAGGTGTAGACAAAGTCAAAGGATGGGAGCTGGGTACGCGTGATGGACTGGTCTGTGCTCACGACTCTGTAGATTCTTCCGGTCTTGGGCCGAGCAGTTGCCATACCAGGCAGATGCAGCCAGATAGGATGCTTTCGAGGGTGCATCTGTAAAAATGTGGAGTCAATGTGGACATGCCGAATTTCCTTAGTTTCCTTTGGAAGTATAGGCGCTGTTGTGCTTTCTTGGCATAGCGGCGACGTGGTTGAACCAGGACAGATTGTTGGTGATATGCACACCTAGGAAATTGAAGCTGTCCACTATCTCCACCTTGGCACTATTGATGCAGACAGGGGTGTGTATGATACGTTGCTTCCGGAAGTTAATGACCAGCTCTTTAGTTTTGCTGACATTGAGGGAAAGATTTTTGTCATGATAACACTTCACTAGGTACTCTACTCATCATTGATAACATACAATGTTATCAATGCATTTGTTGCAACATCTTGAAGTCCCAGATAAGAGAAGCGATGATACTTTCCCCAACCACCTCCTTTTCACTTATGGTCTTCAACAAACAAGCTGCTACATCAACAGGATGCCAGTCCCGAAATATGGAAAAACCTGGCACATAGAGGTACATTGATATTGGAACTGAATCTGACTTATTGAGGGATTTTCCAGAACAACAGATGCTGATGCCAATTGTAGACAAGATAGCAATTGTACTCACGTATTCTGGAAGCTACCATCAGTGGCTGCATGGGGAGATTTTATTTGTTTCACAGGAATTGATCCATCGAGCTGATTAAATAGTTATTCATAGTGTCAGTTATTTCTCACAATTTCCATTCCAAATCAAGAAATTAGAAATTCTTCGGCTGGATTTTCCATTCAGCAGACTAAGTTCTCCCACCCTCTTGCATGCTGTGGGCGGGTGACCCATAATTCCCATGGTGGTGCGGGGGAGATGCAGTATGCCGCTACTTGTGAGCATGGTGTGGGGGCAGAATTTGCGTTTTTGGGGGTGGGGGAGGCAGCCCCAGACCTCGGAATCAGGCCGCCCGCTCAAAATGGCAGCCCAATAACAGGATTCCGACGCGATCCTGCGAGCTCCCAGCCATGCATATACTTACAGGGCAAAGGAAAGGGAATCGCTCCTGTTCTATGCGACCGCTAGGAATGGCACATAGGAGTGATTCCCTCTCCTTTGCCTGCCCACAGCATCCAAGAGGGTGACCCGAACACCCCCTCACTGACCCCCCCATCAGACCCACCCATCAGATCCGCAAAAAAGACCTACCCATCAAACCCCCAACAGAGACCCCCTTGAGACCCCCAACAGTGACTCCCCATCAGAACCCTCATCAAACCACCAGCAAAGACAGCCAACAGTGACCCCCCATCAGACCCCAACCAGAGATTCCCCCCATCCAACCCCCAACAGAGACCCCCAACAGGAGCTCCCTATCAGACCCCAAAAGAGACCCGATCAGAGACCCAACAGAGACCCCCATCAGAGACCCAACAGAGACCTCCCTATCAGACCCGTGCAGATACCTCCATAAGACCTCTAACAGAGACTTCTACATCAGATCCTCAACAGAGACCTTCCCATCAGACTCCCAAAATAGATCCCCATTAGATCTCCAATGACAATCCATCAGACCTCAACAGAGACCCCACTCAGATCCCCAGAAGAGATCCCCCATCAGACCCCCAACAGAGACCCATCGTCAGATCCCCAAAAGAGACTCCCTCATCAGAGACCCAAATCAGACACCCCCCTCCCCCCCCCCGGCCAAATCAGGAACCCCTGCCTGAAAGCTGAATAGCAGTCAAGGCATAGCAGTCAACTGCATTTTCACTTACCCTTTCCGACCACCTGCTGCCTCAGAAAGAAATGCTCAAAGCTGCAGCCGTTACAAGTGTCAGAGGCTTCCTGTAAAGCCCAGTACACTGCAAAGGGTGTCAAATCCCGTGACAGCCTGTGAAGTGTAGATCTTCCATTCAATTTCACACAGCAGTACATTGCATTAGCCAGTAATTGACAGTTTTATTACTCCAGAGACAGAGGGCTGGATTCTTCGGCCGTGCCCACTGTAAGATCGCCACAGACAGGATGTGGACCATGAAAAGGTCCATTGTCCTCGGGCGGAAATTTTCGGTCGCCGGGCGGATGAAGCTGAAGAATCCTGCCCTGATGATTGGTGGATTGTTCATTGATTTTTCTCTTCATGCTTGAAATAATCTCCATTACCCTGCTTTGATGCTAACCACAAAGTTGATAAACACTCTTTCTATGATTGACAGCCATTCACCACATCAAAGGCAGCTAAGTCTTCCACATCAAAGGCAGCTAAGTGTTTCCCCATCAAAGGCAGCTAAGTGCTTTCTACTGCGCAAAAGAGAAAGTCAAATCACTTAGCTGCCCTCGATGTGGCATGGGGCTGTCAGGCACCCAACAGGGAAAGAGTTAGGAAATGGAAGTGAAAATGTGTGAGTTTTCAACCTACTTCCTGGACCGCTTCAGCTTTCAGGCAGGGGTTACTGATGGGAGAATCTTTGTTGGAGGCCTTATGGGGATCTCTGCTGGGTCTCTGATGGAGATCTCTATTGGGTGTCTGATGGGGGACTGGGAGGGTCAGGAAGTGGGGTGGGCAGGCTCAGCATTGTTGGGGGGGGGCTTCCGATGGACTTTGGGAGCACCTACATTACATAGTTACCACATTGATCAATCCCAGGGTCCACCACGTCAGGGCCACACTTAAAAATACTTGCACCAAACCATGGCTGCATGAATCCCAGCCGAGAGAGCCGGAGAATCACAGAGGGTCGAGAATCGGGCGACCAACCCGTTTATTGGTTGCACATCGGTTCAAATGACCCATTTGGATCATCCCATGGGGAGTGAAGCTAACTGCTGTCACCGGTAGGGGGATGGATCACCGAAACGGGAGTGGCGCCATGCACCATCCTTTTTTATCCCGACACTCAATTCTCCACTGATTGGGAACACTGCTACTGGCAGCAGGCAGCCGAAAATCCACCCGCTCATTTTCTAGTAACCCAAATGCATCAAAGAGTTTGTAAACCACACAACCGCAATGGTTTATCCATATTGTAAATTTCCGGTCACAATGAGCAAACTAAATGAGATGGCAGTGCTAATTTTGAAAATATTACCAACTCAATGCATGTATACTGGCAGGATTCTCCCACCCCGGGGCCGGCCCGGAGAATCGGCGCACCCGGCACGAATTGCGCCTCGCAGCCTCGACGCCGGGACGTGATTCTCCGCAGAGCTGAGAATCGGCACCATTGGCGGCGCGCGGTCGGTGCGGCGCCGGCCGGGGGCCGCTCTGCGGGTCTCCCCCGGCGATTGGCGGCCATACCAAAAAACCCGGGTCCCGCCGGCGCCGTTCTAACCTGGTCATACCCGGCAGGACCTCGGCGTGGAAGGGTCTGGGGTCGGTCTATGGGGGGGAGGGGGAGTCCAACCCCGGGGCGGGCCTCCGCTGTGGCCTGGTCCGCGATCGGGGCCCACCGATCGGCCTCTCGGGCTGGGGGCCTCCAATGTTCCGCACCAGCCCCTGTAGCCCTATGCCATGTTGCGTCGGGGCCGGCGCGGAGAAGGGAGACAACGCGCATGCGCGGAAATTGCGCCGGTCCCACTACTGCGCATGTGCGCGTTGGCGCCGGTGCCACTGCGCATGCGCGGACCCCGTGGCCTCAATCTGATGCCGGGATCGGCAGCTGGAGCGGCGTGGGTCGCTCCAGTGCCGTGCTGGCCCCCTGTAGGGGCCAGAATTGCTGATCCTGAGGCCATGTTGACGCCGTCGGGAAAGGCGACAGCATCTACGACAGCGTCAACACTTAGCCTCAGGATCAGAGAATCCCGCCCACTTTGCCCCATGTAAGGAATCTCATCCTAGGCAGTCTCCCCTTGCTGCAATGTTTAATTTTATATGCTTGGGTTGTCATTTCTAAACCTTAGTGGCTAAGCTACTGTTCAATGATGAGCAGCTGTTTGGAAATGAGATGTGGAAAATCAAAACCACAGAAATATTGAAGCTGCAGTACAACTGGTCCCATCAAGAAACATGTTCCTTCATAATGGGAGCAAGCCTCTATTTTTAGTGCAATCAAGAGAATGCGCAGGAAGTTATTGTGTAACTCCACACTTTAATATAATTTTAAGACAATACAGTACAAAGTTTCAGGCTTCAGCATCTTCTGTGATGCATTATTTATGTGATTATTTGGGCGGCATGTGGCACAGTCGTTAGCATTGCTGCCTAAGGCGCTGAGGACCCTGGTTCGAATCCCAGCCCTGGGTCACTGTCCGTGTGGAGTTTGCACATTCTCCCCGTGTTTGCACATTCTCCCCGTGTTTGCATGGGTTTCACCCCCACAACCCAAAGATGTGCAGGTTAAGTGGATTGGCCACACTAAATTGCCCCGTAATTGGAAAAAAAATATTGGATACTCTAAATTTTAAAAACAGTTATGTGATTATCGAGCAGTTCACCATTTATTCTACTGTTGCATTTTCCATCACTTTCAGCATCATTAACACATCATTGAAAGCAATATTAACAACAATAATATTTTTTAAAAACATTAAGGATTATGCTTTCACCTGCTGTTTACAGTTTCCTTCTAACATGTACAAATCCAAGAATAGTGAACTATCGAAGCACACAAGGATTTTATAAATACCTTGAATATACCATAATTGGAAATAAAAGAGGGTTGAGTCAAGAGCAGGATGGTGGCATATGTATTAATTATACTCTCTTTTCTGAGATACATGCATAGAGATTTTATATTTATTTCAGTTACGTTGACCCTTCAAATAGTGAATGTTTTTAATTATTCCTATTTGATGTAGTAACATGAGAGAAAATAGTTTTTGCCCAACTTTTGATGTGTCTTTTAATGCAGTATTAAAAATGGGTTGGATGTACAGAACCTGCTTTAATTTGTATTCGTCACTGGATAGATACAATTCGATTTTTTTGACTTCTGTCTTGCAAGTTGGAGGAGACTGACACTCAGAGTAAAGATGAAGAGGAATTTTGGTGTACTTAGACAAAAAGTTATTTTTCATGAAAGCCTGACCACATACTAGTCCAAAGCAAGCTTTTCCAAAGTGGGGGTCGTGACACCTGGGTGGGTAGGGGGCGGGTGTAGAAAGGGTTGTGGTGTTCCCCAGCAGGATGGCGAACAGAAAGAGGGCCACAAAAATGTTTTTTGTGACGGGAGATACGAGAGAATGTATGGCCCAGGAGCAAGAAGCAGAGTGGACTGGCGGGCTGATAGACATCACAACAGCAAGCTGGATGATTAAAACAGACAAGACTGAAGCTGAGTAAAGGGACATCTGATTGTCATCAATCAATCCGATTCTTCACTGAACTGAACTGAAGTCTTTCAATCAACTAACCTTAAATTGGGTAGCTTTTCAGGATCACCCAACAAGAGACTCAGTCCCCATTTCTGTAGAGAAGGTAGCACAGACCCCCCACCCCGCAAGCCCTCCATTTACACACACTCTGTCTCTCGGTCCTCTCATTGGAAGGAGCTTTTGGCAAACCAAATACCAGATTGGAGGGTTTACTTATCCATTGAAAATGTGTTGAGGGACAATATGGTTTCTAGAAAACCGTATTCTTTCTACCTCACCTGCTGCATTTACCGAATTAAACCTCGCACAGAATAATCATAGGTGGACTCTTTCACAACAGCTACCAAAGGAAAATCCTCCAAACTTTATAAAAACTCGCTGCCTTTTTTGACCCTCCCCCCAAAGAAAAATCTTGCATTGTTAAGTGAAAAAAATGTTGATATCAGTCCTTAAAGCAGTCTTTATGTATTTAACCCTGTATCTACTCTCACAGTTTAATTTATAGTAATGTTCTGGATTCATCTTTTCCAAACATTTATTAACATAATTCATCTTCCCCTACAAGATTATCTTTAAGATTAAGGGTTATTAAGCCTAAATATTTGTAGTCTTTCCTCTGTGTTAGCTATGGCTCAGTGGGTAAAGCTTTTGTCTCTTCATCAGATGGCTGTGGGGTTGTGGGTTCACTTCCACATCTAGGCTAACACCTCAGTCTACTACTGCAGGGGTTCTGCTCTATTAGAAATGCTGTTTTCCAGATACCATGTTCTACCTCTCATGTGGATGTAAAATATTCCATGGGGCTACATTGAAGAAGAGCAGGGAGTTATCCCTGATGTCCTAACTAACATTTATCCTTCAATCAACATCAGACAAAAATACATTATCGAGCTCACCTGTCAGATTAATGGTAAGTGAATGTGGCGTGGGTCCCCAAGGTCAGCATGTTGGCAAAAGTGGGTCCGGGGGAAAAAAGTTTGAAAAACACTGGACTAAAGGAATAGATAGTGATGGAGGTAACCAAAGCAAGTGAAATCACAGCAGTATATTAGAATGTCTAGTTGTCATCAACATTATTGTTTATGAATTGCAAGCTCCTCTGCTAACGTTTTTTTCCCCTATTGTTCCCTTCAAATCATGACCAATTCACACTTTGTAAAGATAATTGTTTCTTTTCAATCCTATGTCATTGTCTTCCTTATAAAGATGCTGAGGCAGACAGACTGGGTTGTAGAGGATCCCATGATTGCTGTTTTGTTGTTTCCAAAAAGGAGTATGCTTGGAAGGTTGGAACTGTCATCTCCTGTTGATTTGCCCTTCCTTCCAGTGGACCATTATTAGTCAATCAATCCAATACTTTACAATAGTGCCAATAAAAGCTAAGATTTAAACCGAACAGTTTGAATATTAATCCAACTGGAGGTATCTGCCTATCGGGTACTGCCAAAGTTAATTTCTTCCATTATAATAATCATGAATGACATTGTCATAAGAGAATAATAGAACAATTGAATTTCCCACTCACTCAGAGGACCCGGTAAACAGTAATTTGTCACATGTGTTTTGTGCTCTTTAATAGCCATTTTTGAGAATTGTTATTTGGAAGGAATTAGATAATGCTCGGATTTTCAATTTTCAGAAACTAAGAAGAACGCTAGGTGTAAGTATTTAAGACAACAGAATCCCTCTGTTAGCCTTCTTAAAGCAACATAGGGGAAGAGCAATGCAATGAACTATGATTAGCTTTACTCTTGATTTTCTATATCTACCTAAGCCCGAAAAAATTAATAGTTGACAGAGAACATGGAGTAATACAATTAATGTAAGTACAGCATCAGCAATTAGGAAATTAACAGAACTAAAGAGTGACAAACCCCCAGGACCTGATGGTTTCCATCCAGAGTGTTAAAGGAAGTAGGGGAGCACATTGTACACGTACTAACTATAATCTTTCAGAGTTCCCTAGATTCAGGACTGGTGTCTCTGGATTGAAAAATTACACATGTCGCTCCACTTTTTATAAAGGGTGAAAGGGGGAAACCACGGAATTACAGACCGGTGGGGAAATTGTTGGGGTCTATAATCAGGCATAGGGTAACTGCACACCTTGAAAAGGTTTGCTCCATCAGAGAGAGCCAGCATGCATTCATGAAGGGATAGTCATGCCTGACAAATCTCACTGAATTTTTTGAAGCGATGACTAAGGTAATGGACAGGGAAATGTCTATGGATGTTATATATATGGACTTAAGAACATACGAACTAGGAGCAGGAGTAGGCCATCTGGCCCCTCGAGCCTGCTCCACCATTCAATGAGATCATGGCTGATCTTTTGTGGACTCAGCTCCACTTTCCGACCCGAACACCATAACCCTTAATCCCTTTATTCTTCAAAAAACTATCTATCTTTATCTTAAAAACATTGAATGAAGGAGCCTCTACTGCTTCACTGGGCAAGGAATTCCATAGATTCACAACCCTTTGGGTGAAGAAGTTCCTCCTAAACTCAGTCCTAAATCTACTTCCCCTTATTCTGAGGCTATGCCCCCTAGTTCTGCTTTCACCCACCAGTGGAAACAACCTGCCCGCATCTATCCTATCTATTCCCTTCATAATTTTATATGTTTCTATAAGATCCCCCCTCATCCTTCTAAATTCCAACGAGTACAGTCCCAGTCTACTCAACCTCTCCTCGTAATCCAACCCCTTCAGCTCTGGGATCAACCTAGTGAATCTCCTCTGCACACCCTCCAGTGCCAGTACGTCCTTTCTCAAGTAAGGAGACCAAAACTGAACACAATACTCCAGGTGAGGCCTCATTAGCTTATACAATTGCAGCATAACCTCCCTAGTCTTAAACTCCATCCCTCTAGCAATGAAGGATAAAATTCCATTTGCCTTCTTAATCACCTGTTGCACCTGTAAACCAACTGTTTGCGACTCAGGCACTAGCACACCCAGGTCTCTCTGCACAGCAGCATGTTTTAATATTTTATCATTTAAATAATAATCCCTTTTTCTGTTATTCCTACCAAAATGGATAACCTCACATTTGTCAACATTGTATTCCATCTGCCAGACCCTAGCCCATTCACTTAGCCTATCCAAATCCCTCTGCAGACTTCCAGTATCCTCTGCACTTTTTGCTTTCCCACTCATCTTAGTGTCGTCTGCATACTTGGACACATTGCCCTTGGTCCCCAGCTCCAAATCATCTATGTAAATTGTGAACAATTGTGGGCCCAACACTGATCCCTGAGGGACATCACTAGCTACTGATTGCCAACCAGAGAAACACCCATTAATCCTCACTCTTTGCTTTCTATTAATTAACCAATCCCCTATCCATGCTACTACTTTCCCCTTAATGCCATGCATCTTTATCTTATGCAGCAACCTTCTGTGTGGCACCTTGTCAAAGGCTCTCTGGAAATCCAGATATACCACATCCATTGGCTCCCCGTTATCTACCGCACTGGTAATGTCCTCAAAAAATTCCACTAAATTAGTTAGGCACGACCTGCCCTTTATGAACCCATGCTGCGTCTGCCCAATGGGACAATTTCCATCCAGATGCCTCACTATTTCTTCCTTGATGATAGATTCCAGCATCTTCCCTACTACAGAAGTTAAGCTCCCTGGCCGATAATTACCCGCTTTCGCCTACCTCCTTTTTTAAACAGTGGTGTCACGTTTGCTAATTTCCAATCCGCCGGGACCACCCCAGAGTCTAGTGAATTTTGGTATATTATCACTAGTGCATTTGCAATTTCTCTAGCCACCTCTTTTAGCACTCTAGGATGCATTCCATCAGGGCCAGGAGTCTTGTCTACCTTTAGCCCCATTAGCTTGCCCATCACTACCTCCTTCGTGATAACAATCCTCTCAAGGTCCTCACCTGTCACAGCCTCATTTCCATCAGTCACTGGCATGTTATTTGTGTCTTCCACTGTGAAGACCGACCCAAAAAACCTGTTCAGTTCCTCAGCCATTTCCTCATCTCCCATTATTAAATCTCCTTTCTCATCCTCTAAAGGACCAATATTTACCTTAGCCACTCTTTTTTGTTTTATATATTTGTAGAAACTTTTACTATCTGTTTTTATATTCTGAGCAAGTTTACTCTCATAATCTATCTTACTCTTCTTTATAGTTTTTTTAGTAGCTTTCTGTTGCCCCCTAAAAATTTCCCAGTCCTCTAGTCTCCCACTAATCTTTGCTACTTTGTATACTTTTTCCTTCAATTCAATTTGACTTCCAGAAGGAATTTGATAAAGTCCCACATAAAAGACTTAACTAAGGTGGAAATTGAGGGCATATTATTTACATGGTTAGGAAATTGGTTGAGTGGCAGGCGACAGAAAGTGGGGATAATGGGTAAGTACTCTAATTGGCAGGATGTGGCGAGTGGTGTACCACAGGAATCTGTGTTGGGGCCTCAATTATTCACATTATTCATTAAAGACTTGGATGATGGCATAGAAAGTCATATATCCAAATCTGCTGTTGATCCAAATCTGCTGTGAGCAATTTTGAGCCCCACACCTCAGGAAGGACATACTGGTACTGGAGCGGGTCCAGCGGAGATTCACACGGATGATCACAGGAATGGTAGGCCTAACATACGATGAACGTCTGAGGATCCTGGAATTATATTCATTGGAATTGAGGAGGTTGAGGGGAGATCTAATAGAAACTTACAAGATAATGAATGGCTTAGATAGGGTGGACGTAGGCAAGTTGTTTCCATTAGCAGGGGAGACTAGGACCCGGGGGCACGGCCTTAGAATAAAAGGGAGTCACTTTAGAACAGAGATGAGGAGAAATGTCTTCAGCCAGAGAGTGGTGGGTCTGTGGAATTCATTGCCACAGAGGGCGGTGGAGGCCGGGACGTTGAGTGTCTTTAAGACAGAAGTTGATAAATTCCTGATTTCACGAGGAATTAAGGGCTATGGAGAGAGAGCGGGTAAATGGAGTTGAAATCAGCCATGATTGAATGGTGGAGTGGACTCGATGGGCCGAATGGCCTTACTTCCGCTCCTATGTCTTATGATCTTATACAAAGTTAGGTGGCATTCCAGACAGTTTAGGTGATAGCATAAAATTGCAAGGAGATATTGACAGACTAGGTGAATGGGCAAAGTTGTGGCAGATGGAATTCAATATAAGCAAAGTGTGAGGTTGTCCATTTTGGACCAAAAAAGGTGTGAGCAGGGTACTTTCTAAATGGATGTCCAAAGAGATTTGAGGGTTCCGGTGCATAGATCTTTAAAATGCCACGAACAAGTGCAGAAAATAATCAAAAAGGCTAATGGAATGCTAACCTTTACATCTAGAGGATTAGAGAATAAAGTCATAGAAGTTATGCTGCAGCTGTACAAAACCCTGGTTAGACCCCACTTGGAGTACTGTGAGCAGATCTGGGCTCCACACCTCAGGAAAGATATTTTGGCCTTGGAGGGATGTGACCTATCACAAAAATAATACCTGGACTGCAGGGGTTAAGTTACGAGGAGAGGTTACACAAATTAGGCCTGTTTTCGTTCAAATTTAGAAGGTTAAGGGATGATCTGACCGAAGTCTTCAAGATATTAACAGAAAAAAACAGGGTAGATAAAGATAAACTATTTACACTGGTTGGAGATTCTAAAACTAGGGGACATAGTCTGAAAATTAGGGCTAGACCATTCAGGAAAGATGTTAGGAAGCTCTTCTTCGCGCAAAGTGTGGTAGAGGTTTGGGACACTCTCCCACAAACAGCAGTTGAAGCTAGAACAGTTGTTAATTTAAATCTGAGATAGACAGATTTTTGTTAAGCAAAGATATTAAGGGATATGGACCAAGGGCAGGTATATGGAGTTAGGTCACAGATCAGCCATGATCTCACTGAATGGCAGGACAGGCTCGAGGGGCTGAATGGCCTACTCCTGTTCCTTTGTTCCTGTGTCCTATTACTTTTAAATGTATTTGCTTAATGAGTGAATATTGATGATGTCGCTGTGGGAAACAATTGTGGAAAGATTACCAAACCCAACAATATGACTCAATACATTAGCACAATTGAATGCTGTTGTTGCAACAAAATGGGTTGATTATTGTCACTCAATCATGTTTTTTCCTTTTGCTACAACCCACATATGTATACATATTTTTTATCAGATGTTTAGCCGACATGGAAAAGATTACGAATGTACTTTTTTATCATTATTCATGTTGATCAACATTCCTTTGCAACTGTTCCGTGTGAGTAACCTTTTGAGACTACCCATATATTATAAATTAAACATCTCAAGTTACATCATGGGCCAACAGTGTGGCCGCAGTGCACTAGAGATGTGAGGCGGGATTCTCCGATATCGGCGCGACGTCCGCCGACCGGTGCCAAAAAGGGCGCGAATCAGTCCGGCATCGCGCCGCTCCAAAGGTGCGGAATTCTCCGCATCTTGTGGGGCCGAGCCCTCACCTTGAGGGGCTAGGCCCGCGCCGGACTGATTTCCGCCCCGCCAGCTGGCGGGAAAGGCCTTTGGTGCCCCGCCAGCTGGCGCAGAAATTACTTTGCCGTGCGGCGCATGCGCGGGAGCGTCAGCGGCCGCTCACGGCATCCCCGCTCATGCGCAGTGGAGGGGGTCTCTTCCGCCTCTGCCATAGTGGAGACCATGGCGAAGGCGGAAGGAAAAGAGTGCCCCCACGGCGCAGGCCCGCCCGCGGATCGGTGGGCCCCGATCCTGGGCCAGGCCACCGTGGGGGCACCCCCCGGGGCCAGATCGCCCTGCGCCCCCCCCCCCCCCCCCGCAGGACCCCGGAGCCCGCCCGCGCCACCTTGTCCCGCCGTTCAAAAGATGGTTTGATTCTCACCGGCGGGACAGGCATTCCAGCAGCGGGACTTCGGCCCATCGCGGGCCGGAGAATCGCCGGGGGGGGGCCCGCCAAACGGCTCGGCGCGATTCCCACCCCCGCCGAATATCCGGTGCCGGAGTATTCGGCAACCGGCGGGGGCGGGATTCACGCAAGCCCCCGGCGATGCTCCGACCCGGCGGGATGTCGGAGAATCCCGCCCGTGATTGCTGTTGTTCAGACATTCTGGCCAGAATTCTCCCTTCCGGGGACTAAGTCCCCACGCCTGCGGGAAAACCGGCGACAATGACTCCGGCGTCAACGGGCCCCCAAGGTGAGGAATTCTCACCTGTCTCGGGGGCTAGGTGGACGGCGGAGGGGTTGGCTCCACTCCAGCCAACGCCGAAGGGACTCCGCGAGTTTGCGTTTGCGCGGAACGGCCGTCGTGACCTCGCGCATGGGCGGAACCGCCGGCGTGATTCCACGCATGCGCAGAACGGCCATCGTATTTTGCCGCATGCGCAGGGGGTTCTCTTCACCCCGCCGGCCATGGCGGAGCCCTACAGGGGCCGCCGCGGATGAAAGAAGTGCACCTACGGAACAGGCCCGCCCGCAGATCGATGGGCCCCGATCGCAGGCCAGGCCAATATGGGGGCCACCCCCCCCCGGGGTTGGATGCCCCCGTGCCCCCCGAGGACTGCCCACGCTGACTTACCTGCCAGGTCCCGACGTGTGGGATCATGCAAAACCCAAATGGCGGGACTGTCCAAAAACGGCCGGCCGCTCGGCCCATCAGGGCCTGGAGAATCGCTGGGGGGGGGCTGCTAACAACGGCCCCCGACCAGCGTGGCGTGAGACCCACCCCCACCCTAAAAACAGCCGGCGTCAGGGCGGTATTCGCGCCACCCCCCCGGGGATTCTCCAACCCAGCGGGGTTGTGCAGTGAACTGATCCCACTGTCAATGTACAGGTGAACCAAAGCTAGCAGCTATTAAGCTAGCACATGGGGCAGCACGGTATCATTGTGGATAGCACAATTGCTTCACAGCTCCAGGGTCCCTAGTTCGATCCCCGGCTGGGTCACTGTCTGTGCGGAGTCTGCACATTCTCCCGTGTGTGCGTGGGTTTCCTCCAGGTGCTCCGGTTTCCTCCCACAGTCCAAAGATGTGCGGGTTAGGTGGATTGGCCATGCTGAATTGCCCTTAGTGTCCAAAATTGCCCTTAGTGTTGGGTGGGGTTTCTGGGTTATGGGGATTAGGTGGGGTTGCTGGGTTATGGGGTTAGGGTGGAGGTGTGGAGCTTGGGTGGGTGCTCTTTCCAAGAGCCAGTGCAGACTTGATGGGCCGAATGGCCTCCTTCTGCACTGTAAACTCTATCTATCTATCGAATAGGGCTGTTGATTATTCCTTTAAGTAGCTCACTTGGGATGAAGTGCCTAAACGGTTGGAGAAAAGATCAACAGCAGAATTCTCCGTTCCTGAGACTATGGGCGGGATTCTCCCTTTTGGGGACTAAGTCCCCACGCCTGCCGGAAAACGGGCGAGAATCACTCTGGACTTTTCCCTCGAAAGTCCGGGGTGATTCGCCGTTTTCCAGGGGGCCAGCAGGGCCCTGACGTGTTAATCACCCTGGGGTAACACGGACTGCAACTGGATGCAGTTGTACTTGAAAGTAGACTCCAAACTTTGATGTAGTTCAATACGCTTTATTGAACTTGTTGAGGAGTGCACACAGTTCGCTGTGGGTTTGACACTCTACTAATCTAAGCGTGCTTGTTATAACTAACTAGACCAGACTAGCTCTGAGCCACGAGTAGAAGGTGCTAACTGATTTATACACCCTGACTGTCACTCCAGTTGCCACCAGTGGAAAGAGGCAGAGTGTTGATGCCTCGTGTGTTTTATAGTGGGAGACCACCTTCTAGTGTTCTGCCTGGTGATTGGTTGTGTTCTGTCCTGTGTGTTAATTGGCTGTACTGGGTGTCTCTCACTGCCTGTCTGTATCTCATTATGTTGGTTGCTTGGAGCATATGCGACTGTATTTACATGTCGAACTATTTACATTAAATGACAAATGGATGAAAGCGAGTGGATGAATATATACATAAGAGGTGTCTCGCGTGCAGATATAGAACAAAATTTACAAGACAAATGTCTATAAGTCCAATCTTTGGGGCTGGCGTTGGATCCTTGTTGACCGCCTGAGAGGTGGAGGTGGGGACGACGGCACCTTGACAGGCGGGATTGCTGCCATATTGGTGGCCTCGTGGTGCGAGGTGTCCAGAGGAGGCACGACAACATATGGAAAAGTAGGATCTGGTGGTGGGCAGGCAACTTTGCGCAGTGCCCTTCTGTTGCGCCTGACAATGGAGCCATCAGCCATACGAACTACAAACGATCTGGGAGCAGCCTGTCGAACAACAACAGCTGGAGCTGACCAGCCTCCATCAGGTAGTTTGATCCGAACAGCATCTTCCGGAGAGAGCACAGGCAAATCGGCAGCATGAGCATCGTACGTCAGCTTTTGCCGGTTCCTGAGTTGCTGCACCTTTTGCAGCACAGGGAGGTGATCCAGGTCTGGTAAGTGTATGGCTAGAACAGTCGTCCGCAGGTCTCTATTCATGAGGAGTTGTGCCGGAGACAAACCGGTGGACAGAGGGGTTGCCCTGTACGCCAACAGCGCAAGGTTGAAGTCAGAAGCAGAGTCCGCAGCCTTGCAGAGCAGTTGCTTCACTATATGGACCCCTTTTTCGACCTTCCCGTTGGACTGTGGGTAGTGTGGGCTTGAGGTGATGTGGTTGAATTGGTACGACTTGGCGAAATTGGACCACTCTTGGCTGTGGAAGCAGGGACCATTGTCACTCATGACAGTGAGTGGAATACCAGGCCTGGCAAATGTCTCCTTGCAGGCCGTGATGACTGTCCTTGATGTGAGGTCTGACAGCTTCACAACTTCCAGGTAATTTGAGAATTAATCTATGATGAGCACATAGTCACGTCCATTGGCGTGAAAAAGGTCGATTCCCACGTTGGACCACGGAGAGGTCACAATCTTGTGTTGCTGGAGTGTTTCTTTGGGCTGAGCAGGCTGTAAACGCTGGCAAGTCGCACAATTGAGGACCATGTTGGATATGTCCTGGCTGATTCCAGGCCAATAGACAGCCTGCCGGGCCCTGCGCCTACACCTTTCTACACCTAGGTGTCCCTCGTGAGTTTGTTTGAGCACTAAGCTCTGCAGACTGTGAGGAATAACGATACGATCCAGCTTGAGGAGGATCCTCTCGACGACTGTCAGGTCGTCCTTCACATTTATGAACTGAGGTTTGCCAGCCATTTGCGAGGTGGTGCATTACACGCTGCAGAAGAGGGTCTTTGGCAGTCTCTTCATGAATGCTGATCACTCTTTCAGCTGTGGCCAGGAGGTTGCTGGCACACAGCTACACCTGTGCCTCAATCTGGTGGATGAAGTCATGCTGTTCACAGAACGAGGCGATGGAGCAGGACAGGGCATCCGCAATTATCAGCTCCTTGCCTGGTGTGTATACTAACTCAAAATCGTACCTTCGGAGTCGAAGGAGAATGCGCTGAAGCCTGGGCGTCATGTCATTCAAGTCCTTATGAATGATATGGACCAAGGGTCTGTGGTCAGTCTCCACTGTGAAGGTTGGTAGACCGTAGACGTAGTCATGGAACTTTACAATGCCGGTTAGGAGTCCCAGGCACTCTTTTTCTATTTGGGTGTACCTCTGTTCAGTAGGAGTCATAGCCCTTGACGCATAAGCAACTGGAGCCCAGGACGAGGAGTCATCCCTCTGGAGGAGCACCGCACCAATGCCGTCCTGGCTTGCGTCCGTGGAGATTTTTGTTTCCCTGTCCGGGTCAAAAAACGCTAGTACCGGAGCAGTGGTGAACTTTGCTTTGAGCTCGAGCCACTCTGCTTGATGTGTGGGTAGCCACTGGAATCAGTGGACTTCTTCACCAGATGCCTGAGAGCCGTGGTGTGTGAGGCCATGTTGGGAATACATTTTCCCAAGAAGTTCACCATTCCGAGGAAGCGTAGTACTGCCTTCTTGTCTTCCGGGGTCTTCATGGCGTTAATGGCCTTGACCTTGTCCGAATCTGGTTGCACACCCTGCTGGGATATCTGATCGCCCAAGAATTTGATGGTTGACATACCAAAGGAGCACTTGGCCTTGTTCAGCATGAGGCCGGTTGCATGGACACGTCGAAAGACTTGTTTGAGACGAGATATATGTTCCTCGGGGGTTGTGGACCATATGATTACATCATCTCCGTAGACACGCTGATGCACGTCAATGACCACTAAAGCAAGATTGTAGTCCAACTGAAGGCTTTAATAAGCTAGATGTTTCCCCCAGCAGCTCAGGTACAGAATGAGGGCTGCTGGGGCGGCACAGGTTCTTTTACCCCGCCTATCAGGGCGGAGCTATCATACACTCTAACCAATAGCAAGCATACAGTTTCCACCAATGGTGCTTTAGCCTATCAGGTACTGTAATACCTATAATACCACACACGCACACCCTCAATGCCCTCCATCATCTGCTCCATGATCCTGTGGAAGATTTCAGAGGCTGAGACAATGCCGTACGGCATACGGTTATAACAGTACCTGCCAAATGGTGTGTTGAACGTGCAGTGCTTCCTGCTAGACACGTCCAGTTGTATCTGCCAGAAACCACGCGATGCATCTAGCTTCGTGAAGAATTTGGCGTGTGCCATCTCACTGGTCAGTTCCTCCCGCTTCGGGATCGGGTAGTGGTCCCGCATTATGTTCTGGTTAAGATCTTTGGGATGTATGCATATCCGCAACTCTCCTGAGGGCTTTTTCACACAAACCATCGAGCTGACCCAGTCAGTCGGTTCTGTCACTTTGGAGATGATGCCCTGGTCTTGGAGCTCTTGTAGCTGTGCCTTTAAACATTCCTTCAGAGGAGCCAGCACCCGGCGTGGTGCATGGATTACAGGCGTGGCATCGGGCCTGAGTAGAATCTTGCAGCAGTATCGCAGCGTGCCCATTCCATCAAACACATCTGGATATTGAGCAAGGATGTCATCAATGTCAGCCTGAAGATCCACATTGGAAGAAGATATGACATGGACTCGCTGTACGAGGTTGAGTAGCTTGCATGCATGGGCACCAAGCAGGGATGCCTTATCAGGTTTGACGATTTCGAATTGCAGTGTGACATTGATGGTCTTGTTGGAGGCGAATAGATAACAAGATCCTAGTGCAGTTATGGCATTGCCATTATAATCGAGGAGCTGGCAGGCTGGCGGAAGAATTTTAGGTTGCTTTTTAATGCGGTCAAAATCAGCTTGAGAGATGAGATTGGCAGAAGCACCAGTGTCCAGCTTGAACTGGATGCTGCATTGACAGCATGCCATTCGTCCGTGGAATCCATATTGAGGATAGATAGGCATCTTGCTGAATTTGAAGAGGCATACTCACATGTAGTGATGATGCCCGCATGATAGGGGGACTCCAGGCAGTCGTCCTCTGGATCCGTAGTGCTACCAGGATCAGAATCCAGTAAACCTTGCTGTACACATCGAACACGCTTGGGTTGGAATTGGGATCGATGGCCCTTGACTGGTGGTGCAGACCTGCACAAGGCTGCATAATGTCCAGGCTTTCCACAATTTAAACATCGGCTGCCTTTTGCAGGGCATTGCCGCTTTAAGTGGGCGATGCCGCAGTTCGGGCACGTCATGACGTTGACGCGTTACGCTCCGTGCATCGTCGCACATGCGCAGTGCGGTCAGCCGACGTTCGCACTTGCGCAGTTTGGTTTTCGGCCGCTTCGTTCTCCCGTTCGTGTTGCGCATGCGTGGTGCCCCGGGAAAAGCGCGCAAAATGGCCGCTTTCATCGATACTGGGGCGCTGCATCCGGGCGATGGCCTGTACACTCTCTGCCTCGTGGGAGGCAAGTTTTTCGTATTCTGCCGATTTGAAATGGGAGTACCGATTTCCCGCATACTCATGCACTATACACGTCTCGATGGCGACTGGCAGGATCATGTACTTAATTTTGAGGAGTTGCTCCTGCAAGGAATCGAAGTGCACCCCAAACACGATCTAATCCCTGATGATGGAATCAGTGGTGTCACCATAATTGCAGGACTGCGCTAATATACGGAGATGAGTTAGAAAGGATGGGAACGGTTCATCCTTACCCTGAAGGCATTGCTGGAAGATATAGCGCTCAAAGGTCTCGTTTGTTTCAACTTCACAGTGATTGTTGAACTTCTCCAAAACAGTTTTGAATTTGGTCTTGTCCTGGCCATCAGTAAAATTAAGCGAGTTGAAAATCTGGATGGCTTGGTCCCCCGCGGTTGATAGGAGCAGCTCGGTTTTTCTGGCATCGGACGCATCCTCGAGGTCAGAGGCCTCAATGTAGAGAAGGAACCTTTGCTTGAAGACCCGCCAGTTGGCGCCGAGATTGCCGGAGATCCATAGATGTGGAGGGGCCTGGATGTTCTCCATGCCGCTGGAAGGCACTTGCTGGTCGTCACGGAATCACTCGAGGTAAACCACTTAGAGATAGTAGACTACTGGTACCATGTCGTGTTAATCACCCAGGGGTAACACGGACTGCAACTGGATGCAGTTGTACTTGAAAGTAGACTCCAAACTTTGGTGTTGTTAAGCAGTGCACACAGTTCGCTGTGGGTTTGATACTCTACTAATCTAACCGTGCTTACTATAACTAACTGGACCAAACTAGCTCTGAGCCACATGTAGAAGGTGCTAACTGATATATACACCCTGACTTTCACTCCAGTTGTCACCAGTGGAAAGAGGCAGTGTGTTGATGCCTCATAATTTTATAGTGGGAGACCACCTTCTAGTGTTCTGCCTGGTGATTGGTTGTGTTCTGTCCTGGTGTGTTGATTGGCTGTACTGGGTGTCTGTCACTGCCTGTCTGTATCTCATTATGTGCATGAGTGCATATCATGACAGGCCCCGGCAGGCGTCCCGCAGCTCAGATTGCCAGCACGGCCCTGCTGTCTACACCACCCTCACAGCCACACCACCCACACCACCCTCACACCCACGCCACACACCACACTCACACCCACACCACCCTCACAGCCACTCCACCCTCACACCCACACCACCCTCACACCCACACCACCCTCACACCCACACCACCCTCACACCCACACCACCCTCACACCCACACCACCCTCACACCCACGCCACCTTCACACCCACGCCACACACCACACTCACACCCACACCACCCTCATACCCACACCACCCTCACAGCCACACCACCTTCACACCCACACCACCCTCACACCCACACCACCCTCACACCCACGCCACACACCACACTCACACCCACACCACCCTCATACCCACACCACCCACACCACCCTCACACCCACACCACCCTCACACCCACACCACCCTCACGCCCACACCACCCTCACACCCACGCCACACACCACCCTCACACCCACACCACCCTCACACCCACACCACCCTCACACCCACGCCACACACCACCCTCACACCCACACCACCCTCACAGCCACACCACCCTCACACCCACACCACCCTCACACCCACACCACCCTCACACCCACACCACCCTCACACCCACGCCACACACCACACTCACACCCACACCACCCTCATACCCACACCACCCTCACAGCCACACCACCCTCACACCCACACAACACTCACACAGCCCCTGCACCCACACCAAACCTCACACTCACACCACCCTCACACCCACACCACCCTCACACCCACACCACCCTCACACCCACACCACCCTCACACCCACACCACCCTCACACCCACACCACACTCACACGACCCCTGCACCCACACCCAACCTCACACCCACACAACCCTCACACCCACACCACCCTCACACCCACACCACACGCACACCCACACCACCCTCACACCCACACCACACTCACACAACCCCTGCACCCACACCCAACCTCACACCCACACAACCCTCACACCCACACCACACCCACACTCACACCCACCCCACACCACCCTCACACCCACACAACCCTCACACCCACACCACCCTCACACACACACCACACGCACACCCACACCACCCTCACACCCACACCACACCCACACTCACACTCACCCCACACCACCCTCACACCCACACCGCCCTCACACGACCCCTGCACCCACACCCAACCTCACACCCACACCACCCTCACACCCACACCACCCTCACACCCACACCACCCTCACACCCACACCACACTCACACACGCACCACCCTCACACCCACACCACCCTCACACCCACACCACCCTCACACCCACACCACACTCACACCCACACCACACTCACACACGCACCACCCTCACACCCACACCACCCTCACACCCACACCACCCTCACACCCACACCACACTCACACGACCCCTGCACCCACACCCAACCTCACACCCACACCACCCTCACACCGACACCACACTCACCCCCACACAACCCTCACACCCACACCACCCTCACACCCACACCACCCCCACACCCATCCACACACCCCACAACACATCCACACCCCCGCTCCGCCACCCCCACTACCCCCCCCCACCCCCCCCACTACCTCCCCCCACTACCCCCCCCCCCCAATACCCCCCCCCACTACCCCCCACTTCCCCCCCCCCCCACCTCCCCCACCCCCACCTGGGGTCTATTCATGCGTCTTTTCAAGAACTACTTGTGATAGGGTGGGCCCTTATGGTGCCCCCGGCCCCCAGCCACAGCCACAGGTGCCGAGCAGCAATGGGAACACCAATAAGGACGCGAGCCTTATACCCGAGACACAAGACACCCTGGAGCTCAAGTCTGAGGATGACAGTGATTTCCCGGCACAGCTGTCTCCTATGCCCTCCACCATCCCAGAGACACTTATCTCGGTTGGGCACTTTGGGAAGAGGCTCCTGGGGCACTATGTGGTGCACACCACACACAGGTGGAGGTAGGAACTCCCGATAGACCGGACGGTCTGAGGGCTGACCTACACCAGGGCCTAGCTGCCGTCCTAACGGGTTTTGGGCTTCTGGAACAGACAGTCCCATCGATTGTGGAGATGCAGTCGTAGAGCCAGGGACTACATGAGGAGATGTCGGCGAGTATCCAGTAACCGCAGGTGCAGGTGGAGGAGTCCAACTGTCTGCAGGAGCAGTGCATGCCACCCAGGCCAACACCGCACGAGTGGCATCCACGGTGGAAGTCTTGGGGGTGAGGTTTTGGCAGTCCAACGCCTGGGGCAATCTGTGCAGGCGGTGGCCGAGGCCCAGGGCAGGGCTGCCCTCTCACAGGAAGCCATGTGCCAGAGCCACCTGGACATTGCCGCGGCTCTCCTGAGCATGGCCCAGTCACAGCAGGCCATGGCTGAGAGCATCAGTAGCATTGACCAGATGCTGGCTGACGTGGTACAGACCCAGATGGTGACACAGTCAGTGAGTGATGTGGCATAGTCCCAGACGAGGATGGTCCACTCCCTGTGGCTCTTGGCCATGAGTATGCAGACCCTGGTCACGCCAGAGTGGGCCTCCAGGACTAGCAGTGCCAGGTGGTGGGGGCGCCTCAGGGGTTAGCTCTGCTCACACCCCTAACCCATGGAGTAGCCCAGGGGTCATCGGGCACCCCGAGAGGGGAGGAGGTGATGGGGCCCGTGCCGGTCCCTCGCGCTTCACATGGGCAGCAGGCAGAACAGGCCAGCACCACGCATCCTGGGACACCCGAGCAATAGCCAAGTCCATCCAGGCCGGGTTGCCCAGGAGGACTCCCGCCTCCACCCACCTAGACCCAGGTCACAGGGCGGGAATCACAGTAGGCCTACTACACTCCTGCTATACCATCGGTGATCATTCTGGAGATAACGTTAGGGCCCATAAGGCCAGAAAAGTAGACGCTAGTAAAGTTGGAACAGGTGCAGGGCACAGTTTGGTGATCGGGGCACGTATCTGTTTTTATGTTTTCCCATTAAACACCTATGCACAATGTTACCACCTGCCTCAGGTCTCTGTCAGATGTGAGGGGTGGGCTAGTCTTGGCTGCTCGCAGAGGGGGTGAGGGGGGGGGGAGGGAATGGGTGGACTTTGGGGGTGGGCTTGGCTCGGGGACTGTAGTTCAGCCAGTGCTCACTGCTCCGTTGTCCCACCAACAACTCCCCCTTCCAACCATCCCCACTTCTGCCACCCCAGGAATCGATGGGATCATGTGACGGAATGACCAGCTCGCATGCAGGGATCACACAGGTGGACGATGGAAAGTCCTACCGTGGGCAGGTATCAGACATTGTCAGACGATGCGGAGCACCAGGGCTCATCGCAGAGCAGGTTGGCATCATCCCCCATCTCCTGGACCGGACCCACTGTTACTGTCAATCCAGTACCCGCACCTCATAGTGTGGCAGGTATGTATCACGGAGGGGGGTTGCAGTTGGGCGGTTGGTCGGCCAGGAGCGGGGTGAGGGAGGGGGGAGGGGTGAGTGGGGGGGGGGGGTGGTCTGCGATTGGATGCGCTGTTCGTGCCCTTGGCCAGTTCCCCTAGTCGGTGAACCTGGAGACGATCAGAGCGTCCCATGTGTGTTGGCCCTGGCACACAAGTTTGCGCCTCCTGTTCTTGCCCAGGCCCCATGTCCTGTCCATCCTCGCCCTCCCCTGCATCCTCCTAGTCGGACGAGGACTGGTGTTCATCCTCCTCCTCTAGCACTTCACCCCTCTGCTGCGCGATGTTGTGGAGAACACAACAGGCCACCACGATGACCTTCACCAGCGACCTTCCCATCACCATACTAAAGGGCCCCTCCTGGGCGGTCCAGGCACCTGAACCGCATCTTCAGGATGCCGAAGCACCGCTCGATCACACCCTTGGTCGCGGATCTCCATGTCGGTCTGTGGCCACTGGATAGGTGTCATCAGTCTCGACCGCAGCGGATAACCTGTCACCCAGGAGCCAACCCCGCAGCTGGGGTTGCACCTCGAATATGCCAGGAATTGTTGAGTGTACCAGGATGAACGCGTCGCGCGCACTGCCCGGGTAGTGGGCACAGACGTGCATGATGCATATCTGATGGTCACACACCTGTTGCACGTTCATCGAATGGAACCCCTTTGGTTTGTACACAGGGTTTTTCATCTGCAGGTGCTTGTAGGGTGACATGCATCCGGTCCATCACCATCATATTGGAGATGGCGGCGAAACCCTGGGCATCCTGGCGGGCTCAGTCCACATTGAAATGGATGTATTGTGCCAACTGGGCATATAGGGCCTCCGTGATGGCGCAGCTGCACCTGTGCACTGAGCTCTGTGAGATCCCGGACAGGTCCACACGCCTGGAAGGACCCAGTGGTGTTGAGTTTTAGGGCGACGGTCACCTTGGCAGCCACCAGGAGTGGGTGTCCTCCCCCATTTCCCCACGGTGCCAGGTGCGCCATGATCTGGCAGATATATCGCACTGTCCCCCTGTTCAGCCGGAATCTTCGACGGCATGCCCAGTCCCGCAGGTCCTAAAATGACAGGCGCTGCCGGAACACACGAGGCCCCATGCGGTGCTTCCTTTGCACCTCCTCCTCCTTAGCCTGTTGGGCGGGCAGCTCTCCATCCACAGCGGTTGCCTCCTGTTCCTCTGGGGCAGGCTCCATCCACAGTAGTTGCCTCCTGTTCCTCTGGGGCAGGCTCCGTTGCTTCAGCTTCCTCCTCCTCAAGCAGCTCCAGCTTGTACAGCTGCAGTGCATCCTCCATGGCTATGAAGACTCAGTGGAAGGCCACCATTGCTGTGTATTCCAACATCCATTGTCTGCAGGGTGTGAGAGGCCGACATGTTAGCATGGTATGTACCCCCGTGATCAACCAGGTCCACCGGGCGACATGGAGGTTGCCCCTCCAAGGCACTCACCAGTCTGACTTGGAAATATATTGCCATTCCTTCACTGTCATTAGGGCAACATCCTGGAATTCCTTCCTGAAAAGCACTATGGGTGTACGTATATTGCAGGGACTGCTGCGGTTCAAGAAGGCAGCTCAACATTACCTTCTGGATGGGCAATAAATGCTGGCCGAACCAGTGATGTCCACATCCTGTAAATGAATATTTTAGTCAATAGCTGTCAAAGCTGTGAAGTAATTGCCAAAGCAGTGAAGGAACTGTCAAAGAACTGTCAAGCCGCGAAGGAACTGTCAAGCCGTGAAGGAACTGTCAAGTTCTCAAGGAACTGTTAAAGCTGTCAAAGGATATCATAGAGGGGATGAGGGCATAGGGGTTATAAAATGCCATGGGGATGTGGGAAGCTCAGAGGATATGATTAGCCATGGGTAAGGGTAGAGGAGTATGGATTGGCATGGAGGTATGAAGCACCGTGGGGGGATGGGTTGAGGAGAATGGGGTGGCATGGGGAGTGTGAGTGCGTTTGAGGTCTGGAGAGTTCTATTTTATTTTAATCTTTTTTAAATAACTTACAAAGTGCCAGAGCACAACGGTAGACATTCCACTCACCCAACCTCTGTACCCGACAACTTCCAGATAATTTTGGGGGCGTTGGAGTCAACTTCTAATCCAGCCCACTTCCCCCGGAATTAAAATCCCAGCTGCGGGCAGCAATTTTTAAAGGTTATCTTCAGAGAGCCGGGAATTCTCCTGTCTCTGTGAATCCGACCCCTGAGCCAAAGTCTGGGCTCAAGTATGGCTATTTTCATTAGGAAGGTTATGTAAATTACCTGATAGCCCCTGACATTGGCATCAAGGCAGAGTGTGATTAACTGCAACAATACAAGATATCACCCCATATTCCACTTTCAGAACCTGCAGATAGGAAGATAAGCTCACACTAATAGGACTTCTCTTGATAAAAAAATCCACAACGGGCAATAAGTTGCAGCTATAAAGTCAGGATAAGTTCAGTGGCTGAAGCAAAAGAGCAGGGTAAATAAGATGTTCAACATACAACTATTTGCCACGTCCACAGTACTAAGCCGACTAGACTCACTCTTAAGAAAGACCACCTAAATATGGCTAATTGGGGCTACCATGCAGTACTCGTTTTCTGAGCTTTAGACATCTGCATTGCTACTGGGCTGCTGCAAACTCATTATGGGTGTATCGGATCATGGGTATAATTTTCAGGGCCTTAATGAGTCTGGTACATGCCTGATGCACACTTTTTCAGCACCACTGGACTTTCCTCAGAGGATGATGACACGCTGTGCATAATGCCCACGCAGAAAGCCTTGATATCCAATGCTCATCAACATTACTAATACATGACATTCTATTCTCAGCTTCAGTATATTCTTATTTCATCTGACTCCTCAGCAAATCTGCTCTTGTTGGTACAGTGTTCACTTTGCAGGAATAAAATTTCAAAAACCAGCATCTGCTCATTTTCCCACATTAGAAAGGTTTATTCACTACAGCCAATGTGATCTAATATAAAAAGTTCTGCTTGAAGCTTTGAAGCCCTTTGAATATTTGAAGCCTTGCTCAGCGGCACATTGTACAGATAAGTACTTTGATGTGTCAAATCTGAGCTCTCCTCTTGAAAGAAAATAAACCTGTGACTGGCAAACAAATGTCAAAAACCCTGCAGACTTATATCAAAGAATTGACAGTACAGATGCTTGATGTGCCCGATGTTGCATTAGTATTTATTACAGGGTTTACATCTTTCATAGAGTATCAAATACAGAAACTATACCAAGAAGAAGAATGGTATGGGTGTAATCAGAAATTATTATATGGGATTGTCTTCATTTACTTTTTTTGGTTTATTCAAGATATAAAAATATATCAATCAAAAAATGTAATTTCTAAATCCTGTGGTGAAAAATGTACATTAAACTCTGATTAATAATTATCAGTCCAGAACTTTCTAATTCAGGCTTTGACAAATTCAGTCCTTATAAAAAATAGGCCACATACATTTTTTAAAAGTGCGCATAGTTTTATTTTTCTGAATGCTGATTATGACAATGTATAATCCTGTCCAACATAGTCTCGTGGTGTTTACATTTTTGAATTTAGTAGGTTTACGGAGTTTTGATTACAAATCAGGTTGTTTTGTTGTTATAAAACTGCCAATTTGTACAGTATTCTTAAGTAGGACAGGTACTAACATGAACCTTGTATGATTTCTGTTAACTGTCGGCAATCATTAGGTAGCTTGACACAGAAGGAGAAATGATTTGATTTTTATTTGTTTAGTATTGGCTTTCTGTCACTAAAGTGCTCTAGTGAAATCTATTGGAAGAAAAATGGTACTACATGAAATGGAAAAAAACTATTCTCCCTAATATATCACCTTCGAAAACCGCTAACAGGTGGAAGATTTGCAGGAGTTGTACTAAGGAAAAAAACACAAATAAGTCTACATAAACAAAAGTAACCAATACCAAAATAACTCATTGAAAAATTAACTTCCTGACAACTTTTGCCATTTGTTCTGCTCCACGTTATGACAGTTTGCCTGTTTTATTAAAATAAAATAAAATTCACAAACCATTTCTGCGTGGTCGACAGTGTGGCGTATTGGTGACAATGTAGCAACAAGCTATTCTGTGAGCAATAGGTGGAGAGTTGGTGTCAGGGCCGGCCACAATTACCAAGTTGTTGAACTTGATTGACCAATCAAGTAGAAGTGTTGAGCAGAGGATTTGGGGATAGTTAGTGGTTGGAGGGGAAAATTAGAGAGCTACTCAAGCTGCTTTCATACAACTCCCATGGTCCAGCTATGCAGAGAATGAGAGGCTTGGGAGTGAGAAGCTTGGGAGAAAGTTGCTCGCCAATGTTCTTAAATAGCTCAGGAACAGTTTGGGGCACAGGGATTAAAATAGGAGAGGGAATAACACTGAAAAAAGTTAATTAAAATAAAACAGATCATTGCACTCTCCATACAATTTAGATCATTTCGAATAAATTATATGGTAGATGTAATAACATTGACTGTTAAGTTTGAACATAAATCGCCAACTATCGTTTCGGAAAATGGTTTCAAATTGGACAATTCAGATATTTAATCTGTAAAGTAAATGAACCATTCTATGTGCCAATAAATATACTGTAAATTAAGCAGATGATATTTGGTTAGAGTTTAGAAACAGAAACACTTCACTAATTTGTTTTACCACATTCCCAGTGGTTCCTCCCTACAATCTAGTAATTCAGTTACAACTCTTTGCCCATTTGGATCATCGGTCTCAAATTATCTTCCCTCCCCATTTCTATTTTACTGCTGTTGAACTGGGGGGAATGACAGATGGAAGTAACTGACGAATTTACAAAAAAGCTTTGACCTTCTGAATCTGGCAAAATTAGGGCAAGGACACACCAATTCTCTCGCAAGCAAGGTTGGTGTCAACAAATGTTAAGAAGGATGTCCACGCGGTTGCGGCGATGCACTGCTAAGCCACATGTTTCGGCAGCTCCCGTTCTAACGGACTTTTGGGCTCTTTTCGGGAGCCCCAACAGAATTTTTTTTAGACCAAGCCCAGTGTGGGGTGACGAAGGAAGATCCCCCCCCCGTGTGTGTATGGAAAGGACCACTGGTAGCGGCCAGATTGCGAAGGATCCTTTGGAGCAGCGGCAGAGAAGAGAAGGGAGAAGCAAGATGGTGGCGGATGGAGCCCAGACGGCATGGGGCCCGGACCAGCAGGAATTCCTCCGACGATGTGTGGAGGAACTAAAGAAAGAGGTGCTGGCGCCGATGTTATTGGCAATTGAGGGACTGAAGGAAACACAAAAGGTCCAGGCGATAGAGCTCCGTGGAGTGAAGGCAAAGGCAGCCGAGAATGAGGATGAGATACAGGGCCTGGTGGTAAAAACGGAGACGCATGAGGCGTTACATAGGAGGTGCATAGAAAGGCTGGAAACCCTGGAGAACAGCTCGAGGAGGAAGAACCTACGGATTTTAGGTCTCCCCGAAGGAGCAGAGGGAGCTGATGTTGGGGCTTATGTGAGCACAATGCTCCATATGCTAATGGGAGCTGAGGCCCCAACGGGCCCCCTGAAGGTGGAAGGAGTGCACCGGGTCCTTGTGAGAAGACCAAAGGCGGGTGAAGTACCAAGGGCGATAGTGGTGAGATTCCACCGCTTCATAGACAGAGAGGCGGTCCTGAGCTGGGCCAAGGTACGGAGTAGCAAGTGGGAGAATACGGTGATACGAGTGTATCAGGACTGGAGTGCGGAGGTGGCGAGAAGGAGGGCGAGCTTTAATCGGGCCAAGGCGGTGCTTTACAGGAAGGAAATAAAATTTGGGATGCTGCAGCCGGCGCGATTGTGGGTCACGCATCAGGGCAAGCACTACTACTTTGAAACGGCAGATGAGGCATGGACCTTCATCCAAGAAGAGCAACTGGACTAGATCTTGAGAGTTTGATGTTGGGGGGAAGTAACGAGGTGGTGGTACAGAAATGTAAAGTGGGGAAAGGGGAGGTTTATTATAAAGCAATGTTGGATGGGGAATTTTTCTCCCCCTGATGGGGGGACACAAAGAAATGTGGGCGCCAGGGGGGAAAAAAGGACAGAGAGGGGGAAGGGGAATGAGGGAGCTGCGCCACAGGGGGCGGGGCCAATAGGAAAGCACGAGGTTCTTTTTCCCACGCTATGGAGATGATGGCGGGAAGATAGGCGCAGGAAGGAAGAGAGCCCCACACGCAGGGAGGTCAAAGAGAGAACTGGGGAAGCCGGGGTCAGCTAGAGTTAGCTGACTTTTGGAAGCATTATGGGGGGAGTAACCATGCTAGAGGGTTATCTAGCAGGGGGCGGGGGGGGGGGGGGGGGGGGGGGGGGGACGGACTAACTGGGTTGCTGCTGCTGAGTGCAAGGGGGAGCTGGCAAGAGAAGAGGTGGTCGGGACGGGAAGGCGCCGCCTGGGGGACAGATAGGTGCGCGGGACCTGGACGGGGAGATGGCCAGAAAAGGGGATGGCTAGTCGGAGAGGGGGGGGGGTGAGCGGCCCCCCAATCCGGCTGATCACGTGGAATGTGAGAGGCCTAAATGGGCCAATTAAGAGGGCCCGGGTGTTCGTGCACTTAAAGAGACTGAAGGCGGACGTAGTCATGCTCCAGGAGACGCACCTGAAGGTGGCGGATCAGGTTAGGTTAAGAAAAGGATGGGTGGGACAGGTGTTCCACTCAGGGTGGGACACGAAAAACAGGGGGGTGGCGATACTGGTGGGGAAACGGGTATCATTCGAGGCTAAGAACATAGTGGTGGATAACGGGGGCAGATATGTGATGGTGAGTGGTAGATTGCAGGGAAAGGCGGTCGTGCTGGTGAATGTATATGCCCCGAACTGGGATGACGCGGGATTCATGAAGCGGATGCTGGGACGTATCCTGGACCTGGAGGTAGGAAGCTTGGTAATGGGGGGGGGGCTTCAACACTGTGCTGGATCCAGGGCTAGACCGGTCTAGATCCAGGACCGGGAGAAGGCCGGCAGCGGCTAAGGTGCTGAGGGGATTTATGGAACAAATGGGGGGAGTGGATCCGTGGAGATTTGCCAGGCCGTTGGCTAAAGAGTTTTCCTTTTTCTCCCACCTCCACAAGGTATATTCCCGAATAGACCTCTTTGTTATGAGTAGGGCACTGATCTCGAAGGTGGCAGGAACGGAGTATTCGGCCATAGCCGTTTCAGACCACGCCCCGCATTGGGTGGATCTGGAACTAGGAGAGCAGAGGGAGCAGCGCCCACTCTGGTGACTGGATGTGGGACTACTGGCGGATGAGGGGGTCTGTGGAAGGGTGAGGGGGTGTATTGAACGATACCTGGAGGTCAATGACGATGGTGAGGTTCAGTTGGGGGTAGTATGGGAAGCGCTGAAGGCGGTGGTTAGGGGAGAGCTGATCTCCATTAGAGCCCACAAGGAGAAACAAGAGGGCAAAGAAAGGGAGAGATTAGTGGGGGAGATTTTGAGGGTGGATAAAAGATATGCGGAGGCCCCAGACGAAGGACTATATAGAGAAAGGCAAGACTTCAGACGGAGTTTGACCTGCTGACCACAGGAAAGGCAGAGGCACAGTGGAGGAAGGCACTGGGGATGAGATATGAGTACGGGGAAAAGGCGAGCCGGCTGCTGGCCCACCAACTTCGTAAGAGGATAGCGGTGAGAGAGATTAGGGGAGTTAGGGACAAAATGGGAACTATGGAGCAGAGAGCAGGGAAGGTAAATGAGGTGTTAAAGACCTTTTATGAGAGGCTATATAAGTCCCAACCCCCGGGGGGAAAAGAGGGAATGCTACACTTTCTGGACCAACTAAGATTCCTGAGGGTGGAGGAGCAGGAGGTGGCAGATCTGGGGGCACCAATCGAGGTGGATGAGGTGACTAAGGGACTGGGGAACATGCAGGCAGGGAAGGCCCCGGGACCAGACGGGTTTCCGGTGGAATTCTTCAGGAAATATGTGGACCTGTTGGCCCCGCTGCTGGCGAGAACCTTTAACAAGGCCAGGGAAGGGGGGAATACTACCCCCGACAATGTCGGAGGAGACAATATCATTAATTCTGAAGCGGGATAAAGATCCGCTGCAATGCGGGTCATGTAGGCCTATCTCACTCCCAAATGTTGACGCCAAAGTGCTGGCGACAAGGATAGAGGATTGCGTCCCAGGGGTGGTGCATGAAGACCAGACAGGGTTTGTAAAGGGGAGACAACTGAATGTTAATGTTCGACGGCTGCTGGGGGTGATGATGACGTCCCCACCGGAGGGGGAGGCAGAGATAGTGGCGGCGAATAGTGCGGAGAAGGCATTCGATAGGGTGGAGTGGGACTATTTGTGGGAGGTGCTGAGGAGGTTTGGGTTCGGAGAGGGGTTTGTTAGATTGGTCAGAATCCTATATGGGGCCCCAGTGGCAAGTGTAGTCACAAACCGGCAAAGATCGGGGTATTTTCGGCTACACAGGGGAACAAGACAGGGGTGTCCCCTGTCCCCGTTGGCAATTGAACCACTGGCCATAGCGTTGAGGGACTCTAAGAAATGGAGGGGGGTGGTTAGAGGGGGAGAGGAGCATCGAGTGTCGCTCTACGCTGATGACTTACTGCTATATGTTGCGGACCCGGTAGAGGGGATGCCAGAGGAAACAAGGCAGTTCTTTTGATGATAGGCTTGTCATAAGTAACTTTAAAATATTATACTTCTCTCTGAATGGATAGCGGTGAAGTGTATGGCCAGTGCTCAAGCCATTTATAGAACATAGACCACACAGTGCAGAAATAGGCCATTCGGCCCACTTAAGCCCCCACTTCCACCCTATCCCCGTAACCCAATAACCCCATATAACCTTTTTGGTCACCCGGGGCAACTTATCATGGCCAATCCATGTGCACATCTTTGGACTGTGCCCCCACTTCCACCCTATCCCCGTAACCCAATAACCCCATATAACCTTTTTGGTCACCCGGGGCAACTTATCATGGCCAATCCATGTGCACATCTTTGGACTGTGGGAGGAAACCGGAGCACCCAGAGGAAACCCATGCAGACACAGGGAGAATGTGCAGACTCCGCACAGTCAGTGGCCCAGCAGGGAATCGAACCTGGGACCCTGGCGCTGTGAAGCCACAGTGCTATCCACTTGTGCTACCGTGCTGCCCTCCAAAGCAAGAACACTGAACTCAGTCTTCTCAACTGTGATGTGCCGATGGAATTTTAAATAATGTTTTCTTTACCACCCCTGAGCTAGGAAGGTGAAGGTTGGCAAGGAAACTTAAAATCGAAGTTGAAGAAGTGTTATTCTTTACAATGAATGTGTTATTCTCTATTGCAAAACTTCCTCTTTTAAATGCAGGGTGAAAGTAAATAGTAGCAACTAAAAAGAAAAGAAGAGGAATGGATGATGACAACATTGAAATAAACTAACAAAAGCAGGCAGTGTTTATCCATCACAAGTGGGTGAGGCACAGGGTTGACATCAGATCATGTTTAGTAATGTTGAACAATAAAGGCACAGTTGCACATCCATGCTGCAAAATATTTCTAGTTTTGTAAGCATGTACAGACCTCTTTGTGTTGGGATAAAGTGAAACATTTACTGATTTCCTCGTATAAACTTGCATTTATCTAATTACCGCAGAGAAAATAAACTTTAAAAGTTGTACGCCAAGCATCTGTAGCAGTGACACATTTGCATCAAGCCAAAATGCCGCCTTAACAAAATCCATCTTTTTAAAAAAGTTGTATTCCTTTCTCCCTGTCTACTCGAGGTCTCATTCCCATCATTTCCCTTCAGATCGACAATGCACCTTTCGAACCAGATTCTACATGACATTTGGCAGTGCTCTAAGATAACTACTATTAAATATAAAATTGCTGTCGAAAATGTCATGCCCCCAAATAAATTTATCTCAGGAGTCCGAGAAGTGTCTAAGGAACATGCAGTGTGGATAACTAAATAATGGACATGAACCCTTTCCATGTCAGTCTGTCAAAGCACGGTAGATAAGACAATATTGCCCAGTTTTGGCACACTTTCCAAACCAATACACATCATGAAGTGTCATTATACCCTTTTCCCTGAATTCTCAAATAACATTTGGCTTTAAAAGCAAGTACAAATTTAAATGTAAAACTGTTGTTGGTATTCAATAATATTGCATCTACAATAAATGCAATATAGGCCAGAATTTTACAGGTTTCTCTGTAAAACCTGGTCAACCCGGAGAACGTGACATTGGATGATGTCAGGTGTGTGTCCCGATGTCATCGTGCAATATTTTGGTTGGCATACACGTGTGGTAGTTGGCAGCATGACTGCCGACAATTAAGCAGCCAGTTAAGGCAATTAAAAGGGCAATTGACTGGTATTTTACATAGTCCTTGTGATTTTTAATGTTGCTGTGGAAGCAGCACAGGCAGGCAGCCAGCCGGTTTTTCAATTTTCTCATCTCCAGGCAGGAGCACTGGCTGAGTGAGTTATTAGGAGTTCAGTTGAGAATTTGCTGCTGCTTTAGTCTTGAGATTTTCTTTACCTCTTTTTTCTGAAGTATTTGCTTTGTTAGCCCTGCTCTGAGGATACTTCTGTTGGAGCATTTCTGCCCACTGCAACCTTCAGTGCACGGGACATTGCCATCTGCATTTCAGCAGAGGCGGATTGTGTACCCCACTGGAGAGACCTCCTCCGAGTAGGAAGAGACGGGAAGAGGGAGAGGAGGCAGAGACTGGTGGGATGGGAAGTGCAGGAACAGGGTGTGCAGACCCAGCAGCGAGAGCATTGCCAATAGCACCACAGAAGATGCCGTTATTTTGTAGCTAGAATGTACAGGCAGGATCCAGCTACCTTAACATGTCTGAGGTTCAGTACTGCAAGTGGCTTCCCTTACTGTGTGGATAGACACCCAATGCCAATGGCTCTGAAGGTCACAGTAGCCCTCAATATTTATCCATTCAGATCATTCCAGGGTTAAATGGGGCATCTGAGCGGAGTGTCCCAAACAGCTGTCCATAGCTGCGTCAAGCTTATAACTGATGCTCTGTTCAGATGGGTCCACACATTCATTCGTTACCAGATGGACCAAGCCAGCAAGACTGAGTGAGTCAGAGGCTTCACAGCTATTGCTGAATTCCCCCACATCCATCGACTGCACCCATGTGACCATCAAGGCTCTAGTGGGTCAGCCGCGTGCCTTTGTGAATAGGAGGGGCTATCACTCGGTGAACATGCAGATTGTATGCAACCTCAGGACTCAGATTTTTTAGGTCTGTGCAGAGTACCCAGGCAGCTCCCATGATGCCTACATTTTGCAACACTCCCAAGTGCTAAGGATATTCATAGTTCCTGCTCGGCTGGATGGGTGATTGACGGGTGACAAAGGGTATCCATTGAAAAGGTCGCTCATGAAAACACTCTGGCACCTTCGGCCAGAGGTGGAAGAGAGGTATAATCAGTGTCATGCCTCTGCCAGGTCAGTTGTTGAGAGGACAAAATGGGGTTCTGCTGCTTGGAGCCCTGCAATATTCTCCAGAGCAAGTGTCGCTTAGTGTCGCGGTCTGCTGCACTCTGCACTTCCTGGCACTGGCAAGGAGGGATCCACTCAAGGATGAGAAGATCAAGGCAGCACAGTAACGTTGTGGATAGCACAATCGCTTCACAGCTCCAGGGTCCCAGGTTCGATTCCGGCTTGGGTCACTGTCTGTGTGGAGTCTGCACATCCTCCCTATGTGTGCGTGGGTTTCCTCCGGGTGCTCCGGTTTCCTTCCACAGTCCAAAGATGTGCAGATTAGGTGGGTTGGCCATGATAAATTGCCCTTAGTGTTCAAAATTGCCCTTAGTGTTGGGTGGGGTTACTGGGTTATGGGGATAGGGTGGAGGTGTTGACGTTGGGTAGGGTGCTCTTTCCAAGAGCCGGTGCAGACTCGATGGGCCGAATGGCCTCCTTCTGCACTAAATTCTATGAAGCGCCACACGCCTCCTTGGAAGACATTACAGATAGATCAGATGAGGATCCCGGGCAGCTACAAGATGAGGACAAGGAGGCAGTGCAATGAATCTTCAGGGAGGCTAGAACCATGGAGGCCTTGATTCAATGCTCCTTCAGCTCAGTTGCCAAGACTTGCCTTCCCTCTCAGTACTTGTCTCCTTCACACACATTTCTAAGAATCCAGTGCATTGACAACAATGTTACTTCACAACCTCTGTAATAAAGTTAGCTGCCCCTGCCATCAATCATAAGGCACTGATATAAGGCCTGAACCAACATTTTAAAAAACCATAAATGACACTCAAGGCATTGAGACAAAGACTTTTTTTTTCCCAGAGATGCAAGAAAGAAACAAAACATAAAATGGTTTCCACAGTTATACAAAAGCAATACATTGCACTGATGAAATGAAAGAATGTCACCCATGAAAACCCCAGCTTATGCTCACGGTGCCTTAAACTTATGTTTGCGAGTGCAATGTCTTGTTGCACCCCCCAACTCCTGGCTGACAGTGGCATTGGTGGCAGCCTGCTAACTCTGCTATTGTTTCGGCTCATATGAGCTTGGCAGTTTTCCTCTGGCTGGCAGGACCTGGCAGACTCAGTCTGGGAGGATGCAGCAAGTGCCGTAGCTGGGCACTAATCAGATGTGGCCTCATCAGATGCCACAATCACTGGCAGAGGGGCAGCAGGAGGAGCTGCTGCCCTTGTCCAGACCACACTGTGAGGAGCACAGAGAGACATTAGACATCTCATCTGCCAGCGTGAGGTAGGTTTGGACCTCCATACTCACCATTGATGGACAGGCACCTAGCAGAGAGTCTAGTTGCCTCAGCCATCTTCCACACTGGCAGTGACCTGTGTGGGCTTGCAGATCCAAGTACAACCACTGATTGATTTCTTGGAACTGCCACTCCATGAGCGTCACCACTCTCTCAATAGAGGAGATTATGCACTCGGTGCTGAGGGTCAATGCAGCACTCAAGCTCCGCATGAGCTCCTCCAAGACAGAAGCCGTGCCAGACAGACCCTCTGGGATTTCTGCCTGGTTTTCCTGGACATCCAGCATCTCCCGCCTGATGGATGACTCCAGCAGCTCTTCTACTGCCTTGGAATCAGCATGGCCCTGGCCTCCAGCAGTCCTCCAACTGCTGGTGCCCCGGGCACATTCTACCTCCACCAGCACCTCATGTGAGTTTTCCATACCCTCCCCACTGTGCACCACCATTTGAGTTGATGAACGAGTGCCCACCAATGTTCTTGTGTCTGCACTGGTAGCAAGAGAGGGTGTGATGTGGTTGATATGTCTGTGGTATGATATGTCATGCCCACTGACTTGGGCTGAAATCTCTTACCAGACCTCTTTTGACTGGCAAGGAGATCTACCCCTTCCATGCCGCAGGATGAGAATGTCCAGTTTGGCACTTACTGCCTCCACCAGAGTGTGTCGGCACTAATCTGAAAAGTGGGGGTGGGCACAGTGCCAAATGGGATTTCCCTCCCACCTAGCATGCCCAGCAGATGCTAATTTTTATAGTCTATGTGGTAAAGCTCCCTGAGGCAGTGAAACCCAGCCTTAGCTTTTGAAAAGGTGCCACACAAAAGGTTGCTGCATAAACTAAAGATGCATGGCATTGAGGGTAAAGTGGTAGCATGGGTAGAGGATTGGTTAACTAACAGAAAGCAGAGAGTGGGGTAAATGGGTGTTTCTCTGGTTGGCAACCTGTAACTAGTGGGGTCCCTCAAGGATCAGTGTTGGGCCCGCAGTTGTTCACAATTTACATAGATGATTTGGAGTTGGGGACGAAGGGCAATGTGTCAAAGTTTGCAGACGACACTAAGATGAGTGGTAAAGCAAAAAGTGCAGAGGATACCGGAAGTCTGCAGAAGGATTTGGATAGGTTAGGTGAATGGGCTAGGATCTGGCAGATGGAATTCAATGTTGCCAAGTGTGAGGCTATCCTTTTTGGGAGTAAGAACAGCAGAATGGATTATTATTTAAACGGCAAGATGTTAAAACATGCTGCTGTGCAGAGGGACCTGGGTGTGCTGGTGCACGAGTGGCAAAAAGTTGGTGTGCAGGTGCAACAGGCGATTAAGAAGGCTAATCGAGTTTTGTCTTTCGTTGCTGGAGGGATGGAGTTCAAGACTAGGGAGGTTATGCTGCAATTGTATAGAGTGTTGGTGAGGCCGCATCTGGAGTATTGTGTTCAGTTTTGGTCTCCTTACCTGAGAAACGACAAATTGGCACTGGAGGGAGTGCAGAGGAGATTCACTAGGTTGATCCCAGAGTTGAGGGGATTAGATTATGACGCGAGGTTGAGTAGGCTGGGACTGTACTCATTGGAGTTTAGAAGGATGCGGGGGGATCTTATTGAAACATATAAAATTATGAAGGGAATAGATCGGATAGATGCGGGCAGGTTGTTTCCACTGGTCGGGGAAAGCAGAACTAGGGGACATAGCCTCAAAATAAGGGGAAGTAGATTTAGGACGGAGTGTAGGAGG
Organism: Scyliorhinus torazame; assembly: GCF_047496885.1. Taxonomy (NCBI): domain Eukaryota; kingdom Metazoa; phylum Chordata; class Chondrichthyes; order Carcharhiniformes; family Scyliorhinidae; genus Scyliorhinus; species Scyliorhinus torazame. Next base: position 148,920,930 of record NC_092719.1, read on the forward strand.
AACTCTTCACCCAAAGGGTTGTGAATCTCTGGAATTTCTTGCCCAGTGAAGCAGTTGAGGCTCCTTCTTTAAACGTTTTTAAGAAAAAGATAGATACCTTTCTAAAGAATAAAGGGATTCGGGGATATGATGTACGGGCCGGAGAGTGGAGCTGAGTCCACAAAGATCAGCCATGATCTCATTAAATGGCAGAGCAGACTCGAGGGGCCAGATGGCCTACTCCTGTTCCTAGTTCTTATGTTCTTATGTTCTTCTGGCAGCCTTCAGAGAGCTGCCTCTGCTGAATTTAAATCCTCCACCCCTGCCAGCAGTGCTATGCCAATGTCTAGTCTCATTTAATGCTGTCTGACCCTTAATTTGCCTGCCAGCGTGAAATCGCGTTTGGAGGCGAAAATCGTGGTCACTTCCAGAGCCACCAATCATGCATGAACGACATACTCAAAATTCAGCCCATGATTTTTGTTCCGTTCTGGTGCTTGGCCAGACAGAATTAAAGCACTGGAGAACGCCTAGTTCATGACGAGTTGAATGTTTATTGATTAACAATAACAATGGGTCAGGTAACAATATGAAAACTACTAAAACCACTAACTATTAAAGTACTGTTATAAAATTATCCAAGAGCTACTACAAATGCGACTATCTGCCACAACGACTATCTCCAGACTCCCCAAGCTTGCAGTGTCATGTGGTTCTCTTTACTGCCACCTCCTGGTTGGAAGTCGTATCAGTTAATATTTACATAACTGCTTATGCAAATCAACACAGTTTTCATACTATACATGCTAAAATTCAAAGGTGTTAGATTAGTGCATCATGCATGAAATTATAAAATGTTTCCCCTCCCAGTAAAACACAATTGGTCACATTTCCAGAGATTTGGGAAGAAAAGCCAACAGTTGCAGTTCTAAATGATTGAGTGTGATAAAATGCTGTACTTTGATTTTATTCAGCTCACAGCCGCCTGAAGTTTGTTTTTAAACCTACTTTGCATGAATTTTGTGCTCAACAAGGTGAGAAATGCTGTTGGTGGAAAATGGAACACTCATTGTCAACATTAAGCATTTCAAGGTCAGATGTATCATAATTAGCTGAAAAGTGAAGTCTCTCTCTGCAGTCCCAGAAATATGCCTGACTCGAAGCTCAGAAAGCTCCTCACTGCGACAGTGTGGCATTTCCATTTCCCACACCAGTCCTGTGACCTCTCAATGTGAGATTGCCAGATCAGTGCTAAATTAGGGGCAGTGTTGTGTTAGGAGGCCATATCCACAAGGAACTGTTTAATTTGTTTAACTCAATATCACATGGATTTATTTTGAGGTTGCTAAATGTAACCTACCTTAGATCATATTGATCTACATATCACTGAGCTGTATTTCTGCAAGAATTAACTAGGACAAGGTGACCTAAATTAGATGTTTCCCCTTATTAACTGAATAGATTTGACCTCAATAGTGATTGTTTGTATAATTTACTTACACAGAATTAGTTTCAAAATAGAACACAGAAAGAACCCAAACCAATCCATTGGTTTTTATACTTCACATTGAAAGTTGTTCCAATATCACATACCCATCCTGTTCTCTCACCCCTTTATCTCTTTTCCTTCAACCGTTTAACTAACCTACAATTTTTTTTACTAAATGTTTCCGAAGAAGTGGCTTTTACATCATCAAAAGCTTTGCTTGGTGAGGCACAAGATCCAAAATCCCGGGAGTCAGAAAGCGTAGAAAACCTGCTGCGGAATTCTCCGTCAGCGGGATCCTCCGTTTCGGCGGCAGCGCACCGACGGCCGTGGGTTTCCCGACAGCGTGGGGTGGCCACAATGGGAACACGCATTGGCCGGCAGCGGAAATGGGGCTGGCGGGACGGAGAATCCCTCCTCCAAGGCCTAAGGAATTTGGAATAATATGTTGTTCTACTGGAATTCCAAACACCCTTCATAGTCCCCTTTCATTATAAAGTCTGCTGTAGATTTCACACACAGATGTTCCACCTGCTCACTTCAAGGAGTCACGTCTGGGAGAAGCCTTGACAATGTCTTCACTCCCTCGGTATTGTGCCCATGAGGCCTTCCAAGAATCGCCAAACCTTCACCAGAACAACGTGATCGACCCTGCACAGAATCAATTATCAGAATCAATTGTCTTACCCTGAAGTGACAAAGACTCCCTGAGATATCGCGAGTAAAACAGCATTTGTAGGGGACTGTGATGAAGCACCCTCAAACAGGAACGATGCACCCGCCTCAATTAAGCAAATTGTCTCAACTCCAGGATTGGGATTTGGAATAGGGTGGGTGGAGGTTCCACTCCATTACTCTGCTGGGGGAACAGACCGCCATGAATTTGGAATACTTTCTCCAAAATGAGCTAACTTAAAGTTGTACTAAATTTGGGAATTTTATTGAAATAATTATAATGGGGCTTTGAAGATCCTCATAGGTTATGCAGGTTAATTAATTTGGCTGCAGGACCAATCACTTTATATCTTCCCCAGTCCCTTGATTTCTACTGATTCCCATTACCTGCAGCTAAGACGGAACAACACGTTCCCTGACCTATACCAAGATGACATTGAACCACCAATTTGATGGCTCATGACAGCGCAATAGGATGACTCTTTCTCCAAATTCCTTCAGGAAACAAAGAGTAAGAATTAACGGGTCTTTTACAAATTGGCAGGCAGTGACTAGTGCGGTACCGCAGGGATCCATGCCAGGACTCCAGCTATTCACCAATGATTTAGGTGAGGGAACAAAGTGTGATATCCCCAAATTTGCAGATGACACCAAGTTGGGCAGGAAGGTGAGCTGTGAGGAGGATGCAGAGATCCTTCAGTGTGATTTGGAGAAGATGAGTGAGTGGGCAAATGAAGGGCAGATGCAGTACAATTTGGACAGATGCGAGGTTATCCACTTGGGTAGCAAAAACAAGAAGGCAGACTATTATCCGAATTGCCATAAATTAGGAGATTGGAACATGCAACGAGACCTGGGTGTCCTCATACACCAGTCACTGAGAGGAAGGTGGAGGACAAATGTGAACGGTGCCAGAGGGGCCCGGCCAACCACACCCACATGTTTTGGGCTTGCCCCAAGCTTGCTGGGTTCTGGGCAGCCTTCTCCGAGGCAATGTCCAAGGTTGTGGGGGTAAGGGTGAAGCCATGCCCAATAGTGGCAATCTTCGGGGTATCAGAACAGCCAGAGTTACACATGGGGAAGGGGGCCAACGCCCTCGCTTTCGCTTCCCTAATCGCACGTCGGAGAATCCTGTTCGGCTGGCGATCGGCAGCATCACCCAAAGCTGTAGACTGGCTCGCTGACCTCTCGGAATTTCTCCACCTGGAGAAGATTAAGTACGCCATCCGAGGTTCAGAGGAAGGCTTCCTGGGTACTTGGGGGCAGTTCGTCGGCCTGTTTCAAAACCTGTTCGAGGCTAGCAACGAGGAGTAAGCCAGGGGAAAAAAAGATGAAGAACCAAAGGACTGCGCAGCCCGGGGGGGGGGGGGGGGGGGGACCCACAAGAGAAGAGGAAGGGTGCTGAAACCAATGGGGGAGGGGGGGAGAAGGATAGGGGTATATCATAGACCGATCCAGAGGGCAACAAAATGTTCGTACAGTTAGTCAAATGAAGGACAAAACAAACCTCTCTGTAAAATAAAGCAAATTAGCGCAGGCAAAAAAAATGTAATGTATATAAGTAACAACTGTTTATAAATATGAGAAAAGCCAATAAAAAGATTTTCAAAAAAAAAGGATTGTATTCGCTGGAGTTAAGAAGAATGAGGGGGAATCTGAAAGAAACATATAAAATTCTAACAGAATAGGACAGGGTAGATGCAGAAAGGATGTTCCTGTTGGTGGGTGTGTCCAGAACCAGGGGGCTCAGTCTGAGGAGATGGGATAGACCATTTAGGACTGAGATGAGGAGAAGTTTCTTCTCCCAGAGAGCAGTGAACCTGTGGAATTCATTACCACAGGAAGTAGTTGAGTCCAAAATATTGTATGGATTCAAGAAGCAATTAGATATCGCACTTAGGGTGAAGGGGATCAAAGGATATGGGGGAAGGCGGCATGAGGCTATTGAGTTGGTTGATCAACCATGATCGTAATGAATGGCTGAGCAGGCTTCAAGGGCCTCCTCCTGGCTTCCTCCTGCTCGCATTTTCTCTATGTTTCTATGTTTCTTCCCCTGCACCAGCATATCGACTTTTCTATGGCATAGAATATAAGAGCAGGAAGGTTATGATGGATAAAACGCTTGTTAGGCCACATCTGAGTGTTTTGTGCAGTTCTGGTCGCCATACTATAGGAAAGAAGTGATAGCACTCGAAAGAATGCAGAGGAGATTCACCAAGACATTGCCTGAGCTCGAGGATTTCAGCTATGACGAGAGGTTGGCTTGGCTGAGGTTGTTTTACTTAGAGCAGAGAAGGCTAAGGGGGGACCCGACTGAGGTGTACAAAATTATGACGGACACAGGTGGAGTAGATAGCAAGAAACATTTCTCCTTAGTACAGGGGTGAATAACCAGGGGGCATAGATTTAAGCATTTTCACCCAGAGGGTGGTGGGAATCTGGAACTCACTGCCTGAAAGGGTGGTAGAAGCAGGAACCTTCACAACATTTAAGAAGTATTTAGATCAGTGTTAATTAGATTTAGATCTAATTTAGATCTAATAATTTAGATCAGTGGCAGCACGGTAACATTGTGGTTAGCACAATTGCTTCACAGCTCCAGGGTCCCAGGTTCGATTCCGGCTTGGGTCACTGTCTGTGCGGAGTTTGCACATCCGTCCCGTGTGTGCGTGGGTTTCCTCCGGGTGCTCCAGTTTCCTCCCACGGTCCAAAGTTGTGCAGGTTAGGTGGATTGACCATGATAAATTGCCCTTAGTGTCCAAAATTACCCATAGTGTTGGGTGAGATTACTGGGTTATGGGGATAGGGTGGAGGTGTTGACCTTGGGTAGGGTGCTCTTTCCAAGAGTCGGTGCAGACTCGATGGGCCGAATGACCTCCTTCTGCACTGTAAATTCTATGATTAAGAACCCTGCTCTTCAGGTGGAAATTGAGGATGTAATTCAACCTCTTGACACCACCAACAACTTCAGAAATTGTCAGGTGATAGCATCAAATGGTTAGATGAGAAGAAAACATGAAGAGTAGAGTCTTCAAGTGGAGAACGTGTTTTAGCTAGAAATTATACCAGGTGAGAAAAATGGACTCCAACCTGCATTCTAGCCAAGTCAGGTCCAATAACTTACACAGCGATACACGATCAATGACCACTAAAGCGAGGTTGTAGTCCAACTGAAGGCTTTAATAAGCTAGATGTTTCCCCCAGCAGCTCAGGTACAGAATGAAGGCAGCTGGGCGGCACTTGTTCTTATACCCCACCTAGCAGGGCGGAGCTATCATACATTTTAACCAATAGAAAGCATACAGTTTCCACCAATGGTGCTTTAGCCTATCAGGTACCGTAATACCTATTATACCACATTCACCCCCTGTTAAAAAAGAGTCCGACGGGGGTGGTGGCCTGAAACTACAAAACATGGCAATGTGGTATAATTAGTTATGGAGGTACCGTAATACCTCCGTACAGTGTTTAGTAACTATTTTACAATTCTGATAGCTATGTACATTTGATGGTTTATATTTACAGTTTACAATTAAAATGAAGCAATCAGTCGTCCTCTGTGATTGTCGGAGCATCGGTGGTGACTCCGGTGGAGGCTCGAGTTTCTGTGACTCCGGGAGCGTGGCTTTGATCTCCATGGCAGCTTTGGCACCCCTAGACGGCGCTGGTGGGGAAAACGGTTGACCTGCGAAGGGAGCGCCTGCGGGGGGCGTCGGTGGGCGGGGGGGCCGAGTCGGGGCCGGAGGAAGGACCGATTCTCCTGTAAGGTGCTGCAGTGGAGGGGAGGGTGGGACTGGCAGCTGGGATGTGCGTGGGGTTCCGGCGGCCGCCAGGTCCCATAGGGAGAGCGTATCTTGTCGGCCGTCGGGGTACGCCACGGAGGCGGACTGGGGGTTAGCATGGAGCACATGGACCCTCTCAACCAACGGGTCCGACTTGTGCGCCCACACGTGTTTTCGGAGCAGGATGGGTCCGGATGCTGCCAGCCAGGTCGGGAGCGAGGTCCCAGAGGAGGACTTCCTAGGGAAGACAAGGAGGCGTTCGTGAGGTGTCTGATTGGTGGTCGTACAAAGCAGTGACCGGATGGAGTGGAGGGCATCCGGGAGGACTCCCTGCCAGCGGGAGACTGGGAGGTTCCTGGACCGTAGGGTCAGTAGGACGGTCTTCCAGACCGTTCCGTTCTCCTTCTCTACCTGTCCGTTACCCCGGGGGTTGTAACTGGTCGTCCTGCTCAAGGCGATGCCCTTGCTGAGCAGAAATTGATGCAGTTCGTCGCTCATAAAGGTGGACCCCCTATCACTGTGTATGTAATCGGGGAACCCGAACAGTGCAAAGATGCGATGGAGGGCCTTGATGACGGTGGTTGCAGTCATGTCGGGGCAGGGGATGGCGAATGGGAACCGGGAGTACTCATCAATCATGTTCAGGAAGTACGTGTTGTGGTCGGTGGAGGGGAGGCGGCCTTTGAAGTCCATGCTGAGGCGTTCAAAGGGACGGGAAGCCTTTATCAGGTGCACTTTCTCTGGCCGGTAGAAGTGCGGTTTGCACTCAGTGCAGATTTGGCAGTCCCTGGTGGCTGTCCTGACCTCCTCAATGGAGTAGGACAGGTTGCCGGTCTTGACAAGGTGGAAAAAGCGAGTGATCCCCGGGTGGCAGAGGTCCTCGTGGAGGGCTCGGAGGCAGTCCACTTGTGCGGTGGCACATGTGCCGCGGGACAGGGTGTCAGGAGGCTCGTTTAGCTTCCCGCGACGATACAAGATCTCGTAGTTGTAGGTGGAGAGTTCGATCCTCCACTGCAAGATCTTATCGTTTTTTATCTTGCCCCGCTGTGCATTATCAAACATGAAAGCAACCGACCGTTGGTCCATGAGGAGAGTGAATCTCCTGCTGGCCAGGTAATGCCTCCAATGTCGCACAGCTTCTACTATGGCCTGGGCCTCCTTTTCGACTGAGGAGTGGCGGATTTCAGAAGCATGGAGGGAACGAGAGAAGAAGGCCACGGGTCTGCCCGTTTGGTTGAGAATGGCCGCCTGAGCTACGTCGGACGCATCGCTCTCGACCTGGAAGGGGAGGGACTCGTCGATGGCGTGCATCGTGGCCTTTGCAATGTCTACTTTGATGCGGCTGAAGGTCTGGCGGGCCTCTATCGACAGGGGAAAAGCTGTGGATTGGATCAGGGGACGGGCCTTGTCCGCGCAGTTGGGGACCCACTGGGCGTAGTAGCTAAAAAACCCTAGGCAACGTTTCAGGGCCTTGGAGCAGTGAGGGAGGGGGATCTCCATAAGTGGGGGGCATGCGTTCAGGGTCGGGACCTATAACTCCATTTCGCACTACTTGGCCGAGAATGGCTAGGCGGTCGGTGCTAAACAGGCATTTATCCTTGTTGTATGTAAAGTTAAGGATTTTAGCGGTCTGGAGAAATTTTCGGAGGTTGGTGTCATGGTCCTGCTGGTCATGGCCGCAGATGGTGACATTATCGAGATACGGGAATGTTGCCCGTAAACCGTACCGGTCAACCATTCGGTCCATCTCGCGCTGGAAGACCGAGACCCCGTTGGTGACACCGAAGGGAACCCTTAAGAAGTGATAGAGCCGCCCATCTGCCTCGAAGGCAGTGTATTTGCGGTCACTAGTACGGATGGGGAGCTGGTGGTAGGCAGACTTGAGATCCACCGTGGAGGAGACCTTATAATGTGCGATCCTGTTTACCAGGTTGGATATGCGGGGGAGAGGGTACGCGTCCAGCTGCGTAAACCTGTTGATGGTCTGTCTGTAGTCGATGACCATCCTCTGCTTCTCCCCGGTCTTTACCACCACTACTTGAGCTCTCCAGGGGCTGATACTGGCTTCAATGACCCCTTCCCTCAGTAGCCTTTGGACCTCTGACCTAATAAAGATCCGGTCCTGGGCACTGTAGCGTCTGCTCCTGGTGGCGACGGGTTTGCAATCCGGGGTGAGGCTCGCAAACAGGGAAGGCGGGTTGACCTTAAGGGTCGCGAGGCCGCAGACAGTAAGGGGGGGCCGCCGAATTTGAAGGTCAGACTTTGAAGGTCACACTGGAAGTCTAAACCCAGGAGTGTAGCTGCGCAGAGTTGGGGAAGTACGTCGAGACGGAAATTTTTGAACTCCCTTCCCTGGACTGTGAGGTTTGCTACACAAAACCCCTTTATCTCCACTGGATGTGAACCGGAAGCTAGGGAGATTTTTTGATTTATGTGGTGGATGAGGAGAGAACAGCGCCTTACCGTGTCAAGGTGTATAAAGCTCTCCGTGCTCCCAGAGTTGATTAGGCAGGACGTCTCGTGACCGTTGCCGAATACGGTCGTCGGAGCAGTTGAGAGTGTTCGAGGCCGAGACTGATCCAGAGTCACCGAGGCTAATCGCTGCAGTTGAGAGTTCTCTTCGGGCAGTGCATGGTCAGCCTAGCTGGGGTCCTGGGGTTTCATCCAAGATGGCGGCTCCCATTGGTCGCACATGGCTGGGGGTGCACAAAATGGCGGCGCCCATCCCTCCAACGTGGCGTCCGCAAAACAAGATGGTGGCGCCCAGGGTCCGCACGCGGCCCTGGAATAGGAAGATGGCGGCGACCGCTGGCCGCACGGGGCGCGTGGTAAGGTTTGTGGTTGCGGTCCGTATTCGCCGCCAGAGACCACGGCAACCGCACGGGCCTGTTATACCCCCACGAAATGGCCCTTTTTGCCGCATTCCTTGCAGGTGGAGGCATTGGCTGGGCAGCGCTGGCGGGGGTGCTTGGCCTGCTCGCAAAAGTAGCATCAGGGCCCCTTGGGGTTGCCAGGCCGCCTTGCAGCGCAGGCCTGTGGGGGAATGGGGGAAGTCTTGGGGTTGGCCGCGGAGGGGTTCCACGCTGCCCAGGGGGCTGCCGCGCGGTCGGGAATGTAAGCATGGGCGTTGCTGGAGGCCACGTCCAGGGAGCCTGCAAGGGCCCGTGCCTCCCTGAGACCCAGGTTGTCCTTTTCTAACAGACGCTGGCGGATCTGTGAAGATAGCATACCTGCCACGAAAGCGTCCCGGACTAAGAGTTCCGTGTATTCGTTCGCCAAAACCTGCGGGCAGCTGCAGCTTCTTCCCAACACCAGGAGTGCACGGTAGAATTCCTCCAGTGATTCCCCAGGGGTTTGTCGCCTTGTTGCAAGCAGGTGCCGGGCGTAGACCTGGTTTAACGGGCGGATATAGTGTCCTTTTAGCAGCTCTATTGCTGCATCGAAGTCTTCCGCTTCCTCGATGAGGGTGTAAATCTCCGGGCTCACCCTTGAGCGCAGGACTTGCATTTTCTGTTCTCCCGTGGGTGCGTTTTCGGCCGTCCACAGATACCCTTTAAAGCACGCCAGCCAGTGCTTAAAGATTGCCGCTGAGTTCGCCGCATGGGGGCTAAGTTGCAGACACTCCGGTTTGATTCGGAGATCCATCCTTTCTTCTTTAAAAACTAGCTTATTAAATTGATGCACGACCAATGATCACTAAAGCGAGATTGTAGTCCAACTGAAGGCTTTAATAAGCTAGATGTTTCCCCCAGCAGCTCAGGTACAGAATGAAGGCTGCTGGGGCGGCACTGGTTCTTATACCCCGCCTCGCAGGGCGGAGCTATCATACATTCTAACCAATAGAATGGTTAATGGTATTTTGGACGGATACTTTCCTTCCGTCGGGTGCATAGATGGCAGAATCAAATTGATTGTTTTTAATTGAAAATGCTACCCTTTTATGGTAACAATTCTTGTTCCATGCTCTGTCTATTTTAGTGACCTCAATGTAGTCCTCCGCAGCCCAAAATGATCCTGAATTGTGAGCTGTAATGTATTGTGAGGAGTGACCAGACATTTTCATAATTTGAATAATTAGGAGACATTTAAATTGTTATTTCCAATTCATCGCAAGGTGGCAGGAAACAATAATATGAGGAGGGAGTTGTATTTGTTAAATGCAGGGACTGGAATACTGAGAAGGTAGTTATAAAGTGATATTGCTTCTACTTCATTGGCATAGTTTCATTAAAATGGCAAAACATTTTTCCTGTACCTCATCAGTTCTGAAAATATTTTTATTCTCCTCTTTTTTCACATTTTCATCAAATGTACACCCACCAACAAATAATCAACAATAATAAATACAATGAAATCCCCTGGCCAACAATCCCTTTAAGCCCACCCACCCCCAAACAGCCCCAACAGTTTAAATACAAAACAGCAAAGAAAAAGAACCAGGAATCCACCACCAACCCATAATCACCAATAATTTACACATTCCAACCCCCCCCCGAACCCGCCCCTCGCATTGTTCGATGTCATCCAATTCTTGAAAATACATGCTAAACAAAGCCCATGAGTTGTAGAAACCTTCCATCCTTCCCCTTAACTCGAACTTCACTATCTCAAGCATAAGAACTCCAACAGGTGCCCCCGCCACCACGCCGAGGCACAGGGCGGAGAAGCTGCCCTCCACCCCAACAGCACCCGCCTTTGGGCGATCAGCGGGGCGAAGGCTATGACATCAGCCTCCAACCCCGGCAGATCCGACACCCCGAATGTGGATTCTAGGGGACCTGATCTTCGAGTCTCATGTGCACCACCTTCGAGATTACCTTGAATACCTCCCTCCTCTCTAGTTTTGGACAGGACCAAAACATATGAATGTGATTTGCGAGGGCCCCCCCCCGCCCCCCACCACCGTACTCACAACATCCTCCATCCTCTCAAAAAGTCGGCTCATCCTCACCCTTGTGAGGTGCGCCCTATACACCACCGTCAACTGTATCAGCCCCAACCTCGCACACAAAGTTGAGGCATTCACCCTCCGGAGCACCTCACACCACACTAGTCCGCCATACCCTCCCCCAACTCTTCCTCCCATCGCCTTAATCCCCTCCAGCGATACCTTATCTTCCCCCAGAATCACCCCATAAATCACCGACACAACCCCCTTCTCCATTCCCTCTGTCGTCAGTACCTCTTCCAACAGTGCGGGGGCCGACGCCACCAGAAAGCTCTGTATCTCTTTCCTAGCGAAATCTCGGACCTGCATATATCTAAAAATCTCCTCCTGCGCCAGTCCATATTTCTCCCCCAGCTCCTCCAGCCCCGCAAACCGGCCTGCCAGAAACAAATCCTTTAATACCCTAACTCCCCTCTCCTCCCATCTCCAAAAACTCCCATCCTACTTCCCTGACTCAAATCTATGGGCCGGGATTCTCCGAACCCGAGCCGGTTCGGAGTGACCTAGGGCCGGGATCGAACCTGGGACCTCGGCGCCGTGAAGCAGCAGTGCTACCACTGTGCCACCGTGCTGCCCTTACTTGAATACATAAAACTCCTCACACTCCTCTCTCTTTATTCTTTTAGTGCCAATGGCTTTTCTTTAAAAGAACATTGAACAACAGAGCCAATCCAATATTCATTACACTACACATGTTATTGATACATATATACATCAGTAAAACAGTCTCTTTGGAGGACGCCTGTCTCGCTTAGGTAATATCCAAAGTTCAGTAATTTAGATCTTTGAGATCATGGAAGTATCTTCCTTTACTTGTTTATGGTACTTCTTGAGAAACTAACTCAGTTGCCGAAAACCTCTAACTTCACTCGCAGCTAGGGTGCTCCAGTCCTGCTGAAAGTGAATGGAGTGTTGGCTGGAACGCCAAATTCTCTGTTCTCACTTGCAGCATGGCGACAATGGACAAAATCGTAGAACCCTGCCCAGTATCTATCTCTGTTGGTATTTCTGTTTCTGCAGTGACAGCTTCAGTAGCTTCTGAAGTAGTAGATCTCAGTTCTGTCCTATCCACTGTTCATACTCTCTGATGTGAATATTTCAGATGAAGACTCTGTACATTCATTTCATGAAGCTAATAACTGGTCAGCATGCCGACATCAAATCCATTCATCGTCTGTTTGAACTGTGTGGTATTATAGATATTACGGTACCTGATAGGCTGAAGCACCATTGGTGTAAACTGTATGCTTTCTATTGGTTAGAATGTATGATAGCTCCGCCCTGCGAGGCGGGGTATTAACAAATTGATTCCTGTGTGCAACTCAAATCAATTCAGGAGAGGGAGCTGGCTGATATGTTACTGGGAATAAATCAATACAGCTATCCAGCACAAGTCCAGATAAGATTTCCTATTTGCATCTAGAGTAAATTGGTGGACGTAACAGAGAAGGTTGAGAATAGATTCCCAGTGTTGAGCACTCTAATTATTCCTCTCCTTCTCAAAAGCACCGAGAATGTTTGCTTGGTCATACAGAATTTGAACATTGCTGAAAAGAGGGACATGTTAACAAAGCTTTTTGTTTTACATTTATCAGGACAAATGCAAGAATAGCAAATTTCAAACAATCAGAACAATTTATACCTCAAGGGAAAAGGGTGTTGATTGGTTGGCAAGATTGGCTGAGCTGTGGGCTTGGAAAAACCAGTGGGGAGCTTTATCCTTCCCAAGGCCCCGGTAATTCAAAAAAGGTGCAAAACTGTAAAATATGAGATTCTAAAAGGAATACGGAACCAGTAAAGGTGCCATAAATGTTTGCCTTCTACTGGTGGCACAGGCTCCCTAGCCTCCCAGGAAGATGTTTCCAAGCATTATTTTCTGCACTGTCACACGCATCCCCAACAATGGCAGGCAACCAAGGTTCATCTATTGGAATATCTGCCGGAAAAGAGCAAACGGAAAATTTCTCCCTGAAATTAAATGACTCGAGGTACACATTCCCAGGGATCCATCCTGACAGAAGCTGGGATCACAGACAGGCATAGTTTACAGTAATTGAGTTAATGCGATGCAATATCTTTCATGTCACATTGCTGCAGTTAAGGGGTAACATTACCAGGCTGGCGCTACTCTACTACCACCTGGTGAGAGCCATCAATGATACTCCAGCCTTCAGGGAAATTTCTATATGATAGAGGATAGAAAGTTGAGAAACAATTTTCAATATGTGATATCTAATCATTGTAAATCCCTAAATCATTCATATTTTCTGTTAACTCTAACATTTTATAGCTTTGTTTGGTTTCCATTAAATAATTGCTGAAGTACATGTTGGAACAAAAACATTGTAAACAAAGGCACATTTGGAGCATGCCCTGCATATAAAGGCAGTTTCAAATCAGATTGCACTAGCTTTGATGGCATCCGCAAAATAAGAATTAGGTATTCCACAATATTCTTGCGCTTGTGTATCTGTATGTTAATGTGGAAATGTGATTAAAAAACCAGGGTGTGCTGGAAATACTCAGCAGGTCTGTGCAGAGAGAAGCCTGCATTTTCATCACCGAAGCTGGTAGCAGGAGTCAAGTAAATTCTTGGCTAGGCCGTCACCACGTCGGGGGAAAGTGCCCACAAAGGCAGTATTTTCAATCAAGGGGTAAGAGTAGGCTTGTGTCGGGCATGCCAAACCGGGAAAGAGGTCGGTGGCACCCACAGGGACAATTGCCGTGGAGGCGGGTTTTTTAAAAGGCCCGCCTCATTCCTTGGGACTTGATTCCAGTTAAAATAAAATCAGAACGCCCTCCATCTCTTATCTCTCACACTCACTCACCCCGCCCCCCCCCAACCCCGCACACTGCCCACACCCATTCATGTCACCATATGCCCCTCAACGTCTCCCCCTTCGTGCATAATGTCATCGATGCCATGCTATGGCACTCCACGATCCCCTTGGCCCCTCTTAACCCTTGTACCAAACTATGGCACACCAATACATCCCATCCCCTTATGCCACTATGTAAAGCAATGGGCTTTCCATGCCCACTGACCCACTATTCACTGTGTAGAATCTATGAAACCCACAGCGACAGTAAGGTGACTGAAAAATAGCTTTTTAAAACACAGTCATTCATTCATAACTATACAAAAGAAAAGTCATTTTACTATAAGGCAATAAAATAAACCAGGGGCTGGTTTAGCACAGTGGGCTAAATAGCTGGCTTTTAAAGCAGACCAAGGCTGGCCAGCTGCGCGGGTTAAATTCCCGTACCAGCCTCCCCGGACAGGCACCGGAATGTGGCGACTAGGGGCTTTTCACAGTAACTTAATTTGAAGCCTACTTGTGACAATAAGCGATTTTCATTTTTCATTTTCAAAGTATCAATAAAATAAACCGCAAGCCCTTGAAACCTCTTAACCGCGTGTAAATAAACAATATGAAATTCCCACCAGAGATTGGAGAGCTGGAGCTGTCAATGCCTCATTATGGAGGAGTAGGATATGACTATCTCCGCAATGGAGTCGGCCAGGTCAGGAGTGCCAAGCGGGGGCTTTTGACCCAAAGCAAGCAGCACCCTTCAAATTCACACCCACATATCAGACAGCCCAAGAATGGGGTCAGGAATCCCAAATCGGGACAGATCAGCCATTTTTAAAGTCATCCACCTTGGTAAAAAATCCAGCCCAATGTGCAACCTTGCAGCAGAATGTGGATGTGTGTCCATGTTCATGACTACATGAGGGTCCGTGAATGTGTCTGTACATGAGGGTATATATGAGTGTGTATTTTCCTGCACATGATTATGCAACCTGAATTTTAGTGTGCAGATGCAATGGCAGTGCCAGTGATTGCAGAAGTTGGGGGCGGTGATAACGCAAGGAAAAGCAAGAACATATGAAGTGCATCTGTGTTTTTCTTTTTTTTTCCCAATTAAGGAGCAATTTAGCGTGACCAATCCAATCCACCTACACTGCACATCTTTGGGTTGTGGGGGTAAGACCTATGCAAACACGGGGAGAATGTGAAAACCCCGTATGGAGAGTGACCCAGAGCTGGGATCGAACCTGGGTCCTCGGCACCATGAGGCAGCAGTGCTAACCACTGCACCACCGGGCCGCCCTGCATCTGTGCTTTTCTAACACAGCCACTGCATTAATGATTTCCAGGTTTTTCAACCATTTAGCAGAGGCAGGCCTAATGATATGGTTCCGACTTCACGATTTAAAGGGAGACTCCAAATTTGTAAGTTGAAGCAGTTGAGGGTGAAAAGGAGGGAGAAAAGAGTATTACAGTGGGAGATACAAGAGTAAATGTTGCATCTTACCTCCATGGAAGTGCTACTTAGGGATTTGAGGACCTGGAGCTAGATGCTGTTCCTGCACAATGAAAACATACCAAGAAGTTATGGTTTGAAGTGACAAAGAAGTGAGGACTTGGCTCAACTTCTCACCTGTCATCCCCTACCCACCTTTCACCCCACCTCCCAGTTAGTACCCAACATCTGTCTCTACAGAGGTTCAGGTGGGACCCTCACAGGCTCCAAAACCTACAGGACGTTGGCCAGGAGCACAGAGCAGGGATCTGAACAGCCTGGATCAAATTCTGCTGAAACCACATCAGTTGCAACATGTCGAAGTATTAGGATAAAAGAGTAAAGATTTCTTGTATAGGGCAGCACGGTGGCGCAGTGGGTTAGCCCTGCTGCTTCACGGAGCCGAGGTCCCAGGTTTGATCCCGGCTCTGGGTCACTGTCTGTGTGGAGTTTGCACATTCTCCCCGTGTTTGCGTGGGTTTCGCCCCCACAACCCAAAAAAGATGTGCAGGGTAGGTGGATTGGCCACGCTAAATTGCCCCTTAATTGGAAAAAATGAATTGGGTACTCTAAATTTATAATTAAAAAAATGTTGTTAAAATGTTAACTTTCTGTTTTTTTTGTGAGGCACATAAATGTTACTGTTCTTTTGTATCACTTTCCTGTATTGGCCATTCTTGTTGCTGGCCGGAAAACGCTCTGTGTTTGAAAGTTTGATAATGAAATGTAGGAAATGAATTGATGCTGAACACTGAGACGCTGTGTAAAGGGAAGCTCAGTTATTTGCAGAGCTGCTTTGTGTTAGTGACACTGGGGGAGTAGACTTTTCCAGTTCTGATGAAAGGTCATCAACCTGAAATGTAAACTGTTTGCTCTGCACAGATGCTGCTGGAGCTGCTGACTTCAGCCATTTTTATTTTTATTTTCGACTTTGGTAACTTGATTGTCCAAGAGTCTAAAGATTATAAAATGCTTGGCAGAGCCTAGAAGTGGGAAATGATTTACAAATGGACTGTTTGTCCTCACAGGTAAGACAGGTATGTTGTAAGGAGATTCCGTGGACTTTGTCATCTCGTTCAGTGTTTAGTCACTGAAATGTGAAACAGATGTCCATGATGTGGTGTTGGGTGTTCTAACACACAGAAGAGCCAACACAGTTGCATATGGTACAACGCTTGTTTATTTAAACTCACTATTTACAACTTGGTCTTTGCACTCTGCACGTGGGGGGCTCCCTGCTTGTGGTGTTTCAACAGCTCTTTCATGCTTCCTTCTCCCCAGACCTACTGACCTCCAGGTGTCGTGCTCGTGCTTTTTATGTGGTTGGTGTTCTTGTCTGTGATTGGTTGTGGTGTTGTGTACTCTGATTTGCCTGTTAGTGTGTCCATCATGATGTGTGTGTTTGAATATCATGACATCCCCCCTTTTTACAAAGATATGTGCCTACGTGGTAATAAATATGATCGTGACGTGAGTGCATCTAAGAGTGTGTGTGTGTCGTGTGCAGCATGTGTCTATGACGGAACTATGTACATGGGGCGATGTCGAGTGCGTCACATGAATCCAGTTGTACCATAACATAACAGAAATGCGAACGAGAGAAGAAGAAAAAAAATTTTGAACAGTTGTCCAGTCAGACGACATCTGGAACGATAAACAACAACAGGTTATCATGTAAAATTGTCCAACTTATTAAACATATGAACTGTATTATAAGTCCATTCTAATGGGTTTGCGACGAATTCGGGTTGACCGCCTTAAGGGTGGATCAAGAACCACCGGCTGCTGTGCAGGCATGGCCATGGGTGGCGATGGAAAGGGCGTGATGTGCGGCAGCTCCACAAAGTCATCCTCGGAAGCCTGTTGAGGATCTGGCGTGTTGTGTGGCTGTGAACGTGGAAGTCGGCGAAGGGCGCGCCGATTGCGGCGACGCACGGAACCATCCGGCATGCGAACCAGGAACGAGCGGGGAGCCACTTGTCGGAGGACTTCGGCCGGTGCTGACCAGCCACCATACGGTTGATGGACGCGTACTTTGTCTCCGGAGGACAGGGGGGGCAGGTCCGTCGCTCGTGTGTCGTACCGACCTTTCTGGCGATCACGCTGCAGTTGCATGTCCCGAAGAACCGCCTCATGGTCTGTTGTCGGTGCCAGGACGGAAGGTACCGTCGTCCTGAGGGAGCGACCCATTAGTAGCTGCGCTGGCGAGAGGCCCGTGGATAACGGGGCCGATCGATAGGCCAGCAAGGCAAGGTTAAAGTCCGATCCGGCATCAGCCGCCTTGCACAGGAGCCGCTTTGCGATGTGGACACCCTTTTCAGCCTTCCCGTTCGATTGTGGATGCAGAGGGCTGGATGTCACATGAGTGAAACCATATGCTGCGGCAAAGGACGACCATTCACGGCTGGCAAAACAAGGTCCATTGTCTGACATGACAGTCCTTGGAATGCCATGGCGAGCAAACGTTTCCTTGCAGGCCCCAATGACTGCGGACGACGTCAGATCATGGAGAGGCATGACTTCCGGGTAGTTTGAGAAGTAGTCTATAATAACAATGTAATCTCTGCCGAGCGCGTGAAATAGGTCAACACCCACCTTCGCCCAGGGGGACGTCACCATCTCGTGTGGTAGAAGTGTTTCCGGAGGTTGCGCCGGCTGAAACCTCTGACAGGTTGTGCAGTTGAGCACCATGTTGGCTATGTCTTCATTAATACCCGGCCAATATACCGCCGCCCGGGCCCTTCGTCTGCATTTTTCGACACCCAAGTGGCCTTCGTGTAGTTGACGAAGAATCATCTGGCGCACACTGTGTGGAATGACGATCCTATGCGATTTCATAAGGACCCCGTCTATATTGGTGAGATCATCTCGCACATTATAAAACTGGGGGCACTGCCCTTTTAGCCACCCTTCCGTCATGTGGCGCATCACTCGCTGCAGCAGAGGGTCAGTCGCCGTCTCTGCGCGTATGTGGGCCAGACAAGGATCATCAGCTGGCATATTTGCTGCTGTCAGAGTCACGTGTGCCTCAATTTGACGCACGAACCCCTCCGCATCTGGTGGTGTGCTCACTGCTCGGGAAAGAGTGTCCGCCACTATGAGTTCCTTCCCCGGAGTGTAGATCAGTTCAAAATCGTACCTCCTGAGTTTGAGTAAGATGCGCTGGAGGCGAGGAGTCATGTCGTTCAGGTCTTTGTTAATGATGTTGACCAGGGGGCGGTGGTCAGTTTCGACCGTGAATCGTGGCAGGCCATACACATAGTCGTGGAACTTGTCCAGTCCAGTTAACAAGCCCAGGCATTCTTTTTCGATTTGCGCGTAGCGCTGTTCGGTAGGGGTCATGGCTCGTGAGGCATACGCAACCGGGGCCCATGATGACGTGCTGTCTTTTTGCAGGAGTACCGCTCCAATACCAGATTGGCTGGCGTCTGTTGAGATCTTTGTAGGGCGAGTCGCGTCAAAGAAGGCCAGCACTGGTGCCGTGACCAGTTTGTGCTTGAGCTCCTCCCATTCCTGCTGATGCGACTGGTGCCAGTTGAATTCCGTCGATTTTTTTACGAGATGGCGCATGTTTGTTGTATGAGAAGCCAGGTTGGGAATGAACTTCCCAAGGAAGTTGACCATGCCCAGGAATCTTAAGACAGCCTTCTTGTCAGCCGGTCGTGGCATGGCTGTGATGGCGCTAACCTTGTCTGCATCGGGACGGACCCCGGACCTTGAGATGTGGTCCCCGAGGAATTTCAGCTCCGTCTGGCCGAAAGCACACTTCGCACGGTTGAGACGCAGGCCATTTTGCCGTATGCGGGTGAAGACACGTCGAAGACGATGCATGTGTTCCTGCGGAGTGGTGGACCAAATGATGATATCGTCCACATATACACGTACCCCTTCGATGCCTTCCATCATCTGCTCCATAATGCGGTGGAATACTTCAGATGCCGAAATGATGCCGAATGGCATCCGGTTGTAGCAGAATCTGCCAAAAGGGGTGTTGAATGTGCATAGTCTTCGGCTGGCCGGGTCCAGTTGGATCTGCCAGAATCCTTTGGACGCATCCAATTTAGTGAATATGTTGGCTCGCGCCATCTCGCTGGTGAGGTCTTCTCGTTTCGGGATGGGATAGTGTTCCCGCATGATGTTGTTGTTCAGATCTTTTGGATCTATACATATACGGAGCTCGCCAGAGGGCTTCTTTACACAGACCATGGAGCTGACCCATGGCGTGGGCTCCGTGACCTTGGATAGGACCCCTTGGTCCTGAAGAATCTGCAGTTGTGCCTTGAGGCGGTCTTTGAGAGGCGCAGGAACCCTGCGAGGTGCGTGAACGACAGGGATGGCGTCCGGTCTGAGTCGAATCTTGTACGTGTGTGGCAATGTCCCCATGCCTTCAAAAACCTCCTGGTTGTGAGCGAGGAGGGAATGGAGATTCGCGTGGAACTCAGCATCCGGGAAGTCGGATATCTCATCTGGAGAGAGAGACATGATGCGCTGTACCAGGTGAAGGACCTTACACGCTTGTGCGCCCAGTAACGAGTCCTTTGATGAGCCCACAACTTCGAAGGGGAGTGTGGCCGTGTACCTCTTGTGAGTCACCTGTAGCTGGCAAGATCCTACGGACGGGATAACGTTCCCGTTATAGTCAACCATCTTAAGCCGGGATGGTGTGATGAGTGGTTTGACCTTCATGGCCTGGACTGCAGAGTAAGCAATCAGGTTGGCGGATGCGCCGGTGTCCAGACGGAAGGCGACGCGCGATCGGTTGACCGTCAGGGTGGCACACCACTCATCGTCTGGATTGATGGCATTGACCTTGTTGACATCAATGACGGCAACTCTGAAGTCATCCTGGTCATCTGCATCACTTAACTGGAAGTCTTGATGCGTGGGCTGGACGGTCCTGACTCGTGTGCGAGGTTGTCGAGGATGCGCCGGATCCATGGGTTGAGCCGCACGACAGCGGGCTGCGTAGTGGCCTATCATGGCACATCTGTTGCACTGTTGGTATTTTGCAGGACATTGCCCTTTTAAGTGTAGACCTCCACACTTGCTGCACGTCATGACGTCACGGCGTTCGTTGCGCCACTGCGCATGCGCAGTGCGATCTTGCGGTGGGCGCGCCTGCGCAGTGCGTCCCTCGTTGTGGCCGTTATTCTTGGCGCGCACCTGCGCGGGAGACCGCGAAAAGCGCGGGAAGCGGCCGCTGTCGTCCGGGCCGTGGGGCGGGAAGAAATCGACGGCCTGGATGCGTTCAACGTCGTGGGCGGCCTGGCTTGCCGATTCGACGGCTGGGGACCCCCTCCGTGCCAACTCGGACGCCTGAAATCGGGCAAAACGGCAGGTAGCATTTTCATGGAGGACACAGGCTTCCACAGCAGACGCTAAGGTGAGGCTCTTTATTTTAAGAAGCTGCTGGCGTAGGCCACTGGAGGCAACGCCAAAAACAATCTGGTCCCTGATCATGGACTCTGTGGTGGTGCCGTAACCGCAGGACTGCGCCAGAATCCGGAGGTGCGTCAAAAAGGGTTGAAAAAGCTCCTCCTTACCTTGCAGGCGTTGCTGAAAGATGTATCTTTCGAAAGTTTCGTTTACTTCAGTTTGAAAGTGCTGGTCCAGTTTGAGGATGACCGTGTCATATTTGGCCTGGTTTTCGCCTTCCTCGAACACCAGTGAATTAAAGACATCATTTGGGTGGGGGCCTGCGTAGAAGAGGAGCATTGCAATCTTCGAATCATCCGAGACATTCTGTTTTTCGGTGGCACGGATGTACAGGTCAAATCGCTGCCTGTAGAGCTTCCAGTTGGTGCCTAGGTTCCCCGTGACTTGCATCGGCTGCGGTTTGCCGGTGTGGTCCATGTCCAGAATGGCAGGTTGGTAGGCAGGTATCGATCCACTCCTGTACCATGTGGTGTTGGGTGTTCTAACACACAGAAGAGCCAACACAGTTGCATATGGTACAACGCTTGTTTATTTAAACTCACTATTTACAACTTGGTCTTTGCACTCTGCACGTGGGGGGCTCCCTGCTTGTGGTGTTTCAACAGCTCTTTCATGCTTCCTTCTCCCCAGACCTACTGACCTCCAGGTGTCGTGCTCGTGCTTTTTATGTGGTTGGTGTTCTTGTCTGTGATTGGTTGTGGTGTTGTGTACTCTGATTTGCCTGTTAGTGTGTCCATCATGATGTGTGTGTTTGAATATCATGACACATGAAGCCTTAGCTTTGCTCTTGTGATTATCATCTCAAACCTTTCATGAATTATTAAGTCACAGTAAAATGTGTGTGAATAGCCGGGTCGGGCGTGGAGTCAGGGCTGGGGATAGTCGGAGGGAATAGTCAAGGGGTAATCAGGTTAGGCGGCAATGGGAGGGGATAGCCAAGGTGTAGACGGGACAGGAAGCAGTCAGATGGGTCCAGTTGGGAAACAGGGGGAGGTGGGAGTCAGTAATATAGTTATCCAGGAGCTAAAACTGGCTTTAATCCGTCTAGCTTTTCCTGGGAAATTATTCTACTTCGTGGGCAGGATTCTACTTCTTGGGCAGGATTCTCCATTTGGGAGATTATTATACTCTCCCGCCGGAGGAGAATTGCTATTGATTTGCGCTCCCAGTGTCCCTCAAATTTATGCATGGTGAGGAATACAAGGGATTCTGGAGGGAATCCCGCTATCAGGTCATCATTTTGAATTTTGAGCATGCAGCCCAATAGTGGTCCCACTGCCAGCCAGCAACCCCCCCCACACACACACATACAACTGCAAATCAGCCCCCCAGCCCTCCCCACACTGGAAATCAGACCCCCAATCCTCCTCCATCCCCCTGCACTGCAAAGCAGCCGACAGCCCCAAAATCTTCTGGGTTGTACCCACCCCCCCCCCCTAAGTATGGCGTGACCCGCCCTGCCACACCAAGCACCCCCAAGGACCCCCTAAATAGAGAGAACCGCCCGCCCCGGACCCCTATAAATGGGGACACTCCTCCCCCCCCAGGACGCCTTAAATAGGATGGCCCCCCACAGAAACCCCTAAATAGGGGGACCTCCCACAGGGACCCCTTAATTAAATGAACCCCCCCACAGAGGGGGTCCCTGGGGTGTGCGGCTTCCTATTTAGGGGGTCCATGGGGGTTCTCCTATTTTAAGTCGTCTCCTCCCGGAGGACCACAAAATTACGAGGGCCCGGAGACTCTGTTGCCGAGCCCACTAAGTGGAAGCAAATGGGTCATTAAGACCCATCCACATCCATTCGTATTCTCTTGCCAGCCCAGTGGGCGTGAACCACAATCCTGTCGCTGGAGAGGGACCGGAACGTCGTGGGCGGTTCGGCGCCCAGCTGAACCTCGATTTCAGCCAGTTGCCAAATTCTCCGCCCAATCGCGATCTGCATTGCCGACGCCACGGGGCGGAGAATCCAACCAGTGTGCCGGATCTATCTGAAACCTCCAACATGTATTCCATCTTTCAGAGGGTTTGAAATGCAGGGGAATTGCCAATTGCAAGTCCAAACATTCGAGGCAATTCCGACGTAGTATGTGAGGAGGTCCGAGGGGGTCCCCCAATGCATCCTCCGGGGTACCTCTAGGGTACAACCATCTGCAGGCTTGAAGTTCTGAACTAGAGTAGCAATAGAAATATTGAAAAATTACAATTTGTTAAACATTGCAGAATGCCAGCATGTCCTCCATGCAGCAATATTCTCTCAGAAACAAAGGCATTTGCCAGTTGAGATAAAATAAACAATATTGTTTTCTCAATAATACAAGCGAATATTTTATTTGCGGAATCAAACATTTACATTTCAAATTTAAGTTTTCAGGTCTGCCATGTGTTGTGCTAGAAGCTGCATCAGTGGAAAAGGCATAGTGTTGCTGCCAGGTTCAATTTAGCCAGAGTACAAGGTTTGATTGCAAACAGTAAGTAATTCAGAGTTAGTGAATTAAGTTTGGCTTGTCAAGATTCACATTGAATTTGCTGCTGGAGAGTAAATAGAGCTTTACACAGTTACTCTCCTGTTGTCTCAATAAAACCATCATGAGGGGAGGGGGTGCGGGCAGTTGTGGAAGGGGGTCAGGGGTTTCATAATAGCACAAAAAATATTAAATTGCCCTCTGTGCTGAATAGTTGCTTTGAGATTTGATACATACATAATTTTAATCATTTGTGTCTCGGATATAATCAGGATATAATCAAAGTATAAATGGGAAATGATGAAACATACAATTTATTCCACTTGTAATAAAGGTCTACATAACCTATTCATATATTTTCCACTCACATGTTATGATTTATTTTCTACTTGTAGAATGAACTGTTGCCCAATGTCTAGCGTTCTCCAATAAAGTGACACTAACTATAACAATTTTATCTCGGTTCCACACCTGCAACATGTTTATAATTGGACTTAAATGTGTTTTGAGCACATAAATTTTAAATATGCATAATATTAAGATGCAAATCAATAATTTGTCACATGATTTACTTTACGAAAGGAGGCATAATGGCAAAGCTTGCATGTTGTGGATGTACCCTGGTGGGATACAGAGGAATTGCTCGTACAAAGTAGTTTAACCTGTCAATGTCACAAAATACAAAAACACCAATACAGATGGCTTGTAAAACCTCAAGCACTTCAACTTAATTTAAAAAGGCACAGTGCATGCCTCAACATTCCCGATTATCACCTAATTGTGATTTCAACAATCCCATATCAATGCAAATTGAAAAGTGTTGGCAGTGCTTTCACATACATTGTAACACAGGTGTTATCAAGGCAGGTCTACACATAATAGCAGAAACAAAGCTTTTAATTTTGAACAATGGCATTTACAATCATCCAATTTTATGCATTTGCTAACTTCCAGAGAGCACACAGCACTGGGACTTCTAAACTTTGTTTGAATCACATACATTTAAATCACCAAAAACTTACTACAGGCCATAGGAACCATAGGCCTCATACATTCTTTGTCGTGTCTTGTGGATGTTGATTTGGAGGATTTTTAATAATAAATTCAGAGTGCCCAATTCTTTTTTTCAAATGAAGGGGCAATTTAGCATGGTCAATTCACCTCCCCTGCACATCTTTTTGAGTTGTGAGTGTGAGACCCACGCAGACACGGGGAGAATGTGCAAACCCCACACGGACAGTGACCTGGGGCAGGGATTGAACCCAGGTCCTCGGCACCATGAGGCAGCAGTGCTAACCACTGTGCCACCATGCTGCCCCTATTGATTTGGAGTTAACACAAGGTTTTAGAAAAGTTGATCCTATAGCACCATTTTTTTGTCACTTTAAGCATAATTACCAAAGTTGTATTCCACAAATATTGGGCAGGATTCTCTGTTGCCCGACGGCGATATTGTAATCGGCGATCGGGCAGAGAATCCCTGTTTACCGCCGAATCGGGGGCGGCGCCTGTTTTCGAATGTTCCTGAAGGCCCTCCCTCGATGCTCCGCCCCAATGGGCCGAGTTCCCGACGGCAAGGAGCATATGTGCTCTCAGTTTTCATGAACCCGGCATGGCGCCTGCAGACAGTGTCCAGCGACGGCACATTCGGGGAGGGGGAGGGGAGCCGTGCTGCTTGCAGGGGGTGGCAAGCGGGTGTCCTGAGGGACACTATCTGGCAGGTCATTCCTTGCGAGGTCGGCGCTATGTTGTATGGCACAATCGCTGCAGGTCATTGCCATGCAAATGCGCAGCCACGGACCCGGCAATTCTTCAGGCATTTATATCAGGAATGCCGTGCATTTTATGTGGTATGGCTCCTAGTCCCTCACCGGTCGGAGCATCGGTGCGGGTGTAGCACCAACTTTTTCTTCATAAAACCAGACACTTCCTCCGGACACAGCCTCAAAGTCGGACAATCCAGCCCATTGTTTCTCGTGCAAAGGCACATCCAAAAGGAGGAGACAACAGTCTTCCCCACCACAGGTGCCTCAAGGGTAGCATGCAGAGGGGGTGAAACGCCAGACATGGGGGAAGGATGTGATGGGGACAGTCCTTCTCACCACCAACCAAGCTACATCTTGGTGTTTGTTTGAAATTTCTAGTTGTGAGGTATTCATTCTGCCAAATTACTTTGACAGTCTGTTCAAGGAACCATACACCACGATGCACCGTCTCCTACTTCCACAGGGCCTCCAGGACATTATGCCTTTGCCAGATGGACTTGGGGGCCAAGGGTGCTTTCCTGCACAAGCTCTTCCTAAGAGACGATGGTATGGCATGGTCCAACTGTTGCGGACAACACAAACGTTGGTGGAATTGCGGATAGCGATGAGGACTGTCAGAGGATACAGCAGGATTTAGATCGTTTGGTGACTTGGGCGGAGAGATGGCAGATGGAGTTTAATCCAGACAAATGTGAGGTAATGCATTTTGGAAGGTCTAATACAGGTAGGGAATATACAGTGAATGGTAGAACCGTCAAGAGTATTGAAAGTCAGAGCGACCTATGTGTACGGGTCCACCGGTCACTGAAAGGGGCAACACAGGTGGAGAAGGTAGTCAAGAAGGCATATGGCAGGCTTGCCTTCATTGGCCAGGGCATTGAGTATAAAAATTGGCAAGTCATGTTGCAGCTGTATAGAACCTTAGTTAGGCCACACTTGGAGTACAGTGTTCAATTCTGGTTGCCACACTACCAGAAGGATGTGGAGGCTTTAGAGGGGGTGCAGATAGAGATTTACCAGGATGTTGCCTGGTATGGAGGGCATTAGCTATGAGGAGAGGTTGAATAAACTTGGTTTGTTCTCACTAGAACGAAGGAGGTTGAGGGGTCACCTGATAGAGGTCTACAAAATTATGAGGGGCATAGACAGAGTGGATAGTCAGAGGCTTTTCCCCAGGGTAGAGGGGTCAATTACTAGGGGGCATAGGTTTAAGGTGCGAGGGGCAAGGTTTAGAGGAGATGTACGAGGTAAGTTTTTTACACAGAGGGTACTGGGTGCCTGGAACTCGCTGCTGGAGGAGGTGGTGGATGCAGGGATGATAGTGACGTCTCAGGGGCATCTTGACAAATACAGGAATAGGATGGGAATAGAGGGATACGGACCCTGGAAGTGTAGAAGATTTTAGTTTAGATGGGCAGCATGGTAGGCGCAGGTTTGGAGGGCCGAAGGGCCTGCTCCTGTGCTGTACCTTTCTTTGTTCTTTGTAATATTCAACAGTAACGTGGCCATGTCCATCCTGCTCAACACCAGGGATTGGTGGACCCTTAGCACATACTGACACTTGAGTCTATGATAGCTTGATGTAGCTGCTTACACAAGTTAGGATGGGGAAAATGGTGTATCTTTTCCCTTTATCTCCAGATTTACAGATCATATTCCTGCAGACATGGTCTACTTTCGATCTCTAATTAAACTGAAGATGACCACCATGGAGTAAGAGGTGGGTATGAGTCAGACCTGCACCATGTAGGGCAACATGGAGAGTGCCTTGTCTCCAATGACGCGGTTCTTACTTGCAAAGAAGAACTACCGTCACTCCCACATGCCCAGTTTCTGTTTCACCATGGCTATATACTTCTTTAAGTTTTTGGCAGATGCCCCAGCCTCTCCGAGCCATACCCCCAGCATCTTTAGATAGTCTGACTTGATGGTGAAGGTGGCAGATGATCCGTGGGCCCAGTTCCCAAAGAACATGGCCTAGCTCTTTTTGTGATTTAGTTTGGTTCCCTCAGCAAATCCAAATTGGTTGCAGTTGCTCATCTGTCTGCACCGAGCGTAAGACAACAATATCATTCATGCAGGGAAGCGTTGGCCTGAGTGCCTCCACTGACTGGGTTGTCATCCCTCTTATGCCGGATCCTTTCTAATGCACTCGGCAACATGTTCAGTACAACACACAAATAAGATAGGGGAGAAAGGTCAGCCCTGCCTCACTCCATACTATCTCGCAAAGCTTCCCGATTCTCACCTATTGATTGAAACTGCGCAGTTGAATCCAAATGTGGATTTCCTCCCAAAATCTATTTTGGAGAGCATATCCATCATACAGGTATGCAATTTTCTGTTAAAGTCCTTCTCCTGGTCCAAGCCGATGAAGCATATATCCAACCCCCTGTCGGCGCACATCGCTGGATAGTATGAGGCTATGAGAGATTTTTTTTGCTGGTTACATTGCAGGTCTGAGCAGGGTACATCACCCACTCCAGAATATACTGGACCCGATTGGCAATGACTTTGGACAGAATTTTGTCCACGTTAAGAAGTGAAATGAGTTGCCTCCTTCCCTTCCACTTATAACCCTCAAATAATGGGGTCAATAGCGCAACTCTGATTTTGATAAAGCAAGGTAGAATGACAAAATTATACATTTATTGAGAAGTGAAAGCTAAAGCACTTTTTAGTGAAATCTTGAAAACCCTTAAATTTGCATGGCGGGGAACATTGAATTGCTTACCACTTTGCACTCATAGGGGATCGTAACCAATTGCAATTCAGCTCCGGCGGAAGAACAAATAGGGCTGGATTCTCCGATTTTGAGGTTATGTCCATAGGTCAAGGACAACTGAGGACCCTGGGGCGAAATTCTCCCCCAACGGCGCGATGTCCGGCGACTGGTGCCTAAAACGGCGCCAATCAGACGGGCATCGCGCCGCCCCAAAGGTGTGGAATGCTCCACATCTTTGGGGGCCAAGCCCCGCCATTGAGGGGCTAGGCCGGCGCCGGAGGGATTTCCGCCCCGCCAGCTGGCGGAAACGGCGTTTGTTGCCCCGCCAGCTGGCGCGGAAATGACATTCGGGGTGGCGCAGGCGCGGGAGCGTCAGCGGCCGCTGACAGTTTCCCGCGCATGCGCAGTGGGGAGAGTCCCTTCCACCTCCGCCATGGTGGAGGCTGTTGCGGAGGCGGAAGGGAAAGAGTGCCCCCACGGCACAGGCCCGCCCGCGGATCGGTGGGCCCCGATCGCGGGCCAGGCCACCGTGGGGGCACCCCCCCGGGGTCAGATCACCCCGCGCCCCCCCAGGGCGCCATTCTCCGACCCCCCCCAGCGGGTCGGAGAATGGCCGTTGGCCGCTGTGAATCCCGCCCCCGCCGGTTGCCGAAGTCTCCGGTACCGGACATTCGGCGGGGGCAGGAATCGGGCCGCGCCGGTTGGCGGGCCCCCCCCGCTGGATTCTCCGGCCCGGATGGGCCGAAGTCCCGCCGATAAATTGCCTGTCCCGCCGGCGTAAATTAGAGTACCTATTTACCGGCGGGACAAGGCGGCGTGGGCGGGCTCCGGGGTACTGGGGGGGGGCGCGGGGCGATCTGACCCCAGGGGGTGCCCCCACGGTGGCCTGGCCCGCGATCGGGGCCCACCGATCCGTGGGCGGGCCTGTGCCGTGGGGGCACTCTTTCCCTTCTGCCTCCGCAACGGTCTCCACCATGGCGGAGGCGGAAGAGACTCTCCCCACTGCGCATGCGCGGGAAACTGTCAGCGGCCGCTGACGCTCCCGCGCATGCGCCGCCCCGACATGTCATTTCCGCGCCAGCTGGCGGGGCAACAAAGGCCGTTTCCGCCAGCTGGCGGGGCGGAAATCCCTCCGGCGCCGGCCTAGCCCCTCAAGGTTGGGGCTCGGCCCCCAAAGATGCGGAGCATTCCGCACCTTTGGGGCGGCGCGATGCCCGTCTGATTGGCGCCGTTTTGGGTGCCAGTCAGCGTACATCGCGCCGTTTGGGGAGAATTTCGCCCAGGTGTTTGAAATTAAAAATTTGGACCTGAAGAAGTTTTTTTTTACGAAGAAGTCGCACGGTAGCATTGTGGATAGCACAATTGCTTCACAGCTCCAGGGTTCCAGGTTCGATTCCGGCTTGGGTTACTGTCTGTGCGGAGTCTGCACATCCTCCCCGTGTGTGCGTGGGTTTCCTCCGGGTGCTCTGGTTTCCTCCCACAGTCCAAAGATGTGCAGGTTAGGTGGATTGGCCAAGATAAATTGCCCTTAGTGTCCAAAATTGCCCTTAGTGTTGGGTGGGGTTGCTGGGTTATGGGGATAGGGCGGAAGTGTTGACCTTGGGTAGGGTGCTCTTTCCAAGAGCCGGTGCAGACTCGATGGGCCGAATGGCCTTCTTCTGCACTGTAAATTCTATGATAATCTATGAAATTATTTATACCTCAAAATGCTAATTTTTACAAGGTCCACAGAGAGTATGAAATTCGATAAGAAACTATCCCACTTCCTCAATATTTCCAATATTCAGTCTCGATGCACTGTCTCTTTTATCCTTGTTGCCACAGTTAAATCCAAATGAGCACTCAAATCAATATGGTAATAACTAGCTGCTACAAGCTTCTAAAATATTCCATCAAAGTATAACAGAAGCAGTGTAAGGGAGACCTTGGAGTGTAATCACTAAAATATGCTCGCTCCTATCACAGGGCTATCTTTGTTCAGTTAACAATATGCAAGTTACAGTTACATCACAGTGCCTGGAACTCTGGCCAGCCTACCTGTCTATTACTAGATAATTATTCTCAGTGTATCTCTGAGCTTTTATGCTGAACTGCAATTGTTTTACAAGACAGTTTGTGCCCTCCAGAACCTATAATTTTGGGTTCCTCGTTCGACAATAAGCAATTGAATGACCCGTTTGGCAACACTAGTTTTCACCATCTGTTGAAGATATTCATTTTTCTGTCAGCTAACAGGGAGATAACATGATCATCTGCACTTAGGCGCATTATCCTCCTAATTGGAAATGTCCATTGCCTTTGTAACATTTGGCAACAACAATGATAAATAAAAAACTCTTGCGTTACACCTTCCTTTGTTGTTGCTAATGGCCTCACTCAGTTTAGTTCACTCTCTAACTAGTTGTAGTTTCCATTTGGACTTTGAATCACCTGGAAGTACCAGAGGCACAGTTGACTGCCA
Source organism: Scyliorhinus torazame (assembly GCF_047496885.1). NCBI lineage: Eukaryota > Metazoa > Chordata > Chondrichthyes > Carcharhiniformes > Scyliorhinidae > Scyliorhinus > Scyliorhinus torazame. The sequence goes on from NC_092719.1 coordinate 148,950,959, forward strand.
GCTGGGCAGCATCCAAATTCTGCTGAAATGAATACCTGTCCCAGCACTTCTTTGCTTGAAAAGAACACCTGGGAAAGTCTCAAGCCGGATGTAACTTTTCTTAGACTGGCTAGCAATCAGAAGGCACTACATCATATCGAAAATAGCACTAATTCACTCTCCCAGTTTAAGAAGGACTTCTTTGGTCGATGAGCGGGATTTTCTCCCCCACCATGGCATTCAGCGGCAGAGGGCAGCTCGCCAGTGGCCAGCGGCTGGATCTTCTGGTCCCGCCATTGTCAATATGGCTTCCCGTTGAACGCACCCCTCACTACCATGAAACCTGCGACGGGTGTGCCGTCAGTGTAACCATAAGATCCCGCCGGCAGGAACGGACAGAAAACTCCGCGCAAGAGGATGGTTTAGCACAGTGTGCTAAACAGCTGGCTTGTAATACAGAACAAGGCCAGCAGCGCGGGTTCAATTCCCGTACCGGCCTCCCCAAACGGGCGCCGGAACATGGCAATTAGAGGCTTTTCACAGTAACTTCATTGAAGCCTACTTGTGACAATAAGCAATTATTCTTATTGGGAGTGCTAAGCTGGCAAAGTGATAAGCAATGATGTCTCCATACTTATACAAAGAAGCTCTCCCATTAGCTTGCCAGAAGTTAAATCTGACATGTGTTTCAAACTGCATTCTTTTTAACCATTCTCCACAGATTTCATGTAAGGTCATGAATTTGATTTTAACATTGACCCCCAGCAACAATATCCTTCCCTTGAGAAAGATAGCATGACATTGCAGGAAAAAGTTGTAAAGAATAATATTTGCTGAAAAGATCATCCAAAATCCACAGTGAAGCACCAAAATAAAATTCAAAAAGCAGCAACCCATACAGATAAATTAAATAAAATCTCGTTCAAAAGCCTAACAACTGGCAAGCTAAAAATGTAACACTCCTAAAACTTTGTTGGTTTTAATTTGGGATTCTTAATCCTTTCTTTAAAAGGTTGGCCGTTGTTACTCTCCAAGACTGACACACAATAGTATTCACTGGTATACTCCTTGGTTGCAGCAGTAACTGCCTTAAATAATGGCCTGGGACTCCTTCACTATTCCCGGTATAGCCTTGACACTGTCAAATGGACAATTAGTGCACAAACAGGATCATTAGCACATGGCATTGTAATACTGTTTTCTCAACTTTTTGAGACAAAACAGATGGATAGTGACTATTCCTGTAATATTACTGCCAAAGTGACAGACGATCCTGCCTCCAGAGAGGTCAAGGATAGAATTGGTTAAAGTTACACTCCTGGGTATATTCTATAGACCAGTGTTTTTCAAACCTTTCATCCGGGACTCACTTCTGGCAACCGGCCAACCTTCGAGACCCACACGACCGATCTTCGCGACACACACTGACCGACCTTTGTGATACACGCCATGTTCGCTTACCTTTTAATCCCAAAGGGGAACCTGCTTTGTCTGCACCATCTCACTTGACTCCGGTTCAAAGGAGTTGACGGGGTATCAAGTGCAGACTTTAGCCAGTTCCTTTCTGCTGTCTTCACCTTTATGAAAGCGGAAAATCCAACTTCATACATGTAGGTGGTCGTGAAAGGCAACAGCAACAAAATGTTGATTTCACTCAGCACTGGGTATCCTGCGAGATGCTTCATTGGAATGCTGACAGTCTCATGGGCTTTTGGCACATTTTTAATGTGGTATTACAGATAATCTGCAGTAGCGTAGTCTTTTAATTAATAATTGACTCCGCGGAAAAGGGATTTTTCACACACCACTTCTCTTTCAAATTCTGAAACTTCTTTGATTCGCCAGTAGTTCCCTACATATAACACACATGGGCTTTGCCTCCGTAGTTGCATTGCCACAATTGACAAAACCATACATCAAGTACTCATCTTTATGCTTCTTTGTTCTGAGCTAAGTTTCTGTTTTCAAGGCTGTTAACCAGAGGTTTGCAAGGCTGTTAATTGGAGCTTTAACATTTCCTCTGCTCTGTCCTGCCCTGGGCACTCCTGAGCAGTTCTCTCCTGCAGATTCTGTTGTGAGATCCTGTCTAATAGGTAAACTGCCTATTTGAGTCTCTGGCCATGTCTTACTTTAAAAAAAATCAATCTTCACAGTTCACTGGGGCTGTTTAGCACAGGGCTAAATCGCTGGCTTTGAAAGCAAACCAAGGCAGGCCAGCAGCACCGTTCAATTCCCGTAACAGCCTCCCCGAACAGGTGCCGGAATGTGGCTACTAGGGGCTTTTCACAGTAACTTCATTTGAAGCCTACTTGTGACAATAAGCGATTTTTATTTCATTTCATTTTTCATTCATTTTCATTCATTTTCATTTCATTTCATTTCACTTGCCTTGCTAGCCAGCAGCTGCAAAATCAAAGCAACTCTGCTCCCTGCTTTGGTGCAAAATCACGTTCCTGGATGACGCTTCACATCAATTCTACATGCAGGGTGCGTGACCTGCTCTCTCTGCTGCTGTCCACACAACCTAATCTATCTCCATTTAAAAGCCAGCAGCTGCTGCAATTCTCGATGTAAAAGCTGGTAGTGACTGTTGGGCGCTTCTCCCGCGATCGGGACCACCGCATGATTGGCTGGACCGATCGCTCTGCGACCATCCCAACAACCGCCTGCGACCCACCAGCGGGTTGTGACCCTGACTTTGAAAAGCCCTGCTACAGATCACCACCTAGTGGAAAAGGTACAGAGGAGCAGACTTACAGGGAAATTACAGAGGGGTTCAAGAACTTCTGTGTATTGACGATGGAGGACTTTAATTATCCTAATATATGCTGAGATAATAGTTTAATGGGAAACAGGTAACAAAACCCCGCTGCCTGCAAACCGTCCCTCCCCCAACAACAGCCCGCACTCTTCTCGCTGCCACTCTGGTACCCACCTCCTTTTTCCAACTTAGCCCCCTCCCCCGCAAACGCGCCCCCCCCCCCCACCACCACCGTTGACGACTCAATACCCCTTAAAGAAGTCGATAAACAGCCTCCACCTCAAGGTGAACCCCTCCTCCACCCTTTGAATGGGCAATCAGGGAGGCAAAGGCCAAGACATCGGCTTCTCTTCCTACCTGTACTCTCAGATCCTCCAACACTCCAAATATCATCACCTCCGGACTCGGAGCTGCCTCTACCCCCAAAATCGTTGACATTATGTCTGAAAATCGCTGAATACTCTGATCCAACGTTCCCCGCCAACAGCGCCTTGTCTCAAAGAAAGAAATCAATCCGGGAGTACACCCGGTGCACGTGCAACAAGTACAAGCGCTCCTTCACCCTCGGCCTCTCAAGCCGCCATGGGTTTGCTCCCCCAATTCGTTCTGAAAACTCCACCAGCTCCTTCATCGTAACCCAAGCCTTCAGGAACCTAGGGAATGACCGGTCCAGCCTAGGATCCAGAACTGTATTAAAATTTCCCCCATAATCGTGTCCAGGTCTGGAATCTTCCCTAAAACTCACCTCAAAAAATCCGCATCATCCCAATTTTGGGCATAGACATTCACTAGTACCAAAGGCTTCCCCTCGAGCATCCCGCTAACCATCGTAAACCCAGCCCCAGGATTGATTGCAATACTCGTGATCTCAGAGGCCATCCTCTTGTTGATCAGCACCGCAACCCCTCGCCTTCATATCCAACATCGAGTGGAACATCTGTCCCAGCCAGCCCTTCCTCAGCCTCATCTGGTCCCCAGCTTCAGGTGGGTCCCCTGAAGAAACACAATCTCTGTCTTCAAACTCCTTAAATATGCAAAAACGCACAACCTTTTGATTGGGCCATTAAAACCCTGAAACCCGCCGATCGGCCATAACCCCTCTTTAACCAGCTCCCACAGGTCAGGCCCTCCCCAAGATGTCCGCTGCCATCCCCTTTTAACCAATGCACCTCACCAACTCCATCCACATCAGCATCCCCCCCCCCCCCGCCCCCTTGCTCCCCTCCATAAACAAAGACAAAGAAAATCCAACCATCCCTCCCCCTCCACCATTCCTTCCACAGGTTGACCCCTCCACTTCACTCCCGTTAACTAGCCAACCAGCTAGCAAGGGGGTGCCCACTCGAGGCCTCTGTGTAACCCCCTACCCCCAACCTTCCCTCACCCACAAATTCACAAACTAGTAAAAAACAAAGAACACACTCACCCATTCTGCACCCATATTCATTAAATACAACAATCTGCCTGTCATGTAAACCAACATTCCACACTTTAGCATCTCCAAAGTTCAATGTCCTCACACTCCTCCCAGTCCATGGTCTCTCATAAATTCACTCATCTCCTCCGGTGTATCAAAACAAAACTCTCAATTTTGGTGTGTGACCCACAGACGAGCAGGATAGAACACCACACACTTCACCCCTTCCTTATAGAGGGCAGTCTTGATCCAATTAGAACTGGCTCTCTGCTTGGCCAACACCACACCCAGGTCCTGATGAATCCTCAGCACGTTTCCTTCCTAGGTGCACTTTTTTGATTGCTTCACCAACCTCAGTATCTTCTTCTTATCAAGAAAATAATGCAGCCTCGCCACCATCGCCCTTGGTGGCTCCCCTCTTCGGCCTCCTCCTCAGAGCCCTGCACACGCGATCTGCCTCGGGGGGGGGGGGGGGGGGGGGGGGTTGATCAAAGACCCCCTCCCCCACCAATGTCTCAAGCATGCTCGCCCCATACTTTGCAGTCTGCCTTCTGGAGTAGCTCTCGAGGTCCTCCACCTTCTCCCTCAGCCTCTTGTTGCTCTCCACCATGAGCACCATCTCTGCCTCCAGCAAAGCCAGCCAGTCCTCATGCTCCCCACTTTCTGGAGTGCCAGACCCTGCACATCCAGCCTCTGTTCCACTCTCTCGATAGTCACCCTAAGTGGCTCCACCGCCTTTGCCAGGTCTTCTGAGGCCTCCTGCCTCTGCTGCTGGAACCTCGCTTTCAAAAGGTCCACAAGCTGTTCGGTAGACCACTGGACAGGCAATGACACTCCAGCTAGCTCCGCCACATTTTCCTGTGTCGCATCTCGAATAAACTTTCGCTAAAGCTGCTGCTTCTTACTTATTACACTACTCGTCTGGTAAGCCATAAACCAATGGAGCACTTCAATTCCTCAGTGCTCATGCATCTCACACCAGCAAACACCCCATAAATCGTGTGGGAAAGGAGCAATAAATTGTACCTTGAGTGGGACAACAAATGTGTGTGATGCACAATCAATTGCACAAAGGTGGTGGTGGTGCAATGAACGCCATGACGTCACGGCATGCGGCAACTGTTGATCCGCACATTTAAAGCGGCAATGTCCAGCAAAGAATCGACAATGCCTCCGCTGTGGCAGATTCAACTGGATCAGTCCAGTAGGAAGCTGTGTACCTTCAACACTCCCTTTGGCAGTTCTGCTACAATAGAATGCCGTTTGGCATAATCTCGGCATCCGAGGTGTTTCACAGAATCATGGAACAGATAATGGAGGGCATCGAAGGGGTGCGTGTCTGTGTTGACGATGTCATCATCTGGTCCACCACACCACAGGAGCACATCAGTCATCTCCAGCTCGTCTTTGCTCGGATACGAGAGCATGGCCTGCGCCTCAACCGAGCCAAGTGTTCTTTTGGCCAAACTGAGCTAACGTTTCTGGGGGACCACATATCCCGGTCAGGAGTGCGTCCGGATGCAGACAAAGTGACAGCTATTACAGCCATGCCGCAGCCGGCAGACAAGAAGGCAGTGCTACGCTTTCTCGGGATGGTCAACTTCCTGGGGATGTTCATTCCCAACCTTGCAACCCACACAACGGCTCTTCGCCACCTAGTAAAGAAGACTACGGAGTTCCAGTGGCTGCCCGCACACCAGAAGGAATGTGAGGAGCTCAAGATTAAGCTCACCACAGCCCCGGTCTTGGCGTTCTCGAGATATGAAGATCTTGACTGATGCCAGCCAGTCCGGCATTGGGGCGGTACTCCTGCAACGGGACGACACTGCATCATGGGCCCCGGTCGCCTATGCCTCGCGGGCCATGACCCCCACAGAACAGCGCTATGCACAGATTGAGGAGTGCCTGGGTTTGTTAACCGGCATAGATATGTTCCACGACTACGTGTATGGACTCCCTCAGTTAACCGTGGAAACCGACCATCGCCCCTAAGGTCAGCATCATACAAAAGGACCTGAATGAGATGACCCCTCGCCTCCAGCACATTCTGCTCAAGCTCCGGAGGTACGAATTCCAACTAGTCTCCACCCCGGGAAATGATCTCATCATCGCCGATGCCCTGTCCAGAACAGTGAGCACACCGCCCGAATCGGGGGGGTTCATATGTCAGGTCGAAGCGCAGGTGGCCTTCACATCGGCAAATCTGCCAGCTGACGACTCCAGTCTGGCCCGTATTCACCAGGAAACTGCGGCTGACCCCCTTCTACAACGTGTGATGCGCCACATGACGGGTGGGTGGCTCAAAGGACAGTGCCCACAATTCTACAATGTCCGGGACGACTTGGCCGTCATTGACGGTGTCCTCCTAAAGCTGGACCGGATTGTGATTCCACACAGCATGCACAGGTTGGTCCTCGAACAATTACACAAAGGCCATCTTGGGGTTCAGAAGTGCAGGTGGAGGGCCCGAGAAGGTGTATACTGGCCGGGCATCAACGACGACATCGCCAACATGGTGCTCAACTGTCCCACCTGCCAAAGGTTTCAGCCGGCCCAACCCCCTGAGACGTTTCAGCCCCATGAGTTGGTAACGTCCCCCTGGGCGAAGGTGGGTGTGGACCTTTTTCATGCGCTCGGCAGGGACTGCGTCATCATAATTGATTATTTTTCAAATTATCCAGAGATCGTGCGCCTGCACGATTTGACATCGTCAGCTGTCATCAGGGCATGCAAAGAGACCTTCGCTCGCCATGCATTCCGCTTACCGTCATGTCGGACAATGGGCCCTATTTTGCGAGCCAAGAATGGTCTTCTTTTACCGCTTCGTATGGCTTCATGCACGTGACGTCCAGCCCTCTGCATCCCCAGTCAAATGGCAAGGCGGAAAAGGGCATCCATATCGTGAAGCGGCTTCTCTGCAAGGCTGCTGATGCCGCATCTGATTTCTGTTTAGCCCTGCTGGCCTACCGCTCGGCCACACTGTCCACTGGCCTCTCACCAGCCCAGCTGTTGATGGGTCACGCCCTCAGGACCACTGTACCGTCCATTCATGTTCCTAAACCCGGCCATGCTCCAGTGTACTGCAGAGGATGCGACAGCAGCGTGTTCAGCAGAAGGTGGCACATGACACTCGGGCAACTGATCTTCCTGCCTTGGCGCCTGGAGACAACGTCCACATCCACCTACCAGAGGGTGGCTGGTCGGCAACTGCCGAAGTTCTCCGCCGCGTGGCTCCCCATTCGTTCCTGGTTCACATGCCTGATGGCTCCATTCGCCGGCGAAATCGCAGAGCTCTTCGGCTGCTTTCGCGCTCGCTACGTGATCATGCACCAGTGCCACGCCTTCCTGTTGTCCCTGATGTCGACTTTGTGGAGCTTCCTGCCACCATGCCTATTCCTCTGTCGCCTGTGGCCAGGCCCATTCCTCAGCCGGTGGATCCTAACCCACCCTTGAGGCGGTCAACCCGAATTTGTCGCCCACCTACTAGGCTCGACTTATGAGCCTGTTTGCACATTGGACTCACTAAAGTGTTATGCCACAATGTTAATGTGTTTCTCTTTTTGTCGTTACAGGAGTTTGTTTTCGATGTTTGATGATTGCACTTGTTTTGTTTATGGTACAACCTCATTGAAATGTTGAACCTGACACCTTCCTATGTATATAGTTTAGCCTCATGTACATGCTGTAGATATTGCACACACATATTCAGCTGCACTCAGTACACACCAATATTTATGACCACATAGGCACATATTCTTGTAAAAAGGGGGATGTCATGATATTCAGATAAACATATCATGGTGCAAACACACATACACACTGATGGACAGATCAACGGACCAATCAACACACACACAACATCACAGCCAATCACCAGTGAGAGCACACACACTATAAAATGGGGAACACCACAGTTCCCGCTCATTCCAGCAGGAGACAGCTCAGGGCACAGAGCTCACAGCGTGCCACTCAGACATTCACCATGTGCTGAGTGCCTCTCTGAGATAGTGTTAGGGCTAGGTCCACAGGTTAATGGGTAAATTACGAACCACAGTCATAAGTTTACAGATGTTGTTATCAAGAGTTGTACCATCTACAACCGGGTTGGTTCGTCTGTATAGCGGAACACCCAACACGACAGTATGATTGTACGTTACTGATGCGACCGTCATGGAGAGCGCTAAGGTTTTTGTCTCCGCCAGTTCGAGCCTGGCCCCTTCCAGCAATCGTTCTCGGATGCGATCCGACGCAATCCCCATCACGAAGGCTTCGCGCATGAGGAGATTTGCGTGTTCGGCGGCCGTGATGGCCTGACAGTCACAGTCCCGGACGAGTGGAATTAGGGCCCACCGGAAGTCTTCGATGGACTCACCCGGTAGTTGCGAGTGGATGGCAAGTACATGCCTGGCGAAGAACGTGTTCGCCTTCTGCGCGTAGTGTTCTTTGAGGCGTTCCATTGCTTCTGTGTAAGTCGTGGCATCTTGGATCAACGGGAACACGCTGGAGCTCAGTCTGGAGTACAGGACGTTTATCTTCTGAGCCTCCTTTGGCGCGGGGTCCGCTGCGTTGATGTAAGCCTCGAAACAGCAAAGCCAGCCAGTCCTCATGCTCCCCACTTTCTGGAGTGCCAGACCCTGCACATTCAGCCTCTGTTCCACTCTCTCGATAGTCACCCTAAGTGGCTCCACCGCCTTTGCCAGGTCTTCTGAGGCCTCCTGCCTCTGCTGCTGGAACCACGCTTTCAAAAGGTCCACAAGTTGTTCGGTAGACCACTGGACAGGCAATGACACACCAGCTAGCTCCGCCACATTTTCCTGTGTCGCATCTCGAATAAACTTTCGCTAAAGCTGCTGCTTCTTACTTATTACACTCCTCGTCTGGTAAGCCATAAACCAATGGAGTACTTCAATTCCTCAGTGCTCATGCATCTCACACCAGCAAACACCCCATAAATCGTGTGGGAAAGGAGCAATAAATTGTACCTCGAGTGGGACAACAAATGTGTGTGATGCACAATCAATTGCACAAATACAAAAGTTGGATACAACTGTGGCTTTATTACAGTCAGATGCGTGGCCTCCTGCTGCAGCTGGCGAAATGGCAGGCCACTGGAGGTCATGCATATTTATACAGTTCTCCATGGGCGGAGCCAGCTGGCAGGAGCTACCGACGAACCTGTAGTGCAGGTCCTACCTTACATCTCCTATTACAGTGGTTCACCACAGTGTGACCGCTCACTCAATGGCATCCACTGGAAGTCCAAAAAAGGGATATTTTCTTATCATGCAATTGAACCTCAAATACATAAAGCTTCCCGGCTAAACTGTTGTTAAACCAGGGTGGTTAGCATAGTTGCCTCACAGTGCCAGTGATCCGGGTACAATTCTGGCCTTGGGTGAGTCTCTGTGTGGAATTTGCACGTTCTGCCCGTGACTGCATGGGTTTCCTCCGGTTTTCCCCCACAGTCCAAAGTGTGTCGGTTAGGCAGATTGGCCATGCTAAACTTGCCCTTAGTGTCCAGGGATGTACTGGTTAGGTGAGGTTACAGGGATAGGGCAGCAAAGTGGGGGGCTCTTTCGGAGGGTTGGTGCAGACTTGATGGGTCGAAAGGCCTCCTTCTGTGCTGTAGGCATGCTATGGTTCCATGGATTCTACGATTAACCAAATTTGGAATAAAATCTTTCAGAAAGAAATGCAGGGTGACTGCATTAAGCCTTTGACAGGTGTTAAAGGGGACCAAGCAACATCTGTAACACACATGTTATCTTAAACTTGCTAGCAAATCAATTCTAATAATACACAGACAAATTGCATATGGGCATGACAACGCATTTGTTGTAAATATTACAGAGCAATTTCAGCCATAAGAGACTTGCAGTTACAATGAATATTTGACCACTAAAGAATTTAAATTTTTTCATTCAGGACTTTTATTTGTAGTTCTGTTTAAAAAATATAAAAATAAAAGTTCCTATGAGATTTGACAGCCGGTGTATCTAACGATTCATATTTTAACAGAATATGAGATTAGATTAAAGAAAGTTTTCCAATTTTATCAATAGATGCTGAGCTCAAGGGGCCATTGAGTAAAATAAAAATTAAATGAATCACCTGAACTCTTATCTTACCAGTTATTGTGCAGTCCTGTTGAAGATAATCTGAAAAGATTTTCACACAAACAATTTCCATGGCTGTCGTGCCAGAGAGCTCAGTAACATGACAAATAGATTTGACTTTCAAATTGTGCAGCCAAGACGTGACAATGAATACCTGTAATAATTTATGCTGGAAGCTTAGCTGCAGGATGGAATTTCAAAGTTGCCTGCTCTCCCTGGACAATGTTTGTTAGTTCTTGGCTAAAGTTCTTAGCAAAGATATCAATGCTTTTTGATGGGCGAGCAGTATTTTCTTTCACTCCACTGTAATCACAAAATATATTAAGGGCAGCATTTGGTAAAGGGCGGGATTCTCCAGCCGCACCGCCCGGCGAACAGAAATTCCCGCCCGAGGTCAATGGACCTTTACATGGTCCGTGTCCGTGGCGATCTTGCAGCGGGCGGGGTGGAAGAATGTCAGGGGTGGTTCTTTTGTGAGAAAATTACGGACCTCGGATCCCAGGGATGAAGGTTAATCCACTGCATTCCTTTCAGTGAGAAATGACCTGTTTCTGGCCTGGGCCAAGATCTTTTGCCTCAAAAGGTAGCTCCTGCATGATAGTAATCAGGTTGGTGTGGGTCTCCTAGACTAAGAGGGGTCAGAGGAATTTTCCAGGTCAAGTTTCTCAAAGTGATCTAGGTTTTTTTGTTTTCTTACCTCTCTCAGAAATCTTATGACATTCGGGCAGGGTGTTTATTGTCATGCCCAACAGAGGCATGTCATATTATGAACTTTCAGTTAATGCTTTAAAAATTGGACACAGGTAAGCTGTTAAGATGGCTGCCACAAATCTGACTTTTGACATTTTGACTCCAAACAGTCTCAAGTCTCCAGCGAATATGTGTAATTAAATATGGACACAGGTGAGGGTATCTCACAGCCACCTGTGGAATTCACACATATCATTAAGGATGGACCAACACCTAAAGACTATGGAGTTTCCACACTACCTGTCCCTGTGATTGTAATGGACAAAAGAGAAGGACAAAATTCAATGGCCACTACCAAATTCCCATTGTATCACAATGGCCTCCCCCATCCAAACTAGATTGGGTGGGATTCAGAAGATTTCACCTAGCAGTCCTGTGATTGAAGCTGGGTTCAGGGATTGCACCCTTATTTACCCAGGAACTGGCAGATCATCAGAACTATCAGTCACTAGCCAGTCTGAGGACCAGTCTCTGAAACGAGCTGCAAATCATCAAACAGCATTTAACATGTTCATTTCAAAATTTACCTGAGAACCAACTTCTTACATGTTCAACGACAAGAAACCTCTCTTTGCAAGACCCTCACTTTAAATCATCAAATCCATTCAGGAAATCACAGTCCTGCCACGTGGGAGACCAGCGGTCAATTCAGAGACTGAATTAACTAATCTGTAGAAGTTCACTATCTTTATCTGTATCAGTCTTTGTGCGTGTGTGTTTATGTGCGTGTGTGTGGGTGCACGCATGAGACTGAATGTATGGTATTACATTAATTTGGGGTAAATGTATGTGAATAAATAAACTTCTTTATATTAAACTCATGAATTATTTAATTAAAATGCACTGACCAAGGGTAAGAAAAGGCACCCCCTTTCTGCACAAAACATACTGATTACAGGCAGGAAGAGAGCATACAGATACTGCCCATGACAATATGTTGTGATGCCCAAAGCACTGCAGCTATGCAGTAAGGTTGAATGAATCAGGGGATCATTTCCTACCTATCACTGTCCATGTGCTCATAGGTTTATCTACCGTTAGTTAGCCGGGTAGCACAATGGATAATCCATCTGATGCATGATCAATTAAACTCAAGGACGAGGTTGTAATATAACTGAAGGCTTTAATCGACTAGTACTGTTCCCCAGCAGCTTCGGTACAGAACGTGAGGGCTGCTGGGATGGCACCGGTCCTTATACCCCGCCCGTCAAGGCGGAGCTACGTACCAACAGCCAATGGTAAACTCCTAGGTATAACCAATGGTCTTCGGCCTCTTGGGTACTGCAATACCTGATAATACCACATTCACCCCCTGTTAAAAAATAATCCAGCGGGGGTGGTGGCCAGTGGTTACAATTGCATCGACATGGTATGATCAGATATGGAGGTACCGTGATACCTCTTTACAGAGTTCCATAGAATTTACAGTGCAGAAGGAGGCCATTCGGCCCATCGAGTCTGCACCGGCTCTCGGAAAGAGCATCCTACCTCAAGGTCAACACCTGCACCCTATCCCCACAACCCAGCAACCCCACCCAACACTAAGGGCAATTCTGGACACTAAGGGCAATTTATCACGGCTAATCCACCTAACCTGTACATCTTTGGACTGTGGGAGGAAACCGGAGCACCCGCAGGAAACCCACGCACACACGGGGAGGACGTGCATACTCCGCACAGACAGTGACCAAAGCCGGAATTGAACCTGGGACCCTGGAGCTGTGAAGCAATTGTGCTATCCACAATGCTACCGTGCTGCCCCTTGTTGTCGAGAATATTTACAAGCGTGGAAGATATATACATTCAGTGTACGTTTACGGGTGTAGTTTAAGTGAAACAATCAGTCGGTCGGGTGGCCTGGTCGTCCTCCTGGATTGTCTGGGCTTCGGTGGTGATTCTGGTGGGGTTTCGGACGTCTGCGACTCCGGGAGCGTGGCGTCGGTCACCATGGCAGCTTCGTCACCCCTAGACGGCACTGGTGGGGCCGAGAGTGGGGATGCTTGTAGGGGGCATCGGTGGGTGGGATGGCCTAGGTAGGAGTGGCGGGAGGACTGACCCTCCAGTCAGGTGCTGTGGGGGGGTGGGGTGGGGGGTAATGGTTCGGGTGCGTGTGGGGTTCCGGGGGGCGCCAGGTCCCGAAGGGAGACTGTATCTTGCCTGCCATCAGGGAACGCCACGTAGGCATACTGGGGGTTATCGTGCAGCAGGTGGATCCTATCGACCAACGGGTCCGACTTGTGCGCCTGCACGTGCGTCCGAAGCAGGATGGGTCCGGGTGTCGCTAGCCAGGTTGGGAGCGAGGTCCCGGAGGAGTACTTCCTGAGGAAGACAAGGAGACGTTATGAGGTGTCTGATTGGTAGTTGTACAGAGCAGCGACCGGATGGCCTGGAGGGCCTCCGGGAGGACTTCTTGCCAGCGGGAGACTGGGAGATTCCTGGACCGTAGGGCCAGTAGAACGGTCTTCCAGACCGTTCCGTTCTCCTTCTCTACCTGCCCGTTTCACCGGGGGTTGTAACTGCTCATCCTGCTTGAGGCGATGCCCTTGCTGAGCAGGAATTGACGCAGTTCGTCGCTCATAAAGGAGGACCCCTTATCGCTGTGAATGTACGCGGGGAAACCGAACAGTGTAAAGATACCCTGGAGGGCCTTGATGACGGTGGTTGCGGTCATGTCGGGGCAGGGGATGGCGAAGGGGAACAGGGAGTACTCGTCAATCACGTTCAGGAAGTACGTGTTACGGTCAGTGGAGGGGAGGGGGCCTTTGAAGTCCATGCTGAGGCGTTCAAAGGGATGGGCGGCCTTCATCAGGTGCGCCCTCTCTGGCCGGTAGAAGTGCGGTTTGCACTCCGCGCAGATTTGGCAGTCCCTGGTGGCTGTCCTGACCTCCTCGATAGAGTAGGACAGGGGGCGGGTCTTAATGAAGTGGAAAAAACGAGTGACCCCCAGGTGGCAGAGGTCCTCGTGGAGGGATCGGAGGCTGTCCACTTGTGCGGTGGCACACGTGCCGCGGGACAGGGCATCGGAAGGCTCGTTTAGCTTCCCAGGATGGTACAAGATCTCGTGGTTGTAGGTGGAGAGTTCTATCCTCCACTGTAAGATCTTGTCGTTCTTTATCTTGCCCCGCTGTGCATTATCAAACATGGACGCCACCGACCGTTGGTAAGTGAGGAGAGTGAATCTCCTGCCGACCAGGTAATGTCGCACAGCTTCTACTATGGCTTGCGCCTCTTTTTCGACCGAGGAATGGCGAATTTCTGAAGCATGGAGGGTACGGGAGAAGAAGGCCACGGGTCTGCCCGCTTGGTTGAGGGTGGCGGCCAGAGCTATGTCGGACGCATCGCTCTCGACCTGGAAGGGGAGGGACTCATCGATGGCACGCATTGTGGCCTTCGCAATGTCTGCTTTGATGCAGCAGAAGGCCTGGCGGGCCTCCGTCGACAGGGGGAAGGTTGTGGACTGGATTGGGGTCGGGTTTTGTCTGCGTAGTTGGGGACCCACTGTGCATAATAACTAAAAAACCCGAGGCAGCGCTTCAGGGCCTTGGGGCAGTGAGGGAGGGGGAACTCCACAAGGAGGCGCATGCGTTCAGGGTCGGGGCCTATAACTCCATTTCGCACTGCATAGCCGAGGATGGCTAGGCGGTTGTTGCTAAATACGCATTTCTCCTTATTATACGTTAAGTTGTAGATTTTTGCGGTCTGGAGTAATTTCCGGAGGTTGGTGTCGTGGTCCTGCTGGTCATGGCCGCAGATGGTGACGTTAACCAGATACGGGAACGTTGCGCGGAAGCCGTATCGGTCAACCATTCGGTCCATCTCGCATTTGAAGACCGAGACCCCATTAGTGACACCAAAGGGAACCCTTAAAAATTGGTAGAGCCGCCCATCTGCTTCGAAGGCAGTGTACTTGCGGTCACTAGTGCGGAGGGGTAGCTGATGGTAAGCGGACTTGAGATCCACCGTGGAGAAGACCTTGTATTGCGCGATCCTGTTTACCAGGTCGGATATGGGGGGGAGAGGGTACGCATCCAGCTGCGTAAACCTGTTGATGGTCTGACTGTAGTCAATGACCATCCTATGTTTCTCCCCGGTCTTCACCACCACCACCTGAGCTCTCCAGGGTCTGTTGCTAGCTTCAATGACCCCTTCCCTCAGTAGCCTTTGGACCTCTGACCTGATGAAGGTCCGGTCCTGGGCACTGTACCATCTGCTCCTGGTGGCGATGGGTTTGCAATCCGGGGTGAGGTTCGCAAACAGTGAAGGTGGGTCGACCTTAAGGGTCGCGAGGCCGCAGACAGTAAGGGGAGGTATAGGGCCACCGAATTTGAAGGTCAGGCTTTGCAAGTTAAATTGGATGTCCAACCCCAGGAGTGTAGCCGCGCAGAGGTGTGGCAGGACATAAAGGCGGAAATTGTTGAATTTCCTGCCTTGGACAGTGAGGTCTGCTAGGCAGAATCCCTTTTTCTCCACCGAGTGTGACCCGGAGGCCAGGGAGATTCTTTGGTTTACAGGGTGGGTAACAAGTGAACAGTGCCTTACCGTGTCGGGGTGTATAAAGCTCTCTGTGCTCCCAGGGTCGATCAGGCAAAACGTCTCTTGGCCGTGGATGAACACCATCGTCGGTGCAGTTGCGAGTGTCTGAGGTCGATTTTGGTCCAGCGTCACCGAGGCCAGATGGAGCAGTTGCGGGTTGTGATCGGGCAGCGTGTAGTCAGCCGTGCTGGGGGGGTGGGGCCCCATCCAAGATGGCGTCTCTCATGGATCGCACATGGTGGTCGGGGATGGACAAAATGGCGGCGGGGATGGACAAAATGGTGCCCATCCATCCAGCGTGGTGTCCGAGGGGCAAGATGGCCATGCCCGTGGGTCGGACGTGGTCCTTGGATACGGGGGTGGCAGTGAGTGCTGGCCACCTGGGGCCCGAGGGGAAGATTGCCGCGGCGGTCCGGAGTCACTGGAGACCGTAGCCACGGCTCGTGCTTGGCAGACCCCCACAAAATGGCCCTTCTTGCCGCACCCTTTGCAGGTGGAGGTGCAGGCCGGGCAGCGCGTGCGGGGATGCTTCGCCTGCCCGCAGAAGAAACAGCGGGGCCCGACGGAGTTAGCGGGCCGTCTTACAGCACAGGCCTACGGGGACACGGGGAAGGTCAGTGGGGCTGCCGTTGCTCCTAGGTTTAACCAATGGTCTTCGGCCTCTGGAGTACTGTAATACCTGATAATACCACACCACCATCCAATCAATTCTGCATCACTGGGGCAAAGGAGTCGGCAGAAGTGGAGGAAAAGTGGGAAATCTATCTCCAATAATTATAAACAAAGAACAAACTTATTGGTCTACTCCCTCAGTCTGTATATGTTATTGATAAAGGAATGCCAATTGAAAATCACTTGCACTCAACATCACCTTCTTCCTTTAACACGTTTCTTAAATCGTACCTTTTTCACAAAGCCACCTGCCACATTGCCTTACCTGGCTGAGTGCCAATCTTAATTCATCAAACTTCTGCAAAGTGCCTTGGGCTATTGTATTACATTAAAGGTGCTATAAAATTGTACGTTATTATTGTGTTTAGGAGTGCCGAGAAGGTTCACCAGATTGATTCCTGGGATGACAGGATTGTCAAATGAGGAGAGATTGGCCGGCTGGGCCTGTATTCACTGGTGTTTAGAAGAATGAGAGGGGATCTCTTTGAAACATGTAAAATTGCAACAGGACTGGACAGACTGGATACAGAGATGTTGTTTCCTCGGGTTGGGGGTCTAGAACAAAGGGTCACAGTCTCAGGATACAGGATAGGCCATTTAGGATTGGGATAAGGGGAAGCTTCTTCACTCTGAGAGTGGTGAACCCGCAGAATTCTCTACCACAGAAGGCCAAGTCACTGAATACTTAAGAAGGAAATAGATAGATTTTTAGACTCTAAATGTGTCAAGGGGTATGGTGCAGGAGTATGGCATTGAGATAAAGGATCAGCCATGGTCATATGAAAGACCAAATGGCCTATTCCTGTTTCTATTCTCTGTGATCCTATTTTATATTACACAGCGGTATCTATAATATTCTAATCTTTATTGTCACAAGTAGGTTTACATTATCACTGCAATTAAGTTACTGTGAAAAGCACCTAGTCGCCACATTCCGGCGCCTGTTCAGGTAAACAGAGGGAGAATTCAGAATGTCCATGTACAGTTCATCTTACAGCACGCCTTTCAGAACTTGTGGGAGGAAACCGGAGCACCCGGAGGAAACCCAAGCAGACACGGGGAGAACGTGTAGACTCTGCACAGACAGTGACCCAGGCCAGGAATCGAACATGGGACCCCGATACTGTGAAGCCACAGTGCTAACCACTTTGCTTACATGCTGGCCACTGAATTGGGGGCAGTAGTCTCTATCACATGTACCTATTTCACCCAGATATTAAATATATATTTTAACCACAAATAATTGCAACAATGGCTTGGACTTTGCAGTAGTAACAGTGTTAAGGCTTTCTGTGCTGTACTAACGACTATTAAAGAGCAAATTTGGACAGCAACTTTCCGGTGACCACACATGTTATAATCCATGGGGTAGGGATGATCAATTACCCTGTGGACCATGCCAAATAGAAGATCCCTCGATAAGGGGACGGGGGACCTTTAAAAATCTATGGTTACATATAAATAGAGCCAGCCAGTAGGACACCAACTCGAGAAGATCCAGTAGGAACTACTGGAGCTGCATATAATAGTAGTGTAAAATAAAGTACGTTTTTATTTCAACAAACTTTGTGTGAATTCTTCCTGGCCTTACAAAACTGGCGACAAGGATAAACACTGGATAACTATCGACGCAGCTGAGCCACCTCCTAATCTCTATCAGGTACAGGTTGGAAATGTTCTTTCAAATTTTGGATGTTTAGACGTGTTTGATGCCGGACTGGAAGATTGGAATCAGTACGCACAGAGGATGCCTTACTTTTTCTGGGCCAACCATATCGCAGAAAGCATCTTGCCAACTGCCTATGGCACGCATACATACAGAGTGATACAGAGCCTTAAATACCCAATGGCCCCAGACACTAAGACTTTTGATGTGGTTGTAGCTTTAACCCAACCCTGTCTGTTATAGTACAGCGGCACCTGTTTAATACCGCTGACAGGGCCCCAGGTGAGTAAAAGTTGCGATAAAATGGCAAATTCTGTAAATATGGCTCTGCCCTATCAAAACTGCTTCATGACCGCTTAGTTTGTGGCATTAACAATGCGGCCTCTCAGTAGAAACTGCTAGCCGAGCCTTCCCTGACCTTGCAAGAAGCCATGCAAATTGTGCTGTCCCAGGAAAGCGAAAAATGGGGGGTGCAGGAGATGGAGGTGAATGCCCTAGGGTGTGCCTCCTCCCATCAAGGGGCCCCTTCCCGTACCACCATCTTACCCTGGACTGAACACCTGGTGGCCAAAGGAAGAGCCTTTCCGGTGGAAGACTTCTCCCGAGTTCGTAGAAGTGGAACCCGGTCGATGAGGGGTTTGTGGTTGCTGGCCCTGGCATGAGCGTAGGCCATGAGTGAACCAGAGGTCCAAACGCCCAGATAGAGGAAGATGTCAGCCCAGGCCCGTACCTGCCACCTGGATGAGCCAGACGAGGACGAAGACTGCATGCCATTGCATTGTGTGGCAGCCCCCCCGGGTGGCCCCCATTAAGATTGCGGTGCGAGACAACAGCCATTTGCTCAATTTGGAATTAGATACTGGCGCAGCGGTCTCCGTAGATGGACAGAGAATGTTTGATCGCATTAAGCTGGGGATTCAGACTCTAGATTTGAGGACACCAAGGCCAGGTTGGCCATCTACACGGGTGAACCATTGGATATTGCAGGTACTACTATGACCCAGGTGACTTAAGGGCACCAGTCGATGTGCCTCCCACTCATTGTGCTAAAGGGCCATGGGTCCAGCTTGTTGAGCCGTGATTGGTTGCGCGATCTGCAGCTGCATTGGCAGCACATCCTTCAGATGGGGTCTGGCGGACTGGGCGAGGTGTTAGGAAAATATCCCAAAGTGTTTCAACCCGCCTGGATACGATAAAAGGAGCCATAGCCCGCAGACAGGTTGACCCAGAAACCTGCCACGATATTTCTGGGTGCTCCTGGTTCCCTATGCCTTGCTGGAAAAGGTGGAAACAGCTCAATTGTTTGGAGCCCTTGGGTATCATCAGGCCCATCTGGTTGGCTGATTGGGCAGCACGTTGTTTTGTCTGGTGAACCGTACTGAGGGCATTTTCCTCCAAGCTGAGTTCAGTGTAGAGAATGATATCATGCTGTGGGGTACGTGCATAATCGTCCCAGAGCAAGAGCAGGAGTTGATCTTGAAAGAACTCCACAACTGACATCCAAGCATGTCCGATGCAGTGTAACAGCCGCCGCGTCCCAGGTTCACATGCGACACCAGGATTATCCCAATCCAAAATGGCCTATCCTGTATCCTGAGACTGTGACCCTTTGTTCTAGACCCCCAACCAGAGGAAACAACATCTCTGTATCCAGTCTGTCCAGTCCTGTTGCAATTTTACATGTTTCAAAGAGATCCCCTCTTATTCTTCTAAACCGCTTCCCCTCAAACGTCGGCAGATTCTTCGCCTTTTGGGAGAGAGGGATGTTATAACCCGTCTTACTGGGTACGGATGATTACAGTCTCTGATTGTGTATAAATTGAGTGACACTGACTAGAGGTGACCCAGTGTATAATAGTAGTGTAAAATATAGTAAGTTTTTGTTTCAGCGGTGGTTAGCTCTGCAGTCTCATGGCGCCGAGGTCCCAGGTTCAATCCCGGCTCTGGGTCACTGTCGTGTGGAGTTTGCACATTCTCCCTGATATTATTTCACCCCCACAACACAAAGATGGGCAAGGTCGGTCGATTGGACACGCTAAATTGCCACGTCTCCAAAAGCATTGCAGAGGAACTTACCACTAAATGGCATGGAATGTATGAAGTTGTAGAACATAATAACTGGGTACCTGCACAAGTCACCAGAAAAAGACACAACTTTTCCATAATGGTGTGAACAAACTTTTAATGCTGTGATAAGTCTGCCAAGTAACCTTTCTGGCATTGAAAATTAACTTTTACAAGATTGGAATTGCATCCTTCATATTTTAATTTTTACTGGAGACTTCTGTGAAATGAAAGGTTAAAAAAAAGATTCCTTCTCTTTTATCTCTCTAGCTTAATCCTCGTGTTCCTTCTCTCTCTTTATTTCAATTTATGCACCTGAATTGGGTTTGAATGAAATATTCTGAAGGACATTTCATGGTTCAGATTCTGATTCAGATCGGAATGTTGGGTGTTCTGATACACAAATGCGGTGGGCTGATGTTTTCCATGGAGCAGGATGGCGGATTTCTGGAGAGGTGCAGGTAGGTCTCACAGTCGCTGGCTAGTTTCCAGTCCTGGTATCATTATGTTGTTGGGTGTTCCGATACACAAATGAACTAACACGGTTGTAGATGGTACAACTCTGTTTTATTGTCTTGTGCAATTATAACTAATAACTGCTGGCTGAGGTTCATGCTTCACCAGCTAACCTGTGGACCCAGCCCTTTCACTATCTTGGTGAGGCACTCAGCACATGGTGTATGTCTGAGTGGCACGCTGTGAGCTCTGTGCTCTGAGCTGTCTCCTGGTAGAATGAGCGGGAACTGTGGTGTTCCCTGTTTTATAGTGCGTGTGCTCTCACTGGTGATTGGCTGCGATGTTGTGTGTGTGTTGGTTGGTCCAACTACCTGTCCATCAGTGTGTGTGTGATTGTACCATGATATGCTAATGTGGATATCATGACATCCCCCTTTTCACAAGGATATGTGTCTACATGCTAATAAATATTAGTGTGTACTGAGTGCATCTGAGTATGTGTGTACAATATTTACAACATGTACATGAGGCTAAACTATATACAGAGGAAGGTGTCAGGTGCAACAGAGCAACGAGGTTGTACCATAAACAAAACAAATGCAATCAGCAAACGACGAGAGAGAACTTCTGGAACGACAAGAAAGAAACACGATAACAGTACTGTAAAACAATTCAGTGAGTCCAATGTGCTAACAGGCTCATAAGTCAAGTCTATCAGGTGGGCGACGAATTCGGGTTGACCGTTAGGGTGGCACACCGCTCATCGCCCAGATCAATGCTGGGCACTGGCATCGGCTGGTGGTTCCGACTTGGGAACATCCGGTTCTTGTTTATTACCGCAACGCGGAAGGGTTCCCGGTCGTTGGTATCACAGGTCTGCATGTTGTCCGGATATGACTCAGTGTATGGGGGCTGAATGACCCGCACTTCCCTGCGAGGCTGGCGGAATTGCGGAGAGTTGGCAGGTTGAGCTGCTCGACAGCAGGCAGCATAGTGGCCCATCCTGCCACAGCGGAGGCATTGTCGCGCTTTGGCCGGGCATTGCCGCTTTAAGTGTGCGGATCCACAGTTGCCGCACGTCGTGACGTCATGGCATTCGTTGCGCCACCACGCATGCATGGTGCGGTCCTGCGTAGAGCACGCCTGCGCATCCCGTCCCTCTGCGTCAAAGTCCCCTCTTTTGGCACATACTAGCGCGGGAGGCCTCGGGAAGCGCACAAAATGGCCGCCCTCGTCCGGGCCGCGGGCCGGGAGGAACTCGATCGACTGGACCTGTTCAGCCTCGTAGGACCCCTGCCGTGCCGATTCGGCTGCCTGGATTTGGGAGTACCGGCTGGTCGCGTTTTCGTGGAGGATGCAGGTCTCGATGGCAGTCGCTCGGGTGAGGCGCTTTATTTTGAAGAGCTGCTGGCGTCGGGTGTCCAAGGTGACCCCAAAAACTATCTGATCCCGAATCATGGAGTCGGAGGTGGCCTCATAGCCGCAGGACTGCGCGAGGATACGTAGGTGTGTCAAATAAGATTGCAAAGGCTCATCCTTACACTGCAGGCGCTACTGGAAGAGGTACCTCTCGAAGCTCTCATTAACTTTCACGCTGAAGTATTCCTCAAACTTTAGAAAGACCATCTTGTATTTTGTCTTGTCCTCGCCTTCCGCGAATGCCAGGGAGTTGTAGATGTGGATGGCGTGTTGCCCCACCGTGGAGAGGAGGTGGACGATCTTCCTGGTGTCTGATGCGTTCTCCCTGTCTGTGGCTTCTCGGAAGAGCTGGAAGCGCTGTTAAAACAGCTTCCAGTTGACGCCAAGATTTCCAGCGATTCGGACCGGCTGCGGTGGGCTGATGTTTTCCATGGAGCAGGATGGCGGATTTCTGGAGAGGTGCAGGTAGGTCTCACAGTCGCTGGCTAGTTTCCAGCCCTGGTATCATGTCGTGTTGGGTGTTCCGATACACAAATGAACTAACACGGTTGTAGATGGTACAACTCTGTTTTATTATCTTGTACAATTATAACTAATAACTGCTGGCTGAGGTTCATGCTTCACCAGCTAACCTGTGGACCCAGCCCTATCACTATCTTAGTGAGGCACTCAGCACATGGTGTATGTCTGAGTGTCACGCTGTGAGCTCTGTGCTCTGAGCTATCTCCTGGTAGAATGAGCGGGAACTGTGGTGTTCCCTGTTTTATAGTGCGTGTGCTCTCACTGGTGATTGACTGCGATGTTGTGTGTGTGTTGGTTGGTCCAACTACCTGTCCATCAGTGTGTGTGTGTGATTGCACCATGATATGCTAATGTGGATATCATGACACATGCCTTAATCAGGATTCATCAATCTGATTGGTTAAGGAGGTGTTCACACAGATGCCCTCCAGAAGGTATTGTGCCAAAATGTTATTTTAATCACAGCAAGTTCCAGCGCAGGGGCCCACAGAAAAGTTGTCAGCAAGCATAGATATACTGAATGTTTGCTGAACAAAAAATCCTGGCTATGGAGTATTAATCTTTCTTGCAAACCAGATACTTGCAGTAGTCTTTTCTACAAATGGATGCATTCTTATTTTGTCACTCACCAAACAAACATAGATATGGAGAGCAAAGTAACAAAAAAATGCATATTCACCTTTCATGACCTGGGGACATCTCAAAGTGCTTCAGAATAGTTAGACACGTTTGAAGTATTGTCACTGTCATGATGCATGGAATTGTGATATCTAATTTGTGCACATTAAACTTCTTCGAACAGCAATGCAAATCTGAACTGGACAATCTGTTTTAATAGCTTAGGCTGAGGAACCAATATTGGCCAGGTTACTCAGACACTGCCCATGCTAATTGTCAAGTAATGGTTTAGGATCATTTATGTCCACCTGAGATGATAGGCAAATTGCAATTTAACATCTCATACAAATGACGTTGGGCAATAGATTAGCATCATTTGTGTCCATTTTTCGGGTGTTACAAATATCCTCAGAGGTCCTAAATGACAACGACGCACACACAGCTCTGGGGTGAATAACCGACCATCAAATGGTGAAGGCATTGACACACATGATAAATGTTCATCAGAAGCATGCAAAGCAGGCAGATCATGATGTCAGTCAACACACAACTAACACTGATTTGATGCACGAGGGGTAATTTTGGAGATCAACACTCCAGCTAACATCCTGTCTTAATCATGCACAATTGTACATGCATTTAGCAGAAGGAAGGACACCCCCAACAATGCTATTTTAAAAATAGAATGAACAACTTGTGGGTTAGTTACTGGTTGATTTCTGGAGCACACCTTGAGAATGAACAAAGTGGGATAAGCTACAAGAAGAGGGAGGAGGCAGAAGGGGAAAAGGGCTCACTGCGGGAGGTAATATCTGCCCAGAGTGTTGAAGGAACAATTCTCCTACTGAGCCTCAGTGAGGAACAATGGGCGGAATTCTCCGACCCCCGTTGGGTCGGAGAATCGGCGCGGCACCGCGCAAATCGCGCTGCACCGCCCCGACGCCGGGACGCAATTCTTGGCAGTGCGGAGAATCGGTGCCATCGGCGCGGCATGGTCGGCGCGGCGACATTCGGGGTATGCACCGACTCTCTGGCATGCGCCGGCGCGCAGATTCTCTGGCCCAAATGGGCCGAGCGGCCGTCATCAATAAGCCGAGTCTCGCCGGCGCCGTTCGAACAACCGCTGAGCCGGCAGGACCTCGGCATTGAAGGGTCCGGGGGTGGCCTGAACGGAAGGGGGGGTCCGACCCCGGTGGGGGGGGGGGGGCCGCGATCGGAGCCCACCGATCGGCGGGCCGGCCTCTCTGCCCCCCGGCCTCCTTTCCACCGCGCCGGCTCCTGTAGCCCTGTGCCATTTGGCGTCAGGGCAGGCGCGGGGAAGAAGGCCACTGCGCATGCGCTAGTTGGCGCCGGCCCAACTGCGCATGCGCTGGGACCGGCAGCTGGAGTGGCATGGGCCGCTCCTGCACCGTCCTAGCCCCCTGTGGGCCGCAGAATGGGGTCCCAGAATGGGCGCCGATGCTGGAGTCAAACACTCCCGTTTTTACTCCGGCATCGGTACTTAGCTGCCCGATGAGAGAATCCCGCCAAATGTGTGAAATGGTGGCCGTGGTGAGGAATGTGCCTGGCACCTTTCAAGCTAAAAAGATGATACTTGCTGCATCTTGCAGTTTGCCAACCATTGTTACACAAAGCAGGTCACCAGTGCTCTCTATTCAAAGGCAGTTAATTGTATTTCATTTTCTCTTAGCAGAGAGATGTGATGTGAATGTATGACTTTGTTGGGATCGCAAGCTTCCCCATGGTGCACACACATTTGGGTTCCACTTAGAACTTAGAATCACCACAGTGGAGAAGGACCCATTCTGCCCATCGAGTCTTCACTGACTCTCTGAAATAACCACCTACCTAGGCCCACCCCCCCACTTATCTCCGTAACCCAGTAACCCCACCTAACCTTTTGGACACTAAAGGGCAATAGTAATCCGAGTAACAGAAGCATAAAACATTTACAGCAGGAGGCCATTCTGCCCAACATTTCCATGCCAGACAAAGAAATAACTATACAGCCCAAACTTACTGACCAACTCTCAGTTTATGGACTTCTGGGTTACAGCACCGCAAATGTATATCCTTGGGCGGGGTTCTCCAGCCTCCCAGCCTCCTGTTTCATGGCATTGGGAGACGGTGCACCGTTTGCTGGCAGTAGCGTTCTCTGCTCCTGCCACTTTCAATGTGATTTTCCATTGAAGCCACCCCCTAGCACCATGAAACCGGCAGAAGTGGGTGCGCTGCCGGTGGGACCAGAGAATCCCACCACCAATGAACAGATAGAGAATTCCAACCATGCTTTTTTTTAACACACCAAAAGGGTTTCTGTTTCTACCTTTTCAGGGTGGAAGACAGGTTCATGGAATGTTCCTTTTCTATTATTCATTCACGTGGGTGTCACAGTTTGGGCCAGGGTTCATTGTCCATATCCCCAAGGGTGTTTGAAGAGTAAACCACATTGCTGTGGATGTGGATTTGCATATAGGCCAGGGGCTGGAATTTCCGTTAGCCGGAGCCTAAATCGTGATACGCGATCGGGCAGAGAATAGCTTCCGACGCCGAAATCGAGCTAGACGCCGGTTTGACGGCAAATCGGGATTCTCCAGCCCCCCAAAAACAACGTAATCGTGACGCCTCCCGCGTGGCCTGAAAGTACAGGAGGCACATCATTATCAGGCCTGACGACCGATTCTCTGGGGCCTCAGATAGGCCGATTTCCCGACTTTGTGTTTCTCATGTGCTATAAAAGTTTGTGAACCTGGCGTGCTGGCTGCGACAGCAGAGAGAGGAGGTAGGAAGTGGCGTGGCGTGACTGCGGGCTTCCGGCTCGGACACAGGGCATGCTGGCTGCGGCTGGTGTGGGGGGGTGGGTGGGTGGGGAGGAGTGCCTGCCAGGGCCAGGGGAGGGGAGGGGAAGGAGGTAGACAGGCCGAGCAGCCGGGGAGCCCCCCAACAGGACAGGGGTGGTGCTCAGGCACAGAACGCCATTACGGCTGTCCACCCACCCCGGCCCCGGCGTGCACACAGTGCTGGCCGTATGGATTTCCCCCCTCCCCCCCCTAACCTGTTTAACAACCTCCTTACCTTGCAGGTCAGCTGGGAGCGGGAGAGAGAGAGAGCCGGGACATTGAAAACAGCGCGGGAGATTGAAAAAGCGCGGGAGCTGCGAGGCAGAGCGGACAGTTTAAAAGTTTGCGACCTGGGAGAGGTAAGTACTGTTTAACAACCTCCTTACCTTGCAGGTCAGCTGTTAGTTTCGGGAGATCAGTTTCGGGAGCAGGCCTATTGGCTGACTGTAAATCAGGAAGGATACAAAAGGTGTGGCTGAAGTGCCTTTAGTAACAGAGTGCTGGAAGCAAACAGAGTGTATCTGAGTTTGGGTAAGGCTGAGTTCGGGTAAGAGGTGAGTGAGGGCTGTGTTTTTTTGGAGTTTGGTGTTTGGGGTTGAGTTTCCAGAAAAAAAAAACAATGAATTAAGGAAATTAATTAACTAGTTAAGGGAATTTGGTGCTCATCTTAAGGAGGTGCAGAGAAGTAGACCTGTGAGGGAGTCTCGGGAGCAATTACATCACAGCCAGCAGGTAAGTGATTGACTTGTGACTGGTAAGTGATTTCTCTCTTTGACTTTCTCTTAGCTGTGTAGTGTAGTTCAAATTTAACTTCAGGTTTAAGTCATGGCAGGAGAGCTCAGACCCGTGTCATGCTCCTCTTGTGAGATGTGGCAAGTCAGGGACCTTTCTGGTGTCCCTGACGCCTTCATCTACAAGAAGTGTGTCCAACTGCAGCTCCTGTTAGACCGCTTGACGGCTCTGGAGCTGCGGATGGACTCACTTTGGAGCATCCGCGATGCTGAGGAAGTTGTGGATAGCACATTCAGTGAGTTGGTCACACCGCAGATTAAAATTACTGAGGCAGATAGGGAATGGGTGACCAACAGACAGAGGAAGAGTAGGAAGGCAGTGCAGGGATCCCCTGCGGTCATCTCCCTCCAAAACAGATTTACCGTTTTGGAAACTGTTGGGGGAGATGGCTCACCAGGGGAAGGTGGCAGCAGTCAGGTTCATGGCACCGTGGCTGGCTCTGCTACACAGAAGGGCGGGAAAAAGAGTGGCAGAGCAATAGTGATAGGGGATTCAATTGTAAGGGGAATAGACAGGCGTTTCTGCGGACGCAAACGAGAATCCAGGTTGGTATGTTGCCTCCCTGGTGCAAGGGTCAAGGATGTCTCGGAGCGGCTGCAGGGCATTCTGGAGGGGGAGGGTGAACAGCCAGCTGTCGTGGTGCATATAGGCACCAACGATATAGGTAAAAAACGGGATGAGGTCCTACAAGCTGAATTTAGGGAGTTAGGAGTTAAACTAAAAAGTAGGACCTCAAAGGTAGTAATCTCAGGATTGCTACCAGTGCCACGAGATAGTCAGAGTAGGAATGACAGGATAGCTAGGATGAATACGTGGCTTGAGAGATGGTGCAAGAGGGAGGGTTTCAAATTCCTGGGACATTGGGACCGGTTCTGGGGGAGGTGGGACCTGTACAAATCGGACGGTCTGCATCTGGGTGGGACCGGAAACAATGTTCTCGGGGGTGTGTTTGCTAGTGCAGTTGGGGAGGGTTTAAACTAATGTGGCAGGGGGATGGGAACTGATGTAGGAAGTCAGTGGGGACGGAAACAAAAGGCAGGAAGGGAGAGTGTGTAAAGCATGACCAGAGAAAGCAGGGCAGAGAGCAAGGAAAGTCTACATTAAACTGCATTTATTTCAATGCAAGGGGCCTGACGGGCAAAGCAGATGAACTCAGGGCATGGATGGGCACATGGGACTGGGATATTATAGCTATGACTGAAACATGGCTAAGGGAGGGGCAGGACTGGCAGCTCAATGTTCCGGGGTACAGATGCTAAAGAAAGGATAGAACAGGAGGTAAGAGAGGAGGGGGAGTGGCGTTTTTGATTAGGGAGAACATCACGGCAGCACTTAGAGGGGATATATCCGAGGGTTCGCCCACTGAGTCTATATGGGTGGAACTGAAAAATAAGAAGGGAGAGATCACCTTGATAGGACTGTACTACAGGCCCCCAAATAGTCAGCGGGAAATTGAGGAGCAAATATGTAAGGAGATTACAGATAGCTGCAAGAATAATAGGGTGGTAATAGTAGGGGACTTTAACTTTCCCAACATTGACTGGGACAGCCATAGCATTAGGGGCTTGGATGGAGGGAAATTTGTTGAGTGTATTCAGGAGGAATTTCTCATTCAGTATGTGGATGGACCGACTAGAGAGGGGGCAAAACTTGACCTCGGCTTGGGAAATAAGGAAGGGCAAGTGACAGAGGTGTTAGTGAGGGATCACTTTGGGACAAGTGACCATAACTCCATTAGTTTTAAGATAGCTATGGAGAATGATAGGTCTGGCCCAAGAGTTAAAATTCTTAATTGGGGCAAGGCCAATTTTGATGGTATCAGACAGGAACTTTCAAAGGTAGATTGGGGGAGATTGTTGGCAGGCAAAAGGATGGCTGGTAAATGGGAGGCTTTTAAAAATGTGTTAACCAGGGTTCAGGGTAAGCACATTCCCTTTAGAGTGAAGGGCAAGGCTGGTAGAAGTAGGGAACCCTGGATGACTCGAGATATTGAGACTCTGGTCAAAAAAAAGAAGGAGGCATATGACGTACATAAACAACTGGGATCAAGTGGATCCCTTGAAGAGTATAGAGATTGTCGAAATAGAGTTAAGAGGGAAATCAGGAGGGCAAAAAGGGGACATGAAATTGCTTTGGCAAATAATGCAAGGGAGAATCCAAAGAGCTTCTACAGATACATAAAGGGAAAAAGAGTAACTAGGGACAGAGTAGGGCCTCTTAAGGATCAACAAGGACATCTATGTGCAGAGCCACAAGAGTTGGGTGAGATCCTGAATGAATATTTCTCATCGGTATTCACGGTGGAGAAAGGCATGGATGTTAGGTAACTAAGAGAAGCGTGCATATTACAGAGGAGGAGGTGCTGGAAGTCTTAAAGCGCATCAAGGTAGACAAATCCCCGGGACCTGATGAAATTTATCCCAGGATGTTGAGGGAGGCTAGGGAGGAAATTGCGGGTCCCCTAACAGAGATATTTGAATCATCGGCAGCCACAGGTGAGGTGCCTGAAGATTGGAGAGTGGCGAATGTTGTGCCCTTGTTTAAGAAGGGCAGCAGGGAAAAGCCTGGGAACTACAGACCGGTGAGCCTAACGTCTGTAGTAGGTAAGTTGCTAGAAGGTATTCTGAGAGACAGGATCTACAAGCATTTAGAGAGGCAAGGACTGATTCGGGGCAGTCAGCATGGCTTTGTGCGTGGAAAATCATGTCTCACAAATTTGATTGAGTTTTTTGAGGGGGTGACCAAGAAGGTAGTTGAGGGGAGTGCAGTAGACGTTGTCTACGTGGACTTTAGCAAAGCCTTTGACAAGGTACCGCATGGTAGGTTGTTGCAGAAGGTTAAAGCTCACGGGATCCAGGGTGAGGTTGCCAATTGGATTCAAAATTGGCTGGACGACAGAAGACAGAGGGTGGTTGTAGAGGGTTGTTTTTCAAACTGGAGGCCTGTGACCAGTGGTGTGCCTCAGGGATCGGTGCTGGGTCCACTGTTATTTGTGATTTATATTAATGATTTGGATGAGAATTTAGGAGGCATGGTTAGTAAGTTTGCAGATGACACCAAGATTGGTGGCACAGTGGATAGCGAAGAAGGTTATCTAGGATTGCAACGGGATCTTGATCAATTAGGCCAGTGGGCCGACGAATGGCAGATGGAGTTTAATTTAGATAAATGTGAGGTGATGCATTTTGGCAGATCGAATCAGGCCAGGACCTACTCAGTTAATGGTATGGCGTTGGGGAGAGTTATAGAACAAAGAGATCTAGGAGTACAGGTTCATAGCTCCTTGAAGGTGGAGTCGCAGGTGGACAGGGTGGTGAAGAAGGCATTCGGCATGCTTGGTTTCATTGGGCAGAACATTGAATACAGGAGTTGGGAAGTCTTGTTGAAGTTGTACACGACATTGGTACGGCCACACTTGGAATACTGTGTGCAGTTCTGGTTACCCTATTATAGAAAGGATATTATTAAACTAGAAAGAGTGCAGAAAAGATTTACTAGGATGTTACCGGGACTTGATGGTTCGAGTTATAAGGAGAGGCTGGATAGACTGGGACTTTTTTCCCTGGAGCGTAGGAGGCTTAGGGGTGATCTTATAGAGGTCTATAAAATAATGAAGGGCATAGATAAGGTAGATAGTCAACATCTTTTCCCAAAGGTAGGGGAGTCTAAAACTAGAGGGCATAGGTTTAAGGTGAGAGGGGAGAGATTCAGAAGGGCCCAGAGGGGCAATTTCTTCACTCAGAGGGTAGTGAGTGTCTGGAATGTGCTGCCAGAGGTAGTAGTAGAGGCGGGTACAATTGTGTCTTTTAAAAAGCATTTAGATAGTTACATGGGTAAGATGGGCATAGAGGGTTATGGGCCAAGTGCGGGCAACTGGGACTAGCTTAATGGTAAAAACTGGGCGGCATGGACTGGTTGGGCCGAAGGGCCTGTTTCCATGCTGTAAACTTCTATGATTCTATGATTCTAACCATCCCACCAACTGGGGGACCACCCAATGGCAGCCCCTAGTGAGGGCAGTGCCAGCCAATGATGCCCCTGGCAGCAGGGATGGGCACCAGGACTGGGGGCACCGACGGGGCCGGGGTGTGGGGATGGGGGACATGCATGTTTGGGGCCCCGCGGGCCAACCGGGGCCACCATGTAACCCATGGTACCTGGTTGGGCATGGGTGTATGCCCCATGATAACACTTTTGCCTTTCAACCCCGGCAGAAAATAATGTCTTTCGGTCATCAACCTGCAATGTTGGCCGTTGTGGCGATGGCCGCTGCCTGCATGAAGCCCAGTGGCAGGGTGAGCGGGGCCGCTCAGAGAGGAGGCGGAGGCGAAGGCTGCAGCAGAGGAGCGGGCTGCAGAGGGGCAGGTTGCAGCTGCTCCGGCTGGAGGGTCGGCCATCCAACAGGCTGAGGAGGAGGAGGGGAAGGAGGAGGGCGAGGGTGTGTGTGTGCCAAGGAGGCACCGTATGAGACCCCGCATGTACCGGCGGCGCATGATTTTTGAAGACCTTCCAGACTGGGCATGCAGAAGGAGACAGTGCGACACATCTGCCAGATGATGGCACACCTGGCACCGCGTGGGTATGGGGGAGGACACCCACTCCCATTGGCCATCAAGGAGAAGTTTAGAACAGATGTGCAAGGAAAGTTTTTTACACAGAGGGTGGTCAATATATGGAACGCGCTGCCTGGGGAGGTGGTGGGAGCAGGTACGATAACAGCATTTAAGGGACATCTGGACAAATATATGAATAGGGTGGGAATGGAAGGATAGGAATCCGTAAGTGCAGACGGTTTTAGTGTAGGCAGGTATCATGGTCGGCGGAGACTTGGAGGGCCGAAGGGCCTGTTCCTGTGCTGTATTGTTTTTTGGTGTTCTTTAGTCTTTGGAGTCCACGAACAAGACTGTGGGTCCACAGCCGACTGCTTCGCAACCACTCTTGCTGATCACTACCCCAACTCCCGTGCTTACCTGTGGGCCTCTGCTGGCAACAGAGCTGGCCGTAATTGGTCAAACTCTAATCGACAATCTGCACTGGGGTTCCCAGTTGGTGCCTGCCGTTCACTTTAACAATAATGGCAATCCCCGAGGATCAATTTGGATTTGGATTTGGATTTGGATTTGTTTATTGCCACGTGTACTGAGGTACAGTGAAAAGTATTTTTCTGCGAGCAGCTCAAACAGATCATTAAGTGCATGAAAAGAAAAGAAAATAATAAGAAAATACATAATAGGGCTACACAAGGTAGACAATGTAAATACATAGACACCGGCATCGGTGAAGCATACAGGAGTGTAGTATTAATCAGGTCAGTCCAGAAAAGGGTTGTTTAGGAGTCTGGTAACAGTGGGGACGAAGCTGTTTTTGAATCTATTCGTGCGTGTTCTCAGATTTCTGTATCTCCTGCCCG
This sequence comes from Scyliorhinus torazame, assembly GCF_047496885.1. NCBI lineage: Eukaryota > Metazoa > Chordata > Chondrichthyes > Carcharhiniformes > Scyliorhinidae > Scyliorhinus > Scyliorhinus torazame. The sequence goes on from NC_092719.1 coordinate 148,982,974, forward strand.
ATGGAAGAAGTTGGAAGAGTGAGTAAGCCGGGTGGGAGGAGTCTTTAATTATGCTGCCCGCTTTCCTCAGGCGGTGGGAGGTGTAGACAGAGTCAATGGATGGGAGGCAGGTTTGTGTGAACGACTGGGCTGTGTTCACGACTCTCTGAAGTTTCTTGCGGTCTTGGGCCGAACAGTTGCCAAACCAGGCTGTGATGCTTTCTATGGTGCATCTGTAAAAGTTGGTAAGAGTTAGTGTTGTTAGACGTTTTAGTTGCTGTGATATGAAGAGTCTAAAGTTCTGTTCCTTTTTCACAAACACCCATTTATTTCATTCCAACAGCCTTTGCACAAACCTCTCACTATACATCACCTCACAGAGGCCACCTGAAGCCCATTTACATATCAGTGTCAATTAATGGATACTTAACATAAATGAGACAACTAATTGCAATGTCTCTTAACCCATTACTTAACAGTCTCCCCTTCCTTGGAGAAAAAATAATAATTAAATGAAAACAAAATTTCAAGAAACTCAAAAACACACACATGATTTCCCCCCCTTTTTTTTTGTTTGGACGAGAAAGAAAAAAAAACAGTCACAGAAACAAGCGCCCTTCATTAACAATATCCAAAAGTTTCTGTGAACTCGCCCCTCTTTTCGTAAAACAGTCTGACAGTTGATAGCTCCTGTCAACCCATTTAATTTGTGTTATTTCCCCTCTGTCCGACATCTGCTTCAAACTTGTGATGTCTATCCGTAACCTCTTTTCATTGACACTTTTTGTAGAGTGCACATTTTCCCACAGGGATTTATTGTCAATGTGACAGTCAATAGGTATATTACCCAAATCCCCTAATCCCAAAATTTCTGTCAATATCATACTTATATAAATGACCATATCCACCGCCTCGACAAGGCTTAACGTCTCAGCAGCCAAAGTGCTTTTTACCACTCTCCTTATTTACTTTGTTTCCCACAGAAGCGGGCAACATTTACCATTGTTCCCCAAAAGCAAAATTATAAAACCTCCTGCTCTTGAAACCCCATCACATAAATGTGCGTAGGGCGCATCACTATGATTTTCAAGTGCCTAAGGTCACCTAAAACCGGTAACTTCAAAACACACTCCTGCATTTTTAGTTTGGCCAACGCTTTATTTGCTCTTATTATGTCTTCCACTTTGGGATCATTCATTTTTGTACTCAACTCTAAGACATCAAAACCCACGTCCGGTCTAGTCTGTCTACCTAACCAGTTCAGTTGCCCAATTAAACTTCGCCGTTGTGCTTTTTCTATTTTTGAAACCATTGCGTCTTTTTGCATCAGCCACAACTAATTGCTATTGGGCTGATGCTTTCCAAATAAGATTGCTGACATAAGGTTGCCCCTAACTTAGTCTGTCCAATTTCCAGTCCAGTATATTTAAATGCACCGGAAGCCTGACTTCCAACCCTGAATTCTTTCCTCAAACCAGAGATTACAATAGCTTCAAAATCACTAGTCCCACACCACAAAAAATCATCGACATGCATCATAAAAATGCCAGAAAGATTTATTTTGTAGTGCCAGTAAAACATTGCAGGATCTGCTTTCAACTGGCAACAGCCTAACTTTAACAAAACTGACCTTACCGAAAAATACCAGACTCTAGATGCATCAGTTAATCCATATACACAATTGTTCAACTTCCAAAGTACCCCTTCTGTGTTAGCTACTTCTTTAGGAGGACGGGGGAAAATGTCTCTCTGGAGCTGATGCCCCTGCAAAAAGGCAGCTTTTATCTCTATAGATTTGCATTCCCATGCCTTTGTGACTAATAGAGCCAAGAAGATCTTTAAAATAACCATTCCTGCCGTAGGTGAATATACCCTTAAATCCTGATCTTATAAGTTTTCTTCAAATCCCCTTGCCACGAGCCTGGCCTTTGCCTGATAAGTTCCATCCGGAAGAACCTTTTCCATGCAAATCCATCTGTGGGATAGAGCTCTTTGTCCCCTATCCGGTACTTCCGTGTATAACCCAGATTCACTCCAACTATGCAATTCTTGCTGTTTAGCTTCTTTGATAACTTTTTCATCTACTTTATTTGAAGCCACCAAAATCTCACGTGCATGTGGGCTTCTACTCCTATTAGTATTCGTAGTCTTACTCATGTTCCGAGATCTTGATAAACCACGTCCCCTCTCCCGCCTGGTATCTTGTTCTGTACTGCTACTGCTTGATCATTCCCTTCTGCTGTGGGATGTCCTTTCAATAGTTCTTGACCTTTTCCTGCGGACCTGTTCACTATCTGATGTACTATCTGACTGGCACTGCGTTTCTGTGCCCTCCATTTTTGAACTTCGTCTTCCCAATCCATTGTCCTGACTCCTTCCCCTGAATGCTGTACATTCAACCAATGTTTATACTTTCCAGTGGCCTTCCCTGCTCTACAAATAACAGTTGCATCCTTCCATTGACTAGACCCTTCAGGCAAGTATGTCACTTTTGTACCAACTTTTGGCAGTTGCCCTTTCGGAAAAATGGCCTGTTCTAATTCATCAGAAGTGTTGTGTTCCTCCACAGAAATCCTGTCTATATCAGTTAATTGGTCCTCATAGTTCTGTAACACATGCATACCAGATGACTCTGGTTCCTCGTCATGTCTGTCTGCTCTGTCTAAATTTGAAAATTTGTAATCTGTACCCATTATCCTTGATGAATGTACCCTAACAGTTTAATTACCATGTTGCAAAATAATTGTTTTGCCATCAATGCCTATGATCTTCCCTGGGCCTTTCCATTCATTAGAATTGTCTCTCTTATAGTGTACCATGCCTCCTTGCTGAAAAACGGAATCTGATGGTGGTACGTTATGTCTTAAAGCTCTGCAAATTCTTTCAGAGACTTCTGCTTCCAAAAAAGCTTTTCTACTGCTATATAATGCATTTAAATGTTCACCAAAACCAGATCTAATTGTAGTCCCCTCCCAAGCTGGAGGCTGGTCATCCAAAATGGACGGAATTGTAGGATTTCTACCAAACACTAATTGATAAGGACAGTAGCCCCAAACCATCTGCAATGAATTCTTTGCACGTACTGCCCATGCTAAAGCTGAATTTAGCCTGCAATTTGGTCGATCTGCCAAAATTTTCCGAAGCATGTCATCGATGACAGCTTGATTTCTTTCACAGACACCATTACTAAATGGGCTTTCTGCAGGCGTATTCAAAACACTGATATTCATGTTTTCACACATATCCCAAAACTCATCATTAGCAAATTCTCCCCCATTGTCCGTAAGGAATTTTGCCGGTGGACCCATTCCTGTCCCTATCCATTTTTCCACGCTTTGATCGAGAATTACTCTCTTTTCTTTACTTCGTACAATCGTTGATTGACTAAGTCTGGTTGCTAAATCTATAAAATGCAAAATAAATATATTATTTGCTTTATCCCAGATCTTAAGGTCCATGGCCACAATGTTGTTAAAATCCCTGGCCAAAGGTAGGGTTACTATCGGTCGTGCTGGTGTCCTTCTGTACTTCCTACAAACTTCACAGAAATCACTAACCTGTTCTATCAGTTTAGTATAGTCTTCATCCCTTACCCCTGCATCCTTTAATACATTTTTCAGCCTCCAAGGAGATGTACATGCAAACTGCGTATGCAGTTTTAATACAACAAGCTTTTTATCAGCGAAAGTCCCATTTTCAACTGTCATTAACACATCCTTAACCACTCTACTTAATAAATTATTTGTCAGTAATGGAATACAATAGTGTCCCGACTGTGTAAATTGTAAGTCCACCATCTTTCCAAAAACTGTTGCCTTATCCTGTTCCATATCCAGTTTCATGTGTGCTTTCTTCATCGACGGTCTGCTCAGAAGCAAAGGTATCTCACTTGATACAACATCCGTGCTCATGAAATGATTCACTCCGGCAATATTGTAAGGGATCACCACTCTTTTCAGCGACTTCAGAGTATTATCATCCCCAAACCTGAAACTTGTGGAACTTTCAAATTCCTTAACCTTGTTACGATTTTCAGCATTCAAAGAATCCAGGTAACACTTTAACCAGTCAATTCCACACACAATAGATGTGCAGCCACTGTCCAATACAGCACAGTTGAAGGATTCTGCAACCAACACCCTCATTACCGGCATAAAACTGCTTGTCAATAGGACAATGCCTTCTTTCTGGCCACTATCTTTTTCCTCTTCTGACATGTGTCATGTGTCACTTCAAACACTCTATCATAACGAGTTGGACAGTTGAAAGCATAATGGTATTGAGAGTCACATCAAAAACATCGATTTATCATGCCCCGTGCATTTCTGGGGTTCATCTTCCTATTGTAGGTTCCAACTGGGTTGCTGTCTTCATAATTTCCTTGTCTCGGTCTCCTTCTATAGTCTTGAGCCCTGTTCATAGCTATACGATTTTGCCATCCTGTTAGTAGTGTATCTTCCATATTCTGCCTTATAGCAGGCTGACCTATTTGGGTCATCAGAGCCATCGGAATCGAATGTTTCCCCAGAAACTTTTGTAAAGCTGTTGTGATCTGTTCGAATAAGGTATCCTTATCAGTAAACTGAACTCCTGTCAAAATCAGGAGCCTATCCATGTTGCTCACTCTAGCACAGTCAAGTAATTTAAAGGCCAACACACACTGGAAATTCCAGGTTGTATTTCTGTAGCCTTTTATATAGTCTGCCAAATTCCATTATATAGTCTTCCATGGAGATATCCTCCATTTTCCGGAACTTATCAAAATCCGACCATGCTTCATGCGCACTTAACAAGTCATCTTTCTTATAAATCTTATCCATATAATGTAATAAAGTCTCCAGACCTCCTTCTGTGTCTAACTCTTCCAATTCCAGCTCAGAAAGCACTTTGTTTCGGATTTTACTGCCATATGATAGAGAAAGAGCCAATGCCATACCTTGTTTTCTCTTTCCCAAAGCAGTTACCTTAGTCCACATAATTACTGCACTTCTCCATTGGTCGTACGATTCCCTTTCAGAAAGAAAGGGAGGATAGTCATATCCAGCCATCTTTATCCTCGGTTCAGCCATATATCCCTTTTTTTTCCTTCTTTTCTCACTCACTCCTTGGTCTGATCTGGAAAAGTTGTATCTTTCAACCCTTCACATTTACAGAGCAACCATCCTCTGCTACCAATTGTTAGACGTTTTTGTTGCTGTGATAGGAAGAGTCTAAAGTTCTGTTCCTTTTTCACAAACACCCATTTATTTCATTCCAACAGCCTTTGCACAAAACTCTAACTATACATCACCTGACAGAGGCCACCTGAAGCCCCTTTACATATCAGTGTCAATTAATGGATACTTAACATAAATGAGACAACTAATTGCAATATCTATTAACCCATTACTTAACAAGTGTGGACATGCTGAATTTCCTTAGTTTCCTGAGGAAGTACAGGTGCTGTTGTGCTTTCAAGGTGGTAGTGTCGATGTGGGTGGACCACGACATATTTTTGGTGATGTGCACCCCTAGAAATTTGAAGCTGTTGAGCATCTCTACCTCGGCCCCATTGATGCAGACAGGGGTGTGTACAGTACTTTGCTTCCTGAAGTCAATGACCAGATTTTTAGTTTTGCCCGCATTGAGGGATACATTGTGTTGTTGCACCACTCAACTAGGTTCTCTATCTCCCTCCTGTACTCTGACTCGTCATTGTCGAAGATCCGACCCACTATGGTTGTGTCTTCAGCAAACTTGTAGATGGAGTTGGAAGCAAATTTTGCGACGCAGTCGTGTGTGTACAGGGAGTATAGTAGGGGCTACGTACGCAGCATTGCGGGGCCCCAGGATTGAGGACTATTGTGGAGGAGGTTTTGTTGTTTATCCTGACTGATTGTGGTCTGTGGGAAGAATGTCGAGGATCCAGTTGCAGGGTGAGGAGCCAAGTCCTAGGTTTTGGAGCTTTGATGTGAGCTTGGCTGGGATTATGGTGTTGAAGGCAGAGCTGTAGTCAATAAATAAGTGTCTGATGTAGGAATCCTTGTTGTCGAGACGCTCTAGGGATGAGTGTAGGGCCAGGGAGGTGGCGTCTGCTGTGGACCAGTTGCAGCAGTATGCGAATTGCAGTGGATCTAGGCATTCCGGGAGTATGGAGTTGATGTGCTTCATGACTAACCTCTCGAAGCACTTCATTACGATTGATATCAGGGCCACGTGACGGTAGTCATTGAGGCACTTTGCTCGGTTCTTCTTTGGCACCTTTTATGATGGAATTTAGGAGGATTCTTATTCATTTTCTTCTGGACTGTCCTCTTGCACGCATGACACTTTTGATTTCAAGGAGCAATAAAATTAGTTCCCACTGAGATTTGGAATCAGAAATGGGGTAATAATTGCATAACACATCCATTTGCCTATGCCACCACTTTAGGTAGAACACAACTGAGAAGGAATTGTAACGTGAGCACACGGCTACATTTTGAATATGCTTTCAAAAGGAGATTATTTGATAAATCAGGATTCAATGCAGCATCGCTACGATGTATACTGAGAAAGTGCATGCACAATGAATACTGGATGGCTGCTTCCACAATCCCACACATTCTGTTAAAAAGTGAAATGCACCCAAATGTTGCTCTTATTTAACTGCATTTTCAAAACCTCTCCCATTATTGATATGTCATTGTGCTTGACAGCAGATAGTTCTGCATTTTACACAATTTGTAATTCATAAATTGCATCTTTTATTTCAATCCCTGAACAAACATATTCACACAACTGTGCCTAATGAGGAATTACCTTAAAATTCATAGGCATGACAATGACAGAGTCTCAAGCTGCCACATCCTGTTCATTAAGGTGGCATAAATACATTCTAAGCATTAATAAAAATTCTAACTTTTTGATAAATTAGCATTTCAAGAAGCATGTGACACCTTGGTTAACATATTCAACCTCAATTATATTTCCCTTCAGCACCGTGTTATCTTGAACCTTTGCTGGCAATCAGAGGTGGTGTTTTCAGCAGCCAATTTCCTAGATAATGTGGCTTATCAACACTGTATGTAAACTTGCCAATGGAAATCAGACTGCAATGAACCACAGAGTAACTAATTGCATCCAGTTTTATGCATATTTACAGACTGTCACTTCAAAGAAATCACCAGCCCATAGAGGCACCCAGTTAGCAGAAGAATTGCTTTTGCTAATGAAAATAGGCAAACATGCCACTGATAAATACAAATGAACAAAGCATTTGAATGTAGCTTTGTTCGTGGATTTAATTTAGCCCCCATTTATTTTGCAAAGTAAACTGTAAATTTATGCTCGCACATCAGCAGGGGTCTATGAGCACACTGCACGCTTCTAGAAAAATAAAACAATGTGCCTTATATTCTTCACCACAATGCTTGCTTATACAGTAAGCCGTCTTCTTGAATGTTTTCCTGAAGAGGCAAATGTAAAACGGATGATGAAAATTTAATTTTGTTTTTATGTACTGTGTGCAGATTATTTTATATTGCAAACAGCAAGATGCATTTAATATGGTTTGCATAATTCAGCAGTACATCAACGTTACAAGCTACAACTCACAACAAAATGTTTAAAATCTGCGATTTAAATTTAACATGAGGTATCTTTCAAGATATTCGTTTTATTTAAATCAGTAAAGATTATGCATGCTTATCTCTCAGGTTTAAACACTTAAGCTTTTTGTATCCAGTACAATACACTATTGAATCTTGATAAATGCATAACTAGTTTTCAAAGAAATGTTATGCTGAGATCAGTATCATGCTTGGATCAAGATTTATACGGGCTGTACATAAAAATGAAAAATTTGCAATAATTGTCCTCAGCCCCTGTGTGCATTAATTCAACCACTAAACTAGGAATCCGGGCAATATTAATACCCCTCACCAAGAAAGATGTCGATGAAAAAGGTTGTGAAAATCATTTAAAGCTGTCATAATGACATATTCAGTGCAAAATGAAATCCAGTGTCACTGTAAACTCAATGCCTCAGTTTAAAACTGTATTTTTCTTGGTTTTGCTCAGCATTTTTAAGTATGTATCTTGTACTCACTGCCAACTGCTGGACTATTTTTACTACTTTGCAAATGCAGCATTTTTCCAAAACAAAATGGTATTTGGCATTGACAAAGCAGTTGTAATTCACTAAAGAATTCAAATGTTGTTACAGATTGTTAGAAAGTAGCTCAAACATGTCATGCTTATTCCACATCAGTCCATCCTCTACAAAAGCAAATTATTGAATTTATGTACTCACTTTAAAGCATTTTTAAAATCATACATGCATACTTCCCGCAACGAGTTTTCCACTTCCATCTAATGGGCTGGATTCTCCATCCCGGGATGCCTGGAATGCATTCCCCGATGGGACAGAGAATCGGGCTTCGGAGCAAAATCGGAATCGATGCCAGGCGCCGGCCCGAACATGATGCTCCAACACCCTGCTGGCGGCGTGAACAAGTTCCATGCCACAGCCAGTTGGAGGATGTAAATAAATGCTAATGTATTGCAGTGACCCATTTGCCTTTCTTTAATCGTTGTCCCCTTGGCCCACCACAAGGTCTACCATGCCAGAGGCACAATGGTAGCGACAATCCAATCTCATCCGAGGGCCATCCCCTCACCGCAAATTGACACCGACCTCCCCACCCCCCCCTGCCGCCATACTGCACAGCAGCCCCCAATCCACGGATTGCCTGGGTGCCCCCTCACCCCCAAGTAAGGGGTGACTCAACCAGCCCCCTACTAAGTGCATTCCAATCATGCAAGTGTGTGATTTCACGTCACTTACCTCTCTTTGATGTGGTCAATGTCTCCAAATATTGGGGTTTCATCATTTAGACCACTGTACCGTGAAGGGATGGGTCAAAGCTGCAGATGGTTTTTACAATTGCCAATCACAGATCACTACTCCATAGCGATGAATGGCATGCAGACAATGGTTCTGAGGGAGCCAGGTGCAGGCACAGCTGTTGTCCTAGAGGAATGGACACATGGCTGTGCAAGGTAAGTATTAGAGCTGTAATGCACCCGTCTGGACTGCTCTCTATCTTCCAGTCATAAGTCCCTTTTCTGGAAGTGGGTCTATGTGTGTGTGTCTGAGTGTGGGTGGGTCTGTGTAAGGGGGGGGGGGCTGTGAAGGGGGCTCATTTATGCAGGGGGTCTCTATGGGGGGTCCTCCTATTACAGAGGTCCCTGGGAATTTCCCCCTATTACTGAGGTCCCTGGGGAGGGGGTCCCCCTAATACAAGAGTCCCTGGCTGGTCCTCCTATTACAGGGTTCCCGTGGGGGGTCCCCCAATTTCAGGGGGCCCGGGGGGGGGGGGGGGGGGTGGGTTGGGGAGGGAGCCAGGAAATCCAGGGGTGGGGAGCTGTCGTGTCGCGTGGAGTGCGGGGTGGGGGGGGGATTTGCGGTGCCGGTGGGGGTGCCAGCCGTGGGACCTTGCTATCTGACTGCTCGCTCAAGATGGCGGCCCAATAGTGGAATTCCCTGGGAATCCCTTGTATTCCACGCCATGCATAAATTTGCATGGCATTGATCATTGAAGTGCTTATCACTTTAGGACCTCAAGGGGTTCATAAAACTGATGCATAACCCATAACAGGGGCAACTACAGCTGCTGCCTGTCTGTCCTTCCAAACACTTCACAGCGCCCTACTCTTGGTAGGGGTGCAGGCAGGCCCGTTGTGAAGATTAACAGGACAGAGGCTTCACAAGTATTAGGTATAACATGTTTGAATTGTGACCATCTAACATTTCCATTCCCCCTAGCTACAGATAGTGCCCCCCTCCCCCTCCTCACCCCCCTCCCCAGTGCCCACTCAGTGATCCTCTCTCTCCTTGATCTTTCATGGTCTACTGCTCCATCTAGGTGTCTTCCCAGTTTGCCCATCAGAGGTGGAGGCAGCCTGCTGCTTTACATGTCCAGTAGCCTTTGATGCTCTTGACGGATGCCCTCTGGAGGGTCTGGAGCCAGAGGGCCCTGGCCCATAACCAGTGTCATTGACTACACTGTGCCAACCTGTCCTGCCCGCTACCCATGAGATGCGCCATTGTCAGGGGGGATTTGGAAGAACTGGAGACCTTCGTCATCTACTTTGTGGAAAGCCCTGGGTTGGCCTCCAGTGCTTACTCCTCCCTGACGGTGCACATGGGGCCTTGGGCGACTCCATGGAACAGAGAGGTAGCTGGAGTGAGCGCCAGAGACCTCGGTGTCATCTGGCTCTGCCAGCCCTGGCACTGCCCTGTTGTCTGCACCATGGGATCGATGCCCTCAGTGACTGGACCATGCTTTGCAGTGCCTCGGCAATGTCCACCTACATATGCAACACGTCCCTCAGCAACTGGGATATGCTCTTAGTGCCTCGGCAATGTCCACCATCGTCTGGGACATGTCGTCGAGGCCCTCAGCCATGGTCATCACAGACTGAGCCATGCCTTAGACACCACTATTCATGATGTTGACGTCGTGCTCCAGGCTTTCCAATGTGGTCACCACCCGAGCAGTGTTGGCCTCGGTACCGCACATTGTCAGCATAATCTCCCATTTGCGGCCGGGCTGGCTGAAGGGGCAGTGGATCCTGACCCCTGTGCCACAGGCCAGCCTTGCTGTCGGTGATTGACCTCTCCTCGGACAACACCGCAATTTCCAAGTCTGTTACACATAGGGAATGAGGACTTAGATCTCTGTTATTATGGGCTATCTTCTCCTGCAAGGACAAAAAGATGGCTTTGTGAGCCGCGTGCTGATGGATTAGGGGGCGTCATAACTGGACATGAAGGGGTTGTGCTGGTGGTTACCAAGGGGTGCTTAGGAACATGCACGACGATTGGATGACCTGTGAGGTGAAGGGTTTGGGAATTTGAAGGGTGGCAGATGGAACTGATCAGGAGAGAGATGGTCACTTACCCATGCAGCTCAGTGGAGATCGTTGGTCTTCTTCGGGCATTGGGCACTGGCCCATGCTTCTGTGTTGACTGGGAATGAGTGGTGAGAGAATGCTTAAAAGCAGCTCCCCCTTGCTAATGGTAAGATGCTGAGGTGCGAGTCTGGGGAATTAGATGGTGAGACAGTCAGTAATGTCGAGAAGCTCGTGGGGTTTCATTTCCGGCACTAATTGCCATTAAATGTGGGCCGCGATCTCGCCAACACGGCCGTCGAGAAGCACCCCGCCAATTGTACCCAAAATGACACTTAGAAATGTTTCCATTAAATTGTGTGCAAGGGCGTGAATACTATCGAGTATATGCTTTTGTATTCATCTGAAATAAATAATTACACGACGTCAACCGGGGTATTGGTTGACCTGCCTATGTTAAAATGGTCAAAATTTCCAGAAAAAGTACAATAATACATAAAGGAAATTCATCTGAAAATGTAAAAAGTTTGTCTGCTGTTAATTTGCAAAGAGCAATTTCACAAAACATTTCTGTAACACATGACAATGTACACATGAGAAGATTAACAGCTGGAATATCAGGATTGCAGGGTTACAGAAATAACAGTTAATTATTTAATTAATGAAAATATTATAATGAACGATTAGATATTTAACAGATGATCATCTTTTTACAGTGTCAAAATTCAGTATGCTGACAGCTCAAAATATAAAATTGAGGGAACTTAATGTACACAGAACTTTATCTGGGCTTTGCCAGGATCAGGATTGAACCGAATAAATCCAGAAGAGTTCCAATATTAAAGTTCTGGTTTGATTTTATTATTTGAATAAAAATGTGAGGTTGCAAGCTTATCACATTTCATGCATTTATTTTATTAAGTTAACATTTCTTTATAGCTTCTTCAAAGACAATGTTAGTTACAAACCATTACTGTTGTGCTGTCAGTATATGCTACCATTTTAACATAGCATTTTTAACATCACTTCAATTTACATTATAAAGCATTGGATGCATATGTTTAATTACAGAAGTTAATTTGTAGTGTGGCATAGTGGCGCAGTGGTTAGCACTGCTGCCTACAGCACTGAGGACCTGGGTTCGAATCCCGGCCCCGGGTCACTGTCCGTGTGAAGTTTGCACATTCTCCCTATGTCTGCTCACCCCCACAACCCAAAGATGTGCAGGATAGGTGGACTGTCCATGCTAAATTGCCCCTTAATTGGAAAAAAGTAATTGGATACTCTAAATTTTTTTTAAAAAAGAAGTTAAATTGTGCACTTTGCCATTTTAACTACACTTTTTAACATTTGCAGGATAATGAGTAAGTTACAATTTTTGCAAGTTTTTATATTCTTTGGAGGGATGTAGACATCGCGGGAAGGCCTGCTGACCTCTAACTGCCTGGGAACTGAGCAGCTTGCTCGGCCATTATCAAGGGCAGTTATGAGTCAGCCACACCGTTGTTGATCTGGAGTTGCACCAGAGCAGGGAAGGATGGCAGATTTAATTCCCTGGAAAGGAACCCAAATAAGTGAACCAGGTGTTTTTATGACAAACAGTGACGGATCCATGGGTGTGGGATTTTCCAGTTCTTCCCCCTGGTGGGATCTTCTGGTCCCGCCAAAGGTCACCCCCTGCAGCGGGTTCCCTGGCAACTGGGCAGGTGAGCCATACAAAACACCATAGGCTTCAGCGGACCAGACGATCTAGCGGGCAGACATTGGTGAGCCGCTTTCTCTGCCAGAAAACACGCACCGGGGATGGGGGTTGAGGAAAGTTCTGTCCATGGTCACCATCACTGGGACTAGCTTTTAATTCCAGATTTTATCAATTGAATTTAAATTCCAACAGCTTCTATTCTGAGGGTGGAACCCATGTGTCCCCAGAGTGTTTTGCCTCTGGATTACTAGACATTGCCACCACCACAACACCATCAGCACAAGTTGAACCCACTTCCAACAATGAAGCAGAAGGAAATAAAATAATCTAAGGCCTCTACTTTCAAATTAATTATAATAAAGGAATTACGATAAAGAGATTAGAAAATTCTAAATTAAAATAGGAAAGTGATGCAATGGAGGAGACAAAGGATGAGAGGTGAAGCAAAATGCCTTTTCTTTATTTTATTTAAAGTTGATGATTAATTTGTTTCATTGCATAATGTCGATTTTACAGGCAATACCAGTGGGTTTACGAGCAGATGGGGCCAGTAAGATTTCTTGGGTGACCTTCCCGCCACACTCCAACCTGCTTCCTGATCTGTCTGCAATTTTATAGGGGTGGGTAAGGCCTAGGGCAGTCTGTCTGTCCTGTCACCAGTTGAGGACCTTAAGTGTCAAATTAATGGCCATGTAAGGCCCCTCCTTTCTATCTTTAATTTTGAGCCTAGCAAGAGGAGGTCAACAAAGGGGTTAGGTGGGAGACAGGAGTTGGGGGTGGGGCTGTTGATGTTGAGGGCTGTGGGAAGCCTGCTCAGGTCTCAGGTGGGAAGGATAGTGGAGGAGCCCTTCATCACTGGCCCCTTATCCAAATGTGCCCTCCACAAGTTCTGATGCCCTCCCGCTTCCCACTCCCCCTTCTACATTTCACAATACCCCCTGCAGGGCCTCACCTCCTGTCTCCGCCACAACAACTAATCCTGCACTCGCCTCCATGTTGGCTCTGGCACATAAGGCTAATGGGACAGCTTGCTAAGGCAGGACTTCCTGAGGCAAACACCATCACCTGTTAAATTCTGTCACATTGTTTGCAATTTTCTACAGTACAGCATGACTACAATTCAAAAGGGTATTTTATTGTCTGAAAAGCCAATGGCCCTGTCCTGAGGTCGAGAAAGGTGCTATACAAATGAAAATCTTTCTCTTTCATCTGATGAAAACTTAAAACAACTGTCAGCTCATATAGGCAGAAACATCCTCACAGTTAATATGGAAAATCCGTAATGTGGGCTTCATATAATAATTTGTGCCAGTTTGTTAACATGCCTACTTACTATCAGTCTATTAACCTACATTGCTCCAGGTTTAGCCCATTATCATGATTCCGGCGCAGGTACTGCTTACCTGCATAATAAACAAGTGTATCAAATTGGCACAGTTAACTTCAGGATCCAAATACTTAACTCAGACTAACACCTCAGTGCCATGTTGACTAAGTGCTGTATTGATGGAAGTGCCAAGCTCTTGTTTGCCTCTGGCTGAATGGACGATTCAAAGCAGAGCAGACAATTTCTTCCCACTTTCCACCATTAAAACAAATTGTCTGGTCATTTGTCACATTTGCTGTTTCGGAGGCTTTGCTGTAATTTAGTTACTGCATTTACCTATAAAGCAGCCACATTTCCACTTCAGAAGGAATTAACTGACTGAGAAATGCTTTGGAATCTCATGAACACCCGAAAGCTACTATATAAATAAAAGTTATTTCTTTACCTCCATCTACCTCAAAGTACATTACAAAGTAAAATTGCACACATAAAGTTATGATAACCTTTAACCCAGTTGCAATACAGTGATTTCTTTAAAAGGTCTATGTAATCTGTAATTGTTTTAGTAATGTTTGAAATGTTTTCAAGAGTTTGCATCGATTGTAAAGGGATCAATTGTAATTTTCTCACCTAATTGGAAATACTAGGAAATAGGAAAAGAGGCCGGTTTAGCATAGTGGGCTAAACAGGTGGCTTGTAATGCAGAACAAGACCAGCAGCGTGGGTTCAATTCCTGTACTGGCCTCCCCGAACAGGCGCCGGAATGTGGTGACTAGTGGCTTTAGACAGTAACTCCAATGAAGCCAATTTGTGACAATAAGTGGTTATTATTATTATTATTATTACTGGTCCATGTGTCCCTTGACCTGGAAGCTGGACGAACAGGGCGGAAGTTAGGAAAACAGCCATGTGGCTAGCAGACACAAAGGAGAGCTACACTCAAAGAAGCTAGGGTGAAGGCAATCATTCATCAGTTACAGACACAAAGAGAAAGCAGACAGAGACAGACAGAGAAACACAGAATTCTTGTGAGGAGAGAAGAAGAAATACTTCCCGGGAAGAAGTACGTTTTTCTGTTTGGCATAAATGGAGACAAAAGCTCTTAGAGGCAATATGTGAGATGGATAAATGGGTCTAAAAGCTGGTGAATACCTCAGAGATGCTGAAGAGATCGATGTTTTCCCAGAACTGGTCAAACTGCAAATTCGGTGTTATTGGTTGTTCAGTGGAAAAAGAACTCTGGAAATGTACACCATCAGGGCTGTTGTGACTCAAGGGAGAGAATGTAGAAATGTCTTGCTGATGATAATCCTATCCATGAAGCTCGAAGGTTAAAGCTGTTATTGGTTAGGACTTGTAACCTAAGATGCATGAATAAAGAGTAGCACACTCTGGAACTATGTAGTTACATAATGCCATATTTGTGCAGGGAGTATGTAAATGATTGTGATTGCGTAAGATACATCTTTGTTGAATTGAGGATTTGAAGTGGCATTTATATTTTTGTTGCCTGTTAATTTGTACGGATTTTATATTGACTCACATTCAGGTTAAAGTAAAAGCTTCAAAAATGTAGAATCTTGTTAATTTTTTCATTTGGGTGTCATTTAGCAAATTTGGTTATTTTGGTTCATAGTTCACCACAATATAAATATAAATATATGGCCGTCATTGCAGGACATTGATGCCCATTTAGCTTTTGTGTACAGTTTGAAGATGTAGATGATGGTTCTTTGATGAAGCATTGTTTATTTATTTCATCCCCAAATGCAGAGTCAGTAGATGTTAACTTTTTGGTTGAAAGACCTGTCTGGGTTTGACAACAGTCATTTCAGATGCAACCACTTGGACTAATATACATTGAATGGTGGTACATGTAATGATTTGGGAATTTCATGATACTCCGTCAAATGGTTACAAACAAAAAGTGGACCTTTCCACTCGATGTACAGAGTGCCAGAAAACCTGGGGGCGTGGTGCCCGCCGTCTCACTGGCGGGTGTTATAGAACCAGCACAGCCGGCTCGACGAGGGTGGAGAGCCATCTTTAAACGGCATCCTGATCTAAGTTTTCAAAAAAGCCTTCAACCTTGCTAAAGGACACAGGAGAGCCCCCCCCCCCCCCCCGGGCCTCCCACACGTTTTGGTGCAAATGCCCCACCACGCAGGCATCGTGGCACCCTGCCATCTACCCCCACCACCAAGCAGACATCATGGCGTTGGCCCAGGCAATGGGGCACCCCTCTGATCACACAGGCAGTGGGAGCCCCCCCCCCACAACACAGGCATCGGGGTCTTCCCCCCCCCCCCCCCCACCACCACCACGACACAGGCATCAAGGTATTTCCTCCCATCCCCTCCATGCAGGCATTGGGTCAACCCTCCGCTCATGGTGAACAAGGGTGCAAAAGCGACCCCTCAGATTAAACCCTGAGCTAATCACTTTTGGGCTGTTTTGTGCAGAAGTATCAATGGAATAAAAGACAGAAATCAAAGGATTATAATGTGAGTGGTACATAGGATATGTGATGCAAGTCTTCTTCCTAGATGCACAGCAGGACTTCAAGTAGAATAATGCAACAGTAAGAGTACTCCATTTTCTTTTCATCTCTTATCACTTTGGCCAGTATTCCATGAGAACAGGAAAACTCAGCGTTCTCAAGTTTTCTAGGATAACGACTTGCACATTGTGTCACATTGTGAAGATGTAGCAATGATGGGTACATAGCTCAACTGCATGATCTGGTGAAATTGAAAACTACTCTTTAGGCTGCATCTTTGGCCTCTGGAGACAGCAGAGCTAGTTTGCAAAATGAATCCTTGCAGCTTGAGGGTGAGTTAAATTAGCGATAGAGGAGCAGAGGGAGTTGAGAATTTTAGCATTGAGGACCAACAGATCTCAGACTGAATTATTTAAAAACTCACAGGACAATTGCTGCCAACATAACATCTACTTATTGGAAGTTTGCAATTTAAAGTGCCCTCCCTCATATTTAATGAATCTCATTAAGTATAAATTAAAGTGAGGAAAATTAAAACTGCTTCTTTAACCCACCATGTTTCATCACAAATTAAAAGCTGGAAGAAACTGCATTCTATGTTAACAGCAATAATTTCTCTTTATTTGATTTAAGCAATATTCTGACTAACTTTTAATTAGAAAATTCACAATCCAAAATCCAACGAATATGGATATACACAATAAAATAAATCTTAAATAAACATGTGGACAATTACAAAGAATCGGTGTTTAGTCAGAAAGAAATCCAAAGAACAACTTGCACAGGAATATTTCAAATTGACCAATGGAGTGAAGCTGGGCCAACCCAACGCCAGTAAGCTACTAATGTGGCCTCCTCCATTGATATTACAAGGGACCTATCTCAACTAAAATTCGAACCTGGCGGTTGGTGATACAACCAACATTTTGCTGGTCAGTGGTGGTGGAAGGCTTCATGTGTATCTGCCAGTAGATATTATTCTTCCTCTGACTAAAAGTTGTAACCATTTCTTTCTTTCTTCCAACGACCAACTTAAAAATGTTTTCCTTTACTATTTCGTGAAACTATGATTTTCTTTCTGAATCCTATGGGCAACACTTCCCACAACTCAGCAAAATAATTCTTCTCCTCCTGTTCTACTGCATGCTCACGACCTTTATGCCATCAAGCAATCAGTTCAGTAGAATGGTAAACTTTGAAATCATGCTTCATGATACGAAAGCTGGCAAAGGAATAGACTTCTACAAATGGTGTGACACGAGAGTAAATAATTCTTAAACCAGTGATTCATTGGAGATGGTGCAGTAAACTGGTGCATCAATTCCTCTCGATGATACATGAGTCAAACCTACTGTATGGATGAAAAGTCTTCATTTAAAAACATTACAATAATGTTGAAACAAGCTCCCTTTCTAATTACAGTGCCACAACTGTTGACCACATAAGTAAGTGTTAATGTATGAAAAGAAGTTTGTGGAATATAAGTTGTACTGTAAAGGTATGTGGTGTCCATCAACAAAATTAAAGGAAGATCACAAGTCAGATGGAAATATTAAAGGAAAAAGCATGTGCACTAAACATAAAATAGCATTTCTTGATCACTCTAAATAATGAGGAATAAAATATACAGACACCACTGAACGCAAATTAACGGCCCTCTCAAAGGACAATAAAAATGCCGTATTATTTAACAGATGGGTATGGAACTACTATTGTACAGTTTGAGATAGATATCATTTTATAGCTTCAAAACATTTTACTTAAGTATCTCTAAAATTAATGTCTTCAAACTAAATAAGGCTTCACTTGATTTTGCAACCTGTATTATGGTAACAGATGTCCTGGCTGATACATGAGGTCCACAAGGAGTATGTTTTATGTGGGTAATTGATCAATTTTACACTGGCCTTTCTATGAGGTTTACCAGCATGCTACTAGTTTCCAGATTATCTCAGCGGTTGGGAATCCAGCCCATATGTCACAATTGTCCATCTGCTCCTCAAACGCATAGTCTGACAAAGTTCACTGTTAAAACAGAGACACCTGTTGGTCATGTTCCGAACTATAATTGAATTAAAATTCCACAGGTAACTGGGTTTTACCAAAGGGCAGAAAATCATTTTATTTTAAGATTAGGCGATATAGCTAAAATAGGACACTAATCCCAGTGATTAACTCTTTAAAATGCAACTTTTACTGATGGTAAATATATTTGTGGTTAGCATTGTATTTGGAATCACAGCATTGGAATCCAAATGCTCTCTGTTCAACCAGGACTCACCATCACACTTTCCACTTAAGCCAGAAGCACGGGCAATTTTGGAATTAAAGCTTCCTGATCACAAATTAATTTTGAGTTACACGCATCGCCCAATTTAGCTTCAATCCTGAAACTGGCAAGGTAGCATCACCCTTCAGGATTTAGCAAGAAAACAACAGTTTTCTTTTCAGTGACCATCATATTTTTAGAGATCAGTGTAACGTGTGGATGGGCCTAAGCCAGAGGTTCGCTAATGCCTCTACCTTTGGACACAGCTCACAAAACAGCCTGCCGATTCACCACTGCTCATTTTACCTAACTACCAAGACAAACTTCACCCATGTGTCTTTTACTGGGATCCGGTACAATCCAAGCATCCAAGCTCCATGGATGTGAATTGCAATGTTGAAAATTGTTCAACAACGAAATGAGTATGCCATCACCGTCACAGACTTCTTCAGCAAATATGTGGATGACTGCGTGCCAAAGAAAGCAGTATGTACGTTCCCCAACCGGAAACCATGGCTCAGTCGCGAGATTGACTCCCTACTGAAGGACAGATCTGAGGCGTTCAAGACAGACGATCCTGACCTAAACAAGAAATCCAGGTACGACCTCCGCAAAGCCATCCGAGATGCCAAGAGAGAATATCAAACCAAGCTAGAGTCACAGACAGACTCTCGGCGGTTGTGGCAAGGACTAAACAACATAACGGGCTACAAAGCGAAGTCGAACAGTATCTCTGGCAGCAGCGCACCCCTCCCCGATGAACTCAATGCATTCTATGCTCGGTTCGAGCAGGTAACCAACAATCTGCTGCTGAGTGCCCCAGCAGCCCATAACTCACCCATACCCACCATCACAGCTTCCAAAGTCAGATCGGCCTTCCTGAAAATGAACCCTTGGAAAGCGACGGGCCCGGACGCGATCCCTGGTCGTGCACTCAGAGCCTGCGCGGACCAGCTGGCAGAGGTATTCGCGGACATCTTTAACCTGTCCCTACTCCACTCCAAGGTTCTCACCTGCTTCAAGAAGACCACCATCATACCGGTACCAAAGAAGAACCAGGCAACGTGCCTCAATGACTACCGTCCAGTGGCCCTGACTTCAGTCGTAATGAAGTGCTTTGAGAGGTTGATCATGAAGCGCATCACCTCCATACTCCCCGAACGCCTTGATCCACTGCAATTTGCATACCGCTGCAACCGGTCCACATCAAACGCCGTTTCCCTGGCCCTACACCCATCCCTAGAGCATCTCGAATACAAGGACTCCTACATCAGACTCCTATTTATTGACTACAACTATGCCTTCAACACCATATTACCAGCCAAGCTCATATCAAAGCTCCAAAACCTAGGACTTGGCTCCCCTCTCTGCAACTGGATCCTCGATTTTCTGACCAACAGACCACAATCAGTAAGAATGAACAACACCTCCTCCACAATAGTCCTCAACACCGGGGCTCCGCAAGGCTACGTACTTAGCCCTCTATTCTACTCCCTGTACACACACGACTGCGTGGCAAAATTTGGTTCCAACTCCATCTACAAGTTTGCTGATGATACGACCATAGTGGGCCAGATCTCGAATAACGACGAGTCAGAATACAGGAGGGAGATAGAGAACCTAGTGGAGTGGTGTAGCGACAACAATCTCTCCCTCAATGCCAGCAAAACTAAAGAGCTGGTCATTGACTTCAGGAAGCAAAGTACTGTACACACCCCTGTCAGCATCAACGGGGCCGAGGTGGAGATGGTTAGCAGTTTCAAATTCCTAGGGGTGCGCATCTCCAAAAATCTGTCCTGGTCCACCCACGTCGACGCTACCACCAAGAAAGCACAACAGCGCCTATACTTCCTCAGGAAACTAAGGAAATTTGGCATGTCCACATTAACCCTTACCAACTTTTACAGATGCACCATAGAAAGCATCCTATCGGGCTGCTTCACAGCCTGGTATGGCAACTGCTCGGCCCAGGACCGCAAGAAACTTCAGCGAATCGTGAACACCGCCCAGTCCATCACACGAACCTGCCTCCCATCCATTGACTCCATCTACACTTCCCGCTGCCTGGGGAAAGCGGGCAGCATAATCAAAGATCCCTCCCACCTGGCTTACTCACCCTTCCAACTTCTTCCATCGGGCAGGAGATACAGAAGTCTGAGAACACGCACGAACAGACTCAAAAACAGCTTCTTCCCCACTGTTACCAGACTCCTAAATGACCCTCTTATGGACTGACCTCATTAACACTACACCTTGTATGCTTCATCCGATGCCAGTGCTTATGTAGTTACATTGGGTGAAATTCTCCGGTATCGGCGCGATGTCCGCCGACCGGCGCCAAAAATGGCGCTAATCAGTCCAGCATCGCGCCGCCCCAAAGGTGCGGAATCCTCCACATCTTGGGGGACCAAGCCCTAACCTTGAGGGGCTAGGCCCACGCCGGACTGATTTCTGCCCCGCCAGCTGGCGCGGAAATGACATTGCCGGGCGGCGCATGCGCGGGAGCGTTAGCGGCCGCTCACGGCATCCCCGCGCTTGCGCTGTGGAGGGAGTCTCTTCCGCCTGCGCCATGGTGGAGACCGTGGTGAAGGCAGAAGGAAAAGAGTGCCCCCACGGCACAGGCCCGCCCGCGGATCGGTGGGCCTCAATCGCGGGCCAGGCCACCGTGGGGGCACCCCCTGGGGCCAGATCGCCCGCGCCCCCCCCAGGACCCCGGAGCCCGCCCACGCTGCCTTGTCCTGCCGGTAAGAGAGGTGGTTTAATCCACGCCGGCGGGACAGGCATTCTAGCCGCGGGACTTCGGCCCATCCGGGCTGGAGAATCACGGGGGGGGGGGCCGCCAACCGGCGCGGCGCGATTCCCGCCCCCGCCAAATCTCCGGTGCCGGAGAAGTCGGCAACCGGTGGGGGTGGGATTCACGCCAGCCCCCGGCGATTCTCCGACCCGGCGGGGGGTCGGAGAATCTCGCCCATTGTATATGTTGTGTTGCCCTATTATGTATTTTCTTTTATTTCCTTTTCATGTATTTAATGATCTGTTGAGCTGCTCGCAGAAAAATACTTTTCTCTGTACCTCGGTACACATGACAAGAAACAAATCCAATCCAATCCAATGGTGACCTGCCTGGTAAATGGTAACTGTGAATATACCTGCTTCTTGATATCTGCCATGTCTTGTTCAGTAGAAAATTGGGTACCCTATCTTATGAATCTGGTACATCGACTTTCTGACTGCTGAAGAAAATGACCTGCCTGAAAGCTCCCAGAAAGGGTGACAATCTACAATTTTACTCAAAGATGTTCTGTTTTAGTGTTGTAATTTCACCAGAAGTGCGGTGGACACTTGGGGGACCACATACGCGCCTCCAAAGAAATATGAATGTATGCTTAAGAGCAATGGAGCAAATAATCAACTTTAAACAAAAGAGCTATGAAAATATAATAGCGGAATTCAACGAAAAAACGTCTAAGGGCCGATTCTGCAGACAAAATTCTGGGCTGGATTCTTCAGCCCTGCCCACCGCTACGTCGCCACAGGCAAGACGCGGACAATGGAAAAGTCCATTGACCTCGGGCAGGGTTCACCAGTCGCCGGGCGGACTCGGCCAGAGAATCCCAGCCTCTAAGTGCGGTAGCAAGTGGGAATTGCCGCGAGCTTCCCCGCGCTCAACCCAGCGAGGCCAACAACTCAATTCAACATTAATTGGTCCACTCTCGGGCAGCATGGTCGGCACGGGCTTGGAGGGCCGAAGGGCCTGTTCCTGTGCTGTACATTTCTTTGTTCTTTGTTCACTTAACTCACGGCCTTCTCACCACAAATGAAGACTCGCCAGGTGATTGCCGGAACCGCACTCGCCAGCCCCCCGCTAACAAGGTTAGCTGCACCTGCTCAGCCAACCCCAGCCAGCTCGCAACAATGGTGTCGAGGAGATCGGCCCCAGGATTCGGGGATCCTGATCTGGGGAGGCTCATAGATGCACTAGAGGCCAGGAGGGATGCCCTGTTCCCCTGAGGGCCCCGGAGGGTGAAAAACAGGGCAGCCAGTGCCACCTGGGACGAGGTAGTGCCAGCTGTGATCTCAGGGTGCGTGACCTGGAGGATTGACCTCCAGTGCCGTAAAAAGGTCATCAACCTACACCAGGCAGCACGATTGAGTAGACACCAATGCCCCCTACCTCGCAAGGGAACATTCACTCCCCAACTCCCCATGCGACCTCCAACCCCTCCGCCTTCAACCCCTCCCCCTTCAAACCCCCCCTACATCTTCCTCCCACTGGCGGAGGGATGCTGGACTTAAGAATCTTCACAACATTCGAGGAGCAGGCCCTGGGGGTGACAGGGGTGCCCAGGACAGAGTGGTCACCAATGCAGAGGCTGGCGGTTGCTGCAGAGTGAGGAACCACCGGGCTCCACTTGGAGGACCTGCCAAACTTGAGTTGTTATTGCCTTGCTGACTGACCCATCCCTCCCACTGATCACATGTCCATCCTCCCGCAGGCCCTCCAGCCGACGGCGCAGACCCATCCCGGGCGGCACCCTCTCCTGACTCTGAGGAGAACACCTCGGAGGAGAACTCCGAGGATACAACCATTATAGTCGCAGCACAGTTGTCATCCCCAGCCTCCACCAGCGCAGATACATGGGACATGATAGTGGACGGGCTTCAGGGCACAATATGGTGAGCACCATACTGGTGCTGATGCACATCAGTTGGAGGCAGGAATCCCCAGGTGAGACAGCAGTTGGAGGGCTGCTGGATCCATGGATCCAGCTGGGTCCCAACCTGATGCTGAGCTTGTGGTACAGAGGTACTCGCAGCTGATGGTGATGATAGGGAGCAGCCGGGACATTCAGTGGGAGATGTCAGCAGATCCATAGCCACTTGGAGGGGTCCTGAGGCTACCAAGAGATGATGCAGGCAATGCCTGGTACTGAGGCCAACACTGCTAGGGTGGTGACTGCAATGGAGAGCCTGGTGCATGATGCGTCACCATTCGTGAAGGTGTCCAAGGTATTGAGCAATCAATGATGGCCATGGCTGAGGGTCTCGGCAGATTGTCCGACACTCTGGGGGATGTCGCCCAATACCAGGCTGACTTTGATGAGGTTCTGCGGGGCATGTCAGCAGGACAGGGCAGCACGGCTGTCCATGCGCCGCCGACAAGTGCGCCAGGGCCCTCCACAGGACACCCGCCAAGGGTATCGAGGGCACAGGACGTGCTAAGCAGCTGGCTGCCCCACCTCAGATGTGCATCCTGGGGAGACACCTAGATGTAGTGATACAGCTCGGACGGTAAGGCACATCGAGGATCACTGAGGGCATGGGGAGGGGGGATGGGGTGAGGGGGTGGGGATAGAGGGGACTTGTATTACACATTAAACACCCTTGTGCACAACAAGTACAATGCTTCTGTCCCTTTATTCCGCAATGTGGCTGACCTCCGAACCCCTGGCCCACCTGTCCAGACCGCCCCCCCCCCTCCCCGGGCACACCCCGTGCAGGTGATGGGTGTGAGCTAGTGCTCAGCAGACAGGCAGGGGTCAGACTATGACATAGATTGAGGAGGACTAGCGCTCAGCTCTCTGCGGGTTATCATCACCACCAGATGGCCCGGTGAGCGCAGGGCAACATGTGTGACATCTATGATCCTCCTGGACCTGGGGCATCTCTGCGATGGTGGAGAAACCTGCTGCCCGGGCATATTGCTGTGCTTGGTCCATACCAAAGACGATGTCGTTTTCCGCCTGGGCATGCAGGGCATTCGTGACCTGTCGGATGCACCTATGGGCTGTGCCCTGAGAGATGCCACACAGGTCCCTGCGAGAGCCCTGGAATGATCCCGATCATTCAAAGTTTAGGGCTGAGGTGATCTTAACGGCCATCGGGAGCGGGTGTCCTCCTCTGCCATCTTCTGCATCCAATATCCCTGCCATAGCATTCAATATCTGTTAGGAATTGGGAGAGGGTGTTAGACTGACAAACAGTGGTGGCTCCCATCCCGGGACCCTCCATTCCCGCAGTGATCCCCCCTCCCCCTATAGAATTCCACATGGCTGGAAAGCGGAACGCCCTGCCCAAGCACTCTGGCCACAGCGGGCCCACCTCCCTGGAACCCAGACCCTGTGCCCCGGACACCGACTCATGGTGTCACCTGGACCGGGCGCTGGTCTCCTCCCCATAGCACACACCCACCCTCCAGCGTGGATGTGTCCCCCGGAGCTGTGCCCCATCGCCTGGGTGTTTGGATGTTGGCTGCTGCATGTGTGGTGCTGGCCCCTGCAGTGTCCAGGCATCACGGTATGATTGGGATTCTAGGCAATGACTCCCATATGCTACATGGTCCGCCCACCCACGGGAATCCGCGTGGGTTGTGTGAAGTGCTCACTTAACCATGATTGCCAATTCCCTATTAGCAATCGCCTTCAGCCGCAGGGCCAAAGACCTCGGCAGTCGGTGGGGGTTATTGGTAGTGGTTGGGGCAAATGGGCAGGGACGAGGTTTCCCCGGAAAGGGTACACGCGATCCAGAGGTTGGCATTATGGTGCTGCAAGTGGTTACCCTCCCACGGTTTCCCACCAACGCCACCCCCAAACCACCCTGACATGGTGGCCCACCCCTGTAGAGGGTCCCCTACCCCAATCTGAGTGTCCACCACCACCAACCGAGCACAGAGGCAGCAAGCCCAGAGCCCCTGGGCTCTTTGCCTATGAGCAAAGATGGCTACTCTCCTCCTCGGCTCTCCACAGAAGCTCTTCTGCCAGCTTCACATTTTTAAAAAGAAGTACTAACCACGCCAGCGTGGCCACTTGCTGGGGAGGTCGCTGAATGATGGGAGGCATTTGGATATGGGGTGGAAATGGTAATTTTATGGAAATAGGGCTTAAGTGGGGATAATTGATTTCTTGCCTCGCGAGATCACAATTTCGCCTACGAGAGCGGACCGGTTGCATCGCAAACTGTATGGCGCCTGGCGCCGTTCTCGTGTTTGGCGCGGTGCCGGCTCCGGGCCGCTGGAATCGGCGGGGCCGCCGATTCTCCGGCCCGGATGAGATCAGCAGCTGCTCCGACACGACAGAGTCCCACCGGTGCCGTTCACCCGGTCGCTGCCGGCGGAAACTCTGCGGGAACGCTCAGGGGACGGCCTGTGGGGGGGAGGGAGGGGGCTCCCTCACCGGGGGGGGGGGGGGGGGTGCCTCCGATGGTGTCTTCTGGCCCGTGATCGGGGCCCACCGATCGGCGGGCCGGCCTCTCCCCACACCCGGCCTACTTTCCGGCACGGCCGGCCCCTGAACACCGACCCCATGTTGGGTCAGGGCCGGCGCGCATAAGAAGTTCCCCGCACATGCGCAGGATTGAGCTGGCCCAACTGCGCATGCTCGGGTTGATGCGGAGCCCATTTGGCACCGCGTACGGAGGCTGGAGCGGCGTGAACCGCTCCAGCACCGTGCTGGCCCCCTGTGGGGGCCAGAATAGGTCGTGCCCGGGCCCTGTTTGCCACGACGGCGTTCACGACGGTGCAAACACTTGGTCGTCATATCGGAGAATCCCTGCCTCTATTTTCCTTGATGAAGTTAATTTCTATCCAACTCCACAAATCTCAGTTACATCAAATTTAGGCAAGTTTGGACTCTGCTGCATCCTTATTCTTGGTTGTACATTTATGCCAGCAAATTATTTGCAAAAATCAAGGAAACCTTTCTGAGCTGTTTTTTGTTTGAGGTGGAACTATGTAAATAAGAAGCGGAGTATTTTCAGGGGACAAGCTCGGGAGTGCAATGTTGAGAAATTTTGCCCAATTTGACATTTCAGTGTAATATCAAATTAAATCAGTAATATTCAAATTTCCTCAGAAAGAATGAGGCAATGCCACCAGTTACAGTGAAACCTGTCGAGATATTGAGTTGCTTGCTTTAGAAAAATAAAGAATAATTGATATTGCCAGCGACTAAGGGCGGGATTCTCCGACCCGGAGAATCGCCCGGGGGGGGGCGGCGTTAATCCTGCCCCACTGCTCTGACGCCGGCTGCCGAATTCTCCAGCGCCATATTTTTGGCGGGAGCGGGGATCGCGCCGGTCGGGGGCCGTTGGCAATGGCCCCCACCCCCGGCGATTCGGCGGTCCCCGATGGGGTGAGCGGCCACCCGTTTTCAGCCAGTCCCGCCGGCGTGGATTAGTCCAGGTCCCGTACCGGTGGGACCTGGCTTTGCGGACGGCCTGCGGAATCCTCGGGGGCCACAGGGCGATCCGGCCCAGGGGGGCCCCCACGGTGGCCTGGCCCACGATCGGGGCCCACTGATCTGTGGGCGGGCCTGTGCCCTGGGGGCACTCTTTCTTTCCGTGCCGGCCTATGTAAAGCTCCGCCATGGCCGGCGCGGAGAAGAAACCCCCTGCGCATGCGCAGGAAACACGCCAGCAGTTCTGGGAACACGCTGTAGCTCCTGCGCATGCGCAAACTCGTGCCGGCCAGCGGAGGCTCTTCAGCACCGGTTGGCGTGGTGCCAACCACTCCAGCGCCTGTGCGGAGGATTCCACCGGTTGGAGGAGAATCCCGGCCAAGCACTTTCTCTACATATTTCCCTTTGTCCTAATATTTTTGAGCCATTTCTAAATAAGAAATAGGTAGACAAAAATATAATTGTTCTGCTGCAGGATACTGCACATAATACAGCCATACAAACCAAGCAGCAACATGCAATGCAATTATTGCTGAACATCTAATACGTTAACACAAGTATCTCTGTCTTCTGCTGGGTACCTTTCTTCAGATTAGACTGTGCTCTCAAATCGTAATTTTTCTGACAATCTGCCCCTAGATAGTTATCAGAGTTTTCATTTTCCCATCTGCTGCATTGCTTAAAGTGGATAATAGAGAATATATAATAGCTTCATTGTTATCACTCTTTCTGTTGGAGTTTCTTAGGGTCGTAACAGTATCCAAATAGGTTCTTCTTAAATAACATCAAAACCTTGATTGTGAGCTAGATCAAACAGCTTAGACTAGCCGCATAGGCCTTTGTGACAGTTTACTTGGGTAGGCATAGAAACAAATAGAAACTGGATCAAGGAGTTTCTTATGTTGGTGCGCAAAGTCAACAATACCAGCCACAGTCTACTGTTACAGCATAATGGCAGGTATTCTCTGAATGCTTATGTCGTTTTTACCAAAGCACCAGCGATCTGTTGACATTTTGATGTTAAATGAGATGACAGGCTTAAGTGCAGTTTGAAAAGAATACTTTACCTTGATATTTTTCTTGAGGATAATTATACATATAAATATGTACTTATTCTTCTTCTACAAAATGTGAGCCAAATCTAATTAAATAAATTAAATATCTTAGCCTCAGTCTTCATTACTACAGCATCTTCATCTTTCGCACTCTTAAGTTTTATTTTTCAGATTCAGATAAGCATAAAAGCCAACGGTTATTTATATACAATGTCAGCAGGTTATAACATTGACAACTACCTTCTCCCCATTAATAACAGTAACACAAGGACTGACCAGATGCAGTGAGCTAGCACATTATGAATCTAACTCTGGAACCTGCGTTTAAATCCAGGGCAAATGAACATTTCCTCTTTCTGTGAGGGCTCTTCTAAGATTAGGGCTAAGCCATTTTGTTATCTGGCTTGGCACAGACCTGAATGTAAAATGGACATAAATGGTGGAAATCAGCTTAAACAATCAGTGCTGAAAGAAGGTGCAGAACCAACGACAGTATAATTCTTATTATAATAAAGTATAAAAATTTCAGTTTCAATTCATTAAGCCATCATTTATGCACGTCTGCGAGCAGCATGTTTAAGAACCTACAATTGGAAAATTTTAAATTTTAATACGACTTATGCCATAAAAATGCATTAATTCGTACAGAAAATACAGCATGGGTCTCAGTGAGAATAACTTTTTAAGAATTACATTAAAATCTGAGAAAAGTGACTGTCATGCCCAATACAGGTATGAAGATGTTGGAAACTTTAAAGCTATTCTTAAAATGGACACAACAGTTTTAAGATGGCTGATGACACATCATGTGACTGGCAATTCTGACTCCAGACAAGACCCGAAACTTAATCAATGACCTCATTAGAATTTTAATAATTCCAGCCACTTGTGAAATTCGCCAGTCCTTTTGTTAAGGATGAAGGCTGGACAACAGGATGACCACATCAGCCAATTCATCTTCCTGCCTCACCATCAACAACAGAGATATTGACACTCAGTGGGTGTTAGACAAACATGAAGCGAGCCTCATCGACATTTCAGTGTACTGTGATGTTCCCTCATCACAAAACACTCAAAGTGTGAAAGGCCTCAGTACTGGATGTGTATCGATCCAACTCACTATCTTAAGCGAGAAAGGACTTTGGATTTGTGCACATCACGTGATTAAGGCAGCCATGCATCTACTTGCTTTTAAAAGTTACAGCAGAAGCTGTTCGACTGAGAGAAACACTGTGAAAGAGTACCTGAAAAGCCATTGGACAAGTTGCAAGACAAAGCAGCCAAGGTGAAAGAACTAAACCTTGAAAGCAGTTAGGAATCTCCTCCCAACCTTTCCAACTTCAAGTTCACCTGAGAGCCAATGTCCTGGCAACTTAATTACAAGAAGCCTCGCAGTTTGCAGAGAATCCTCTACTTTTACCAGACCTCCACTCCAGCGCCAATTCAGCTAAGAAACTACAAGCCTGCTATGAAAGAGACAGAAATCATTGCAACTTGTATTATTTTTTTTCTCCATCTGTATCTATTCCAGGGCTAGCATTTGATAGTAAATAATCTTTAATTTCAAGTTCACAAAGCCTGCTGCTGGAATAATGTCAACTGAGAAATCACTCTGACAATAAGAAAATATGCACATTTAATCACGGCCAATAAGAAAACTCATAAACTGTGTCTGTGACATGACCTTGTTTCCTGCTGAGCCTGAACTTCAGTGAGACGGAAGACTAGGAAGTTACATTCACACAATAAAACTTTGAGCATTACTTCTGTAATCAGCAGGATGAAGTCAGAACTGATGCTCTCAGCTTCCCTAATTTGATTAAACTTTGAAATTAAACAAAACATTCTCAACGATAGCTTTCTCTGCTTCGTAATAAAAAATCTCAGGCAGGAAGAGAACAATCCATCAGACTGCAGTCCAGTTTGTTTGATATTAATCCATTTGCAAAAAGGGCGCCACACAATAAATGCAGTAATAGAGTTCATTGGAGTGTAGAATTACCAAAACTTAACTTTCTAAAATATGGCTTCTACATTTAATGCCCATGGCTAGTTTTGAGTGGAGACAGATAGTGTATTTGGCTGCAACACTGAGCTTCGCGTGTCATTTTGGTACCAAGATGGTGTTTGTATCACACGCACACTTTTCCAACATGGTTCACACCAAACACCATCTTATTTTTTTAAATATATATATTTATTAAAGTTTTTAAACACAATTTTTCTCCCTTACAAACAATAACCCGCCCCCCCCCCCCACCCCGTAACAAAATAACAAGAAATTGCATAGAGCAAGATATATACATGGCAAAATGATATGTTTACATAGCTTTGTACACTGGCTCTCTCCCGTACGTGCCAGTTTTCCCAACCCTTCATGATATCTCTTGCTCATCCACCCTCCCAGGCAGTCCCCCATTCCCCCCCCTCCCCCCCCCCCCCCCTCCCAGGATGTCCCCCCCCCCCCCACTAGGTTGCTGCTGCTGCTGACCGACCTTCCTCTAACGCTCCGCGAGATAGTCTAGGAACGGTTGCCACCGCCTGTAGAACCCCTGCGCAGACCCTCTCAAGGCACACTTAATCCTCTCCAGCTTTATGAGCCCAGCCATGTCATTTATCCAGGCCTCCACGCTGGGGGGCTTCGCCTCCTTCCACATTAGCAAGATCCTTCGCCGGGCTACTTAGGGACGCAAAGGCCAGAATACCGGCCTCTCTCGCCTCCTGCACCCGCGGCTCGTCCACTAATCCAAATATTGCTAGCCCCCAGCTTGGCTTGACCCGGACTTTCACCACCTGAGATATTGCTCCCGCCACTCCTCTCCAGAACCCCTCCAATGCCGGGCATGACCAAAACATATGGACATGGTTCGCCGGGCTCCCTGAGCACCTTCCACATCTGTCCTCTACCCCAAAGAACCTACTCAACCTCGCCCCCGTCAAGTGAGCTCTGTGAACCACCTTAAATTGTATAAGGCTGAGCCTGGCACACGAGGAGGAGGAATTAACCCTACCTAGGGCATCAGCCCACAGACCTTCCTCAATCTCCTCCCCCAGCTCCTCCTCCTATTTACCCTTCAGCTCTTCTAACAGCGCTTCCCCCTCTTCTTTCATCTCCTGGTGTATTGCCGACACCTTGCCCTCCCCGACCCATACACCCGAGATCACCCTGTCTTGAATTTCTTGTGCCGGGAGCAATGGGAATTCCCTCACCTGTCGCCTCACATACGCCCTCACCTGCATATATCTAAAGGCATTTCCCGGGGGTATCTCGAACTTCTCCTCCAGTGCCCCTAGGCTCGCAAACGCCCGTCAGTGAACAGGTCCCCCATTCTTCTGATCCCCATCCGATGCCAGCTCTGGAACCCCCCGTCCATCTTCCCCAGGACAAACCGGTGGTTACCCCTGATCGGGGACCACACCGAGGCTCCCATTGCACCCCTGTGCAGTCTCCACTGGCCCCAGATCCTTAGCGTTGCCGCCACCACTGGGCTCGTGGTGTACCTTGTCGGCGAGAGCAGCAGTGGTGCCGTCACCAACGCCCCCAGGCTCGTTCCTTTGCAGGTCGCCATCTCCATCCTCTTCCATGCCGCCCCCTCTCCCTCCATCACTCACTTGCGGACCATCGCCACATTTGCTGCCCAGTAGTAGCTCCCTAGGTTTGGCAGCGCCAACCCTCCTCGGTCCCTACTGCGTTCCAGGAACCCTCTCCTTATCCTCGGGGTCCTATTCGCCCACACAAACCCCATTATACTCCTACCTACTCTCTTGAAAAAGGCCTTGGTGATCACGATGGGAAGGCACTGAAACACAAACAGAAACCTCGGAAGGACCACCATTTTGACCGACTGCACTCTACCCGCTAGCGAGAGCGGTAACATGTCCCATCTTTTGAAGTCCTCCTCCATCTGATCCACCAACCTCGTCAGATTCAGTTTATGTAGGGCCCCCCAACTCCTGGCTATCTGGATCCCCAGATACCGAAAGCTCCCCTCCGCCCTCCTCAGCGGTAGGTCCCCTATCCCTCTTTCTTGGTCCCCTGCCTGTAATACAAAGAGCTCACTCTTCCCTACATTGAGCTTATAGCCCGAAAACTCCCCAAACTCCCTTAGAGTCTGCATGACCTCCACCATCCCCTCCATTGGATCCGCCACGTACAGCAACAGGTCATCCGCATATAGCGACACCCGATGCTCTTCCGACATTGTCGGGGGCAGGGTCCCCTCCTCTCTTGCCTCATTAAAGGTCCTCACTCGTAGCGGGGCCAACAGGTCTACGTACTTCCTGTAGAGCTTCACCGGGAACCCGTCCAGTCCCGGGGCCTTCCCTGCCTGCATACTCCTCAAACCCTTGCTCAGCTCCTCCAACCTAATTGGTGCCCCCAAACCAGCCACCTCCTGCTCCTCTACCCTCGGGAATCTAGGTTGGTCTAGGAATCGTCTCATCCCCCGCTGGGGGCTGAGATCTATACAGCTCTTCACAGAAGGCCTTAAATACCTCGTTTATTTTCGTCGCACTCCGAACCATGACTTCCCTTCCATCTTTGACTCCCCCTATTTCCCTCGCTGCCATCCTCTTACGGAGCTGGTGTGCCAGCATCCGACTAGCCTTTTCCCCATACTCGTAGGTCGCCCCCTGCGCCTTCAACGTCTCCCATACCACCCCCACTCGCACCTCCCCGTTGTCGTTGGCCTCCAGGTACCTTTCGATACACCCCCTCACCTTCCCACACACCACCTCATCTGCCAGCAGTCCCACATCCAGCCGCCACAGCAGGCGTTGGTCCCTCTCCTCTCCCAGCTCCAGTTCCACCCAGTGCGGGGCGTGGTCCGAAACGGCTATGGCCGAATACTCCGTCCCCTCCACCCTCGGGATGAGCACCCTGCCCAGAACAAAAAAATCTATCCGGGGGTAGGCTTTGTGCACATGGGAGAAAAAAGAAAATTCCCTGGCCTGCGGCCTTGCAAACCCCCATGGGTCCACTCCCTCCATCTGATCCATCAACCCCCTAAGCACGTTGGCTGCCGCCGGCCTCTTTCCAGTCCTTGATTTGGAGCGGTTCAGTGCTGGATCCAACACTGTATTGAAGTCCCCTCCCATTATCAGGCCTCCTATCTCCAGGTCTGGAATGCGCCCCAACATGCGCCTCATGAATCCAGCATCATCCCAGTTCGGGGCGTATACATTTACCAACACCACCCAGGTCCCTTGCAACCTACCGCTCACCATCACATATCACCCTCCATTATCCACTACGATAGTCTTGGTCTCAAATGACACTCGCTTTACCACCAGTATTGCCACCCCTCTATTCTTCACGTCCAGTCCCGAGTGGAATACCTGTCCTACACATCCCTTTCTTAACCTGACCTGGTCCGCCACCTTCAGGTGTGTCTCTTGGAGCATGACCACATCTGCCTTCAGTCCCTTTAAGTGCGCGAACACTCGAGCCCTCTTCACCGGCCCATTCAGGCCCCTCACGTTCCACGTTATCAGCCAGATTGGAGGGGCTCTCACCCCCACCAGCTCTGCCACTTTCGACCTCATTAATCTCTTAAACATGTACAGCTGAACAGTACATTCAGTCGCAGAAAGAATCTCCCCAACCCACTTCCCGCCACCACATCAGGGCTATTTATAAGTATCATCAACAATTTGCAGATTAATTGCAGGTGAACCTCGATAGCTCTTTTTGAGTCATGGAAGCACCTGGCGATTTGAAGAGTTGGGTCAAGTTGACAAAATTGACTTAGCATGTTGCTACATATGGAGAAGACCTTGGCTATGACTTCACCGATTCTGCTCTTAGACAAGGGTGCTGTAAATCAAATCTTCCTTGTGCAGCAGCGTGAGAGGGAGAGGGGGTAGACAGAGAAGGTAGCAAGACGCTGACAGAGGAGGAAGGAGGAGGGGGAGAAGATATCTCAGCAGGAGACATTACCTTCTAGAATTTTCTAGGAGCACATCTCTTGCCTTCACCTAAGCCAGGAGCAGTGTGCATCATCTGCACTTTATGGAGGTGGTCACAGAACTCTGTGACCTCTTGCAATCAGATCTGCAACTTCAGAGCTGGACAAGGACAGTGCTGTTAGTGCTATGGTCCTTAATTTCTGAATTAGTCTGCATCACCTTCATTTACTCAGGAACTTGAGTATACAATAAATCTGTATACCCTTGTTGCTAACTTTGGTTGGCTCTTAATTTGTTGCCCGTTGTGTCTTTACTTAATTGGCTCTGTTCCAATAACCTTTGCTCTAGAGTCGCCAGGTATCTTTATGATACCACCACGAGGTTCAAGTTCAAGTACTGATCAATAACTCACTACACCAGTTAGTAAGTTTCAAATCAAAACACATTTATTATGCACAGTCAATCACTGCTCATGAATAAAACTCTACTTACTAGACTATCTCTAACACTAAAAGGCCTATACTTAGCTTTGGAACTGGCCCACCAGTTCAGGGGAACAAATGGCCTTTCGTTCGATTCTGAGTCTGCAGGATCCAAAAGCTGGTATGGACTGGTAGCTAGGAGCGCCTATCTTGTAGCGTGCGTTGACTGGAGACTTACTTGGTTGATGCGGCAGCTAGGCAGGTCACTGTCAAGGGTTGTTTTGAGCTGCTGAGTGACCCTGCCAAAAGGATGAATTGATCTTGGGGACTCTACTTTATAGTCCCCAGGGGCTTCGCGCCGTTCGGGGCAGACCCCGTATCTGCTTCCAAGTGATTGGACTAGGTTCCGATCACTTGGATCGATTTCTCCAATACTGGAGCCGTTCCCTGATCGCTGGGCGGTTCCTGAGTGTCCGTTGCCCTTCCTTTGTCTTGGCTCCTGCTGGCGCCGAGGAGTCTGGCTTGGCCTTATTCACCTTAAATGTTTCAATTGTTCCCGGGGATCGCTCATTAATATGCAGATGGCTGTTGGTTTCAGTGCTGTCTGGGTTTCTGCAAGTTTTAATACACAGGAACTTTGCACCTACTAGTTTTTCCTAGCTTGACTGAATTTCCCTGCATTCTTTGCGGATCTCCATTTAAAGTCGGGAAGTGGCCAACCCAGGTGGCTACACCCTATTCAAAATCACTCGCGCTGTTTAAATGAGAGTCATTTGCCTGATCAAATTTCTTTTTAAAGAGCTCATCCTTCCTTGGTATTTTGATTGCATTAATTTGGAAGTAACATTAGTTCCTCATAGATATCTGTGTTTAGCCATTCCAGTTCCAAGGATCAAAGCTGGAAGTGACCCAGCAGTTGAGTGTGGCATCACCACCTGTGTTTTGGCCAGTCTGCACTGAGTTACCTTGGGATCCTTCAAGGTTGGAGAAAGTGAAATGTGTAACATCTTCCAGTTGCTGTCTACTACTGTGTCAGGCAGATGGCTGATGCTCTTTATGCCAGCAGAGGATTGGATTGGATTTGTTTATTGTCACGTGTACTGAGGTACAGTGAAAAGTATTTTTATGCGAGCAGCTCAAACAGATTATTTAGTACATGAAAAGAAAATAAACTAAAAATAAAATACATAATAGGGCAACAAAATGTAAACATTTTCTGGCATTGGGTGAAGCATACAGGAGTGTAGTATTAATCAGGTCAGTCCATAAGACGGTTGTTTAGGAGTCTGTTAACAGCAGGGAAGAAGCTGTTTTTGAATCTGTTTGTGCGTGTTCTCAGACATTTGTATATCCTGCTCGATGGAAGAAGTTGGAAGAGTGAGTAAGCCGGGGAGGAGTCTTTGATTATGCTGTCCACTTTCCCCAGGCAGCGGGAGGTGTAAATGGAATCAATGGAGGGGAGGCAGGTTTGTGTGATGGACTGGGCCGTGTTCACGACTCCCTGCAGTTTCTTGCGGTCTTGGGCCGAGCAGTTGCCATACCAGGCTGTGATGCAGCCCAATAGGATGCTTCCTATGGTGCATCTGTAAACGTTGGTAAGAGTCGGTGTGGACATGCCGAATTTCCTTAGTTTCCTGAGGAAGTATAGGCGCTGTACATTATATCCTCTCTGAACAAAGGGAAGCCAGTGGAGTACGCTCTTGCCTTTTCCAGAACAGCAGGCTTCCCTAGGTGCAGGGTGCTATTGACTGTACACACATGGCTTTGTGTGCAACTCGTCTAAATTCAGAGACTTATAGCAACTGCAATGGGTTCCACTCCTTGAACATGCAGTTGGTGTATGACCATGTTCAGCATATCACGCAGGTGAATACCCAGTGACCTGGTAGCAGCCATGATGCTTTAATTCTGCTCCAATCAGATATTTCCTCAGTCTTCCAGCCATCATATCAAACGAGAAAGTTATGTTCTTTGTTGGAAATGCAAAGAGAAAGAATCAGAGGTGGCACATGGTAGGTTTCTATAACATAATTCAA
Source organism: Scyliorhinus torazame (assembly GCF_047496885.1). Classification (NCBI taxonomy): domain Eukaryota; kingdom Metazoa; phylum Chordata; class Chondrichthyes; order Carcharhiniformes; family Scyliorhinidae; genus Scyliorhinus; species Scyliorhinus torazame. The sequence continues at coordinate 149,019,220 of NC_092719.1, forward strand.
AGGGTTTATTTACAATCTGCTGCTCAAGCAGGATACAATGGTGAACTCCACAAAAGTCCGCTAAACGCTCCAATGATGTCGTTGCATAACATTTGAGATTACATCAGCCAATGATGTTTCTCTGATACGTAACACCACTCCCTCCTTACTCCTTTAGTGTTCCCGACATTTTTACTTAATCAAACACTTTAATACAGATACAACACTTTATGCCATAACTAACATTGTTATGTTATGAATACATATGTACTGTTATGGGCCAGGGTTTAGTAAACTCCAAAGTATATCGTGGAGTTCACATGACCCATGACTTTTAATAGATTTTGGTTATGGGGAGCACACGGCCCACTCTCCAGGTGTTATGCAACAGAGACCTCTTAAGTATTTTTAAAACAAAACAATGTTTATTCTATGAACCCAGTTAACATTTTATAAACACTCAGCAAACATCTTATCAACCACCAACCCACGTAACCCCACAGATACTCTATAGGTAACCCTTAATACCTTTCCAAGCAACATCCATACGTTAAACGTTTTTTTACAAAGACAGCAGGTTTAAGTTCTCTACAGAAACAGGTATTACTTTGAAATCATTAAGTTATCTGGAGACATTCTTGAGAGAGATAGATATACAGCTTCTTGTTTTAATGCAGCTCTCCAACTCAAACAAAACCAAGAACAGAGCCACAAAGCAGCTTTTTAGCTCAGAACGAAAGTATAAACAGAACCAGAAAGCAGCTTTTCAGCTCAGAACGAAAGTAAAATGACAGACAGACAGCCCAGCTCCACCACTGACATCACTGCAGCTATTTGATAAACACCCATTTCTTAAAGGTATATCCACCTGACAGTACATTTGAATCAACATGGAATCATAGAATCCCAAAGTGCAGAAGGAGGCCATTCGGCCCATCGAGTCTGCACTTGCCCTTAGAAAGAGCACTCTACTTAAGCCCACACTATACCCGTAACTCCACCTAATGTTTTGGACACTAAGGGGCAATTTAGCAAGGCCAATCTACCTAACCTGCACATCTTTGGACTGTGGGAGGAAACCGGAGCACCCGGAGGAAACCCACGCAGACACCGGGAGAAAGTGCCAACTCCACACTGCCAGTCACCTGAAACCAGAATTCAACCTAGGTCCCTGGAGCTGTGAGGCAACAGTGCTATCCACTGTGCCAGTGTGCCACCCATTAGTAAGACAGTCTCTTGGCTGGACATCTGTCTTGTTTTGACAGAATGCAACGTTCAGAAACTTGGCTCTTACGGGTACCAGGAGTGTTTTCCTGTTCACTGATCGGGGTTACATATGGCAAAATCAACTGAGGAACTGTCTCTGATTGTGTGGATGATTCTGTCGTAACAGATTCCGTAATTTTGACAGTTGGAGTCCTCCTGTTGGGCATGTCACTGTTGTCACAAAGCACACTGATGTTATTTGCGAGGGTGTCCCAACTTGGAGCTGTGGTTCGTGGGTGTGTATAGTTTTATTTTATTTTGGTCTGAGGAGATAAGTGAAGCCCCACTGAGAATAAATACACCAGTCATCGTGTAACAATAATTTAAGTCTATTTATTAAAGAAAAGACAAATACACACAAGCAGGATGACTCTACTCTCACACAATAAAGATCTATGAATTACTAAATGCATACAGTTTATGTAGAACATACCCATTGTTACACAATATATCTACGATATCTGACCTCTGCAAGACTTCCCCAATCCCCCAAACAACATCCAAATTGAATAGCCAGCTATAGTTACCACACAATACAGGGATGATACTCAATTTTGGGAACCCTTTTTTTAACCTGGTCCAGCAAAAATATTTTAAAACTGCTGTTACAAAGGTTTTCTGTGCTGCCTTGGTTCCATGACTTAGAAGCTTGTATGCTGTAAACCTGGTCATCAGACTTGTTGGCTGGAAACTGGCGTGTCCCCTTTCTGAGACTGCTAGATGGTAACTGCCTCCCTTCCTTCTCAGGGTCTGGTCAATTATACCTTTGTTGTTCTTTGATTATGCCTTCTGTGCATTTGGATGTCTGCTCCTATCAATTTCCTTGATGATACATTGACATATTTTCATCTCACGGACTTTCCCAATTGTCTATGATCTGTTTCACCTCCATAAGCCATTCACACTTGATTATTATCTGAGCTGCTGTTCTAAACCCATTACCGGGAGAAATGAACACCGGTTGAATACTGTCCACTGCTGTCTCCAGGTGGATTCATGACACTGTCCATACTCTCTGTGGTGAAAACATCTGGTCTGGATTCTGAACTCTCAGCACGTACAGATAATAAGTGATCAGCATGCCAACATCAAAATCGTTCATCATCAGATTTAACAGTCTATGTAATTGGACTATGTAATTTTGGCTATTACAATTGCTGGAGTCCATTTGTCACCTGAGGTGTAATTTCTTGCAAGAACACGTTTGCCACGGACAAAGACTCTGCTTTTGGAATGTTGTTCCCTTTTAGCCACTTGCATCTGGTGTTGCCTGTCTATCTCTGAAGTTGAAGCAGGAGTCAATAGGTCAAACTGTGTGTGTAGTTTCCTTTTGAACATCAGTAAACCCGGGAAGCTTTGCGTTGTTGAATGCGCAGTGTTTCTGTATGTCATTAGAAAGCTATTGATATGTTTAGGTGAGAGCTTTGATTCCACAAAGCCCTCACTGCATGCATGAGCGATTGTGCGAAATGTTCAGCTAAGCCATTGGTAGCTGGATGGTCGGGGACAGATTTGATATGGTGAATGCCACACCTCTTCAGGTAGTCCTTGAATTTGGCTGATGTGAACCATGGGCAGCACGGTAGCACAGTGGTTAACATAGTTGCTTCACAGCTCCAGGGTCCCAAGTTTGATTCCTGGCTTGGGTCACTGTCTGTGCGGAGTCTGCACGTTCTCCATTGTCTGTGTGGGTTTCCTCCGGGCGCTCCAGTTTCCTCCCACAGCCCAATATTGCAGGTTAGGTGGATTGGCCATGCTAAATTGCCCTTAGAGTCCAAAAAGGTTCAGTGGGGTTACTGGGTTACGGTGATAACGGGGATAGGGTGGAGGTGTGAGGCTTAAGTAGGGTCCAAGGACCGGTGCAGACTTGATGGGCCGAATGGCTTCCTTCTGCACTGTAAATTCTATGATTCTATGAGTATTGTTATCACTTACGAGTTCTTCAGATTGTCCAAACCTTGCAAATACCTTGTCAAGCCTTTCTATGATCTGTTCCATAGTTGTCGATTTCATGATGGCAGCTTCGAATGCCCATCAACCATGACCAAAAACATATGTCCTTTGACTTGTCCTGCATAATTAACATGTATTCTTTGCCATGGCCTGGTAGGTCATTCCCATGGATGCAAAGTTAGTTGTAGAGGTACATTTCACAAAGCAGCGCAGGATTGGCATAACCTCAACGTCTGCTGTATTTCGGCATCCGACCAACGCCACGAGAAGTAGCTTCTTGCCAACTCTATCATTCTAACTCCACCAGGATGGCCCTCGTGCGGTAGTTCCTGGATTTTATTTTGGAGACATTGCGGAATGTTTACTCTGATACCCCATAACAATACTCCATTTTATACTGTCAACACAAGATGCCTGGTAAGATAATAATAATAATCAGGTCTGTTTTCTTTCTGTGCTCTTGTGTTAAAGTGCCTTTTTGAATCATGCACAACATTTTCCCCATTACCGGATCTGTTCGGGTAAATCTCCGCACCGAGGAAGACGTTATCATAACATTTTCCACATGAAACAGATAGAATATGGCGTTGAATTGGTCATTAGATTCGTCCTTACCTTTCTGGTATTGTTGATCTTGCAGTGGCAGTCCAGACAAAGTGTCCACATTTTCATGCTGTTCAGACCTACGATATTCAATGACATAGTCATGTGCTGACAAGATTAATGCCCAAGGTTGTAATTGACCAGCAGTGGGTGAAGGGGCCACCTTACGTGGCCCAGAGATTGTTACAGAATGATTCTCATTCAATAAAGTAAATTGACGGCCAAATAAATAATGGTGGTACATTTGAATACCAAAAATAATGCTGAGAGTTTCTTTTTAAAGTTGAATCTAGATGGACTCAGTGCTAGTCATCACCTTGGAAGCAAATGCTATTGGTCGCTTTTCCTCATTATGGGCAAGACAATACTCCATTAACTTGGGGTGATGCGTCGCAAGCAAGCATCAGTTTTGGGTTATGGTAAAGTCGCCATAGTCCCAGATGACCAGAAGCTGCTTTCCCCTTTGAGGAGGGAGAGCTGACTGGTGGTGATTTAATGTGAGGATCACCACACCACAGGCGAGGGGCAAGGTTGAGATGGCAGGGCCTTCATGAATAACCTCAGCTGGTATGGGAAATGAGCCCTCGCTGTTGGCCTTGCTCTGCATCACAAACCAACTATCCAGCCAACTAAGGTAAACCTGCCCCCAATGGACCAATAACTCAGATTCATGTCATTTTCTTTGACATTTTGGTAGGATCACAATTGACATTTGGATCACAATCGTTCATCCAGAGCCAAGCTTGTTTGTTACAAAGCAACGCGTGTAAAGACTCCAGTTTTATTGCTAAGTGCAATATGAATTTCCAGAGTAATGTAATAATCCTGGAAATGACCTTAACTGAGTCACATTCTGCAGTCGTGGAGCATCCAGCATCTCCAATGTCTTTTTAGGTTCTTTGTGCAGATCCTCCTTGGTCGATGATGAGTCCAAGATAGCAAATAGTGTTAAGATCCCCTGGGTTAGTGCGCAGTCAATTCCAGCCCCACTTGACTTGGGGTCGCAACACAATTGAAATTACTAAATAATCCTTAGAAAAACACACAAAGTCTTTGACCCTTGGTTGGCAATAACTGCAGTCACCGGGTTTGTAAATTGAAACACAATTAAGTGTATTAATAATAATAACTAAATATGCAGCAATAGATAATAGGTTAACTGTTATCTAATTCCTAACCCCCCACTTAAACTCGCTCCATCCTCTGAAAATGAAATGAAATGAAAATCGCATATTGTCACAAGTCGGCTTCAAATGAAGTGAAAAGCCCCTAGACACCACATTGCGGCACCTGTTCGGGGAGGCTGGTACGGGAATTGAACCATGCTGCTGGCCTGTCTTGGTCTGCTTTAAAAGCCAGCTCTTTAGCCCTGTGCTAAACCAGCCCCTGTATACACACACGCACATACACACGCACTTAAGACACAGAGGGGAGAAGAGGGGGGTAAAATAATAAGTAAAAGGGATAAAAGTCTTTGTTTCAGATGGTTGTCTTAGCACCTTTCTTCAATTTAGGTTTTCAGTTCACGATTTCTGTTTCCAGTCTGTAATAATGACACCGTGGGTTCAGTCAGGCCTCTGCAGTTTCAGAAATGCAGCAGCTTTTCTTGAGAAAGTATGAGGGAGAGAGAGAGAGAGAGAGAGCAAGTCCTTTTTTCTGGGCATCCAACAGTCTTTCCCCTGGGTCTCTGAAAATCATCCCACTCAGGCAGGACCCAATCGGTGCCTGTTACCGGACAGAATAGGCCACCAGCCATCCAATCGAACCGAGTCCCACCAATCTCTCAGGTGCCAAAGGTTCAGAGTTTTGTTGTTCACAACTAGCAGAGTTTTCGCTTTCATATCCATTGAATTCCTCACTTCCCCTGTTAGACTTAAAGATGTATGTCCATTCAGCAACCATGGATCAAAATGATAACAGCAAAATAAAGAAAGGGGAAATAAGGGAACCAACAGGAAGGGCGTTCACATACCTTCCACCCTAAAGGAATGAAACATCAGGGCACGGACATTTCATTATCAGGTATGAAAGACATGAATCACAAACATATACCATTCATCCATCACCATTATATAAGCCTCCTCCCCTGTCTCTACATTGGTAACTAGTCAGCTCTTAAACCCATGACAAAGCATTCACAATCACATTATCCTTTCTGGGGATGTGTACAGTTTTAACAGTGAGTTGTTATAAAGTAAACACCAATGGAATAATCTTGCATTCCGGGTTTTAAACATTTCTATAAACGCAAGATGATTATGGTCCGCATAAACCAAACTTTGTTTATTGTCATGCCAGACATATGCTTCAAATTGCTGAAGGGCTAGTAGCAATGGTGGAATACTTTATATGGCACAGCCTTAGTTTTTTGAAAAATATCCCACTGGCCTCTCTATTCCTGCATCGTCGTCTTGAAGTAGCACTGCCCCCGCCCCCAGGTGACTGGCACCGTTGGCCATTTTAAATGGTCTGGAAAAGTCTGGGGTGGCCAGCACCAGTTCATTTATTAAGATAGTCCTTAGCTTCTCAAACGCTGCTCGGCAGTCTGCAGAACACACCTCTTTCGCTTGCTTTCCCAGCACATTGATTAAAGGTACCGCCAATCTCTCATGTGCCAAAAAGTCTGAGTTCTGCTGTTCAAAACTAGCAGTGTTCTCTTTTGTAACTTCCTGCTCGACTTAAAGATATATGTCCATTAAGCATCCACGGATCAAAATGATACTGCAAAAATAAAGAGAGGGGAAATAGGGAATCAATAAGAAGGGCCTTTGCAACAGAAGATTTTTAAAATTGGCACTTCTTACTTCATCCTGAGATTATTTAATTGCAATTTTGCAAGAATAGCTTCTAGGTTCTTTACATGCTCTACATCATTCGAACCTGTAATCAAGATGTCATGCAAGCAGCATTGCACACCCGATAGCCCACTCAAGATCTGATCCATAGATTATTGGAAGGAGCTGGTGCTGACGTTATCCCAAATGGAAACCTCCGATATCGAAACAGCCCCTTGTGTATTACTCTGATCAGTAACGATTGAGACTCAATAGCTAGGTTTATTTGCAGATAGGCTTGGGAGAGATCAATGTTGCCAAACATTTGGCCAACTGAGAGGCCTGCAAAAAGATCTTTGATAAGTGGGGAAGAGGATGCTGGTCAGCACATAATAAAAAGTTAAGAGCCGTTTTGAAATTCCCGCATATTTGTACTGAACCATCGTTCTGTAAGACTATGGTGATTGGGATTTTCCAATCACAGGAGGTACCAGGCTCAATGACTCCTGTCTTCAATAACCTCTCAAGTTCTTCCTCCACTTTAGGTCAAATAGCATAGGGGATGGTACGTACTTTCAAACACTTAGACACGCTGCCTGCCTTTATCTTGAGTTTCACTTCGACCCCAGTCATGGATCTAAGTGACTCCTCGAATACCTTTGCATACTTTCTCAGAAGTAGTTGAAGATTGTTTGTAGAATTACAAGTTTGTTCATGACATCCCTGTTTAACTTAAGCATCCTTAACCAAGATTTCCCAAACAATGCTGGAAACGTTTCTTGAACAATGTGAAGAGGCAACTCCACTTTCTGCTCATTAGCTTCCACAGTCTTCTTGATAAAGTCCTTCTCTTCAGTGTATGTCCTCAAGACTACATCAGATGGTTGCAACGGCAGAAACTTCAATTTCTGATGGTATATCGATTCAGCGATAAGTTTTTCAACAATAATTTACGGGATGTGGGCATCGTTGGTCAGACCAGCATTTATTGCCCATTCCTAGTTGTTCTTCAGAAAATGTGGTGAGTTGCCTTCTTGAACTGCTGCAGCCCATGAGATGTAGGTACACCCACTGTGCTTTTAGGGAGAGCATTCCAGGATGTTACCTCAGTGACAGTGAAGGAACGGTGATATATTTCCACGTCAGGTTGGTCAATGACTTGGAGGGGAACCTTCAGGTGGTGAGGTTCCCAGGTACCTGCTGCTCGTGTCCTTCTTGATGGTAGTGGTCGTAGGTTTGGAAAGTGCTGCCTGAGTAAGCTTGGCAAGTTCCTGTCGTGCATCTTGAAGATGGTACACACAGCTGCCACTGTTTGTTGGTGGTGTGGGGATTGAATGTTGGCGGAAGTGGCAGCAATCAAGTGGGCTGCTTTGTCCTGGATGGTGTTGAGCTTCTTGAGTGTTGTTGGAGGTGCACTCATCCAGGCAAGTGGAGAGTATTCCATTGCTTCCCTGACTTGTGCCTTGTAGATGTTGCACATGATTTTGGGGGGGTCAGGAGGTGAGTTACTCGCCGTAGGATTCCCAGCCTTTGACCTGCTCTGGTAGCCGCAATATTTATATGGCTAGTCCAGTTCAAATTCTGATCAATGGTAACCCCCAGGATGTTGATTATGGGGGATTCAGTGATGGTAATGCCATTGAATGTCAAGGGGTGATGGTTAGATCCTCTCTTGTAGGAGATGGTCATTGCATGACACTTGTGTGGCCCGAATGTAACGTGCCACTTGTCAGCCAAGCCTGGATATTGTCCAGGTCTTGCTGCATTTGGACATGGACTACTTCATTATCTGAGGAGTCGTAAATGGTGCTGAACATTGCTCAGTCATCTGTCAACATCCTCACTTCTGGCCTTATGATGGAAGGGAGGCCATTGACGAAGCAACTGAAGATGGTTGGGCCAAGGGCACTACACTGAGGAACTCCTGCAATGGTGTCCTGGAGCTGAGATGACCTGCAACCACCATAACCATCTTCCTTTATGCCAGGTATGCCTCCAACCAGCAGAGCATTTTCCCCTTGATTCGCATTCACTCCCGTTTTACTGGGGCTCCTTGATGCCATACTCGGGAAAATGCTGCTTTGATGACAAGGGCAGTCATTCTCACCTGACCTCTGGCATTCAGCTCTTTTGTCCGTGTTTGAAGGCTGTAATGCAGTCAGGAGCTGAGTGACCCTGGTGGAACCCAAACTGAGCTTCCGTGAGCAAGTTATTGATGAATAAGTGCCGCTTGATAGCACCGTTGATTACTCCTTCCATCACTGTGCTGACGATGGAGAGTAGACTGATAGGGTGTCATTGGCCGGATTACATTTGTCCTGTTTCTTGTGTACAGGACACATCTGGGCAATTTTCCACATTGCCGGGAGATGCCAGTGTTGTAGCTGTACGGGAACAGCTTGGCTAGGGCAAGTTCTGGAGCACAAGTCTTCAGTACTATTGCTGGAATATTGTCAAGGCCCATAGCCTTTTCAGTATCCAGTACCTTCAGCCATTTATTGATGTAACGTGGAGTGAATCGCATTGGCCGAAGATGGACATCTGTAATGCTAGGGACCTCCAGAGGAGACCAAAATGGATCTCAGTACTTCTGGCTGAAGATTGTTGCAAATGCCTCAGCCTTGTATTTTGCACATATGTGCTGGGCTCCTCCATCATTGAGGATGGGGACGTTTGTGGAGTCTGCTCCTCCATGAATTGTTTAGTTGTCCACCATCATTCACGGCTGGATGTGGCAGGACTGCAGAGCTTAGATCTGATGCGTTTGTTGTGGAATCGCTTAGCTCTGTCTATTACTTGCTGCTCATGGTGTTCAGCACACAAGTGTTGCAGCTTCACCAGGTTTAGGTATGCCTGGTGTCACTCCTAGCATTCTTTCCTGCACTCTTCATTGAACCAGGGTTGATCCCCTAGTTTGGTGGTAATGGTAGAGTGGGGGATATGCCGGGCCAGGAGGTTGCAGATTGTGGTTGAATACAATTCTGCTGCTGCTGATGGCCCAAGGCGCCTCATGGATACCCAGTCTTGAGTTGTTAGACCTAGTCAAAGTCTCATTTACCACGGTGGTAGTGCCTCACAACACGATGGAGGGTATCCTCAATGTGAAGACGGGACTTTGTCTCCTCAAGGACTGAGTGTTGGTCACTTCTGCCGATACTGTCATAGAGAGATGCATCTGCAGCAGGTAGGTTGGTGAGGGTGAGGTCAAGTTTGTTTTTCCCTCTTGTTTGTTCCCTCACCACCTGCTGCAGTCCCAGTCTAGCAGTTACGTCCTTTAGGGCCGGCCTTCTCGGCCTGTGGTGGTACTACCGAGCCACTCTTGGTGATGGATATTTAATTCCTACACCCAGAGTATATTATGTGCAGTTGCCAGCCTCAGTGCTTCCTCCAAGTGGGCAGCATGGTAGGAGGGCAGCACGGTAGCATAGTGGTTAGCACTATGGCTTTACAGCGCCAGGGTCCCAGGTTCGATTCTCGGCTTGGGTCACTGTCTGAGCGGAGTCTGCACATTCTCCCTGTGTCTGCGAGAGTTTCCTTTGGGCGCTCCAGTTTCCTCTCACACATCTCGAAAGACGTGCTGTTAGGTAATTTGGACATTCTGAAGTCTCCCTCTGTGTACCCAAACTGGCGCCGAAATGTGACGACTAGGGGCTTTTCACAGTAATTTCATTGCAGGGTTAATGAAAGCCTACTTGTGACAACAAAGGTTATTAATTATTATTATTAATTAAGTGGTGTTCAACATGGAGGAGTACTGATTCAACAGCTAATGGTGGACAGTATGTGGTAATCAGCAGGAGGTTTCCTTGCCTATGTTTAACCTGAAGCCATGAAACTTCATGGGGTCCAGAGTTGATGTTGAGCGCTCTCAGGGCAACTCCTTCCCAACTGTATCCCACTGTGCCGCCACCTTTGCTGTGTCTGTCTTGCCAGTCAGACAGGACATACCCAGGAATGGTGATAGTGGTGTTTGGGACATTGCCTGTAAGATATGATTCTGTGAGTATGACTATGTCAGGCTGTTGCTTGACTAGTCTGTGAGACAGCTCTGCCAACTTTGGTATGAGCCCCAAATGTTAGTGAGAAGGACTTTGCAGGGTCGACAGGGCTGGGTTTGCCATTGTCGCTTCCGATGCCTGAGTCGATGCCGGGTGGTCTGCCCGGTTTCATTCCTTTTTTGTGTTTTTGTAGTGGTTGAATACAACTGAGTGGCTTGCTAGGCCATTTCAGACGGCATTTAATGCTGGTCATAAATGTTTGACCAGCGCAGATGCGATGGGCTGAAGTACATTTTTTGTGCTGTATATTCTATGACTCTATGACCCACAGCATGCTAGGCCATTTCAAAAGGCACCTTGACAAACACATGGATAGGATGGGTATAGAAGGATACGGCACAAGGAAGTGCTGAGGGTTTTGGTAAAGGTTGGTATCATGACCAGTACAGGCTTGGAGGGCCGAAGGGCCTGTTCCTGTGCTGTATTGTTTTTTTGTTCATTGTTGTTGAGATGCAGATCCATACAACTCTCAAGGAAATACTTGGATACCATACAGTTTGCAGCGGGGCGCCAATGAATCATCTGGTCGATCACAACAGCTGCCAGTGCAAGTAAAAGGGTGGTCAAAAAGAACCACCAACCATTTTACTCCTATTTTCCAGCACTTTGTCCATAGCTTTGTATGCCCTGGGATCACAAGTAAATACTTCTTCAATGTTGAAGGTCTCTGCCTCCACCACCCTTTCTGGCAGTGAATTCCAAACTCCAACCACCCTCTGTGCAAAACGATTCTTCCTCACATTCTCTCTCAACCTTCTGTCCTTCACTTTAGCTCTATGCCTCTTGGTCATTGACCCTTCCACCAAGGGGAAAAGTTTGTTCCTGACTACTCTATCTATGCCCTTCATAATTTAATACATCTTAATCATGTTCCCCCCCCTCAGTCTCACCTACTGCAAGGAAAACAATCCAAGTCTATCCAATCTCTCCTCATAACACTCTCCAGCCCAGGCAACATCCTGGTAAATCTCCTCTGCACCCTTACCAGTGCTATCACATCTCTCTTGTAATGAGGATTCCAGAACTACACACAATACTGTGGCTTAACCAACATTTTATACAGCTCCAGCATAACCTCCCTGCTCTTAAACTCTATGCCTCGGCTAATAAAGGTAGGTATACTATATGCCTTCTCAACCACTTTATCCATCTGCTCTGCTACCTTGGGGGACCGGTGTACATGCACACCAAGGTCCCTCTGATCCTCGGTGCTTACCAGGGTCCTGCCATTTATCGTGTATTCCCTTGCCTTGTTTTTCCTGCCCAAGTGCATCACCTCACACTTTTCCGGAATGAATTCCATTTGCCACTGATCAGCCCATCTGACCAGCCCGTCTATATCCTCCTGCAATCGAAAGCTATCATCCTCACTATTTACCCCCCCATCCAACAATTTTCATATCATCTGCAAACTTACCGATCACCCCTCCTACATTCATATCTAAATCATTTATATAAACTACAAACAGCAAGAGCCCCAATACTGATCCTGCAGGACCCCATTGGACACAGGCTTCCAGCCGGAAAACACCCCTCGATCATCACCCTCTGCTTCCTGTCACTCAACCAATTGTGGATCCAATTTGTCAAATTTCCTTGGATTCCATGGGCTTTTACCTTAGCTATCAGTCTTCCATGTGGGACTGTTGCTAACTTTTGGTTGGTTCAATTGGCTCTGTTTTATAACCTTTGCTCTCGAGTCGCCAGGTATCTTTATGATACCGCCGCGAGGTTCAAGTTCAAGTAATGATCAATAACTCAATACATCAATTAGTAAGATTCAAATCAAAGTACATTTATTATACACAGTAAATCGCTACTCATGCATAAATTCTACTTCTAAGCTACTTCTACGACTAACAGGCCTATACTTAGCTTCGGACTGGCCCACCAGGTCAGGGGAACAAATGGCCTTTTGTTCGGGTTCTGAGTCTGCGGGATTCAAAAGCTGGTATGGACTGGTAGCTAGGAGCGCCTATCACGTAGCGAGCGTTGACTTCAGACTTATGGTCTTTTGGCGGCAGCTGAACAGGTCACGGTCAAGGATTGGTTCGCGTTGCTGAGTGACCCTGTCAAGAAGAACGATTTGAACTTGGGGGCTTAACTTTATAGTCCCCAGGGGCTTCCCGCCTTTCAGGGCGGACCCTGTACCTGGTTCCAAGTGATTGGACTTCGTTCCAATCGCTTCGTTCGATTTCTCCAATACTGGAGCGGTTCCCTGATCGATGGGCGGTCTTGAGGTGTCCGTTAACCTCTTTTGTGTTGGTTCCTGCTGTCGCCGAGGAGTCTGACTTGGCCTTGTTTATCCTAAATGTTTTTATTGTTCCCGGGGATCGCTCATTAGTATGTAGATGGCTGCTACATTATTCTGCAGATGGCTGCTTGTATCGATGTTGTCTGGGCTTTTGCAGAGTTTAATACACAGTAAACTTGCACCTGCTAGTTTCTGCCTGTGTTGGCTGAATTTCCCTTCAGCCTTTGCTATTCTCCATTTTACGTCGGGAGTTGGCCAACCCAGGTGGCTACACTCCCTCCTTGTGATCCTAATGCGAAGCGTGAAGGATCACATAACTGCGTTGTTCTTCATTCCCTGACCCGGCGAGCATTCTTCTATGGCCTCTACACTGACTGACCATAACTATGCAAGAAAATTTTTAACTGACAATTCTGAGGGGCGCTATGTCAAACAGGGACCTGCATTAAAAAATAAGAAAATCGGAACCTCTAACTATCCTTAATAAACTACACTCACTCAAACATTCCATCACACTAACTTCCTAAACAATACACACAAAATCATAGCAGCATTATACACATTTTTCTGGCTTGGCAGTCAAGCTCAGGATTGTACAAACGCTCATGAAACATTTCTTTATTCACAACAAAAACACAAACGAATGTTCTTTATTATAGATCGCGGGGCCGGGGGTCTGGTCATATCCAAAAATAGGGGATCTGATCCTATATACCGGGGTGCGAGCTCGGTAGGCTCTCCTTCTACATTTTCTCAGACGAATAGTCTGCACGATGCAGCAGAGTATCGCCAATACTAGTAGGGATTCTATCAAGTAGGACAGGGAGTACCAGGTTATAAACCTGTCACACCAAGATGGTGTGGTGTCACTTGTGACTGGGCCCTGGGTACTATGGGGAAGTGAATCATTAACGCCGTGGGGGGTTGAGGTCAGGGGGTTCGCGTTCGCGCGCAACCAAATGTCCATTCTGGTGATGAGCCACACGGAGGATGTCCTCATGGTTCTTCTTCTTTCACTTCTCTTCTCTTCTCTTCTCTGGTCCTGGAGCTTCTGGAGTTCTGTGGGATCAATCATAGTGTCTGTTACTGTCTTGGTTTAATATCTCGTATGATAGCCTGTCTGTCCTTTAGTGCCAATTACTCCCTTTATAATTGGTCACTATGTGTGACTCCCTCATTTTCTTTTTCAAAAACCGAATTTCAGGACAAGACACACTTACAAATACTGAACCAGTGCGAGCCGTCTCGCAGACTGCGGTTTACCCAAATGTTTGAGGATGTAAATAGCAGAGGGTTGGCAACCTAAGGGTTACCTGAAAACAAAACAAAACTTTTTGAACAAAACCTGCCGAAATGAGGTGCGTATGGGCCGCGACGGGTAAGATTTGGATGGAGTCCCCGGCGACCAATGCCGTGTGTGCCCTACCTGAGCGTAGCTGACCAGAGGGGGGTTCCCAGGCAGGGCAGGTCCCAATACCGTTTCTCCACTGCCTGAGCAACTGACAAGAACGGGCAAGAAATGTAGTCATCGTGGGGGGTTGCCGTATAGGCTCTTCCTTCGAACCAGAAGGGCAGTTACGAACGGGTGTCTGTGTTTCCGTCGACAGACGAGTTCCTCTGAACTGGCGTCTGGGACATTAACAAGTCTCTGCGGACAAACTAGTTCATCTGACCTAGAGTCTGGCCAAACTAGTTTCTCTGACTGCCAGTGGGCGTCAGAAGGGTGGTGTTGTGGGACCATGGAAAAAAATTCCGGTCTAACATACAACATTTAACAGAACAAGTACAAACAACATCAAACATGCTGCAGATTCCATCAGAAAGGACACCGTTTCTCCCAAGCGGTTCCTTTAAAACATCATCTGGACACCTCAGTTATCGGTTGTGAACAGGGTCGCAAAGGGGTTCTCGTTTTGGGAGTCAGACTCAAAGTCGTCATCTTCTCCCGGATGCCAAACTCTCGAGTGTATCAGCGCTGATAGGGCTGCATGGCGTGATCTGGGATCGCTCTCATCATTCTGGACGAGTCTGTACGAATTATCTCGGTGCCATAAGGTGGTATCTCGTTCTGTGGGGATGGAATCGGGGTCGTCATTGTAGGTCGGTGGTCGGTGGTGGGGTTTGTTTCAGAAAGTGATCATGAAGGGATCACTCAAATCGTGGTCAGATTCGCTGGGTGTGGGTCCGGTTGCATGGGGATAGTAGGGAGGCGTGCTGTGGCTATTGTCCGAGTCACAGTCGCTGTCGCTGCTGCTGCTGTCTGTGGGCGTTCCGGGGTGGAGTCTATATTTCGGGGGTGGAGTCGAGGTTGCGTGGTCTGCTGCGTCGAGCATGACGTGGTGTGTGTGGTTAGACTGTGTTCCATATCCCTTCAGCTGGTTGGTATGGAACCACGCAGTCTTTCCATTGGGGTACTTTATTTTGTAGACGGAAGGGCTTACTTTGTCCGCAATGGTGTACGGACCCGAATATTTAGGTGACAGGAATGTGCTGGGGTTGTATACGGAGAGAATGACTTGCTGTCCTACACTGAACTCAGTCGCATGCACTGTCCTTTCGAAACAGGCCTTGCTCTGTTTCTTTCTTGTGCCCAATTTCACTGCGGTTGCTAGCTGAGCCGTTTTAACATTCGCCACTAATTGTTCTACTGCTTTCTTGTGTGCGTGGGCCGTCACTTTGGGGCTGGTCAAGTCCAATCCTAATAAAAATTCTGTGCCTTTCATGGGGCGTCCGGTCATGAGAGTGTGTGGGGTGTAACCTGTGGATGTTGAAACTGTATTTCGCAAAAACATCAGCGCAAAGTGGAGGACTGAATCCCAAGTGGTGTTGTTTTGCTGGACCATTGTTCTGAGGGTTGATTTTAGGGTCCGATTCATGCGCTCCACGATACCACTTGACTGGGGGTGGTATGCAACGTGGAATTTTTGGGTAATGCCAAATATCGTGAGGACGTTCTTCATGACACATCCCGTAAAATGGGAACATTGGTTGGATTCAATGCTGCGGGGGAGTTCCCATCTCGTAAAGATGTGGTGGGTTAAAATCTTGGCTGTGGTCTTTGCCGTGTTTGTTCTGGATGGGAATGCTTCCACCCATTTTGTAAACGTGTCTATCACTTCGAATTTCCCTTCAGCCTATGCTGTTCTCCATTTTACGTCGGGAGTTGGCCAACCCAGGTGGCTACAGGACCTTATCAAAAGCCTTGCTGAATTCCAAGTAGACTCTGTAAAATATACTTCCCTCACCTACACACCTGGTCACCTCTTCAAAAAACTCAATCAAGTTGGTCAGACATGGCCTCCCCTTAACAAAGCCATGTTGACTGTTCTTGATTAATCCCTGCCTCTCCAAATACCGATTAATTCTGTCTCTCAGAATTGTTTCCAAAAGTTTCACCCCCCCTGCACAGAGGTTAGACTGACTGGCCCGTAGTTTCCTGGTTTATCCCTTCCTCTCGTCTTGAATAATGGTACCACGTTGGTTGTCCTCCAGTCCTCCAGCACCTCTCCCATGACCAGAGAGGAATTGAAAATTATTGCCAGCGCCCCTGCTATTTCCTCCCTTGTCTCACTCAGCAGCCTGGGATACATTTCATCTGGCCCTGGATATTTGTCTACCTTTAAGCCTGCCAGACCATTCAGAACCTCCTTTCCGCCTATGAAAATATTTTTAATTTTATTACAGTCCTTCTCTCTGATTTCTATACTCACACTGTCCCTTTCACGAATGAACACTGACACAAAATATTCATTTAGAACCCTACCTATGTCCTCCGGCTCCACACACAAATGATCACTGTAGTCCTTAATGGGCCCTACTCTTTCCCTAATTATCCTTTTACCCTTAATGTACTTGTAAAACAATTTAGGATTTTCCTTTATTTTACTTGCCAGTATTCTTTCATGTCCCGTTTTTGCTCTCCGAATGGGCAACACGGTAGCATGGTGGTTAGCACAATTATTTCACAGCTCCGGGGTCCCAGGTTCGATTCCTGGCTTGGGTCACTGTCTGTGCGGAGTCGGCACGTTCTCCCTGTGTGTGCGTGGGTTTCCTCCGGGTGCTCCGGTTTCTCCCCACAATCCAAAGTTGTGCAGGTTGGGTGGATTGGCCATGCTAAGTTGTCCTTAGTAACCAAAATTGCCCTCAGTGTTGGGTGGGGTTACTGGGTTATGGGGATAGGGTAGAGGTGTGGGCTTGGGTGGGGTGCTCTTTCAAAGAGCCAGTGCAGACTCGATGGGCCGAATGGCCTCCTTCTGCACTGAAAATTCTATAAAATAAAATAAAAAATAATTTCCGCTTTTAGTTCCCTCTTGCACATTCTATACGCCTCTCGGGCTTCTGCTGTACTGAGCCCTCGATATCTGCCATGAGCCTCCCTTTTTATCCTTATCCTGGAGACACATGTAGGCCAGACCAGGTAAGGATGGAAGATTTCCTTCCCTCAGGGACATTAGTGAACCAGATGGATTTTTACAACAATCAACAATGGTTTCATGGTCATCATTAGACTTTTTAATTTAAGATATTTTATTGAGTTTAAATTCCACCACCTGCTATAGTGGAATTCGAACCCCAGTCCCCAGTCATTACCCTGGGTCTCTGGATTACGTGTCTCATGACAATATTACTAAGTGACAGTGATACTGCAGTGCTACTTTCATGCTGTGCACGTATCCACTTCCATCTTAGTAGTGTTCCCATTTAAATTTGGTAGACCCATAATCATTGCTGGTCTCCTTGTACTGCTAGAACGCCGAGTTTAAATTCCTTAAGCTGACTTGACACTTTGATTCTTGGTGAGTCTGTAGTTGGAGCACTTAACTGGTAAACTTGCCCTGTAGACTTTGAAGTATTTCTCCTGGTATACTTCTTTTGTGCTGATGAAAGTTGGCGTGACGAACATGCTGTGGCAATGTGACCAACTTTACCACAATTTTGCATTTGTTCTCCTTGCTCCAACATCTCCCAGCCATAGGTCCGACCCGATTGCAACAATGATATGTTTGGTTCTTGGTGGACCTTCTTCCCACGGCCTCCATCTTTAGATTGGATTGAATTCCAATCAGCAAACCTTTTCTCGTAGCAGGTTCGATAGATGTTGGGATTTCTCAGGTTAATGCACCTTCAGTCAACAATTTCCTTTGGGTGGCGTCATTCCTGAGGCCACAAACTAATCAGTCACGAAGTGTATCTTCTAAAGTCTGGCCAAATTTGCAGTACTTTGCTGGCTTTGGCAGTGGTACAATAAATAGTGAAAGGTTTTCCCCTTCCACCTGTGCACAATGGTGAAAGTGGAATTTTTCAGCTATTAATAATGGACGGGGGTGTGAAATGTTTTTACAAGAGAGTCATTAACTCATCAAATGACTTGTCTCCAGGTTTAACTGGGTGTACTAAATTCTGTAGCAACATGAATGTTTTCCTCCCAACTGGGCTGAGAAAGTTCACAGTATACTGATCTGCTGGTGTCTGATTGGCTTTATGGGATGACTAGAACTTTTCCTCATAAGACTGCCATGTCTCTTCCTCCTCATCAAATGAGTCCACGGCACCTATTCTTCCCATAATCTTTGGTCTGTGCTAGTCAGTCTTCAGCCCATCTTCCTTGCCGTTTATTTTCTATCTTTCATGGCAGACAAACTCACAGCGCACAAGCAGACTAGCTGTTTCTGTGCCTCGCTTTCAATTCCAAGGCTGTAGCTTGCAGAGTTGGCAGCCCCGTAGGTTCGCGTTCCCGTAGCCCGTTTCAGTGCCTCGTGCTCAGTCTCCGCAGCTATACTCATTGCAACAGTAAGCGGACTGAAAACTTTGATCCTCCATTTGGAGTAAGTTCCCAGTAATTCGCAGTTGGCCGATACCTTTTTTAAAAAAACCTTTTACTTGCACTGGCAGCTGTTGCGATCGACCAGATGATTCACCGGCGTCCCGCTGCAAACTGTATGGTATCAAAATATTTACTTCAGAGTTGTATGGGCCTCACAGAACAACAAAGAACAAAGAACAATACAGCACAGGAACAGGCCCTTCGACCCTCCAAGCCTGTACCGGTCATGATACCAACCTTTGCCAAAACCCTCAGTACTTCCTTGTGCCGTATCCCTCCATACCCATCCTATCCATGTGTTTGTCAAAATGCCTTTTGAACGCCGTTAATGTATCTGCTTCCACAACCTCCCCTGGCAGAGCGTTCCAGGCACTCACCACACTCTGCGTAAAAAACCTGACTCGTACATCGCCTCTAAACTTTGCCCCATGGACCTTAAAGCTATGCCCCCTGGTGACTGAACCTTCCACCCTGGGAAAGAGTGACTGCCCATCCACTCTATACATGCCCCTCATAACCTTGTAGACATCTATCAAGTCACCCCTCAATCTCTGTCTTTCAAATGAAAACACTCTGAGTCTATTCAGCCTCTCCACATAGCAAACACCCTCCAGACCAGGTAACATTCTGGTAAATCTCCTCTGTACCCACTCCAAAGCCTCCATATTCTTCTGGTAGTGTGGCGACCAGAATTGTGCGCAATATTCCAAGTGCGGCCTTACCAAGGTTCTATACAACTGTAGCATGACATGCCAGTTTTTATACCGGATGCCCAGTTCAATAAAGGCAAGCATCCCGTATGCATTCCTGACTACCTTGTCCACTTGTGTTGCCACCTTCAAAGATCTGTGGACCTGCATGCCCAGACCTCTATGACTTTCTATATTCCTTAGAGTTTTGCCATGTACGGTATATTTCCCCTCTATGTTAGACCGACCAAAATGCATTACCTCACATTTGTCCGGATTAAACTCCATTTGCCTTTTCTCTGCCCAAGGCTCCAACCTATTTATGTCCTGCTGTAACTTCTGACAATCCTCAACACTATCTGCCACTCCACCAACCTTGGTGTCATCCGTGAACTTACTAATCAGACCAACTACATTTCCCTCCAAATCGTTTATGTTCACTACAAACAACAGAGGCCCAAGCACAGATCCCTGTGGAACAACACTAGTCACAACCTTCCATTCAGAAAAACACCCTTCTACTGCTACCCTTTGATAAAAAGGGCAATTTATCATGGCCAATCCACCTAATCTGCACATCTTTGGACTGTGGAAGGAAACTGGAGCACCCGGAGGAAACCCACGCAAACACGGGGAAGATGTACAGACTCCGCACAGATAGAGACCCAAGCCGGAATCAAACCTGGGACCCTGGAGCTGTGAAGCAATTGTGCAATCCACAATGCTACTATGCTACAATGCTATGATTCAGTTCTATTTTTTACTTTCCTCCAAGAATTCCCTTTTACATTTCAACGATCTTGAAGGTATCATTCATTATTCCTGCTACTTATCCAAAGGTATGCCACAGCCCCTCAGAAGTAACTTTTATTTCTCCGGCTATCCTCTTAGGTATGAAATTTCATGGGAATCCTTCCATTAGCTACTGGCTAAGTAATCCACCAAATTCTCTTCAAAACCTCACAACAGTGGACTTCTCAACTTAAATTTAGGCGTCACTGCCTTCTTGTTTAGTATTTTAAACATCAGGAACACCACTGATTCCTAATGGCCCTCCTATGCTTCCACAGGTTCTGTACAGCTGCTGGTCCCACGGCAGATTCTGGCAGGTTGTTTCTCTTTGCCTATTCCAAGTTGACTGACCAAGTTAACTGCTTCTAAGCCAACAAATTGCCTTCTGCCACTATGCTGCATGAGAATGACTGCAGATTTTTTCCTGTACCTTCAAGCTTGGTAACTCTTTCAGTTTCTTTCAGCTTCCAAATTGATTTTAATTGGTTCACACAGTGAATGATTTAGTATTTTCTCTGCTGATGTTGCAGGCCACTCATTTATTTCATTTGGCTCTCCCAACTCAGTGAGCTCCAGTCTACACCAAAATTACAACTGCAACTACTTTATTTTTGAACAAACACTCAGATAATTTGAATTAAAAAAAAGCCTTCTACACCCAGAGCCCATCTCAATGACATTGTGACACATTTTGGGATATCCTCAAACAGAAATGTGAATTAATGATTTTACCTTCAACACAATTCTTTGATCCTGTAACCCATATGAATAATTTCTATCTCTAATGGAGATTTACAACCCTCTTTCCCAGAATTTCTAGCTTTTAGCTTCCTCTATGGAGAAAGTGATTGGTGCTCCGACTCTACCAAGGGGTCCAGAAATGAGTCACCCATCTTCAGTGTTCACACTTCTAACTCTGACATTGAAGATTACGCTTCAGCTGTAAATAACTCCAAGCTTGTTTGGATTTCATTTACTTCAGGGCTACTTATCAATTTAATCAGACACCTTGGGCGGGATTCTGCCATAATCGGCGGGACGGGTAACTCCGGCAGGAAGGAGTGGGGTGAATCACTCCGGCGTCGGGCCGCCCCAAAGGTGCGGAGGCACCTTCAGGGGCTAGGCCGGCCCCGGAGTGGTTTGCGTCGCGCCGGCCGGCGGGGAAGGGGCTCGGCACCATGCCAACAGGTGCTGAAGGGCCTCCGCCGTCTGGCACGAGATGACACATATGCGGGAGCGCCAGCGTGTGCTGGCGTCATCCCAGCGCATGCGCAGAGGGCTTCATCACCGCAGCGGCCATGGCGGACCGCTACAGCCGGCGGTGCGGAAGAATAGTGTGCTCCCACGTTCCCGGCGCCGGAGAATCCCGGCGGGGCGGTCGGAAAATCCCACCCCTTATTTTTCTACAGTTAAATCTTTAATTCCTAGAACGCAAAGTTATTCTAAAACAAACAAATGTTGAAATCCTACAGTACAGAAGGAGGCCATTCGGCCCATTGAGTGTACACCAACCTTCGGAAAATACACCCAACTTAGGCCCACCTTACACCCCATCCCCGTAACCCCACCTAATCTTTGGACACGAAGGGGCAATTTAGCATGGTGAATCCACCTAGCCTGCATATCTTTGGGCTGTTGGAGGAAACCGGAGCACCCGGAGGAAACCCACGCAGACACAGGGAGAAATTGCAAACTCCACAGAGACAATCACACAAGGCTGGAATTAAACCCGGGTCCCTAATGCTGAGAAGCAGCAGTGCTAACCACCATGCCACACTGCCGGGTGCACTACTATCATTATAAAAGTCAGACGGAACATTTTTACGGGTTAACCATGTATCAGGATCCACACGCCTGATTACTAGTCTTATCCATTTTTGTACTTCTCCTGCAGGGAATATCAGACTGTGGTCCACAGATCTCACCCACATTAACAACTAATTCATCTGAGCACACAATCCCACATTCGACCCTGCGTTCACAGCTATAAATTATAGAACAATTCAACTGTTAGGCTGCAATTTGCCCAGGTCGCTCATTGTCTAAACTGGTGAGTTTAATTGCAATTTCACAATTTCTTTGACACAAATCCTGCTTTATGTGTTTACTAGTTTGGAGTATTACTGTACATCACAGCAGTCATTATTGATCACAGAGAGAAGAATAAGTAATATGCTTAACAAAAAACTTAGTGCTTCTGTAAATATTGTCAACAAATCACCAGTAACTTAAATACAGGCAGCTCTTTGTTTGACATAATAGGGATAATTCTAACCAAACCAGCCAGCAGTTAATCTACAGAATCGGGCAGAATGCTGGTTTTACACTCAACTTAACATTGACTTCAATGGAGAGTAAAATTGAGCCAGATGCAAAAGCAGTGGCACAGCTAGTCCAATGGGTTTCTTGACAGGTGAGTGAGGTGAAATCTGTCTCCAATTTCTACAATGACAGAAAACCTGCCGATATTTAAATTGCTATTCAGTCTTTTATGAAAATGGATATTTTGGGGATTGTTACAACAGGTGTTCATAGCTAGAACAGATTCAAAAAATGAATAAAGTTATCTTGACTGATGTCTTATAATTCTGCAATAAACTACAATATCTGTGCTCGATTTTGAAGAAATTGAACACTCAGCAGTAATTAATATTAAGTCAAGAAGGTAAATTATGTAGAACAGTTTCTCATCACCCACCCATTAAACTTGCCATAGATGCAGTGTTAATTATCTTTCCATATCCTTGCTTCAGCATAACATGTTCTGCAACCTCTGACAGAAGTTTTGCAAAGACAAATTACTGCTTCATGAACATACCAATATTGACAGGATAACAAATTACAGTGCACCCTCTTCAGGTGGGTTATACTCTTGTGTAAGGAAAACACCTACTGTAGTACAACATCGCTTCAGTCTTTCTGTCAAATGCAGACACAAGCATCATGTTACTGGTTCTTAACAATTAATTTCTTCCAAGTAAAACTGTAAATAACCTTTTATCATTTTCCCTCCATCTCCATATTCCCAATTTTCTGCTGTTCTCCTTATGTTTGTAACCCAAACTATCCATTTTCGTTACATCAATTTGATAGCGATTTAGAAAAATAAAGCCAAGCACCTTGGGCCTGATGCTCAATTAGCCTAGTGTTAAAATATAAATTTTTTAATGTGTTGGACCCAAGTCCAAATCCTGAGTTATTTGTGATAAAATAGGAGAAGTTTGTTAGTTCTTCAGCATGTTGATTCTCATTGGACTGTGGCATAACAGTCAGAAATTTTGGGCTTTTTATTTCTTTGAATCCCTAAAATGAGTCTGTCTCTTAAGGGATTCCTCGGCCATTGGTTATAATATGATATATGGCTGCAACTGGAATGTTGTTGGAGGCAAGAATTTTCTGTTGCCACAGTTAAACCGAAGCACATGGAGGCCTTTTTTTTGGGAGGGGACAGGCAATAGAGTTGATAACGTTTTCTTACTTTTTTCCAATTATGGGCCAATTTAGCATGGCCAATCCACATCTTTGGGTTGTGGGGGTGAGACCCACACAGGCACGAACGGAATGTGCAAACTCCACAACGTTAGTGGCCTCGGGCCAGGATCGAAATCAGGCCCCCGGAGCCATGAGGTAAGAGTGCTAACCACTATGCCATCGTGTCGCCCATTGAGTTGATAAGTAGTATAGTTCCATGCTTTGGGAGGCATGGTAGCACAGTGGATAACACTGTTCCTTCTCAGCGCCAGGGACTCTGGTTCGATTCCCGGCTTGTCTGTGTGGAGTCTGCACGTTCTCCCTGTGTCTGCGTGGGTTTCCTCCGGGTGCTCCGGTTTCTTCCCACAAGTCCCGAAAAACGTGCAGTTAGGTGAATTGGACATTCTGAATTCTCCCTCAGTGTACCTGAATAGGCGCCGTAATGTTGCTACTTTTTCACGATAACTTCATTGCAGTGTTAATGTAAGCCTATTTGTGACACTAATAAAGATTATTATTATTGATGTATTTGTTCATTACGATTTTAATTTCAAGATGTCCCACCAGCAATCTATATTTTAATAATTGCTATATATTGTTCCGCAGAATTAAATTTTCACAAAGACATAACCATCCGTGCGCAGAACATATTGCAACAATATTAAGACACAATAAAGGTCTCCATGTCCATAGGAACACAGGGCAGAGGAACAAAAGTAATTCTTTCAGCCCCACAAGCCTGATACCCATTCAGTTAAATTATTGTGGATTTATATTTTAATTCCATTTATATTCCATGGTTACCCATAACCCTTAAAATCTAACACAAAATGGCTGTTTATACATTTCCATTTGACCTAGCATTTTGGCGGAAGGACTTCCAAATTTCCACTACACTTTGTGTGAAATTCTTGCTGACATGATCACTGGATGGCCTAACTCTAATTTTAAGTTTATGTCAACCTTATCTTAACTTGTCCCACTAGGGGAAATAATTGCTCTCTGTATACGCTATCAACTTATTTAATCATCTTAAACACATCAATTAGATCACCCTTTAGTCTTACATACTCAAGGGATTATACAAACCTAGCCTACCTGCTCTCATAATCTAACCATATTAGCCCTATATAGTCAATCTGCCTTGTGCCTATTCCAAGGCCAAAATGTGCTTCCTAAGGTGTGGTTCCCAAAACTGAATGCATTACTCCAGATGGGCTCTAACCAGAACTGTACATGGACATTCTGAATTCTCCCTCTGTTTACCCGAACAGGCGCCAGAATGTGGTGACTAGGGGCTTTTCACAGTAACTTCATTACAGTGTTCATGTAAGCCTACTTGTGGCAATAAACATTATTATTATGACATAAATTTCAACCTTTTGTATTCCAACCCTCTTGAGTTGAACTCCAGCAGGCCATCAACCTTTTAAATGTTTTATTGTACCTGCCCACTAGCTTTTAGTGATTCAATACTCGGACCCATAAATCTATCTATCTTTGTTCTCAGCTTCTCGCCATTTATTCTGATCTATTTTTCCCAGATGTACTCAGGTTTGGTTGAATATTAAAACCATAGCTGCTCCTACCTGCAATATTTAGCATTCAGTTACACTGAGGAAGACCATGGGAATGAAATTCAGCTTGGATGAGAGCAGGAAATGCACACCTGGCATCTGGCTCCCATTAAATACCCTGTACCTTCTTCCTGTCCATAACAGTCAATAGAGGGGAACTCGGGCAATGTGTATGACGGGCAGTACCGGTGCGTGATCTCGCCGCAGTTGAATTTTACCCCCGTATCACCCATTTCCCAGTCATTCGTCCAGTGTGTCAAAGACATGCCTGTCACCCCAAATAGAGAAAGCACTGATTATTACAACCTGTCAGATCTTTCATTACAGATGTATCGATTCTCATGAGTTGTGGGATAAAGAGTACGAGGCTCACAAATTTAGTTACAGAGGTCTCATGAAAAATGTGGTTTCTTTGACTGCAGCAAGCATTCTATTAGTGACAAAAGCCGTTGGTTTTCAAAAAGCCCCTACAACCACAGCATTTCATATAAATAAAAAGTCCCAAGGCATTTCACAAATAGTTTTCATGAAGGCTGATGCTGAGGCAGGAAGGGAGAGATTAAGGGGGGTCACAAAACACTCAGTGAAATGAGTAGGAACTGAGGAGAATTTTTAAAGGTGGAGAGAGAAGTAGAAGGGTATAGGCAGGTGCTCTAGAAAGTAGAATCAAGGCAATTGCCACAAATGGCCAGCCAAAAAAGAAAATGAGACACACAAAAGTCTTAATTCAGATCAACGGAGAATTTGGAAGGGAATATAGAGCTCGAGGAGATTGAGTGGCTCAAGGTCATCGATGGATTTATAAATGAGGATAAGGCTTTTGAATTTAGTTCTTATGGGGTTTGGGACCTTACACAGGTCAGTGAGGATAGGGATGATGAATGAGTGGGATTTAATGTGGAGCAAGATGCGTGCAGTGAGGATTTTGGAAATGTCAGACTCGTGCAGTGTAGGTGTACTTCCGGAGGCTGGATTTAAAGTACCATGTCAAGGCAGAACACTGACAGCTTCAATATGTGCTGTTCTTGATTTTAAAAAGGGCTCATTCTTACACCACATGCTGTTTCGTAACAACACTTCTACTTGGATGAGCCCAAAGAATTTGTCATATAAAATTGACAGCTTTGCCATAAGGTAATGATGGGCCGCTGAAATTTCAAGATCTAGAACACTGCAGGCATTCAGAAGAAAGCACAGAATAATGTTCTGTAGCAACCTGTGGGTACCAATCACTATAAATCTTACAATTTGAAATACCCAGGTTTTTAAAAACTGCTCATCTCATTTAGTAGTTCTTGTAATAACTTGAAATATAATCCAATTAAGTTTTGAACATAACAAAAATGAAGTTTATTAAACTCAGTGGTACTTTTCCACAGGTGTGGTGCCTGGGGCAAAGAAAAATCTTTCACCTTTAGCCCACACAAAAGGCTAATGCATTGTACACACCTGGCAGCCCATAATTACTCCTCATGGATTGACATCAAAAGTCTTGCCCCACTCTGCTGACAGCGTCTCTTCACTCGCTGAGTTCATGTTTATTCCTGCATTGTTGCAAGCTATGTAAAGTGTGGCCCCATTTAACCACAGCAGTATCAACCATCTTTCTCATGTCCTCAGGCTTGCCTGCATCTGCTGCAACTGCCACATACCTGCAATTAGGATTAAAATTAATTGCTAGTCTAATGGGGAATTTGGAAACGAAGGAGGCAGCATTTCAGAATATGCAAATATTTTCAGTTAACTGATCTATATGGACCCAAGGTCTATTCTGCAGGGCCTTCTTCATTATAAATGGTTTCTGTACGAGGGTCTCATCAAGCAGGAGCACTCACATAAGGTGAAGCATTTTCCTGTCAAAAACTTTATTTTCCATTTTATTCATTAAAGGAACAGATTTCAAAGACGTTTTCACTTTTTAAACTTCTACCCATATGTTTGGACTTAATTAAAATGTTTAAGCAACTGATTTATTCACTGCCAAAATGAGGAAGTATGAATACTGATATCTGGATTATAAAAATTGTTTTCATGACTGTGAAAGTAGTCAAAAATAAGCAAAATTCTGCGGAGGGAATCTGAAGCAAGAACAGAGGATACTGGGAAAACTCTGTCACTGTCAAAATAGTGTTGGTCATCAGCAAAGATCAGTTATTCTGAACTCTCTTTACCCAGCATGTATGAATGATATTTACATCTGCAGCACCTATCTCTTGTGCTTCAGGAGTAATTTCACATCTCTTTAAGGATAAATTAAAGAAAAAGTCATCTACACCATGCCATATCAATAATATTTTTGCATAATAAAACTAATTAGTAAAACTACAGTAATTTTCATTAACTTTGGATTAATAACAGTTTCAATGAAGAGTCCCAGTCAAAACATTAACCTTTTGTTCTCAGATGCTGACTGACCTTCTGTGCTTTTTCAACATTTGCAATTCTCATTTCAGATTTTGAGCAATTGTAGTTTTTCTTTGTAGTTTTCTCTATAATACACGGAAGGCTTTGCATTGTTAATTAAATATTTTACCCTCATCTTATAGGCCAGCACCTGAACGTTACTAGACCATAGTGCCACCGTATGGTGAATCCTACCACTAATGTGTAAGACGTCACGTTTTCAACATGCGAAGGAATGAAAAATGTGCACATTATTCATCAAGTAAACCATTTCCTGATCGGATCTTTGATATTTATTAACTGACCACCATAGCACCTATAATTTTAAAAAGCAGTTCCTTGTACATTAGCAGCACCTTTACATTAGCAGGACAGTGCCTCAGCTAACAAGGATCTCCTTCAGTACTTACCAAATGGCAAATTTTTTGTGCTATTTTCTACAACACAATGAACAAAGCACGCAATTGACAAAAGAAGTTGCACAATTAAAAATATTTTCATTCACACTGCCTATTGCTGCCAAGATTAAAACGCTATGAGTGGAGCACCACCTTGTGGTAAAGTCTAAACGTACGTTCAGTTGCAAAATTTTATATATTCCACCCCAAAATTTAAAATTCAATTCACTCAATTATGATTGTTAACTAAAATGTAAGCTGTGAATTTGAGCAGTGCCCTTATGAATAATGGCGACAGAGAAGGCTGTGAAAGTCGTTCACCAATGCCAAATGGCCTAAAACTGTCACAGGCCTGTATTCAAATTTATAAATTAAGAGCGCTTGTTTTCTGATGGCAGAAATATATTTCTGTGTAAAATAGCAAAATACATTATGAAGCTAAGACATAGGCCAGGATTTTCCGTCCCCCAGGTCATGCCAAAGACAACTCCCTCCCCCTCTGCCAGCTGAAGACTTTGGCAGGATTGGAAGATTCCATCAGGGACCATTGGCGATCAGGCTCCACCACAGGAAAACACGCTGCTGTGGGTGGGAGCTGTAAAATTCAGACCATAGCAACTGTGTGGGATTGACGGGACAGCTGTTTTACCCTGTCCAATACTTTCATACATTCATTTGTTTATTAGTAGAAACTTGGCTTCTGGAAAAGCGAGTAAGCAAATAGTCAAGGCATGCACCATGCATGCTTCAGACTGTTGTTCTGGGTCTTCTGTCTGAACCAACTCTTTGCCAGAGGGTGCAAAAGGGCAGGCAAATATTTTAAGTTTTATTTCTGTGAAGATATGTGTGCGAGATTGGGTATCCCACCCATCTTCTCTTTACTTCACCTTCACTTCCGCAACACACCTATAGTGCCTGCTGAATTATGAAATCCCCGACTGGTGAGGTGCATCAGGACACCGGACTGGTGTTTACAGCTCACTGGTTAGAACTGGGCTCAGGTCGAGGTCTCCAGGATCCCACTCAGATTACACTGGCCCCCTCTGAGTTCATAACATGATCAAACATCGCAATGCCAATGCAATAATTTTGAGTGTGTAACTTATGCGCAATTCCAAACACAATGATTTCACATGTAAAACAATGTCATTCTCGGAATGATAGTTGAACACCGGGTCAGGGAACACACTGGCAATTCAGCATGATAAATCTGGATGTGTAGTTGTTTCCACCATGATAATCTTCAATAGGATGCCACAAGAGAGAGTGAGGATTTGGTTATGACAAATGCTGTGATGTTTGTAGGTTATACGGATTACACTTGGCTCTTTACAGATTTCACAGACTTAAAACAACAGTGGAATACAAGAATTACCAAGATAAACATTTAAACATGAGTTTTCTCTATGTTATTAGTCGAGGTAGAAATAATATTCTGAGTACAAACAACACAATCAGGTTGTAATAGAAAATGTTTGAATTCCATAGTTGTTCACCATGTATTGCTGTTGTCTCATGTATGAGGGAAGCAGAGATATAAAGAGTCAGGTAACATG
Organism: Scyliorhinus torazame; assembly: GCF_047496885.1. Classification (NCBI taxonomy): domain Eukaryota; kingdom Metazoa; phylum Chordata; class Chondrichthyes; order Carcharhiniformes; family Scyliorhinidae; genus Scyliorhinus; species Scyliorhinus torazame. Next base: position 149,048,817 of record NC_092719.1, read on the forward strand.
GTTGGATTGTCAAGGATTTTCCCCCGTGACATGCTTTCTGTTTGTTCCATGAAACCAGGACAATGTTGCTTTTTCCTGAATTAAAAGAGATCTTAATTACATCAAAAGCAATCTATTATGAGTACAGACTGATTTAATTGGTAGCAGTTTTACCCCTGAATCTGAGAGTTCGGCATCCATATTTTTAATTATGCCTGTGAAGCTCCTTGAAATCTTCCTCAACAATAAAAGTGCTGTGGAGGAAAACCCTGAAGACCAGCTCCTGAACCTCCTTTAGAATTACACATCAGAGTAGAAGTGTCTGCGAAGTTGTGAGGTGTATATTTAATAATTCCTTGATTTAGGTAATCCTTACCAGATTTTGGGGGTTAAAATCTATAAGAGGTTTTGCCGTAACGGTTGTTTAATTATGTACTTTTGACAAACATGTTTTTAGGGGGTTGTTCTGTAATACTGTTTTAACCATGTAACTTTTTTCTTGTGCTTATATTTTTATTTTCCATAAATAGTTTAACTTCTTAAATTCTATAGTCTGTTACTGGAGTTCTATGCTTTTGAGGTCAGTAGCTCTTCCTCCTTATTTTCACAATAAAAAAAAAGTTTAGGATCAATGAGACAGACTTCATTCTGGGTTTTGGAATGCTCAGTCATAACAATTTGATGTTAAACTGAGACGCTTTTTTACCTGCATAGTTTGATACAACAAACCCATGGAATATTCAGAGAAGAGCAGGGAGTTCTCCTGGTTTTTTAGCCATCCTTCTTCAACTGGCATCACTAAAAGCATGTAATTCATTCATTCATTTTCTGTTTGTGAGAGCTTGCTTTATGTAAATTAGCTGCCGCATTCACCACAACTAAAATGTAGTCAATTTTTGTAAAACATTGTGTGACATCCTAGGGATGTTATGTTAATCCGCATACTTTATTTCTTCATTGTTGGTGATTGTGAGGGTATACCTTTTCTAAAGGCTCACATTTCCACTGTTCATTTATTCTTGGGCTGACATTAAGTGACTTTAGAAAAGAAAATCATTATTTTTGTTATTCTTCCCAATTCATTATGCCATACAATGTCTCGGAACATAATTTTACCCATTTGATTTGTCTCCTACTTTGTGCTGTCAGATTAACATTAATGATGCTGCTTAAAAGCACTTTTTTGCAGATGGAATTTTGTACAGAGATCAAGGATAAAGTTGCCTTATATGTCATGTTACAAATTTAGTGGTCATCCTGTTCCAAAGATAAAAGAGCAAGAGACAGTTTGGATCAAAAACTCATGATACTGATGCTAATAAGAGATACATTTGTTTCGGCAGTCACTTCTGTCACAGAAAAATCATTCCACCAATGAATATGTAAAAGATTCATGTCCGAGACTTATATTATTTCCTTCTGATGCCCCATTTCCCCTTCTAGTCAGGAGTACCTAGATTCTTACACACCATAACCGAACACCTGCAAAGTACGGCTGCTATCGTTTTTCAATGTGTCGCTGTGCTCTACTTCGGGGCCTACAAACTGTATGTTTAAGTGTAAGTTGACAGAATCAGACTCAGCTCTGCTACTCCTAACAGTTCAATTTTCTGACAATTCTCACCCTTTAGGCTCACATATAAAGAATGGCTGCTTGGATAAGGCACCGGTGAGAAAGCTACATCTGATGAACGGTAAACCAGTGAATAATAGATGCCTTCAGGTAAAGTGGAAGGGAGAAATGTGCAGAACGTTGGCATAAAAACGAGATAATTCTGAGCCCTGCAAGAAGACAAATGTAACGACACATGATAAAACTCAGTATATTGACACTTTTTTAAAAACTTACTATCTTTATAATTTAATTGATTTGTATTGGCCTAATTGAGAAGACTTGCAATTAAAACCTTCGGAAAAAGATGAAGGTAACCTTTTATCTCTTTGAGTTTCCATTGTCTGTGCATTGTGATGGAATTTGTTTTCTCTCATTTTGATCCAGTGACTTTTTACTAACCATATTCACTTAGACATCACTTGTTACAGGCCTCAATAGGCATTTGATGTAGCCAAACAGAGTTACAATTAGAATACTAAAAGGTTTTATGGTTCACTACCAGGACAGTTCACAATGTCAAATTCCTAACAGTCTTGGCTCAGTTTAACGAGAAGCCGATCATTTATCAGGCCATCCAAAAGCTGTAATCAGTAAACATCCACTGAGCATTTCTTTTCATGTAACTCACCCAACTTACAAGTCCTCAATGACTGTAATAAGGTACGACAGCAATAACATGAAGGGATATTGTACTAATTGGCCAACATTTCTGCCTGGTTTGAAAATATTTTTTAGCCTTATAATTGTCTATTCAATGAAATCTAACATATAATGAGACGTCAATAAATGTAAGGGGAATTTGAGGGCTATTATACTTTAAGCAACATTCCTCCGAAAATCTTTAATTCTCTTCTTTCCAAACTTTTGATGTGGAGATGCCGGCGTTGGACTGGGGTGAGCACAGTATGAAGTCTTACAACACCAGGTTAAAGTCCAACAGGTTTGTTTCGATGTCACTAGCTTTCGGAGCGCTGCTCCTTCCTCAGGTGAATGAAGAGGTCTGATCCAGAAACACATATATAGACAAATTCAAAGATGCCAAACAATGCTAGGAATGCGAGCATTAGCAGGTGATTAAATCTTTACAGATCCAGAGATGGGGTAACCCCAGGTTAAAGAGGTGTGAATTGTATCAAGCCAGGACAGTTGGTAGGATTTCGCAGGCCAGATGGTGGGGGATGAATGTAATGTGACATGAATCCCAGGTCCCGGTTGAGGCCGCACTCATGTGTGCGGAACTTGGCTATAAGTTTCTGCTCGGCGATTCTGCGTTGTCGCGGGTCCTGAAGGCCGCCTTGGAGAACGCTTACCCGGAGATCAGAGGCTGAATGCCCTTGACTGCTGAAGTGTTCCCCGACTGGGAGGGAACATTCCTGCCTGGTGATTGTTGTGCGATGTCCGTTCATTCGTTGTCGCAGCGTCTGCATGGTCTCGCCAATGTACCACGCTTCGGGACATCCTTTCCTGCAGCGTATGAGGTAGACAACGTTGGCCGAGTCGCACGAGTATGTACCGCGTACCTGGTGGGTGGTGTTCTCACGTATAATAGTGGTATCCATGTCGATGATCTGGCACGTCTTGCAGAGATTGCCATGACAGGGTTGTGTGGTGTCGTGGTCACTGTTCTGAAGACTGGGTAGTTTGCTGCAAACAATGGTTCGTTTGAGGTTGCGCGGTTGTTTGAAGGCAAGTAGTGGGGGTGTGGGGATGACCTTGGCAAGATGTTCATCGTCATCAATGACGTGTTGAAGGCTGTGAAGAAGATGACGTAGTTTCTCCGCTCCGGGGAAATACTGGACGACGAAGGGTATTCTGTCGGTTGTGTCCCATGTTTGTCTTCTGAGGAGGTCGGTCCGGTTTTTCGCTGTGGCGCGTTGGAACTGTTGATCGATGAGTCGAGTGCCATATCCTGTTCGTACGAGGGCATCTTTCAACGTCTGTAGATGTCTGTTACGCTCCTCCTCGTCTGAGCAGATCCTGTGTATACGGAGCGTTTGTCCATAGGGGATGGCTTCTTTAATGTGTTTAGGGTGGATGCTGGAGAAGTGGAGCATCATGAGGTTATCCGTGGGTTTGCGGTAAAGCGAAGTGCTACAGACAGTAGGAGAATACCAAAAGCAAAATAGCTTTAAGAGATCCAGAGAGGGCAACTTGGTTTCTGATGCAACATTGGAAGATCTAGTACAGGAATTGAGCAGATAGGAGAAAACCTGTTCTCCTCTGGTGGGGGCAAGGGACAGGTGGGGAGCTAAGAACAGAAAAGGCTTCAGGTGACCCCTCCAGTGCTGGGGGTCACTGGAAAGGACAATGTCTGGAGTTTAGCTGACAGGTTGCAATAATGAAAGAAATCTAATAACCTCAGCAGGGTTGGCAATATTCTCTCCTGACATCTCTTGCCACACTACTTGCAATACTTCTGGCTCAGACCTCCCATTAATCTCCGACATTAACTGCACCACATATCACTACATCTCCCCTCTTAATACTCACATGCTCATCATTAAATTAACTCTCACTTCCCCACACCTCACAACTGGTGCTCAACATCTGCACTCTTCATCCATGGCACATGCATTCTCAACATAGTTCACAAGGTAATCGCTCAAACTCATTACTTTCCCCTTCCCCCCACATCTACATCAGTCACAGTTTACCCTCTGATGTTAGTTTCTCTGCTGTTTGGCCTTTCACACCTTTTATTCTCTCTGAGGACTGCCATTAACACTCTTTTCCCTTGGTTTATGTGGCTATTAGATCTATTTTCCCTTGGTTTCCGTGGCTATGACTCATCTTTCATTCCCTCACCGACAGTATAAATATCTGCCACTTTCTATGCCGTTTAGCTTTGACAAAGAGTCCCTGGACTCAAAACATTAGCTCTTTTCTCTCCCTACAAATGCTGCCAGACCTGCTGAGATTTTCCAGCATTTTCTCTCTTGCTTTCAGATTCCAGCACTGCAGTAATTTGCTTTTATCCGGTATTCCATCACACTCCTGGCTCATGCATTGAAATCTTGGACCGACTTTGGGGAGTCAGGCGGTGAGTTACTCACTGCAGAATTCCAAGTCTCTGCCTAGCTCTTGCAGCCACAGTGTTTATGTTCCTCATCCAATTAAGTTTTTGGCCAATAGTAACTCACCGGATGTTGCTGGTTAGGAATTCAGCAATGGTAACACTGTTGAATGTCATGGGGATGTGATTGGATTCTCTCTTGTTTAAGATGATCACTGACTGACATTTTTGTGCACAAATGTTACTTGAGACTTATTTGCCCACATCTGTCCAAATATTGTTGCATGTAGATGTTAATTGCTTCATTATCTGAATAGTTATGAATAGAGCTGAATACTTTGCAATCATTAATGAGTATTCACACATTTGACATTATGCCACAGGGAAGGTCCTTGATGAAGCAGTTGGAGATGGGTCTAGTACATTGCCATGACAAACTCTTGCAGCGATGTTCTGAGGCTGAGATAATTGGCCTCCAACAAACAAGCACAACCGTCTTTCTTTCTGTTTGATAAGATCCCAGCCAATGGTGAGTTTACTCCGTAGTCCTGTAGACTTAAATTTTACTAGGGCTCCTTGATGCCACTCCCAGTCCAATACAGTCAGTCTAACCTCATCTCTTGAGTACAGATTGTTTTAGCCATGTTTGCACCAAGGCCAGAGCTAATTAAATGTGAACACTTCATTCAAAGCATTGTTTCTTTAGTCTGATCTAACTAGTGAAGCTTCAAGGCACTCTTTTGAAGATTATGCTTCAAGGTAATCTTGCTGATCAGCTTCGTCCACTGTGTGTGGTAGGGCTACTAGCAGTTTCTTATGCTGTGATCAATTTCCGGATAGATTGCTTATTGATGTGCAAACCAATGGACAAAATACTACTCCAGACATATCTTACATTCTCACTCTACATCTTTGTTCCATTTCCTCATACTATCTAAGCAAATGCATTTTCCCACTATTCTTCACTCTTTACCATCAATGGATTGATGTTGCTTTCTTAAAACCAAAGCTTTAGAAGATTTTTCAAAAATCAGCCCACGTTACAAATATCAATGAGATATAAAGATCTGAATGGTTCAGAATTTGCAAGTTAATAAGATGAAATGATTAACAATTTTACAACACAAGGGTAACATTCTCTCAGGTGGTATGGTAATAATGATCAGAGCATAATAATTGCTTTGGGAGGCAATCATCGTGTAAGTGAGGTATATGTGAATTAGTTCATTCCAATTAGCCCTGCAGATACAAAAACCTTTTTTTAAAAAACCTAGTGTCTAAATTAAATGTATCGTTATATGTTTACTTTGACAAGCTTGGCGTAAAAGAGACAAATCCCTTTTGATTGAAGCCCCTGTGTGACAAGCATGGCATTTCAGTGCAAATCCACAATAGTGACTCTTGCTTTATTTTCTGTAAGTTTGTGAAAAAGGTCTTCTGATTTCCTGACCTCCTCGAGCTCCTTTGAGTATTTTTCCACGAGGTCTCGGATGGGAATGCAGAGCACAGAGTGTGTCATCTCTTGCCACCCTTTCTTTAGTTGAAGAGTAAATGTCAATTTCCTGAATCACTGTTAACTGAAACAAGAACTGTGACAATTTTACATAATAAATGAAGATTTCAACATAATGTTATCTTTTACTTTTCTGATAAGTGTTAGCAATCAACCAATGGTGAATTATTGGTTGTCTATGCTTCATGTTTAAAGACTGCAGCACTTCATCAGGGTCTTCTCGGTGTGAAGTCTTTATTAAACTGCCTTAAGATGTTTGTCGAGAGAGAGAGAATGAGAGATAGGGAGGGAGAGAGAGAGATAGGGAGGGAGAAAGACAATCTCATGACATAGTTACATGACTACGGAAAGCCGAGTGTGACATCAGACCGATTGCATTTCAAAACCCAAATATCCCCCTTTTCATATAGAATAAAAGTAACAAACTGATGCACGATCAATTAAACTCAAAGACGAGGTTGTATCATAACTGAAGGCTTTAATAGACTAGATCTGTTCCCCAGCAGCTTCGGTACAGAATGAGGGCTGCTGGGACGGCACCTGTTCTTATACCCCGCCTGCCAGGGCGGAGCCACATACCAAACAGCCAATGGTAAGCTGCTAGGCTTACCCAATGGTCTACAGCCTCTCGGGTACCGCAATACCTGATACTACCACATTCACCCCCTGTTAAAAAAGAGTCCGGCGGGGGTGGTGGCCAGTGGTTACAATTGCACTTAACATGGTATGATCAGATATGGAGGTACCGTGAGTATTTACAAGCGTGGAAGATATATACAGTCAGTGTTCATTTACAGTTACAGTTACAGTGTAGCAATTAGTCGGTCGGGTAGCCTGGTCGTCCTCCTGGATCGTCTGAGCCTCTGTGGTGATTCTGGTGGGGGTCCAGGTGTCTGCGACTCCGGGAGCGTGGCTTCGTCGTCCATGGTAGCTTCATCACCCCGAGACGGCGCTGGTGGGGCAAACGGTTGACATGAGAGTGGGGCGCCTGTAGGGGGCATCGGTGGGTGGGATGGCCTAGGTCGGAGCTGCGGGAGGACCGACCCCCCAATGAGGTGCTGGGGGGGGGGGGGGGGGGGGGTGTAATGGTTCAGGTGCGCGTGGGGTTCCGGCGGGCGGCAGGTCCCGGAGGGAGACTGTATCTTGCCGGCCATCAGGGAACGCCACGTAGGCGTACTGGGGGTTAGCGTGCAGCAGGTGGACCCTCTCGACCAACGGGTCTGACTTGTGCACTCGCATGTGCTTCCGAAACAGGATGGGTTCGGGTGTCGCTAGCCAGGTTGGGAGCGAGGTCCCGGAGGAGAACTTCCTTGGGAAGACAAAGAGACGTTCATGAGGTGTCTGATTGGTAGTTGTACAGAGCAGCAACCGAATGGCATGGAGGGCCTCAGGGAGGACTTCCTGCCAGCGGGAGACTGGGAGATTCCTGGACCGCAGGGCCAGTAGAATGGTCTTCCAGACCGTTCCGTTCTCACTCTCTACCTGCCCGTTTCCCCGGGGGTTGTAACTGGTCGTCCTGCTTGAGGCGATGCCCTTGCTGAGCAGGAATTGACGCAGTTCGTCATCATAAAGGAGGACACCCTATCACTGTGTATGTACGCGGGGAAACCGAACAGTGTAAAGATACCCTGGAGGGCCTTGATGACGGTGGTTGTGGTCATGTCGGGGCAGGGGATGGCGAATGGGAACCAGGAGTACTCGTCAATCACGTTCAGGAAATACGTGTTGCGGTCGGTGGAGGGGAGGGGGCCTTTGAAGTCCATGCTGAGGCGCTCAAAGGGACGGGAAGCCTTTATCAGGTGCGCCCTCTCTGGCCGGTAGAAGTGGGGTTTGCACTCCGCGCAGATTTGGCAGTCCCTGGTGACTGTCCTGACCTCCTCAATGGAGTAGGGCAGGTGGCGGGCCTTAATGAAGTGGAAAAAGCGAGTGACCTCTGGGTGGCAGAGGTCCTCGTGGAGGGCTCGGAGGCAGTCCTCTTGTGCGGTGGCACACGTGCCGTGGGACAGGGCATCGGAAGGCTCGTTTAGCTTCCCGGGACGATACAAGATCTCATAGTTGTAGGTGGAGAGTTCTATCCTCCACCGTAAGATCTTGTCGTTCATTATCTTGCCCCGCTGTGCATTATCAAACATGAACGCCACCGACCGTTGGTCAGTGAGGAGAGTGAATCTCCTGCCGGCCAGGTAATGCCTCCAGTGTCGCACAGCTTCTACTATGGCTTGTGCCTCTCTTTCGACCGAGGAATGGCGAATTTCTGAAGCATGGAGGGTACGTGAGAAGAAGGCCACGGGTCTGCCCGCTTGGTTGAGGGTGGCCGCCAGAGCTATGTCGGATGCATCGCTATCGACAGGGAAGGGGAGGGACTCGTCGATGGCGCGCATCGTGGCCTTTGCAGTGTCTGCTTTGATGCGGCAGAAGACCTGGGAAGGTTGTGGACTGGATTCGGGGTCGGGCTTTGTCTGCGTAGTTGGGGACCCACTGTGCGTAATAACTGAAAAACCCGAGGCAGCGCTTCAGGGCCTTGGAGCAGTGAGGGAGGGGGATCTCCATAAGGGGGCGCATGCGCTCAGGGTCGGGGCCTATGACTCCATTTCGCACTAACGTAGCTGAGAATGGCTAGGCGGTCGGTGCTAAAGATGCATTTATCCTTATTGTACGTTAAGTTAAGGATTTTCGCGGTCTGGAGAAATTTTCGGAGGTTGGTGCCGTGGTCCTGCTGGTCATGGCCGCAGATGGTGACATTATCAAGATACGGGAACGTTGCGCGTAAGCCGTACCGGTCAACCATTCGGTCCATCTCGCATTGGAAGATGGAGACCCCATTAGTGACACCAAAGGGAACCCTTAAAAATTGGTAGAGCTGCCCATCTGCTTTGAAGGCAGTGTACCTGTGGTCACTAGTGTGGAGGGGTAGCTGGTGGTAGGCGGATTTGAGATCCACCGTGGAGAAGACCTTGTATTGCGCGATCCTGTTCACCAGGTCGGATATGCGGGGGAGAGGGTACGCATGCAGCTGCGTAAACCTGTTGATGGTCTGACTGTAGTCAATGACCATCCTATGTTTCTCCCCGGTCTTTACCACCACTACTTGAGCTCTCCAGGGACTGTTCCTAGCTTCAATGACCCCTTCCCTCAGTAGCCTTTGGACCTCTGACCTGATGAAGGTCTGGTCCTGGGCACTGTACCGTCTGCTCTTGGTGGCGACGGGTTTGCAATCCGGGGTGAGGTTCGCAAACAGGGAAGGTGGGTCGACCTTAAGGGTCGTGAGGCCGCAGACAGTAAGGGGAGGTATAGAGCCACCGAATTTAAGGGTGAGGCTTTGCAAGTTACATTGGAAGTCCAACCCCAGGAGTGTAGCCGCGCAGAGGTGCGGCAGGACATAGAGGTGGAAATTGTTGAATTTCCTGCCTTGGACAGTGAGGTCTGCTAGGCAGAATCCCTTTATCTCCACTGAGTGTGACCCGGAGGCCAGGGAGATTCTTTGGTTTACAGGGTGGGTAACAAGTGAACGGCGCCTTACCGTGTCAGGGTGTATAAAGCTCTCCATGCTCCCAGAGTCGATCAAGCAAGACGTCTCATGGCCGTTGATGGAGATCGTCGTCGTTGCTGTTGCGAGTGTCCGAGGTCAATTTTGGTCCAGTGTCACCGAGGCCAGATGGAGCAGTTGTGGGTTGTGATCGGGCAGCAGGTATTCGGCTGTGCTGGGGGCCTGGGGCCCCATCCAAGATGGCGTCTCCCATGGATCACACATGGTGGTCCAGTAGGATGGACAAAATGGTGGCGGGGATGGACAAAATGGCGGCGCCCATCCGTCCGAGGGGCAAGATGGCCGCGGCCGAGGGTCGGGTGTGTCCCTAGGATAGGGGGGTGGTGGTGAGTGCTGTCCGCCTGGGGCCCGAAGGGAATGTTGCCGCGGTGGTCCGGAGTCGTTGGAGACCGCAGCCACGGCTCGTGCTTGGCAGACCCCCACAAAGTGGCCCTTCTTGCCGCACCCTTTGCAGGTGGAGGTGTGGGCTAGGCAGCGCTGGCGGGGGTGCTTCGCCTGCTCGCAGAAGAAACAACGGGGCCCAACGGAGCTAGCGGGCCGGCTTACAGGGCAGGCCTGCGGGGACACGGGGAAGGTCAGTGGGGCTGCCGCTGTGGGATGCCACGCAGCCCAGGGGGCCGCTGCGCGGTCGGGCACATAGGACTGCGCGTTTCTGGAGGCAACATCCATGGACCCTGCGAGGGCCCGTGCTTCACTCAGTCCCAGGGTGTCCTTTTCTAAAAGTCTTTGGCGGATCTCTGAAAGCTCATACCTGCTACGAAGGCATCCCGGATTAGAAGTTCCGTGTGCTCGCTGCCCAAAACTTGCAGACAGCCACAGTTTCTGCCCAGCACCAGTAGCGCACGGTAGAAGTCCTCCAGCAATTCCCCGGGGCTTTGCCGTCTAGTTGCAAGCAGGTGACGTGCGTAGACCTGGTTTGCAGGGCGTATATAATGTCCCTTTAATAGTTCGATCGCATCATCATAGTCCTCCGCCTCCTCGATGAGGGAGAAGATTCCAGGGCTTACTCTCGAGTGCAGGAGATGCAGTTTCTGTTCTCCTGAGGGGGTGCCTCCGGCCGTCATGAGATAGCCTTTAAAACACGCCAGCCAGTGCTTAAATATCGCAGCTGAGTTCTCCGCGTGGGGGCTGAGTTGTAGACACTCCAGCTTGATTCGGAGATCCATTCTTTCAGCTTAAGAATAGTCTATTAAATTGATGCACGATCAATTAAACTCAAAGACGAGGTTGTATCATAACTGAAGGCTTTAATCAACTAGATCTGTTCCCCAGCAGCTTTGGTACAGAATGAGGGCTGCTGGGACGGCACCTGTTCTTATACCCTGCCTGTCAGGGCAGAGCCACATACCAAACAGCCAATGGTAAGCTGCTAGGCTTACCCAGTAGTGTACAGCCTCTCGGGTACTGCAATACCTGATACTACCACACAAACATCCATCTTTTCCAAGCAAACTGAAGATCCATTTGTATGCACAATCCTGAGTTACCCAAGTTAACCATCATATAGCCACTGTTCTCGTACATTAACAACTTATTGTTTTACGAGTCAGCCACTGAAAATGCATTGCACAGATAGGGTAGAATTCTACATTGGCCCTGCCAGTGGTTCAATGGAAGGTTGGGTGGGGGAGGGGGGGCGCGAAGGGGAGAGGGAGAGAATTCAGTGCGAATTTCCCGTGGAACCTTCTGCTGGTGCCTCCATGGTGGGTCAGGAAACTGGCTGCAGCTCACCATGAAACATGATTTGCATCCTGTTAACGGGATACGGATGAAAGCCGGAGCAGAATTTCCCCTCATGCCTGATACTCTGTGACAGCAGTGGGAAAGCACGCCGGTCCAGAACCTGTCTAAAACAACGTGGTGTGCAGAAGTTGAGACTCATGTGAACAATGCCTGGAGCTGCCTCGCAAGACTTTCTCCAGGAAAGTCCAGAGTGATTTGCACCCGTTTTTCTCGCAGGCGTGGGGACATAGCCCCATCATCTGAGAATTTTCGCCCCTGATTCTAGGTCCTGCTCCCATCATGGAACTTAGTCTCAGTTGGGAGAATTCCACCCACAGTCCTTAAATCATGCAGCTCTCTTAATACTATTCTTAAACATCGACATTCATTGACGGTCTGGTTTATGTTCCTTGGCCCTTGCTGCCTTGTTGACTGTTGCTGTTCCATTGGGGTTGTTGGGGGAACGTGGAACTCTGGGATTGATCGAGGTTCTGTAATCATTACAGAGTCTTTCAGGGTTGCAACTTCTTTGCGTGCTTTTTCTGCCTGCTGCTTTCCCTGGCTGTGCATCTAGTTAAGTTATTTTAACTCCTGCTTTGAGTTGCCAAATGAGGGCCATTATTTCCTCCTGGTACCTTTGTGTTGACTCTGAAAGTTGTTTGTTCAGATCTCTCACATCTTGGTTCATTGAAGTTTTCACTTTATCATGCGTGTTCAAAGGTACATGCTCAGCTCAAATCGTGCACTTCAAATCTTCTGGTTCAGCTTTGATACGAACATCCTGTCGAACTGCACCACTTACCTTTGGTTCATGCCTTTCAATGTACTTGAATATTATCTCCCTCGCTCTGGAGACTTTTGTTTCCCCCTCTCCTGGGTCTTCAGTTGACTTCTCTATGGAGTCTTTTGCTGCCCTTTCTCTATTGGCACATTTAAGGCTATCAGTCCAAGTTTTACACTTGCTTCAGGTGAGATGAGTGGCCACTGTGTCCCACCTACGCTCTAGAACTCCAGGACTTCCTTCTCGCCATTGCAGAGCAATCGCAGACAAAGGGAAGATTGCAGATATTGCAGAGTACAGCTGCAAATGAAAGGAAGGATTGCCCACCAGAGGGAAAGTAGTTTTTTAATTGCAAGAAGCAGAATCATGTCGCACACAAGTGCCTGGTGAGACCAAACCAAAACAATCCTATGCAGGTGGCCATTGGTGAGATATCAGCAGAAGAGTCTGATGAAAAACTATACATGATCCAAGTTGATAGGGAATAAATGGTTTGTGGCTGTTACAATGATCACATAGGAAGGAACTATTAAGCGAACAAGAAGTGACAGACAGATACTTATGCGTCATGCAACATAATGGCCTTCACAGACCTGCGCGAAGCGGTTCAATACGGCGTTCCAGAAATTAAGCCAATGAAAGTAAGGTTGAGGTTGTATAAGAACAAGATATTCATCCCGAGAGGACTACTTGGCCTGAGAGCTCAATGCAATGGCAAGAAGAAAGACCGAGAGTTCCAGATCTTAGATGGGACACAGTGGCCACTCATCTCACCTGAAGCAAGTGTAAAATTGGATTGATAGCTCTAAATGTGCCAACAGAGAAAGTTAGTAAAAGACTCCAGAGACAAGGGAACTGAAGACCCAAGAGAGGGGATACTGCAGTCCCACTCTGAGCTGTGTGACTGCAGTCACATTCCGTAAACTGTGTCACTGCGGTCACACACTGTATACTGTGTCACTACAGTCACATTCCGTAAACTGTGTCACTGCGGTCACACACTGTATACTGTGTCACTACAGTCACATTCCGTAAACTGTGTCACTGCGGTCACACACTGTATACTGTGTCACTACAGTCAGATTCCGTAAACTGTGTCACTGCGGTCACACACTGTAAACTGTGTCACTGCGCTCACACACTGTAAACTGTGTCACTGCGATCACACACTGTAAACAGTGTCACTACAGTCACATCCTGAGCTGTGTGACTGCACTCACATTCCGTAAACTGTGTCACTGCGGTCACACACTGTATACTGTGTCACTACAGTCACATTCCGTAAACTGTGTCACTGCGGTCACACACTGTATACTGTGTCACTACAGTCAGATTCCGTAAACTGTGTCACTGCGGTCACACACTGTAAACTGTGTCACTGCGCTCACACACTGTAAACTGTGTCACTGCGATCACACACTATAAACAGTGTCACTACAGTCACATCCTGAGCTGTGTGACTGCACTCACATTCCGTAAACTGTGTCACTGCACTCACATTCCGTAAACTGTGTCACTGCGGTCACACACTGTATACTGTGTCACTACAGTCACATTCCGTAAACTGTGTCACTGCGGTTACACACTGTATACTGTGTCACTACAGTCAGATTCCGTAAACTGTGTCACTGCGGTCACATACTGTAAACTGTGTCACTGCGCTCACACACTGTAAACTGTGTCACTGCGCTCACACACTGTAAACTGTGACACTGCGGTCACACACTGTAAACAGTGTCACTACAGTCACATCCTGAGCTGTGTGACTGCAGGCACATTCCGTAAACTGTGTCACTGCACTCACATTCCGTAAACTGTGTCACTGCGGCCACACACTGTAAACAGTGTCACTACAGTCACATTCTGTAAACAGCGTCACTACAGTCACATCCTGAGCTCTGTGACTGCAGTCACATTCCGTAAACTGTGTCACTGCGGTCACACACTGTAAACTGTAACACTGCGGTCACACACAGTAAACAGTGTCACTACAGTCACATTCGGGAAACTGTGTCACTACAGTCACATCCTGAGCTGTGTGACTGCAGTCACATTCCGTAAACTGTGTCACTGCAGTCACATTCTGTAAAATGTGTCACTGCAGTCACATTCCGTAAACTGTGTCACTGCAGTCACACACTGTAAACAGTGTCACTACAGTCACATTCTGTAAACTGGGACACTGCAGACCAAAGAGTGGTGTTACGGCAGTCCCACTCTGAGCTGTGTGACTACAGTCACATTCCGTAAACTGTGTCACCACAGTCACATTCTGTAAACTGTGTCACTGCAGTCACACACTTTAAGATGTGCCACTGCCGTCACATTTTGTAAGATGTGCCACTCCAGTCACACACTGTAAACTGTGTCACCACAGTCACACACTGTAAACTGTGTCACTGCAGTCACACACTTTAAGATGTGCCACTGCCGTCACATTTTGTAAGATGTGCCACTCCAGTCACACACTGTAAACTGTGTCACTGCCGTCACACACTGGAAACAGTGTCACTACAGTCACATCCTGAGCTGTATGACTGCAGTCACCTTCAGTAAACTGTGTCACTGCAGTGACATTGTGTAAAATGTGTCACTGCGGTCACACACTGTAAACAGTGTCACGATAGTCACATTCTGGAAACTGTGTCACTACAGTCACATTTTGTAAATTGTGTCACTGCAGTCACACACTGTAAACTGTATCACAGTGGTCACACACTGTAAACAGTGTCACCACAGCCATATTCTGGAATCTGTGTCATGACAGTCACATTCTGTAAACTGTGTCAATCCAGTCACATAATGTAAACTGTGTCACTATTCACATTCAGTAAACTGTGTCACCACAGTCACATTCTGTAAACTGTGTCACTGCAGTCACACACTTTAAGATGTGTCACTGCCGTCACATTTTGTAAGATGTGCCACTCCAGTCACACACTGTAAACTGTGTCACTGCGGTCACACACTGTAAACTGTGTCACTGCAGTCACACACTTTAAGATGTGCCACTGCCGTCACATTTTGTAAGATGTGCCACTCCAGTCACACACTGTAAACTGTGTCACTGCCGTCACACACTGGAAACAGTGTCACTACAGTCACATCCTGAGCTGTATGACTGCAGTCACCTTCAGTAAACTGTGTCACTGCAGTGACATTGTGTAAAATGTGTCACTGCGGTCACACACTGTAAACAGTGTCACTACAGTCACATTCTGGAAACTGTGTCACTACAGTCACATTTTGTAAATTGTGTCACTGCAGTCACACACTGTAAACTGTATCACAGTGGTCACACACTGTAAACAGTGTCACCACAGCCATATTCTGGAATCTGTGTCATGACAGTCACATTCTGTAAACTGTGTCAATCCAGTCACATAATGTAAACTGTGTCACTATTCAAATTCAGTAAACTGTGTCACTGCAGTCACTTTCTGGAAACTATGTCACTGCAGTCACACACTTTAAGATGTGCCACTGCTGTCACATTTTGTAAGATGTGCCACTCCAGTCACACACTGTAAACTGTGTCATTGCGGTCACACACTGGAAACAGTGTCACTACAGTCACATCCTGAGCTGTATGACTGCAGTCAAATTCCGTAAACTGTGTCATTGCAGTCACATTCCGTAAAATGTGTCACTGCGGTCACACACTGTAAACAGTGTCACTACAGTCACATTCTGTAAACTGTGTCACTACAGTCACATCCTGAGCTGTGTGACTGCAGTCACATTCCGTAAACTGTGTCACTGCGGTCACACACTGTAAACTGTATCACTGCGGTCACACACCGTAAACTGTGTCACGAGAGTCACATTCTGTAAATAGTGTCAATCCAGTCACATAATGTAAACTGTGTCACTATTCACATTCAGTAAACTGTGGCACTGCAGTCACATTCTGTAAACTGTGTCACTAAAGTCACACACTGGAAACTGTGTCACTACAGTCACATTCTGTAAGCTGTGTCACTGCAGTCACATAATGTAAACTGTGTCACTACAGTCACATTCTGTAAACAGTGTCACTACAGTCCCACTCTGAGCTGTGTGACTGCAGTCACATTCCGTAAACTGAGTCACTACAGTCACATCCTGTAAACTGTGTCACTACAGTCACATTCTGTAAGCTGTGTCACTGCAGTCACATAATGTAAACTGTGTCACTACAGTCACATTCTGTAAACAGTGTCACTACAGTCACAGGCTGTAAACTATCTCACTACATTCACATAATGTAAGGTGTGTCACTGCAGTCACACACTGTAAGCTGTGTCACGACAGTCACATACTGTAAGCTGTGTCACTGTAGTCACATTCTGTAAATTGTGTCACTGAAGACCCAAGAGTGGTGTTACTGCAGAACCAGTTGGAGCTGTGAGACTACAGTCACATTCCGTAAACTGTGTCACTGCAGTCACATTCTGTAAACTATGTCACTGCAGTCACTTTCTGTAAACTATGTCACTGCAGTAACACACTTTAAGATGTGCTACTGCCGTCAAATTCTGTAAGATGTGCCACTCCAGTCACACACTGTAAACTGTGTCACTACAGTCGCATTCTGTAAACTTTGTCACTGCAGTCACATCATGTGAACTGTGTCACTACAGTCATATGCTGTAAACAGTGTCACTACAGTCACACATTGTAAACTGTGTCACTGCAGTCACATAATGTAAGCTGTGTGACGGCAGTCACACATTGTAAGCTGTGTCACTACAGTCACATTCTGTCAACAGTGTCACTGCGGTCAGACACTGTAAGCCGTGGCATGGCAGTCAGATACTGTAAACTGTATTACAGCAGTCACATTCTGTAAGCTGTGTCACTGCAGTCACACACTGTAAACTGTGTCATTGCAGTCACATACTGTAAACTGTGTTTCTGCGGTCAGACACTGTAAGCTGTGGCATGGCAGTCAGATACTGTAAACTGTTGCACTGCAGTCACATTCTGTAAGCTGTGGCACTGCAGTCACATAATGTAAGCTGTGTCACTGCAGTCACCTACTGTAAACTGTGTAACTACGGTCACATTCTGTAAACTGTGTCACGACAGTCACGTTCTGGAAACTGTGTTACTGCAGTCACACTCTGTAAACAGTGTCACTGCAGTCGCACGCTGTAAAATGCCTCATTGCAATCACATACTGTAAACTGTGGCACTGCAGCCACATTCTGTAATCTGTGTCACTACAGTTACAGACATTAAGTTGTGTCACTGCCGTCACATTCTGTAGGATGTGCCACTCCAGTCACACACTGTAAGCTGTGTCACTCCAGTCGCATACTGTAAACTGTGTCACTAGTCACATTCTGTAAACTGTGTCACTAGTCACAATCTGTAAACTGTGTCACTACAGTAACAATCTGTAAACTGTGTCACTACAGTCACATTCGGTCAGCTGTGTCACTGCAGTCACACACTGTAAACTGTGTCACTACAGTCACATAATGTAAGCTGTGTCACTGCAGTCATACACTGTAAACTGTGTCACTGCCGTCACACACTGTAAACTTTGTCACTGCAGCCACGAACAGTAAACTGTGTCACTGCAGTCACAGTCTGTAAACTGTGTCACTGCAGTCACTTTCTGTAAACTATGTCACTGCAGTCACACACTTTAAGATGTGCTACTGCCGTCACATTCTGTAAGATGTGCCACTCCAGTCACACACTGTAAACGGTGTCGCTACAGTCGCATTCTGTAAACTTTGTCACTGCAGTCACATAATGTAAACTGTGTCACTACAGTCATATGCTGTAAACAGTGTCACTACAGTCACACATTGTAAACTGTGTCACTGCAGTCACATAATGTAAGCTGTGTGACTGCAGTCACACATTGTAAGCTGTGTCACTACAGTCACATTCTGTAAACTGTGTCACTGCGGTCAGACACTGTAAGCTGTGGCATGGCAGTCAGATACTGTAAACTGTGTTACAGCAGTCACATTCTGTAAGCTACATACTGTAAACTGTTGCACTGCAGTCATATTCTGTAAGTTGTGTCACTGCAGTCACATAATGTAAGCTGTGTTACTGCAGTCACCGACTGTAAACTGTGTAACGACGGTCACATTCTGTAAACTGTGTCACGACAGTCACATTCTGTAAACTGTGTCACTACAGTCACAATCTGTAAACTGTGTCACTCCAGTCACATTCGGAAAGCTGTGTCACTGCAGTCACACACTGTAAACTGTGTCACTGCAGTCACACACTGTAAGCTTTGTCACCACAGTCACATACTGTAAACAGTATCACTACAGTCACACGCTGTAAACTGTGTCACTACAGTCACATAATGTAAGCTGTGACACTGAAGACACAAGAGTGGTGCTACTGCAGTCCCTTTCTGAGCTGTGTGACTACAGTCACATTCCGTAACCTATGTCACTACTGTCACATTCTGTAAACTGTGTCACTGCAGTCACACACTGTAAACAGTGCCACTACAGTCACATCCTGAGCTGTGTGAATGCAGTCACACACTGTAAGCTGTGTCACTACAGTCACATACTGTAAACAGTATCACTGCAGTCACACACTGTAAACTGTGTCACTACAGTCACATAATGTAAGCTGTGTCACTGCAGTCATACACTGTAAGCTGTGTCACTGCAGTCACCTACTGTAAACTGTATAACTACAGTCACATTCTGTAAACTGTGTCACGACAGTCACATTCTGTAAACTGTGTTTCTGCGGTCACACACTGTAAACTGTGGCACTGCAGTCACATTCTGTAAACTTTGTCACTGCAGTCACATAATGTAAACTGTGTCACAACAGTCATATGCTGTAAACAGTGTCACTGCAGTCACACATTGTAAACTGTGTCACTGCAGTCACATAATGTAAGCTGTGCAGTCACACACTGTAAGCTGTATCACTACAGTCACATTCTGTAAACAGTGTCACTGCGGTCAGACACTGTAAGCTGTGGCATGGCAGTCAGATACTGTAAACTGTGTTACAGCAGTCAGATTCTGTAAGCTGTGTCACTGCAGTCACACACTGTAAACTGTGTCATTGCAGTCACACACTGTAAACTGTCTCATTGCAATCGCAAACTGTAAACTATGGCACTGCAGTCACATTCTATAAAATGTGTCACCGCAGTCACACAATGTAAACTGTGTTACTGCAGTAACATTCTGTAAACTGTGTCACTACAGTTACACACTTTAAGCTGTGTCACTGCCGCCACATTCTGTAGGATGTGCCACTCCAGTCTCACACTGTAAGCTGTGTCACTCCAGTCACATTCTGTAAACTGTGTCACTGCAGTCACATTCTTTAAACTGTGTCACTACAGCACACACTGTAAACTGTGGCACTGCAGTCACACACTGTAAACTGTGGCACTGCAGTCACACACTGTAAACTGTGTCACTGCTGTCACACACTGTAAACTGTGTCACTGCCGTCACACACTGTAAACTGTGTCACTGCAGCCACGAACAGTAAACTGTGTCACTGCAGTCACACACTGTAAACTGTGACACTGAAGACTCAAGAGTGGTGTTACTGCAGTCCCTTTCTGAGCTGTGTGACTCCAGTCACATTCCGTAAACTATGTCACTACAGTCACATTCTGTAAACTGTGTCACTGCAGTCACACACTGTAAACAGTGCCACTACAGTCACATCCTGAGCTGTGTGAATGCAGTCACATTCCGTAAACTGTGTCTCTGCAGTCACACACTGTGATCTGTGTCACTACAGTCACATTCGGTAAACAGTGTCACTGCGGTCAGACACTGTAAGCTGTGGCACTATATTCAGATACTATAAACTGTGTTACTGCAGTCACATTCTGTAAGCTGTGTTACTGCAGTCACATACTGTAAACTGTGGCACTGCAGTTGTTCACTGTAAACTGTGTCACTGCAGTCAAATTCTGTAAACTGTGTCACTGCAGTCACATACTGTAATCTGTCTCACTGCGGTCACATACTGTAAACTGTATCACTACAGTCACATACTGTATGCTGTGTCACAACAGTAACATTCGGTAAACTGTGTCACTGCAGTCACATATTGTAAACTGTGTCACAACAGTCATATGCTGTAAACAGTGTCACTACAGTCACACATTGTAAACTGTGTCACTGCAGTCACATAATGTAAGCTGTGCAGTCACACACTGTAAGCTGTATCACTACAGTCACATTCTGTGAACAGTGTCACTGCGGTCAGACACTGTAAGCTGTGGCATGGCAGTCAGATACTGTAAACTGTGTTACAGCAGTCACATTCTGTAAGCTGTGTCACTGCAGTCACACACTGTAAACTGTGTCATTGCAGTCACATACTGTAAACTGTTGCACTGCAGTCACTTTCTGGAAGCTGTGTCACTGCAGTCACATAATGTAAGCTGTGTCACTGCAGTCACCTACTGTAAACTGTGTCACGACAGTCACATTTTGTATACTGTGTTTCTGCGGTCACACACTGTAAACTATTTCACTACAGTCACGTTCAATAAACTGTGTTACTGCAGTCACACTCTGTAAACAGTGTCATTGCAGTCACGCACTGTAAACTGTCGCATTGCAATCACAAACTGTAAACTGTGGCACTGTAGTCACATTCTATAAAATGTGTCACCACAGTCACACACTGTAAAATGTGTTACTGCAGTAACATTCTGTAAACTGTGTCACTACAGTTACACACTTTAAGCTGTATCACTGCCGCCACATTCTGTAGGATGTGCCACTCCAGTCACACACTGTAAGCTGTGTCACTCCAGTCGCATACTGTAAACTGTGGCACTGCAGTCACATTCTGTAAACTGTGTCACTACAGTCAGGTTCTGTAAACTGTGTCACTGCAGTCACATTCTGTAAACTGTGTCACTACAGCACACTCTGTAAACTGTGGCACTGCAGTCACACACTGTAAACTGTGTCACTGCCGTCACACACTGTAAACTGTGTCACAGCAGCCACGAACAGTAAACTCTGTCACTGCAGTCACACACTGTAAACTGTGTCACTACAGTCACATTCTGTAAACAGTGTCACTGCGATCAGACACTGTAAGCTGTGGCATGGCAGTCAGATACTGTAAATTGTGTTACAGCAGTCACATTCTGTAAGCTGTGTCTCTGCAGTCACACACTGTAAACTGTGTCATTGCAGTCACATACTGTAAACTGTTGCACTGCAGTCACATTCTGTAAGCTGTGTCACGACAGTCACATTCTGTAAACTGTGTTTCTGCAGTCACACACTATAAACTGTGTCACTGCAGTCACCTACTGTAAACTGTGTCACGACAGTCACATTCTGTAAACTGTGTTTCTGCAGTCACGCACTGTAAACTGTGTCACTGCAGTCACATTCTGTAAACTGTGTCACTGCAGCCACATTCTGTAGGATATGCCACTGCAGTCACACACTGTAAAACGTGCCATTACAGTCACATACTGTAAAATGTGGCACTGCAGTCACATAATGTAAACTGTGTCACTACAGTCATATGCTGTAAACAGTGTCACTACAGTCACACATTGTAAACTGTGTCACTGCAGTCACATAATGTAAGCTGTGTGACTGCAGTCACACATTGCAAGCTGTGTCACTACAGTCACATTCTGTAAACAGTGTCACTGCGGTCAGACACAGTAAGCTGTAGCATGGCAGTCAGATACTGTAAATTGTGTTACAGCAGTCACATTCTGTAAGCTGTGTCACTGCCGTCACACACTGTAAACTGTGTCATTGCAGTCACATACTGTAAACTCTGTCACTGCAGTCACACACTGTAAACTGTGTCACTGCCGTCACACACTGTAAACTGTGTCATTGCAGTCACATACTGTAAACTGTGCCACGACAGTCACATTTTGTAAACTGTGTTTCTACAGTCACATACTGTAAAATGTGTCACTACAGTCACACACTGTAAACTGTGTTACTGCAGTCACAAACTGTAAACTATGGCACTGCATTCACATTCTGTAAACTGTGTCACTGCCGCCACATTCTGTAGGATGTGCCGCTGCAGTCACACACTGTAAAATGTGTCATTCCAGTCACAAACTGTAAACTGTGTCACTACAGTCACACATTGTAAACTGTGTCACTGCAGTCACATAATGTAAGCTGTGCGACTGCAGTCACACACTGGAAGCTGTGTCACTACAGTCACATTCTGTAAACAGTGTCACTGTGATCAGACACTGTAAGCTGTGGCATGGCAGTCAGATACTGTAAACTGTGTTACAGCAGTCACATTCTGTAAGCTGTGTCTCTGCAGTCACACACTGTAAACTGTGTCATTGCAGTCACATACTGTAAACTGTTGCACTGCAGTCCCTTTCTGGAAGCTGTGTCACTGCAGTCACATAATGTAAACTGTGTCATGACAGTCATATTATGTAAACTGTGTTTCTCCGGTCACACACTGTAAACTGTTTCACTACAGTCACGTTCTGTAAACTGTGTTACTGCAGTCACACTCTGTAAACAGTGCCACTGCAGTCGCACGCTGTAAAATGTCTCATTGCAATCACATACTGTACACGGTGCACTGCAGTCACATTCTGTAAGCTGTGTTACTGCAGTCACATTCTGTAAACTCTGTCATTGCAGTCACACACTGTAAACTGTTTCATTGCAATCACACACTGTAAACTGTGGCACTGCAGTCACACACTGTAAACTGTGGCACTGCAGTCACATTCTGTAAACTGTGGCACTGCAGTCACACACTGTAAACTGTGTCACTACAGTCACACACTGTAAACTGTGGCACTGCAGTCACATTCTGTAAACTGTCGCACTGCAGTCACACACTGTAAACTGTGTCACTGCAGTCATACACTGTAAACTGTGTCACTGCAGTCACATTCTGTAAACTGTGTCACTACAATCACACACTGTAAGCTGTGTCACTGCAGTCATACACTGTAAACTGTGTCACTGCAGTCACATTCTGTAAACTGTGTCACTACAATCACACACTGTAAGCTGTGTCACTGCAGTCACATTCTGTAAGATGTGCCACTGCAGTCACACACTTTCAGGTGTGTCACTGCAGTCACACAATGTAGGCTGTGGCACTGCAGTCACATACTGTAGGCTGTGGGACTCCAGTCACATTCTGTAAACTGTGTCACTGCAGTCACACACTAAGCTGTGTCACTGCAGTCACACACTAAGCTGTGTCAGTGCAGTCATAAACTGTAAACTGTGCCACTGCAGTCACAAACTGTAAACTGTATCACTTAAGTCACACACTGTAAGCTGTGTCACGACAGTCAGATTCTGTAAACTGTATCACTGCAGTCACACACTGTAAGCTGTGGCACTACAGTCACATACTGTATCACTGCATTCACACACTGTAAACTGTGTCATCATTGCAGTCACATTCTGTAAACAGAGTCACTGCAGTCACATAATGTAAGCTGTCTCAATGCCATCACAGACTGTAACCTGTCTCACTGCAGTCACATACTGTAAACTGTGTTGCTGCAGTCACATACTGTAAATTGTGTTGCTGCAGTCACATATTGTAAACTGTGTTGCTGCAGTCACATACTGTAAACTGTGTCACTACAGTCACACACTGTAAACTGTGTGACTACAGTCACATAATGTAAGCTGTGTCACTGCAGTCAAACACTGTAAACTGTGTCACTACAGTAATGTAATGTGGTAAACCACTGCCTGCTGGCTCCCCCTCCCCTTGGGCTCGGTATAAAGGTGGCTAGTCTCCGCCACTGCCTCAGTTCGGGACAGAGGCCAGGAGGCTTTCTTTTTAGTTTATTAAAGCCTCAGTTACGTTCACCGCTCGTCGTGTGTTCGTTGATGGCATATCAATTTAATGAACTAAACTACTAAGATGAATTTATCGCTCAAGCCTGATCGCCTGGAGCTGGACCCACAGGCAGCCGACGCCACTGCAACATTCGAGCACTGGCTAAGCTGCTTCGAAGCGTTCCTCGGATCCTTCACCGAAGACTTCACCGACCTCTAAAAGAAGCAGATCCTCAATGCAGTGGTGAGCCCGCAAGTCTTTCTTCTTGTCAGGGAAGCCCCCTCGTATACGGAGGCAATAATGCTGCTGAAGGGACAATATGTGAAGTCTGTAAACGAGGTGTATGCTAGGCACCTTCTTGCCACGAGACGACAACGCCCTGGGGAATCACTAGCAGAATTCCTGCAATCACAGTTCCGGCTGAGTACCCGCCTTGCGGGTATCGGAACTGTGATTGCCAGGCGGTATCGGCTACCCAACACGCGGAGCTGTTGATCAGGGATGCTTATGCCGTGGGCATTGTTGCTAACTTTTGGTTGGCTCTTAATTTGGCTCTATTTAATCACGTTTGCTCAAGAGTCGCCAGGTATCTTTCGACACCGCCACAAGGTTCAGACCCGAATACTGATCAATGACTCGATACACCAGTTAGTAAGTTCATAAGCAATGCTCATTTATTTACACACAGTCACATCTACTCATGCATAAACTCTACAAACTAAACTACCACTATTACTAAGGCCTATACTTAGCTTCGGACGCCCACTCAGTCAGAGGAACAATGGCCGTTGCTCGGTTCTGAGGCTGCTGGGTTGAGCTGTTTACAGGGTAGCAACTAGGAGCGTCTATCTCGTAGCATGTGTTGACTTGGAACTTACTTGGTCTGCTGTAGCTGCTAGGCTGGTCTCTCTCTTCGCTGAGAGCCAAAGCCAAAGGAGGGCGTTCTCCCTTGGGGGATACCTTTCATACTCAAAAGGGCTTCGCGCTCTTTTGGGCGGGCCTTGAACTTGGCCTCAACTGATTGGGTCTTTCCCAATCATCGGTATCGATTTTCCTCCAATAGAGAGGTGGTTCCCTGATTGCTGGGCGTGTCCTGGTGACTGTCAGTCAGCTTTGTCTTAGCTTCTTCTGGCACCGGGGAGTCTGTCCTAACATTGTGTATCTAAATGTTTCCCTTTTGCCCCCGGAGATGGCTCGTTTAGTAGTTTCTGTCCTGTCTGAGCATTTAAGGTTCTAATCAACAGACAGAGCTTGCACCTGCTTGTTTCTTAGTATTGTTCAATTTTCCCTGCATTCTTTGCAAGTGTCTATTTTGTAATCGGGACGTGGCCATCCCAGATGGCTACACACCCTCCTTGTGATCCTCAACGCAAACCATGGCGTCTTCATCCTCTGATCCCCGGGGCATCCATGCTTAGGCTCTACACTGTCCTATCCTATGCAACACAATTCTACCTAAACCATTTTAAATACATTCATTATCAAAAAATTCTCCGGGGCGCTATGACATTAATACATGCATTACAGAAAAATAAAAACCTGGAACCTCTAACTATTCTCAATAAACTATCCTCATTTAAACAATCCAAAAATACAAACAATCCAAAAATAATCTATACATCTTATACTGTGCAAAATAGCAACACACAAATTTCTCTGGCCTGGCAGTCAGACACAGAGGTTTACATCTCTTTATTCCATAGAATACATTAAACAACATGGATGCTCTTTAATCCGTCCCAATGGGTTTGGGGGTCTGGTGAAATCTGAAAATGGGGGACCGAAATCTGTATACTGGGGTGCGAGAGCGATATGCTCTGTTTCACCATTTCCTGACTCTAAACGTTTGCACGACACTGCAAAGTATCGCCAGCACTAAGAGTGCTTCGACTACATATGAGAGTGAGTACCAGGTGATAAACGTATCACACCAGGTCGGGGGATTGCTAGCTGTCGCTGGGCTAGTTATCTCGGGGTTCCGTGTATTACAGGGTTGAGAATCGTTTACGGTTTGTGTGGTAGGGGTCAGGGGGGTAGCGTCCGCACGCAACTGAAGGGATCCCGCTACGATCCATGTGAACACGAAGGCTGTCTTCATCTTTGTCGGTCTGCTTCTTTGTCTTCCTCTGAGGTTGCTGGGTTTCTGGAGTTCTGTGAACATAAGCAAAATTTCTGTTATTCTCTTGCTTAAGATCTTGTATGTCTGTCTGTCTGTCCTTTATTGCCAATTTCCCATTATAATTGGTCACCATCTGTGACTCTCTCATTTTAAAAAAGTTTTTTTATTTAAACAGAATATTTGGACAAGACATCTAAGAAAAATACTTGCCATACTGCGAGCCATCTCACAGCTTGTGTGATTTACCATCCCAGTGTTTGAGGATGTAAATAGCATAGGGAAGCAACCTACGTGTTGCCAAAGCCAAACAAAAGAATTTCGAACGTAACGAGCCAAAATGGGGTGCGTTTGGGCTGCGGCAGGTAAGAAATGGGTGGAAACTCCGGGTAGGACGGTGATCAATGCGGTTTGTGCTCTACCCGAGCATAGCTGACCAGAGGGGGGGTCCTCAGGCAGGGCGGGGACCAATGCCGTTTCTCCACTGCCTGAGCAACCGGCAAGAACGGGCAAGAATGTGGTCGTTGTGGGGGGCTGCCTCTCGAATTAGGAGAGCAACTATGAGACGGGTTCTGTCAACAGACTAGTTCCTCTGAACTATTGTCTGGGACAAATTTGTACCTTTCACAAGGTTCTGTCGACAAACTAGTTCCTCTGAACTATTGTCTGGGGACAAACCTGTTCCATTAACAGGCATTGGGCGTCAAAGGAGTGGTGACGTGGGCCGTGAAAACTTTCCGAGTTTACACACAACACTTAACGATAACACTAACGAACAAACATTCAACAAACATGGTGCAGGTTCCATCAGAAAGGACACCGTATCTCTCCATCGGTTCCTTTTTTCTCCATCATCTGGTCACCTCACTGCTCAATAGCGAACAGGGTCGCAAAGGGATTTGTTTGGTGGGAGTCAGACTCTATGTCATCATCTTCTCCCGGCTGCCAAACTCTTGTCTGTAGTAACCGTGCTAAAGCTGCTTGGGGTGAATTGGGGTCCATCTCATTGTTCCGGCTGAGCCTGAACGAATTGTCTCGGAGCCAGAATCATGTGTCGAGGTTGGAGCTACTATGCTTCAATCCGTAATCGTCGGGCGGTGGGGCTGGTCAGGGGCTTTGATATAGGTGATTTCAAATGGGTCGGTAGAATCATGCTCAGATTCACTGGGAGTGGGGCCTGGTGCAGGGGTGTAGTCGTAACGTGGTGTGCTGTGGCTGTCGTCGTCGTGATCGCTATCACTGTCGCTGTCGCTGCTGGTTGAGGGAAGGGAGAGGCGGAGTCGTGCCTCTGGGGACGGAGTTGAAGTCGTGTCTGAGGACGGGCTGGAGTGGTTGGGGGAGGGTAGGAATACGTCATCTATGGGCGGGGAGTGATCGTCTGCTGCTGCGAGCAGGATGTGGTGTGTGTGGTTATTCTGTGAGCCGTAAGCCTTGAGCTGGTTTATATGAAACCACGCAGATTACCATTGGGATAGGTTATTTTGTATACTGAGGGGCTGACTTTGTCCGAAATGGAGTACGGTCTGGAAAATTTTGGGGAGCGGAATGAACTGGGGTTGTAACTTGTTGCCCTACTGTAAACTCAGTGGCGTGTACTGTTTTGTCGAAACAAGCCTTGCTCTGTTTAGCACAGGGCTAAATCGTTGGCTTTGAAAGCAGACCAAGGCAGGCTAGCAGCACGGTTCAATTCCCGTAACAGCCTCCCCGAACAGGCGCCGGAATGTGGCGACTAGGGTTTTTTCACAGTAACTTCATTTGAAGCCTACTTGTGACAATAAGCGATTTTCATTTCATTTCATTTCATATCATTTCTTCCTGGTTCCAGGTCTCACTGCTGTGGCGAGTTGGGCTGCCATTATGTTCTGTACTCGTTGTGTAACCGCGTTTTCATGTGTGAGGGCTGTAACTGCGGTTCTGGCCATTTCCAGTCCCAGTAAATACTCAGTGCCTTTCATGGGGCGCCCGGTCATGAGGGTGTGGGGGGTATATCCTGTGGCTGTAGATACCGTGTTTCTTGAAAACATCAAAGCAAATGGGAGTACTGAATCCCAGGTGCTGTTATTTTGCTGAACCATTTTCCTGAGGGTGGCTTTCAATGTCCTATTCATTCGTTCTACAATACCACTTGACTGGAGGTGGTATGCAATATGGAACTTTTGTCTAATTCTGAAAATCGTGAGGACGTTTTTCATTACACGTCCAGTGAAATGGGAGCCTTGATCGAACTCTATACTGCGTGGGAGACCCCATCTTGTAAAGATATGGGGCGAAATTCTCCGTTATCGGCGGAAAGTCCGCCGATCGGCACAAAAAACGGCGCAAATCCCACTTGCGTCACGTCAGAAAAATGGGTCGATAGTCTCCGGCCCGAAATGGGCTAGCAGCGACGTAACGGGATCCGCGCTTGCGCAGTGGTTCACGCCGTGCAGCGTCATACGCGCTGCACGGCGTGACGGCTCATGAGGCCGCGCTGCTCCCCCCAACCCGACCGGAACACCCGACCTCAACACCCGACTGGATGGCTGGCCGTCGCTCAGCCCCGAGGTTCGAGTCACGCGATGTGGAGGCGCTCCTGGACGCGGTGGAGCAGAGGAGGGACACCCTGTATCCCTGGCACGGCCGCAGAGTTGCCCCACGCCACAGCCGGCGTCTGTGGAGGGAAGTGGCAGAGGCCGTCACCGCTGTGGCCCTGACACCACGGACAGGCACCCAGTGCCACAAGAAGGTGAACGACCTCGTCAGAGCAGGCAGGGTGAGCCTCCCCCATATTCCCCCCTCCCCATATCCCCCCCTACCCCATATCCCCCCTCCCCCATATCCCCCCTCCCCCATATCCCCCCTCCCCCATATCCCCCCTCCCCCATATCCCCCCCACCCCCATATCCCGCATATCCCCCATATCCCCCCTCCCCCATATCCTCCCTCCCCCATATCCCCCCTCCCCCATATCCGCCATATCCCCCCTCCCCCATATCCCCCATATCCCCCCTCCCCCATATCCCCCATATCCCCCCTCCCCAATATCCCCCCTCCCCATATCCCCCCTCCCCATATCTCCCCTCCCCCATATCCCCCATATCCCCCCTCCCCATATCCCCCATATCCCCCCTCCCCTATATCCCCCCTCCCCATATCCCCCATATCCCCCCTCCCCCATATCCCCCATATCCCCCCTCCCCCATATCCCCCCTCCCCCATTTCCCCCCTCCCCCATATCCCCCCTCCACCATATCCCCGCCTCCCCCATATCCCCCCTCCCCCATATCCCCCTCCCCCATATCCCCCATATCCCCCCCATATCCCCCATATCCCCAAGTGAATCCAGCCCTAACCTTAACCTCTGCAATGCACGCGCGACCGATGGCGTGCATTCATATACCTGCCTAACACTGTTGCCTTTTACCCCTGCCACCACCCCCCCCCCCCCACAGGAGAAGCGCGCACACAACAATAGGGAGCATGTGAGGACTGGAGGAGGGCCCGCTGATGAGAGGCCACTGACCGTACACGAGGAAAGGGCCCTGGAACTGGCTGGCGGACCTGAGGACCGGGAGGTTGCTGATGCAGAGGTCGGGGGCGTACTAGCGAGTGAGCCACCGACAGCCCGTCCCCATATCCCCCCTCCCCTATATCCCCCTCCCCCGTATCACCTGATCACTGCCTGATGTCTAACCATGCATGCTTCATTGTGTATCGCAGGACCAAACGTCCAGGCACCCATCCCCGCAGATGCACACGGCCCGCAGGATGCCCCTCGGAGACCACAGGAGACGGAGAGACCCGCACCCTCCAGCATGCGACGCCCGCAGGATGCCCCTCGGAGACCACGGGAGACGGAGAGACCCGGACCCTCCAGCATGCGACGCCCGCAGGATGCCCCTCGGAGACCACGGGAGACGGAGAGACCCGGACCCTCCAGCATGCGACGCCCGCAGGATGCCCCTCGGAGACCACGGGAGACGGAGAGACCCGGACCCTCCAGCATGCGACGCCCGCAGGATGCCTCTCGCACACCACGGGAGACGGAGAGACCTGGAGCAACAGGGAGACAACACCCCCGTCACGTGCGGGAGCGACCACCCAGCGATGAGGGGGGCAGCCACAGGCCCCCGTCACATCCGAGCCAGGACACCACTACCCAGGACACCACTATCCAGGACACCACTACCCAGGACACCACTACCCAGGACACCCCTGCCCGGGACAGCACTACCCGGGACAGCACTACCCAGGAAGACGAAATACCGGACAGTGACTCAGAGTGGATGGGTGGAGACGAACCCCCACCCCAAAGTGCCATGGACTCAGTGTGGGACGAAGAGCATGACACAACGCCACTGCTGTCACCAACACCCTCCACCATCGCAGAAACACTTACCACGGTTGGGCACTTTAGTGATGAGGCGTCTGGTACACTCACTGGTGCGCACAACACAGCCGTCCCGGTACAGCAGGTGGAGGTAGGAGCAGCAGAGGGACCGGGCGGTCGGAGGGCAGCCCAGGCCAAGCGAACATCTGCCGCCCAGATGGATCCCGGGTTCCTGCAGTTACCACACCCACACATAGATCCGATGCAACCACCGACCCGGAGACGAGCGAAGAGGGTGACGGGCGGCTTGCGGCGGCTGCGGTCGCAGGTGGAGGAGTCCACCCGCGTCCAGGAGCTGGGAGTGGTCCCGGCCATGCGTGCCACCCAGGCTGACACCGCACGGGTGGCGTCCGCGGTGGAGGCAATGGTTGCGACGGTGTCAGACATGGGGAACGGTTTGCGAGGCCTGGGGCCTTCCGTGCAGGCGGCGTCTGTGGCCCAGGAAATGGCTGCCCTCTCACAGGAGGCCATGAGCCAGTGCCAGCGCCAGATGGCAGAGGCGCTCAACGCCATAGCCCAGTCTCTGCAGGCCATGGCCCAGTCTCAGCAGGCCATGGCCCAGTCTCTGCAGGCCATGGCCCAGTCTCAGCAGGCCATCGCTGAGGGCATCGGCGCCAGTGGCCATGTGCGAGCCGGCGTCGCACTGTCACAGACAGGGTTTGCCAACACCCTGGGCTCCATGGCTGCAAACCTGCAGACCCCTGTCGATACCAGCACGGGCCTCCAGGACTGGCAGCGCCAGATGTCGGGGGGGCGTCGGATGGCCAGTCCGTTCGCATCCCCCACCCATGTAGAGGCCTGGGGGCCATCGGGCACCCCGAGGGAGGAGGAGGTTGTGTGGTCCGTCCCAGCTCCCTCTGTAGGGGAGGTCCCGGTACACCGCGACACCTCGGACTCCCCCCCCTTCCGTCCCAGGTGCATCAGGTGGGCAACGGGCAGGACAGGCTGGCAGCTCGCCATCCCAGTCGCCCGGGCCGCAGCCTGGCCCATCTAGGCCAGGACGCCTCAGGAAACGGCCGCCAAAGGGATCCAGTGTCAGAGGGCAGGAATCACAGGAGTCCACCTCCAGTTCTGCTGTACCGTCTGGGGAACCACGTAGACGTAGTCAAAGGGCCCGTAAGGCCAAACAATTAGACAGTGAGTAAGTTGGCATGGGTGCAGGGCACAGATGAGTTTTAGGGGCTAGGGCACGTGCATGAACTCCTTTGGTTATTAAAGTCAATGTTACACCTACCGAAGCTGCCTTTGTGCTCTGCCCAAAGTGTGCGGGCGTGTCATGTACGTTGAGCGCAAGTGTGTGTGTGAGGGGTGGTCTTACCTCAGCCCCAGGTGAGTCTGCCCCCTTCCCCCTGGGCCGCCATCAACATCCCCCGGGCAGAGGACGGGACCGTGCGC
The DNA here is from genome assembly GCF_047496885.1 of Scyliorhinus torazame. NCBI lineage: Eukaryota > Metazoa > Chordata > Chondrichthyes > Carcharhiniformes > Scyliorhinidae > Scyliorhinus > Scyliorhinus torazame. The sequence continues at coordinate 149,080,657 of NC_092719.1, forward strand.
TGCAGTGTCACAGCCGCATGCAGGGATGGTCCGGGTGGATGGTGGTACTGTGGCCACGGGTCAGACATAGTCCAACGATGTAGAGCCAGGAGCTCATCGCAGGGCGGGTTGTCATCATCCTCCATGGCCTGCAATAGACACGCGTCCACCCGCAACTGTGTGAGCCCGGCCCGTTGTGCCGCCGGTGGATCGGCAATGGGGGGGGGGGGGGGGTGTGTGTGCATGCGGGTGGGGTGGGTGGGGTTGGGGAGGGGGGTGAGGGTGCTGGGTGGGTGGATGGGTGGGGGGTGTGGGTGGTCGGCTGTTGCCATGGTGTGCGGTCTGTGGCCATACTACCCGATACCCACGCCCATCTAGTCAGTGAAGCGGGCGTCTATCCGCTGGGCCAGCCGGTAACGGTGGACAGCCACCCGCCTGTGTCTACCCTGTCTGCCCTGACCATTTCCCCCATCCCCCTCATCTGGGGAGGACTGTGCCTCTTCCTGCTGCTCCTCCACTCCGCCCTCCTCTGCCTGCGGCACATCGCCCCTCTGCTGGGCTATGTTGTGCAGGACGCAGCACACCACAATGATGCGGCCGACCCTATCTGACCGATACTGGAGGGCGCCCCCAGAGAGGTCCAGGCACCTGAAACGCATCTTCAGCACGCCAAAGCACCTCTCGATCACTCCCCTTGTCGCTACATGGGCATCATTGTAGCGGTTCCCCGCCTCATTGCGTGGCCTCCGTATAGGCGTCATCAGCCACGGTCGCAATGGGTAGCCCCTGTCGCCCAGCAACCAGCCCCTCAGCCGGGGATGGCGTCTCTCATACATGCCGGGGATGGATGACCGCGACAACACGAATGAGTCGTGTACACTGCCTGGGTGACGGGCGCAGACGTGCAGGATCATCATGCAGTGGTTGCAGACCACCTGTACGTTCATCGAATAGGTCCCCTTCCTATTAGTGAACACGGCCCTGTTATCTGCAGGTGGCCGCACGGCGACGTGCATCCCATCGATCGCGCCCTGGATCATGGGGAACCCGGCCACGGCAGAGAAGCCCACGGCCCAGGCATCTTGGCTGGCCCAGTCCACGGGGAAGCGGATGTAGCGGTGCGCCATGGCATAAAGGGCATCTGTCACTGCCCGGATGCACCGGTGCACCGATGTCTGCGATATGCCGGACAGGTCCCCACTCGGTGCCTGGAATGACCCCGTTGCATAAAAGTTCAGGGCCACCGTAACCTTGACGGACACGGGGAGAGGGTGTCCCCCGCCAGTGCCACGCGTTGACAGGTGTGCCAGCAGGTGGCAGATGTGTGCCACGGTTTCCCGGCTCATCCGGAGTCTCCTCCTGCATTCCCGGTCCGTGAGGTCCTGGTATGACTGCCGGGGCCGGTACACACGGGGCGCCCTCGGTGCCTCCGTTGCCGTGGGGCCGCGACGTCCTCCTCCCCCTCCTCGTCCTGTCGGTCAGGTGTCCCTCCAGCCTGGGCGGCTGCCGCCTGCCCCTCTGCGGCAGCCTGAACCGCCTCTCTGGCACGCTCCTCCTCCTCCTCATCCAGGGCAACATAGACATGAGCGGCTGCCACCACGGCGGCCAACATCGCTGGATGATCTGAAAACATGACGGCCTGGTGGGGGGGGAGGGGAACGACGACATGTCATCATTGCCCATATCCCCTCCTCCCCCCAGCCAGGTGGCCTGGACCGCATGGGTTCAACTGTTGGAGGCTGGCACCTGGCCAGGTGGACCAACTCACGTGCCCTCCCATCACCCTCCTCGGCACGTACCCCCCCCAACCTCCACCCCAGCACGGACCCCCCCCAACCCCCAACCTCCACCCCGGCACGGACACCCCCCCCCAACCTCCACCCCGGCATGGACCCCCTCCCCAACCTCCACCCCAGCACGGACCCCCCTCAACCCCCTACCTCCACCCCGGCACGGACACCCCCCCAACCTCCACCCCGGCATGGACCCCCTCCCCAACCTCCACCCCAGCACGGACCCCCCCCAACCCCCAACCTCCACCCCGGCACGGGCCCCCCCCCCCCAACCTCCACCCCGGCACGGACCCCCTCCCCAACCTCCACCCCAGCACGGACCCCCCCCAACCCCCAACCTCCACCCCGGCACGGACCCCCCCCCCAACCTCCACCCCGGCACGGACCCCCTCCCCAACCTCCACCCCAGCACGGACCCCCCCCAACCCCCAACCTCCACCCCAGCACGGACCCCTCCCAACCCCCAACCTCCACCCCAGCACGGACCCCCCCCAACCCCCAACCTCCACCCCGGCACGGACCCCCCCCCCAACCTCCACCCCGGCACGGACCCCCTCCCCAACCTCCACCCCAGCACGGACCCCCCCAACCCCCAACCTCCACCCCGGCACGGACCCCCCCCCCCCCCCAACCTCCACCCCGGCACGGACCCCCTCCCCAACCTCCACCCCAGCACGGACCCCCCCAACCCCCAACCTCCACCCCGGCACGGACCCCCCCCCCAACCTCCACCCCGGCACGGACCCCCTCCCGGCACTCCCCCGGAGCCCAGCCTACTCTAACCACCCCCCGCCGCACACACACACACACAAGCCGAGACACACCTCTCCTCACGCAATCAGTCTGCGGCCACGCCATTTCCTGCCCAGAGCCAACCCCCCAGGCCGTCACTCACCTCCACGCTGGTCGGCGTGAGCCTGGAGCACTGGGTCACGCCGATGAAAAGGAGGTTTGATTCACGTCGACGTGAACGGTCATCACGTCGACGGGACTTCGGCCCATCCGGAAGGGAGAATATCAGCAGGCCGAAAATCGGCTGCCTTGCGCAGACCCGTGACATTCTCCGCGGCAGCGGCGCCATTAACGCCCCGCCGACTTTTCTCCCTTCGGCGACTTCGGCGGGGGCGGGGGCGGGATTCACGGCGGCCAACGGGCATTCTCCGACCCTCTGGGGGGTCGGAGAATGACGCCCCAGGTGTGTTAATATTTTAGCCGTTGTCTTGACCGTATTAGCTTGTGATGGAAATGCTTCCACCCATTTTGTGACGGTGTCTATGACCACCAACACATATTTGTAACCATTTCTGCATGGGGGTAGAGGTTCTATATAATCTATCTGGAGATTTGTCCAGGGTCCATTCACGGGACGGGTATGGCTAAGTTGAGCCTTTTTCGCATATCTGTCCAGATTGTTCTGGGCACAGATTAAACAATTCTCTATGTAGTGTGTGACATCGGTTTTTAAATCAGGCCACCAGCAAAGCGGTCTGAGGTGGGCTAGGGTGGGTTCAATTCCTTGGTGTCCATGATTGTCATGGAACTGACAAATGATCTGGTTCCTGTCCTGGCTGTGAACTATAGAAATGCCACCTTTAAAATCACACCGTCATGTGTGGTGATTGAGTTTTTAAACTTGTCGTACGGGTCTGGGAAGTTCCCTTTAAAACTTCCCTGAGTTTCTCGTCCTCTTTCTGTGCCTTCGCTAAATCCTGAATATTGGTCTGTAAGACCTGCACTGCGTGTACTGGGGTGCTTTCAGGGGGGTTCTAAAAATAACCATGCCTGGAGCCTGCCTTCGCTAGGGCGTCTGCTTTAACATTACCGGGGGGGGAAGAACGGTGATGACTGCGAACCTTAATTATGCCGTATTTCCTGTCCTTCGCTGTCTCTAAGTTATGGCGGAGTAATGGGGCTGAGGGTAGGGGTTTACCGTCCGCGGAAACAAATCCTCTTGTTTCCCAAAGTGGCAGGAACTCTGTCAAACTATTACAGACATACAAGCTGTCTGAGTAGATGTCTGCTGGGGTCGGGAACGAGTCGGGGTGGTCTACAATATAAGCGATTGCTGCCAGCTCTGCTGCCTGCGAGCCTTAGTGTCCTGGCAACTTTAATGAAATTTCATCTAGGGCGCGTCCCTGCGCGTCCTCTACATATATACCGCAACCGGTAATTCTTTTTTCGTTTAACACTGTGGATGAGCCATCCACATAAATCCTTAGGGGTGCGCACGTGTCTGTGGGCTGGGGTCTCTGGGGTGTAGTAACTGTTTTCCTGGGGGGTGTTTTGGGAATAAATGGGCCTGTGTTCTGTTTCGTGGTGATGATCTCACATTTATGAGGGTGCCTGCATACTGCAGATTATCGGCAAGGAAGGTGTGGGTCTTGGTTCTCTTTACCGTGATGTCCCGTCCCTGTAAAAGAAGGGTCCAACGGGCTGCGCGGATTTGGCTGACTGTGCCATCTTTAAGTCGGCCGTCTAACAATAGCTGTGTTGGGGTGTGTTCTGTGAGGATGGTGATGGGATTGAGTCCTGTAATGCAGGCAAAGTATTGTACTGCGAGCAGGCAGAAAATCCTTGCTCTACGGGGTCTAACATGCGTGAGGCGTATGCTACGGGGCGTAATTGGTCGTGGCGTTCCTGGAGGAGCACGGCCGAAAGGGTCGGTGCTTGCTACCTCTATAGCGTACGGGGAAAGTGGATCTGGGACCTGTAGTGCGGGGGCTGTGCTGAGTGCTCTTTTTAAAGCGTCCACGGCATCTGTATGCTGTGGAAGCCATTCCCAAGGTGCCTGCTTCTTGAGAAGTTCGGATAGGGGCGCTGCTTTAGTGGCAAAACCGTCAATATGGTTTCGGTAGTAGCCAATCAGTCCTAAAAATGACCGGAGGGCTGAGACATTGTGGGGAAGGGGAAATTTGCCGATCGAGTCAATTCTCTTTTGCTCGATCTCACGTTTACCTTGAGTGATCACTGTTCCCAAGTAAATCACTTTTTCTTTCAGAATCTGGGCCTTCTTGGGGTTGACTTCACAACCAATTTCTTTTCGGAGTGCTTGGAGTTCGGCGAGAAGCAAAATGTGCTCCCCCTTTGTGTCTGTCTGTAGTAGCAAGTCATCTACATACTGGACTGTCATAATACGCACCAGTATATCATGGTGCAGACACACACTGATGGACACACAGTGGGACAAATCAACACACACAACACCGCAGCCAATCACCAGTGAGAGCACACGCATTATAAAGACAGGGGGCATCAGAGTTCCTGCTCATTCGAGTTGCAGCTAGCTAGGAGGACAGAGCTCACAGCCTGTAACACAGACATTCACCATGTGCTGAGTGCATCGACTGGTTCGGACAAGGCAAAGGTCTTTAGTTAAAGCTAGTATTGTATTCACTCACAGTCTGAGTATGTTTAAACAGTTAATGATTCAATAAAATAGTGTTGCACTATTTCAAATGTTGGTGACCTGTATGTGATCCAGAGCACCCAACACATCATGATACCAGGAGTTGAGGGATATTAGTACTTCTTAGACCTACCTGCAAGTGATCTGCCTTCCGCCAGCATTCCGTCATTCTGCAACATGGACAACATCAGCCCGCCGCCGCCGCTCCGCATCGCCGGCAACCTCGGGGCCAACTGGAAGATTTGCAAACAGCGCTTCCAGCTCTACCTCAAAGCCACAGACAGGGAGGGCACCTCGGACACCAGAAAGATTGCCCTTCTCCTCTCCACGGCCGGGGACCATGCCATCCACATTTTAACTCTCTCACCTTTGCGGATGATGAAGATAAAACGATGTTCAAGACGGTCCTCCTCAAGTTTGACACTCACTGCAGCGTAGAGGTGAATGAAAGTTTCGAGCGCTACGTGTTCCAGCAGCGTTTGCAGGGTAAGGATGAACCTTTCCAATCCTTTCTCACGCACCTCCGCATCCTTGCGCAATCTTGCAGCTACGGGCCCACCTCCGACTCCATGATACGCGACCAGATCGTTTTCGGTGTTCAGTCGGACCCCCTACGTCAGCAGCTCCTCAAAGTAAAGCAACTCACCCTAGCGACCGCCATCGAGACCTGTGTCTTACATGAAAACGCCACGAGTCGGTACTCCCATATGCAAGCGGCTGAAACGGCGTGGCAAGGTCCCCACGAGGCAGAACGCATCTAAGTGATTGAGCACCTACAGGGCCTCAGCCTGGATGAGGGCGGCTATTTTGCGCGCTTTTCGCGGACTCCCGCGCTTGTGCGCACCAAATGAGGGGACGGCGACGTGGAGAACGTAATGCGCAGGCCGCACCACGCCTGCGCGGTGGCGCAGCGGACGTGCTGACGTCACGACGTGCGGCAACTGTGGCTCCGCCCATTTAAAGCAGCAATGCCCTGCAAAATCTCAACAATGCCTACGATGTGGCAGACCTGGCTACTATGCCACCTTCTGCCGAGCAGCTCAGCCTTCCAATTCATATCGCTTCAGCCAGCCTCGGAAGAATGTTCGGGCAATTCAACCCATGGTCACCGAGTCCGATGAGGACTTCCCACACAGCAGTGACACCGAGGACCCGAAGGCGCCTTTTCGAGTCGGTGTCGGAACGAAAAACAGGCTGTCCCCGAAGCAAAGACACCAGCCGCTGTCGGTATACAGCATCGATCCAGACGATGAGTGGTGTGCCACCCTGACGGTCAACCTGTCCCAAATACGATTCCGCCTGGACACTGGTGCCTCTGCCAATCTAATGGCGTGGTCTGCTTTCCAAAACCTTTGTGTCAAACCAGCCATCCTTCCATCAGCCTGCCAGCTATTGGTTTATAATGGCAACGTCATTCCTGCTAGCGGCTCGTGCCAACTTGAAATGACGCACAGGTCATGCAAAGCCATCCTTCCTTTCGAGATCTTGGGCTCCTCGAAAGCCTCCCTGCTTGGCGCACAGGCGTGTAAGCTGTTGAACCTCGTTCAGAGAGTACACTCTCTCTCTCCTGATGACATGTCTGCCTTCCAGGACGCTGACTTCAGGACGCAACTCGACACCATCATCGACCAGCACCTCGACGTCTTCGAAGGCATGGGCACGCTCCCATATACTTACAAGATCATACTCAAACAGAACGCCACCCCTGTGGTGCATGCACCTCGCAGGGTCCCAGCACCCCTTAAGTACCGCCTCAAGCAGCAGCTGCAGGACCTCCAGGACCAAGGAGTGATCTCCAGAGTTACGGAACCAACCGACTGGGTCAGTTCCATGGTGTGTGTAAAAAAGCCTTCCGGCGAGCTGAGAATTTTCATTGATCCCAAGGATCTGAATCGCAATATCATGAGGGAGCATTATCCAATTCCCAAGCGCGAAGCGCTCACATGTGAGATGGCTCGCGCCAAGCTCTTTACCAAACTCAATGCCTTGAAAGGATTCTGGCAAATCTAGCTCGACAAATCCATCAGGAAACTGTGTACATTTAACACCCACTTTGGCAGATATTGTTACAACAAGATGCCGTTTGGGAGCATATCTGCTTCAGAAGTGTCCCACAGGATCATGGAACAAATAATGGAAGGCATTGAAGGTGTTCGCGTCTCTGTCAACGACATGATCATTTGGTCCACCACCCCGCAGGAGCATGTCAGTCGCCTCCAGCGCGTGTTCAAACGCATACGTGAGCAGGGCCTACGCCTCAACAGAGCCAAATTCTCCTTCGGCCAGACGGAACTCAAGTTCCTAGGGGACCACATCTCCCAGTTGGGTGTGCGGCCGGATGCGGACAAGATGGTTGCCATTACAGCCATGAAAACGCCAGAGGACAAGAAGGTGGTCCTCCGATTTCTGGGCATGGTCAACTTTTTAGGGAAGTTCATCCCTAACCTCGCCTCTCATACCACGGCTCTCAGGAACCTGTTCAGGAAGGCGACAGACTTCCAATGACTCCCTGCCCACGAGCGCGAATGGAGAGAATTCAAAACCAAACTCACCACGGCCCCGGTCTTAGCTTTCTTTGATCCAGCAAAAGAGACCAAAATCTCGACCGATGCCAGCCAATCCGGCATTGGGGCAGTGCTCCTGCAATGCGATGTGGCCTCATCATGGGCCCCCGTTGCATATGCGTCACACGCCATGACCCCCACGGAACAGCGCTACACGCAGATAGAAAAGGAGTGCCTGGGCCTTCTGACCGGTGTCGTCAAGTTTCACGATAATGTGTACGGCCTTCCGCAATTCACCGTCGAGACCGGCCATCGCCCGCTGGTCAATATAATACAGAAAGACTTGAACGACATGACGCCTCGCCTCCAGCGTATTCTTCTCAAGCTCCGGCGATACGACTTCCAGCTGGTATTCATCCCAGGCAAAGACCTCATCATTGCGGACGCTCTCTGTTTTTGCACTGAGTGCTGAATTTGGTGCATTTTGAGTGCTATAGTAAGAGTTTGGTGACCGAGGGAGTATAAGGCTTCATTCTTATCTAAAGTTTAGTCTTCCTTTTATTTAGTTAATTAACTTAAAAGTTGCTGTTTGGTTTAGAAGAAGGTGAATTTTCAATCAGCTTTAAACAGGCTTCTACTTGTAGGCACTTGCAGCTGGAGCTTGTTAATTAGTGAATTGGATTAGGCCAGTTTTCAGAGGCTAGATTCACAGTATAAAAGTGATCCCCTACAATGCAGACTTTGTTTGCACTGAGTGCTGAATTTGGTGCATTTTGAGTGCTATAGTAAGAGTTTGGTGACCAAGGGAGTGCTGAATTTGGTGCATTTTGAGTGCTATAGTAAGAGTTTGGTGACCGAGGGAGTTAGATGAGGAGGGAGTAAGGTGCTCCTTTCATTTTGTTTCTGACATTTCCGCAAAGAGTGAGAAGAGAGCCAGGAGTTTACAGAAAGTGTAGCTGACTGGGAGCAGAGTCGGAGGGCGGAGAGCTAGTTAGTCCACAGGGCAGCTATATTCTGTCAGGTAAGCGGGGATGGAGGCTAGGCCAGTTGCATGCTCCTCCTGTAGGATGTGGGTGGTGAGGGATACAACCGGTGTCCCCGTTGACTATACCTGCGGGAAGTGCACCCAACTTTAGCTCCTCAAAGACCGTGTTAGGGAACTGGAGCTGAAGATGGATGAACTTCGGATCATCCGGGAGGCAGAGGGGGTGATTGAGAAGAGTTACAGGGAGGTAACCACACCCAAGGTACAGGACAAGAATAGCTGGGTTACCATCAGGGGGAAAAAAACAAACAGGCAGACAGTGCAGAGATCCCTCGTGGCCATTCCCCTTCAAAACAAGTATACCGTTTTGGATGCTGTTGGGGGGGATGACCTACCGGGGGAAGGCCCTAGCGGCCAGGTCTCTGGCACTGAGTCTGGCTCTGGGGCTCAGAAGGGAAGGGGGGAGAATAGAAAAGCAATAGTTGTAGGAGATTCAATGGTTAGGGGAATAGATAGGAGATTCTGTGGTCGCAAGTGAGACTCCCGGAAGGTATGTTGCCTCCCGGGTGCCAGGGTCAGGGATGTCTCGGATCGTGTCTTCAGGATCCTTAAGGGGGAGGGCGAGCAGCCAGAAGTCGTGGTGCACATTGGTACCAACGACATAGGTAGGAAAAGGGGTGTGGAGGTAATAAACAAGTTTAGGGAGTTAGGCTGGAAGTTAAAAGCCAGGACAGACAGAGTTGTCATCTCTGGTTTGTTGCCGGTGCCACGTGATAGCGAGGCTAGGAATAGGGAGAGAGTGCAGCTGAACACGTGGCTGCAGGAATGGTGTAGGAGGAAGGGCTTCAGGTATTTGGATAATTGGAGCGCATTCTGGGGAAGGTGGGACCTGTACAAGCAGGACGGGTTGCATCTGAACCAGAGGGGCACCAATATCCTGGGAGGGAGGTTTTCTAGTACTCTTCGGGAGGGTTTAAACTAATTTGGCAGGGGAATGGGAACCGGATTTGTAGTCCAGCAACTAAGGTAGCCGATATTCAGGACGCCAAAGCATGTAATGAGGCAGTGGGGAAGGGAACACTGACAAAGGAGAGTACTTGCAGGCACGGAGATGGGTTGAAGTGTGTATACTTCAACGCAAGAAGCATCAGGAATAAGGTGGCTGATCTTAAGGCATGGATCGGTACTTGGGACTACGATGTGGTGGCCATCACAGAAACTTGGATAGAAGAGGGGCAGAAATGGTTGTTGGAGGTCCCTGGTTATAGATGTTTCAATAACATTAGGGAGAGTGGTAAAAGAGGTGGGGGCGTGGCATTGTTAATTAGAGATAGTATAACAGCTGCAGAAAGGCAGTTCGAGGAGTATCACCCTAATGAGGTAGTATGGGTTGAAGTCAGAAATAGGAAAGGAGCAGTCACCTTGTTAGGAGTTTTCTATAGGCCCCCCAATAGTAGCAGAGATGTGGAGGAACAGATTGGGAAACAGATTTTGGAAAGGTGCAGAAGTCACAGGGTAGTAGTCATGGGTGACTTTAACTTCCCAAACATTGAGTGGAAACTCTTTAGATCAAATAGTTTGGATTGGGTGGTGTTTGTGCAGTGTGTCCAGGAAGCTTTTCTAACACAGTATGTAGATTGTCCGACCAGAGGAGGGGCAATATTGGATTTAGTACTTGGTAATGAACCAGGGCAAGTGATAGATTTGTTAGTGGGGGAGCATTTTGGAGATAGTGACCACAATTCTGTGACTTTCAATTTAGTAATGGAGAGGGATAGGTGCGTGCAACAGGGCAAGGTTTACAATTGGGGGAAGGGTAAATACGATGTTGTCAGACAAGAATTGAAGTGCATAAGCTGGGAACATAGGCTGTCAGGGAAGAACACAAGTTAAATGTGGAACTTGTTCAAGGAACAGGTACTACGTGTCCTTGATATGTATGTCCCTGTCAGGCAGGGAAGAGATGGTCGAGTGAGGGAACCATGGTTGACAAGAGAGGTTAAATGTCTTGTTAAGAGGAAAAAGGTGACTTATGTAAGGCTGAGGAAACAAGGTTCAGACAGGGCATTGGAGGGATACAAGATAGCCAGGAGGGAACTGAAGAAAGGGATTAGGAGAGCTAAGAGAGGGCATGAACAATCTTTGGCGGGTAGGATCAAGGAAAACCCCAAGGCCTTTTACACATTTGTGAGAAATATGAGAATGACTAGAGCGAGGGTAGGTCCGATCAAGGACAGTAGCGGGAGATTGTGTATTGAGTCTGAAGAGATAGGAGAGGTCTCGAACGAGTACTTTTCTTCTGTATTTACAAATGAGAGGGGTGATATTGTTGGAGAGGACAGTGTGAAACAGATTGGTAAGCTCGAGGAAATACTTGTTAGGAAGGACGATGTGTTGGACGTTTTGAAAAACTTGAGGATAGACAGGTCCCCCGGGCCTGACGGGATATATCCAAGGATTCTATGGGAAGCAAGAGATGAAATTGCAGAGCCGTTGGCAATGATCTTTTCGTCCTCACTGTCAACAGGGGTGGTACCAGGGGATTGGAGAGTGGCGAATGTCGTGCCCCTGTTCAAAAAAGGGACTAGGGATAACCCTGGGAATTACAGGCCAGTTAGTCTTACTTCGGTGGTAGGTAAAGTAATGGAAAGGGTACTGAAGGATCGGATTTCTGAGCATCTGGAAAGACACTGCTTGATTAGGGATAGTCAGCATGGATTTGTGAGGGGTAGGTCTTGCCTTACAAATCTTATTGAATTCTTTGAGGAGGTGACCAAGCATGTGGATGAAGGAAAAGCAGTGGATGTAGTGTACATGGATTTTAGTAAGGCATTTGATAAGGTTCTCCATGGTAGGCTTCTGCAGAAAGTAAGGAGGCATGGGATAGTGGGAAATTTGGCCAGTTGGATAACGAACTGGCTAACCGATAGAAGTCAGAGAGTGGTGGTGGATGGCAAATATTCAGCCTGGATCCCAGTTACCAGTGGCGTACCGCAGGGATCAGTTCTGGGTCCTCTGCTGTTTGTGATTTTCATTAATGACTTGGATGAGGGAGTTGAAGGGTGGGTCAGTAAATTTGCAGACGATACGAAGATTGGTGGAGTTGTGGATAGTAAGGAGGGCTGTTGTCGGCTGCAAAGAGACATAGATAGGATGCAGAGCTGGGCTGAGAAGTGGCAGATGGAGTTTAACCCTGAAAAGTGTGAGGTTTTCCATTTTGGAAGGACAAATATGAATGCGGAATACAGGGTTAGCGGTAGAGTTCTTGGCAATGTGGAGGAGCAGAGAGATCTTGGGGTCTATGTTCATACATCTTTGAAAGTTGCCACTCAAGTGGATAGAGCTGTGAAGAAGGCCAATGGTGTGCTCGCGTTCATTAACAGAGGGATTGAATTTAAGAGCCGTGAGGTGTACAGCTGATGCAGCTGTACAAAACTTTGGTAAGGCCACATTTGGAGTACTGTGTACAGTTCTGGTCACCTCATTTTAGGAAGGATGTGGAAGCTTTGGAAAAGGTGCAAAGAAGATTTACCAGGATGTTACCTGGAATGGAGAGTAGGTCTTACGAGGAAAGGTTGAGGGTGCTAGGCCTTTTCTCATTGGAACGGAGAAGGACGAGGGGCGACTTGATAGAGGTTTATAAGATGATCAGGGGAATAGATAGAGTAGACAGTCAGAGACTTTTTCCCCGGGTGGAACAAACCATTACAAGGGGACATAAATTTAAGGTGAAAGGTGGAAGATATAGGTGGGATATCAGAGGTAGGTTCTTTACCCAGAGAGTAGTGGGGGCATGGAATGCACTGCCTGTGGAAGTAGTTGAATCGGAAACATTAGGGACCTTCAAGCAGCTATTGGATAGGTACATGGATTACGGTAAAATTATATAGTATAGATTTATTTGTTTTTAAGGGCAGCACGGTAGCATTGTGGATATTGTGGCAATTGTAGCACAATTGCTTCACAGCTCCAGGGTCCCAGGTTCGATTCCGGCTTGGGTCACTTTCTGTGCGGAGTCTGCACGTCCTCCCCGTGTCTGCGTGGGTTTCCTCCGGGTACTCCGGTTTCCTCCCACAGTCCAAAGATGTGCAGGGTAGGTGGATTGGCCATGATAAATTGCCCTTAGTGTCCAAAATTGCCCTTGGTGTTGGGTGGAGGTGTTGAGTTTGGGTGGGGTGCTCTTTCCAAGAGCTGGTGCAGACTCAGGGGGCCGAATGGCCTCCTTCTGCATTGTAAATTCAATGATAATCTATGATTAATCTAGGACAAAGGTTCGGCACAACATCGTGGGCCGAAGGGCCTGTCCTGTGCTGTATTTTCTATGTTCTATGTTCTCTCTCCAGGGCAGTCAACACTCCATGTGACCCATCAGGATTCGTCTGCCAGGTTGACGCCCATGTGGCCTTCGTGGCCTCCAATCTACCTGCCACAGATGAACGCCTCGTCCAAATTCGCCACGAGACGGTGGCTGACCCTTTGCTACAACGTGTCATGCGCCAGCTAACAGACGGTTGGCTCAAGGGCCAATGCCCGCAGTTTTATAACGTCAGAGATGTCTGGCGGTAGTAGATGGTGTTCTCCTGAAACGGGACTGCATTGTCATCCCGCATAGCATGCGCCACCTCGTCTTGGAACAGCTACACGAGGGTCATCTTGGCGTGGAAAAGTGCCGCCGACGGGCCGAGAGGCAGTGTACTGGCCCGGCATCAATGACGACATAGCCAACACAGTGCTCAACTGCGCCACTTGTCAGCGCTTCCAGCCGGCCCAACCACGTGAGACCCCACAGCCCCATGAGTTGGTCACGTCCCCTTGGACCAAGGTGGGCATCGACCTGTTCCATGCGCAGGGCAGGGACTATGTCCTGATTGTAGACTACTTTTCAAACTACCCGGAGGTGGTACGTTTACACGACATCACATCGTCTGCAGTCATCCGTGCCTGTAAGGACACCTTTGCTCGACACGGCCTCCCACTCACTGTGATGTCGGACAATGGCCCACGCTTCGCAAGCGAGGAATGGCCCACCTTTGCCAGGAGGTACAACTTTGTGCATGGGACATCCAGTCCCCTGTACCCCCAATCCAACGGCAAAGCGGAGAAGGGCTCCACATAGTCAAACGGCTCCCCTGCAAGGCTGCCGATGCTGGGTTCGATTTCTACCTCGCCTTGCTGGCCTATCGCTCGGCCCCACTGTCCACTGGCCTGTCGCCAGCCCAGCTGCTCATGGGTCACATCCTGAGGAAGACGATGCCGTCCATTCATGTCCCAGACCTCGACCACGTTCCGGTCCTCCAACGAATGCAGCTGTCTCGTGCACAGCACAAGGCGGCTCATGACTCCCGTGCAGCTGATCTCCCTGCTCTGGCTCCAGATGACATCGTCCGCATCCATCTTCCGGATGGTGGCTGGTCTGTAACCGCTGTGGTTCTTCGGCAGGTGGCCCCCCCGCTCGATCCTGGTTCGTCTACCGGATGGTTCCATTCTGTGCCGTAATCGGCGTGCCCTTCGTCGCGTTCTCCGCTCGCTACGTGATCCTCCACCATTGCCACACCCTCCTGTTGACCCTGACCTGGACGATGCAGAGATTCCGGTCACTCTGCATCCTCCTCACTCTGACGCAGTCCAGCCCGCTCCTCAGCCGGCAGCTCCCGACCCATCCTTGAGGCGGTCAACCAGAATTTGTCACCCACCTCAGAGACTTAATTTGTGAACTTTGTGGACTTACGGACTTTCTGATTTGTTCTGTTCTTCCGTTTAATCGTTCAAGTGGTTTGTATATAGTGTTCATCTCGTTATTCTTGCGACACACTGTTTTTCTGCACCAGGCACCTTCCCATGGAAATAGCTTAGTTTTCATGTACATAGTCCTGTAAATATTTTGCATACACGTAGTCAGGAACATTCACCATACACTATTTATTGCCACGCAGGTACATTTTTTATAAAAGGGTGGATGTCATAATATACACCAGTATATCATGGTGCAGACACACACTGATGGACACACAGTGGGACCAATCAACACACACAACACCGCAGCCAATCACCAGTGAGAGCACACGCACTATAAAGACAGGGGGCATCAGAGTTCCTGCTCATTCGAGTTGCAGCTAGCTAGGAGGACAGAGCTCACAGCCTGTAACACAGACATTCACCATGTGCTGAGTGCATCGACTGGTTAGGACAAGGCAAAGGTCTTTAGTTAAAGCTAGTATCGTATTCACCCACAATCTGAGTATGTTTAAACAGTTAATGATTCAATAAAATAATGTTGCACTGTTTCAAGTGTTGGTGACCTGTATGTGATCCAGAACACCCAACACATCATGGACCAGCCAAACGGGGCGGGAACATTTTGCTAATCTATTTGCCAGCTGTCGGTGGAAAATGGAGGAAGAGTTGTGGAAGCCTTGTGGAAGGCACGTCCACGTGTATTGTTGCCCTTGGAATGTAAAGGTGAATTAGTCAATGGAATGGACCAGAAGCCATTACTAATGTCCAAAACCGAAAAAATTTTTGATTGGAGTCCCTGTTTGAGCATGGTCTCGGGACTCGTGGCTACAGTGGGGGCTGCTGCTGGGGTTACTTTGTTCAGCTCCCGGTAATCAATGGTCAGTCGCCATGATCCATCCGGTTTCCTGACAGGCCAAATCGGTGCGTTGTTTGTGGAGGCTACTGATCTGAGTAGGCCTTGATCCAACAAACTCTCTATTACTTTGGAGATTTCTCCCTCTGTTTCCTGGGGAAATCCGTACTGCTTCTGGGGTTTAGGGTCGGGACCTGTAACGTTCACAAAGCCAGTCAAACTGCCACAGTCGTGCTTGTGCTGTGCAAATGCTTTGTGTTCCTGCAGGACTGCCCTAATCTGTTTGTCTGCACCAATGGCGCGAGGGTCGAACCAGAAGTATCCTACGGAGCTAATCCTATTTACGTATTCTCCTACTGTGATCGTGGCGGGGCCTCGTGCTGCCTTTGCCATTTTCCAAACACACTTGTTAACTGGATCAAAAGAAAGGTTATGGGAGTGCATGAAATCGACCCCAAGGATATGTTCTGCTGTCTGGGGCAGATCGACTAAAACTACTGGGTGCTTGGTTGTGATGTTCCCTATCTGTATTGCTATAGGGGCTGTGATGTGTCCCTGTTGTAAATTACCTGTAAAGCCGCTGAGTGTGATGGTGTCTGTTGTGGGCCATGTGGCTCGCTGGAACATCGTGGAGGAATTGAGTGTGGTGCGGGACCCTCCTGTGTCCCAAAGAAATTCCGCGGGTTGTCCCCGAACTGTGCCTGCTACTACCGGTCTAACGGACTTGTCCCAAAGGATGTCACAGACCCAAGTTGGGGAGCCCGAACACCGTCAGTCGGTGCCGTTCACGTCTGTACTCTGAACGGGCGCTAGCGCTATCGATCGGCTTTGCCCTATTCTTGTTTAGGGTGCCTGTCTGTTGGTTTCTCTGCTGCTTCTGGGGCGCGTTGCACTCTCGTGCAAAGTGTCCTAGCTGTCCACAAATATAACATTCCTGAGCTTTGGGCTGGGGTTGGCTGTTCCTGCCCTCATTTACCCATGCGGGGTTCTGGTGTGTTTTAACTGGGTTCATCTCTGCCTGCTCTTCATCGGGTGTTATAAATGCGGTTTTGCCTGCAATTGATTGCTCCCAAGCACGGGGCAATCTCTTCAAAACCCGTTTTTCATTGTGGGCCTCATCTGAGGGGTTATCATTTGCCCAAGCTTTTCATCCTGCTTCTGTGGGTTGGGAGACTAGAATTCGGGTACATTTGGCCATATTATCTGGGGACAAATGGGCGCGAGCTAACTCTCCAAAAACTTCAGTGAAGTGAATCCACAAACGTCCAGCAAACGCTGTGGGGTGCTCTGTCTTCTTTTGCCTACACTTATTTAGGCTTCTGTTAAAACCGATCGCATCTAGGATCGCTGTGTGCATCTCTTGGAGTGTGCCTCCCCCTACATTCTGTGGGTCGGGAAGGGCTGCTACGACTGAAGGGTCGCGGCTCAAAACTGTGAGCTTCACTTGCTCCTTTTCGTCCAAGCCGTACATGGTTGCCTGTTGTCTGACTTTCGCGAAGAATTGGTGGGGGGGCGGATGTAGGAAGGTACGGTGTAATTTTTCCACACGCGTCCCGTAATTGGGTCACGGTTAGCGGGGTTGTGTAAAGGAAGTCTGCTTCTCCTTCTCCTGCAGCCCTGCTGTGTGTGGTCACAGGATTCATGGGTCATGGGGGTGTGATCTGCCTGTTCGGTTGGAGGTTGGGGCGCTTTCCTTTTCTGTGGTTTCTCCTGTGTACATGTCGCATGTACGTATCTATGGGCAGTCTCATTCAATTCCTGCCAATCGGGGCCATTTTCTTGATCTAATTGGGGTCTGAATGTACTCTGAAAGCCATTTTGCGTGGACAGCAGAGATTGCAATACTGCAATTTGCTTCCGGCACTTTGCATGGTCTACGGAGCTCTGTTTTTGTTCCGTTGTGGAAGAATGGAGTGCTCATAGGGCTGCTTTTAAATCATTGCACTGTTTCTGCAATTTCTCAACTTGCTGTTCTGTTTCTTGTCTTACCAAGATCGCACGTTCCGTGTCCTGGTAGGCCTTATCGTATTGTGTCTGAAAGATGTTGAAATGCACGAGACAAGACTGATGTGCCCTCTTGGCATCATCCACCTCTCTGTCCCTTGCTGCCAACTGCTCTTTCAGATCTCGATTCTCTTTCTCTACCTCACTCACGTCTATCTCACTACTTCTGTCTCTCTCCTCTATCTCTCTACGGAGCGTCCTAACGACCTCCTCTGTGCCTCGCAATTGTGCCAAACAGGACACGATTGCCATTGGCTTGCGAGCTTTTCCCAAGCTCTTCTTGTGGATCTCTGACAGGTTCTCCCACCAAGTATGTCCTATACTCCCAGGTCCTGTTTCCTCATTATCACAGAATTCACTGCAAAGGGGCTATCCTTTCCCTTTGAGATATTTTCTGATCTATTCTTCCCAAACGGGACACTGTCCTACTCTAATGGTCGCTGCGACCTCGAATTCCTGGGGGTTCATAAGGCGTTCTATTGCCTTCATTGCCATTTTCTCTACTAGGATCTCTACTGAATTTAGAACAGGGGGTGATAAAGCGGTGATGTAAACACGGGTACGGCTTACGCTAATTTCCGGCCTACAAAACTCCCGACAGTTTTATGCAACAAGATCTCTCTGTTTAAACTTATATCCCCGTTAGTACGCATGTATTAACACACTTCTGAATCTCAGTGGCTTGATCAGTACTGTTTTGACACTTGTGGTTTTTCTTTCTGTTCCCAATTGGATTTTCAGTTCAAATTTTGGGTTCTCTCGGAGTGGTTAGGCCACTTCTAAGTCGAGTCCCACCAGAGTCGCCAGTAAATGTTGCTAACTTCTGGTTGGCTCTTAATTTGGCTCTATTTAATCACATTTGCTCAAGAGTTGTCAGGTATCTTTCGACATCGCCACAAGGTTCAGAACCGAATACTGATCAATGACTCAATACACCAGTTAGTAAGTTCAAAAGCAATGCTCATTTATTTACACAGTCAAATCTACTCATGCATAAACTCTACAAACTAAGCTACCACTATTACTAAGGCCTATACTTAGCTTTGGGCGCCCACTCAGAGGAACAATGGCCGTTGCTCGGTTCTGAGGCTGCTGGGTTGAGCTGTTTACAGGTTAGCGACTAGGAGCATCATTCTCGTAGCGTGCGTTGACTTGGAATTTACTTGGTCTGCTGTAGCTGTTGGCTGGTCTCTCTCTTCGCTGAGAGCCAAAGCCAAAGGAGGGCGTTCTCCCTTGGGGGATACCTTTTATACTCAAAAGGGCTTTGCGCTCTTTTGGGCGGGCCTTGAACTTGGCCTCAACTAATTGGGTCTTTCCCAATGACCTGTATCGATTTTCCTCCCAATAGAGGGGTGGTTCACTGTTCGCTGGGCGTGTCCTGGTGTCTGTCAGTCATCTTTGTCTCAGCTTCTTCTGGCGCCGGGGAGTCTGTCCTAACATTGTGTATCTAAATGTTTCCCTTTTGTCCCCGGAGATGGCTCATTAGTATGTAAATCGTTTGGTAGTTTCTGTCCTGTCTGAGCGTTTAAGCTTCTAATCAACAGACAAAGCTTGCATCTGCTTGTTTCTTAGTATTGTCCAATTCTCCCTGCAGTCTTTGCAAGTGTCCATTTTGTAATCGGGACGTGGCCATCCCAGGTGGCTACAGCATGAAATCGAGCTACATCCGCCAGCGATTGCTAGCAGGGGGTACACTCGGCCTCCCAGAGACAGTGCAGCTCTCAAACTCGCAGGAAGTGGCCTTCCAGAACATGGAGGCCTACACCTACAACCGTCCGGCACCCTCGTGGACCTCATGGGTGCCGCTGCCATCCGACCCGAGTGCGGCGCAAGCCTGTGCCGTGCAGCAGCCCGCCAACGCCGGAAGCCCGAAGTGCTCCTTTTGTGGCCAGGGTAATCATCCCAGACAACGCTGCCCTGCACGGAACGTGACTTGCAACAGGATTGGGACGAAGGACCACTTTGCAAAAGTCTGCCAGGCCCGATCTCTCCCTAAAAATTCTAGGCCCAGCAACGCTGCCTGCTGCCTGTCGGGGCCGCCCCCATGCTGCCGCGCTACCCGCCATGGGCGACCCGTGGGCGCCGCCATCTTCGATTTCGCTCGCCACATGCGACCCATGGGGGCCGCCATCTTTGACGCCATCCTGCACTCCACCCACCACGCGCGACCGATGGGGGCTGCCATCTTGGGACCACTCCGCAGCTTCCCGGGAGCCCTGCTCACCCGGTAGTATGCTGGCCGCCGCTACCTCCGACCAGCCTCCCCATCACTTCCGAAGCTCGCCTCCATCACGCTCGACCAGTCCCGGCCTCATCACCTCACAAAATCTACGATGACTGTCCGGATCAATGGGCATGGGACGGCCTGCCTTTTCAACTCTGGGAGCACAGACAGCTTCATACACCCAGATACGGCAAGGCGCTGCTCCCTCTCAATGTTACCCGTGACCCAGAAATTTGCCCTGGCTTCCGGTATACATTCAGTAGAAATCCAGGGGTACTGTGTCGCGACCCTTACTGTACAAGGCGTAGAGTACACTAACTTTAAACTCTACGCCCTTCCCCATCTCTGCGCTGCCCTATTACTGGGGCATGACTTCCAGTGCCACCTCCAAAGCCTTACTTTAAAGTTGGGTGGACCCCTGCCCCCCCTCACCGTCCGTAGCTTTGCGACCCTTAAAGTCGCCCTACCCTCGTTCTTCGCTCACCTCAACCCGGACTGTAAGGCCGTCACTACTAGGAGCAGACGATACAGTGCCCAGGAGAGGGCCTTTATCAGGTCGGAAGTCCAGCGACTCCTACAAGAGCGGATCATTGAGGCTAGTACCAGCCCCTGGAGAGCCCAAGTGGTGTTCGTCAAGACTGGGGAGAAGCACCGGATGGTCATCGATTACAGTCAGACCATCAACCGGTACACGCAGCTCGATGCGTACCCCCTCCCCCGCATATCTGATATGGTCAACCAGATTGCGCAGTATTGAGTCTTCTCCACAGTTGACTTGAAGTTTGCGTACCAACAGCTCCCTATCCGCCCGGAGGACCGCCAATACACTGCCTTCAAGGCAGAAGGCCCCATCTACCACTTCCTCAGGATTCCCTTCGGCGTCACCAATGGTGTCTCGGTCTTCCAACGAGAAATGAACAGAATGGTTGACCATATGGGCTGCGGGCCACGTTCCCGTACCTAGATAATGTCACCATCTGCGACCAAGACCAGCAGGACCATGATGAAAACCTTTGCCACTTCCTCCACACTGTTAAACTCCTGAACCTCACCTATAATAAGGAAAATGCGTTTTCCGCACAACCCGCTACGTTGTGGAAAAAGGAGTCCTAGGGCCCGACCCCCTCTTGGAACTCCCGCTCCCCCACTGCCCCAAGGCCCTGAAGAGATGCCTGGGGTTCTTCTCTTACTATGCCCAGTGGGTCCCCAATTATGCGGACAAGGCCCGTCAACTTATTAAATTCACCATTTTTCCCCTGACGGCTGAGGCCCGCGCGGCCTTCAATCACATCAAGGCAGATATTGCCAAAGCCGCGATGCACGCTGTGGACGAGTCCATTCCATTCCAGGTGGAGAGCGATGCGTCTGACTTTGCTCTGGCCGCTACCCTCAACCAAGCGGGCAGGCCCGTGGCTTTCTTCTCCCATACCCTCCATGCCTCCGATATTCAACACTCCTCCGTCAAAAAGGAAGCTCAAGCCATTGTAGAAGCTGTGCGACATTGGAGGCATTACCTGGCTGACAGGCGATTCACTCTCCTCACTGACCAACGGTCAGTCGCCTTCATGTTCAATAACACACAGCGGGGCAAAATCAAGAATGACACGATTCTGAGGTGGAGGATCGAGCTCGCCACCGACAACTACGATATCTTGTATCGACCTGGAAAGCTAATGAGCCCCCAGATGCCCTCTCCCGTGGTACATGTGCCAGCGCACAGGTAGACCGACTCCGGGCCCTCCACAATGACCTCTGTCACCCGGGGGTCACCCGTTTCTTTCACTTTATCAAGGCTCGCAACCCGCCTTACTCCATCGAGGCGGTCAGGACCGTGACCAGGGACTGCCAGGTCTGCGCAGAGTGCAAACCACACTTCTATCAGCCAGACAGAGCACACCTGGTAAAGGCCTCTCGCCCCTTTGAGCGCCTCAGCATCGATTTCGCAGGGCCCCTCCCCTCCACTGACCGTAACGTGTACTTCCTCAACATTGTTGACGAGTACTTAAGATTCCCCTTTGCCATCCCATGCCCTGACATGGCCTCTGCCACCATCATCAAGGCCCTGCACAGTCTTTTCACCTTGTTCGGGTTCCCCACCTACATCCATAGCGATCGGGGTTCCTCCTTCATGAACGACGAGCTGCGTCAGTTCCTGCTCAGCAAGGGCATCGCCTCCAGCAAGATGACCAGCTATAACCCCCGGGGCAATGGACAGGTGGAGAGGGAGAACGCGACGGTCTGGAAGGCCGTCCTCCTGGCCCTATGGTCTAGAGGTCTCCCAGTCTCCCGCTGGCAGGAGGTCCTCTCTGATGCGCTCCACTCCATCCGGCCGCTCCTGTGCACTGCCACCAACGAGACCCCGCACAAAGGTATGTTTGCCTTCCCCAGGAAATCCATCCGGGGTCTCGCTCCCGTCCTGGCTGATAGTCCCAGGGCCCGTCCTCTTCCGAGGAGCCATAAATCAGATCCCCTCGTCGAAAAGGTCCTGCTGCTCCATGCCAATCCACAATATGCCTACGTGGCACATCATGACAGGCGACAGGACACAGTCTCCCTCCAGGATTTGGCACCTGCAGGTTCCCCAGCGACCATCACCACCCCCCCCGATCCTACACCGTCTCCCTCCACCACTACCCAGCTACTTCAAGGTCTGTCACCCGCAGGCCCACCTGCGGCCATCACCACCACCCACGCCCACACACCGCCCCCCCCTCCACCGACTCAACTACTGGGTGAAGAAGAGGACAACACGCTCCCGGACGCGCAGGTCTCGACACCGGTGCCCACACCACAGCCGGGACTGAGGCGATCACGGCGGAAGGTCAAGGCCCCCGACAGACTTGATCTTTAAGTCCACTTCACCCCCGCTGGACTCTTTTTTTTAACAGGGGGCGGATGTGGTAAACCACTGTATTGTATTGTACTCTTGTAGTGTTACAGCCTGGGCGTGTCGCTGCTGGCTCCGAACCACTGTAGTATATAATATGCGTATTGTGGTAAACTGCAACTGTATTATATGTAATGTGGTAAACCATTGCCTGCTGGCTCCGCCTCCCCTTGGGCTCGGTATAAAGGTGGCTAGTCTCCGCCGCTGCCTCAGTTCGGGATCAGAGGCCAGGAGGCTTTCTGTTTAGTTTATTGAAGCCTCAGTTACGTTCACCACTCGTCGTGTGTTCATTGATGGCATATCAATGTGTTACTGCAGTCACAGTCTGTAACCTGTGTCACTGCAGTCACATACTGTAAACTGAGTTTTTGGAGTCACACACTGTAATCTGTGTCACTACAGTCACGTTCTGTAAACTGTCACACTACAGTCACATTCTGTAAGCTCTGTTACTGCAGTCACATTCTGTAAACAACGTCACTGCAGTCACACACAGTAAACTGTGTTTCTGGGGGCATACACTGTAAGCTGTGTCAGTGCAATCACATACTGTAAACTGTGCACTGCAGTCACATTCTGTAAGCTATGTTCCTGGAGTCACACACTGTAAACTGTGACACTACAGTCACATTCTGTAAACTGTGACACTACAGTCACACTCTGTAAATTGTGTGACTGCAGTCACATTCTGTAAGCTGTGTCACTGCAGTCACATAATGTAACCATTGTCGCTGCAGTCACATACTGTAGCCTGTCTCACTGCTGTCACATACTGTAAGCTGTGTTACTGCAGCCACATTCTGTAAACAGTGTCACTGTAGTCACACACTGTAAAAAGAGATTCTGCAGTCACACACTGTAAACTGTGTCACTACAGTCACATTCTGTAAACTGTCATTGCAGTCACACATTCTGTGAACTGTGTCACGACAGCCACATTCTGTAAGCTTGATACTGCAGTCAGACTCTGTAAACAGTGTCACTGCAGTCACACTCTGTAAACTGTGTCTCTGCAGTCACACACTGTAAGCTGTGTCATTGCAGTCACGTACTGTAAACTGTGCACTGCAGCCACATTCTGTAAGCTGTGTCACTGCAGTCACACACTGTAAACAGAAATTCTGCAATCACACACTGTAAAGTGTGTCACTACAGTCACATTCTGTAAGCTGTGTTACTGCAGTCACATTCTGTAAACAGTGTCACTGCAGTCACACACTGTAAAGTGTGTTCCTGGAGTCACATACTGTAAACTGTGTCACTACAGTCACATTCTGTACTGTGTTACTGCAGTCACATACTGTAACCTGTCTCACTGCAGTCACACACTGTAAAATGTGTCACTGCAGTCACATACTGTAACCTGTCTCACTGCAGTCACATACTGTAAGCTCTGTTACTGCAGCCACACTCTGTAAACAGTGTCACTGTAGTCACACACGATAAAAAGAGATTCTGCAGTCACACACTGTAAACTGTGTCACTACAGACACATTCTGTAAGCTGTGATACTGCTGTCAAACTCTGTAAACAGTGATACTGGAATCACACACTGTAACCTGTGTCACTGCAGTCACACACTGTAAACTGTGTCATGCAGTCACACACTGTCAACTGTGTCATGCAGCTACCACACTGTAAAATGTGTCTTTGCAATCACATACTGTAAACTGTGCCACAGCAGTCACATTATATGAAATGTGTCACTAGTCACACACTGTAAACTGTGTCATTGCAGTCACATTCTGTAAAATGTGTCACTGCAGTCACACACTGTAAACTGTGTCACAGCAGTCACACACTGTAAACTGTGTCACAGCAGTCACACACTGTAAACGTTGTCAGTGCAATCACACACTGCAAACTGTGTCACTACAGTCACATGCTGTAGGTTGTGTTACTGCAGTCACATTCTGTAAACTGTGTTACTGCAGTCACACACTGTAAACTGTGTCACTACAGTCACATTCTGTATGCTGTGCTACTGCAGTCACATTCTGTAAACAGTGTCACTACAGTCACATTCTGTAAACTGTGTCACTACAGTCACATTCTGTAAGCTGTGTCACTGCAGTCACATTCTGTAACCTGTCTCACTTCAGTCACATACTGTTAAGTGTGTCACTGCAGTCACACACTGTAAACTGAAATTTTGCAATCACACACCGTAAAGTGTGTCACTACAGTCACATTCTGTAAGCTGTGTTACTGCAGTCACATTCTGTCAAAAGTGTCACTGCAGTCACACACTGTAAACTGTGTCACAGCAGTCACACACTGTAAACTGTGTCACAGCAGTCACACACTGTAAACCTTGTCAGTGCAATCACACACTGCAAACTGTGTCACTACAGTCACATTCTGTAGGTTGTGTTACTGCAGTCACATTCTGTAAACAGTCTCACTGCAGTCACATACTGTAAACTGTGTTACTGCAGTCACACACTGTAAACTGTGTCACTACAGTCACATTCTGTATGCTGTGCTACTGCAGTCACATTCTGTAAACAGTGTCACTCCAGTCACATTCTGTAAGCTGTGTCACTGCAGTCACATTCTGTAACCTGTCTCACTCCAGTCACATTCTGTAAGCTGTGTCACTGCAGTCACACACTGTAAACTGAAATTTTGCAATCACACACCGTAAAGTGTGTCACTACAGTCACATTCTGTAAGCTGTGTTACTGCAGTCACATTCTGTCAACAGTGTCACTGCAGTCACACACTGTAAACTGTTCCTGGAGTCACACACTGTAAACTGTGTCACTACAGTCACATTCTGTACTGTGTTACTGCAGTCACATAGAGTAACCTGTCTCACTGCAGTCACACACTGTAAACTCTGTCATTGCAGTCACACACTGTAACCTGTCTCACTGCAGGCACATACTGGAAGATGTGTTACTGCAGCCACATTCTGTAAACAGTGTCACTGTAGTCACACAGTATAAAAAGAGATCCTACAGTCACACACTGTAAACTGTGTCACTACAGTCACATTCTGTAAGCTGTGTCACTGCAGTCACATTCTGTAAGCTGTGTGTAGCGCACAATGACTTACGAGAGACGAGAAGTGATGAAGTCGATCCAGGCTTTATTAAGCGATGCTTGTCCCCAGCAGCTCAGCAACAGAATGAAGCTGCGGGGAGAAGCTCGGGTTCTTATACTCCGCCTTCAGGGCGGAGCCAGGAGTCGGCAGCCAACTAGGACCCGGGATCTGTCAGCCAATAGCATCTCGGCTTCACAGTCCCACATGACCCCTAATGCATACCACCACATTCACCCCTTGTTAAAAAGGAACCCGGCGGGGTGGTGGTTCGCATGGTGGTAGGGGTTTACAAGGCTGGCCCTGGAAGGAAAATTTTGGACAGTGTTACTACAGTTTTAGCCCTACACTGGGCTATGTACAAGTTTGTGAGAACTATTTACAATATTAGCAAAAACATTTTTTTTGTTACGACAACATTCTTGGTGTCACGCGGATTCCACGAGTCGAGCGGGCAGTCTGGCCTTCCTCGTCGATCGCCTCAGCCCCGGTGGTGGTGCAGGTGCTTGCTCAGGCGTTCTCATCTCCGGGTGCGTTTCGGTGTTTGTTCCTGTTTTACTCCTGGGCGGGCACGGGAGGAGGACTGATCCTCCCGGGAAGGGGGCAGTCGCGGGGTGCGCCGGTGGCAGGGACGGGGTGCTCGGTATTGGGGGTGTGTGTTGCCGGCGGGCGCCAGGTCCCGCAGAGAGACCGTGTCCTGTCGGCCGTCGGGGTACGCCACGTAGGCGTACTACGGGTTCGCGTGGAGAAGGTGAACCCTCTCGACCAACGGGTCCGATTTGTGCGCCCGCACATGTTTCCGGGGCAAGATGGGTCCTGGGGCAGCCAGCCAGGTTGGCAGCGACGTTCCGGAGGAGGACTTCCTGGGGAAGACAAGGAGGCGCTCGTGCGGCGTTTGGTTAGTGGTGGTACACAGCAGCAACCGGATGGAGTGGGGAGCGTCCGGGAGGACCTCCTGCCACCGGGAAACTGGGAGATCCCTGGACCGTAGGGCCAGTAGGACGGTTTTCCAGACCGTGCCGTTCTCCCTCTCTACTTGCCCGTTCCCCCGGGGGTTGTAGCTGGTCGTCCTGCTCGAGGCTATGCCCTTGCTGAGCAGGAACTGGTGCAGCTCGTCACTCATGAAGGAGGACCCCCTGTCACTATGGATATACGCGGGGCAACCGAACAGTGTGAATATGGTGCCAAGGGCTTTAATGACTGTGGCCGCTGTCATGTCGGGGCAGGGGATGGCGAAGAGGAAACGTGAGTACTCGTCCACCACGTTCAGGAAGTATGCGTTGCGGTCGGTGGAGGGAAGGGGCCCTTTGAAGTCCAAACTGAGGCGTTCAAAGGGGCGGGAAGCCTTGATCAGGTGCGCTCTATCCGGCCTGAAAAAGTGCGGTTTGCACTCTGCGCAGATGTGGCAGTTCCTGGTGACTGTACGGACCTCCTCCACAGAGTAGGGGAGGTTGCGGGACTTTACGAAATGGTAGAATCGAGTGACCCCCGGGTGGCAGAGGTCCTCGTGGAGGGCTTGGAGGCGGTCTATTTGTGCGTTGGCACATGTGCCGTGGGATAGGGCATCGGACGGCTCGTTCAGCTTTCCGGGACGATACAAGATCTCATAGTTGAAGGTGGAGAGCTCGATCCTCCACCTTAAGATCTTGTCATTTTTAATTTTGCCCCGCTGTGCATTATTGAACATGAAGGCTACCGACCGTTGGTCGGTGAGGAGAGTGAATCTCCTGCCAGCCAGGTAATGCCTCCAATGTCGCACAGCTTCCACTATGGTTTGGGCTTCCTTTTCCACTGAGGAGTGGCGGATTTCTGAGGCGTGGAGGGTCCGGGAGAAAAAGGCCACGGGTCTGCCCGCTTGGTTAAGGGTGGCCGCCAGAGCTACGTCGGATGCGTCGCTCTCGACCTGGAAGGGGAGGGAATCATCGATGGCGCGCATCGTGGCCTTTGCGATATCCGCTTTGATGCGGCTGAAGGCCTGGCGAGCCTCTGTCGACAGGGGGAAGGTCGTGGACTGTATTAGCGGGCGGGCCTTGTCTGCATACTGGGGGACCCACTGGGCGTAATATGAAAAGAAACCCAGGCAACGTTTCAGGGCTTTGGAGCAGTGGGGGAGGGGGAATTCCATAAGGGGGCGCATGCGTTCGGGATCGGGGCCTATTATCCCATTGCGCACTACGTATCCCAGGATGGCCAACCGGTTTGTGCTAAAAACGCACTTTTCCTCGTTATATGTGAGGTTCAGGGCGTTAGCGGTCTGGAGGAACTTTTGGAGGTTGGCGTTGTGGTCCTGCTGATCGTGGCCGCAGATGGTTACGTTGTCGAGATGCGGGAACGTGGCCTGCAACCCGTGCTGGTCAACCATTCGGTCCATCTCCCGTTGGAAGACCGAGACCCCATTTGTGACACCAAATGGGACCCTTAGGAAGTGGTATAGACGCCCGTCTGCCTCGAAGGCGGTGTACTTGCGGTCACCTGGGCGGATGGGGAGCTGGTGGTAGGCGGACTTGAGGTCCACGGTGGAGAAGACCTTATACTGGGCAATCCGATTGACCATGTCCATGTTAAGGGCAGCACGGTAGCATTGTGGATAGCACAATTGCTTCACAGCTCCAGGGTCCCAGGTTCGATTCTGGCTTGGGTCACTGTCTGTGCGGAGTCTGCACATCGTCCCCGTTTGTGCGTGGGTTTCCTCCGGGTGCTCCGGTTTCCTCCCACAGTCCAAAGATGTGCAGATTAGGTGGATTGGCCATGCTAAATTGCCCTTAGTGTCCAAAATTGCCCTTAGTGTTGGATGGGGTTACTGGGCTATGGGGACAGGGTGGGGGTGTTGACCTTCGGTAGGGTGCTCTTTCCAATAGCCGGTGCAGACTCGATGGGCCGAATGGCCTCCTGCTACACTGTAAATTCTATGATCTATGATCTATGTCGGATATGCGGGGGAGAGGGTACGCATCTAGCTGCGTGTACCTGTTGATGGTCTGACTATAGTCTACGACCATCCTTTGCTTCTCCCCGGTCTTTACTACTACCACCTGGGCTCTCCAGGGACTATTGCTGGCCTGGATTATGCCTTCCTTCAGCAACCGCTGGACTTCAGACCGAATAAATATCCGGTCCTGGGCGCTGTACCGTCTGCTCCTAGTGGCGACGGGTTTGCAATCCGGGGTGAGGTTTGCAAACAAGGACGGCAGTTCAACCTTGAGAGTTGCGAGGCCGCAGATAGTGAGTGGGGGCATTGGGCCGCCGAATTGGAATGTTAGGCTCTGCAAGTTACCCTGGAAATCTAATCCCAGTAATGTGGGCGCGCAGAGTTGGGGAAGGACGTCGAGCCTGTAGTTCTTAAACTCCCTCCCTTGCACCGTTAGGTTCGCGATGCAGAACCCTTTGATCTCTACGGAGTGGGATCCTGCAGCTAGGGAAATCTTTTGCGTGCTTGGATGGATGGTCAGAAAACAGCGTCTTACCGTGTCTGGGTGAATAAAACTTTCAGTGCTCCCGGAGTCGATCAGGCATGGTGTCTCGTATCCGTTGACCAGCACCATTGTTGTCGTCGTCTGGAGTGTCCGGGGCCGCGATTGATCCAGTGTCACCGAAGCCAGTCGTGGTAGTAGTGTCGCGGCGTCTTCTTCGGACCCCGTGGAGCCGTTGATGCTGGGGTCCTTTGTTGTCAACCAAGATGGTGGCGTCCATAAATCGCACGCGGCCGGGGGTGGACAAAATGGCCGCCCCTATGCGGAGATAGTGGTGGCGATGGATGCCGAGAAAGCATTTGATAGAGTGGAGTGGGATTATTTGTGGGAGGTGCTGAGGAGATTTGGCTTTGGAGATGGGTATATAAGATGGGTACAGCTGCTGTATAGGGCCCCGATGGTGAGTGTGGTCATGAATGGACGGGGGTCTGAATATTTTCGGCTCCATAGAGGGACGAGGCAGGGATGTCCTCTGTCCCCATTATTGTTTGCACTGGCGATTGAGCCCCTGGCAATAGCATTGAGGGGTTCCAGGAAGTGGAGGGGAGTACTCAGGGGAGGAGAAGAACACCAGGTATCTCTGTATGCGGATGATTTGTTGTTATATGTGGCGGACCCGGCGGAGGGGATGCCAGAGATAATGCGGATACTTGGGGAGTTTGGAGATTTCTCAGGGTATAAATTGAATATGGGGAAAAGTGAGTTGTTTGTGGTGCATCCAGGGGAGCAGAGCAGAGAAATAGAGGACTTACCGTTGCGGAAGGTAACAAGGGACTTTCGGTACTTGGGGATGCAGATAGCCAAGAATTGGGGTACATTGCATAGGCAAAATTTAACGCGGTTGGTGGAACAGATGGAGGAGGAAGAGATGGGACATGGTGTCCCTGTCACTGGCAGGGAGGGTGCAGGCGGTTAAAATGGTGGTCCTCCCGAGATTCCTTTTTGTGTTTCAGTGCCTCCCGGTGGTGGTCACGAAGGCTTTTTTCAAAAGAATTGAGAAGAGTATTATGAGTTTTGTGTGGGCCGGGAAGACCCCGAGAGTGAGGAGGGGATTTTTGCAGCGTAGTAGGGACAGGGGGGTGCTGGCACTACCGAGCCTAAGTGAGTACTACTGGGCCGCCAGTATCTCAATGGTTTGTAAGTGGGTGGGAGAAGAGGAGGGAGCGGCATGGAAGAGATTGGAGAGGGCGTCCTGCAGTGGGACTAGCCTACAAGCTATGGTGACGGCGCCGTTGCCGTTCTCACCGAAGAAATACACCACAAGCCCAGTGGTGGTGGCCACACTGAAAATCTGGGGGCAGTGGAGACGGCACAGGGGAAAGACGGGAGCCTCGGCGCGGTCCCCGATAAGAAATAACCATAGGTTTGTTCCGGGGAGAATGGATGGGGGATTTGGAGCATGGCAAAGAGCAGGGGTAACACAATTGAGAGATCTGTTCGTAGATGGGACGTTTGCGAGTCTGGGAGCGCTGACGGAAAAATATGGGTTGCCTCAAGGGAATGCATTCCGGTATATGCAACTGAGGGCTTTTGCGAGGCAACAGGTGAGGGAATTCCCGCAGCTCCCGACACAGGAGGTGCAGGACAGAGTGATCTCAGAGAAATGGGTGGGGGACGGTAAGGTGTCAGACATATATAGGGAAATGAGGGACGAGGGGGAGATCATGGTAGATGAGCTGAAAGGGAAATGGGAAGAAGAGTTGGGGAAGGAGATTGAGGAGGGGCTGTGGGCTGATGCCCTAAGTAGGGTAAACTCATCGTCCTCGTGTGCCAGGCTAAGACTGATACAATTTAAGGTGTTACACAGGGCGCATACGACTGGAGCACGGCTCAGTAAATTTTTTGGAGTAGAGGATAGGTGTGCGAGATGCTCGAGAAGCCCAGCGAATCATACCCACATGTTCTGGTTATGCCTGGCACTACAGGGGTTTTGGGTGGGGGTGGCAAAGGTGCTTTCGAAGGTGGTGGGGGTCCAGGTCGAACCAAGCTGGGGGTTGGCTATATTCGGGGTTGCAGAAGAGCCGGGAGTGCAGGAGGCGAGAGAGGCTGATGTTTTGGCCTTTGCGTCCCTAGTAGCCCGGCGCAGGATATTGTTAATGTGGAAGGAAGCCAAGCCCCCGGGTGTGGAGACCTGGATAAATGACATGGCAGGGTTTGTAAAGTTGGAACGGATTAAGTTCGTTCTAAGGGGGTCGGCTCAAGGGTTCACCAGGCGGTGGCAACCGTTCGTCGAATACCTCACAGAAAGATAGAGGGAATGGAAAAGAAGAAGACAGCAGCAGCAACCCGGGGGGGGGGGGGGGGGGGGGTAGGGGGGCGGTGGGGAGGAATCAGAAGGACTCTCAGGGATGTTATTGTATATGCTATAGGTATTTGGTATATGTATTTGTATATTGGATTGTTGGATTGTATTTTTGGAGAGTATTTATCATGGATAAGGCAGTTGCCATTTAGTTTTATTTTTGATTTTGTTCATATATTATTTACTTACTTGTTTAAAACTGGCCATTGTTATTTATATTGTTTTATTGCTGTGTAAAGGAAACGCTATGTGCTGTTATGTTTGGCCAAAAAATCTTGAATAAAATATATATTTTTTAAAAAATGCAATGGCTGCTAGTTCGCCACCTGCGCGCCTAAGTGTCCTGGCAGTTTAAATGAGATTTCTTCTCGGGCGCGTCCCTGCGTGTCCTCAACATAGATGCCACATCCTGTAATGCGCTTCCCGTTTAATATAGTGGAAGAACCAACAACATATATTTTCAAGGGTGCGCACGTGTCTGTGTGCTGGGGGCTCTGGGGTGAACTAGCTATCTTTTTGGGGGGTGTTTTTGTGATAAAGGGGCCTGTGTTGTGGTGCGGTGAGATGATTTCTCATTCGTGGGGAGTGCCTGGGTACTGAAGGTTGTCGGCTAGGAAAGTGTGGGTCTTGGTCCTTTTAACAGTGATGTCCCGTCCCTGCAAAAGAAGGGTCCATCTGGCTGCTCTGATCTGGCTTACTGTACCGTCCTTAAGTCGTCCGTCTAGTAAAAGTTGGGTGGGGGTGTGTTCCATGAGGAGTGTGATGGGGTTTAATCCGGTGATGTATGAAAAGTATTGAACTGCCCAGAAAACTGCGAGCAGGTGCCGTTCACAGGCCGAAAATCCCTGCTCCACAGGATCTAACACTCTGGAGGCGTAAGCCACGGGTCTTAACTGTTCGTGCTGTTCCTGGAGGAGCACGGCCGAAAGGGTATGATCTGTGCTCGCTATCTCTATCGCATAGGGCAAAAGCGGGTCTGGAACCTGTAGTGCAATGAGTGCGCACTTTAAAGCATCTACGGCATCCGTGTGCCGCGGAAGCCATTCCCAAGGGGCTCCTTTCTTTAGGAGTTCCGAGAGGGGTGCTGCTTTGGTGGCAAAATCGTCAATATGGTTTCGGCAGTAGCCAACCAATCCTAAAAACGACCGGAGGGCTGAAACATTCTGGGGAAGGGGCAATTTGACAATCGAGTCAATTCTTTTATGCTCGATCTCGCGTTTCCCATGCGTGATAATCGTTCCCAAATATACCACTTTGTTTTCCAAAAGTTGGGCCTTTTTGGGGTTCACTTTACATCCAATTCACTGTAGGAGTTCCAGGAGTTCGGCCAGAAGCGCGATGTGCTCTGCCTTGGTGTCTGTCTGCAGTAATAGGTCATCTACATACTGGACCAGACATTCAGGGTGAGACAATTTTGATAAACCATTGGCCAGCTGTCGGTGGAAAATGGAGGGGGAGTTCTGGAATCCTTGCGGAAGGCATGTCCACGTGTACTGCTGACCTTTAAAAGTGAATGCAAATTTGTACTGGCACGCTTTTGCCAATGGAATGGACCAGAATCCGTTACTGATGTCCAAAACCGTAAAATATCGTGAGTTGAGTCCCTGTTTGAGCATGGTCTCGGGACTTGTGGCTACTGTGGAGGCTGCTGCGGAGGTGACTTTGTTGAGTTCCCGGTAATCGATGGTCAGTCGCCATGATCCAGCGGGTTTTCTCACTGGCCAAATCGGGGCATTATTAGTAGAGGCTACTGATCTAAGTACGCGTTGTTCTCATAGACTATCAATGACTTTTGAGATTTCTCCCTCTGCCTCTTGGGGAAATCCATATTCTGGGGTCTAGGGTCAGGTCCTGTTATTTGAACCGAACCAACCATCCTGCCGCAGTCGTGTTTATGACTTGCAAATGCGGTCCTGTTTTTCTGAAGAACTGCCCTAACCTGTTTGTCTGCACTAATCGTGGTCGGGTCAATCCAAAAATCGCCGACTGCACTAATCATATTAGCATACTCACCTACTGTGAGCGTTGCGGGGGCTCTTGATGACTTTGTCAATTTCCAGATACATTGATTGACGGGGTCAAATGATAGGTTGTGGGAGTTCATGAAATCGATGCCCAAAATGTGTTCTGCTGTGTGGTCCAGATCGACCAAAACTATGGGGTGTTTTGTTGTAATGTTGCCAATTTGAATGGGTACAGGGGCTGTGATGTGTTCCTGTTGTGAGTGGCCTGTGAAGCCACTGAGGGTGATTGTGGCTGTAGTGGGCCACGTGTCTTTTTGGAACATGGTGGAGGAATTAATTGTGGTGCGGGACCCTCCTGTGACACAGAGAAACTCGATGGGCTGTCCCCGTATTTTTGCTGCAATGACTGGTCGGCTGGACCTTTCCCAAAGGGTGTCGCAGACCCAAGTGGGGGAGCCCGAACACCGTCAGTCAGTTCCGTTCATGTCTGTCTAGTCTGAACGGGTGCCTACACTATGTATGGGCTTTGTCCTGTTATTATTCAGAGTGCCTGCCTGCTGGGCTCCCTGTGGCTTTCGTGGGGCATTGCACTCTCATGCAAAGTGACCTAATTGTCCACAGTTGTAACACTCCTGTGGTTTCTGTGGGGGGCTGTTCCTGCCTTCGTTCACCCATGCGGGGTTCTGGTGCGCTTTAGCTGCTTGGATATCTGCCTCTACCTGCTGTTCTTCGGGTTTCCTAATCGTGGGTTTGTTGTGGACAGATTGTTCCCAGGAGCGGGTCAACCTTTTTAAAACCCACTTTTCGTTGTGCGTTTCTTCCGAGTGGTCATAGTTAGTACAAGCCTTTTGTCCTGCCTCTGTGGCATGGAAGATAAGGGTGCGGGTCCATTTGGCCATGTCGTCTGGGGACAAATGGGCACGGTCTAAGTTTCCAAAAACTGCTGTAAAATGGATCCACAAGCGTCCAGCAAACGCTATGAGGTATTCTGTTTTCTGCTGCCTGCACGTATTCGGGCCTTCTGCTGCGACACCTCTGTTATAACCGATCGCATCTAGGATCGCCGTGTGCATCTCTACAAGGGTGCCTCCTCCTACATTCTGTGGGTCGGGCAGGGCTGCTACAACAAAAGGGTCTAAGCTTAAAACTGTGAGCTTCACTTGCTCACGCTCATCCAGGCCGTACATGGTCGCCTGCTGCTTCACTCTAACAAAGAAGTGGTGGGGGGCTGAGGTGGGAAGGAATGGTGTGATCTTTTTGCACGCGTCCCGTAATCGGGTCACGGTTAAGGGGGTGGTGTAAAGGAATTCCACGTCTCTGTCCGATGTGACGGTGGGTAGTTACTGGATTCATGGGTGCCTGATCTATTTGCTCGGTGGGGGGTTGGGGTGCTTTTCTCCTTTGGGGCTTTCCTTGCGCACATGTTCCCTGTACATATCTCTGCGCGGTTTTGTTTAGTTCTTGCCAATCAGGGCCATCTTCTTCATCTAATTGGGATACAAAGGTGCTTTGAAACCCATTTTGCACTGAAAGCAAAGACTGCAGTTCCGCAATCTGCTTCCTGCATTTTGCATGATCGACTGAGCTTTGTCTGTGCTCCGCAGTGGCAGCATGGAGTGCTCTTAACGCTGCTTTTAGATCGCTGCGCTGCCTTTGCAATGCCTCTACCTTTTTCTCTGTCTCTTCTCTTACCAGGACTGCACGTTGCGTGTCCTGATAGGCCTTATCGTACTGGGTTTGGAAGCTGCTCAGATGCGCTAGACAAGATTGGTGTGCCTCCTTGGCATCATCCACCTCTTCGTCCTTTGCTGCCAACTTCCTTCTTAATTCTATATTCTCTCTCTCAATCTCACTAACATCGACATTGCTCATTCGATGTCTCTCTTCTATCTCTTTGCGGAGCGTCCGACGACCTCCTCTGTGCCTCGCAATTGTGCCAGACAGGACACGATTGCCATCGGCTTGCGAGGTTTTCCCAAGCTTTTCTTGTGGATCTCTGACAGGTTCTCCCACCAAGTATGTCCTATACTCCCGGGTCCTGTTTCCTCATTATCACAGACTTCACTCCAAAGGGGCCATCCTTTCTCTTTGAGATATTTTCTGATCTCTTCTTCCCTAACGGGACACTGTCCTACTCTACTGCTGGTCACTGCGACCTCAAATTCCTGGGGTTTCATAAGGCGTTCCATTGCCTTCATTGTCATTTTTCCTATCTGAATTCTCTCTTTTAAAATTTGGAACGAGGGGTACTAAGGCGGTGCTGTAAACACGGGTACGGCGTTCGCTATTTTCCGGAATACAAACTCCCAACAGTTTTTCTTAACAAAATCTATCAATTTTACCTTATAGCCCTGTTAGTTACGCATGCATTAACACGCTTCCGAATTATGAGGATTGATCAGAACTGCTTGAACACTTGTGAATGTTTCGGTTCCCAATTGGATTCTAATTCAAATTTTGGGTTCTCCCGGAGTGGTAAGGCCACTTCTAACTCGGGTCCCATCAGAGCTCGCCAGTAAATGTTGCTAACTTTTGGTTGGCTCTTAAATGTTGCCCGTTGTGTCTTTACTTAATTTGCTCTGTTTCTATAACCTTTGCTCTAGAGTCGCCAGGTATCTTTATGATACTGTCACAAGGTTCAAGTTCAAGTGCTGATCAATAACTCAATATACCAGTTAGTAAGTTTCAAATCAAAACACATTTATTATACACAGTCAATCACTACTCATGCATAAACTCTACTTACTAGACTATCTCTATCACTAAAAGGCCTATACTTAGCTTCGGAACTGGCCCACCAGGTCAGGGGAACAAATGGCCTTTCGTTCGATTCTGAGTCTGCAGGATTCAAAGCTGGTATAGACTGCTAGCTAGGAGCGCCTATCTCGTAGTGTGCGTTGACTGGAGACTTACTTGGTTGATGTAGCGGCTAGGCAGGTCACTGTCAAGGGTTGTTTCGAGCTGCTGAGTGACCCTGACAAGAAGGACAAATTGAACTTGGGGACTCTACTTTATAGTCCCCAGGGGCTTCGTGCCATTCGGGGAGGACCCCGTATCTGGTTCCAAGTGATTGGACTACATTCCGATCACTTGGATCGATTTCTCCAATACTGTTCCCTGATCGCTGGGCAGTTCCCAAGTGTCCGTTGGCCTTCCTTTGTCTTGGCTCCTGCTGGCGCCGAGGAGTCTGGCTTGGCCTTATTTACCTTAAATGTTTCCAATTGTTCCCAGGGATCGCTCATTAATATGCAGATGATTGCTAGTTTCAGTGCTGTCTGGGTTTCTGCAAGTTCTAATACACAGGAAACTTTGCACCTGCTTGTTTCTCCTGCATTGGCTGAATTTCCCTGCATCCTTAGCGGATCTCCATTTTAAGTCAGGAAGTGGCCAACCCAGGTGGCTACAGAGGGTTCCCTCAGTGCGGGCCCCGATGTGAGAGCCCCAAAGTATCGTTCCATCCTCACAGGTTAGTTCATCCATCCTGATTTATAGTAAATTTATAGTCCCCACATGTACTTAATGATCGATCTGGCTTCAGCACGGGGACTACTCGGGCTGTCCACTCAGAAAATTGCACTGGTTTAATGCTTCCCAGTTCCTTTAATCCTTCTGCTCAACTTCAAGCGTTTATTACAGGGCATAAGAGACTGGGCTAAAACTTAGGTGCTGAGTCTGGATCGATATATATTTAGGCCTTCATGCCTTTGATCCGACCTAACTCATGATGGAACATGCCCTCGTATCTTCGCAAGACATCTTGAAAACCACTATTGGCAACTTTGGCGATTTCTAGCCAATTTATTTTAATTCGCTGTCGCCAGTCTCTCCCCATCAGGCTTGGTCTGTGCACCTCTACGACAATCAACGGCAGTTGGACCTCTTGTTCTTTATAAGCTGCTGACGTACTGGTGGTCCCAAGAATATTTAGGGTTTCCCCCAATAGGTTGACAGCTTAGCGGTAGTGCTATCCAAATTCAGGGTCCAAGCCCCTCCTCAAATATAATCAACTGTCTGCTCCTAACAACCGTTAGCGATGCCAGGTATCGACCCCCATTTTCAAAGGTCTTCCATTCACTTGCAGAGTTATTTCAATTGGATCTGTCTTATTTACTACATTGAGATGGTACATTTTGTGCTCCTCCTCAGAGCTCGTCTCCACTTGGTTCAGTGGTCTCATTTTAATCTTTGTTTGGCCCAGATGGGCGCTGCTGTTTTTTTTTCATTGGCGCGCGTTGCCTCACGCAGCATTACGCCTGGATATGATCTCTTCAGTTGCAATGAAAACACAGAAACTGATGACAATGGAGGGTGATCTCTCCCACATCAAAAACAATCCACTCTGATGTGGGTTGACGACCCATTCTTTCCCTGGTTCTCTGACTTCGATCCAGTCCTGAGGACTGTGTCTGGTTCTCTGCGGTGCCTGTTGATCCCGCTGTGCACCTCGTAGCTACACCATGCACAACTGATTCACTTTCCCTTCTGGCACGTTTCGGAACTCAGATGCTATTCCGATCCCAGACCAGACCCCAACAGTGGCTAGGATACTGGACCGAAACCTCAATATTTTAGTTTATTTGTAAGACTGTGCGAAAAGATTCGTTCCAGGAGTGATTGCTTACAATTACCCCTGAAACACTACTACTCAATTCCCCATTAAACAACAAGAAAATAAACATACAGCTCTCAATCCACCTTAAAATCAGCATGGTGTTGCTGCTAACTTTAGCCTTAGTTTAATTGCTCTGTTCTATCACCTTTACTCTTGAGTGGCTAGGTATCTTTCTGATACCGCCACGTGGTTCAAGTCCGAGTAATGATCAATAATCCAACACACCGCTTAGTAAGAGTTAAATCAACGCTCATTTATTATATACAGTAATCAATACTTATGCATAAATTCTACTTCTAAGCTACTTCCTACAACTAACAGGCCAATACTTAACTTTGGAAATGGCCCACCAGGTCAGGGAAACGAATGGCCTTTCGTTTGGGTTCTGAGCCTGCGGGATTCAAAACTGGTACAGTTC
The DNA here is from genome assembly GCF_047496885.1 of Scyliorhinus torazame. Taxonomy (NCBI): domain Eukaryota; kingdom Metazoa; phylum Chordata; class Chondrichthyes; order Carcharhiniformes; family Scyliorhinidae; genus Scyliorhinus; species Scyliorhinus torazame. The sequence continues at coordinate 149,118,840 of NC_092719.1, forward strand.
GATAGCTAGGAGCGCCTGTCTCGTAGCGAGCATTGAAGTAAGACTTACGATTTGAGTGGTTGTTGCAGAATGTCAGCAGAAGGCAGCAGGGGTTACAGCAGGGTGAAGAAGGGTCGATTTGAACTTGGACTCTATACTTATAGTCCCCAGGGGCTTCCCGCCTTTCGGGGCAGACCCTGTACCTGGTTCCAAGTGATTGGACTTCATCCCAATCACTTGTTTCGATATTCTCTAATGCTGGAGCGATTCGTTGATGGATGGGCGGTTTTGGGGTGGTCGTTCACCTCTCTTTGTGTAGGCTCCTGTTGGCGCTTGAAAGTCTGGGTTGGCTTTGTGTGTCTAATTTGTTGCGCATTGTTCCTGGGGATTGCTAATTAATATTTAGATGGCTGGTGTTTTGTTGTGCTGATGGCTGCAGGTATCGATCCTGTCTGGCCTCCCCAGAGGCGAATACACAGTTTTACCTGCAGCTGCTTGTTTTAGTCCTGTTGGCTGATTTTCCCATCAGCCTTTTCCGTTCGCCATTTTAAATCGGGGTTGGCCATTCTAAATCAGGAGTTAGCCATTTTAACTGGCTACAATCCCTCCTTGTGATCCTAACGCAATGCGTGAAGGATCACATCATTATGTTGCTTTCCATTCCCTGACCTGGGGGGGGGGAACACTTCCTTCATGGCCTCTGCACTGACCATAGCTATGCACAAAAAATTTTAACTAACAATTCTAAGGGCGCTATGTCAGACAGGGACATGCTTTACAAAACAATAAACTGGGAACCTCTAACTTATTCTTAATATACTACACTCACTTAAACATTCCATTATCCTACCTTCCTCAATCATACAACAAAATCATAGCATTTCATACAGTCTTTCCTGGCTTGGCAGTCAAGCTCAGGATCATACAATTTTTTGCTCATGAAAAAGTTCTTTACATCTCTTTATTTACAACAACAATAAACGCAAGTGAATGCACTTTATTTCTTTATTATAGATCGCGGGGGTCTGGTCATAACCGAACATAGGGGATCTGATCCTATATACTGGGGTTCGAGCGCGGTAGGCTCTCCTTCTCCATTTTCGTAGACGCATAGTCTGCACGATGCAGCAGAGTATCGCCAACGCTAGTAGTGTTTCGATCACGTAGGACAGGGAGTACCAGGTTATGAACCTGGCACACCAAGGTGATGTAGTGTCGCTGGTGACTGGGCTCTGGGTACTGCGGGATAGTGAAACATTAACGGCTGGGGGTCTTGAAGTCATGGGGTTCGCGGTCACGCGCAACCAAATGTCCAATAACATTATGTTGATCCATATGAAGGAAGTCCTCATGGCTCTTCTCTTTCCTTTTCTTTCTTTGTTTTCTCCGGTCCTGGAGCTTCTGGAGTTCTGTAGAAACAAGCATAGTGTCTGTAACTATCTTTGTTTAATATCTTGTACGCTAGTGTGTCTGTCCTTTGGTGCCAATTATTCCCTTTATAATTGGTCACAAAGTGTGACTCCCTCATTTTTTTTTCAAAACCAATTTTTAGGACACAGCACAGTTCCAAATAATAAACCAGTACTGATTTAGCATCCAAACGTTCCAGGATGTAAATAGCAGATGGCCGGCAACCTAAAGGTCACCTAAACAAACAAAACTTTTTGAACTAACGAAATGCCAAAATGAGGTGCGTATGGGCCACAATGGGTAAGATTTGGATGGAGTCCCCGGGTAGGATGGCTACCATTGCCGTGTCTCTCCTACCCGAGCGTAATTGACCAGCGGGGGGGTGTTCCCAGGCAGGGCGGGTCCCAAGCCATTTCCCCACTGCCTGAGCAACCGACAAGAACGGGAAAAAATGTAGTCATCGTGGTGAGGCTGCCGTAGTGGTTCTATCCTTCGAACCAGAAGGGCAGTTATGATCGGGCATCTGGTACCCAAAAAAGTGTCTGCAGACAAGCTAGTTCCTCTGAACAAGTGTCTGGCAACCGTGGGTCTCTGTGGTCAAGTCCTCAGAGGTTTCAGGTGAATTGGCGTATGGCAATGGTTAGTCTCTGAAGGCAAGTCCTCAGAGGTTTCGGCCGAATAGGCGTGTGGCAGTGAGAAAAATTCTCCTGTCGGACATACAACATTTAACAAACGTACACACAACATAAAACATTCTGCAGGTTCCATCAGAAAGGACAACACTTCTCCCAAGCGGTTCCTTTAAAATATCATCTGGACACCTCAGTTCTCGGTTGCGAACAGGGTCGCAAAGGGGTTGGCGGTTTGGGAGTGAGACCCAAGGTCGTCCTCTTCTCCCAGGTGCCAAACTCTGGAGTGGATTAGGGCTGAAAGGGCTGCATGGTGTGAGATGGGGTCACTCTCGTCGTTGCGTACGAGTCGGCATGAGTTGTCACGGTGCCAATAATTGGTGTCTAGTTGTGTGGGGGCAGAATCGGGGTCATCAGTGTGGTTCGGTGGTCGGTGGTGGGGTTTGTTCAGGAAAGTGATCAGGAAGGGATCACTTGGATCGAAGTTGGAATCGCTAGGTGTGGGTCCGGTTGCATGGGGATAGTAGGGAGGCGTGCTGTGGCTATCGTCTGAGTCACAGTCGCTGTCGCTGCTGCTGCAGTCTGTGGGCGTTCCGGGGCGGAGTATATATTTCGGGGTGGAGTCGAGGTCGAGTCCGTGGCTGGGCTGGACGTGGTGGGGGTTGGTCGGGTTACGTTGGCTGTGGGCGGGGTGTGGTGTCCTGCGTCTAGCATGACGTGGTGTGCGTGGTTAGACTGTGTTCCATATGCCTTCAGCTGGTTTATATGAAACCACGCAGTCTTACCATTGGGGTACTTTATCTTATAAACGGAAGGGCTTACTTTATCCGCAATGGAATACGGACCCGAGTATTTTGGTGACAGGAATGTGCTGGGGTTATATACAGAAAGCATCACTTGCTGTCCGATACTATACGCAATCGCATGCACTGTCTTGTCGAAACAAGCCTTGCTCTGTTTCTTTCTGGTGCCCAATTTTACCGCGGCTGCTAGCTGAGCCGTTTTAACATTTGCAACTAATTGCTCCACGGCTTTCTCGTGTGTGAGGGCCGTCACTTCGGGGCTGGTCAGGTCCAAACCTAACAAATATTTTGTGCCTTGCATGGGCGTCCGGTCATGAGGGTGTGTGGGGTGTAACCTGTGGAGGTGGAAATAGTGTTACGCAAAAACATCAGCGCAAAAGGGAGGACTGAGTCCCAAGTGGTGTTGTTCTGCTCGACCATTTTTCTGAGGGTGGATTTTAGGGTCCGATTCATGCGCTCCACGATACCACTCGACTGTGGGTGGTATGCTATGTGGAATTTTTGGGTGATGCCAAATATCGTGAGGACGTTCTGCATGACACGTCCTGTAAAATGGGAACCTTGGTCGGATTCAATGCTGCGGGGTAGTCCCCATCTTGTGAAGATGTGGTGGGTCAGAATCTTGGCTGTGGTTTTTGTAGTGTTTGTGCGGGCTGGGAATGCTTCCACACATTTGGTAAATGTGTCAATTACCACAAGTACATATTTATAGCCATTCCTGCAAGGGGGCAATGGACTTATAAAATCAGTCTGGAGGTTAGTCCAAGGGCCATTAACGGGTCGGGTGTGGCTGAGTTGAGCCTTTTTGGCATATCTGCCCGGATTATTCTGCACACAAATAAGACAATTCTCTATGTAATGGGTTACATCTTCCTTTAAAGTCGGCCACCAACAAAGCTGCTTGAGATCGGCTGTAGTGGGATCGATTCCCTGATGCCCATGACCGTCATGTAACAAACAAATCAATTGATTCCTGTCCTGTTCAGGAACCACATAAAGGGTGTCCTTTAACACCACACCGTCATGTGTGGTCAGTGTATTTCTAAACCTCTCGTAGGATGCAGGATACTTCCCTTTTAAAATCTCCGTGAGATTGCTCTCCTGCTTCTGGGCCTCCACTAGATCCTCGATCTTTGTCTGTGAGACCTGAACTGCACACACTGGCGCGCTTTTGGGGGGTTTCCAAAAATACCCATGTCTTGAACCTGCTTTAGCCAGTGAGTCGGCTTTTACATTTCCAGGGGGGGAGGAACGATGGTGGCTGCGGACTTTGATGATCCCAAAAGTCCTGTTCTGGGCTTTTCCTAAAATATGACGGAGCAACGGGGCTGAAGGGAGGGGTTTTCCGTCTGCGGAAACAAATCCTCTTGCTTTCCATAGGGGCAGAAATTCCGTGAGGTTGTTGCAGACATAGAGGCTGTCCGAGTATATGTCTGCTGGGCTGGGGAAGGAATCTGGGTGTTCAACTATATATGCGATGGCCGCAAGCTCTGCTGCCTGCGCGCCTAAGTATCCGGGTAGTTTTAACGATATTTCCTCGAGGGCGCGTCCCTGCATGTCCTCGACATATATACCGCAACCTGTTATGCGTTTCCCATCCAAGACTGTGGAAGATCCATCCACATAAATCTTTATGGGCTTACACGTGTCCGTGTGCGGGGGGCTCTGAGTTGAATTACCTATCTTTCTGGGGGGTGTTTTAGCGATAAAGGGGCCTGTGTTGTGGTGTGGAGAGATAATCTCACATTCATGGGGTGGTTCCGGGGTACTGTAAATTGTCGGCTAAATAGGTGTGTGTCTTTGTCCTTTTCACAGTGATGTCCCATCCCTGCAAGAGAAGGGTCCATCTAGCTGCTCTAATCTGGCTTACTGTACCGTCCTTGAGTGCGGGGGCTGCTATGAGTGCCTGTTTTAAAGAGTCCACAGCACCCGTACGCTGCGGAAGCCATTCCCAGGGGGCTCCTTTCTTTAGGAGGTCTGAGAGGGGCGCTGCCTTGCTGGTGAAACCGTCAATGTGGTTTCGGCAGTAGCCAACCAATCCTAAAAACGACCAGAGGGCTGAAACGTTCTGGGGAAGGGGCAATTTAGCAATCGAGTCAATCCTTTTGTGCTCGATCTCGCACCTTACTCACTTTTAGGTGCTACTGTCAAATGTTTCCGATTCTCGTCTGTCTTTAGAGGTTTCTCCTTTCCCCCTTCAAATCCCGAACTGCTTAAGAATAACGATCGGACCATTTACCTTGTCATCAATGTGGTGGCTCACGACAATACACTGGAGACTTCCAGTAACAACAAAAAAGAGTTTATTAAAAACAGGCAAAAGGAACTAGATATAGGCACAGAGCAATCTGGATAGGTATTGGCTCTCCAGCTCCGGAGTCCACACTGCCCGGGCACCTGCTCCCAGGGACCTGCACTTTCTCCCTATTTGTCAGGGTCCACATGCTCCCATGCGACTGATCCTAAGCTGGTCACATGGACTGCAAACTCTGCCCCCTTTAAGGGGCCATGTTACTACTCTCACCTTGATACAATGGATGGCCTGCAGGCCTCTCGATATTGGCTTACCTCAAGCCAGTCTGCTTGCTCATTGCACCCATTTCAGCCAGACAGCTGGTCAGAGGGATGACAATGAGGCGTTACCAATACATCAACCAAGACTTCTCAAGAAGGCTTCCAGTTGGGAAGCCTGTCAGTTCCTCGCAGCTTCCCAACTGGAAGTTAAAAGGGCACAAATGCTTAATCTGTTTGAATGGTGTTCCTGCCCTTCCTTGCGATATGAATATGGGCATGAACCCAATTAAAATAAATGGATGAATACCTCTGTTAAAGTAATGGAGGAGGAATTTTCAAACAAGCATGTTAAGCATTGCTACATTCATATTGCATGCATGCAATTTCTCATGGTGTTTTCTCTTGATCTAATTTTTAAATTATGATGCAGTCAAAAGCATAGTAAAGTAAATTGTTTGTCATTATTCTGCTTTGAATTTTCTATGTGCTGCCTCATTGTTCCCATTAGGATAGCATTTTTCAGTTAGGGCTCAGAATGACACTGCACTAATGGTGCAAATTAATCTGTCCATTCAATTACACAGTTCAATTGTTCAAGAATGGCATTTATTCAAAACTTGATTACGTGATGTTTTCTGATTTTAAGTCTGCTCAAAGTGAAAATCAGCTGTATTACACTAATGTCTGAATTGAAAAACACCAGAGGTGTCATACCTCCTCATTATTATACTTTACCTGTTCTACACGTGAGTCATGCAGAACCAATCATCACATTTTCTCAGTGCTTGCCCATTTTCATCAGTGTTCTGGAGATAGGTTTGCTCATGCAGATAAGGCCACTGAAATTCAGGAGATTGCTGCCAATGATGAACTTGTAATAGCTGATGTAGCTACCTCCTCAGCATCAATGACAATCTTGTCAAACCATTCCCCAACAATGCACGATTGCTTTGGAGATAAATAAGATGAAGCAAAATCATTCTGCAACACATTAGCATCCACATGGGGTATATAAATGTTTAATTCTTCACTGAGAACGTTTAACTTTTTGTCGCAATTTTTAATCAGATAAAAATAATGTAAATAATTACACAATAAAACACAAAGCGTGCTGTGTTATAGCCCCCTGTGTTTAACGGCTGTGCCTTAACAACAGCAGCTTTCATTTTAGCCTCTGCTTGAATTTTACCGCTCGACTTGGTACAAAGTTTATCGTTGGAATTTTCACTCAAAGTTTGGATTTAAAACCATTTTTTAAATTTCCTTTGATGAAATGTGGACATCACTGGCAAGGCCACCATGTCTTGCCCTTGTACTGAATGACTTGTTGGGCCAGTTCAGAGGGTATTTAAGAGTCAGCCACATTGCTGTGGATCTGGACTCATATTTAGGCCAGACCTGTTATGGGCAATAGATTTCCTTCTTTGAAGGTCATTAGCGAACCAGATGGGGTTTCATGAAAATCCAATCATAGTTTCATGGCACCAGTACTGAGGCTGACTTTCAATTTCAAATCCTTAATGCTTCATTGAAGTTAAAGTCCACCAGCTGCCATGATGGAATTTGAATCCAGCCTCCTCAAGTATTAGCCAGGGCCTCTGGATTGCTAGTCCCGTGGCATTACCAACTACGCCATCATCTCCCCACTGAGGTGCCCGGGTGGACCCAAATCTAAACCTGTGTTAATCCCACTCAAAAGAAATGGAACTGCAGCAGAGGAGAGTAGTGCACATGTCCCAAGTTTGAAATCAGAGAAGAGAAGCAAAGTCTAGTCTTAAGATGTATGTTACAACTAATCACCTGGAATGGTGATCAGCATAGCTTTAAGAAAGCCGTAACCCAGTTTCTAAAATATTTCAGCACTGCATCTGTTAGTTTGATTGGAAGGCAGCGGTATCTCAAATGAAAAAGGGGCTTAAATTACTTGTACAATAGAATGAAAGTGATTTGCTGTGACATTAGTGCTTTGGTAATTTGGGGCCCACCCACGTTCCAATTTCTAGCTGTGACAATGTTTCAAATGAGGGAAAACGAATAAAGAGAATCGACAACTGATGAAAATGAATAAAACTGGAAGTATAAACATGACTCGTCGCATCTCATCCACTTAAGAGCAATGCCTAAAATGACATAAAGAAAACAGTCACCAGTTGACGGGCTGCATGAAAGGGAATCAGGAGTTTTAAGGAACTACTATAATTAGCCCTAGTATGAAATAAAGATTTGCATTTCTATAGCACCTGCCATGATACCAGGACTTTCTAGCCAATGAAGTACATTTGAACTGTAATCATTGTTGGGCTGGAGGAACTGCAGCCAATTTGTGCACCTCAAAGTCCCATAGGCGACAATAAGTACATGACCAGATAATCTCTTTTAATGATGTTAATTGAGGGTTAAACTTTGACCAGGATACCAAGGGAAACTTCCCTACTATTCTTCAAAACAGTGACATTTGATCATTTAAGTACCTTACATAGTAGACAGGGTCTCAGATTAACATTTTATCTGGAAGGCTATGTCCCCAAAGGTGCAGCATGTCGTCAGTATTTCACGGGAGTGACAACCTAGATTTTTGTACTCTTTAAGTGTCAGGAGTGGAACTTGAATCCATGACCTTCTGGTTCTAGGGTGAGAGCACTACAAACTGAGACATATTCATTATTTCTCATTATCCTTGTTTCAAACACTTTGATAAAGTGCCATGTCTCAGCGGCTTTGATTTTTATTCCCTTTCATTTTCTTTACCAATTCACAAAATATCATCCGAAAATTTGGACATTTTAATTTCAATACATTTATATCACAACTTGTAAATATTATGGTGACAGAGGTTCCAGGGCTAATTCCCTGCAGTAGTTTACTGCTAGTCAATGTGAACTATTATCATTCATCACTATTGTTTGTTTCCTGTCAAGGGAATAACAGGACTTTGGGGAATGTAGGCAAAGTATCAGAGGATGGAAGAAGAAAAACCCATGCTGGAAATGTTATATTTTTTATTGTAAGTTTTATTCTAATGTTCAGGATACAGGTGGTGTGTTCTTTCCATTTGTTAAAGAAGTAGGAGATGCACTCGGGTTTATTAACAAAATAGATATTAGTGAAGAAAAAATGACTAATTAACTAGATTGTTTGAATATTCATAACACGGAAGCAATAGAGGAAACTACATGGCCAACATTTTTTTTGCAGCTCATTAAATACAAGTGTGTCACCAGAGGATTAGAAAATAGCTAATGTCTGTTTTCTTATATAAGGTCAGAAGCATGATCCTGCAAATTTATAGCACTTTGCTTGACATCTATTGTAGGAATAACATTAGTGCATGTTATAGTAGGAGTACGCTTAATAAAAGTAAAAACAAGAGTTCTAAGCCAAATGGGCTGCGGAAAGGCAGGTCATATCTCACAAATGTGTTTAAGAATAGCACAGACCTGATGGATGTTATGCATTTGATGAGATGCTACAGAAGACCCTTACTGGGATAACCAAAGCTGTTGCTGTAAATTAAAGTACTGAAAATGGATAATAATCTGGCTAACCGAGGGCCCGCCTACTCTGGCTTAAAAGATCCTATGGGATTATTCGGAGAGGAGCAGGGGAGGTATGCCTGGTTTCCTGGCCAATATTTATCCTTCAATCAACATCACCAAAAAAATGACTCTCTGGACTTTATCTCAATACTTTTTGTGGGAGTTTCTTGTGTACAAATTGGCTGTGCTTTTCCTACATCACGTCAGTGAAATTACCTCAGAAGTACTTCATTGGCTATAAAACATTTTGGGACACAGTGAAGTCATGATAGGCGCTTACATAAATTCAAGAATACAAGGTTTTATATATTTCTTTTAAACAATAGGAAACAGATAATAGTGATCAATTGTAGCAATTTGGATTGACTGGTTGTGACCAACAATTAGAGTTAGCATCTCTAATGCTTTGTGAAAATGCTTTGATTTTAGGACACGGCTGGTGAGCTTCTGATTCTCATCACTTTTTGAGGACCCATTTGCTTCTGAACGATAACTGCACTGATAAGGAGAATTACAATGTCAGTTCACCAGGTAATGGTAGCCAAAAAGCAATTGGGTTGCATTTATAGTTTCTACTCTGCTACTGGGAAACTAAATGGCTGTAAGCTGGGAGAAAGAGACGACAGCCTCCATCTAAACGCTGGGAAAAAGTACACTTTTTCAGTCTTTTCAGTGCAAAAATGATCATTTTTTGTTGACTAAAATCCAGCAAAGAGCAAGTTATATTGCACCATAACATGCATCGGTCAGAAGTAAAGCAACACATCATCGGCTAATAAAATCTGGTGCAATTGAGATCAGTTATTATTGTTAATTACTTTTGAGATCGAAACAACTAATTACAACAATGTAGCTTTTAATTAAACAATGACAATTCTTTGCCCTCTGCAGGTCATAAAGGAGCTGGATCCACAGGATAATAATCACCTCCTCTGAAGAGGAAAGAATTCTCTGCACCAGTAAATGTAAGATACCAGCCTAGAAGTGACGGTCGACAATGTTAATGCTCTGATACTTAATACATTCATGTGACAATCATTTCTCCACTATTTTAATGCTGGTCATTGTGCTATTTATTTTAAATTGGTTAACGTCCACACTAAAATAGCAGACAAAGGAATGTTACATGAACACTTTTAGCATTTGTCAGGTAATAACGCCAACAGCAATTTTTAATGACACCGTACATCCACTCAGATTATTACATTGGATTAGAATTCTAAGCAGGACAGCTGTTCCCTTAATTAACCATTAACAAATAAATGCTCGATATAAAGTGCAGCTTCCAATAAAACCTTTCCTGCTGCTCTCACCGGGGTTGAAATTCTTCTGCAAGCTAGATTAAATGCACTGGTTAAAATGTTCATCTCATTTTTTTTTGCATGATCATTTTAAAGAAATTCTTAGCCTGTGTCAAATTAATAGTCCTCTCAATGAGGTCCGGCTAAGAGTGAGTGATCCACTAAAAATTTGCAATATTGAAAACAAATGGCTATCGATTGTGAGTCGAAGATATCAACAGCTTTTAAATTTGAGATCACTTCCTGAGCTGTTCTCCCAGCCGGAGCGCAAATCAGGTGCAATTCAGCTCTGATAGGGAACTAAGGGCGGGATTCTCCGATTGCCGATGCCGAAATCCGATTGCCGATGCCAAAATCGCGTTCGGTGATTGGCCGGAGAATCCGTTTTTATGCCGAAATCAGGGGCATCACCATTTTCCGGCTGCTCCAAGCCCTCAAAAACAGCGTAATCGCTCAGTACGCCTCAGGGCGTTGGGACAGCCTCAGGACGTCGCCTGAGGCCCTCCCCTGATGCTCCTCCCCCGATGGGCCGACTTTCCGACGGCGTCGATCGCGTGTCCTCTCAAGTTTTCGGGGACCTCGCATGGCGGCTGCGGACTGTGTCCAGCGCCTCCATAGTCTGGGGTGGCAACCGTACCGCTGGTGGGGGTGAGCTTCGGTGGTGGCTGGGAGGACGGGTGGGGGTTGGTCCAGGGGTGGCGAAGTGGGGGTATAGGGGTGCACTATCTGGCAGGCTGGGTCCACGTGCGGCCAGTGCCATGTTGTACAGCCCGGCCGCCGCAGCTCACCGCTGTGTGCATGCGCGGCCATGGACCCGGCCATTCTCCATCTGTATCTGCAAGTACATTACATGGCGTGTCTGATAGCCCCCACACCGGGCGGAGCATCGGTGCGGAAGCGGCACTGACTTTTTGATCGTAAGACCAGTTGCTTCCTCCGGACATAGCTGCAAAATCGGGGAATCCAGCCCATAGTCTCCCAAATGGACAATTTCACTTAGCAATGATGAGACATAGCATTCCTAAACGTAATGTTGCCTCCCTGGTGCCAGGCGAAAGGATATCACTCAGCAGCTGTAGTATATTCTCTAAAAAGATGAGCAAGTGAGAAGTTGTGGCCTATATTGGAACCAGTAGGTAGAATATGTGTTGGGATTTTCGGGAAGAGTTTCAGGAGCTAGGAGAAAGATTAAACAATCTCGTCGATTGGCCGGAGAATCCGTTTTTATGCTGAAATCAGGGGCATCACCATTTTCCGGATGCTCCGCGCCCTCAAAAACAGCGTAATCGCTGAGTACACCGCACGCCATTGGGACGGCCTCAGGACCTGAGGCCCTCCCCTGATGCTCCGCCCCCGATGGGCCGACTTCCCGACGGCATTGGTCGTGTGTCCTCTCAGTTTTCGGGGACCTCGCATGGCGGCTGCGGACTGTGCCCAAGGGCTACAAAGTAATTCTGAGTAATCGCTAAATTACACCCAGTGCCATGTGCTAGTGAGTTTATGGGAAGATGATGCAGGTAAATTTCTCCCGAGAAAAGTAATGCAAGAAGGAGTGTTTCAGATTCTTGGAGCATTGGGATGAGTTCTGGGGAAAGGTTGCCTGGGCAGGTTGCGCCTGAACAGAGCTGGGACCAATAATCTAACTGAGAAGTTAACGAGTTCTTTGGGAAATTAAAAAACCCAGGAGGCTCAGAAGGTAAGTTAAACAGTATTTAATAAACCAACACAAAGAAACGGCCACAACAGCTTACTGTTCAAAGGTCACAGTTCAGGCCGGCTATTATTAGGCGGATTTACAAGCCCCAGTTGAGCAGGCCTCCTCCCGCCCGTTTTCTATGCGTCCCACCAGGAAATCAATTAAGGTACTCCCAGGGATCTCATGAGGGTTATTATAGGATGATTCAGAGTAATTTGGCAGAGGAACAAGAAACTGAAAAGCCGGAGAAGAGCATTAACAGAGAGATATAAAGAACAATACATTTGAAACTATCACAAAAAATTGCAGGGACCAGATTTAGGTAAATAACGAAGTGACAAAAGACATATATAATTGTATGTGTGTCAATGTCCATCGTGAAGTCATAGGATTCATAAACTGTGCACAAATTGCTACATGGGATTATGGAGAGGTTGCATTAGCAGGGACCTGACTCAAACAAAGTCAGGAATAGGTTCTACTATTCCTGGTTACCAAGCACTCAAGATGTGAGGGTAAATAAATTGAGGAATACAATATAAAAAGCAAAGTGATCATGCTAAAACTTTAACAGGCTGAATGGCCTTCTTCTGTACTATAAGTTTCTATGGGTGGGAATTTTCTGGAAAGATCTCAATGCAAACACAAGGAAATGATTCAAATATTCACTATTCCTTCACCTCAGCTATCTCTTGACAGACATATATAAATTCAGAACAATAAAACAATTTACCATATTCTAATATTCAGGGTAAGTATGAAGTATATGCGAAACAACTGGTGAACTGTGGATAGACACATTACACTCCAATGTAAATGACAGATGTGACGAAAGCAGATTCTATAGATTTTTCAACAATCCACCTGGAAGCGAGTCATAATGTGAGTCAACCAGTCTAATTGAAATCCTGTCTTTCACACAAGGATTTTCAATCTCCATTTTCATTGAACTCACCTTGGAATTCTCTCTCAAACATCATTCACACTCAGACAGCTTCAACAAGAATCCACCTCCAGGGTTTCAATCTCACCTGAGATTCCTTTCCAATGGATCTCGGCATATACACAAGCTTCACCTTCCAAGCCCACTTTCAGATCTTTGGCCATGTCAAGCAGAACACCACTGCTCCAAATGGTACCTTCACCCTTTATGAACTGCTGCATGGAACCAACCGACAACTGCCCTCTCGGATATTCAGGACTTCTCCAAGTCTGCTCTGCTTCAAGTCTGCTCTCCGCAGCTCTCTAGTTTTAATTCAGTCAATTGCTCTGCTCCTTTGCTGAACAAGATCTTCTCCTGATTTCCATCCTTTTCTGTCCCACAGCTTTGTTTGGGACCTTCTTTTTGGTTTGGAAGCTCTCCCTGCCACCCTTTTCTCCCATGCATGCGCAGGGCCAGTTCCCAGCTGAAGAAAGTAACAATGAACCAGGTGTGGCCCCTTTCCTGGCCAGTGCAAAAACACAACTTTAGAGGCTCACCGGGTCTGTAGCTCCCAAATTCCGAACCCCTGATCTAAATCAATGTAAACATCGGAGCTCATTACAATAATAATAATCTTTATTAGTGTCACAAGTCAGCTTACATTAACACTGCAATGAAGTTACCGTGAAAATCCCCGAGTCGCCACACTCCGGCGCCTGTTCGGCTACACTGAGGGAGAATTCAGAATGTCCAAATTACCTAATAACACGTCTTTCGGGTATTTTGGGAGGAAACCGGAGCATCCGGAGGAAACCCACGCTGACACGGGGAGAACGTGCAGACTCTGCACAGACAGTGACCCAAGTTGACAATCAAATCTGGGACCCTGGCGCTGTGAAGCAACATCTGCCTAATCCAAGCAAATACCCTCAAAGCAAGAAAATGAGGATGGGATTAGAGCTGCAAGTGGTGGGAAGGTGAAAAATGTCACTCGTTCTTACCCTAATTAGCTCTCAAAGGCCGCTACCAGTGGTTTAACCCGTATTCCCAATCAAAGATCATAAAAGACTTCCACACATAAACTGTGCATCTTGTTATTTGGGTTTTAAATTGTATTACCATATTTATGAGATTCTGCATTATTGTGAGTAGATCCTCATTGTTGCTTTCAGATTCAATTTAATCAGTCTAGCATACAATCCCAGCTTCAAAGGAAAAGGCATTCTTAGATCAGGGCTTTTATTTTGGAGTATCTTCATTCTGACAACCTCAGATTGAGAATCGGATCATAGAATCCCTACAGTGCAGAGGAGGCCATTCGGCTCATTGAATCTGCAAAGAACACTGCTCGCTGAGTTTGGGTACAGTTCTGTTTTTCTTTCAAGGTGGAATGGTCTATCTATCAAGTCTGATTAAATTGAACAGCAAAATGTCATACTGTATGATGCCAACAATGCAGACTTTCACAATAGTTCCCTGTGATTAAAATACAATATGACACAAATAAAGGTGTGCAGAAGGTTGAAGGGATCTTTAAAAAAGCAATGATACAACTTCAACATGTCACACAAGCTTGCCACCCTTCCATTGATTATGTCTACACCTTTCGCTGTCTCACAAAGGCAGACAGCATTGTCAGAGACCCCTCACATCCAGGCTTTGCCCTCGTCCAGACCCTTCTATCAGGCAGAAGACACAGAAGTCTGAAGACCCGCACATCCAGACATAGGAGTAGCTTCTTCCCCACATCTACCAGACTCCTCAACGACTCTCCCTCGGACTGATCTGTTCCCTGTAAGAACACTATTCACGACACCCGATGCTGCTCTTGCTCATGTATTGCTTTGTTTGCCCCTTGTTCCACACTCTAACCAACCACTATTTGTTGATGTACCATTTGTCAATGTACTCTGTTGATTATTCTTTTGTCTACTATGTACGTACTGTGTACATTCCCTCGGTCGCAGAAAAATACTTTTCACTGTACTTCGCTACATGTGACAATAAAAATTTAAAAAATCTATCAATCTAAAATTTGGCTGAGCTATTCACCAGAATGACAGGAAGATAGGGTGATACTTTTGTCACTGGAAATTTTTGCTCATGATCTTTTTCATAAGAGTTCCAACTTTGTCTCTTTCTTCATTGACTATCGATCTCATGAATCTGGGGAAACACACTGGCGTACCTGTTTCAAATTTATTTCTTCAGAGTTATGTAACTACTCCCAGAGCAATAATATCTCAGAACTGATCCAAATAACGTATTTCTTTTTATTAATAGTATCATTTCCCATTGAATCCTTAAACTTTCTTGCTACTCTCAGACTCTCAGCCACACACCTGCCTTGCGTTGATGCTGAGAACTTTGCTCCTCTGTTGCCACTGACAAGCCCAACCATTTCTTCCTGCTGAACCTCTTTTCTTCATCCATTTATATTTTTGCTTCTACCTTGCTGCTACTGAGTTTATTTCTCTTCCCCCTGGTATAGCAAAATAAATCTGTCCCCCGAATTCTTAAAACCATCATTGAAATCTTCTTGGCTTAGGGTGGGGGAAGCAATTTTGAAAGTTAGGGTTGCATTTGGAAATAGTGTTCCCCTTTAAATTAGGTTCAGTATTTGGGCAAATTTATTGTGAGAAGAATTTTTGTTGTTGAAGGGGAATGTTTATTTCAAGCGATTTTGGACTTTATCAGATTTAATCAAGAGGGAGGGGAGAAATTAGGTGCGGATGTCAATATATTTTATAGCAATAGTCCTACTAATGTTCCTTTTTTTCTCCCCTACTTAAGGATCATGCTGCAAATGCTCTGTCACACCAGTGATCATATTAATTCCACTGTTGTGGAATGCTGGAAATATTATTGGAATAGCTATTGGCCCATATAGTTATTGAGCAGTTAAGTCTTCAGGGATAGACCTCTGCCTTGGTTAAGGTTGATATCCGATTTATAATTTTCTCAATGTGCTAGCTGGGCACCATACAGCTGGAAAAAGGCAGTTGCTGGGAGCGATCAATCAAAAACAACTGGATTTCCAGCTTCAACAACTGGAAACCATAATGAATATTGAAGATCTTTGTGGCTGAGGAGTTGCAAGATCTCTTTTGATGTGCATGGTTTACAGGGTTTGGGATATTAAATTATGCCACTATTTTCCTGCTATTTTTCTGCCAAATGGTAGAATTGCCCACCTCCCCCGACTACTCCTGTGTATAATAAGTCCCTTTATTTAATGAAAGATGTAAATGCATAGGAAGCACTTCAGGGAAGGTTTAGTAGATGAATGTCTGGAATGGGTGGGTAATGTTTTGAGGAAAAGTTGGACGTGTCTAGGCTTGTATCCAATGAAGTTTAGAAGAGTAAGAGGCCACTGGATTGAAACATCTAAAATCCTGAGGGTATTTGACAGGGTGAATGTGGAGAGGATGTTTCCTCTTGTGGGAGAATCTAGAGTAGGGGGTCACTGATTAAAAATAAGAAGTCACCCATTTAAGGCAGAGATGAGGATTTTTTTCTCAAAGAGTCAGGATACTTTGGAATTTTCTTCCTCAAAACATGGTTGAAGCAGATCCTTTGAATATTTTTAAGGCGGGCCATAAATTGCAGGGCCAACTCACTTAAAACTGTATTATTCATTGGTACATATTCCTTTTCAAATAGGAGTAGTGGGTTGCTTGGAAATTATGATTACAGCCTCTAAAAACTATCAGCTCAAGATTGCAGAATCAACTTATGGAAGCAGAAGATCAGGTAGTTTATTTTGCCAGACTAAAGTAATTGGCAAGTATGTGTCATGGAGGGTTTGTGAAATTGTATCAGAATAAAAGGATGTGTTCAAGTATAGGAGATACAAGAAGCACCAGAGGAAGAGAACAGGCTGTTGCAAGGAATCGGAGAATAACGGTGTAAACGTTTACAGAGAGCAATCTATTACCCCTCTTGTATGAAACATAGATGGGAAGAGAGATTACTTAGAATCCATGAAAAGAAAACTCAATAAGCTGTTTTGCTTGCCATGGTGTGAGAGATGGGGAAGCAGCAACACTGAGGGTCACTCTCTCATCAATAGACTACACACTAGTGCTAGAAGAAGTACAGTAACCACATGGCATAAAAAATGAGCATTGTAATTAATTTGTGGCCACAGGCAGATCTGTCTGTGAAGATGACTTTGATTACAGGACACATGTAGTAGGTCAGTTGACTCCCCTATTGGTCCTTTGGTGAAACACATGTTTCTAACACTGCGTTCCTAACAAAGATCTTCATAAGATCTCGATGGATTGTAAATTATTTATGGGAGGGTTAAAATCGACAAATCACATCTTCTTCACATTCGATCTAAAGTTATTTTCGTCCATCTTGTCCTACTCCTTTGCCTCCTTCATTAAAATACCAAGCAACGTCCACTGGGAATTATCTGTCTTGGCCGGAATTCTACGGTTGTCGGGATTCAATTTTCCCGTTGGCAGTGCACACCCGCCAGCAGTCTTCATGGTAGCATGGGGGAGTTTCAATGGGAATTCCCATTCTACCTTTCGCAGCTAATTCTGGCAATAAGTAGTTTACTTCTCCTTCTTTAGGTTACCCCAGATTCACAACAAGTGTAATTTCTAATATTTTGGTGTGCCAATGTCACCAGCTCTTCTTATCACAAATATAGGGACTAGTAAGCAGGTTTTGGGGAAGACCAAACAGTCAATGCAAACGGAGCACATGTCTCTTGGGGTAGAAACTGGGTTGATAAAGTACCCACCTCAATTCAAAGGTTCGAAGATACTTTGACACAATTCTGCTCCCCCGCCAAGGAAATGCCATAAATAACATTAAACCTGAATGCACTGACCCAATCAGAGAAAGTCTTTATCCTAATTGATTCCTGATATGTTAGAAAACATATCTGCATATATTTGTAGATTGTCCCTGGGTTGCCATTTTAGTAATTAGAGAAATAATAGTTATTATTTTAAATTGAGTCGGGCGGCACGGTGGCACAGTGGTTAGCACTGCTGCCTCACAGCGCCGAGGACCCAGGTTCGATCCCGGACCCGGGTCACTGTCCGTGTGGAGTTTACACATTCTCCCCATGTCTGCGTAGGTCTCACCCCCACAACCCAAAGATGTGCAGGATAAGTGGATTTGCCCTGCCAAATTGCTCCTTAATTGGAAAAAAAAGAATTGGGTACTCTAAATTTATATTTTAAAAAACTGAGTCAAAGTCGTCTTTCAAAATTATGCAAACCTTTGAAGGAAATGTTCTTGGGCTATATCTTACTGTTCACATTGAACTATCATTAATTAGATTTGCCTTTGATTATTCAGTTTTGGAGACCTATTGCACTACAAGTTGCTGTAATTTGAGATTCTAAAAGTGCAATGCTTTCTGAAGAGCATCGGGGATCTATATGAATGAGGCAAGCAACTGTCTATTTCCTTAACTAATGAGATTAAAGAACTGTTAATGAATAGCGATGATGAATTTTGCCTTTGTCGAGAAGAGGGTTCGAAGATATGGAAAATGGTTCACATTTTCCACAAGCTCGCCATTGACATTAATGCCAGGGTGAGGTGTTAGAATAGAATGTTGGTTAGAAGATTACCTTAATTTTCTGGGTGTTTAGTGAAAGGCCTAGGGCACCATTCTCCCACCAGCGATGCCAGAACACTCTGGAGGGGCCCTCCAGTAGAGTGCTAGGAGAGTCTGCCATATCTTGGTGGCCTGCTGCAACCTCCACAACATCATGCAGCAGATGGGCGATGTGCTGGAGGAGGAGGATGAACACCAGGCCTCGTCTGACGAGGAGGATGGCCAGGACACAGCCCGGGCAGGCATAGGAGGCCGCACACCCCCCACCACCCCCTCACACCTGCAACCCCCTCTGTGATAGATATCCGTTGCAATATGGAGTGAGGGCCCTTGCTTGGCAGTGACAGCTGGTCTGGTCCATGGGATGGAGGATGATGGCAACCAGGCATACGATGAACGCTGGTGCTCTGCTTCGTCTGAGTCCTGCCCATGGTAGCTCTTTCCACTGTCCACCCTTCATGCGAGCTGGCCATTCCACCTCACGGTTCCACTGAACCCTTGTGGGGTTGGAGGTGGGGACAGGGTATGGGGGGGGGGGGGGTTTGGGCGAGAGGGCCGGGAGGTCGGAGGTCGTGGCACCGGGCGATGTGAGAGGTCCGACCTGGGTGCCACAGCCCGTGCCAACTCCACCACTCGTCCAGCTACCCCTCCCCTCCTGCCAACGGCACCTCTGCAGCCAGCCCAGCCCAGCCCTCACACCTTCCTGACAGAGCACTGAGGCAGGTAGGAACTTTTGTGCACAGGTGTTTATTTTGCAAATAACATGTGACATCACGATAAACGTTTGTGCCCAAGCCCCTAATTCTATCCTATGTGCTGCACCTGTGCCAACTTAAACGGTGTCCACTTTCCTGGCCTTATGGTGCCTAACACTATGTCTCGGTGGACCCCCAGGCGGTACATCAGGGGTGGAGGTAATCTGCTGTGAATCCTGCCCACTGACATGGGTCCATTTTGGCGGCTGTCTTCTGGAGCAACCGAGCCTGGATGGGCCCAACAGATGCTCAGGTGTCCCACGTGGTGTGGTGCCACCCTGCCCTGCCCCATGGCCGCTCTCTGGCCGACCATACCCTTGGGGGTTCCTACCTCCACCTGATGTACCGCAGCACGTGCGTGGTGAGCACCAATCCTGCCGCAGGAGCCTCTTCACTAAAATGACCAATCAAGGTGAGTGTCTCTGGGATGGTGGAGGGTGTTGGAGACAGTTGTGTTGGAAAGTCAGTGTCGTCCCCAAACTGGTGCTCTGGGGTGTCTCGGGCTGGTGTTTGGGGGTTCACGTCATTGTCCATTGCCGCCTCATTGTTGGAATCTGCTTGGGGCCCACCTTGTCGGCAGCTGATCCCGCAACGACCAAGACATGATGCAAGATTGGATGGCAGGGTGTGGTGGTGAGTGGGTGGTGTGCAGGTGGGGGTGGTGTGGGGAGAGTGGGGTGGGAGTCATGTCACGCATGCCATGGGAAACCTCAACGCAGCGGGGTCTCGCTTTGTTGCCCGATGCTGACCTCCGCCTCGGTGACTACCTACTCTCGCTCCTGGCCCACTGGCCACATACAGTGGCCAGAGCTCAGCGGCGGTGAGGGGATGCAGGTTCCGCGGTCCCCTCGGTCTTTACTTTTTTCTCTCTCCGGTTATGCGCAGCATCTCCTGGGGGGGAGGGGGAGAAGAGACAGAAAACGCATAGTGTTAGACAGTCGGATGCAGGCAGCCAAGGAGGTGGCCAGCTCTTGGCCAGGGCACCCGGCCATGATGGTTGGTATGGGTGCTGGCAAGTGGTGCAGGATGGGGAGCGTGCACACTACTGGCTGGTGGGGTTTGGTCACCCTCCGGGTAGGTGGGGAGGATACGGGTGTTTGGGATGGGGGATGATGCCAGTGCTGCCTACTCACCCTGGCCGCCTTGAAGAGGTTGTGCAGCTTATTTCTGCACTGCTGCCCAGTCTTTGCGGTGGGGCCGCAGCACCACGGCTTCTGCCACCTGCGCCCAGGTCTGGTGTACGGTGGCAGGTGGCGGCCTCCTTCCCACCCTGGGGAACAGAGTCATCCACGCTGTCGACCAGGGTCTCCAGCTCTGCATCAGCCAACCAGGGTGCCACTCTCCATGCTGCCATCTTGTTGGCTGGATGAGTGAGTGTGGAATGTACACTGCTCATATGCAGCTGTACCTTGTCAGCTCTTGAGTGCCAATCCTGACTCTGGCGAATTCGACACCATTTTTAATTGTAATCGATCGAGTTCCACGTGGCTCCGGTGCTAGCCCATTATTGGTTCCTGAATTGCTCCGAGACCGGCGCCAATGAAGTTGTCGTGGAAGTCCACCGATTCAGTCCCGGCATCAACACTTAGTTTCTGAGATGGAGAATCCTGCCCCTATTTTCCCAGCTGCTTTGGTGAAGGAGTTGACAATGACCTGGAGCTCAGTTTCTGAGTGAGCGCACACAAACATCATACTGAAGCTCGATGAGGTCGGGATGATTTTGGTTTTGGATTGAAGTAAGTTGGATAGTTTCTTGTCTGTTCTGCAGCATGGCGGCACAGCTGCCTCACAACGGCAGGGACCCGGGTTCAATTCCGGCCTTGGGTGACTGTCTGTGTGGAGTTTACACATTCTCCCCGTGTCTGTGTGGGTTTCCTCCGGGTGCTCCCGTTTCTTCCCACAGTCCAAAAATGTGCAGGTTAGACTAAATTGTCCCTTATTGTCCAAAGGTTAGGTGGGTTATAGGTTTACAGAGATAGGATGGGAGAGTGAGGTCAGAGGGTCGGTGCAAACACAATGGGCTGAATGACCTTCTGTGATTTTTGGGTAGCTTTCTGGAGGTGAGGTGCAGTATTGCAGTGAGGAAAATGCAGGAGTAAGTTATTTACAACAGCCTTGTTTGACCCCATCATCACTGAGATAGGCTGCTGAGTTCTCCGCCAGCGGAATCCTCTGTTTCACCGGCAGCTCACTCACGGCTGCGGATTTCCCGGCGGCTTAGGGGTGCCCACAATGGGAAACCCAATTGGTCGGATGCCGGGACGGAGAATTCCGCTGCCGGCGGGGATGCGCCACAACAGAAATCAGGTGTGGCGGGATGGAGAATCCCGTCCAGTGTCTGTTGTGGTTCCATTGGTGAGAATCATGGCTTGTACATCATCGTGGAGTAGGTGGAGGACAGGAATAAATTTCTGAGGATAGCCAAATTTGGTGAGAATACTCCATAAGCTGTCATAATTGTCAACAGCTTTCATTAGGTAAAAAAGGCCAATTACAGTGGTGGGGACTAGGGAGACTTCCAGTATAGCGGAACAAGGGTTCATTGATAACACGTAATGGTAAACTATACTCAGCCACGGAGTCACGAAACCAGGTCTTCACTCTCTGGCTCCAGGATCCACTCTGCCCAGGACCCCGCTCCCAGGGCCCCACGCCTTTTCCCCATTGGTTGGGATTCATGCGCTCCTGCGTGATTGGCCCTGAGCTGGTCACTTGGACGGTGACGCTAGCCCCTTAAAGGGTCTACACTGCCACATCCCTCTCCCACCTCCCTTAAATCCCTCAATAACACATTTACAGAACGGTTATGTAGTTACTATATACAATAAAAAGATTGAGAAACACAAGGGGAGAGTGTCCATAATAGTTCATCACAATGTCAATCAGTCGGGGGCTTTTCTTTGTCTGATGGACCACCTTAGTTCCCCACCTGGCTCTTCCAACTCTGAGGTAGCAATGTTGTTATCCGTGGAAGACTGTCTCTGAAATTTGACCACTTCAACTGGGGCATTTCCTTCTCCAGCTCTGTGCTGGGACGTCCAAGGGCCTCCTCGGAACTCCTACATTCCCTCTGTTCTGACTCCACCACAGTAGCACTGGTGCTGCCTGCTGGCTCCAACTATTATGAGGTTGGTGCTATGGTCCCCCAGCTTCTTGCGTGATTATGGCAAGGCCTTCTTTCTCGATCTGTGCGTACTTCCACTCGGCATTAGAAAGGGAGTTCTGAAGATGAAGGCAATCGGCCTTTCTGAGCCATCTTCCATTTTATGGGATAAGACCCTCCCATTCCATACGGCAATGCATCACAAGTTAAGTTACCCGGGTCAAAGTGAACCAATAGACTTAATGACTTGAAGTCTTGCTTGACATCGTGGAAGGCCTGCTCCTGTCGTTCCTTCCAATGCCAACACTGGTGTTTTCTTAAGAGCAAGCAAAGTGGCGCAAACTTGGTTGCTAGGTTGGGAATAAAAGTACCATAATAGTTCACCATCCCAAGAAAGGAACTTAATTCTGCCATGTTCTTAGGTGCTTGTGGCCCGCACCTTGCCTTTGAGTGACTGCAGGCCTTTTGAGACCAATTTAAACCCTAGGTAAGTGAGGTCACTAGCTTGAAAAGTGCACTTCTCACGTTTCAGTCAGATTCCCGTATCTCTAAATCTTCTCAGCATCTCTTCTAGGTTTGCTAGGTGCTCTTCATTTGATGTTCCTGTTATTAGAATGCCATTCAGGTAGACCACAACCTCTGGATACCCTGGAGCAGATTCCCCATTGTGCACTCTAATATCACACAGGCCAAGGAGATGCCAAAGGGTAATCTGGTAAATTGAAACAAACCTTTATGTGTGTTAATTGTCACAATTTCAGCACTCTTCATCCAGTTCTAACTGCAAATAGGCATGACTGAGGCCGGATTTGGTGTAAGTGGGAAGAACTTTGCATAAAAGTCTTCAATTTGTGGAATTGGGTATTTGTCTGCTTGAGCTGCCTGGTTTATTGGAAGATTGTAATCCCCACATATTCTAACTGAGTGGGTTTTACGACAGGGTTGATGTGGGCTGTCCTTTCAAAAAACTGCATCGTCTGATAATTCCCAATTCTTCCAAGCATTTGAGTTCAGCTTCCATTTTTTGATGGAAGGCATAGGGGAATGGTCGCACCCTGAAAACCTTTGGTGTGGAGTTAGGGTTGATGTAAATCTTGGCCTTCACCCCCTTTATTCCCTTTACTCCCTTTATTTGACCCAACTCAGCCTGGAATACATCTTTATATTTACATACATCTTTATATTTACATAAAACTTCCTGGGAAACAGGATCTGAAATTTTGAAGATCTCCATTCAGTTCAAATTGATTTGGCGGAACCAATCTCATCCCATTAGATTTGGCCAATGCCACTCGACAATGATCATACGCAGCTGGGCATCCTGTTGCAGATATGACACTCATGTCGTGGTTATCCCCAAAATTTTCAGGGTTTCCCCTCACATATGTCACCAACTTGGCCATTGTGCTACTTAGGTTCTCTAAGACATTTGAACGTTTGTTCGCCAAAACCACGGCCGATGCCCCTGGTGTCAACCTCCAGCTTTAGCAGCCTTCCATTTGCTGCGAGGACCATCTCAATTGTTGCTGTTTTGCTCACTTTCACCATGTTTAATCTGTACGTTTCAGTTTCTTCATCTGAATGTTTCTCCCCTTTGTTCTTTGCGGTCATGTCTTGTTGTTTCTTTTTGATTTGGCATGCTCTACCTTTCTCGGCAACATGCCTGGATATGGCCCTTCCTATTGCACTGAAAATAAGTAAACTCCCTGCAGCGACACTCTTCTTGGGTTGGTCTCCCCACATCAGCGCAACCATCTTGACCTCTGGGCTGACCACCCATTTTTTTTCCTGACCACTGACTACGATCCTGTTCCTGGGATCGTGGCTGAAAATCCTCTGTGCCTGTCAACCTGTCTGCACGCCTTACAGCCATACCACTCCACATCTGGTTCAGCTTGCCATTTTGCGCGCTTAAAATCTCTGATGCACCCCCTCGGCACACTCAGTTGCCTGAGCAATTTCGATCACCTTGCCCAGGGTTATCTTCAGATCAGCCAGAAGCTTCTTTTACACACCCATGTTGTTAATACCGCAAACTAAATAGTCACGCAGCATGTCGCCGACCGCTGTGCTGAACTCACAATGCTTGGCTGTTTGGCAGAGACTGGCAACGAATGCGAAGATTGTCTCTTTTGACAGCCGAATTAAACTCGTACAAAGGGGCCTAGGATGTAAAAAGGGGCCTAGGTGTTCAAGTACACCTGTCACTAAAAGCAAGCATGCAGGTACAGCAAGCAGTTAGCAAGACAAATGGTATGTTGACCTGCATTGAAAGAGGACTCGAGTGCAGGAGCAATGGTGTCTTACTGCAGCTGTGCTGCATAGGGCCTTGGTGAGACCACACCTGGAGTACTGAGTGCCGTTTTGGTCACCTTATCTAGGGCCCGATTCACCTGAAACAATTCAAAGTTTCGGATGTGTTTGGCGGGGTGTTTTAAGACAGTTGCAGTGCCGAATTGGAGACCACTGTTCAATGGCACCAAGCTTTTTGGGCGGCCTGCAGGCGTTTCTTCCCGGTCGAGGCCACACTTTGAAAATTTTCCAACACTGGGGAGCTGAAGTCATCAGCAGGACAGATTGGGGTGCCCCCCCACCTTTTAGGAACCCCCCCTTTCATTAGCATGGCCCCACCCCCCACCCCCCCAAGCTCTGACCCTTGGCAGTGCCAAACTGGCACCTTGGAACCTTGGTGCTGCCAGCCTGGCACCCTAGCAGTGCCAACTGGGCATACTGACAGTGCCAGGTTAGCACCTCCAGGGTGCCCAAGTCGCACTTCCAAGGTGCCCAGTTGGCACTGCCAGGGTGCCTGGATTCCAGGATGAGTGCCAGGGTACTACCCTGCCCTGACCCCGACTACCTGGGGGGCTCTGATGGCATCCCAGACCCTTTGAGGTGCCATCATTGCTGGCTCACACTTGTGGGTACCAGAACCAACCGGCACCGAGTTGAGGCCTTGCAGGCGTGGCCTTTGACTCCTGGGCGCCGGATGAATGTGGCTCATTTAAATATCATTATCTGGGCATAGCCAGTCGGGTGATTCGCCATCGGCCCGGCACAAAACCCGATTTGGAGCTCGCCCGGGATTCATCCTTCATGCCTGACTCTGTGCCTGACGCAACGCAGTGGCTTAACCATGTTCCTAAGGAAGGACTATATTTGCCATCGAGGGAGCTCAGAAAAGGTTCACCGGACTGATTTCTGGGATGGCAGGAGTGGAGCCATTGGGTTGACTGGGCCCCTGTATTCATTGGAATTTAGAAGGATGAGAGGGAATGTAATTGGACCTGTAAAATTCCAACAGGGCTGGACAGACTCGATACAGGAATATTATTTCTTGTGGCTGAGGAGGTAGAAATAAAGGTCACAGTCTCAGGGTAGTGGATAGACCATTCAGGACTGAGTTCAGGGAAAGCATCTTCACTCAGAGGCTGGTGAACCTGCGGAATTCTCTACCACAGAAGCCGACGGAGGCCAAGCCACTGAATATATTTAAGAAGAAAATAGATAAATTTCTAGACTCTAAGGGTGTCAAGGGTTTTGGGGAGAGTGCAAGAGTATGGCGTTGAGATAAA
Organism: Scyliorhinus torazame; assembly: GCF_047496885.1. Classification (NCBI taxonomy): domain Eukaryota; kingdom Metazoa; phylum Chordata; class Chondrichthyes; order Carcharhiniformes; family Scyliorhinidae; genus Scyliorhinus; species Scyliorhinus torazame. Next base: position 149,144,650 of record NC_092719.1, read on the forward strand.
GGATCAGCCATGATCATATTGAATGATGGAGCATGCCCAAAGGGCAGAATGGCCTTCTCCTATTTTCTAAGTTTCTGTGTCTATGTTTAAATGTTAACCATCACTGCCAGAAAGATTGTTTGACAGTAACGAAGATCATGCTGTTGAAAAGGTGCTTCAACTGAAACAGAAAAATCCTAACTTCTCTGGTATAACTGCAGTCCAAGTACAAGCACTTCAGGCTATTTGATACATTGAAATGGGGAATCTGGCGGTGAGGTGACAGTTCATGAAGGAGTAGTGCATCCCTAATAATAACTCCTGGTGTTGTACATTTAACTGCAGGTCTGGATTAGTCTGAAGTTTATGTCCAATTTCTGCATAAATAGCAGTAAGCACTCTTTCCTCTGTTATTTTTATAGTAAATCTTGATCCTCTGTTTTGTCACAGGCTTGAAAATTAAATGATGAGATCCCATGTGCCATCTGTTGAACTTGGCAGATCAGGGCACAGATCAGGAAGAAGATGACATACAAAATGAAAGCTGCTAGGCTAAACTATAATTTAAATACCAAGTATCTTCCCAAACTAGAATGCAACAAAATGCATGCCCATAATATTTTTAACGTTTTGCACTGAAGAACTGTGACAATTCTGTTTCTTTCACCTAAATTGTGGGCCTGATAAAAACACTCAAGGGCTAACACCTTCCATTGGTTTCAGTTTTCCAGCATTTGGAAGTGTGGTCATTTTCTATGGCGCTCCATGGTCCGAGTGATATCTATGACTCACATGACCGTGAGCTTGTCCTAGCAACACAATGCCTGGATGATAATCTAAATAGTGAACAATCTTGGATTTTTCATTTTGCAAGGACTTGTTCAGCTTTCCAAAGGTCAACGTAACGTAGGTAACCTAACTCAGCAGAATCAGCAGAATTAAAGCCTGAACTTCTTTTAACAATGTGTTGATCTGTTTGCTAGCTTGGTATTATTGGAATGGTATCCAATAATACCATGGGAACATGCCCAGATACAATCAGAATCTATGCTACTTTTTGAAGATTGTAGCTGTATAATACACCACATTGCACTGGTGTTAAAGGGTTATTTTTATTATATAGCAAGATGATAAAACACGATTCTGAATTATTTATATGTTGATTGGCTAGGACAGTGTATAATCACACACAAGAAATTTTACCTCCATCATTTACATGGAAAAGAGAGCTGATTGAAGATAAGACCTGTTCAGTTGAAGCTTATTAATCCCTGGGCACATGCCTCCTCAATCATAATCCAATTTACAAGTTAAACTTCTATTTTCAAAATTAAATCCATTGTTTAATTCAAAGATTGGGGATGTTATTTGTTTTATAAAATGTCTTGGGAGTAGAAAATATATATGATAGGAAAAGGTGCAGCTTTAAAAAGGCAGATACCTGAAAAGTTGTTATTGACACGTGCATTTCAGAAGTTACACTTGTAAAAATGTTGAACAAATTAAGACAATTTAGTAGTGTATCGGTCCCCTGAGAAAAAAATTGCTGTTTGATTGTTTCCGACTGAATCCAGACATTTGCACAGTATGACAAGTATATGTACACAGGATGGTCACTCGAACATTTTGTTCCACACTCCAAGCACTTTCCAGGAGCTTGTGGACAGAAACTCTTCATACTTACAAACACCATTCTATTGAATACAGTTTATATGCATCGCTTGAGTTGAATCCCAGGAGAGACTTGAAAGGAAATGCAATTTCTGGTAATAACGGCTCATAGCAGAGAATACTACCTACTTATCCCAGCAATTTCCAGCAATTTCTGACTCCTTTCAGAATTAACCTTTCATATCAAAGGAGCAATTCTGCACACAAGAGACAGCAGCGCAATTTCATGCATAATTTATTCGCACTGTTCAACACACAACACAAAGTCCTTGACTTTGTCAAGGTGGATTTTACTGGCAGTCCTTCCAGCCAAGAGAATACAAGTCTGGGCTGTGTAATGTAACCTCGTAACCCATGCTGATTTGACCGTAAAATGGTATTTACCTAAGAAGGCCAGGCTAATATATATTTCACCAAAGATGGACAATAGGGCTTTTATTATTAATCATATCTTGTAAAATATTAGTTTAGCTTGCTCAATTTGTAGTGTTCTTTTAAAAAAATCCTTATTTAATCCTTTAAGTTTATTTCAGTTTTTCATCTTCTGTTTCTATCCTCCACCCAATTATTTTAATATAATCACAGCATATTCTAAGTCTATGCAAGCTACAACTCTATGTTAAAGACATCCAAAACTATATATGGAACGGATTACCACTTTGAATGTATATAAATGAAATGTATATAAATGCCATAATCTCCCTTGCTTTAAATTGCAACAGGATGCAAACATGCTCCTCCAGAACTAGATTTAGAATTAAATTGTTTGCAAGTGGTCTCCAATGCCTTTAAAAAAAATTAATCTATATATATAATATATGCCCAAGTTCCACTTTCGTTTTTATTTAGAATGTTTAAATGTTCACAGATGCATTCACAATAGGCAAACATCACAAGCCAAGTAAAGTCTCTATACATATATAAAAGATAACTAGGAGTTCATGAAAAAAGAATATGATTGAAAAGTCAAAACAAGCTTAGTATTGTTAAACTGTCACAATGATTGAAGGTTCAGTTATCAAATGTGAATCAATCTCCCCAGAGCATTAGCAAACAATTGTGTTTATCTCATGCACGCTAAGCAAAATCACTATTAATTTCTGAAAGGTTTTAATGGCTATTGAAGATTGAGCACAAGGAACTTTCAAATTCTTAACAATCCTTGTAAATTATGTTTTTTCGCTCATGTTAAAACTAGGCTGTAAAATATCATTACAGCTGTCAGAAAGTAATGACAAGATAAAGCCATTTTTGAATCTATAGTTTCATTCCTTCAGTCTGAGCTTCTTTGGATATTAATTTGTACCTTCAGTGCAATTTTGTCTTTGTCAAAAATAGGCATCTTTTTGTAAAGAGTGTTCCATATAAATCTAACTCTTTAAAAATATATATATTTAGAGTACCCAATTCATTTTTTCCAATTAAGGGGCAAATTAGCGTGGCCAATTTACCTAGCCTGCACATCTTTGGGTTGTGGGGGCGAAACCCACGCGAACACGGGGAGAATGTGTAAATCTAACTCTTAAAAGTGAATATAATGTGCGGAAAGTCAAGCTCAAGAAAAGACAGAATATCTGGTCACATGGTGATGATACGGTAACACCTTCATACCACCAACCCCCCACCTTAAAGATAAAAACTAAATGTGTTGACTGAAAGCAAACCATGCAGGAACGTGGGTCCGACCCTAATGATATAATTTAGTAGTGCTGCGCTCTGCTCCTTCGCATCACTATTGCTACAATTTGAAAGGAAAATCAGAGTGGTAAACGTTATTCATCATACAATTCAAAGAGAGATATCTGATAGAAGAATGGAGTTTTGAATGCCGATGTGCAAATCACAGACTCCACAGCCCTGACCATTCCATTTAAAATGATGGCAAACTCTCCTCTGGAACAAAATGTTGCATCAGCTGTGTGAGCAGCACCATCCTGTGGATGACAAAAGCCTATACATGGAATCTGCATCAAGAAATGAAAAACAATACTGGATTATACTGCTGAATGTTGTACCAAATGTACAGAAAGCAGGAAACAAGCATCCCCCAATGAAGGAGGAAGGTATTTGGATGCTTTTATTGATCAACTGGAAGGTCTTCCATTAATGTGAAGGTGTAGTTACCGTAACCAAACAAGCACTGTGATGTGGAGCAAAGTTGACAATACCAATTAACGGACTTCCGGTGGCGGCCATGGAGTGAGAGCGGGCACATTTGGCAGCTTCCGCTCGAGGAGGTTTTTCCAGTCCTTTTCCCCAGTGGCCGGGCGGATGTTTTGAAGGAAAATGGTGCAGGGGAAGACTATACTCCTCCGGTGAATGGATTTGTGGACCAGAAGTGGGTTTAAAAGAAAGGAGTTGCAAGAGCAAGAAACTCTTTGTGCGACACAGGGAAAGTTGGCGGAGAGCAAGGGGTCGGCCCGGCCAGCCCAATGGTCGACGGAGCAGTTGGTGGACTTTCTGAATGAAAAGTTCAGTGAGCAGAGGCGGGTGGCTCAGGAGGACCCAGCAAAGGTAGTAGACCCACTGAGAGCGGGGATCGACCGTCTGGAGCTGAGACTGGAGACCCAGAGCCATGTGATCCAGAAGGTGGAGGAGGCGGTGGGGGAGCACGAGGAGCAGCTTCCCTCATTGGTGGCCGAGATTGGGATGATGAGGAGATCCAGAAGTGGCTTGAGGATAAGGTGGAGGATTTGGAGAACCGCTCCCGAAAGCAAAATTTGAGAATTGTGGTGATGCCAGAGGGCATCGCGGGAGCAGACGCTGGCTCTTATGCTGGCAAAATGCTGGAGAAGATGTTGGGGGAGGGGGGCGTTTGACAGGCCCCTGGAGGTTGGTCAGGCGCGCAGGGCGCTGATGAGGAAGCCGCAGGTGAACGAGCCACCGAGGGCGATGGTGGTGAGGTTATATCGATTCCTGGATAAGGAGAAGATCTTGAGGTTGGCCAGGCAGACGAGGAAATGTACCTGGGAGGGTAATGAGTTCCGGGTATACCAGGAACTGGGTGCGGAACTGGCCAAGAGGAGAGCGGGTTTCAACCGCGAGGGTGAAATTCAGGATGCTGTACCCAGCCAGCCTCTGGGTGACCCACAATGGTCGCGAGTATTATTTTGCAAAACCGGAGGAGGCACTGAAGTTTGCTAGAGGCAATGGACTGGCAGGAGAAGGAGTACATTGAACTTTGGAGGAGGTATGAGGGGATGCTGGTACTCTCTGCCCCCCTTACTGTTTTTTAAAAATGTTGTTTTTATTGCTTTGTTTCTTTGTTGGGTGATGGTTAGGAGAGAACCTCTTTTCACTCAGGGATCATAGAATTATACAATTTTCAGTGCAGAAGGAGGCCATTCGGCCCATTGAGTCTGCACCAGTCCTTGGAAAGAGCACCCCACTTAACCCCACATCTCCATCCTATCCCCATAACCCAATTACCGCACCTATCCTTTTTGGAGACTAAGGGCAATTTATCATGGCCAATCCACCTAACTGGCACATCTTTGGACTGTGGGAGGAAACCAGAGCACCCAGAGGAAACCCACGCAGACATGGGGAGAATGTGCAGACTCCGCACAGACAGTGACCAAAGCCGGGAATCGAACCTGGGACCCTGGAGCTGTGAAGCACTGTGCTAACCACTGTGCTACCGTGCTGCCTCCGGATCGTTTTTCTTTCTTGTGGGATTCTTTGGTGGGCTGCTGGAGGATCGAGCTGGGTGTTTGCACCTTTTTTCATATTGTTATTGTTGTTTGCACCATGGAAGTGTGTTAGCGGGGGGGAGGGGAATCAATGGGGGTAGGATCTTTAGCACCATGGGTGGGGGCTGCCAGGCTAGCTGGGCGAGCTAGTTCACGCAAGCCCAGTGGGGGGTGAACGTTTATTCCCCAAATTGGGATGATGTCGAATTCATGAGATGCGTACTGGGGAAGACGTGGGCTCGCACCGGCTTATCATGGCGGGTTGGGGGGGGGGGGGTTTATACAGTTATCGAGCCGAGATTGGACCGGTCAAGTCCGCGGTCGGGGAGCGTGTCGGCGGTGGCGAGGGAGCTAAAGGGGTTTATGGAGCGCATGGGTTGAGTGGACTCATGGAGGTTTGGGAGGCTGATGGTGTATTCCCAGATCAATTGCGTCTTCATGGATAAGACTCTGTTAGCGGGGGTGGTCAGCTCGGAGTATTCGGCGATTGTGGTCTCGGATCACGTACCGCATTGGGTGGACTTGCAAATGGACTGGGTGGGGGGGGGGGGGGGGGGTGGGAGCGCCTACAGTGGAGATTAGACATGGGGCTGTTAGCAGATGAGGAGGTGTGTGAGCGGGTGAGAGTCAGTATTCGGGGGTATGTGGTGTTGAATGATACGGGTGAGATTTTGCCCGCTACGCTATGGGAGGCGCTAAAAGCAGTGGCCAGGGGGGAGATTATATCGACACAGGCACATAGGGACAAGACGGAGCGGGCAGAGATGGCTAGGCTGGTGGATGAGATCCTGCGGGTGGATAGGAGGTATTCGGAGGCCCCTGATACAGGGTTGTTGAAAGAGCGGCAGAAATAACAGTTGGAGTTCAGGCTGGTGTCTATGGGTAAGGCAGTAGGGCAGTTGCGAAGGGCCAGGGGTCAATCTATGAGTATGGGGAGAAGGCGAGCAGGATGTTGGCTCATCAACTGAGGAAGCAGGAGGCGGTGAGGGAAATCGGAAAGGTGAAGGATGGGAGATGAAGAGTGGTCTTAGACCTGGTGGAGGTGAATGGAGTTTTCAAGGACTTTTATAAGAGGTTATATGAATTGGAGCGCCCAGCCGGGGTGAGGAAATGAGACACTTTCTGGATGGGTTGGGGTTCCCCAAGGTGCAGGAGGACCTGGTAGAGGGGTTGGAAGCACCTGTTGGATTGGTGGAGGTGATGGAGGGTATGGGGCAATGCAGGCAAGGAAGGGCCAGGGGTTCCAGGTTTATTAAAACATTTTGGAAGACCTGGAGACCCTGCTGGTAAGGAAATTTAATGTGGCGAAGGAGAAGGGGAGCACCCCTCCACATTATCACAGGCCTTGATATCCTTAATTTTGCACAGTAAGAAATCTTACAACACCAGGTTAAAGTCCAACAGGTTTGCCGCCGGCATCTCCACATCTTAATTTTGAAGACGGATAAGGACCCGGAGCAGTTTGGGTCCTACTGCACGATATCACCTTTGAATGTAGACGCCAAGTTGTTGGCAAAGATCTTGGCTTTGTGGATTGGGGACTGTGTGCCAGGGGTGATGGGGGAAGACCAGAAGGGGTTTGTAAAGGGGAGGCATCTGTCGGCTAACGTTAGGCGTTTGTTGAACATTACAATGATGCCCTCGGACGGACAGAATGTGGAGGTTGCGGTCTCTATGGGTGCAGAGAAGGCCTTTGATGGGGTAGAATGGGAATATTTGTGGGAGGTACTGGAGAGGTTTGGGTTCAGGCAGGGGTTTGTGGGTTGGGTCCGGTTGTTGTATTGCGCACCGGCAGCCAGTGTGCGGATGAACCAGGTGAGTTTGGCGTATTTTAGACTGCATCGTGGGATGAGGAAGGGATGCCCACTCTCTCCGTTGCTTTTTGCCTTGGCAATAGAGCCATTGGCAATGGCGCTTAGAGCGTCAAGGGGTTGGAAAGGGATAGTGCGGGGGCGAGGGGGAGTGGTGGAGCACAGAGCCTCGCTATATGCAGATGATCTGTTGCTTTACATATCGGACCCATTGGAAGATCATGGAGATTTTGGACGAATTTGGCCGGTTCTCTGGGTATAAGTTAAACATGGGGAACTGTGAGGTCTTTCCGATCCAGGTGAGGGGGCAGGTGAGGATGTTGGGCGAGCTGCCCTTTAAGGTGTTGGAGGGAAGTTTCAGGTATCTGAGCATCCAGGTGGCATGGGGATGGGAGCAGCTACATAAATTGAATTTGGCATGGTTGGTGGAACAGATGAAGGGGGATCTTAAGTGATCCCGCTGTCATTGGCGGCGCGGGTGCAGTTCTTGAAGATGACAGTATTCCCGAGGTTTCTATTCGTGTTCCAGAACCTTCCGATTTTTATTCCAAAGGCCTTCTTTAGGAGGATTAATGCATTGATCTTGGGGTTTGTGCGGGTGGGAAAACCCCCACGGGTGAAGAAGATGCTGCTGGAGCGGAACGTATGGGGGACGGGCTGGCCTTGCCAAATTTGATGAACTACTACTGAGCAGCAAATTGGTAGTGGGAGAGGGGTCGGTATCGGAGCGGATGGAAGCAACCTCTTGCAAGGACACTAGCTTAGGGGCATTGTTGATGGTGCCTGTGCTGTTCTCGGCGGCCAGATATCCCACAAGTCCGGTGGTGGTGGCGGATCTGAGGGTGTGGGGCAACACCTGAGGCTGAAGGGTGCCTCGGTTGGGCACTGATTTGTGGGAATCACAGGTTTGCTCCACGGGGTATGGGGGTGCCTGGATACGAGGTTCCGGGCGTGGCGGTGGACAGGGATTGACGGTTTGGGGACCTATTCATTGGGGGCAGCTTCCCGAGCTTGGAGGGACTGTTAGAGGAGTAGTCCACAGGGCACATATGACAGTGGCCAGAATGAGCAGGTTTTTTGAGGGGGTGGAGGATAGGTATGGGGAGGGGGGGGGGGGGGGGGGGGCGTGAACCATGTCTACATGTTTTGGGCCTGTCCGAAACTGGAGGGATTCTGGCAGGGGTTCACTGTCATTGACTCTGGAGTTAAAAACAGAGTCAGGGTAGGTGGAGAGGTAACGACAGGGAGGGTGGGGCGCTGGGGTGCTGGTTATTTATTTGTTATGTGATTTCCTGTTCTCTTTTTGGTTTTGGTTGTGTTTGATGTGTATATATATAAATGCCTTAATAAAAACATTTTGAAAAATACAATTATTAATTTATTTCTTTCACAATATTTGATACCGTCACAATTGAGATCTGTGTAATTTTACCTTCCATTGGAAATTAGGACATTCTGAATTCTCCCTCTGTGTACCCGAACAGGCGGCGGAATGTGGCGACTAGGGGCTTTTCACATTAACTTGACGCTGAAGGTGCATGTTTGCTCCTTTAACTTTGCGATTCCACTTGAGGTAAGTTAGAGCTTATCTTTGCAAGTTTAAAAACATTTTTTAATTGTTGTGTTTTTTAGTTGTTGCTACCTCAATGCAGACTTCTATTTTGATTGTCTCTTGGAGACACCTTTGTTAGCACTGCTGCCTCACAGCGTCAGGGAACCAGGCTCGATTCTGACCTTGAATGACTGTCTGTGTGGAGCTTGCACATTCTCCCTCTTTCTGGATGGGTTTCCTCCGGGTGCCCCGGTTTGCTCCCACAGTCCAAGTTCTGCAGGCTAGGTGAATTGGCCATGATAAATTGTCCCTTAGTGTCCAAAGGTTAGGTGAGGTTACGGGGATGGGGTGTGAAGTGGGCCTTGTTAGGGTGCTCTGTCAGAGATTCGGTGCAGACTCTGCAATTCATGTGTGCGCCAATCTGCCCACTACTCATAAACACTAGAATTAGGAGTAGGCCACACAGCCCCTCAAGCCTGCTCTGCCATTCGATATGATCATCTGACTGTGGCCTCAATACCACTTTCTTGTCTGCCCCCATAACCAATGACTGACTCCCTTGCTGATCGAAAATCTATCTCACTCAGATTTGAACATATTCAATGACCCAGCCTCCATTACGCTCTGGGCAAGAGAATTCCACAGAGCAACAACCCTCAGAGAAAGAAATCTCCTTATCCCAGTCCTAAATGGGTGAGCACATCCTTTCAGCATCCACCCCTGTCAATTCCCCTCAGGATCATGTGTGTGTTTCAATCAGATCACCTCTCATTCTTCGAAACTCCAATGGCACTTCATAAGGTAACCCCTTCATCCCAGGAACCAGTAGAGTGAACCTTCGCTACTTCTAATACAATGATATCTTTTTCAGGTAAGGAGACCAAAACTGTACACTGTACTCCAGATGTGGTCTCAGCACCTGTAGCATTACTTAAGCAACTGGAGCATTACTTCAGCAACTGTGGCATTACTTCCCTGCTTTTATATTCCATTCCGATTGCAGTAAACAACAACATTCCATTTACTTTCCTAACCACTTGCTGCACTTGCATACCAACATTTTGTGGTTCATTACCAGGACACCCAGATCTCTCTGTACATCAGAGTTCTGTAATCCCTCTATATTCAGATCATATACTGCTTTTCTATTCTTCCTGCCAAAGTGGATAAGTTAACATTTTACCACATTATATGCCACCTGCAAATTTTTCCTCATTCACTTAACCTTTCTAAATCCCTCTGCAAACTATTTATGTTCTTAGGCAATGTTCTTCCCTCCCTACCTTTATGGCATCAGCAAATTTAGCTATCATACAGTCAGTCCCTTCATCAAAAGGGTGTTATTCAGTGGATTTGAGTTAAGTCCGCTGAACAGCACGTTTAGTGGGGTGTTTCTCAATGCCTGCAGCACCGACAAACATCCTGCTATTCATCCGCAGCCGATACCTGGTAGTGCCAATCTGGAACAGGGGCACCCTGGCACTGCCAGCATGGCACCATGGCAGTGCCATTGCCAGCATAGCAAGTCAAGGGGGCAATGCCCGGGCACCCAGGTGGCACTGCCAATGTGCCAGGCTGGCAGTACCAAGGTGCCCAGGTGCCAGAGGGAGTGCCAGGGTGCCGCTCTGCCCTATCGCTGACCACCCGGGGGTCTCCAAAGCCTAGGAGATACCCCCAGGTGCCATTACAACTAGTCTATGTGGTGCCATGTCAAGATCTCCCAGGCGCAACCGTTGAGTCCCAGGCGGCAAGTGAATCTGGTGATCAAATATTTAAATGAGCCTAATGCCAAGTGAGAGTAAGATCCAAATCATGACATCCGTGAGTTTCCGTTGACTCTCACGAGACCTTTTGAGTGTTGCAAATCCCGCGAGAGGCCTCTGACGATATTCAACAGCCTCATCCCAACAAGGCCGCTGAATCATGCCCAGAGATTGTAAATAGTAAGGACTCAGCATTGATCCTTGTGTCACTCCTCGAGTAACAGCTTGCTAAATTGCAGTCTGTATATGGAAGTAGAGGCACCAGCCGGGCAGTAGCTGCCTCTTATCTTGGGACCTGCTGAGGAATTCATTTCAGCCATCACTTGCTGCATTGGTGAATGCAAGGAATTCAAAGCTTGTGTTGCTCTTACAAAGGAGACGAGTAGACTCAGCAACCATGTGTGTTTGTCACTGCACATCCAAAGAGAATCTTCTTAAATCCAACAGGCAAGAATTATTGTTCAACCACTTGTTACAATCCCCTTAACCAGAGGGCAGTGAGGATGTGAAGTCGTGTAAGCATTGCTTTAACAAGGTGAACAATGCAGGTTGTGAAAGAAAGAATGGAGAATGTCATCAATGTGTCCGAAGGCTCTGTTCATTGAACTATTTGCTGCATGCTTCTATAGGCCTGGTGGTAAAGGAATTTATTTTTAGTGGCAGTGTTACTTCCCTCTCGGCAGCATCATCTCAAGTAAACATCGAGGACTTCCATGAATTGGGCTATGTTATGAAGCAAAATTTACAATATCTGCTTTGCCTTCATTGGAGAAAAGAAGGTTGGGGGGCGTATTAGATCCTTAAAACGTTTATCGAACCATTGATAATTTTGATGAAAATTACCTCCCCAAAATGTAGATGAAAATTGGCTTTTTGAATTATGGTCCCTTCATTAGAAGCTCGGGATACAAAATTAGCAAACTTCTGTGCAGTTGTTAGAAAGGTCAATACTAAAGTTAATGAATACCTAATGGTTTACAACCCTTTCTTTAAACAGGATAAATAGGGGCATTGATGGCCAAATACTGCATGAAATAATACCAATCCTTTGGCATCATGGGAAGAGTGTAAATTAATATGTTACCTGCACACTCTGAAGCTCTTGCAAGATGACATCTTTGCTAGCCAGGCAGAAAATTTCACAGAATTCCCTTGGATCTTATTTGTCGTTATTCACTTCTCACAGTAATTAGGTACATTGAGGAGGTTTTATGTTATTTTAAATTGTATGCTGTCCAATAGAGGTCATGCTCAATAGATCAAATAGCCCATTTGTGTTCTGTATTTTATGACCAGAATTGGACTTGCTACGCTTAGCCTGTGGTTTATATTTCCAGAGATTAGGTTGAGAGACTTGAAGGTTTTTAAGACATTAGCAGCGGCCAGATTAGATTCTGGTTTATCTCAGGAACTAAGCTGTCAGGAAGTTTCATTTGGCCCTAAAAGAGTAAAGTAAGAAGAGAAGTTTAAAAAGTAAATTGCAGTTTAAAGTATAAAAGTTCAATACTTTCAAACATATAAACGTCTCTCAGACTGACAATGATTACATCAAGAAACAACTAGTAAAAACATAGACGATTCTGATTTCTGACAGTTTGATTCACTGTGGTTTATTAAACCCAGTATCCTAGTTTGCCTGTTCTGACGAACATTCAAAGCCGATACATCTCTTACTTCGTCATTCGTACCTGAGCTGAAGCATCTAATTTTACACATGACTCAAAAGATAATAGATACCTCTTATTTCGGCACTAAACTCCTGTTTCCTTGAATTGTGCTTTCTGTAATGCATATACAAATAAATGAATGTCTAAAAGCTGAATGACTGCAGACAAAATGCTTGCTCTTTCATTAACATGAGGATTTAATGAGCCATATCGCTATGCCAAGTGCACAGAAATCTCAAGGTGCAAAGGGTCACTTATGGGCGGAGCAGCAGCCAAGTTAAGCCAAGCTTTAGACAGGGATAATTCTGTTCTGTCGAGTTTAATTCAACAAGCTGTTTTGCTTCTTTAAAATAAAAAAAGTAACTATAAAGGCAACGTACAAAATGAGCATTGATTTTACAGCAGAAACATCTGTAAAATAGAATATATATCACAGAATGTGGAAATAACAATGTGAAGCAATCATTACAAAGCTGCCTCCACAAGCGCTCTAATAGGGAACTTTATGCAGATGAAGCTTCAATGCAAGTCTTCTTATGAATTTAAAACATATCAAATCCAGTGCTACATCTCTGCCATTCCAAATAGGGTACAATATAAAGATTTTAAATAACTACAGAGATCAATTATTCTGATTCGATTAATCACTCATACAGAATAGATTGATAGTGAATACCAACTCAGCTGAAGTATTCAGAAGGAAACAGAATCAATTCATGGCACATCCAGTAATGTGGGTATGGATTGAAGAAAAGATATGGGGCGCGATCTAACGGCCACATTGCACCCGGCGAGGATCTGTGCGGGCCCGTTAGATCGTGGAGCGGCACAAATCGGGAACCGTGCCAAGCAGTGAGCGATTTGCCATCAAACCGGTCCGCTCCCGTTGGCGGGATCCGGATCCCTCCTGGACACAGTGCGAAGCTAATTGAAGCCAATTAATGGAAATCGCCACCTGATTTGCAAAATGGAAGCCCGATCTACGACCTCCTGTGATCTAACCGGCTCCCCAATGAGAGGTCATGCGGGCACAGATTAATACTAGTCCACACAAACGTGAACCAGGCATCACAACATCTGGGGGTCTCCCAGGCCCTTGAGTGAGGGCATTAACCTGATTCCGATCAATTTGCATTCATTTAAATATGCCAAACGCCATGGACTGGATTCTCCGATTGTGAGGCTATTTCCTCGGCATTCGAACAGTGATGCTTTACGCCCACAAATACGGCGTAAAACGGCCACTGATCCTCTGTTTGGCTCGGGGTTAGCAGCCGAGCAGTATAGAGCACCCGACTCTCGCTGCCGATATGGCCCGGAGAATTGCTGGTGCTGACCACGCGCGGACCCGGCCTGCGAAATAGTGTCCCCCTTTTGGCTGGCTCACAAGCCCCAGACCACCCCCCCCAAAAGTGCCCCCAGCCCCTGACAAAGTTTCCCCTGCCCGCGGATCGGGCCTCCCCCGACTGTGGCGACGCGGGACTGAGCCCACAGCCACCACGTCGAGTTCGCGACGGACGATAGCACACGCGACCAACGCCGTCGGGGTCTTGACCGGTCGGGGGCAGAGCATTGGGGGATGGGCCTCAGGCAACATCATGAGGACATCGATGTGGCACGCGGTGTACTCGCTTTGGAGATGGCGGTGCATCGCAAAAGCGGCGCAGCCCCCGATTTGGTTGGAAACGGGTATTTTCCAGCCGACCGCCAAACGCAATTTCGGCATGGCTGACCGGAGAATCAAGCCCCTGGTTTTCCAGTGGGTGGCGTTTAATGCCATTCCCCCATTGAGGTGACCATGCCCGGAGCGAATAGGCTAGTGTAGCCTCCAGGAGGTCAGGGACATGGCATTGCCCTCTGGCACCGCCAGGTTGGCACTGCTATGGGCGGGGTCAGGGGCAGACCATCCAGGAAACCCCATGGGAAGGAGGTGTGTGTTCCTAGTATGCAGGGATACTGGCTATGTGGTGGGAGATTACATGAAGCCCTGATGTCGTTAGTGGAGGTGGGGAGTCACGGAAGCCCCGAGGTAGGCAATGGCGGTGGAGGGGGGAAACTGTGGCCCGGATACCGGCAATGGTGTTGGGGAGTGGGCAATGCAGCCCTGATTCCGGCAGTGGTGGTTGTCATGATATCCACATCAGCATATCATGGTGCAATCACACACACACTGATGGACAGGCAGGTGGACCAACCAGCGCACACACAACATCGCAGCCAATCACCAGTGAGAGCACACGCACTATAAAACAGGGAACACCACAGTTCCCGCTCATTCTACCAGGAGATAGCTCAGAGCACAGAGCTCACAGCGTGCCACTCAGACATAGACCATGCGCTGAGTGCCTCACTAAGATAGTGATAGGGTTGGGTCCACAGGTTAGCTGGTGAAGCACGTACCCAAGCCAGTAGTTAGTTGCTACCGTTGTTTAGACAATAAAAGAGTTGTACCATCTACAGCCGTGTTGGATCATTTGTGCATCAGAATACCTAACACGACATGGTACCATGAGTGGACGCTAACCAGCGACTGTGAGACTACCTGCACCCTTTCAGAAATCCGCCATCCTGCTCCATGGAAAATATCAGCCCGCCGCAGCCGCTCCGAATCGCTGGTAATCTTGGCGTAAACTGGAAGCTGTTTAAACAGCGCTTCCAGCTCTTCCTAGAAGCCACAGACAGGGGGAATGCATCGGACACCAGGAAGATCGCCCTCCTCCTGTCCACGACGGGGCAACACGCCATCCACATCTATAACTCCCTGGCATTCGCGGAAGGTGAGGAGAAAACAAAATATAAGACGGTGCTTCAGAAGTTCGAGGAACACTTCAGCGTGGAAGTCAATGAGAGCTTTGAGAGGTACCTATTCCAGCAGCGCCTGCAGGGTAAGGATGAGCCTTTCCAATCTTACTTGACACACCTCCGTATCCTCGCACAGTCCTGCGGCTATGAGGCCACCTCCGACTCCATGATACGGGATCAGATAGTTTTGGGGGTCATCTTGGACACCCTATGCCAGCAACTCCTTAAAATAAAGCACCTCACCCTAGCGACTGCCATCAAGACCTGCGTCCTCCATGAGAACGCGACCAGCCGGTACTCCCAAATCCAGGCAGCCGAAACGGCACGGCCCGGGTCCTACGAGGCGGAGCGGGTCCCGTCGATCGAGTTCCACCCGGCCTGTGGCCCGGACGAGGGCGGCCGTTTCACGCGCTTTCCGAGGCCTCCCGCGCTTGTACGTGCCAAAAGAGGGGACGTTGATGCAGAGGGACGTGATACGCAGGCGCGCTCTATGCAGGACCGCACCGTGCATGCACGGTGGCGCAATGAACGAAATGAACGCCATGACATCATGACGTGCGGCAACTGTGGCTCCGCCCACTTAAAGCGGCAATGTCCGGCCAAAGCACGACAATGCCCCCGCTGTGGCAGGATGGGCCACTATGCTGCCTGCTGTCGAGCAGCTCAACCTGCCAACTCCCAACAATTCCGCCAGCGTCGCAGGGATGTGCGGGCGATTGAGTCCGCACTACACTGAGTCATATCCAGATAGTATGCAGACCAGCGATACCGAAGACAGGGAGCCCTTCCGCGTTGCGGTAATCCACAAGAACCGGATGTCCCCCAAGTCGGAACCGCCAGCCGTTGCCAGTGCACAGCATTGATCCGGGCGATGAGTGGTGTGCCACCCTAACGGTCAACCGATCCCAGATCACATTTCGCCTGGACACTGGTGCCTCCGCCAATCTTCTCGCATGGTCAGCCTTCCAGACCTTGAAGGTTAAACCACCGATTCTGCCATCTCACTGTCAGCTGGTTGACTACAATGGAAACGACATCCCGGCCACGGGGTCCTGCCAGCTCGAGGTTACACACAACTCACACAAAGCCACATTATCATTTGAAATCGTAGGATCCTCGAAGGACTCTCTGTTAGGCGCACAGGCGTGCAAGATCCTCCACCTCGTTCAGCGGGTACACACTCTGTCTCCAGAATACACGGCCGATTTGCAGACTTTAGGGCGCAGCTCCACTCACTCCTCGCGCACAGCCAGGAGGTTTTCGAGGGCATGGGCACACTGCCCTACAGGTACAAAATACGGTTCAAACCGGACGCCACCCCGGTCATTCACGCACCTCGTAGGGTCCCAGCACCACTCAAGGACCGTCTCAAGCAGCAGCTGCAGGACCTGCGGGACCAAGGAGTGCTTTCCCGGGTCACTGAGCCAACGCTATGGGTCAGCTCCATGGTGTGTGTCAAGAAGCCCTCCGGCGAGCTCCGGATCTGTATCGACCCAAAAGATTTGAATCACAACATTATGAGGGAACACTACCCCATACCCAAACGAGAAGAAATCACGAGCGAAATGGCTCGGGCAAAAATATTCACCAGGCTTGATGCCTCAAAGAGCTTTTGGCAGATTTAATTGGATCAGTCCAGCAGGAAGCTGTGCACTTTCAACACTCCATTTGGCAGATACTGCTACAATAGGATGCCATTTGGCATCATCTCGGCCTCCGAGGTGTTCCATCGCATTATGGAACAGGTGATGGAGGGCATCAAAGGGGTACGCATCTACGTAGGCGACGTTATCATCTGGTCCACCACACCACAGGAGCACATCAATCGTCTCCAGCGTGTCTTTGCACGGATACGGGATCAGGGCCTGCGCCTTAACCGAGCCAAGTGCTCTTTTGGCCAGACTGAGCTAAGGTTTTTGGGGGACCACATCTTCCGGTCGGGTGTGCGGCCGGATGCCGACAAAGTGGCAGCCATCGCAGCCATGCAGCGGCCGTCAGACAAGAAGGCAGTGCTGCGCTTTCTCGAGATAGTCAACTTCCTGGGGAAGTTCATTCCTAACCTTGCTTCGCACACGACTGCTCTTCGCCACCTGGTCAAAAAGACAACGGAATTCCAGTGGCTGCCCGCACACCAGAGTGAATGGGAGGAGCTCAAGGTCAAGCTCACCGCTGCCCTGGTACTGGCGTTTTTCGATACCACACTGGAAACAAAGATCTCAACTGACGCCAGCCAGTCCGGCATTGGGGCGGTACTCCTGCAACGGGACGACACCGCATCATGGGCTCCGGTCGCCTATGCGTCGCGGGCCATGACCCCCACAGAACAGCGCTATGCGCAGATTGAGAAGGAGTGCCTAAGCCTGTTGACTGGCATCGACAAGTTTCACGACTATGTATATGGTCTTCCGCAGATCACTGTGGAGACCGACCATCGCCCCCTGGTCAGCATCATTCAGAAGGACCTCAACGATATGACCCCCTCGCCTCCAGTGCATTCTGCTCAAGCTCCGGAGGTACGACTTCCAACTTGTCTACACCCCGGGGAAGGAGCTTATCATCGCAGATGCTCTGTCCAGGGCGGTCAACACACCGCCCGACTCGGAGGGGTTCGTTTGTCAGGTCGACGCACAAGTAGCCTTCACATCGGCCACTGACGCACGTCTGGCCCACATTCGCCGTGAGACTGTGGCTGACCCCGTTCTACAGCACAAAACATGCCCCCCCCCCCCCACCCCCCCACCCCCACTTTATTTTGGCTAAGAGTCAGAGGATCTGGAGAGAAAAGCTGGCTGTCTCTCTGGAGAGAAACTCAGCAGTTTTCAGTCAGAGCCTGGAACTTTGGACGCAATTCTCTGGGAAAATTTCAAAGTGTGGTAGCGAGCGGGAATTGCCGCAAGCCTTCCGGTGCTCAGCCCAGCGAGGCTGGCAACGCAATTCAACGTTAATTGGTCCACTTAACGAGGCCTCACAGGCTACTCGCCGCAAATGAGGAATCGCCATCTGATTCGTTGGGACCGTGCTCACCAGCCCCTCACTAACAAGGTCGAGCAGATCTGGGTCACTGTGTGGAGTTTGCACATTCTCCATATGTCTGCGTGGGTTTCGCCCCCACAATCCAAAAATGTGATGGATTGACCCTTAATTGGAAAAAATGAATTGCGTACTTTAAATTTTTTTTTTAAAAATCAGCCACCTCAGCCAGCTCGAAATAATGGCTCGAAGGAGACCAGCCCCAAAATTCAGGGACGCAGATCTGGGGTTTCTGCTGGATGCATTGGTGGCCAGGAAGGATGTCCTGTTCCCCTGAGGGCTCCGGAGTGTGAGCCACAAGGCCAGCCAGTGTTGCCTGGAATGAGGTGTGAGCTCCGGGAGTGTGACCAGGATGTCAGGCCTCCAGTGCCGTAAGAGGGTCAACAACCTATACCGGACAGCACGAGTGAGTAGATACCAATGCCCCCTCCCACCCCCCCAAGGGGGCATCCAGCCCCCAACTCCCCATGTGACCCTCCACCCCCTCCCTCTTCAACCCCCCTACCCTCCCTTCACACACCCATCCCACCACTGTGAACCACTTGTGTGGTTACCGATATCCCCTCTGTGTCTCCTCAGGAGAAACTCTCCCATAATCGTCGGGAGAGGACCCAGACTGGTGGAGGGGTGCTGGACTTAAGAATCGTCGCCACCTTCAAGGTGCTGATGCTGGAGGTGACTGGGGTGGCCGAGAGCAGATTGGTCACCCATGTGAGGCTGGCAGACGCCGCACAGGTGAGGAACCACCGGGCTCCAACCGGAGGACCTGTGAAACGTGAGTTGTTATTACCTTACTGACTGACCCATCCCTCCCACTGGCCATATGTCCATTTCCCTGCAAGTTCTCCAGCCGATGGCGCCGTCCCATCCCGGGCTGCCCCCTCTTCTGACTCCGAGGAGAACACCTCAGAGGAGAGCTCCGAGGATGCCACCGTGGTCGCATCACAGTGTCATCTCCACCCTCCACCAGCGCAGATACACGCACCTCAGTGGGAAATGTCAGTGGAAAGGCTTTGGGTGCACAATCTGGTGAGCACCACACTGCTGATGATGCACATCCGGTGGAGGCAGGAACCCCACGGCGAGACAGCAGTCGGAGGTCTGCTGGATCCAGGATCTAGCTGGGTCCCAGCCTGATGCTGAGCCTGCGGTACAGAGGTACTTGCATCTGATTTGGCAGGTAGGATCAAGGAAAACCCAAAAGCTTTCTATAGGTATGTCAGGAATAAGTGAATGACTAGGGAAAGAGTAGGACCAGTCAAGGACAGGGATGGGAAGTTGTGTGTGGAGTCTGAAGAGATAGGCGAGATACTAAATGAATATTTTTCGTCAGTATTCACTCAGGAAAAAGATAATGTTGTGGAGGAGAATGCTGAGACCCAGGCTAATAGAATAGATGGCATTGAGGTACGTAGGAAAGAGGTGTTGGCAATTCTGGACAGGCTGAAAATAGATAAGTCCCCGGATCCTGATGGGATTTATCCTAGGATTCTCTGGGAAGCCAGGGGAGAGATTGCTGGACCTTTGGCTTTGATTTTCATGTCATCATTGGCTACAGGAATAGTGCCAGAGGACTGGAGGATAGCAAATGTGGTCCCTTTGTTCAAAAAGGGGGGCAGAGACAACCCCGGCAACTATAGACCGGTGAGCCTCACGTCTGTAGTGGGTAAAGTCTTGGAGGGGATTATAAGAGACAAGATTTATAATCATCTAGATAGGAATAATATGATCAGGGATAGTCAGCATGGCTTTGTGAAGGGTAGGTCATGCCTCACAAACCTTATCGAGTTCTTTGAGAAGGTGACCGAACAGGTAGACGAGGGTAGAGCAGTTGATGTGGTGTATATGGATTTCAGCAAAGCATTTGATAAGGTTCCCCACGGTAGGCTATTGCAGAAAATACGGAGGCTGGGGATTGAGGGTGATTTAGAGATGTGGATCAGAAATTGGCTTGCTGAAAGAAGACAGAGGGTGGTGGTTGATGGGAAATGTTCAGAATGGAGTTCAGTTACAAGTGGAGTACCACAAGGACCTGTTCTGGGGCCGTTGCTGTTTGTCATTTTTAACAATGACCTAGAGGAAGGCGCAGAAGGGTGGGTGAGTAAATTTGCAGACGATACTAAAGTCGGTGGTGTTGTCGATAGTGTGGAAGGATGTAGCAGGTTACAGAGGGATATAGATAAGCTGCAGAGCTGGGCTGAGAGGTGGCAAATGGAGTTTAATGTAGAGAAGTGTGAGGTGATTCACTTTGGAAGGAATAACAGGAATGCGGAATATTTGGCTAATGGTAAAGTTCTTGGAAGTGTGGATGAGCAGAGGGATCTAGGTGTCCATGTACATAGATCCCTGAAAGTTGCCACCCAGGTTGATAGGGTTGTGAAGAAGGCCTATGGAGTGTTGGCCTTTATTGGTAGAGGGATTGAGTTCCGGAGTCAGGAGGTCATGTTGCAGCTGTACAGAACTCTGGTACGGCCGCATTTGGAGTATTGCGTACAGTTCTGGTCACCGCATTATAGGAAGGACGTGGAGGCTTTGGAGAGGGTGCAGAGGAGATTTACCAGGATGTTGCCTGGTATGGAGGGAAAATCTTATGAGGAAAGGCTGATGGACTTGAGGTTGTTTTCGTTGGAGAGAAGAAGGTTAAGAGGAGACTTAATAGAAGCATACAAAATGATCAGGGGGTTAGATAGGGTGGACAGTGAGAGCCTTCTCCCACGGATGGAAATGGCTGGCATGAGGGGACATAGCTTTAAACTGAGGGGTAATAGATATAGGACAGAGGTCAGAGGTAGGTTCTTTACGCAAAGAGTAGTGAGGCCGTGGAATGCCCTACCTGCTACAGTAGTGAACTCGCCAACGTTGAGGGCATTTAAAAGTTTACTGGATAACATATGGATGATAATGGCATAGTGTAGGTTCGATGGCTTTTGTTTTGGTGCAACATCGTGGGCCGAAGGGCCTGTACTGCGCTGTATCGTTCTATGTTCTATGTTCTATGATTGGAACAATAGAGTGCAGTTAGGACGTTCAGAGGGTTATGTCAGCATCCAGCATATCCATAGCCACTTGGAGGTGCCCCAGAGGCTACGGACGCAGGAGATGTCTCTGGCAATGCGTAGCACCGAGGCCAACACCGCTAGAGTGGTGACCACAGGTGCACAACGTCAGCACCATTGGTGAAGGTGTCCAAGGCGTAGCTCAGTCAGTGACCGCCATGGCTGAGGGTCTCGGTAGAATGTCCGACTCGCTGGACGATGTTGCCCAGGACCAGCCGATCTAGATGAGGTTCTGCGGGACATGTCCCGCTCTCAGATGGGAATGACCGAGCTTGGCCCAGTCACTGAGGAGCATCGCCGAGGGCATCGACACCGTGGTGCAGACATCGGAGAGCTGCCATGGCTGGCAGAGCCAGATAATGCAGGGGCAGCCGGGGCTCAATCCAGCTGCCCCGTTGTCCCAAGGTGACCCCCAGGGCCCAATGGGCACCGATCAGGAGGAGGGGGGTGCCAAACCGGACCCATCCCATGGACAGTGGCCACCAGCTCCCCCGAGTTCTACCTCTCTCATGGGGCCGTGTCTCGAAGTCAGCACACGGGACAGGGCAGCACGGCCGTGCATGTGCCGCTGACAAGTGCGCCGGGGCCCTCCGGCCCCAGAGCCAGGGGTATTGTAGGCCACGGGACGAGGTAAGCAGCTGGCTGCCTCTACCTCAGATGTGCATCCTGGGGACACAGCTAGATGTAGTGGTAGAGCTAGGAGGACCAAGCATGTTGAGGATCACTGAGAGCACCCGGGGAGGGGGTTGAGTGGTGAGGAAGAGGGGGGGGTGCATGGAGGCACCATCAGGAGAGTGGGGAATTGTAAAACACATTAAACACCTTTGTGCACAACCATTATGATGCCTCTGTTACTTTCTTCCGCAATGCAGACTGACCTCCGAACCCTTGGCTCATCTCTCAAAGCATACCCCCCCTTCGGCTGAGGCCATGTCACCGGAGCTGTGTCCCATCCCCTGGGTGTTCGGATGTTGTCTCTCGCAGTGTTCAGGTACAGTGTCCAGGCATCAAGATGTGATTTGGATGCGAGGAATTAACTCCCACATGCTACAAGGACCACCCATCCAAGGGAATCCATTTGGGTTGTGTGAAGTGCTCATTTAACCACGATTGCCAATTCCCTATAACCAATAGCCTTCAGCTGCATGGCCAGAGGCTTCGGCAGTCGATCTGTGTTACAGGTGGTCGGTGGGGCAGACGGGCAGTGACAAGGATTGCCCCTGGAACGGGTAAATGATCCAGAGGGTAGCATGATCGTGTTGTGAGCAGTTGCCCCCCCCCCCCTCCCCGGTTGCCCATCCACTCCAACCCCACCCTCCTATGGCGGACCACCCCTGCGGAGTGTCCCCCACCCCCTGCCGAGGGTCCCTCACCCCCTACCAAGCACTGGGGTGGCAAGCCCAGCACCCCCGGGCTATTTCACTGTGAGCAAAGATGGCTGCTCCCCTCCTCAACTCCCCACAGAAGCCCTTCCGTCAGGTTCGCGTTGGTCAAAAAGAGTACTAATCAGTGCCAGCGTGAGCACTTGCTGGGGAGGCCACTGAACAACAGGAGGCCATTGGAAATGAGGTGGTTCTCATAAATTGTATGGAAATTGGGTTTAAGTGGTGATAATTGGTTTATCGCCTCTCTGCGGCGAGATCCCGATTTCACCTACGGGAGCGGGCCGATTGCATCGCAAACTGTTTGGCGCCTGACGAGGATCTCGTTTTGGGCCTCTCCCGCTGTTCACCGGCCTTGTCTCGCTTGAGCGCGAGTGTAACGAGGCCAGAAGATCGTGCCCTTTGCCATTTTGGGGGAAAATTCTGCCCAAGGATGCCAACCCAGTAAGTGCAAATTTTGGGAAAAGTACTTTCTATGGGGTATTGATAGTCTGAAAAGCGTGTACAGAACAGGGAATGAATATTTCCAGGGCTTAAGGTTTTAAATTATGATGAAAAGTGCACAAAATAGAATTTGTTTCAAATGGGAAAAAGATTGAGAGGGAATGCAATTCAAGTCTTTAAAATGGTGAGAGACATTTGTCAGGTGGATGTTAGCAAGCTATTTAAGTTGAGCGGTGATCATACAACCATTCAGAATGAGTACAAAATGAACAATCCTGAAATGAGACACGAGATGAGTTTCTATCTGCCACACAGCCTGTAAATGTGCAACAGTCTCTCAGCAAAAACAGTAATGGAGCAATTAATCCCTTGAAGAAAGGGTTGGAGAAATATCGGTTTAGGATAGGGCGTGAAGATTTAAAGGATAAACATGAGAACAGACATACAGATAATAGAATATTCTTTGGGACATGTTGATACAGAATACTGCGGTCATGAACAAGTCAACTGGAATGTGGCAGCTCAGAGTTGTAAATTTGGGTCCCACAGCTGGAATATTAGGAGTCAGAATCAAAGAGACTGGTCACAAATCCAGTTAAAAAATATGTAGCTGCCTTTATTTTAAGAAATAGATTCGTAAAAATTTAAATGGGTATCAATCTCACTCAATGTGTGAAATTTGGCAGGTACAAAAATTTAAAGGCAAATTAATATTCTAGGATTTTAATTGGTTACCTTAAACATTCAGAAGAAAAAAGTTCTAAATGATTGATTGGTTTGCTTTTCCCATAAGCTTAACTGGTCATTCCTTATTCTACACTTCATGTTTTTAATGACCTCAAATCTGAGGTACATAATGAAATGAAATGAAACAAAAATTGCTTATTGTCACAAGTAGGCTTCAAATGAAGTTACTGTGAAAAGCCCCGAGACGTAACTCGGACGGGAACAGAGAGTAAATTCCAGGCCGGACTTCTCCGGCTGTTCGCCAACAGCACACTCCCGCACGTGATTTTCCCAGTGGCGTGAGGTGACTTCAATGGAATTCCCATCAACAGCAGCGTGGCAGAAATCCCGCTGCCAGCGACCGGCGCGCCACCTCCCGTTGCCGAGAAACATGCAGCTGGAGGCCGGAGAATCCCGCCTCCAGTTATGCTGGTAGTGGGCCTCACTGGAAGGGCTTTTTTTTTGAGTCAATAAAGAAACACGCATGTTTATGTTGCACCTTTCACAGCCTCAGGATACCCCCAAAAGCATTTTACTGCCATTAAATACTTTTAAAGTAGAGACACAGTTATAAAGTACGAAACAAATAATTTGTGCACAGTGTCGTGTTGGGTGCTCTGCTACACAGGCGAGCCAACACGATTGCGGATGGTACAACTCAGTTTTATTACTAACAATAACAACACCTGTAAACTGGTTACTGTGGTTCGTTCATTACCTTCTAACCTGTGGACCCAGCCCTAACACTATCTTGGAGAGGCACTCAGCACATGGTGAATGTCTGAGTGGCTCGCAGTGAGCTCTGTGCCCTGAGCTGTCTACTGCTGGAATCAGCGGGAACTGTGGTGTTCCCCGTTTTATAGTGCGTGTGCCCTTGCTTGTGATTGGCTGTGATGTTGCGTGTTTGTTGATTGGTCCTTTGATCTGTCCATCAGTGTGTATGTGTGTTTGCACCATAATGTTTATCTCAATATCATGACACACAGCACAATCTTGTCAAACAGTGATGAGATAATGATCATATAATCTGTTTATAGTGTTATTGTTTGATCACTGGGGAGATCATTCCTGCTTTTGTTTCAGATATAGTCCCATGGGATCTTTTATGCCCATCTGGAAGGAAAGGTGGAGCCTTGGTTTGACATCACATTTGAAAACTGGAACCTCCGACAGTGCAGCACTCCCTCAGTACTGCACAGGTGTGTCAGCCTAAATTCTGTGCTTTGGTTACTGGAGTGAAACTTGAACTACAACTTTTGGCAAATCTCAGCTGGCTGTTGGTGCAAGGAGAATCTAAATCAAGGACCAATTCCCATCAAGGTTACTAACCCTCCAGGATTGTCCCTGGAGTCGGCAGATTTAAAGATTAATCTCCAGATCACCACTGCAAACAATACCAAGGAGAAACATCATGACGGGCATTAAAAAGGTGGATGCTTTTTCAGATTCTTTGAGCACTTTAGTTTATCAGTAATAAATACTTCTGAAGTCGGATAACAGGCAGTTTGCCTGGTCAGGTTGATTGAAGATCATGTGATGACATCTGCAGGAATATATCCACCCAAAGTGGTAATCCTAATTGCTATATTCTTTAATCTATAGATGATTGCCAGAGGAACTTCAAATATGACATTCTGGAGATGTCAAAGTATTGATTAGCTCAATTTTCCTGGCAGACAATATAATGGCTAATTGATCAATGAGGAGAGCTGAAGCGAAAGGAGAAAAAAATGGTGACTCTAATGAAACAAATGCTTTGCCCATTAGATCCAAAAATTTTGGCAAAATATAGTGATGTAGTCATAACAGTGAGTTTAAATCAAACTGTCATACTTAATTAACAGTAAAAGCTATTTTCATTAAGCTTTCAGTCGAATGCAGTTCACTGAAGTCACTTAAAAATAATTACATTGTACTTCGATTTGATGATGCATCAAAACAGAGAGTTCTTCCAGTTTAAATTAAATCCTCACAGCTCGTTAACAATAAAGATATCCGCATCAAAATTTCAATAGAGTGGTGCACTGAAAGTTCAATTAGAAACCGTTTCATGATACAGTTCATTGTCATCAAAGCAGATAATTAATTGGATAATTGACTAATCTGGATAATTGATTACCTAATTGGATAATCTGAATTTTATAAACCAATTGATACACTCCTGCAGAATCTATACGATACACCTGTATATCCAAATACATCAACGTGGATTTATCCTGCATATGAATATTTTGTTTTATTAATTTGTGTGTAAAGGTTTGCTTCAGAATGCCTCAAAATTCACTGACTAAAGCAGGTTCTATAGAATCTTAAACATACACATGAATATTAGTTGCTCATTAGTGTTGCACTTGGTTCAGTGATAATGATGTAGTATAATTGATTGGGAGGCAGATGTAAAGACTATGAATCCATGTTAAATGCAGCAACGGATGTGGACAAAAGTAATAGATCAAAACCTGACCCCCTCTCTGCATCCCTTCATCCAATGGTCGAGATTCTCCGTTGGCCAATGCCGAAATCGTGAAATGCGATTGGGCGGAGAATCGGTGTTGACACCAAAATTGTGGTGAGCGATTCACGCCAAATCGCAATTCTCCAGTGTCTCAACAGCAGCGCCAATGCGTTCCACTCCGCATGTGCAGTAAATGCGTTTGCATATCATTAATGGGCCTGACCCAATATTCTCTGGGGCCTCTGAGATTCTCCGCCTCCACCGGGGGGAATTCCAGAGGCAAGGTTCACTTATGGTTTCAAAAATCGTGAAACAGGAACCGTGGTTGCTAAGGAGGAGAGAGAGGGTACGGAAAGTGTCCAACATCACCATATTTTGCTGACGGTTGTGCCGCTGGCCGAGGGGCTACTGTCAGGGCCGGGGGTCGTAGAGGGAGTGGCCAGGCAGTAGGCTGTGGAGTCGGGGTGAACGGACATGGAACACCATTACCGCAGCCTGCAAGGCAGCCATGCAGCTGCACACGCCACTGACTACCCACTGTGAACTTATGGGTGCTTACCCATGGGTCTTATGGGTGACCCTCCAGGCCACCCCCCCTAGGTGCACTCTGGTCCCAGCCGCTCCATCAACGGGATGGGTGCGCTCCAGTGCAACCAGTGCCATCGTGTTGGCTGGGACGGTGTGTGTTGTAGCCACCTAAGTTGGCCAACTCCCGATTTAAAATGGCGAACGGCAAAGGCTGAAGGGAAATTCAGCAAACATAGGCGGAAACCAGCAGGTGCAGGTTTGCTGTGTATTAAAACTCTGCAAAAGCCCAGACAGCATTGATACCAGCGACCATCAGCATAATAATGTAGCAGCCATCTACATGCTAATGCGCAATCCCCGGGTGCAATTGAAACATTTGGGATAAACAAAGCAAAGCCAGACTCCCCGGCGCCAGCAGGAGCCAACACAAAAGAGGTTAACGGACACCTCAAGACCGCCCATCTATCAGGGAACCGCTCCAGTATTGGAGAAATCGAACCAAGCGATTGGGACAAAGACCAATCACTTGGGACCAGGTACGGGGTCCGCCCAAAAGGCGGGAAGCCCCTGGGGACTATAAAGTTAAGCCCCCAAGTTCAACTCGCTCTCTTCTTCCAGCCAGGGTCACCCAGCGACGTGAACCAACCTTGACCGTGACCGGTGCAGTGACCGCCGAAAGACCGTAAGTCTTAATTCAACGCTCGCTACGAGATAGGCGCTCCTAGCTACCAATCCATACCAACTTCGAATCCCGCAGACTCAGAACCCGAACAAAAGGCCATTTGTTCCCCTGACCTGGTGGGCCAGTCCGAAGTTAAGTATAGGCCTGTTAGTTGTAGAAGTAGCTTAGACGTAGAATTTGTGCATGAGTAGCGATTACTGTGTATAATAAACGTGCTTTGATTTGAATCTTACTAATCGGTGTATTGGGTTATTGATCATTACTCGGACTTGAACCTCGTGGCGGTATCATAAAGATACCTGGCGACTCGAGAGCAAAGGTAATAAAACAGAGCAATTGAACCAACCAAAAAGTTAGCAACAGTGTGGGGAGTGAATTGTGTATATGTGGCTGCAGCTTGTCAGCCTCCTGAGTGTCAATCACGGACCTGCCGACTCAGACACAGTTTTTCATTTGAATCGGACATGTTCCACGTGGCGCCGGTGCGAGGCCCTCAATGGCCGCTGAATCGGTCAAGGTGCGGCACCAATTTTGCTGTTGTGGAAATTCACGAATCCTGCCCCAGCGTCAACATTTAGTCTCAGGAACGGAGAATCCCGCCCAATATCTTTCCAGGTTATTTGCTAACAGGGGTAATAATTATGAGTATCCCTTCCCTAATGTCTGAGTTCATGTGAGCATCCTGACATATGGCTCAATGATGACATTGTCAGTGTCTGGTGTGCTGATGTCCACCTACTCACCATTTTATCAGGTACCGATCTCGAGAGGCCTAAACTCCACATCTGTTATCTCTAATATTTAATAATGTGTCTTTGAGACACAATATGGGCTTGCGCACAGACAATGCAAAAGATTTGTCAGTGTAGATTTCTCATCTTCACCAGTCAAGCATTGATCTGGGAGGGGTGATATGAATTCACGAGAATGGAAATTAGGTGGGTTCTAAAAGGGGGTAAACTATCTCATTAGGTGACTGCCCTGGCAATGAAGATGGAAGTCTATCCCATCATTTTGTTAAACTTTATATTAATGAGGTTTCTCAACACAATATTGCCAGGCTATAGGTATGACATTTTTAAAGGATAGGCTTGCAAACCACAAGGTTACAAACAAAAGAGACCTTTATTGGAAAGGTATTTACTCCACAGGCTATCAGGATGTTTACTCCACAGGCTATCAGGATGGGCAATCGTTTGCAAGCACAAACGGGCGATGATGTCAACAATACATCACTTGATTCAATTCTTAAAGTGACCTTGTTCCAACGAGGAACAAATATGAATACACAACACTTTCCACCCCGTTTACATTGGTAGCTCCTGCAATGAAATACAATATGCTGTTACCAATCAAAATTTACAATATGAAAAATTAATAAAGACAACAGTAAATAAATAAGTTAAATGTTTCAGAGTACGTTGATTTCTACGTGGTTGTCGGTGACACTCAGGTATCTCTTTATTCGTCTTGACTGCAACCTCTGGTATTTTTGGGTAGTTTGAACGTCTTCTGTAGTTCTCTCAACCGGTGACGACATAGTTTCAATGGTTGTCTCAGTGTTGAAGTGTCCTCAGCTTCCACAGTTTTTTTCTGCTATTATCAGATTCTCAGGAATGCCTAGGTCTTCACTTAGCACAGTTTATTGCAGACTCTCCGTTGACTCTGTCTCTAGCAAACTAGTTCTAGTTGCTAAACTTTGATCAGTGTGTCTCCTCCACAATGTCATCCTGAGTTTGAACGGTGTAGGGGGCCGTCCTGTCTATGCTAAGACAATGGCAGGTATCCACTTCTCACTGGTGGTATAGTTCCTTGCCAATACCTCCTGATCTTTCTGAAAACATGGGCCAGGATTCTCCAAAATCGCGGCAAAGTGTTGACGCCGGCGTAAACACCGGAGTGTTTCACGCTGGCGGCAACGGGCCTCTTGGCCCAGCGATTCTGCAACCCTCAGGGGGCCAGCACGGTGCTGGAGTGCTTCACGTAGCTCCAGCTGCCGATACGGTCCCAGTACGTCCGGCCGCGGGTTCGCGCATGCGTGCGCCGGCCGGCTGCAGGTCTGCACATGCCCGCGCCGGCTGGCCGTGGGTCTGCACATGGGCATGGCAGCCGTTTTTGCGCCGGCCCCCGCGCAACATGGCGGAGCCCTACAACGGCCCACAGTGGGAAACGATAGGCCCCCCGGAAAGCACGTGCCCGCTGATCGGTTGCCCCCGATTGCAGGCCTGGCTGTTGTGTAGGCCCCCCCCACCCCCCGGAGTCTGAACCCCACCCCTCCACCAGCATGACACCCGCAGCCGTGACGTCGAGCTCTCGCCAGGTGGAACCATACGGGAACCAAGCCGGTGGGACTCGGCGGAGCTTGGCGGGAACTTGGCCGGTCAACTGCGGAGAATCGTCGCGGGGGCCTCATTGACCGCGCGCGCACAACTGGTGCCGATTCTCCAGTCGCCGGAGAATCGCATCTCGGCGTCGGATCCGATCGCGGGCATTCTCCACCCCAGCGCGATCGCGAATTTGGCGCGGAGCACTGGAAAATCCCACCCATGGAGTTCAACCCAGTTCCCACATTGCAAAACTTGACTTTGTTGTTTCCTCTCAACAATTTCTCTTGTCTTAGGTGGCTTCAGTAAATCAAATGGTTGCGTAACAGGGACGGGGTTCTCCGTCGGCCGAAGCCGAAATCAGGACAGGCGATTGGGTGGAGAATCGGTCTTGACTCCAGAATTGTGGCGGGTGCCGGATTCACGCTAAATCTCAATTATCGGTGCTTCGGCAGGCGTCACTGCATTCTACTCCACACGTACAGTAAACGCAGTTTGCATATCATTAGCAGGCCTGACCCGGTATTTTCCGGGGCCTCCGCGATCCTCGGCCTCCACCAAGGGGAAATCCCAGTGGCGAGGTTCACTTGTGCTTTTAGAAATTGGGAAAAAGGCGCTGTGGTTGATGAGGGAGTGACAGCAGGTAGGACACGGAGAAGTGTGACTGCGGGCTCCCGGGCTGGACACTGGCCGGGCTGGTTGGGGGTGGGCGTGCCCAGGGGACGGGCCATGGAGCCGGGGTGACCCTCCACCGGACCAGAGTGTCCAGGCATGGACCGCCATTGCCGCGGCCTGCAAGGCAGCCATCTTGCTGCGCACCCCACTGACCGCCCTCTGTAGCCCATGGTTCGGCAGATTGACACCTGCGCGCAGCTGCTAGATGCTCGCCAACAACCCCTCATGCAGTCACCGGCTCCGCGACTGCATCGCCACAATCGATGGAATCATCCGTTCCAGAAACCGAAAGCCTGTCTGGACGGCAGCTAGTCCACGGGCAGCTAGTCCAGTGCTTCTCTTCCATTGCGGTGAGGGGCCGCAGGTCAGTGGTCCCCCTCCAGTCTTCTCCCTCCCTAGGCGATTGGGAGCTGCCTTCTCCTGGGGAGAAAGGGGGAACAGAAAACGCACAATATTAGACAGTCTGACGCATGCAGCACAGGGAGTGGGTAGCTGGTGGCTTCAGTGGACAGGGCACCCGGCCATGGTGCCCAATATGGGTGCTGACGTGGTGCAGGGTTTGGGTTCAGCCAACCTCCGGATGGGGGTGGGAATTGCGGGTGTGTGGAATGGGGGTAGGTGCTGGGGGCACTGTGCTGCCCACTCACTCTGGATGCCCTGAGGAGTGCATGCAGTTTTTTCGGCACTGCTGGCCTCCTTATCGTGTTGTCCATGGCTCTGACAACCTCTGGCACCTGCGTCCAGGCATGGCGGGCAGCTGGCAGCCTCCTTTCCACCATGGGGTACAGGGTCACCCACCTCTCCTCCATGACATCCAGCAGGGTTTTGAGTTGGGTATCCGTTAAACGGGGTGCCGCTCTTGTTGGTGCCATCTTGTTGGCTGGGGTGAGTGTTCATGGGAATGAAGTGTGTCCATGCGGCTGCAGCTTGTCAGCCTCAGTGTCAATCCTGAACCTGGAGAACCAAGTACCATTTCTCATGGGAATCGATCATGCTTTACCTGGTGCCGGTGCTAGCCCCTGTCAGTGAATTGGTCCAGGTGTGGTGTCAATTTTGCTTTCGCAGATGTCCACAAATCCTGCCCTGGCCTCAACACTTAGTCTCAGGAACGGAGAATACGGCCTGTGACGGTTTATCGTGAGTAAAGCCAGAGAAGCTTTGAGTTATTGAATGTGTTATATTCCTGTATGTCATTAGGAATTGCCTTAGTTGTTTTGACAATGATCCTTGCTCATGGGTTACCTTCAATGAATGCTTCATTGTCTGAACAAACCTTTCAGCCAGCACATTTATGCAGGATGATGAGTGGATCGGATGTGTTGGATTCTGTTCTCCTTTAGATAATTAGTGAATTCTTACGAAATGAACTGTGGCCCATTGTCATAAACAAGTTGCGTAGGGTACCCGAATCTTTCAAAAATCTCACCCAGTCTTTCTATTGTTCTCTCCAAGGACATAGTCTTCATAATGGCGACTTCAGACCATTGCCTGCGCGTCTGCCACAATAAAAAACAATCGTCCTTTGAATGGTCCGGTATAATCTATACGACCTTTATCCATGCCCTTCTGGCCATTCCCATGGATGTAATGGCGCTAGTGGTGGAAAGTGTTGGATCTTTGCACAAGCCAAATACATGCCCACCTTCTCCTCAATTTCCTTATTGAGCCCTGGCCACCAAAAATAGCTTCTGGCTATCTCCTTCAACCTTACTATCTCACAATGATTGTCATGAAGGTGGTTTAGGACACATTCCCTGAACAATGATGGAATGGTGACCCTCATTCCCCAGAGGAGACGATCTGCCTATACGGATAGTTTGAGTCTTCAAGTAAAATGTGGTTTCACCTCTGGGTTTTCTCCCATGGTCTTGCCACGAAGTACCATGTCCAAAACTTCTGACAGCAGGGGATTATTTCTGCTATATTCCTTAACTTGTCCTGCAATTGACTTCTTCTAACTAGAAACTATTACTACTTGAACTATTCAGAGACAACTCGTTAGGTAAAGGTAATCTAGAGAGTCCATCAGCATTCCCATGGAAACTTGATTGACGATATTTTATCATGTATGTATGTTGTCATGTGAGAGTACCTTCAAGAAATGGGTGTTTATAAATGGGTGTGTATATAAGTGTCTGTAGTGAGAGTACCTTTAAGAAATGGGCAATTATTACTGCAGTGATGTCAGAGAGTGGGTGGAGCTGGGCTGTCTGTCAGTTTTTTACTTTTGTTTTAGGCTGTTTGCTGCAGGGTGTATTTTAGTTTCGTTTTCAGAGATGGATAGCTGCAGTCACAGCCAGAAGGTGTATTAGAGTCTCTCTCTGTAACCTAAAGACTGTAAATCGATCCTGGTGATTTAAAACTAATGACAGTAGTGACTTTAACCTGATGTGCTTCTGGTAAAAGCTGTTTTAAGTCTTATGGATGTTGAAAGTAAAGCTTAAAGGATTACTTAGTGTTGTATTCTTTGGGGGTTGTATTTGAATAAATGGTTGCTAAGATGTTCACTGTATGTTTTAAAAGGTTAACTTGAGTTCATAGAATAAACATTGTTTTGCTTTAAAAAATACTTTGCCATTTCTGTTGTACCACACCTGTAGAGTGGGCCGTGTGCTCCCCATACCACAATCTATTAATAGTTACGGGTCAGGTGAATTCCATGATACACTTTGGGGTTCTCTAAACCCTGGCCCATAACAATGTGTTGACAATAGCAATGGCCATTTCTGCATTGGCTCCATGCAAGAGACAGAATACCAGTGAGCGGCCCAAGTATTGTTGTCAGTGGTTAGTGAACCATTAGTAAAGTAAATTTCCATCCATATAGGTATTGGTAACACGTTTGATTCCGAAGTTGATGGCTAGATGTTCCTTCTCAATCTGTGCATTGTTCATTTCTGCTTTGTTCGAGGATCTTGTTGCAAATGCCATTGGCTTCTCTTCACCATTGGGAATTATGTGAGTAGTCACTGTTACCATCCCATAAGGTGATGCACCGCAAGCCAGTTGCAATGGTAACTACGGATCGAAGTGTGTCAGGACTTCTGACTTTAGTCGTGCCTCTTTAGCTTGTACAAAGACCTTCTTGCCCTGATCCACCTGTTTCCATTTTCTGTTTTGGCCCAATATGTTGTGTCAAGGCTTGAGAATAGTTACTAGATTAGAGACAAACTTTCCATATTAGTTTAATAAGACCAAAAATGACAAAGTTATTTACATTTTGAGGTGCAGGTGCCTCAGTTATGGCTTTTACTTTTGAAGATGATTTGTGCAGTTCCTTTGCATTTCTGCCATGTCCCAGGTAATCAGTAGAAGAATTGACATTTTTCCTTCTGTACTTGTAGTCTGTAATCTTCTAATCTCTGGAGTGTGTGGTGTTCTTTGGGACTCTTATTATCAAGATGGATGTCGTAGTGTTCACAATGACCACAGAAGCTAAGTTCAATAACAAAGCTAACATTTATTACAAAAGCTCGATCATTTACTCCTATAGCAAGCAATAATCTAGTAATCTACAATGTACACTCTACAAACATTAGTCTCTACACTATCTATAACTGTACTTTGCAATCGTTAGACCTCTCCTCTCCTCTCTCCTGCCCTCTCCCAGAAGCCTGAGAGTCAGTGCTCTATATAGTTCTGCATCTAGCTCCATCTAGTGGTCAATTATGAAAATACATTAACCCTTTATATTCCAGACATTCTACATAATGTCACATCCCCCTTTCTTTGAACATGTTTGAAAACATTTTTCAAACATACATACATCAATAATGCAAGATTGGTACATGGAAATGAATGCATATTGTGAAAGATTAACAATGTAGTTATTAACTTTTTACCATTCGTGAATTGAGTCTGTGCTCAATATTCACTGTGGTTGTGTGGAACATAACCAACAAGTCATCAGTTCAATAGATCAAGTTTTCGACTGGCTGAACCACCTTTGTTGCCTGACGTGGTCTGTTTTCTGTGCATGTGGTGTTGAATTCTTGTCTCTTTTGCCTGAAAAACTGGTTTGCTTTCTGGTCTTTGAGCAAATACCAACTCTTCCAATTTGTTGGAATACTGCTTTTTCCCAAACAATGTCCTGCAATTCCTTGCTCGTTTGCTGTCTGGTTGCTTTCCATACTGCATGGTTTGTCAAGCGTGACTGCACGTCCAAACACTTTGTTATCATTGAATTGCAATGTGTTGGTTAGTTGTTCTTTGGTTTCAAAGTCGTACCTTTGTGTAAGTTCTGTTGTTCTGTAGTTACTCTTTGTGTTGTCAAGATTAGTTCCTTTTGGCTTATCTGATTCATCTTTGAGGTCTTTTATGTCAGTTCCCTTTGGATGATCTGACATATCTTTGAGTTGTTTGTGCTTCTCATCTGGAGTCAACTTCTCCAAGATGTTTTCAATTTCTTGTTAGTTTTGACAATTGATGTGCTCTCAACTGATTTGTTCACTGTTGTGCTCTCATTGTCAACCCTGTACAGTTCAGCTGAGAACTGTTAGTCTCGCCGTTGTCCTGCACAGCTTTTATGCTCCTTGTGATCACTTCCTCACTACTTGCGAATAAAGTGGATAGACATTCATAGTCTTCCACTTCTGGCTCGTCATCTGTTTTACTGTCCTCATCGGATGACTGCGGCATCATATCTCGAGGGCAGTTACAATGATCCTTTGACTTCATGTTATCTGGAACGTACAGTCACTCAACGACATTCAGGGCTTCACACCCTTCCACTCCCAATATGGACTCTCGCTTTGTGTCCACACTGGCAAATTGCATGATGTGAGTTCAATTGTACACCCATGATTCTAGGTCAGATGCCCCGAGCGTTTCAATCATATTCTCACTGCAGGCAATCAATCGTTTTGGTTGATCAATAAACTATCAATTGAACTCTCGGGCGGTTCAAATCGGAGAGACTGAGGAGATTAGCACTCATTCCAATGATGAGCTTGCAGTTGATTAATGTGGCATTCAGCATCACTGGAATTGGCGCTGTGGCTTAGATGGTTAAAGCACCTGTCTCATAAACAGGAGATGCTGAGTTCGAGTCTCAGCAGTGCCTTCATACCTTTCAGGGCAGCATGGTAGCACAGTGGTCAGCACTGTTGCTTCACAGGTTCAATTCCCGGCTTGGGTCAGTGTCTGTGTGGAGTCTGCACGTTCTCCCTGCGTTTGCGTCGGTTTACTCCCACAAGTCCCGAAAGATGTGCTGTTAGGTAATTTGGACATTCTGAATTCTCCCTCTGTGCACCAAACAGGCGCCAGAGTGTGGTGACTAGGGGCTTTTCACAGTAATTTTATTGCAGTGTTAATGTAAGCCTACTTGTGACAATAAAGATTATTAATTGTCCATCTGTCTTCAATGGTATCAGCATCATCATCTGTCAGATTACTGCTATCCGATGTCGCAGCGATATGCAATGCCATCAATTTATTGGTTCCATCTTTAGTGGAATTCTATTTATTATATTACTCGGGTCAATAATGAATATATCTTCCAAATCTAATTCATCTTCTATGATGTTGAGTTAATCATCTTTATTTTTAGATTTGTTAATATTTACTTCTTGTTTCATGCTGTATACTTCTTGTACAGCTGTTTGTTGCGATTTCCTCAATGTTCTGCACTGCGAGGCAAAGTGGTTTGGTCTGTTGCACTTCAAACAGCTTTTCCTGAAGGCTGGTCATTTTTTCTCAGGTGGGCGTGGCCACAAAAGTTATGCGTCATCACGCCCGTGACATAATGCGCAAACTTTTCATGCGCATGCGCATAACGGTCGACTTCCGGTTCACATTGATTGTTCATGCATGTGCAAAATGTCCGTCTTCCGAATCGTGCTTTTTTTTCCAAGTGCGCTTGCGCAAACTGGTCTTATTCTGTAGCGTGCTGATTTTTCAGCTGCACCACAGTTTCAACGGAGTCGGCTCCGATGTGGATATTTGCGCCACTTTTCTGGCTGAACGTTTCAGAACATTTATTTTTAGTTACTTTGCTCGCACGGCACATTTTACGAGGATTTCTAATATTACTTTTCGTTGCCCTGGCAATCGTTCATGCAGCTTTTCATTTCATTTCAGCTCACAACGCCTATCAAACTTTTCTATGACTCTGTCATAATTCTTTTTCTCAACTTCATTCTCAAAGTGGAATGAGTTATACAATTCTATAGCCAGCGGTCCAGCTAAGTTTAGGAGAAGTGCAATTTTACGCTGGTCAGGAGCTGATTCTCACACGGAGACATAAAAAAAACTTCAAATTGCTGTTTGAAATTTTTCCAATTTAGATTTAGTTTACCGGTCATCCTGAATTGTTCTGGCTTTTTCAGACCTTCCAACTTACGATCAATAACTTGGTGCTGACTTCGAGATTCTGTTGAATAGCATGATTCTTCTTTTCTTTGAAGCTAATCTGACTTTGTAAACTAACTGCAATACTTTTAGTAACACACTTCTGGTACCATGTGGCGTTCTTTGTAAATTACAATTTCCACACCTGGTAGCATGTCGTGTTCTTTGCCATTCTTATTATCAGGATGGATGCCGTAGTGTTCACAAAGACCACAGAAGCTAAGTTCAATAACAAAGCTAACATTTATTACACTGCTTATTAAAGCTCGACCACTTATGCCTATAGCATGCAATAAATCTACACTCTACTAACTCTACACTATAACTGTACTCTGTACTCTCTAGACCTCTCGTCTGCACTCTCGCCAGCCCTCTCCCAGAAGCCTGAGAGTCAGTGCTTTATATAGTTCTGCATCTAGCTCCATCTAGTGGTCAATTATGATATTACATTAACCCTTTATAGTCTAGACATTCTACATAATGTCACAGAGTGTAGCATTTCAATTATGAAAATGCTTTGTTCTTTCCAGGAACTTAGATATTGTGTAAGTAGCACTGGACCCCTTCTCACCCACGTAGAATTTGATCCATGCCACGTTGGAACAATGCAGGTGTGGGCGCGATGCCAAATTGGAGTATTTTATATCTGAATAGCCCTTTGTGTGTTACGATTATCGAATATTGTTGTGAATCGGGATCCACATTTATCTGGAGATAAGCTTGACTGAGGTCAATGTTACTGAAATGCTAGCCTCCAGCCAACCCAGCAAATAAAACATTAATTAATCACAGAGGGTACTGCTCTGCACACAGCACTGTATTGATAGTGACTTAAAAATCACCACATATTTGTACCGAACCATCTTTCTTCATCATTGGTACTATCGGTGTTGCCCAATCGCCTACATTAACGGGTTTGAGGGCCTCCCTCTTGATCAGCCACTCTAATTCTGCCTCGACAAAAGGCCTGATGGCGTACATCACTGGCCGAACCTTTAAGCACCTTGCTTGGCTTTCGTCCTTAATCTTTGACTGAGCTTGACTGAAATCTCTTTCATGCTTCCCAGCTCTCCATGAAAGACAATGGCATGTTTCTTTAAAATCTTCGGTAGACCTGCTTTGGACTCTGACATGAGAGAAACCTCGGCCCAGTTTAGCTTGTCGTTGGTTTGTGATGCAGAGCAAGGCCAGCAGCGCGGGTTCAATTCCCATACTGGCTGAGGTTATTCATGGAGGCCCCATCTTCTCAACCTTGCCTCTTGCCTGAGGTGTGGTGATCCCCAGGTTAAATCACCACCAGTCAGCTCTCCGTCTCAAAGGGAAGCAACCTATGGTCATCTGGGACTATGGCGACTTTAGTTACTAGTTTAGCTTGATTCTCTCCAGTCAGGTTCTTCCCATTGGGCTGGATTGTTACTTTAACGACATGCGGGACAAGTAAGCTCAGGCTTTTCTGAGGTTCTTAGTTCCAGGTTCCCCAACCAATCAGAGATGACAAGCAAAATGATGCACCTATTGGTCAAAAGAATAATTTCTAATTGAAGGGATCCCAGCTTATGTCAGAATGGCTGAATTAGACTTGGATTCCTGAGACTGCAGCACCCACAAGAATGGAGATAGGGCCTAGGAAGAGTTCCCCCACAAGGCTAGTCACTGATACCTGGTAGGATCTGAGGGACTGCTGCGAGGTGAGTCCTCCCAATGACTACCTGTCTTAGCTAACACACTGGAGAGTCTGGACAAATGACTACCCCTGGACTAGATGACCAACGCTGTTAAGTCCTTTAAGATGAAAAGAAGCAATGGCTTTGCAGTGGAGTTGTCAGCTTTGTAGGACTGGATAGGCCCAGCCTGCTCGAATAATCTGAAGGATACCTCAATTAGACTGCACCTTTAAAAAAAAATAATTTAAGGGATGTGGACATCACTAGTTAGGCCAGTATTAACTGTACCTGGTTTTGATCCCATTACACGAGGAAGGATATTTTTGCCAATAGGGAGTGTAACAAAATGTTGTTCCAAGGATAGCAGGGTCTGTCCTATGAAGAGAGATTAGAGAAACTGGGCTGCATTCTCTAGAATTTTGAAGATCAGGTGATCGCAATGCCATCACCCCTTGGTATGTCACCTCGATCCCACATATTGCCACCTCGCAAGGCCCCAGCACCTAACCTCCCACAAGTATCCAAACACCCTCCTGGGAAATCCTCATTAGAAACCTTTCCTGCTTACGCACAGTGCCCATACATGCCAGGTATCATCAAAATCTGACCCACCATGTGGATAGAATCCCAACAGTGCAGAAGGGGGTCATTCAGCCCATTATGTCTGCACCGACCCTCTGACAGAGCACCCCACCCAGGCCCACTTCCCGCAACCCCATAACCCACCGAACCTTTTGGACACTAAAGGACAATT
The DNA here is from genome assembly GCF_047496885.1 of Scyliorhinus torazame. Taxonomy (NCBI): domain Eukaryota; kingdom Metazoa; phylum Chordata; class Chondrichthyes; order Carcharhiniformes; family Scyliorhinidae; genus Scyliorhinus; species Scyliorhinus torazame. Next base: position 149,183,655 of record NC_092719.1, read on the forward strand.
TTGCATTGTCAATCCACCTAACCTGCACATCTTTGGAGTGTGGGAGGAAACTGGAGCACCCAGAGGAAACCCACGTAGACACAGGGGAAAATGCAAACTCCACACATACAGTCACCCAATGTCGGAATCAAACCCGGGTCCCTGGCGCTGTGAGGCAACAGTGCTAACCACTGCACCAACGTGCCGTCCACACCGGCTAGCTCACATCATCCCTATTTGTCTTCCTACAGGATAGGCCTGCCCGCAATGTCCATGAGTGAGAGAAGATGGGTGGTGGGATGTCCGAGCTGGAGATCCTGACTCCTTTCAAGAAAAGAGCCCTGGAGCTCATAGGACAGGAGCGGGAGTCGGCCTGTGCTGAGAGCAAGGTGGGCCTGCGAGAGAAAAGTGAGGAGCTCCTGCATCCAGATGACTAAACTCAAGTAAGTTATGTGCAATCCAAACACTTGACCAGGCCATGTACAAATACCATCTTCCTTGAGAACTAGGATCAGGAGTAGGCAATTCAGCCCTCGAGCCCACTCCGCCATTCAATATGATCACGGTTAATCCCATCCTGGCCTCAACTCCACTTTCCTGCCCATTCTCCAGAACCCTTAAACCCATTACTAATTAAGAATCTGTCTATCTCCTCCTTGAAGTTACTCAATTTCCTGACATCCACAGATTCACAACCCTTTGAGAGAAATAAGTTCTCCTCATCTGTTTTAAATATGCTACCCCTTATCCTAAAACTATGACTTCTCGTTCTAAATTGCATCATGAGAGGGAGCATCCGCTCTATGTCTACTTTGTCAATAAATGTTATCATCTTATGTATCTCAATTAGCTCTCCTCTCATCCCTCTAGACCTAAACTGCTCACTCCCTCTTCATAAGACAAACGCCTCATCTCTGGAATCAATCTCGTGAACATTATTATTGGCTAAGGTTTAGAGAACACCAAAGCATATCAAGGCGTTCACCTAACCCACAACATTAAATAGATTTTGGTTATGGGGAGCACAAGGGCCCACTTCACAGGTGTGATGCAACAGAGAGCTAAAGTCTGTTCAAAACAAAATAATGTTTATTCTATGAATCCAGTTAACATTTTATAAACACACAGTAAACAGTTTATCAACTACCAATCCTGACCACCCCCAAAAAAGATACAATACTCTAGAGATAACCCTTGATAACTTTCCAAACAACATCCATAAGTTAAATCCTTTTCAAAATAAAGACAGCAGGTTTAAATGCTCTACAGAAACATATATTACTTTGAAATCATCAATGATCGGAGACACCCTTTAGCTTGCAGAGAGAGAGATCATTATACAGCTGCTTGCTTTGAATGCAGCTATCCACCTCTGAAAGCGAAACCAAAAACACACTGCAACTGCCAGCTCAAAAGGAAAGTGACAGACAGACAGCCCAGCTCCACCCACACACTGACATCACTGCAGCTATTTGATAAACACCCATTTCTTAAAGGTACATCCACCTGACAACATCCTCTGAACAGCCTCTAATGCAACTATATCCCTCATCAAGTAAAGGAACTAAAACTGTACACAGTAGTCCAGATGCGGTCTCACCAATGCCTTGTACAGTTGCAGCAACACCTCCCTATTTTTATACTCCCTTCCTATATCTATAAATCCTAAAATTCGATTTGCCTTCCTATTATCTGTTGTACTTGCATGCTAGTTTTCCAGGATTCATGCATAAGGACACCCAGATCGCTCTGCACCACAGCACTCTGAAGTTTCTTTGGATAATAAATTGCCTTTCTATTTTTTCGAACCAAAGTGGATAACCTCACACTTATCCACGTTAAACTCTGCCAAATGTTGGCCCACTCGCCTAACCTATCCATATCATTTTGTAAATTTTTAATTTCTTTATTGCAATTTACTATCACACCTATTCTACAAATCTGCAAATTTGACTATCGTACTTTATATCCAAGACATTAATATATATTGTAAAGAGTTCAGGCACGAGGACAGAACCCTGTGGCACCACACTGGGTCCAGGTTGTCGACCAGGAAAAGGCCCATTTATCCAGACTCTCTGCTTTCTGTTGGTTAGCAGTCCTCTATCCAAGCTAATAAATTATCCCTTACCCCATGTGGTATCAACTTGTGTATTAACATTTTATGTAGCACCCTGTCAAATGCCTTCTGGAAGTCTAGATATAGTCCATCTACAAGATCCCATTATCCACTTTGCCACTTTGCTTGTTACATCTTTAAAGAAGTCTCATAAATTAGTCAAACATGATTTACTTTCATAAAACCATGCTGACTCTGATGGATTGCCTTTTGACTTTCCAAATGTCCTGTTATTACTTTTTTAATGGATTCTAATAATTTCCCAATGACAGACGTTAAACTAACTGGTCTATAGTTTCCTACTTTCCGCCACCCTCCCTTTTTGAATAAGGATGTTATATTAGCATTTTCCAATCCATTGGAACCTTTCCCACGTCCAGAGAATTTTGGAATATTATATCTAATGGATCCACTATCTCCGCTGCCAATTCCTTTAAGTACAGTAAGAAGTTTTACAACGCCAGGTTAAAGTCCAACATTTATTTGGAATCACTAGCTTTCGGAGTGCAGCTCCTTCATCAAGTTTCACTAACAATCAGCCTCATCAGTAACCTGTACCCCTACCTTCTCCTTTAACTTTGATTTTCTAATTTTCCATTCAACTGAACCCTCCCCCCCACTATTCAGTTTAAACCCCTGTCTACAGCCCTAGTTAGCAATTCACCAGGACTGGTCCCAGCATGATTCAGGTGGAGCTCTTCCCATCATAACAGCTCCCTTCTTCCCCAGGACTGGTGCTAAGGTCCCATGAATTTGAACCCATTCCTCCCATACCGATCTTTGAGCCACACATTTACCTCTTTTATCTTATTGGCCCTGTGCCAATTAGCTCATGGCTCAGATAGTAATCTAGAGGTTATTACCTTTTTGGTTCTGCTTTTTAATTTAGCCCCTGGCTGCTCAGATTCCCTCATCAGAACCTCTATGCTCAGAATTATAATCATACAGTACAGAAGAGGCTCTTCAGCCCATCAAGCCTGCACCAACAAAACCCCCCCCACTAATCTACACTAATCCCACTTCACAGCACATGCCCATAGCCTTGAATGTCATGCCATTTCAAGTGATCATCCAAGTACTTTTTAAAGATTGTGAGGTTTCCTGCCTCAACTATACTCCCAGGCAGTGCATTCCAGGTTCCCACCACCTTCCAGCAAAATTTCTTTTCCTTAAATGCCCTCTAAACTGCCTCACTTTCACCTTAAAATTGTGCCTTTTAACCCTCCAGCCACTGAGCCTGCCCTGGTGCCCCCTGGTCTCCTTCTGCTGGGTATTCCCTTGGTGCCACCGCACCTTGCTGTTAGAGTCTATGCTCTTCCAGCACTGTAATAAGAATAGCCAGCATCACCAGCTCCAGACTGATATCACTCAATTATCGGAGAGGGTTGAGAGAGAGACAGTCAGTCAGGTTAGTGTCACAGCCAAATAACCTCTCTCCTGACCCATTGGCCCTACTGGACCTGGAAGCAGCCAGTCCTACACTTTATCCGGCAGCTACCACTCAATCACAGCTGAGGTACACTCCCATCTCCATTGTATGATTGGTCCTGACCTATGCCCTCGCCCAATCGGTGTCACCTTTGGCCTCCCGCCTGGTACTACCTTCCCTTATTCTCTATATCACTGGGAGTTCTGACAGGAGATCTATATGCTCGCACATCCCTAATGGGCAGGGTCAACTGGACGGTGATGTCTGCCTTGGGGGCTAATGAATCCTCACTGGCAGGCATTGGGGACCGGCGCTTTAGCAAGCCAAGTGTCTCTCAATCCTGTGTACCCAACACTGTACCCCAGATGTGGTTTCACTAGTGCTCTGTCTAACTGAAGAATAACCTCATTACTTTTGTATTCAATTCGCCTCTCAATAAATGATAGCATTCTCTTAGCTTTCCTAATGTAGCCACTTAAAATGGCCAACTCCCGATTCAAAATGGCGAACGGCAAAGGCTGATGGGAAAGTCAGCCAACAAGACAAAAACCAGCAGCTGTAGGTTGGCTGTGTATTTACCTCTGGAAAGGCCAGACACTATCGATACCAGCAACCATCAGCATAACAAAACAACAGCCATCTGCATACTAATGAGCAATCCCCGGGAACAATAAGAAACATTTAGACACACAAAGCAAAACCAGACTCTTTGGCGCCAGCAGGAGCCTACACAAAAGGAGGTGAACGAGCACCTCAAGACCGTCCATCGATCAGGGAACTGCTCCAGCATTGGAGAAAATCGAACCAAGCGATTGGGACAAAGTCCAATCACTTGGGACCAGGTACAGGGTCTGCCCCGAAAGGCGGGAAGCCCCTCGGGACTATAGGAATTGAGCCCCAAGTTCAAATCGCTCTCTTCATTCTTCAGCAGCACCTCTTCACTCTCTTCTTCACCCAGCAACAACGAACCAACATTGACCGTGACCGGAGCAGTGAAGATCGAAACCGTAAGTCTTAATTCAACACTCGCTACGAGATAGGCGCTCCTAGCTACCAAGCCGTACCAACTTCGAATCCCGCAGGCTCAGAACACGAACGAAAGGCCATTTGTTTCCCTGACCTGGTGGGCCAGTCCAAAGTTAAGTATAGGCCTGTTAGTTGTAGAAGTAACTTAGACGTAGAATTTGTGCATGGGTAGCGATTACTGTGTATAATAAATGTGCTTTGATTTAAATCTTACTAATCGGTGTATTGGATTATTGATCATTACTCAGACTTGAACCACGTGGCGGTGTCATAAAGATACCTGTCGACTCAAGAGCAAAGGTAATAAAACAGAGCAATTCAACTAAGGCAAAGTTAGCAACATTATTTGGCGACATCCTGACGGGACCCGATCTAGGAGTGGCATAACCACTCCGGGAGAACCCAAGAATTTGAATTAGAGATCCAATTGGAAACAGAAAACCACAAGTGTTCAAGCAGTTCTGATCAATACTCATAATTCTGAAGTGTGTGTATGCATGCGTAACTAACAGGGCGATAAGGTAAAACTGATAGATTTTTTGTTGCGACAAAACTGTCGGAAGTTTGTATTTCGGAAAGTAGCGAAAGCCGTACCCGTATTTACATCGCAGCCTTAATACCCCTGTCCCAAATTTGAAGAGCAGCATTCGGATTAATACCCCTGTCCCAAATTTGAAGAGCAGCATTTGGATAGGAAAGATGGCAATGCAGGCAATGCAGCGCCTAATGAACCCAGAGGAATTTGCGGTCGCAGCGACCAGCAGCAGTAGAGTGGGACAATGTCCCATTTGGGAGGAAGAGATCAGGAAATATCTCAAAGGGAAAGGATGGTCCCTTTGGAATGATTTCTGTGACAACGAGGAATCAGGTCCCGGGAGTATAGGACATACTTGGTGGGAGAACTTGAGCGAGATCCACAAAAAGAGCTTAGGGAAAGCTCGCAAGCCGATGGCAATTGTGTCCTGCTTGGCACAATTGCGAGGCACAGAGGAGGTCGATAGGATGCTCCGGAAAGAAGTTGAGGGCATACATCGAATAAGCTAGGTAGAAAAGGAGAATTTAGAATTGAGAAGGAAGTTGGCACCAAAAAATGGAGAAGTGGAGGATGCCAAAAGGGCACACCAGTTTTGTCTGGCGCACTTAAGCAGCTTCCAGTCTCAATAAGAAAAGGCCTTTCAGGACACGCAACGTGCAGTCCTGGTACGCGAAGAAACGTAAAAGCAGGTAGAAGCATTACAGAGACAGTGTAGCGATCTAAAGGCAGCATTAAGAGCACTCCATGCTGCCACCACAGAACAAAGACAAAGCACGCTAGATCACGCAAAATGCCAGAAGCAGATTGCAGAGCTGCAATCACTGCTTTCAGTTCAGAAAGGTTTCCAGGAAAACCTTTGGAGAAAAATTAGATCAGGAAGATGGCCCTGATTGGGAAGAATTGAATGAAACAGCGCAGAGATATGTTCAAGAAACATGTGTGCAGGGAAAGCCACAAAAGAGAAAAGCGCCCCAACCCCCCCCCCACAGAGCAGATAGTTCAAGCTCAAATGAACCCAGTAACCACCCACCGCACAGCCACATCGGACGATGTGGAATTTCTATACTCCACCCCCTTAACAGTGACCCAATTACGGGACGCGTGCGATAAGATCACACCGTTCCTCCCGACCTCAGACCCCCACCATTTCTTTGCCACAGTCAAACATCAGGCGACCATGTACAGCCTGGATGAGCGAGAGCATGTAAAGCTCACCGTTTTAAGTTTAGACACTTCAGTAGCAGCAGCCCTTCCCGACCCACAGAATGTAGGAGGAGGCACCCTTGCAGAAATGCATACCGCGGTCCTGGATGCGATCGGGTATAACCGGGGTGACCCCGTAGATGGCCTCAACAAATGTAGGCAAAAGAAATCCGAGCACCCCACAGCGTTTGCTGGACGCCTGTGGATCCACTTTGCAGCAGTCTTTGGAGACTTAGACCGTGCCCATTTGTCCCCAGACAACATGGCCAAATGGACCCGCACCCATATCTCCCATGCCACAGAAACAGGACAGAAATCTTGCACGAGTTATGATCCCTCAGAGGAGGCCCATAACGAGAAGTGGGTAGTGAAAAGATTGTCCCGCGCTTGGGAGCAATCTATACAAAGTAACCCCGCAGTCAAGAATCCAGAGTAAAAGCAGGCCGGCGCAGATATACAGGCAGTAAAAACACACCAGAACCCCGCATGGGTGAATGAGGGAAAGAACAGCCTCCCACCCAAGTCACAGGAGTGTTACAACTGCGGACAGTTGGGACACTTCGCAAGGGAATGCAATGCCCCTAAAAAGCCACAGAGAGCCCAGCAGACGGGCACTCTGAGTAAGAAAAAGACAGAGCCCATTCATAGCTTTAGCGCCCGTTCTGATCAGACAGACTTGACCGGAACGGACTGACGGTGTACGGGCTCCCCCAGTTGGGTCTGCGACACCCTTTGGGATAGGTCCAGACGACCGGTAGTTGCAGCGAAAATTCGGGGACAGCCCATCGAATTTCTCTGGGACACAGGAGGGTCCCGCACCACAATAAATTCCTCCACCATGTTCCAAAAGGACACGTGGCCCACTACAGCCACTATCACCCTCAGCGGCTTTACAGGCCACTCACAGCAGGGACACATCACAGCCCCTGTACCCATTCAAATCGGTACCATCACCACCAAACAACCCGTAGTTTTAATTGACCTGCCCCACACAGCAGAACACATTCTGGGAATCGATTTCATGAATTCCCATAATCTTTCATTCGATCCAGTCAACCAGTGTGTCTGGAAGATGGCAAAATCCGCAAGAGCCCCCGCAACACTCAACATCGGAGAGTACGCGAACAAAATTAGCGCATTAGGCAAATTTTGGTTCAACCCGGCCTCGCTTAGGACGGACAAGCAGGTTAGGGCAGTTCTGCAAAAGAACAGGGCAGAATTCGCAACCCACAAGCACGACTGTGGACGGATGACTGGCTCCGTACAAATAACAGGACCTGACCCTAGACCCCAAAAACAGTATGGATTTCCCCAAGAGGCAGAGGGAGAAATCTCAAAGGTAATAGAAAGCTTATTAGAGCAGGGCGTACTTAGATCAGTGGCCTCCACTAATGATGCCCCGATTTGGCCAGTGAGAAAGCCCGATGGATCATGGCGACTGACCATCGATTACCGGGAACTCAACAAAATCACCCCTGCAGCAGCCGCCACAGTAGCCACAAGTCCCGAGACCATGCTCAAGCAGGGACTCAATTCCCGATTCTTTACGGTTTTGGATGTCAGTAATGGATTCTGGTCCATTCCATCGGCAAAGGCGTGCCAGTACAAATTTGCCTTCACCTTTAAAGCACAGCAGTACACGTGGACATGCCTGCCACAAGGCTTCCACAACTCCCCCTCCATTTTCCACTGACAGCAGGCAAATGGTTTAGCCAAATCCTCTCACCCCGAATGTCTGGTTCAGTATGTAGACGACCTACTACTGCAGACAGACACCAAGGAAGAGCACATTGAGCTTCTGTCCGAACTCCTGGAACTCTTACACTCAATCGGTTGTAAAGTCAACCCCAAAAAGGCCCAGATTTTGGAAGATAAGGTGATATATTTGGGAACAATTATCACACATGGTAAACGTGAGATCAAGCGTAAAAGGATTGACTTGATTGCTAAATTGCCCCTTCCCCAGAACGTTTCAGCCCTCCGGTCATTTTTAGTTCTGGTTGGCTACTGCCAAAACCACAATTGACGGTTTCGCCAGCAAGGCAGCGTCCCTCTCAGACCTCCTAAAGAAAGAAGCCCCCTGGGAATGGCTTCCGCAGCATACGGATGTTGTGGACGCCTAAAAACAGGCACTCATAGCAGCCCCCGCACTACAAGTTCCAGACCCGCTTTCCCCTTACGCCATCGAGGTAGCGACCACAGACCGCACCCTTTCGGCCGTGTTCCTCCAGGAACGGCACAACGTTAAGGCCCGTAGCTTACGCCTCCAGAATTTTGGATGCTGTGGAGCAGGGATTTTCAGCCTGTGAGAGGCACCTGCTCGCAGTATTTTGGGCAGTGCCCTATTTTTCATATATTACCGGACTGAACCCCATTACAATTCTCACCAAACCCACCCCCACCCAACCTTTACTGGACGGACGACTCAAGGACGGTACAGTTAGTCAGATTAGAGCAGCTAGATGGACCCTTCTCTTGCAGGGACGAGACATCACTGTGAAAAGGACAAAGACGCACACCTTTTTAGCCGACAACTTACAGTACCCTGGAACCCCCCATGAATGCGAGATTATCTCTCCACACCATGACACAGACCCCTTTATCACTAAACCCCCCCCCAGACAGATAGGTAGTTCAACCCAGAGCCCCCAGCACATGGACACGTGTGAGCCCATAAAGATCTATGTGGATGGATCTTCCACAGTCTTGGATGGGAAGCGCATAACAGGTTGCGGTATCTATGTCGAGGACGCGCAGGGACGCGCCCTTGAGGAAATATCGTTCAAACTTCCAGGTCACTTAGGTGCACAGGCAGCAGAGCTCGTGGCCATCGCGTATATAGTGGAACACCCAGATTCCTTTCCCAGCCCAGCAGACATATACTCGGGCAGCCTCTATGTCTGCAACAGCCTCACGGAATTTCTGCCCCTGTGGAAAGCAAGAGGATTTGTTTCCGCAGACGGAAAACCCCTCCCCTCAGCCCCATTGCTCCGTTAAATTTTAGAGCGAGCCCAGAACAGGACTTTTGGGATCATCAACGTTCGCAGTCACCATCGTTCCTCCCCCCCTGGAAATGTAAAAGCCGACGCACTGGCTAAAGCAGGTTCCAGGCATGGATACCTTTGGACACCCCCCGGAAGCGCACCAGTGAGACAAAGATCGAGGATCTAGTGGAGGCCCAGAAGCAGGACAGCAATCTCAGGGAGATTGTAAAAGGAAACTATCCAGCACCCTATGAGAGGTTCAAAAATGCACTGACCACACATGACGGTGTGGTGTTAAAAGACACCCTTTATGTTGTTCCTGGACAGGACAGGAATCAACTGATTTGCTTGTTCCATGACGGTCATGGACATCGGGGAACCGATCCCACTACAGCCCATCTCAAGCAGCTTTGTTGGTGGCCGAATTTAAAGGAAGATATAAATCACTACATCGAGAATTGTCTTCTCTGCGCCTAGAATAATCCGGACAGATATGCCAAAAAGGCTCAACTCAGCCACACCCGACCAGTTAACGGCCCCTGGACTAACCTCCAGATTGATATTATAGGACCAATGCCCCCTTGCAGGAATGGCTATAAATATGTACTTGTGGCAATTGACACATTTACAAAATGGGTGGAAGCATTCTCAGCACGCACAAACACGGCAAAAACCACAGCCAAGATTCTGACCCACCACATCTTCACAAGATGAGGACTCCCCCGCAGTATTGAATCTGACCAAGGCTCCCATTTTACGACACGTGTCATGCAGAACATCCTCACGATATTTGGCATCACCCAAAAATTCTACATTGCATACCACCCACAGTCGAGTGGTATCGTGGAGCGCATGAATCGGACCCTAAAATCCACCCTCAGAAAAATGGTCCAGCAGAACAACACCACTTGGGACTTAGTCCTCCCTTTTGCGCTGATGTTTTTGCGTAATATAATTTCTACTTCCACAGGTTACACCCCACACACCCTCATGACCGGACGCCCCGTGAAAGGCACAGAATATTTATTAGGTTTGGACTTGACCAGCCCCGAAGGGACGGCCCTCACACACGAGAAAGCAGTACAGCAATTAGTTGAAAATGTTAAAACGGCTCAGCTAGCAGCCGCAGTAAAATTGGGCACAAGGTAGAAACAGAGCAAGGTTTGTTTCGAGAAGACAGTGCATGCGACTGAGTACAGTATAGGACAGCAAGTTATGCTCTCTGTATATAACCCCAGCACATTTCTGTCACCAAAATACTCGGCAAGACTGCGTGGTTCCATATAAAGCAGCTGAAGGCATACGGAACACAGTCTAACCACGCACACCACGTCATGCTCGACGCAGCACACCACGCCCCGCCCACAGCCAACGTAACCCTACCATCCCCAACACGTCCAGCCCAGCCACGGACTCGACCTCGACTCCACCCCCTAAATATACACTCCGCCCCGGAATGCCCACCGACTGCAGCAGCAGAGACAGCGACTGTGACTCGGACGATAGCCACAGCACGCCTCCCTACTATCCCCATACAACCGGACCCACACCCAGCGATTCCGACTACGATCCGAGTGAACCCTTAATGATCACTTTCCTAAACAAACCCCACCACCGACCACCGAACCACACTGACGACCCCGATTCTGTCCCCACACAACTAGACACCAACTATTGGCACCGAGATAACTCGTTCCGACTCGTCCGCAACGACGAGAGCGACCCCACCTCACACCATACAGCCCTTTCAGCCCTGATACACTCAAGAGTTTGGCACCCGGGAGAAGATGACGACCTTGGGTCTGACTCCCATACCGAGAACCCCTTCGCGACCCTGTTCGCAACCGAGAACTGAGGTGTCCAGATGATGTTTTAAAAGGACCCGCTTGGGAGAAGTGGTGTCCTATCTGATGGAACCTGCAGCATGTTTTATGTTGTTTGTAAGTTTGTTAAATGTTGTATGTCCGACAGGAAAACATTTTACACGGCCTCACGTCTTTTCGGCCGAAACCTCTGAGGTCTTGCCCACAGAGACTCACTGTTGCCAGACACTAGTTCAGCGGAACTAGCTTGTCTGCTGAGACTTGTTAAGGTACCATTACGGCAGCCCCACCACGATGACTACATTTCTTGCCCGTTCTTGTCGGTTGCTCAGGCAGTGGAGAAACGGCTTGGGACCCGCCCTTCCTGGGAACCCCCCCTCTGGCCAACTACGCTCGGGTAGGAGAGACACGGCATTGGTAGCCGTCCTACCCGGGGACTCCATCCAAATCGTACCCGTCGCGGCCCATACGCACCTCATTTTGGCACTTTCAGTTCAAAAAGTTTTGTTTTGTTTCAGGTAACCCTTAGGCTGCCAACCACATGCTATTTACATCCTCAAACATTTGGATGGTAGATCGCACAGTCTGCGAGACGGCTCGCGCTGGTTCATTATTGGGAAGTGGGTCTTGTCCTAAAGTTCGGTTTTTGAAAAAAAAAATGAGGGAGTCAAACATAGTGACCAATTATAAAGGGAGTAATTGGCACTAAAGGACAGACAGACTATTGTACGAGATGTTAAACAAAGATAGTTACAGACACTATGCTTGTTTCCACAGAACTCCAGAAGCTCCAGGACCGGAGAAGAGAAGAAAAGAAAAGAGAAGAGCCATGAGGACTTCCTCCACATGGGCAGCACGGTAGCATTGTGGATAGCACAATTGCTTCACAGCTCCAGGGTCCCAGGTTCGATTCCCGGCTTGGGTCACTGTCTGTGCGGAGTCTGCACATTCTCCCCGTGTGTGCGTGGGTTTCCTCCGGGTGCTCCGGTTTCCTCCCACAGTCCAAAGATGTGCAGGTTAGATGGATTGGCCATGCTAAATTGCCTATAGTGTCCAAAATTGCCCTTAGTGCTGGGTTGGGTTGTGGGGATAGGATGGAGGTGTGGACCTGTAGGGTGCTCTTTCCAAGAGCCGGCGCAGACTCGATGGGCCGAATGGCCTCCTTCTGCACTGTAAATTCTATGAAATCATACTAATGGACATTTGGTTGCGAGTGAACGCGAACCCCATGACTTCAAGCCCCCCAGCCGTTAATGTTTCACTTCCCCACAGTACCTAGAGCCCAGTCACCAGCGACACCACACCATCTTGGTGTGCCAGGTTTATAACCTGGTACTCTCTGTCATATGTAATAGGAGCCTTATAGTATTAGCGATACTCTGCTGCATAGTGCAGACTATGCATCTAAGGAAATGGAGAAGGAGAGCCTACCGCGCTTGAACCCCAGTATATAGGATCAGATCCCCTATTTTCGGATACGACCAGACCCCCAACCCCGGCGATCTATAATAAAGAGCATTCATTTGCGGTTTTATTGTAAATAAAGAAATGTAAAGAACTGTTCATGAGCAAATTGTATGATCCTGAGCTTGAAGGCCAAGCCAGGAAGACTGTGTATAAACTGCTATGATTTTGTTTGTATGGTTGAGGAAGGTAGAATGATGAAATGTTTAAGCGAGTGTAGTGTCTTAAGAATAGTTAGATAGTAAGAATAAGTTAGAGGTTCCCAGTTTATTGTTTTGTAATGCATGTCCCTGTTTGACATAGCGCCCTTAGAATTGTCAGTTAAAATTTTTTTGCATAGTTATGGTCAGTGCAGAGGCCATGAAGGAAGTGCCCCCCCCCCCCCCCCCAAGGTCAGGGACTGGAAAGCAACATAGTTATGTGATCCTTCACGCTTTGCGTTAGGATCACAAGGAGGGAATGTAGCCACTTAAAATGGCCAACTCCCGATTCAAAATGGCGAATGGCAAAGGCTGATGGGAAAGTCAGCCAACAAGACAAAAACCAGCAGCTGCAGGTTGGCTGTGTATTTACCTCTGGAAAGGCCAGACACTATCGATACCAGCAACCATCAGCATAACAAAACAACAGCCATCTGCGTACTAATGAGCAATCCCCGGGAACAATAAGCAACATGTAGACACACAAAGCAAAACTAGACTCTTCGGCGCCAGCAGGAGCCTTCACAAAAGGAGGTGAACGAGCACCTCAAGACCGCCCAATGATCAGGGAACCGCTCCAGCATTGGAGAAAATCGAACCAAGCGATTGGGACAAAGTCCAATCACTTGGGACCAGGTACAGGGTCCGCCCCGAAAGGCGGGAAGCCCCTCGGGACTAAAAGAATTGAGCCCCAAGTTCAAATCGCTCTCTTCACTCTTCAGCAGCTCCTCTTCACTCTCTTCTTCCTGCCCGGGTCACCCAGCAATAACGAACCAACATTGACCGTGACCGGAGCAGTGAAGATCGAAACCGTAAATCTTAATTCAATGCTCGCTACGAGATAGGCGCTCCTAGCTACCAAGCCGTACCAACTTCGAATCCCGCAGGCTCAGAACCCGAACGAAAGGCCATTTATTTCCCTGACCTGGTGGGCCAGTCCAAAGTTAAGTATAGGCCTGTTAGTTGTAGTCGTAGCTTAGACGTAGAATTTGTGCATGAGTAGCGATTACTGTGTATAATAAATGTGCTTTGATTTAAATCTTACTAATCGGTGTATTGGATTATTGATCATTACTCGGACTTGAACCTCGTGGTGGTATCATAAAGATACCTGGCGACTCAAGTGCAAAGGTAATAAAACAGAGCAATTGAACCAAGGAGAAAATTAGCAACACTAAGTACTTGTACTTGCTTACTAGCCTTTTGTAATTCATGCACTCAGGTGCCCAGATCCCTCTGCATCTTAAGAGCTCTGCAATTTATCATCATTTAGATAATTTGCTTCTCTTCTATTCCTCCAGTTAAAGTGGACAATTTCACATTTTCTCACATTAAACTCCATTTGCCAGATCTTTGCCCAACGACGTAAACTATCCCACCTATCTTTGTATCATCAGCAAATTTGGCAAACATCCCATCCATCCCTTCATCCAACTCATTTATATAGGGCGGGATTTACCGACCAATCACTCCCGTGTTCTTCGGCGGCGGAGGTGGCCTGACAGCGGGATTTAGGAACCTCGCCGTTGTCAATGGGAATTCCCAGTAATTGCACCCCTCATCGCTGGGAAACCCGCATGACAGCGTGAACAGCTGGAAGATCGCGCCCATGAATTGTAAAGAGTTGAGGTCCCACCACTGATCCCTGTGGCACACCACTCATTACATCTTGCCAATGGGTCTTGAAAAAGACCCATTTGTGCTTACTCTTTACTTCCTGTTTGCCATGCAATCTTCTATCCATGCCAGTTTGTTGTCCCTGTACCATGAGGCTTATCAAATGCCTTCTAGAAATCGAAGTATAGTACATCCACCAATTCCCCTTTATCCACAGCACATGTTACTTCCTAAAAGAAGTCAAGTAGGTTGGTTAAACATGATTTTCCTTTAACAAAACCCAGTAAAGGATGTAAACATATTGGAGGTATTTCAGAGGAGGTTTACAGGATTGATACCTGAAATGAACGGTAGTCTCAGAAGGAAAGGCTAGACAGACTGAACTCATTTCCACTGGGGTTTAGAAGAAGGAGGTGTGGTTTAACTAAAGTATATAAGATCCTGCATGGTCTCGACAAGGCGGATGTGGAAAGGATGATTCCTCTTGTGGGTGAGTCCAGACCTCGGGGGCACTGTATTAAAATTAGGGATAGCCCTTTTAGGATAGAGCTGAGGAGAATTTTTTCTCTGAGGGTTGTGCAACTTTGGAGCTCAGTGCCTGAGAAGGTGGTGGTGGTGGAGGTGGGGGTCACTAAACATTTTTATGACAGTAGATTCATTCCCTTGCTTTGCCATTGTGGAATTCAAAATGCGAAAAGATCTGCCAGATCAGGCAGAAAAGGCTCCAGAGGCCGAGTGGCCGACTCATGCTCCTATTTTGTGGAGATACCCCACTCTGAGACCAATTTTTAAACTGTCAACTATTTCCTGGTTAAGTATCCCGGTACGTCGTATGTGTCTATTCCTGAGCTCAGGGTTAGAGCCATTTGCGGAGGGTCCAAGGAGCATAGAATCAGCCCATTGAAAGTTTACATTTCCTGGATAATTTCATGGATGTCCATGCATCAGGATTTCTGCAGGGTCCTGACGTGTATCTTCCACCATACATCCTCTTGTCAACTATTTGGAGACAAGATGATTTGGGCCAATATTTTCTTTTCATTTACCAATCCATGGGCGGGATTCTCTGAAAACCGGCGCGATGGCCGGGACCCGGCGCCAAAAACGGCACGGATCACTCCGGCGTCGGGCCCCCCCCAAACGGCGCATAATCTCCGGGCCCAAATAGGCTAGCAGCGGCGTGACGCTATTCGCGACGGCGTCACCCGCCATGGACGCGCTGCGTCACTGACGCCGCGCAGCTTCACAGCACAAAAGACGCACCCCTCCCCCCCCCCCCCCCCCCCCCCCAGAAGACCCGCTAAGATGGCCGCCAGCCGCGCAGCCCTGATGTTCCAGGAGCACGGCATCGAGGCGCTCCTGGACGCAGTAGAGGAGAGGAGAGGAGAGGAGCGAGGCCCTGTACCCCGGACATGGCCGCAGGGTCGCCCCACGCCTCAGCCGGGGCCTGTGGAGGGAGATGGCAGAGGTCGTCAGCGCTGTGGCTCTGACACCACGGACAGACACCCAGTGCCACAAGAAGGTGAACGACCTCGTCAGGGCAGCCAGGGTGAGTATCCCCCCCCCCCCCCGCCAATGTGCGGCACACCCCAAGGTGCAACCAACCTGAACGCTAACCCAACACTAACCCTGCGCACCTCTGCCAATATACGCGCAACCACTGCCATGCACTCATATACCTGTCTAACACTGTTGCCCTTTAACCCTGCCACCCACCCCACCCGCCCCCACAGGAGAAGCGCACACACAACAACAGGGAGCGTGAAAGGACTGGAGGGGGCCCAGCTGATGAGAGACCTGGAACTGGCAGGTGGACCTGAGGACCGTGAGGCTGCCGATGCAGAGATCGAGGGCCCACCAGCAAGTGAGCCACCCACGGCCCATCCCCATTCCCACATATCCCCCCTCCCCCATATCCCCCCTCCCCTCCCCGATGCAGAGGTTAGGGGCCCACCAGCAAGTGAGCCACCCACGGCCCACCCCATTCCCCCATATCCCCGTCCCCATATCCCCCCTCCCCCATATCCCCCTAACCCCCCTCCCCATATCCCCCTCCCACATATCCCCCCTCCTCCATATCCCCCCTCCCCATATCCCCCTCCACAAAGCCTCCCTCCCCATATCCCCCCTCCCCCGTATCCCCCATATCCCCCCTCCCCATATCCCCCCTCCCCATATCCCCCCTCCCCATACCACCCATATCCCCTCCTCCATATCCCCCTCCCCCAATACCCCCTCCCCTATATCCCCCTCCCCCAATACCCCCTCCCCCAAATCCACCCTCCACCAAATCCCCCTTCCCCCAAATCTCCCCTCCCCAATATCCCCCCTCCCCCACATTCACCCTCCCGCACATCCCCCTCCCCCACATCCCCCCTCCCACACATCCCCCCTCCCGCACATCCCGCCTCCCGCACATCCCACCACCCTCACATCCCATCTTCCCACATCCACCACATCCCCTCTCCCCCACATCCACCACATCCCCCACATCCCCCCTCCCCCCCACATCCCCCTCCCCACATCCCCCCTCCCCTACATCCCCCTCCCCATATCTCTCCTCCCCCATATCCCCCCTCCCCATATTCCCATTATCCCCCCTCCCCCATATACCCCTCCCCAAACCCCCCTCCCACACATCCTCCCTCCCGCACATCCCGCCTCCCCCACATCCCATCTTCCCACATCCACCACATCCCCTCTCCCCCACATCCACCACATCCCCCCTCCCCCACATCCCCCTCCCCATATCTCTCCTCCCCCATAGCCCCCTCCCCATATTCCCATTATCCCCCTCCCCTATATACCTCTCCCCAATCCCCCCTCCCCCAATCCCCACTCCCCCACACCCCTCTCCCCCTCCCCACACACACCCCCAATCCCCCCTCCCCCACATCCCCCCTGCCCCACATGCCCCCTCCCCCAATCCCCCCTCTCCCACATGCCCCCTCCCCCACATCCCCACACCCCCTCCCCCACATGCCCCCTCCCCAACCCTCCCTCTCCACGTCCCCCACATGCCCCCTCTCCACGTCCCCCACATGCCCCCTCTCCACGTCCCCCACATGCCCCCTCTCCACTTCCCCCACATGCCCCCTCTCCACTTCCCCCACATGCCCCCTCTCCACTTCCCCCACATGCCCCCTCTCCACTTCCCCCACATTCCCCCTCTCTACTTCCCCCACATCCCCCCTCTCCACATCCCCCACATCCCCCCTCTCCACATCCCCCCTCTCCACATCTCCCACATCCCCCCCACATCCCCCACATGCCCCCTCTCCACTTCCCCCACATGCCCCCTCTCCACTTCCCCCACATGCCCCCTCTCCACTTCCCCCACATGCCCCCTCTCCACTTCCCCCACATGCCCCCTCTCCACATCCCCCCCCACATATTCCCCCCCTTTCCCCCCCACTTTCCCCCCCCACTTTCCTCCCCCCCCCACTTCCCCCCCCCACTTCCCCCCCCACTTCCCCCCCACTTCCTCCCCCCCCACTTCCTCCCCCCCCACTTCCTCCCCCCCACTTCCTCCCCCCCCACTTCCTCCCCCCCACTTCCTCCCCCCCACTTCCTCCCCCCCACTTCACCCCCCCACATCCCCCTCTACACATCCCCACATCCCCCTCCCCACATCCCCCTCCCCATCCCCACATCCCGCTCCCCACATTCCCCCACATCCCCCTCCCCACACCCCCCTCCCCCACATCCCCCCACATCCCCCTCCCCACATCCCCCCCCACATCCCCCCACATCCCCCTCCCCCCTCCCCCCCTCCCCCACATCCCCCCCACATCCCCTCCCCCACATCTCCCCACATGCCCCCTCCCCCACATGCCCCCTCCCCCACATGCCCCCTCCCCCACATGCCCCCTCCCCCACATGCCCCCTTCCCCACTTCCCCCCTCCCCCACATCCCCCCTCCCCCACTTCCCCCCTCCCCCACATCCCCCCTCCCCCACATTCCCCCTCCCCCACATTCCCCCTCCCCATAGCCCCCTCCCCATATTCCCATTATCCCCCTCCCCCATATACCCCTCCCCAATCCCCCCATCCCCATTCCCCCCACACACCCCTCCCCCTATCCCCCCTCCCCCACACACCCCAATCCCCCCTCCCCCACACCCCCCCTGCCCCACATGACCCCTCCCCCAATCCCCCCTCCCCCACAACCCCCCTCTCCCACATCCCCCCCATCCCCCCTCCCCCAATCCCCCATCCCTCAATCCCCCCTCCCGCACACCCCCTCCCCCAATCCCCCCTCCCCCAATCCCCCCTCCCCCACTTGCCCCCTCCCCAATCCCCCCTCCCGCACACCCCCTCCCCCTCCCCAATCCCCCCTCCCCCACTTGCCCCCTCCCCCAATCCCCCCTCCCCCACATCCCCCCTCCCCCACATCCCCCCACCCCCACATCCCCCCACCCCCACATCCCCCCAATATCCCCCCAATATCCCCCCACCCCCACATCCCCCCACCCCCACATCCCCCCTCCCCACAACCCCCACCCCCACATTCCCCCACCCCCACATTCCCCCACCCCCACATTCCCCCATCCCCACATTCCCCCATCCCCACATCCCCCACCCCCACATCACCCCCCACATCCCCCCTCCCCCTCCCCCACATCCCCCCCACATCCCCCTCCTCACATCCCCCTCACATCCCCCTCACATCCCCCTCCCCACAACCCCCTCCCCACATCCCCCACATCCCTCCTCCCCCACATCCCCCCACCCCCACATCCCCCACATCCCCCCTCCCCCACATCCCCCACCCCCACATCCCCCCAACATGCCCCCTCCCCACAACCCCCTCCCCCACAACCCCCTGCCCCACATCCCCCCTCCCCCACATCCCCCCTCCCCCACAACCCCCTATCCCCCCTCCCCCACATCCCCCCACCCCCACATACCCCTCCCCCCACATCCCCCCTCCCCACAACCCCCTCCCCCACAACCCCCTCCCCACATCCCCCTCCCCCATCCCCACATCCCGCTCCCCACATTCCCCCTCCCCACATCCCCCTCCCCACATCCCCCCCACATCCCCCTCCCCACATCCCCCTCCACACATCCCCCTCCACACATCCCCCCCACATCCCCCTCCCCCACATCCCCCCTCCCCCACATCCCCCCCTCCCCCACATCCCCCCCACATCCCCTCCCCCACATCCCCCCACATCCCCCTCCCCCATCCCCACATCCCGCTCCCCACATTCCCCCACATCCCCCTCCCCACATCCCCCTCCCCCACATCCCCCCCACATCCCCCTCCCCACATCCCCCCCACACCCCCCTCCCCCACATCTCCCCTCCCCACATCCCCCCCTCCCCCACATCCCCCCCACATCCCCCCACATCCCCCCTCCCCCACATGCCCCCTCCTCCACATGCCCCCTCCCCCACATGCCCCCTCCCCCACATGCCCCCTCCCCCACATGCCCCCTCCCCCACATGCCCCCTCCCCCACATGCCCCCTCCCCCACTTCCCCCCTCCCCCACATCTCCCCTCCCCCACTTCCCCCCTCCCCCACATTCCCCCTCCCCCACATTCCCCCTCCCATAGCCCCCTCCCCATATTCCCATTATCCCCCTCCCCCATATACCCCTCCCCAATCCCCCCTCCCCCATCCCCATTCCCCCCACACACCCCTCCCCCTATCCCCCCTCCCCCACACCCCCCCAATCCCCCCTCCCCCACATCCCCCCTGCCCCACATGACCCCTCCCCCAATCCCCCCTCCCCCACAACCCCCCTCTCCCACATCCCCCCACATCCCCCCTCCCACAATCCCCCATCCCTCAATCCCCCCTCCCGCACACCCCCTCCCCCAATCCCCCCTCCCCCAATCCCCCCTCCCCCACTTGCCCCCTCCCCCAATCCCCCCTCCCGCACACCCCCTCCCCCTCCCCCAATCCCCCCTCCCCCACTTGCCCCCTCCCCCAATCCCCCCTCCCCCACATCCCCCCCCACATCCCCCCAATATCCCCCCAATATCCCCCCACCCCCACATCCCCCCACCCCCACATCCCCCCTCCCCACAACCCCCACCCCCACATTCCCCCACCCCCACATTCCCCCACCCCCACATTCCCCCACCCCCACATCCCCCACCCCCACATCCCCCTCCCCCTCCCCCCTCCCCCCCATCACCCCCCACATCCCCCCTCCCCCTCCCCCACATCCCCCCCACATCCCCCTCCTCACATCCCCCTCACATCCCCCTCCCCACAACCCCCTTTCACATCCCCCACATCCCTCCTCCCCCACATTCCCCCACCCCCACATCCCCCCTCCCCCACATCCCCCCACCCCCACATCCCCCACCCCCACATCCCCCCAACATGCCCCCTCCCCACAACCCCCTCCCCCACAACCCCCTGCCCCACATCCCCCCTCCCCCACATCCCCCCTCCCCCACAACCCGCTCCCCCACATCCCCCCTCCCCCACATCCCCCCACCCCCACCCCCACATACCCCTCCCCCCCACATCCCGCCTCCCCACAACCCCCTCCCCCACATCCCCCTCCCCACATCCCCCTCCCCCATCCCCACATCCCACTCCCCACATTCCCCCACATCCCCCTCCCCACATCCCCCTCCCCACATCCCCCCCCCCACATCCCCCTCCCCACATCCCCCTCCCCACATCCCCCCCACATCCCCCCCCACATCCTCCTCCCACACATCCCCCCTCCCCCACATCCCCCCCTCCCCCACATCCCCCCCACATCCCCTCCCCCACATCCCCCCACATCCCCCTCCCCACATCCCCCCTCCCCACATACCCCCTCCCCCACATACCCCCTCCCCCACATGCCCCCTCCCCCACATGCCCCCTCCCCCACATGCCCCCTCCCCCACATGCCCCCTCCCCCACATGCCCCCTCCCCCACTTCCCCCCTCCCCCACATTCCCCCTCCCCCACATTCCCCCTCCCCCACATTCCCCCTCCCCATAGCCCCCTCCCCATATTCCCATTATCCCCCTCCCCCATATACCCCTCCCCAATCACCCCTCCCCCATCCCCATTCCCCCCACACACCCCTCCCCCAATCCCCCCTCCCCCACACCCCGCCCCCAATCCCCCCTCCCCCACATCCCCCCTGCCCCACATGACCCCTCCCCCAATCCCCCCTCCCCCACAACCCCCCTCTCCCACATCCCCCCTCCCCTATTCCCCCCTCCCTCAATTCCCCCCTCCCGCACACCCCCTCCCCCAATCCCCCCTCCCCCAATCCCCCCTCCCCCACTTGCCCCCTCCCCCAATCCCCCCTCCCGCACACCCCCTCCCCCTATCCCCCCTCCCCACTTGCCCCCTCCCCCAATCCCCCCTCCCTCACATCCCCCCTCCCCCACATCCCCCCACCCCCACATCCCCCCACCCCCACATCCCCCCTCCCCCACATCCCCCCACCCCCACATCCCCCACCCCCACTTCCCCCCAACATGCCCCCTCCCCACAACCCCCTCCCCCACAACCCCCAGCCCCACATCCCCCCTCCCCCACATCCCCCCTCCCCCACAACCCCCTCCCCCACATCCCCCTCCCCCACATCCCCCACCCCCACCCCCACATCCCCCTCCCCCCCACATCCCCCCTCCCCACAACCCCCTCCCCCACATCCCCCTCCCCACATCCCCCTCCCCCATCCCCACATCCCGCTCCCCACATTCCCCCACATCCCCCTCCCCACATCCCCCTCCCCACATCCCCCCCCACATCCCCCCCACATCCCCCTCCCCCACATCCCCCCCTCCCCCACATCCCCCCCTCCCCCACATCCCCCCCACATCCCCCCCACATCCCCTCCCCCACATGCCCCCTCCCCCACATGCCCCCTCCCCCACATGCCCCCTCCCCCACATGCCCCCTCCCCCACATGCCCCCTCCCCCACATGCCCCCTCCCCCACATGCCCCCTCCCCCACATCCCCCCTTCCCCACTTCCCCCCTCCCCCACATCCCCCCTCCCCCACATTCCCCATCCCCCACATTCCCCCTCCCCATATCTCTCCTCCCCACAGCCCCCTCCCCATATTCCCATTATCCCCCTCCCCCATATACCCCTCCCCAATCCCCCCTCCCCATCCCCATTCCCCCCACACACCCCTCCCCAATCCCCCCTCCCCCACACCCCCCCCAATCCCCCCTCCCCCACATCCCCCCTGCCCCACATGACCCCTCCCCCAATCCCCCCTCCCCCACAACCCCCCTCTCCCACATCCCCCCACATCCCCCCTCCCCCAATCCCCCCTCCGTCAATCCCCCCTCCCGCACACCCCCTCCCCCAATCCCCCGTCCCCCAATCCCCCCTCCCCCACTTGCCCCCTCCCCCAATCCCACCTCCCGCACACCCCCTCCCCCCCCCCAATCCCCCCTCCCCACTTGCCCCCTCCCCCAATCCCCCCTCCCCCACATCCCCCCACCCCCACATCCCCCCACCCCCACATCCCCCCAATATCCCCCCAATATCCCCCCCCACATCCCCCCACCCCCACATCCCCCCTCCCCACAACCCCCTCCCCCACATCCCCCACCCCCACATTCCCCCACCCCCACATCCCCCACATCCCCCTCCCCCTCCCCTCATCACCCCCCACATCCCCCCTCCCCCTCCCCCTCCCCCACATCCCCCCCCACATCCCCCTCCCCCTCACATCCCCCTCACATCCCCCTCCCCACAACCCCCTCCCCACATCCCTCCTCCCCACATCCCCCCACCCCCACATCCCCCACATCCCCCCTCCCCCACATCCCCCCACCCCCACATCCCCCCAACATGCCCCCTCCCCACAACCCCCTCCCCCACAACCCCCTGCCCCACATCCCCCCTCCCCCACATCCCCCCTCCCCCACAACCCCCCACCCCCACATACCCCTCCCCCCCACATCCCCCCTCCCCACAACCCCCTCCCCCGCATCCCCCCTCCCCCACATCCCCCCTCCCCCACATCCCCCCTCCCCCACATCCCCCCACCCCCACATCCCCCCACCCCCACATCCCCCCACCCCCACATCCCCCCTCCCTCACATCCCCCCTCCCTCACATCCCCCCCTCCCTCACATTCCCCCCCTCCCCCACATCCCCCCTCCCCCACATCCCCCCTCCCTCACATCCCCCCTTCCCCACATCCCTCCTTCCCCACATCCCCCCTCCCCCACATCCCCCCTCCCCACATCCCCCCTCCCCACATCCCCCCTCCCCCACACCCCCCCTCCGCCACATTCCCCCTCCCCCACATCCCCCCTCCCCCACACCCCCCCTCCCCCACATTCCCCCTCCGCCACATTCCCCCTCCCCCACATTCCCCCTCCGCCACATTCCCCCTCCCCCACATCCCCCCTCATCCCCCACATCCCCCCTCTCCACATCCCCCCTCTCCACATCCCCCCTCTCCACATCCCCCCTCTCCACATCCCCCACATTCCCGCACATTCCCCCACATTCCCCCTCCCCCACATCCCCCCTCCCCCATATCCCCCCTCCCCCATATCCCCCCTCCCCCATATCCCCCGATCACCGCCCGCGTGTCTAACCATGCATGCTGTATTGTGTATTGCAGAACCAAACGTCGAGGCAGGACGCCGCAGGGCGGCCGCAAGAGAGGGAGAGACGGCCCCTCTGGCATGCAACGCCCGCAGGATGCTGCAGGGCGGCCACTAGAGAGGGAGAGACCCAGCCCCTCTAGCATGCGACGCATGCATGACGCTGCAGGGCAGCCACGAGAGAGGGAGAGACCCGGCCCCTCTAGCATGCGACGCATGCAGGTCGCCCCAGGGCGGCCACGAGAGAGGGAGAGACCCGGAGCAACAGGGAGACGACGTCCCCGTCTCGTTCGGGTGTGGCGACACAGGCGTGTGACACCCAGCGACGAGGGGGGAAGCCACAGGCCCCCGTCGCAGCCAAGCTAGGACACGACTACCCAGGACTGCCCTACCCAGGACCGCCCTACTCAGGATAGCCCGACTCAGGACAGCCCTACCCGGGACACCACTACCCAGGACACCACTACCCAGGACAGCCCTACCCAGGACATCACTACCCAGGACACCACTACCCAGGACAGCCCTACCCAGGACAGCCCTACCCAGGACAGCCCTACCCGGGACAGCCCTACCCGGGACAGCCCTACCCGGGACAGCCCTACCCGGGACAGCCCTACCCGGGACAGCCATACCCAGGACAGCCATACCCAGGACAGCCCTACCCAGGACAGCCCTACCCAGGACAGCCCTACCCAGGACAGCCCTACCCTGGACAGCCCTACCCAGGACAGCCCTACCCAGGTCACCCCTACCCAGGACAGCCCTACCCAGGACAACCCTACCCGGGACAGCCCTACCCAGGACAGCCCTACCCAGGACAGCCCTACCCAGGACAGCCCTACCCGGGACACCACTACCCAGGACAGCCCTACCCAGGACAGCCATACCCAGGACAGCCCTACCCAGGACAGCCCTACCCAGGTCACCCCTACCCAGGACAGCCCTACCCGGGACACCACTACCCAGGACACCACTACCCAGGACAACCCTACCCAGGACAACCCGACCCGGGACAGCCCTACCCAGGACACCGACACACATGACACCGAATTATAGGATACTGGCACACAGTGGACGGGTGGAGACGAACCGCCACCCCAGAGTACCATGGACGCTGAGTCGGACGATGCTCACGACACAACGCCACTGCTGTCACCAACACCCTCCACCATCGCAGAGACACTCACCTCAGTTGGGCACTTTAGTGATGAGGCGTCTGGTACACTCACTGGTGCGCACAACACAGCCGTCCCGGGACAGCAGGTGGAGGTAGGAGCAGCAGAGGGGCCAGGAGGTCGGAGGGCACCCTGACGCAAGCGAACATCTGCCGCCCAGACGGGTCCCGGGTTCCTGGAATTACCACACCCACACATAGACCCGATGCAGCCACCAAACCTGGGACGAAGGAAGAGGATGACGGCTGGCCTGCAGCAGCTGCAGACGTTGGTGGGGGAGTGCGCCTGCGTCCAGGAGCTGGGAGTGGTGCCGGTCATGCGTGCCACCCAGCCCAAAACCGCACGGGTGGTGTAGCCACCTGGGTTGGCCACTTCCCGACTTAAAATGGAGATCCGCAAAGAATGCAGGGAAATTCAGTCAAGCCAGGAAAAACTAGCAGGTGCAAAGTTTCCTGTGTATTAGAACTTGCAGAAACCCAGACAGCACTGAAACCAACAGTCATCTGCATACTAATGAGCGATCCCTGGGTAACAATTGAAACATTTAAGATGAATAAGGCCAAGCCAGACTCCTCGGCACCAGCAGGAGCCAAGACAAAGGAAGGCCAATGGACACTCAGGGACCGCCCAGCGATCAGGGAACAGTATTGGAGAAATCGATCCAAGTGATCGGAACGCAGTCCAATCACTTGGAACCAGGTATGGGGTCCAGCCTGAAGGGCGGGAAGCCCCTGGGGACTATAAAGTAGAGTCCCCAAGTTCAATTCGTCCTTCTTGGCAGGGTCACTCAGCAGCTCGAACCAACCCTTGACAGTGACCTGCCTAGCCGCTACATCAACCAAGTAAGACTCCAGTCAACGCACGCTATGAGATAGGCGCTCCTAGCTACCAGTCTATACCAGCTTTTGAATCCTGCAGACTCAGAATCGAACGAAAGGCCATTTGTTCCTCTGACCTGGTGGGCCAGTTCCAAGCTAAGTATAGGCCTTTTAGTGATAAAGATAGCCTAGTAAGTAGAGTTTTATGCATGAGTAGTGATTGACTGTGTGTAATAAATGTGTTTTGATTTGAAATTTACTAATTGGTGTGTTGAGTTCTTGATCATTACTTGAACTTGAACCTCGTGGTGGTATCATAAAGTTACCTGGCGACTCTAGAGCAAAGGTTATAGGAACAGAGCAAATTAAGTAAAGACACAATGAGCAACGAATTAAGAGCCAACCAAAGTTAGCAACATTTACTGGCGACTTTCTGACGGGACCCGACTTAGAAGTGGCCTAACCACTCTGGGAGAACCCAAAATTTGAATTGAGAATCCAATTGGGAACAGAGAAACCACAAGTGCTCAAGCAGTTCTGATCAATCCTCATAATTCGGAAGCGTGTTAATGCATGCGTAACTAACAGGGCTATAAGGTAAAACTGAAAGGTTTTGTTGCGAAAAACTGTTGGGAGTTTGTATTCCGGAAAATAGCGAACGCCGTACCCGTGTTTACAGCACCGCCTGAGTACCCCTCGTTCGAAATTTTTAAAGAAAGCATTCAGATAGGAAAGATGGCAATGAAGGCAATGGAACGCCTCATGAATCCCCAGGAATTCGAGGTGGCAGCGACCAGCAATAGAGTAGGACAGTGTCCCATTTGGGAAGAAGAGATCAGAAAATCTCAAAGGGAAAGGATGGCCCGTTTGGAGTAAATTATGTGATAATGAGGAAACAGGACCCGGGAATATAGGACATACTTGGTGGGAGAACCTGTCAGAGATCAATAAGAAAAGCTGAGAGAAAGCTCGCCCTCTCCCCGGCACTCGCACTCTCCCCCACACCCCGGCACTCGCACTCTCCCCCCGTCCCCGGCACTCGCACTCTCCCCCCCTCCCCGGCACTCGCACTCTCCCCCCCTCCCCAGCACTCGCACTCTCCCCCCCTCCCCGGCACTCGCATCTCCCCCCCTCCCCGGCACTCGCATTCTAACCCCCTCCCCGGCACTCGCACTCTCCCCCACTCCCCGGCACTCGCACAATCCCTCCCTCCCCGGCACTCGCACTCTCCCTCCCTCCCCGGCACTCGCATTCTAACCCCCTCCCCGGCACTCGCACAATCCCTCCCTCCCCGGCACTCGCACTCTCCCTCCCTCCCCGGCACTCGCATTCTAACCCCCTCCCCGGCACTCGCACTCTACCTCCCTCCCCGGCACTCGCACTCTCCCCCCCTCCCCGGCACTCGCACTCTCCCCCCCTCCCCGGCACTCGCACTCTACCCCCCCCCCCCCGGCACTCGCACTCTCCCCCCCTCCCCGGCACTCGCACTCTCCCCCCCTCCCCGGCACTCGCACTCTCCCCCCCTCCCCGGCACTCGCACTCTACCCCACTCCCCAGCACTCGCACTCTCCCCCCCTGCCCGGCACTCGCACTCTACCCCCCTCCCCGGCATTCGCACTCTACCCCCCTGCCCGGCACTCGCATCTCCCCCCCTCCCCGGCACTTGCACTCTACCCCCCTCCCCGGCACACGGACTCTACCCCCCCTCCCCGGCACTTGCACTCTCCCCCCCGCTCCCCGGCACTCACCCCCACTCCCCGGCACTTGCACTCTCCCCCCCCCTCCCCGGCACTCGCACTCTTCCCCCCTCCCCGGCACTCGCACTCTTCCCCCCTCCCCGGCACTCACACTCTCCCCCCTCCCCGGCACTCGCACTCTCCCCCCTCCCCGGCACTCGCACTCTCCCCCCCCCCCCCCGGCACTCGCACTCTACCCCCCTCCCCGGCACTCGCACTCTACCCCCTCCCCGGCACTCGCACTCTACCCCCCTCCCCGGTACTCGCACTCTACCCCACTCCCCGGCACTCGCACTCTACCCCCCACCCTGGCACTCGCACTCTACCCCCTCCCCGGCACTCGCACTCTACCCCCCTCCCCGGCACTCGCACTCTCCCCCCCTCCCCGGCACTCGCACTCTCCCCCCCTCCCCGGCACTCGCACTCTCCCCCCCTCCCCGGCACTCGCACTCTCCCCCCCCCCCGGCACTCGAACTCTCCCCCACCCCGGCACTCGCACTCTCCCCCCCTCCCGGCACTCGCACTCTACCCCCCTCCCCGGCACTCGCACTCTCCCCCCTCCCCGGCACTCTATCTCCCCCCCCTCCCCGGCACTCGCACTCTCCCCCCTCCCCGGCACTCGCACTCTCCCCCCCTCCCGGCACTCGCACTCTCCCCCCCTCCCCGGCACTCGGACTCTACCCCCCTCCCCGGCACTAGCACTCTACCCCCCTCCCCGGCACCCGCACTCTTCCCCCCTCCCCGGCACTCGCACTGTCCCCCCCTCCCCGGCACTCGCACTCTCCCCCCCCTCTCCGGCACTCGCACTCTCCCCCCCTCCCCGGCACTCGCACTCTCCCCCCCCTCCCCGGCACTCGCACTCTCCCCCCTCCCCGGCACTCGCACTCTACCCCCCGCCCCGGCACTCGCACTCTCCCCCCCCCTCCCCGGCACTCTCTCTCCCCCCCCCCCGGCACTCTCCCCCCACCCCCCCCCCCGTCACTCTCCCTCCCCCCCCCCCCCCGGCACTCGACCCCCCTCCCCTGCACTCGCACTCTCCCCACTCCCCGGCACTCTATCTCCCCCCCTCCCCGGCACTCGCACTCTCCCCCCCTCCCCGGCACTCGCACTCTACCCCCTTCCCCGCCACTCGCACTCTACCCCCCTCCCCGGCACTCGCACTCTCCCCCTCTCCCCGGCACTCGCACTCTCCCCCTCTCCCCGGCACTCGCACTCTCCCCCCCTCCCCGGCACTCGCACTCTCCCCCTTCCCCGGCACTCGCACTCTCCCCCCTCCCCGGCACTCTATCTCCCGCCCTCCCCGGCACTCGCACTCTCCCCCCCTCATCGGCACTCGCACGCTCCCCCTCTCCCCGGCACTCGCACTCTCCCCCCCTCCCCGGCACTCGCACTCCACCCCCCTCCCCGGCACTCGCACTCTCCCCCCCTCCCCGGCACTCGCACTCTCCCCCCCTCCCCGGCACTCGCACTCTCCCCCCCCATCCCCGGCACTCGCACTCTCCCCCCCTCCCCGGCATTCGCTCTCTTCCCCCCTCCCCGGCACTCGCACTCTACCCCCCTCCCGGCACTCGCACTCTCCCCCCCTCCCCGGCATTCGCACTCTACCCCCTCCCCGGCACTCGCACTCTACCCCCTCCCCGGCACCCGCACTCTTCCCCCCTCCCCGGCACTCGCACTCTACCCCCTCCCCGGCACTCGCACACTCCCCCCTCCCCGGCACTCGCACACTCCCCCCCTCCCCGGCACCCGCACTCTCCCCCTCTCCCCGGCACTCGCACTCTCCCCCCCCTCCCCGGCACTCGCATTCTCCCCCTCCCCTCCCCGGCACTCGCACTCTCCCCCCCCCTCCCCGGCACTCGCACTCTACCCCCTCCCCGGCACTCGCACTCACCCCCCTCCCCGGCACTCGCACTCTACCCCCCTCCCCGGCACCCGCACTCTTCCCCCTCCCCGGCACTCGCACTCTCCCCCCCCTCCCGGCACTTGCACTCTCCCCCCCCACCCCGGCACTCGCACTCTACCCCCCTCCCCGGCACTCGCACTCTCCCCCCCCTTCCCGGCACTAGCACTCTCTCCCCCCCCCGGCACTTGCACAAAACCCCCCTCCCCGGCACTCGCACTCACCCCCCTCCCCGGCACTCGCACTCACCCCCCTCCCCGGCACTCGCACTCTCCCCCCCTCCCGGCACTCGCACTCTCCCCCCCTCCCCGGCACTCGCACTCTCCCCCCCCTCCCCGGCACTCGCACTCTACCCCCCTCCCCGGCACTCGCACTCTACCCCCCTCCCCGGCACTCGCACTCTCACCCCCTCCCCGGCACTCGCACTCTACCCCTCTCCTCGGCACTCGCACTCTCCCCCCCTCCCCGGCACTCGCACTCTCCCCCCCCTCCCCGGCACTCGCACTCTCCCCCACATCCCCGGCACTCGCACTATCCCCCCTCCCCGGCACTCGCAGTCTACCCCCTCCCCGGCACTCGCACTCTCCCCCCCTCCCCGGCACTCGCACTCTGCCCCCCTCCTCGGCACTCGCACTCTCCCCCCTTCCCGGCACTCGCATTCTCCCCCCTCCCCGGCACTCTATCTCACCCCCCCTTCCCGGCACTCGCACTCTCCCCCCTTCCCCGGCACTCGCACTCTACCCCCCTCCCCGGCACTCGCACTCAACCCCCCTCCCCGGCACTCGCACTCAACCCCCCTCCCCGGCACTCGCACTCTGCCCCCCTCCCTGGCACTCGCACTCTCCCCCCCTCCCCGGCACTCGTTCTCACCCCCCTCCCCAGCACTCTCCCCCCTTCCCCGGCACTCGCACTCTCCCCCCCTCCCCGGCACTCGCACTCTCCCCCCCTTCCCGGCACTCGCACTCTCCCCCCTCCCCGGCACTCTATCTCCCCCCCCTCCCTGGCACCCCCCCCCCCTCCCCGGCACTCGCATTCTCCCCCTCCCCTCCCCGGCACTCGCAATCTCCCCCCCCCTCCCCGGCACTCGCACTCTACCCCCTCCCCGGCACTCGCACTCACCCCCCTCCCCGGCACTCGCACTCTACCCCCTCCCCGGCACCCGCACTCTTCCCCCTCCCCGGCACTCGTACTCTCCCCCCCCTCCCGGCACTCGCACTCTCCCCCCCCACCCAGGCACTCGCACTCTACCCCCCTCCCCGGCACTCGCACTCTCCCCCCCCTTCCCGGCACTAGCACTCTCTCCCCCCCCGGCACTTGCACTCTACCTCCCTCCCCGGCACTCGCACTCACCCCCCTCCCCGGCACTCGCACTCACCCCCCTCCCCGGCACTCGCACTCTCCCCCCCTCCCGGCACTCGCACTCTCCCCCCCTCCCCGGCACTCGCACTCTCCCCCCCCTCCCCGGCACTCGCACTCTACCCCACTCCCCGGCACTCGCACTCTACACCCCTCCCCGGCACTCGCACTCTACCCCCCTCCCCGGCACTCGCGCTCTCCCCCCCCTCCCCGGCACTCGCACTCTACCCCTCTCCTCGACACTCGCACTCTCCCCCCCTCCCCGGCACTCGCACTCTCCCCCCCCCTCCCCGGCACTCGCACTCTCCCCCACATCCACGGCACTCGCACTCTCCCCCCCTCCCCTGCACTCGCAGTCTACCCCCTCCCCGGCACTCGCACTCTCCCCCCCTCCCCGGCACTCGCACTCTGCCCCCCTCCTCGGCACTCGCACTCTCCCCCCCTTCCCTGCACTCGCATTCTCCCCCCTCCCCGGCACTCTATCTCCCCCCCCTTCCCGGCACTCGCACTCTCCCCCCTTCCCCGGCACTCGCACTCTACCCCCCTCCCCGGCACTCGCACTCAACCCCCCACCCCGGCACTCGCACTCTACCCCCCTCCCCGGCACTCGCACTCTGCCCCCCTCCCTGGCACTCGCACTCTCCCCCCCTCCCCGGCACTCGTTCTCACCCCCCTCCCCAGCACTCTCCCCCCTTCCCCGGCACTCGCACTCTCCCCCCCTCCCCGGCACTCGCACTCTCCCCCCCTTCCCGGCACTCGCACTCTCCCCCCTCCCCGGCACTCTATCTCCCCCCCTCCCTGGCACTCTCCCCCACTCCCCGGCACTCGCACTCTCCCCCCTCCACGGCAGTCTATCTCCCCCCCTCCCCGGCACTCTCCCTCCCTCCCCGGCACTCGCACTCTCCCCCACTCCCGGCACTCGCACTCTCCCCCCCTCCCGGCACTCACACTCTACCCCCCTCCCCGGCACTCGCACTCTCCCCCCCCTTCCCGGCACTCGCACTCTCCCCCCCCTTCCCGGCACTCGCACTCTCCCCCCTCCCCGGCACTCTATCTCCCCCCCCTCCCCGGCACTCTCCCCCCCTCCCCGGCACTCGCACTCTTCCCCCCTCCCCGGCACTCGCACTCTCCCCCCACCCCGGAACTCGCACTCTCCCCCCTCCCCAGCACCCTATCTCCCCCACCCCCCCTCCCCGGCACTCGCACTCTCCCCCCTCCCCGGCACTCGCACTCTCCCCCCCTCCCGGCACTCGCACTCTCCCCCCATCCCCGGCAACCGCACTCTTCCCCCCTCCCCGGCACTCGCACTCTCCCCCCTCCCCGGCACTCGCACTCTCCTCCCCCTCCCCGGCACTCGCACTCACCCCCCTCCCCGGCACTCGCACTCTCCCCCCCTCCCCGGCACTCGCACTCTCCCCCCCCTCCCCGGCACTCGCACTCTACCCCCCTCCCCGGCACTCGCACTCTACCCCCCTCCCCGGCACTCGCACTCTCTCCCCCTCCCCGGCACTCGCACTCTACCCCTCTCCTCGGCACTCGCACTCTCCCCCCCTCCCCGGCACTCGCACTCTCCCTGCCTCCCCGGCACTCGCACTCTCCCCCACATCCCCGGCACTCGCACTATCCCCCCTCCCCGGCACTCGCAGTCTACCCCCTCCCCGGCACTCGCACTCTCCCCCCCTCCCCGGCACTCGCACTCTGCCCCCCTCCTCGGCACTCGCACTCTCCCCCCCTTCCCGGCACTCGCATTCTCCCCCCTCCCCGGCACTCTATCTCACCCCCCCTTCCCGGCACTCGCACTCTCCCCTCTTCCCCGGCACTCGCACTCTACCCCCCCTCCCCGGCACTCGCACTCAACCCCCCTCCCCGGCACTCGCACTCAACCCCCCTCCCCGGCACTCGCACTCTGCCCCCCCTCCCTGGCACTCGCACTCTCCCCCCCTCCCCGGCACTCGTTCTCACCCCCCTCCCCAGCACTCTCCCCCCTTCCCCGGCACTCGCACTCTCCCCCACTCCCCGGCACTCGCACTCTCCCCCCCTTCCCGGCACTCGCACTCTCCCCCCTCCCCGGCACTCTATCTCCCCCCCCTCCCTGGCACCCCCCCCCCCCTCCCCGGCACTCGCATTCTCCCCCTCCCCTCCCCGGCACTCGCACTCTCCCCCCCCCCCCTCCCCGGCACTCGCACTCTACCCCCTCCCCGGCACTCGCACTCACCCCCCTCCCCGGCACTCGCACTCTACCCCCCTCCCCGGCACCCGCACTCTTCCCCCTCCCCGGCACTCGTACTCTCCCCCCCCTCCCGGCACTCGCACTCTCCCCCCCCACCCCGGCACTCGCACTCTACCCCCCTCCCCGGCACTCGCACTCTCCCCCCCCTTCCCGGCACTAGCACTCTCTCCCCCCCCGGCACTTGCACTCTACCTCCCTCCCCGGCACTCGCACTCACCCCCCTCCCCGGCACTCGCACTCACCCCCCTCCCCGGCACTCGCACTCTCCCCCCCTCCCGGCACTCGCACTCTCCCCCCTCCCGGCACTCGCACTCTCCCCCCATCCCCGGCACCCGCACTCTTCCCCCCTCCCCGGCACTCGCACTCTCCCCCCTCCCCGGCACTCGCACTCTCCTCCCCCTCCCCGGCACTCGCACTCACCCCCCTCCCCGGCACTCGCACTCTCCCCCCCTCCCGGCACTCGCACTCTCCCCCCCTCCCCGGCACTCGCACTCTCCCCCCCCCTCCCCGGCACTCGCACTCTACCCCCCTCCCCGGCACTCGCACTCTACCCCCCTCCCCGGCACTCGCACTCTCTCCCCCTCCCCGGCACTCGCACTCTACCCCTCTCCTCGGCACTCGCACTCTCCCCCCCTCCCCGGCACTCGCACTCTCCCCCCCTCCCCGGCACTCGCACTCTCCCCCACATCCCCGGCACTCGCACTATCCCCCCTCCCCGGCACTCGCAGTCTACCCCCTCCCCGGCACTCGCACTCTCCCCCCCTCCCCGGCACTCGCACTCTGCCCCCCTCCTCGGCACTCGCACTCTCCCCCCCTTCCCGGCACTCGCATTCTCCCCCCTCCCCGGCACTCTATCTCACCCCCCCTTCCCGGCACTCGCACTCTCCCCCCTTCCCCGGCACTCGCACTCTACCCCCCTCCCCGGCACTCGCACTCAACCCCCCTCCCCGGCACTCGCACTCAACCCCCCTCCCCGGCACTCGCACTCTGCCCCCCTCCCTGGCACTCGCACTCTCCCCCCCCTCCCCGGCACTCGTTCTCACCCCCCTCCCCAGCACTCTCCCCCCTTCCCCGGCACTCGCACTCTCCCCCCCTCCCCGGCACTCGCACTCTCCCCCCCTTCCCGGCACTCGCACTCTCCCCCCTCCCCGGCACTCTATCTCCCCCCCCTCCCTGGCACCCCCCCCCCCTCCCCGGTACTCGCATTCTCCCCCTCCCCTCCCCGGCACTCGCACTCTCTCCCCCCCCCTCCCCGGCACTCGCACTCTACCCCCTCCCCGGCACTCGCACTCACCCCCCTCCCCGGCACTCGCACTCTACCCCCTCCCCGGCACCCGCACTCTTCCCCCTCCCCGGCACTCGTACTCTCCCCCCCCCCTCCCGGCACTCGCACTCTCCCCCCCCACCCCGGCACTCGCACTCTACCCCCCTCCCCGGCACTCGCACTCTCCCCCCCCTTCCCGGCACTAGCACTCTCTCCCCCCCCGGCACTTGCACTCTACCTCCCTCCCCGGCACTCGCACTCACCCCCCTCCCCGGCACTCGCACTCACCCCCCTCCCCGGCACTCGCACTCTCCCCCCCTCCCGGCACTCGCACTCTCCCCCCCCCTCCCCGGCACTCGCACTCTCCCCCCCCTCCCCGGCACTCGCACTCTACCCCACTCCCCGGCACTCGCACTCTACACCCCTCCCCGGCACTCGCACTCTACCCCCCTCCCCGGCACTCGCACTCTCCCCCCCCTCCCCAGCACTCGCACTCTACCCCTCTCCTCGGCACTCGCACTCTCCCCCCCTCCCCGGCACTGGCACTCTCCCCCCCCTCCCCGGCACTCGCACTCTCCCCCACATCCACGGCACTCGCACTCTCCCCCCCTCCCCGGCACTCGCAGTCTACCCCCTCCCCGGCACTCGCACTCTCCCCCCCTCCCCGGCACTCGCACTCTGCCCCCCTCCTCGGCACTCGCACTCTCCCCCACTTCCCTGCACTCGCATTCTCCCCCCTCCCCGGCACTCTATCTCCCCCCCCTTCCCGGCACTCGCACTCTCCCCCCTTCCCCGGCACTCGCACTCTACCCCCCTCCCCGGCACTCGCACTCAACCCCCCACCCCGGCACTCGCACTCTACCCCCCTCCCCGGCACTCGCACTCTGCCCCCCTCCCTGGCACTCGCACTCTCCCCCCCCTCCCCGGCACTCGTTCTCACCCCTCTCCCCAGCACTCTCCCCCCTTCCCCGGCACTCGCACTCTCCCCCCCTCCCCGGCACTCGCACTCTCCCCCCCTTCCCGGCACTCGCACTCTCCCCCCTCCCCGGCACTCTATCTCCCCCCCTCCCTGGCACTCTCCCCCACTCCCCGGCACTCGCACTCTCCCCCCTCCACGGCAGTCTATCTCCCCCCCTCCCCGGCACTCTCCCTCCCTCCCCGGCACTCGCACTCTCCCCCACTCCCGGCACTCGCACTCTCCCCCCCTCCCGGCACTCGCACTCTACCCCCCTCCCCGACTCGCACTCTCCCCCCCTTCCCGGCACTCGCACTCTCCCCCCCTCCCGGCACTCGCACACTTCCCCCCTCCCCGGCACTCTATCTCCCCCCCCCTCCCCGGCACTCTCCCCCCCCTCCCCGGCACTCGCACTCTTCCCCCCTCCCCGGCACTCGCACTCTCCCCCCCACCCCGGAACTCGCACTCTCCCCCCTCCCCAGCACCCTATCTCCCCCCCCCCCCCCTCCCCGGCACTCGCACTCTCCCCCCTCCCCGGCACTCGCACTCTCCCCCCCTCCCGGCACTCGCACTCTCCCCCCATCCCCGGCACCCGCACTCTTCGCCCCTCCCCGGCACTCGCACTCTCCCCCCTCCCCGGCACTCGCACTCTCCTCCCCCTCTCCGGCACCCGCACTCCACCCCCCTCCACGGCACTCGCACTCTCCCCCCCCTCCCCCGACACTCGCACTCTCCCCCCCTCCCCGGCACTCGCACTCTCCCACCTCCCCGGCACTCTATCTCCCCCCCCCCCGGCACTCTCCCCCACTCCCCGGCACTCGCACACTCCCCCCCCTCCCCGGCACTCGCACTCTCCCCCCTCCCCGGCACTCTATCTCCTCCCTCCCCGGCACTCGCACTCTCCCCCCCTCCCCGGCACTCGCACTCTCCCCCCCTCCCCGGCACACGAACTCTCCCCCCCTCCCCGGCACTCGCACTCTCCCCCCCTCCCCGGCACTCGCACTCTCCCCCCACCCCGGCACTCGAACTCTCGCCCCCTCCCAGCACTCGCACTCTCCCCCCCTCCCGGCACTCGCACTCTACCCCCCTCCCCGGCACTCGCACTCTCCCCCCTCCCCGTCACTCTATCTCCCCCCCCCCCCCCGGCACTCGCACTCTCCCCACTCCCCGGCACTCGCACTCTCCCCCCCCCTCCCGGCACTCGCACTCTCCCCCCCTCCCCGGCACTCGGACTCTACCCCCCTCCCCGGCACTCGCACTCTACCCCCCTCCCCGGCACCCGCACTCTTCCCCCCTCCCCGGCACTCGTACTCTCCCCCCCTCCCCGGCACTCGCACTCTCCCCCCACCCCGGCACTCGAACTCTCGCCCCCTCCCGGCACTCGCACTCTCCCCCCCTCCCGGCACTCGCACTCTACCCCCCTCCCCGGCACTCGCACTCTCCCCCCTCCCCGTCACTCTATCTCCCCCCCCCCCCAGCACTCGCACTCTCCCCCCTCCCCGGCACTCGCACTCTCCCCCCCCCTCCCGGCACTCGCACTCTCCCCCCCTCCCCGGCACTCGGACTCTACCCCCCTCCCCGGCACTCGCACTCTACCCCCCTCCCCGGCACCCGCACTCTTCCCCCCTCCCCGGCACTCGCACTCTCCCCCCCCTCCCCGGCACTCGCACTCTCCCCCCCTCTCCGGCACTCGCACTCTCCCCCCTCCCCGGCACGCGCACACTCCTCCCCCCTCCCCGGCACTCGCATTCTCCCCCCCCCTCCCCGGCAGTCTCTCTCCCCCCCCCACCCCCCCGGCACTATCCCCCCCCCCCCACCCCCCCCACCCCGGTACTCTCCCTCCCTCCCCCCCCCCGGCATTCTACCCCCCCACCGGCACTCGCACTCTCCCCCCTCCCCGGCACTCTATCTCCCCGGCACTCGCACTCTCCCTCCTTCCCCGGCACTCGCACTCGCCCCCCTTCCCCGGCACTCGCACTCTACCCCCCTCCCCGGCACTCGCACTCTCCCCCTCTCCCCGGCACTCGCACTCTCCCCCTCTCCCCGGCACTCGCACTCTCCCCCCCTCCCCGGCACTCGCACTCTCTCCCCTCCCCGGCACTCGCACTCTCCCCCCTCCCCAGCACTCTATCTCCCCCCCTCCCCGGCACTCGCACTCTCCCCCCCTCCCCGGCACTCGCACGCTCCCCCTCTCCCCGGCACTCGCACTCTCCCCCCCTCCCCGGCACTCGCACTCCAGCCCCCTCCCCGGCACTCG
This sequence comes from Scyliorhinus torazame, assembly GCF_047496885.1. Classification (NCBI taxonomy): domain Eukaryota; kingdom Metazoa; phylum Chordata; class Chondrichthyes; order Carcharhiniformes; family Scyliorhinidae; genus Scyliorhinus; species Scyliorhinus torazame. The sequence goes on from NC_092719.1 coordinate 149,221,272, forward strand.
CACTCTCCCCCCCTCCCCGGCACTCGCACTCTCCCCCCCCCTCCCCGGCACTCGCACTCTCCCCCCCCCCTCCCCGGCACTCGCACTCTCCCCCCCCTCCCCGGCACTCGCACTCTCCCCCCCCTCCCCGGCATTCGCTCTCTTCCCCCCTCCCCGGCACTCGCATTCTACCCCCCTCCCGGCACTCGCACTCTCCCCCCCTCCCCGGCATTCGCACTCGACCCGCTCCCCGGCACTCGCACTCTACTCCCTCCCCGGCACCCGCACTCTCTCCCCCTCCCCGGCACTCGCACTCTACCCCCCTCCCCGGCACTTGCACTCTACCCCCCTCCCCGGCACTCGCACTCTACCCCCCTCCCCGGCACTCGCACTCTACCCCCTCCCTGGCACACGCACTCTCCCCCCCTCCCCGGCACTCGTTCTCACCCCCCTCCCCAGCACTCTCCCCCCATTCCCGGCACTCGCACTCTCCCCCCCTTCCCGGCACTCGCACTCTCCCCCCTCCCCAGCACTCTATCTCCCCCCCTCCCCGGCACTGTCTCTCCCTCCCCGGCACTCGCACTCTCCCCCCTCCCCGGCACTCTCCCTCCCTCCACGGCACTCGCAATCTCCCCCCCTCCCCGGCACTCGCACTCTACCCCCCTCCCCGGCACTCGCACTCTACCCCCCTCCCCGGCACTCGCACTCTACCCCCCTTCCCGGCACTCGCACTCTCCCCCCTCCCCGGCACTCTCCCTCCCTCCCCGGCACTCGCACTCTCCCCCCCCTCCCCGGCACTCGCACTCTCCCCCCTCCCCGGCACTCTCCCTCCCTCCACGGCACTCGCAATCTCCCCCCCTCCCCGGCACTCGCACTCTACCCCCCTCCCCGGCACTCGCACTCTACCCCCCTCCCTGGCACTCGCACTCTCCCCCCCTCCCCGGCACTCGTTCTCACCCCCCTCCTCAGCACTCTCCACCCTTCCCCGGCACTCGCACTCTCCCCCCCTCCCCGGCACTCGCACTCTCCCCCCCTTCCCGGCACTCGCACTCTCCACCCCTTCCCGGCACTCGCACTCTCCCCCCTCCCTGGCACTCTCTATCTCCCCCCCCTCCCCGGCACTCTCCCTCCCTCCCCGGCACTCGCACTCTCCCCCCCTCCCCGGCACTCGCACTCTCCCCCCCTCCCCGGCACTCTCCCTCCCTCCACGGCACTCGCACTCTACCCCACTCCCCGGCACTCGCACTCTACCACCCTCCCCGGCACTCGCACTCTCCACCCCTCCCCGGCACTCGCACTCTCCCCCCCCTCCCCGGCACTCGCACTCTACCCCCCTCCCCGGCACTCGCACTCTCCCCCCCTCGCCGGCACTCTATCTCCCCCCCCCTCCCCGGCACTCTCCCCACCTCCCCGGCACTCGCACTCTCCCCCCCTCCCCGGCTCTCGCACTCTCCCCCCTCCCTGGCACTCTCCCTCCCTCCACGGCACTCGCACTCTACCCTCCTCCCCGGCACTCGCACTCTACCACCCTCCCCGGCACTCGCACTCTACCCCCCTCCCCGGCACTCGCACTCTCCCCCCCCTCCCCGGCACTCGCACTCTCCCCCCCCTCCCCGGCACTCGCACTCTACCCCCCTCCCCGGCACTCGCACTCTCCCCCCCTCCACGGCACTCTATCTCCCCCCCCCTCCCCGGCACTCTCCCCACCTCCCCGGCACTCGCACTCTACCACCCCCCCCCCGGCACTTTATCTCCCCCCCTCCCCGGCACTCGCACTCTACCCCCCTCCCCGGCACTCGCACTCTACCCCCCTCCCCGGAACTCGCACTCTCCCCCCCCTCCCCGGCACTCGCACTGTCCCCCTCTCCCCGGCACTCGCACTCTCCCCCCCTCCCCGGCACTCACACTCTCCCGCCCCCCGGCACTCGCACTCTACCCCCCCTCCCCGGCACTCGCACTCTACCCCGCTCCCCGGAACTCGCACTCTCCCCCCTCCCCGGCACTCGCACTGTCCCCCTCTCCCCGGCACTCGCACTCTCCCCCCCCTCCCCGGCACTCACACTCTCCCCCCCCCGGCACTCGCACTCTACCCCCCTCCCCGGCACTCGCACACTCCCCCCCCTCCCCGGCACTCGCACTCTCCCCCCCTCCCCGGCACTCGCACTCTACCCCCCTCCCCGGCACTCGCACTCTCCCCCCCTCCCCGGCACTCTATCTCCCCCCCCCTCCCCGGCACTCTCCCCACCTCCCCGGCACTCGCACTCTACCCCCCCCCCCGGCACTTTATCTCCCCCCCTCCCCGGCACTCGCACTCTACCCCCCTCCCCGGCACTCGCACTCTACCCCCCTCCCCGGCACTCGCACTCTACCCCCCTCCCCGGCACTCGCACTGTCCCCCTCTCCACGGCACTCGCACTCTACCCCCCTCCCCGGCACTCGCACTCTCCCCCCCCGGCACTCGCACTCTACCCCCCTCCCCGGCACTCGCACTCTTCCCCCCCCCCGGCACTCGCACTCTCCCCCCCTCCCCGGCACTCGCACTCTCCCCCCCTCCCGGCATTCGCACTCTCCCCCCACTCCCCTGCACTCGCACTCTCCCCCCCTCCCCGGCACTCGCCCTCTACCCCCCTCCCCGGCACTCGCACACTACCCCCCTCCCCGGCACTCGCACTCTCCCCCCCTCCCCGGCACTCACACTCTACCCCTCTCCTCGGCACTCGCACTCTCCCCCCCTCCCCGGCACTCGCACTCTCCCCCACATCCCCGGCACTCGCACTCTCCTCCCCGGCACTCGCAGTCTACCCCCTCCCCGGCACTCGCACTCTCCCCCCCTCCCGGCATTCGCACTCTCCCCCCCTCCCCTGCACTCGCACTCTCCCTCCCCCCCCCCCCGGCACTTTATCTCCCCCCCTCCCTGGCACTCGCACTCTACCCCCCTCCCCGGCACTCGCACTCTACCCCCCTCCCCGGAACTCGCACTCTCCCCCCCCTCCCCGGCACTCGCACTGTCCCCCTCTCCCCGGCACTCGCACTCTACCCCCCTCCCCGGCACTCGCACTCTCCCCCCCCCGGCACTCGCACTCTACCCCCCTCCCCGGCACTCGCACTCTCCCCCCCCCCCGGCACTCGCACTCTCCCCCCCTCCCCGGCACTCGCACTCTCCCCCCCCTCCCGGCATTCGCACTCTCCCCCCCCCTCCCCTGCACTCGCACTCTCCCCCCCTCCCCGGCACTCGCCCTCTACCCCCCTCCCCGGCACTCGCACACTACCCCCCTCCCCGGCACTCGCACTCTCCCCCCCTCCCCGGCACTCACACTCTACCCCTCTCCTCGGCACTCGCACTCTCCCCCCCTCCCCGGCACTCGCACTCTCCCCCACATCCCCGGCACTCGCACTCTCCTCCCCGGAACTCGCAGTCTACCCCCTCCCCGGCACTCGCACTCTCCCCCCCTTCCGGCATTCGCACTCTCCCCCCCTCCCTTGCACTCGCACTCTCCCTCCCCCCTCCGCGGCACTCGCACTCTACCCCCTCCCCGGCACTCGCACTCTACCCCCCTCCCCGGCACTCGCACTCTCCCCCCCTCCCCGGCACTCGCACTCTACCCCTCACCTCGGCACTCGCACTCTCCCCACCTCCCCGGCACTCGCACTCTCCCCCCCCTCCCCGGCACTCGCACTCTCCCCCACATCCCCGGCACTCTATCTCCCCCCCCTCCCCGGCACTAGCACTCTACCCCCCCTCCCCGGCACCCGCACTCTTCCCCCCTCCCCGGCACTCGCACTCTCCCCCCCTCCCCGGCACTCGCACTCTCCCCCCCCCTCTCCGGCACTCGCACTCTCCCCCCCTCCCCGGCACTCGCACTCTCTCCCCTCCCCGGCACTCGCACTCTACCCCCCGCCCCGGCACTAGCACTCTCCCCCCCTCCTCGGCACTCGCACTCTCCCCCCCTCTCCCCGGCACTCTCTCCCCCCCCCCCCCCCCGGCACTCTCCCCCCCCCCCCCCGTCACTCTCCCTCCCCCCCCCCCCCCCGGCACTCGACCCCCCTCCACGGCACTCGCACTCTCCCCCCTCCCCGGCACTCTATCTCCCCCCCTCCCCGGCACTCGCACTCTCTCCCCCTCCCTGGCACTCGCACTCTACCCCCTTCCCCGCCACTCGCACTCTACCCCCCTCCCCGGCACTCGCACTCTCCCCCTCTCCCCGGCACTCGCGCTCTCCCCCTCTCCCCGGCACTCGCACTCTCCCCCCCTCCCCGGCACTCGCACGCTCCCCCTTCCCCGGCACTCGCACTCTCCCCCCCCCTCCCCGGCACTCGCACTCCACCCCCCTCCCCGGCACTTGCACTCTCCCCCCCTCCCCGGCACTCGCACTCTCCCCCCCCTCCCGGCACTCGCACGCTCCCCCTCTCCCCGGCACTCGCACTCTCCCCCCCCCTCCCCGGCACTCGCACTCCACCCCCCTCCCCGGCACTTGCACTCTCCCCCCCTCCCCGGCACTCGCACTCTCCCCCCCTCCCCGGCACTCGCTCTCTTCCCCCCTCCCCGGCACTCGCACTCTACCCCCCTCCCGGCACTCGCACTCTCCCCCCCTCCCCGGCATTCGCACTCTACCCCCTCCCCGGCACTCGCACTCTACCCCCTCCCCGGCACCCGCACTCTTCCCCCCTCCCCGGCACTCGCACTCTACCCCCTCCCCGGCACTCGCACACTCCCCCCTCCCCGGCACTCGCACACTCCCCCCCCTCCCCGGCACCCGCACTCTCCCCCTCTCCCCGGCACTCGCACTCTCCCCCCCCTCCCCGGCACTCGCATTCTCCCCCTCCCCTCCCCGGCACTCGCACTCTCCCCCCCCCTCCCCGGCACTCGCACTCTCCCCCCCTCCCCGGCACTCGCAGTCTACCCCCTCCCCGGCACTCGCACTCTCCCCCCCTCCCCGGCACTCGCACTCTCCCCCCCCTCCTCGGCACTCGCACGCTCCCCCCCCTTCCCGGCACTCGCATTCTCCCCCCCCTCCCCGGCACTCTATCTCCCCCCCCTTCCCGGCACTCGCACTCTCCCCCCTTCCCCGGCACTCGCACTCTACCCCCCCTCCCCGGCACTCACACTCAACCCCCCTCCCCGGCACTCGCACTCTACCCCCCTCCCCGGCACTCGCAGTCTGCCCCCCTCCCTGGCACTCGCACTCTCCCCCCCCTCCCCGGCACTCGTTCTCACCCCCCTCCCCAGCACTCTCCCCCCCTGCCCCGGCACTCGCACCTCTCCCCCCCTTCCCGGCACTCGCACTCTCCCCCCCTCCCCGGCACTCGCACTCTCCCCCCCTCCCCGGCACTCGCACTCTCCCCCCCCTCTCCGGCACTCGCACTCTCCCCCCCTCCCCGGCACTCGCACTCTCCCCCCTCCCCGGCACTCGCACTCTACCCACCGCCCCGGCACTCGCACTCTCCCCCCCCTCCCCGGCACTCGCACTCTCCCCCCCCCCTCCCCGGCACTCTCTCTCCCCCCCCCGGCACTCTCCACCCCCCCCCCCCCCCCCCACCGTCACTCTCCCTCCCCCTCCCCCCCCCCCCGGCACTCGACCCCCCTCCCCGGCACTCGCACTCTCCCCCCTCCCCGGCACTCTATCTCCCACCCTCCCCGGCACTCGCACTCTCCCCCCCTCCCCGGCACTCGCACTCTACCCCCTTCCCCGCCACTCGCACTCTACCCCCCTCCCCGGCACTCGCACTCTCCCCCTCTCCCCGGCACTCGCACTCTCCCCCTCTCCCCGGCACTCGCACTCTCCCCCCCTCCCCGGCACTCGCACTCTACCCCTCACCTCGGCACTCGCACTCTCCCCACCTCCCCGGCACTCGCACTCTCCCCCCCCTCCCCGGCACTCGCACTCTCCCCCACATCCCCGGCACTCGCACTCTACCCCCTCCCCGGCACTCGCACTCACCCCCCTCCCCGGCACTCGCACTCTACCCCCCTCCCCGGCACCCGCACTCTTCCCCCTCCCCGGCACTTGCACTCTCCCCCCCCTCCCGGCACTCGCACTCTCCTCCCCCACCCCGGCACTCGCACTCTACCCCACTCCCCGGCACTCGCACTCTCCCCCCCCCTTCCCGGCACTAGCACTCTCTCCCCCCCCCCGGCACTTGCACTCTACCCCCCTCCCCGGCACTCGCACTCACCCCCCTCCCCGGCACTCGCACTCTCCCCCCCTCCCGGCACTCGCACTCTCCCCCCCTCCCCGGCAATCGCACTCTTCCCCCCCCTCCCCGGCACTCGCACTCTACCCCCCCTCCCCGGCACTCGCACTCTACCCCCCTCCCCGGCACTCGCACTCTCCCCCCCTCCGCGGCACTCGCACTCTACCCCTCTCCTCGGCACTCGCACTCTCCCCCCCTCCCCGGCACTCGCACTCTCCCCCCCCCTCCCCAGCACTCGCACTCTCCCCCACATCCCCGGCACTTGCACTCTCCCCCCCTCCACGGCACTCGCAGTCTACCCCCTCCCCGGCACTCGCACTCTCCCCCCCTCCCCGGCACTCGCACTCTGCCCCCCTCCTCGGCACTCGCACTCTCCCCCCCTTCCCGGCACTCGCATTCTCCCCCCCTCCCCGGCACTCTATCTCCCCCCCCTTCCCGGCACTCGCCCTCTCCCCCCTTCCCCGGCACTCACACTCTACCCCCCCTCCCCGGCACTCACACTCAACCCCCCTACCCGGCACTCGCACTCTACCCCCCTCCCCGGCACTCGCACTCTGCCCCCCTCCCTGGCACTCGCACTCTCCCCCCCTCCCCGGCACTCGTTCTCACCCCCCTCCCCAGCACTCTCCCCCCCTTCCCCGGCACTCGCACTCTCCCCCCCTCCCCGGCACTCGCACTCTCCCCCCCTTCCCGGCACTCGCACTCTCCCCCCTCCCCGGCACTCTATCTCCCCCCCCTCCCTGGCACTCCCCCCCCCCCCCCCCCCTCCCCGGCACTCGCATTCTCCCCCCCCCTCCCCGGCACTCGCATTCTCCCCCTCCCCTCCCCGGCACTCGCACTCTACCCCCTCCCCGGCACTCGCACTCTACCCCCCTCCCCGGCACTCGCACTCTCCCCCCCCCTTCCCGGCACTAGCACTCTCTCCCCCCCCCCCGGCACTCGCACTCTACCCCCCTCCCCGGCACTCGCACTCACCCCCCCTCCCCGGCACTCGCACTCACCCCCCTCCCCGGCACTCGCACTCACGCCCCTCCCCGGCACTCGCACTCTCCCCACCTCCCCGGCACTCGCACTCTCCCCCCCCCTCCCCGGCACTCGCACTCTACCCCCCTCCCCGGCACTCGCACTCTACCCCCCTCCACGGCACTCGCACTCTACCCCCCTCCCCGGCACTCGCACTCTCCCCCCCTCCCCGGCACTCGCACTCTGCCCCTCTCCTCGGCACTCGCACTCTCCCCCCCTCCCCGGCACTCGCACTCTCCCCCCCCTCCCCGGCACTCGCACTCTCCCCCACATCCCCGGCACTCGCACTCTCCCCCCCTCCCCGGCACTCGCAGTCTACCCCCTCCCCGGCACTCGCACTCTCCCCCCCCTCCCCGGCACTCGAACTCTGCCCCCCTCCTCGGCACTCGCACTCTCCCCCCCTTCCCGGCACTCGCATTCTCCCCCCTTCCCCGGCACTCTATCTCCCCCCCCTTCCCGGCACTCGCACTCTCCCCCCTTCCCCGGCACTCGCACTCTACCCCCCTCCCCGGCACTCACACTCAACCCCCCTCCCCGGCACTCACACTCAACCCCCCTCCCCGGCACTCGCACTCTACCCCCCTCCCCGGCACTCGCACTCTGCCCCCCTCCCTGGCACTCGCACTCTCCCCCCCTCCCCGGCACTCGTTCTCACCCCCCTCCCCAGCACTCTCCCCCCCTTCCCCGGCACTCGCACTCTCCCCCCCCTCCCCGGCACTCGCACTCTCCCCCCCTTCCCGGCACTCGCACTCTCCCCCCTCCCCGGCACTCGCACTCTACCCCCCTCCCCGGCACTCGCACTCTCCCCCCCCCCTCCCCGGCACTCGCACTCTACCCCCTCCCCGGCACTCGCACTCTACCCCCCTCCCCGGCACTCGCACTCTCCCCCCCTCCCCGAGCACTCGCACTCTACCCCTCACCTCGGCACTCGCACTCTCCCCACCTCCCCGGCACTCGCACTCTCCCCCCCCCCCCCCGGCACTCGCACTCTCCCCCACATCCCCGGCACTCTATCTCCCCCCCTCCCCGGCACTCGCACTCTCCCCCCTCCCCGGCACTCGCACTCTCCCCCCCTCCCGGCACTCGCACTCTCCCCCCCTCCCCGGCACTCGGACTCTACCCCCCTCCCCGGCACTAGCACTCTACCCCCCTCCCCGGCACCCGCACTCTTCCCCCCTCCCCGGCACTCGCACTCTCCCCCCCTCCCCGGCACTCGCACTCTCCCCCCCCTCTCCGGCACTCGCACTCTCCCCCCCTCCCCGGCACTCGCACTCTCCCCCCTCCCCGGCACTCGCACTCTACCCCCCGCCCCGGCACTCGAACTCTCCCCCCCCGCCCCGGCACTCGCACTCTCCCCCCCCTCCCCGGCACTCTGTCTCCCCCCCCCCCCCGGCACTCTCTCCCCCCCCCCCCCACAGTCACTCTCCCTCCCCCCCCCCCCTCCCCGGCACTCGCACTCTCCCCCCTCCCCGGCACTCTATCTCCCCCCCTCCCCGGCACTCGCACTCTCCCCCCTCTCCCCGGCACTCGCACTCTCCCCCCTCTCCCCGGCACTCGCACTCTCCCCCCCTCCCCGGCACTCGCACTCTCCCCCTTCCCCGGCACTCGCACTCTCCCCCCCTCCCCGGCACTCTATCTCCCGCCCTCCCCGGCACTCGCACTCTCCCCCCCCTCCCGGCACTCGCACGCTCCCCCTCTCCCCGGCACTCGCACTCTCCCCCCCTCCCCGGCACTCGCACTCCACCCCCCTCCCCGGCACTCGCACTCTCCCCCCCTCCCCGGCACTCGCACTCTCCCCCCCTCCCCGGCACTCGCACTCTCCCCCCCCATCCCCGGCACTCGCACTCTCCCCCCCTCCCCGGCATTCGCTCTCTTCCCCCGTCCCCGGCACTCGCACTCTACCCCCCTCCCGGCACTCGCACTCTCCCCCACTCCCCGGCATTCGCACTCTACCCCCTCCCCGGCACTCGCACTCTACCCCCTCCCCGGCACCCGCACTCTTCCCCCCTCCCCGGCACTCGCACTCTACCCCCCTCCCCGGCACTCGCACACTTCCCCCTCCCTGGCACTCGCACACTCCCCCCCCCCTCCCCGGCACTCGACCCCCCTCCCCGGCACTCGCACTCTCCCCCCTCACCGGCACTCTATCTCCCCCCCTCCCCGGCACTCGCACTCTCCCCCCCTCCCCGGCACTCGCACTCTACCCCCTTCCCCGGCACTCGCACTCTACCCCCCCTCCCCGGCACTCACACTCTCCCCCTCTCCCCGGCACTCGCACTCTCCCCCCCCCTCCCCGGCACTCGCATTCTCCCCCTCCCCTCCCCGGCACTCACACTCTCCCCCCCCCCTCCCCGGCACTCGCACTCTACCCCCTCCCCGGCACTCGCACTCACCCCCCTCCCCGGCACTCGCACTCTACCCCGCTCCACGGCACCCGCACTCTTCCCCCTCCCCGGCACTCGCACTCTCCCCCCCCTCCCGGCACTCGCACTCTCCCCCCCCACCCCGGCACTCGCACTCTACCCCCCTCCCCGGCACTCGCACTCTCCCCCCCCTTCCCGGCACTAGCACTCTCTCCCCCCCCCCGGCACTTGCACTCTACCCCCCCTCCCCGGCACTCGCACTCACCCCCCTCCCCGGCACTCGCACTCACCCCCCTCCCCGGCACTCGCACTCTCCCCCCCTCCCGGCACTCGCACTCTCCCCCCCTCCCCGGCACTCGCACTCTCCCCCCCCCCTCCCCGGCACTCGCACTCTACCCCGCTCCCCGGCACTCGCACTCTACCCCCCTCCCCGGCACTCGCACTCTCCCCCCCTCCCCGGCACTCGCACTCTACCCCTCTCCTCGGCACTCGCACTCTCCCCCCCTCCCCGGCACTCGCACTCTCCCCCCTCTCCCTGGCACTCGCACTCTCCCCCACATCCCCGGCACTCGCACTCTCCCCCCCTCCCCGGCACTCGCAGTCTACCCCCTCCCCGGCACTCGCACTCTCCCCCCCTTCCCGGCACTCGCATTCTCCCCCCCTCCCCGGCACTCTATCTCCCCCCCCCTTCCCGGCACTCGCACTCTCCCCCCTACCCCGGCACTCGCACTCTACCCCCCTCCCCGGCACTCGCACTCAACCCCCCTCCCCGGCACTCGCACTCTACCCCCCTCCCCGGCACTCGCACTCTGCCCCCCTCCCCGGCACTCGTTCTCACCCCCCTCCCCAGCACTCTCCCCCCTTCCCCGGCACTCGCACTCTCCCCCCCTCCCCGGCACTCGCACTCTCCCCCGCTTCCCGGCACTCGCACTCTCCCCCCTCCCCGGCACTCTATCTCCCCCCCCTCCCTGGCACTCCCCCCCCCCCCTCCCCGGCACTCGCATTCTCCCCCTCCCCTCCCCGGTACTCGCACTCTCCCCCCCACTCCCCGGCACTCGCACTCTACCCCCCTCCCCGGCACACGCACTCACCCCCCTCCCCGGCAGTCGCACTCTACCCCCCTCCCCGGCACCCGCACTCTTCCCCCTCCCCGGCACTCGCACTCTCCCCCCCCCCTCCCGGCACTCGCACTCTCCCCCCCCACCCCGGCACTCGCACTCTACCCCCCTCCCCGGCACTCGCACTCTCCCCCCCCATCCCGGCACTAGCACTCTCTCCCCCCCCCGGCACTTGCACTCTACCCCCCTCCCCGGCACTCGCACTCACCCCCCTCCCCGGCACTCGCACTCACCCCCCCTCCCCGGCACTCGCACTCTCCCCCCCTCCCGGCACTCGCACTCTCCCCCCTCCCCGGCACTCGCACTCTCCCCCACATCCCCGGCACTCGCACTCTCCCCCCCTCCCCGGCACTCGCACTCACCCCCCTCCCCGGCACTCGCACTCACCCCCCTCCCCGGCACTCGCACTCACCCCCCTCCCCGGCACTCGCACTCTCCCCCCCTCCCCGGCACTCGCACTCTCCCCCCCCTCCCCGGCACTCGCACTCTACCCCCCCTCCCCGGCACTCGCACTCTACCCCCCTCCCCGGCACTCGCACTCTACCCCCCTCCCCGGCACTCGCACTCTCCCCCCCTCCCCGGCACTCGCACTCTGCCCCTCTCCTCGGCACTCGCACTCTCTCCCCCTCCCCGGCACTCGCACTCTCCCCCCCCTCCCCGGCACTCGCACTCTCCCCCACATCCCCGGCACTCGCTCTCTCCCCCCCCTCCCCGGCACTCGCAGTCTACCCCCTCCCCGGCACTCGCACTCTCCCCCCCCTCCCCGGCACTCGAACTCTGCCCCCCTCCTCGGCACTCGCACTCTCCCCCCCTTCCCGGCACTCGCATTCTCCCCCCTTCCCCGGCACTCTATCTCCCCCCCCTTCCCGGCACTCGCACTCTCCCCCCTTCCCCGGTACTCGCACTCTACCCCCCCTCCCCGGCACTCACACTCAACCCCCCTCCCCGGCACTCGCACTCTACCCCCCTCCCCGGCACTCGCACTCTACCCCCCTCCCTGGCACTCGCACTCTCCCCCCCCTCCCCGGCACTCGTTCTCACCCCCCTCCCCAGCACTCTCCCCCCTTCCCCGGCACTCGCACTCTCCCCCCCTCCCCGGCACTCGCACTCTCCCCCCCTTCCCGGCACTCGCACTCTCCCCCCTCCCCGGCACTCTATCTCCCCCCCCTCCCTGGCACTCCCCCCCCCCCTCCCCGGCACTCGCATTCTCCCCCTCCCCTCCCCGGCACTCGCACTCTCCCCCCCCCTCCCCGGCACTCGCACTCTACCCCCTCCCCGGCACTCGCACTCTACCCCCCTCCCCGGCACTCGCACTCTCCCCCCCTCCCCGAGCACTCGCACTCTACCCCTCACCTCGGCACTCGCACTCTCCCCACCTCCCCGGCACTCGCACTCTCCCCCCCCTCCCCGGCACTCGCACTCTCCCCCACATCCCCGGCACTCTATCTCCCCCCCTCCCCGGCACTCGCACTCTCCCCCCTCCCCGGCACTCGCACTCTCCCCCCCTCCCGGCACTCGCACTCTCCCCCCCTCCCCGGCACTCGGACTCTACCCCCCTCCCCGGCACTAGCACTCTAACCCCCTCCCCGGCACCCGCACTCTTCCCCCCTCCCCGGCACTCGCACTCTCCCCCCCTCCCCGGCACTCGCACTCTCCCCCCCCTCTCCGGCACTCGCACTCTCCCCCCCTCCCCGGCACTCGCACTCTCCGCCCTCCCCGGCACTCGCACTCTACCCCCCGCCCCGGCACTCGAACTCTCCCCCCCCTCCCCGGCACTCGCACTCTCCCCCCCCCTCCCCGGCACTCTGTCTCCCCCCCCCCGGCACTCTCTCCCCCCCCCCCCACCGTCACTCTCCCTCCCCCCCCCCCCCCCCCGGCACTCGACCCCCCTCCCCGGCACTCGCACTCTCCCCCCTCCCCGGCACTCTATCTCCCCCCCTCCCCGGCACTCGCACTCTCCCCCTCTCCCCGGCACTCGCACTCTCCCCCTCTCCCCGGCACTCGCACTCTCCCCCCCTCCCCGGCACTCGCACTCTCCCCCTTCCCCGGCACTCGCACTCTCCCCCCTCCCCGGCACTCTATCTCCCGCCCTCCCCGGCACTCGCACTCTCCCCCCCCTCCCGGCACTCGCACGCTCCCCTTCTCCCCGGCACTCGCACTCTCCCCCCCCTCCCCGGCACTCGCACTCCACCCCCCTCCCCGGCACTCGCACTCTCCCCCCCTCCCCGGCACTCGCACTCTCCCCCCCTCCCCGGCACTCGCACTCTCCCCCCCCATCCCCGGCACTCGCACTCTCCCCCCCTCCCCGGCATTCGCTCTCTTCCCCCGTCCCCGGCACTCGCACTCTACCCCCCTCCCGGCACTCGCACTCTCCCCCACTCCCCGGCATTCGCACTCTACCCCCTCCCCGGCACTCGCACTCTACCCCCTCCCCGGCACCCGCACTCTTCCCCCCTCCCCGGCACTCGCACTCTCCCCCCCCTCCCCGGCACTCGCACTCTCCCCCACATCCCCGGCACTCTATCTCCCCCCCTCCCCGGCACTCGCACTCTCCCCCCTCCCCGGCACTCGCACTCTCCCCCCCTCCCGGCACTCGCACTCTCCCCCCCTCCCCGGCACTCGGACTCTACCCCCCCTCCCCGGCACTAGCACTCTAACCCCCTCCCCGGCACCCGCACTCTTCCCCCCTCCCCGGCACTCGCACTCTCCCCCCCTCCCCGGCACTCGCACTCTCCCCCCCCTCTCCGGCACTCGCACTCTCCCCCCCTCCCCGGCACTCGCACTCTCCGCCCTCCCCGGCACTCGCACTCTACCCCCCGCCCCGGCACTCGAACTCTCCCCCCCCTCCCCGGCACTCGCACTCTCCCCCCCCTCCCCGGCACTCTGTCTCCCCCCCCCCGGCACTCTCTCCCCCCCCCCCCACCGTCACTCTCCCTCCCCCCCCCCCCCCCCGGCACTCGACCCCCCTCCCCGGCACTCGCACTCTCCCCCCTCCCCGGCACTCTATCTCCCCCCCTCCCCGGCACTCGCACTCTCCCCCTCTCCCCGGCACTCGCACTCTCCCCCTCTCCCCGGCACTCGCACTCTCCCCCCCTCCCCGGCACTCGCACTCTCCCCCTTCCCCGGCACTCGCACTCTCCCCCCTCCCCGGCACTCTATCTCCCGCCCTCCCCGGCACTCGCACTCTCCCCCCCTCCCGGCACTCGCACGCTCCCCTTCTCCCCGGCACTCGCACTCTCCCCCCCTCCCCGGCACTCGCACTCCACCCCCCTCCCCGGCACTCGCACTCTCCCCCCCTCCCCGGCACTCGCACTCTCCCCCCCTCCCCGGCACTCGCACTCTCCCCCCCCATCCCCGGCACTCGCACTCTCCCCCCCTCCCCGGCATTCGCTCTCTTCCCCCGTCCCCGGCACTCGCACTCTACCCCCCTCCCGGCACTCGCACTCTCCCCCACTCCCCGGCATTCGCACTCTACCCCCTCCCCGGCACTCGCACTCTACCCCCTCCCCGGCACCCGCACTCTTCCCCCCTCCCCGGCACTCGCACTCTACCCCCTCCCCGGCACTCGCACACTTCCCCCTCCCCGGCACTCGCACACTCCCCCCCCCTCCCCGGCACTCGACCCCCCTCCCCGGCACTCGCACTCTCCCCCCTCACCGGCACTCTATCTCCCCCCCTCCCCGGCACTCGCACTCTCCCCCCCTCCCCGGCACTCGCACTCTACCCCCTTCCCCGGCACTCGCACTCTACCCCCCTCCCCGGCACTCGCACTCTCCCCCTCTCCCCGGCACTCGCACTCTCCCCCCCCCTCCCCGGCACTCGCATTCTCCCCCTCCCCTCCCTGGCACTCACACTCTCCCCCCCCCCTCCCCGGCACTCGCACTCTACCCCCTCCCCGGCACTCGCACTCACCCCCCTCCCCGGCACTCGCACTCTACCCCCCTCCCCGGCACCCGCACTCTTCCCCCTCCCCGGCACTCGCACTCTCCCCCCCCTCCCGGCACTCGCACTCTCCCCCCCCACCCCGGCACTCGCACTCTACCCCCCTCCCCGGCACTCGCACTCTCCCCCCCCTTCCCGGCACTAGCACTCTCTCCCCCCCCCGGCACTTGCACTCTACCCCCCCTCCCCGGCACTCGCACTCACCCCCCTCCCCGGCACTCGCACTCACCCCCCTCCCCGGCACTCGCACTCTCCCCCCCTCCCGGCACTCGCACTCTCCCCCCCCTCCCCGGCACTCGCACTCTCCCCCCCCCTCCCCGGCACTCGCACTCTACCCCGCTCCCCGGCACTCGCACTCTACCCCCCTCCCCGGCACTCGCACTCTCCCCCCCCTCCCCGGCACTCGCACTCTCCCCCTCTCCTCGGCACTCGCACTCTCCCCCCCTCCCCGGCACTCGCACTCTCCCCCCTCTCCCTGGCACTCGCACTCTCCCCCACATCCCCGGCACTCGCACTCTCCCCCCCTCCCCGGCACTCGCAGTCTACCCCCTCCCCGGCACTCGCACTCTCCCCCCCTTCCCGGCACTCGCATTCTCCCCCCTCCCCGGCACTCTATCTCCCCCCCCCTTCCCGGCACTCGCACTCTCCCCCCTACCCCGGCACTCGCACTCTACCCCCCTCCCCGGCACTCGCACTCAACCCCCCTCCCCGGCACTCGCACTCTACCCCCCTCCCCGGCACTCGCACTCTGCCCCCCTCCCCGGCACTCGTTCTCACCCCCCTCCCCAGCACTCTCCCCCCTTCCCCGGCACTCGCACTCTCCCCCCCTCCCCGGCACTCGCACTCTCCCCCCCTTCCCGGCACTCGCACTCTCCCCCCTCCCCGGCACTCTATCTCCCCCCCCTCCCTGGCACTCCCCCCCCCCCTCCCCGGCCCTCGCATTCTCCCCCTCCCCTCCCCGGCACTCGCACTCTCCCCCCCACTCCCCGGCACTCGCACTCTACCCCCTCCCCGGCACTCGCACTCACCCCCCTCCCCGGCACTCGCACTCTACCCCCCTCCCCGGCACCCGCACTCTTCCCCCTCCCCGGCACTCGCACTCTCCCCCCCCCCTCCCGGCACTCGCACTCTCCCCCCCCACCCCGGCACTCGCACTCTACCCCCCTCCCCGGCACTCGCACTCTCCCCACCCATCCCGGCACTAGCACTCTCTCCCCCCCCCCGGCACTTGCACTCTACCCCCCTCCCCGGCACTCGCACTCAACCCCCTACCCGGCACTCGCACTCACCCCCCTCCCCGGCACTCGCACTCTCCCCCCCTCCCGGCACTCGCACTCTCCCCCCCTCCCCGGCACTCGCACTCTACCCCCCTCCCCGGCACTCGCACTCTCCCCCCCTCCCCGGCACTCGCACTCTACCCCTCTCCTCGGCACTCGCACTCTCCCCCCCTCCCCGGCACTCGCACTCTCCCCCCCCTCCCCGGCACTCGAACTCTCCCCCACATCCCCGGCACTCGCACTCTCCCCCCCTCCCCGGCACTCGCAGTCTAACCCCTCCCCGGCACTCGCACTCTCCCCCCCTCCCCGGCACTCGCACTCTGCCCCCCTCCTCGGCACTCGCACTCTACCCCCCCTCCCCGGCACTCGCACTCTCCCCGCCTCCCGGCACTCGCACTCTCCCCCCCTCCCCGGCACTCGCACTCTCCCCCCCCTCCCCGGCACTCGCACTCTCCCCCGTTCCCCGGCACTCGCACTCTCCCCCCCTCCCCGGCACTCGCACTCTCCCCCCCTTCCCGGCACTCGCACTCTCCCCCCTCCCCGGCACTCTATCTCCCCCCCCTCCCTGGCACTCCCCCCCCCCTCCCCGGCACTCGCATTCTCCCCCTCCCCTCCCCGGCACTCGCACTCTCCCCCCCACTCCCCGGCACTCGCACTCTACCCCCTCCCCGGCACTCGCACTCACCCCCCTCCCCGGCACTCGCACTCTACCCCCCTCCCCGGCACCCGCACTCTTCCCCCTCCCCGGCACTCGCACTCTCCCCCCCCCCCTCCCGGCACTCGCACTCTCCTCCCCCACCCCGGCACTCGCACTCTACCCACCTCCCCGGCACTCGCACTCTCCCCCCCCATCCCGGCACTAGCACTCTCTCCCCCCCCCGGCACTTGCACTCTACCCCCCTCCCCGGCACTCGCACTCAACCCCCTCCCCGGCACTCGCACTCACCCCCCTCCCCGGCACTCGCACTCTCCCCCCCTCCCGGCACTCGCACTCTCCCCCCCTCCCCGGCACTCGCACTCTACCCCCCTCCCCGGCACTCGCACTCTCCCCCCCTCCCCGGCACTCGCACTCTACCCCTCTCCTCGGCACTCGCACTCTCCCCCCCTCCCCGGCACTCGCACTCTCCCCCCCCTCCCCGGCACTCGAACTCTCCCCCACATCCCCGGCACTCGCACTCTCCCCCCCTCCCCGGCACTCGCAGTCTAACCCCTCCCCGGCACTCGCACTCTCCCCCCCTCCCCGGCACTCGCACTCTGCCCCCCTCCTCGGCACTCGCACTCTACCCCCCTCCCCGGGACTCGCACTCTGCCCCCCCTCCCCGGCACTCGTTCTCACCCCCCTCCCCAGCACTCTCCCCCCCTTCCCCAGCACTCGCACTCTCCCCCCCCTCCCCGGCACTCGCACTCTCCCCCCTTTCCCTGCACTCGCACTCTCCCCCCTCCCCGGCACTCTATCTCCCCCCCCTCCCTGGCACTCCCCCCCCCCCTCCCCGGCACTCGCATTCTCCCCCTCCCCTCCCCCGGCACTCGCACTCTCCCCCCCACTCCCCGGCACTCGCACTCTACCCCCTCCCCGGCACTCGCACTCACCCCCCTCCCCGGCACTCGCACTCTACCCCCCTCCCCGGCATCGCACTCTTCCCCCTCCCCGGCACTCGCACTCTTCCCCCCCCCCCTCCCGGCACTCGCACTCTCCCCCCCCACCCCAGCACTCGCACTCTACCCCCCTCCCCGGCACTCGCACTCTCCCCCCCCTTCCCGGCACTAGCACTCTCTCCCCCCCCCGGCACTTGCACTCTACCCCCCTCCCCGGCACTCGCACTCACCACCCTCCCGGCACTCGCACTCACCCCCCTCCCCGGCACTCGCACTCTCCCCCCCTCCCGGCACTCGCACTCTCCCCCCCTCCCCGGCACTCGCACTCTACCCCCCTCCCCGGCACTCGCACTCTCCCCCCCTCCCCGGCACTCGCACTCTACCCCTCTCCTCGGCACTCGCACTCTCCCCCCCTCCCCGGCACTCGCACTCTCCCCCCCCCTCCCCGGCACTCGAACTCTCCCCCACATCCCCGGCACTCGCACTCTCCCCCCCCTCCCCGGCACTCGCAGTCTAACCCCTCCCCGGCACTCGCACTCTCCCCCCCTCCCCGGCACTCGCACTCTGCCCCCCTCCTCGGCACTCGCACTCTCCCCCCCTTCCCGGCACTCGCATTCTCCCCCCTCCCCGGCACTCTATCTCCCCCCCCCTTCCCGGCACTCGCACTCTCCCCCCTTCCCCGGCACTCGCACTCTACCCCCCTTCCCGGCACTCGCTCTCTCCCCCCCTCCCCGCACTCGCCCTCTCCCCCCCTCCCCGGCACACAAACTCTCCCCCCCTCCCCGGCACACAAACTCTCCCCCCCTCCCCGGCACTCGCACTCTTCCCCCCTCCCCGGCACTCGCACTCTCCCCCCACCCCGGCACTCTAACTCTCGCCCCCTCCCGGCACTCGCACTCTCCCCCCCTCCCGGCACTCGCACTCTACCCCCCTCCCCGGCACTCGCACTCTCCCTCTCCCCGTCACTCTATTCCCCCCCCCCCCCCCGGCACTCGCACTCTCCCCCCCTCCCCGGCACTCGCACTCTCCCCCCCCCCTCCCGGCACTCGCACTCTCCCCCCCCTCCCCGGCACTCGGACTCTACCCCCCTCCCCGGCACTCGCACTCTACCCCCCTACCCGGCACCCGCACTCTTCCCCCCCTCCCCGGCACTCGCACTCTCCCCCCCTCCCCGGCACTCGCACTCTCCCCCCCCTCTCCGGCACTCGCACTCTCCCTCCCCCCTCCCCGGCACGCGCACACTCCGCCCCCCTCCCCGGCACTCGCATTCTCCCCCCC